>NC_041028.1:5667363-6980935 GCF_900634625.1 Parambassis ranga | reverse complement strand
ACACACACTGAACAGTTGGCAGTGTTTACTCATCAGCTTTTTGGTGGAGCAGATCATCTTTCCTCACATCTCTCCAACACTTCAGTGTAAAGTAAACTGTCAGTCGGCCAATTAAACAAAACTCTTGATGTTCACTTCTACGCTCCTGCTGGTTATCGCTGTATTAACACTTAATTGTTATAGTTAACAGACAAGTGGCCTCTGCACTCATTTTCATTTCTGCTGAAATGCTGTATAAGTATGTGACAGATTTACACACACATTTACAGCACAGAGCTAAAACAAATGAGCAGAAATAGCTGCATTTATGGATATGGAGCTGAATATAAAGAATTGGTGGCTAAATTAATAGACTGGTACAATAAGAACAAGGTAAATGGTTAAAATTGGTAGCAATAATTTGAAACAAACACTTAAGAGTAATAAATGACTGAGGTTTGGAGATCTCAGCTGATTTGTGGGGGGTATAAAATATGACAACAGAGACTTCACAGCAGAACTTCAGAGTAATCAATCTCAAATCACACTAGACTATTTTTTATATTCCCATGATCATAAAATAGCATAATCCAGTGATATGTTTTCAAGACTTAGGTTGAAGCTGATATTTTATCATAGTATTGTTTTCACTTTGTCATCATTTTGATCTGGTAACCTCCCACCCCTCTTATCAAATCAACAAGTGATTTACTGCACCCATCCCCTCTTCTTCTGTCTCACCTTGTCTCACCTTTTATGTCCCTCCCCCATTTTACTGTTTGGTCCAAGTTGACAATGAAGCCACATAAGACCTCCCAGCATAAAAGGGTTACAATCTGCTCCAGCGGATTAGGAAAATTCCAGGCTGATAGCCATCCCTCATCCGTCTCTTCTAGCCCCTCATCCCCATCTTTCTCCTCAGGATTATCTCAGGGAGAGGAATTTAGAGTGGCCTGTCTCCCCAAATAGACAGGGGACATCTGATAAACAGCTGTGCAGGGTGATTGTGCTCTGGGGGTGCCCAGCCTGGAGCAGGGATTTGCCGCCAGTAACTCTTGCTTATGTGCCTCTGTGGTGCAGCCAAGTTGGCAATGCAAAAAACAGCCCAACGCGCTCTGGAAAACTCACATCAACCTCAGAACTGAACAGAGCTACCTTGGCTGCAGAATTAATACCACAAGTTTGGAGTATTTCTATTAATCAGTAGATTCAGGCTGTAGAGTGTACTGGCCATCGCTTAAATGAAGTCCCAGCCAAGAAGGAAGAAGCCACCTACATTTAATGACTCTCAAAATCTTAACTAATGTCTCTGTTTACTGGATTGTTAATAAATTTTATACTGACCCCACCAGACCCTGAATATATAGAAGGTAATGATATTTTCACTGCACTGAGAAATCACAACAAAAATTGCAACAGACCTATTTATTACAGCCTAACATTACATAATGACCACAACACAACACCTGAAAATCTGTACAGACCATAACATTAAGGGATCTTACCAGAGTCAGAGGAAAAGAGATGCAACCGCAGCAGGGGCAGGATGGACAAATCAGAGATGAGCCCAACGATTTGGTGTCCCTCTATTTAACTGCACCACCCATTGTCTCTCTCCCTCTTTCTTTTTTGTTAGTGGAAGCTATTATTAGTCCAACGCATCTTTGTGACTGTGTGATTCTGCGCTGTCTGCAACTGGAACCTATAACTCTGGACTTACGCCTCTCAGGAGGCAGCAACTCAAATGATGAAGTAAACATTTACTAATCAAAGATCAGTTCGCTTGTAGGAATTTTAATTAAAATTCTGTGAAGTGGGAGCGATAAGGCCTGTGCTTTGTAGTGGCCTTTTTGTGGTTACAGTATTATTAGCCATGCTAGCAGCCAGTCCATGGATGGCAACAGATTCGTTTGGCGTATCACTTTAGTCTAGACTGAAATATTTTAGTCGATGGAATGCCATAATATTTTGTAAACAAATTTATGGTCCCAAGAGAATGAATCGTAATGACTTTGGTGATTCCATTGATTTTCCTTTATCCCCACCATACATGTCTTTTGTGGTTTTGAGTGAGTTTAACAAGTGTCCACAAAGTTTGGTGCAGATATTAGTCCTCAGAACAAACCGTTATTCATTTTGTTGTGTGTGTGATGACCCTGCTTGTTAAACACAAGTCTGTTTAAATATTATGCACAAAGTAATAGTGATGCTAGTTCGTGTTTACCCACATTTAAACCTAAAAGGGCAGGTGAAAATGCTAGACACGCACTGCACTGGCATAACACGGAACAGGGACCTGTTTCTACAGTGACAGGCAGACATGCAGTAAATTAAGCTGATAATATCAGATGCTACCATCTGTAAAACAATTTATTTAAATACATTGCAGATTTATTTTAGTGTGACATATTTTTTATTACCAGAAATATGGATGCTGTAGATACACATAGATGGTAACAGGTGAGTAGTTTTTAGCTAATTGAAGCTAACACTTTTCCTGGGTAAATTAACCCAGTGTTAGCTAAACTATGCTAACCAAAGTATTAGCATATGACATAACATCTACTGTTGTGAAAATCATGCAGCTTTGGAAAGGCATGTTCAGGTTACCTGAGCAAACCCAGGCCCTCAATGGCCCCAGAAGACAATGGGTTTTTAATGGTGGTATCTATTGGTCATCCAAGGGTTCATTTATTTAATCACTACAACCACAGAAAACACATTGTTAAAGTTTAGATTTCATACATGTGACAAGTGGAAACCTGCACTATTAAAAGACTGGAGCACTTAACAGGGAGGAGGCTGACCTCCAGTGGTTAAACACTCACACAGCAGCTCCCTCTGATAAGGCCTGTGAAATTGTGTACCGTAATTGTTTTTCAAGTGCAGCTATTCCTGCATTAATAAAAAATCATCAATGAAAATAGGTGGCCTTTCGTTGCTTTCTACAACTGCATTGTTAAAAAAGTAATAAAATCAAACAGCTGCAACATTTACAGCAAAAATTCATTCAACTTGATGATTTGGTTTCTGAAACTGTAGGTTTGTGTGTGTGTGTGTATGTCTGCTGAGAAAACCAGATGCCCTGGACAGAGGTTGTGATGTTTAGACACGACATTCCTCCGAGGAGTGTGAGTGAGCGTGCACAAACACACAGCAAGGGACTAAATTTTAATAACATACGGCAAAACCACTTACCACAAAACCTGAGACTCACCCTTCTCTACAGTTCTCCTGCTCACACAGGACTCTGTGTGTTTCCACCTTCCCACACAGACTTATTGTACAAACTTCCATCACTGGGTGTCTCCACTCGTTAGCAGCGCTCCTGGTCCCTTGCTGCTGACTCATGTGGTGTGGCTAGCCTCTGAGTTTTCCACAGTAAAACAAGACGTTGCAACACAACCAGGCCTTTATTACTGAAGCGCACTGAGCCAAACAGCCACACACACACATACTCACAGAGTACATGCTTAATGAATAATATATGCTTTAACTCTCTAACAGGACGCTGATTGCAGGCTGGGTGTGCTCGTGTGGGTGAATCTGTGTGGGTGGATGTTTGTGCAAATGCCTCAGGCTCACCGTGCTTCTCATTAGTCCTTCACACTGCTCACAACAAAAGGTGCCCTGACTTCAGTATACACGCAATAGTGTGTGTGTGTGTGTGTGTGTGTGTTTGGGATTTGTGTGTTTTCCAGAGGCTATAACAGTAACGTTACAAGACACAACTGGAAACAGATGAGCTTAGCAATTAAGGGTCTGAACCTAAAATAAACTGCAGCTGTAGAGAAGTGACATGTTCACAATGAAAGGAAATATATCAGGACATCAACATTACAAAACTTTATTATCATTTATTTTACTGTAACTGTAACACTGTACATGGTTTCCATATAGAGTGCACTAAATATGAGTAAATCCTTATTCTTCATGTTCATATCGGATCAGTTTCACTCAAAGCAAGTGATGTGACGGCATCAAAAGCAAAACTCTGTTTCAGCAGCGTCAAAATGTCCAAAACAAGATATTTTTGAAACATCAAGGCACAAAGGGTACAATCCAGCTCCACAGTTTCTGTCTTCAAACATGGAGGAGTCTCCATTTTGACCTCAAGCGATGAGGTTGTGACAGACAAAAAGCTTTTATCCACGGTCACACGATATCTGTAAATGTATATCCGTGAACATAAGCCTGTAAGACAAGAAAATGCTCTCAGTCTGTGGGTACATATTCACTGATTATCTGTACATCCCATCATTGAATCACGCCTGGCGATCTCCCATCTGGTTGGTTTACACCCAAGAATCCGGAAGGCTGAAAAAGAAAACAATCATTTTAATATTTAGTTTGTTAAATTATATTTAACTCTCACAGAGCTCTACAAAGTGCATTTGTGTTGAGTTATATCACACTGTTACCACGGCTACTAAGTTAATTTGGGCACTTGACTACTGCAGCTCTCTTAAGGAAGCATCGCTGCGGATTCCTGGACTGTGAGCTCATAGTTCAGACTTACACACACAGTTCATGAACATTTCAGTGACCGGTTGTAACAAACAGCTCTGTTGTCACTGATGGTAGTGATTGTGCACGGAAATGCTGAAGAGCTGAGAAGATGCTGAGGCACTAAACGATTTTTAACACAGTAGTCTATATGATACTGTATATATATGTATATATATATATATATATATATATATATATATATATATATGTGTGTGTGTGTGTGTGTGTGT
Source organism: Parambassis ranga (assembly GCF_900634625.1). NCBI lineage: Eukaryota > Metazoa > Chordata > Actinopteri > Ambassidae > Parambassis > Parambassis ranga. Next base: position 6,976,217 of record NC_041028.1, on the reverse strand, counting down.
GTGTGTGTGTAAATGTGTGTATGTTTAAAAATACTTGGCTGCCTGCTGAGGGAGAGGCAGGCAGATGTTATTTTGAAGGCTCACATTGCATCGTAATTATGTCCTGAAGTGAGAGTGGTTTGTGTCCTCAGAAGACTGTGGTGTGAGCAGAGGCTGATGACCACAGCGAGGAAACACTGGGATGACTCAGTGGAACATCTAAACACTGAAGTGGTGCTTGTAAATAACCTTCAGCATGAGTTTAGCTAGAGGCTCGAGCCGTGTACCACTTCATCCCCAGGAGCCTGCATGTTTTCATTCCATCATCACAGCACCGGATTGTTTAAATTATTATCAACCACAGAAGAGATTGACTGATTAGAGTGAAAGCTGAGGTGTGTGGAGGTTTAGACCTGACAGGAAATGGTTAAAAGACAGATTTAGTGTTTACATTTATCTTGGAGGTGTTCAGCTCATCCACATTGGATTGGATTAGAGGGCTGGTGCCACAGATAAACTAATCAATATGTTTTTAAAAATGTTAAACGCTATATTAATTCATCCAGAAATCAATAAGCAAAACACCGTACCTCATCCTCCCCGGTACTGCCCAGGTGTGCTGTGGACAGGTGCCGCTTTCTCCCGGTCTGAACGGCCTGGAGGTTCTTATAGCGCACCAGTGCCAAAGCAATCTCCGCGTTCCACGCCGTGCCGTCCTGCGGACACCGAAAGTCTATTTCCTTACCAGTGGACATGACTACGGTGAAGTACACCAGCCCTCGCTTGTACTCCACGCAGTCCACCGTGGCCATGCGCTCAAATAAAAGCTCCTTGGCTTTGGAGCTCCACGCCGTACCCGGAGCATCACCGCCTCCTTTGCAGTTGTGCAGGCGCAGCCCTTCCTCGGTGAGGACGCAGCGCTTCTTCTTCCACAGCTGGAGAAGCCCGCTGCTGCGCTTCTCCAGCAGCCCGTCTCTCATCACCTTCACCGGGAAAGACATGGCCACGCTGACCCAAAGACTTCAGAAGGAGACGTGGAGTATCTTCAGTGCGTCTTAATCCATCAAAAACTCATCCGTGCCTGATGATTTGAACTATGCTATAAAAACGTCTGTGAATGTTCAGTCCATGCGCACTGACAGCACGCTGTGGAGGCTGGTGTTGCCTGGATGTGTTTGAACATGCCCGGCTCTTCTCTGAATGCCCCCCCCCTTCTCGCCCCTCCAACCAGCACCACGCCTCCCTCCCGGTGACGCCATCAGGAGATCCGGGATGTTTATAAAATTCCCTGCTTGAGTGTAAGTGGGCTGTGTGACGCAGAGATAGTCAGTGAGTGACTTTACTTTGTGTTTATGTGGGGTTAGGCACCTCAGGTCACACTGCACCTGTTGCCACACCTGACAGTATTTCTTTCAGACTTATTTGGAATGTGAGAGGAAGTTACAAGAGGTCACATGTTGTGATAAGCGTGAGAAACTTTCACCGGAAAGATGACGAAGTCCTGATCATTAGTTCTGAGTTTTTCATCACAAACCTTGAAGCTGTGTTTGATTCATTTCAGCTTTTATTTCACCTGAAGTTCATTTCCTGTCTAATGCGAACTGTGCGTGGAGTGAAGCTGTAATTCCCCCACACATATCCTGCAGTCCCATCAGTGTGGGGTGGTGTGTCACTGCAATGTTATGAAAGGAATGGATACAATGCACACATGTTGTTTCTTGAAACCTCACTTTCCTGTTATGTAGACACTCAAAGCAGAGACCGAGTTTCACTTGTGCAGCCTGCTAAAGGAATTTTGGTATCGAATAAAAAAAATAAATTAATCAGACTGAAAAAATAAATGAAATTGATATTTTCACGTTTTTACTATTTACTCTTTATTTACGTCATTTTTGTGGCACACATTTTGCATTTGCAAAAACAAGCATTTACACTAACAGGATGATAAAATACATTGAGAGCAGGTGGAGCACTACAAATTAGATTTCAGCATTTTTAGTTATTCAACTATTCTATGAACTATTTGTTGTGTTTTGAAACAACACCATCTTAATGAAATTGATAAATGCAGCTTTCTTCCTATGGAGCAGGTGTCTGTTAGGTGTGGCAGGTTGCAGCAGCAGACCGCCCTCTGCAGGAAGAGGAGAGTAATGCAGGAATCAGGACCCCTGCCTCCGAAGGCCTCTACTGGGTGTGCGTCAGCGCCCCGGCTCCTCCTCCGTACCCAAAGCCCTTTGGACCATATTTTTTCCCATAACAACCTGTTGGAAACGAAGGTAGTGTTATAAAACTGCACGCTTTTTCATTATTCCTTATATTATTGTTAATAGACTGGTGCCTCCTTGGTAAACTGTACAGAAACTGTATAAAACAACCGAACATTAGCCTTATCCACGTTCATTAACATTATTTTGCCTAATTCTAAAGTAAGTTTAGAACTTAAGTAACTCAACAGAGTACAATAAGGAACAAACATATTTCCCTGTGCACGTCAAAGCAGTGCCTGCGCCGCACGTACAGAGAATCATTTGTTGACGCCACGGTGACTTCCTGTTACATAGTTGACAGTGCTCCTGATTGGACACCAGTTTGTAAACACTACCGGGTTCTCCTCTTGTTGGCTTATTGTTGTACCGCTCATATACGGTCTATGGTACCTCTGTGTAAATACAGCAACGTGTTCTTTACTTTAATATTCGCAGCTGGAGCAATACTTAAGTCAAAGTTATGCGACTATCCAGAGAATTGCTGTGCTAGCAACATCGCTCTTCACGAGATGTGAAGCAAGGACTAAATTATATTGTATTTCTTTGTAGTTCTTAATCAAAGAGGCTCATGCAGTTTGGTGTCAATTTTTACATCCTTCTTGAGTGTGTTTATATGGTCATCCCTGACTTTATTATTTGATAGTTTTCTGTGTTATTACGCCCTCTGCTGGACGCTTGTGTTTGTTGCAACTCGTCCATCCACTCATGTGGTTCTAAAAATTGACAGTGATTCTTGCCAACATTCCAATTTAAGACCAGAAATAATATGTTGTCTTTTAGTAATGATACTACACAGGGCTAGCACTTTAAAATCTGACCTACTGTATTTGCCCTGTCACTTTGAGACAAATGCAGGCTCTAAGCCATGTGTTTATATTAATTCTGGCAGAGACAGTGAATTTTTACCTTTGCAGTAGATTTCTCCATCCCTGTCAGATAGTGTGGTTGACTCAAGGCTCTTTCCACAGTCAGCACAACAGAAACATCCAGACTTATGCCATGGCTGTGAAACAGAAAATCCATTTTAAACAGGTTGTGTTTTTGAATGCATGCACATGTACTGTATGTGCCCAAATGTGTTTTTTTCTTACACTGCCAGCTGCAACCACTTTCTCAGCTGCATAGACCGCCTTGCCACAACGACCACATCTGTCTGACCCTCCAAATTTCTGAGCCAGCTTAGAGGGGTTTGGGTTGGTGGTAGGACGATGAGGACCGGGACTGAGGGGAACAGAGCATGTCTTTAAAGGGCTTTAAAAAAATATCACGTAAGTGTGCGTAGGTGTGTTGCTTACTCTTCATGTTGAATGCCCAGGGATTCTCCTTTGTCCATACTGAGCGTCCCTGCTCCCTGACCATAGCCGTAGCCTTTTGGCCCATACTTCTTGCCATAGCATGCCTTGCAGTAGATTTCATCCAGATGAACAGCAACGGTTGTGCTGTCCAAGTTCTTTCTGCACACCACTGAGCAAACACAAGCACACATATGTTATTGTTTTCATATCTACGTGTTGTTGAGAACATTCATGTGTTTAGATAGGGTCGTAACTATTTCCTTTTATGGCACAGTTGAATTTAAAAGCATGTTCTCATCTGAATTCCATCACAGGAATGTTTGATTACTATGTGGGAACAAAAATAACTCCACTCACAACTCCATGAACTTGAATCTTTAAATGTTTTTCACAAAAAAGTAATTGTGTTTTTGCTTTTTAGAAATTACACCCCCAATGAGGAGCCATAATGCCACACAATCTGCTACTGTATGAAGGCTGCAGGTACGTAACAAACTCTCAGCTGGATGCAACTTTAGTTTGTTGATGTTTTGTCAAAGAACAGCTCATGTCAGTGCTTCTAGGGTTCAGTCCAGCTCAGCTCCACTCTGGTAACATTGCAGTCTACCTTTAACACTCTATATTAGGCCAGTATTCAATGTGTCACTTTTAATGACAAGTGTCAGAAAGTCGGTGGTTTCCACTTTGTCAATCACACTAAACAGAACACAGTGAACTCACAGCACAGGAAGCAGGACCTGTGGAAGCTCCGCCCATCACAGAGGACCTCCTCTGCTAAGTAAACGGTCTTGGAACAGTGACCACACTTGTTTCCTCCTCCCAGTGGCATCCTTTATTAATGGCTGGAGTATGAACAAAGACATAAACACACACAAGAGGATTAGTCTGACGTGTATTGATTTGATTTGTTTATTGTATAAATATTTAGTCAGTGATTATCTGCATTTCATTGAAGAGAAGGTCTGACAGTGAAGTGGATGGTAGAAAAGAAAACATCTGGGCAAAGACTAAAGATCAAGTATTCTTTGATACATTCTCAGTGGATACATTTAATGTTACTTTCTTTAACTGATTTAAAGGGCCGTAAAAGATGTGAAGAAGCAGGCCTGAAAGAGAAAAACAGATGAACCAGAAAGGTTTCTGAAAGAAAAGAAAAGAAAAGAAAAGAAAAGAAAAGAAAAGAAAAGAAAAGAAAAGAAAAGAAACGTCCATATTTAGTTTCCTGTAATTCTGGCTTTGTCAGGCCAGGCCCACAGACTGTAATTGTATTCTGCCAGTTCTCTGTGGCTTCTTTAAAGGACTAACAGTGGAAAAAACTTTTTTTTTTGTGAAAGGGAAAGAGTGAATGTTGCACTCTTTCTAAAAACTGGACACAGTCTTTGTGGAAATAATGTGAAAGTATAACTTTTTTAAGAGTGGGTTTTAGGTGGGATTGAAAGATTCTGGCATCCTGCCTGTTTCCAACCCAGCAAGTTTCCCAGCATGACCCTCCCTGTCCATTCTTGCAGATCCACTTCCACATTCCTGACCATGTACACCCCCCCCCCCCCCCCCCACATCCCTGCCCAGGGCTCACACCATCTACTCCCGCCTGTGTGTCTGTCCCCCTCCAGACTGCTTGTTTCATGCAGCACCTTCCTTTTTGTAGTGATCAGTGTGGGTGGAGGTGACCTTTCAAAACACAGCATGAAAGTTTTCTATCACTATCACTCCTGGACATGCTTCCTGTTTTTTTAACACAAGTCAGAATAAACACGACATCGTGATGTGAGTTAGACAGGAGATGAAAATACGACATTTTGAGTGCTTAATGAGAAAATGCTATAGTAGGTTATTTTAATCATAAGTCAGAAGAAGTGGGGAAGTAGGAGTGGTTTGTGCCTGGCTGCACTACAGTACTGCACTGGTGTATTTCCATTATTGTAAGGTCTGGTGTTGCTTTTTAGTTTTCAGACTCAGCAACAGTGACACATTTTGAAACAATTCAACACTAAAGCAGAACCGTAATGGATGTAAAGTGTCAATGTTCTGCTGGAGACTCCTCATTACAGTCACACAGACACTGACTGTCATACTGCATTTGTGTATTTTATAGAGCTGGACTGAGCGCCAATAAAAGCAGAATTGTCAGGAATGTTGTTGTACCAGGCAGTGGTTGGAGCTGTCTGGCAGCTCGGCTGGAAATACATGACTTCAGCTCTTAAATAACTTTTTAACTCTTTTTATGTCTTTACTCACAGCTAATTTGGAAGCAATGCAAACCACAAAGAGTAGAAGAACATCATGACACAGCATCAAGATCAAGCCTGCAAATCACAACATGAGGAAAAAGCAGGTAACTAAAACACTGCTGACGACTGGCAGCTGTCACTCTGACCACGTGGAGGAAATACTTAGAGAGGCGTCTAACAACACTAATGATTTATGTAAAATTGCGGAATCACTTGAAGTGAAGTGTTTTTTCACTGCATAAATAATCTCAGAGATAGTGCATGCTCTCATGGTGGCTCTTCAAGTTTAAACATGTATGGGCACAGTTGTGTAGGAATGCTTTAGCTAAACTGAGTGAAGGAGAAGTAGTGAGTTGTTAACAAATCAGGAAGTGTGCTGATAAATTTCCCATGACTGCATGTGACATTCTGTGATATCAGCTCAGGTTAATACCAGTAGAAGCTAGTTTTCTTAAGATTTGGTTGTAGATTAGAATTCCATATTGATTAGTCATTGACAACCTGCTCACTTCGACATCTATTGCTGCAGGGAATGTGCAGTGTGGCATTGCACAGGGTTTTTCCTCATTGTTGCTTTGCAGAACAGGAAAAGAATCAAACAGAAAGCCTCAGCAATTTGTTTTGTATATTAAGGTTTCTTACCTGCAGGTAGTATTAGATGCTGTCCTTCAGTGATGACTGATGATGCGAGAGGGTGAAGTTAAGCTACTGGATCAGTAGCGCTGTTTACCAGTCCAGAGTTAAATGGAGTAAATGCAGTTGAGGATAGGTCTTCTTACAAACCTGAATTAAATTACAACCGCATTTTCTGGTTGTTGCAGTGTTATTCCAGCCCTCTGTTATGTGGTATGTGCCTCTCTAATCTTACACTGTTCCAGATGTGCTGAAAGGGAGGAGCTTTTGAAAACTTTCTGACTGGGAGGTTCTGACTGACTAACTGAGAGAGAGAGAGAGAGAGAGAGAGAGAGAGAGTGCAGACACACAGATGAGGTGGAGAAGCTTTAGTTAAAAAGCTGTGTAATGTTTCGCAGAGTAGATGAATGCACAGGTTGATTTTTTTTGTCTGTAGTGCCATTTTGTGTTTTAAAAAGCTATGAAAGGTCTGACATTCTTGAATATTTACAAGACAGTTAACAAACTGTCTGAACTCCCCCCAATTGAACCAGTTTTAAAAAAAGAGTAATTCAAAGGAGTGATTGGTATTATATGTAAATGACTACTCTGTCTCACTTGCTTTGTCTATCACACAATAAATTTATCTCACTATCTTCTTTCAAACTCTGTCAAGAGGTTTACCTTTGATAATGATCAAATGTAAAAACAACTTTCTTGTCCTGCTTGTACAGTAACAGTGATACAGTGACAAAGTCATTTCAACTTTATTAATTAATTTACCACAACATTCAGTGACCTTTAGCCACACTAGCTAGAGAAGGTCACTGTATGCTTAATGGATAAGAAGGAATTAATAGAAATTGACTGGAACCATCTGCCAAAACAGAGAGACAGAGAAGAGCATGGAGAATGAGCCCTTAGCTCTTCTCACCTCTGGTGCCATCATGTGGCCACTGCAGAAACTGAAGTGAATACAGACTTACTCAAACTATGATATGTATTGATTGTATTCCTCAAGGATTTTACATATAGAATTTTTTCTCCTGTTAGTCAGAGAAGATATAAAACCTAAATCTTTTGTAGGATTGTAGTGAAATATCACACATTTGAGTTTAGATTATTGTTGATGGTGTCTTGAGACATTTTTTAAAAACATTTCAAAATCAGGAAGGTTTGTGTATAAACTGATCATAGGAGTCTGTATTGTTGCATGTGTAATGTGTAAAGGGAAGTTGTGCTTCTAGTTCCCTGGGGAATAGGATTGAAGGGATTACATCCCTTCAGTGAGTGAGAAGCGGCCACAGTCTCCTCTTTCTTGTAAGCCTCTTCTGATTGATTTGGTGGCTTGTTTGCTTGATGCCCTGCCATACAATCAGCACAGCGTACAGAGCATAAAATAAATGTCTGTGTTGCTGTGAGGTTAAAGTTATTGCAGTGAACGTCTTATTAGTGTTGTCAGCAGTTTACAGTGTGTAGGACTACTTTCCTATGCCAATATGAGCAGGACAGGATGCAGTTAGATGATGTCTAAGACTTTTTAAGTTTAAGTTGTATGACTTCGTTTTTGATCACAGTGCAGATGGACTTTACAGTAATTTACTGTGAAAAAGCGAAACAGATTAGAAAGTTAAGGTCTGAGTTAAAGGACCAGAAAAGGATGACAGTGCATAGCTTTTTCAAATTAAATATTAAAATCTGGATATGGGAAATGCTCTTTTAAAGACACAGTTGAATGAGTTATAGAGTGGTTGGCATTAGTCTGCAGAGAGAAATCATTACCGTCATTGACATTACCACATGCCTGAGAAGCTTTTCAGACAGCCACTTTCAGTTGGTGGCATTTGGTGCTGGAAGATTCCACAACAGGCAGAACTGATGGATGGAGTCAAACTGTTTTAAATCGCTTTCTCCATCTAGCTGGAATCCGACACATTTTAACCGTGTGGCATGTATGGCATACTTTTATTTTGCTATTTGTGCTTGACAGATGACTGAAATCACTATTGTAGTGTGCATTACTTACATTAATTGTCTACAGAAAATAGCCACAATAGTAATCAATAAAGCTATTGTGTGTCCTTGTTGTTGTGTCTTACCTAAATCTATATGGAACCCATTAATTAGCTTGAAAATCATCTTTGACATTATATGACGGTCAATCCCACTTCCTGTTTGCAGCATTGTCCGGAGAGAAACACGCAGCTTTATGCGTGATTCACCTCCTTGACCTACTTCCTGTTGCACCCTTTGACCCTAAAAACAGTAGCATTTATTTAGAGTGATATGTATAGACTTTAATATTATATAAATTATATATTATGGATAGTCTGTCAGTAATATTAGCACCTATAACATTTTAAGGTTGTTGTACAAAACCAGTGACAGAATATGATGTGTACATGTATGACTATGTATATCCACTCATTATGTTCTTATAAATGGAGTAATAGACTGCAAGTTGCCTCACCTGCTTTCAGCTGTCTACCTGCTCAACACATACACACACAGGCAACACATATTTTAAGTAAAACAATGATTTGATTTGTTTAGATTTGTTTGTATTTTGGATATTGGATACAGTACATATTGTATGTTAAAATTCTTAACCTCCTGACACATGTCAAAATGTAATTTAAGAATACTGCATTTATTACTACTGACACCACCTCTGATTCTTGACAGCATTCCTGTTTAACTTAGATGTAAGACCAGGCCCTAGTGTGCTGTAGTACAAGCTGAAACACTCTGACACCATCTAGTGGAAATAGCACTGCAGTCACATGAGGTACTGTCATACTGTTGAGACAAACTCAGGATGTTGACACACTACATTTCCACAGAGAACTAATAACTTCCTTAAAGCAGCAGTAACCTGTTTTGTGTTTTGTTAATCAGACTTTCCTCTGTTTTTGTCTCTTTTCTTTTGTTTTTCTCTTTTCTTTTTTCTCTTTCTTTTTTTCTACTTTACAATAGAAGCTGCACATGGGAGGCCTCATGATCCAGACAGTCACCATGTTGAGAATTGCCCCCCCCCCCATCCCTCCATATGCCCCTCAGGGTGATTGTGACACAAGTGTCCCATTGTCATCGGCGTCTGTCAGGGTCTATCTCTCAGGGGGGAGAACATGCCTTGGGGGACATTAGAAGATTAGCTATGACATTAACCCCCCCACCCTCAACACACACACACACTCTCTCACATACTCCTACCCATAATCCTCTGTTACAAGTCACTTCCCGTTTCATGAGAGACAAAGCAACAGTTCATGTGTGTGTTTTCTTTTTTGCATGCGGTTGACTTTGGAGTGCATCACACATTTTAATCTTCTATTTGGAGCTGAAGAAACAAAGGAGCAACCTTGGGATGAATGTGAGTATTTAAAGTGGAGCCTATATAAATCGAATGTACATACTGTGTGTGGGGAAGGGGAGGGGATGTGTGTACAGTGTGCATATGTTGGGGAGGTCCTCTGCCTCATGTGTTCTAACAGTATGCATTCATTTATCAAGGCCGCTTGATCGGTTTATGTGTTTATTTGCATAATGCAGCCTTACTGCACAGATTTTCCATTGTGTGTTTATCCCAGCAGAGACTTGCAGACCAAGTCAATGCCTGATCAATAGAGCTTTCAAGTTGTACTTTACTGCTAGACTGTAAAGAGGCTTTCAACTCAAGTATATCAAGTAAAGAAAGACAAATAGAGAGTCTACCATCTTTAATAACAATGAAGTCTGAGGAAAGAAGTGGGTCATTACAGACATATTTAAGGGTCTGTTCCTGTTGTTTATCACTGTCCTCATTAAATATGCAGCACTGTCCCTGATGTCAGTGTGTCAGACTGTAAGCCAGCACAGCAGAAATATGAGAGGGGAGAAAATACAGAGATATGGAGAGGAAGTAAGTGATACATAACACACACACACACACACACACAAAGGAGAGAATAGTGATTGTGAAGCAAAACAACTCAAAAGAAAAATAAATAAGCAAGTTAAAATTGTCAATACAACCAGGAAAATTACACCTAGTATAGTCAAAATAGCCTGTTTGTAAACGTGATCTGATATTTTAGAGCCGTTACATGTGATGAGATATTTTTTTTATAGTCTGTGGTTTATGAGGATGAATTGGCAGTTTGACTGAGTTCAAGGTCAACTCTAGGTTTCTCCGTCACTCCCACTTCTCCTCCTCCTGCTTCCAGCATCTCTACTCTTCAGTATTTCTCATTCAGTCCCTCCTTTTCACTGGGACAAATTAGTGGAGTGATGGATGGGCGGTTCCCTCCTCAGGGTGCTTGTTCATTCTGGATATAGACAACAGATGCACGTGTGTATATACAAGTGTCATGCACATTTTCATTTGTCGCCAGCAGATCTATCATTAACAGTGTGTTTTTTTTCATCCTGCTTTCTATGACGGTGAATTAGATCTTAAAAGCCAGATGATTCAGACTTTTCACATTTGTGGCTACATCTGCTTAATTACCCAGTATTACTCACACTATAGAGGCAACTATGAGTACACACACATACACAGACACACAAACCACGTTCATCCAGCTAATGGACCCGGCTGTCTTTGCTATCTAGGCTTATATTTCAACAGTGAGAGGGAGGGAGCCCGGCCAACAGGTCCATTACAGAGACAGACAGGGAAAGAGAGTGAAATTGTGATGTTAGGAGAAAAAAAAGAGGCGGAGATACAGCTGCAGGCGTACTGCGGCAGCAGCAGAGCGGCATGACGTTAGTGAGGGGTGGATTGACAGACAGAGATACACACAAATATACATGCTCGCAGCTCAGAGGCCAGCTAGGCAAAAGTAGACAGAAGCAAAGGCAGGGATTGTGCCTGACACACTCAGCAGCATACAGATGGGATACAAACTCACTTGCTGCTTTGTGTACTGATGCTTGAAGAGGGTGAGTGAAGCCTTGTGTTTATTGCATGTAGTTACATTTTGTACATCTCTATTAATTTGATTGATGTGTATGTTTTACTGTTGGCTAACTGACTAATATGTGTCCTCTTTTTATTTCTTGAGAGATAATTACAGAGTAGTGTTTGGGGTCTATATGTTCATAGTGGCATAAAGAGCGCACCAGAGACATGGTGGCAGAGCGGAGCGAGAGGTTAACAGAAAGAAAGGCAGAGCTTAAGTGGGATGAAAAGAGGGTGGAAGCAGGGGGATTCTATAACCAGGGGTGACATGATTGGCAGTGGGCCTGAGTCAGCATTATAGGGACTGAATGAGTCAGTGCAGCATGCATAGCCTGTATGCTGTAGTGTGTGTGAAACATCTGAGAAAGATCAGTGGAGACAAATTGTGATATTTATGTTGTTGGTAGTCTGGTTATACTCTGCACTGTTTAGTTTGTGGGTGCATGTGTTTGCAGCACTGCACTAGCTTCTACAATACGTGCATGTGTAGCTGAATTTTGGGTGTTACACATCTTTCCTAGCTAGAGAGTGATTCACACTTTCTGTAGAAATATTGTAAGACTCAACTGGTGACTTCATTTTTTTGTCGTATTTATGTTTTCAGTTGAGTTTGGTTGCTGATCTTTGTAAATAAAGTGCTGTATGACATCAAAAACACATTCTAGGGAGTATTACTATATTCCAATGCAGTTGACAGTCAGGAGGTGAGAGGCTTTTAGATGCTGCCTTATGGTATTTTTTTTAGAATATGTGTCATTATGGGTCACTGAAGGCCAAGTACATTTCCATTTGGGTCACTGACTCATGATAACATAAACAGTCTTCTGTTCATTGTTTCAGGAGATATTTGTCTGTGTGTATGTGAAATGACGTCTTTTGGGCACGAACACTGATTTCATCAAAGAAAGTGACTTTGAAAATGAGTCACCTCAGTACGGCAGTCCCTGATTGGCTGAATCTATCGTTCCTGTTTGTCACAGCTTCCTGTCTTGGTGAATGGTGAGGCGCTCTGAGCCAATGGTAGAGCAGTGGTGAGGATGCAACTGTGATCCAGGAAAAAACAGCCCATTGTTCCTGGGACATCGAAGAAGTGTGACCTCCCTCTTGCCGGCTGTGCCCGCTCAGACTAACGGCACACAGAGGAGCTCAGTACTCCCATTGACAGGTAAGACACTCATTCATCCTCATTTATATCCTTATGTGACTTCTACTGCTTCTCTGGCATAGTAAACTGTTTTTCACTACCTTGTATTATGATCAGTGCTAACACATTCTTGCTGTTGTTTTGGTTGCTGTCATTATGGAGGTAATTACATTCATTTATCATGGTGCTCCCAGAATGGGTGACATGCAAAAACACAGGCGCTGCTAATGTCCTTCAGCTCACAGACAGAGAGGCCTGTGTTACCACCTCATGTATTGATTTTGAGATGAGTCAGAGGGTGTTCATCACAAGGGTGAGCGTACGTGTCTGTGAGAGTGGGTATACATGTTTCTTTGATCAGACTTACAGTAACTCAGTTTAGCCTGAGCCTGTCACGGGACAGAAGAGCTAAAACAACATAATGTTATTAGTGAGTTGACAGCTAACATTTAATGCTTACTTCCACGCTATCCATGTTTTTCTCTCTTACATACCTGTTTTGCTGGCTTTCATGGCAAAAGTGATGTTTTTGAGCAACTTGTGTAGTTCACCATCTGGTTATGTGAGAAAAAGAATTAAATATATTCAATAGATCTTTAGTGAAGAAAAAAGCAGGTTTCCAGATCTTGCAGTTGTGCACAACATCCAGCAGATGTCAGCACCATCCAACCAGTCAAATACTGTGAATTACAATTCATTACATAGATTAACTTGGTCTAAATAACATTTTTTGTATCACTATTACAGAGGAGTAATATATTCACTTGATAAGTGTCAAACAAACATAATTTGCTTAAATATTTTAGCATTTAGTATGTTGCTAATACCTATTTTTTTGTACAATTACAATCACATAATGTCTTTATCTAGTCACATGCATTCAGACTATGGTAATTGTCCCAGGGTCAACAAATGAACAGTCTACCTATTGTATGAGAACTTATGTAACATCAATCACAGAGAAGCAACATTGTACCCTACAGTTACTGTAGAATCTGTGCATCACTATGAGCAGAAGAGACCTATGTTCTTATGTGGACTGCTGCTGTATCAGCATGACCCAGGCATATCCCCAGGGAAAAGCCAATTTCCATACAGATAGACACAGGGCCAGACCGCACCTGTGCTCCTGGAAATCCTAGCAGGACTTGTATCAGACAGGAAAAATTCTGATGCTTATTAGTGTCTGGACCTCCCAGGAGAGAGAGAGTTTAAGAGAATTTGTGTGAGAGAGAAAGGGAGAGAGAGAGATGGGGGTTTACAGGAATGAGGAGCAGGAGGAATTTAAAAAAGGGGAAAGGAGGATGGATGATCACATCTGTCTTTGTTTACCTGCTGCTGCATCACTGCACACATTTTTATTAGCATCAGTCAACAGTGACAGAACAGCACAAGTCCAAAATACTTTTTCAAGTTTGTGAGCAGCAGCCACAATGAATCTTTCTCTGCTGCTAAAATACGGACGTTTTCCCCAGACTTCTGGGAAATTATGTGTGTGTGTCTGTGTGATCCACATGACACTGCAATGCTGCAATTAGACGCGCTGCTCAATAATCCAGCATTTCATCCTTGTGACTTTAAAGGCTTAATTTGATACATCTCTGCTTTACTAAAGACAGCTTCCCAAGAAGCCCGCTGGCAGCAAAACCCCTGCTCTTTAAGACAGGGCAAGTGATGTTAAGCGCCAACTCTGTATTACTAAGTGTGCTCTTCCTCTGGCTGTATGTTTGTGTCCATTGTCACTCTGTAGATTGTGACAGTTTGTATTGGATACTATCCTACTTATCTTGTACAAGTGTATTTTCTACTGTATAAGTAGAATAAATACATCTTACAAGGGTTAGTTAGAATTAACAGAAAACTGTCATGCAACATTTTTTGAGGGAGAGCAAATCAAATCAGATGTGATCCTTCACTTGCTACGTTCCCCTCCCTTTCTCAACGACTGCCTCTCTCCCAGCCTCACAGCCTCCCGCCTTCTTTCCCTCCAGAAGAGCAGCACGAGGCGGCAGTAAAATTATATGATTAAAGCTTTGACTTGATGGGCATTCACTGTGGTTTGCATAGACAAGAATTTCAAGCAGACTCCTTGGACGGTTTCTGTGTTTCTAAGCGGGACACTGAAGAGGGTTGCAAAAACTGTGACTGTCTGTCTGGAGTAAATCAGGTGAGGATGATCCCATACCTCCTCTGAAGCTTAGACGTCCATAAAGCAAGAAAGCTGCATGATGTTACTGTGGCTGTGTATGGGAAGTTAGGTGTAGAAAATGAGTTATTTGAGAACATACTGCTCTAAATGCAGCTAGTGGAGTGTGTGAAACTGTGTTTTTTGTGTTTTGTACTCCCAGCAGGCAAATTTGATTTCTCCAATGCGCCATGCCTCACTGAAAATAAATTCAACTCGTGGTCTACCATGACTCAGCGTGTCATATGTGCTTGGTTCAGATAACTCAGCTCTGTGTCAGAGACGGCAAATTCTCATTTACCTGATGAGATCAGTCTCTCATAGAGCTTTAGTTTAGTGAATCTCTTCATGGATGGACCAAACTTTGGATGGCTTATGACTAATGGTCTCACACTGCAACTTTTTGATGTTTATCCCTCTCTGTGTGTCTTCATTTAGGTCAGCATGAGTGGAGGAGTCAATGTGAAGTCAGCCCACCGTGGAACTTCCACATCAGGAATTCCTCTACCCCGCAGCCTGTTGCCCTCCTCTCCAAAAGCAGATCCCCGCCACCGGGCAAGTGACCTGCCCAGGCCCTCAACACAAACCCCTAAACACACACCCACGCACTCTCCTGCACTTTGCACACGAAAGTCTAGCATCCCTGGGCCTTCCTCCCGAGACCTCCTGAGAGACAGTGCTCTGAAAAATCAGCTTTTCCAGCGGGCCGGAGCGCTGCCCGTTCCCCAGGTGTCACGCTCTGCCTATAGCAGCCCGCTCACCCAGCGGCGAGTTCCAGCAGCACACTTCAAAGACACACTTGATTTGGCTACCCCAGCTCACATCTCCTCACCATTTCCACATGATGGCAATCGCAACAGAAGCGCTTTTGCCAATAAGAACCAAGCATGGGGAGCTAGCAACCCGCCTCTACCTCTTCATTTCAGGAGGGGAGGCAATTCGAATACTGAAACTCAAGCTGCCTGTGCCGTTCCACCAGGAACAGATGAAGAGCCTCAAGAAAACCGCCCAACTCTGCCTGCTGTGCTAAACAATGGTAACAATCGGCCCACTCCCAATCAATCAAGCTACAAGCTCACCAGTAGAGGTCACAGTGACTCTGCCAGCCAATCAGATGAGGAGATGGGGACTCCTGAGGACAGCAGTCCAGCCTCCTCTCCTGAGCCGCTGCCGCTGCCACCTATCACTTACAGCATGCCAGTTATGCCCAAAGTGGTTGCTGATGTGCATGATTACAAGGAGGCTACAGAGACTCTCAACCCCAGAGTCATCATGGCTACCGTGGCTCCCTTTAGCTACAGGTACTCACATTGAAACAATAGCATTTCCTCTTTGTGTTGCCATTCACTGACCTAATTGTAATTATCATCTCGTCACGTTCTCTCATCATTTGTCTTTACACAGACACTACACCCCCAGAGGCCTGGTTCTGACTATTTAGTCTAATTTCAGTCCTTTATATATATTCTAGCAACACATTTGTGTGCATACACATGCACACAGACACACACAAGGGCTGGGGTTTTCTGGAGCAGAGCTGATTGCTAAAGTGTCATCTCTGGGTGGACTCTGCATACTGTGCTATGGAGTATTCTCTGGTGTTGTGTGAAATAAATCAAGCCACAAAGATTGAATACATCTGTACAGATAATTAGAAAATTGTTGTGCCCCATGTACAGTTAAAAAAAAAGAGCGGAAACATCTTTCTTTATATTAATGGAATTATACTGTACCAGTGATTATCTCTGTGTATTTGATTAGAGTCATAGATAGTGAAGTGATTTGCATGTTCAGTAACAAATGCTGTGTTTACAGGGTTCAGGTACAGGATTTTGATTTCTCAGTGGATGAACTGAGTGACTGCTCATCTGGATCCATAGAAGTATGCTGTGACGACTTAACCACACCAGGTTAGACACACATCTGATTTTTTTCCTTCTTAGCTGAACTCTGTCTGCCCTTTTAGTATTAGGCCACCAAGAGTCCTTTGGGCAGGTATGAAGGATGCCTTCTTTCTGGAAGCTAGACATATTTACTGCGACAGAGTCATAAATGGCGTCAGACAGGACATGCCAACGGCTGACCTGTGGGTCTCATTGTGGAATCTGAATAGACTCAGTGAAGACGAAGGGACAACCATTCTTTGTCCAAATATATGTCTGTCACGCTGCTACTCATCAGGAGCCATGTCTGAAGTTAGGTGTGTATTTTTGTGTGTGTGTGTGTGTGTGTCTCAGCCTAAGGCTCTGTTGACTACATTTTCCTCGATGGGAAAAGAGAGATGGGCTCAGGATGTTAAGACGAAGGACGATGACAGTGGTGATGTAGGTCAGTAATAGGTTGAAATGGGGCACTTAACTCGCTGCCAGGCAGTATTATATGCACATTGACTTTGGAGTTTGAACCTTTTCTCATCCTCACACAAGAGAAAGTCCCTCCCCTTTCCTCTCTTCTCTCTTGCAGTTCTTCTTCTTCTCCAACTTCATTGACCTACAAAAGCCACAGTACCAGCATGACCCCCTCTCTGTCTGTATGATCCTGTGACGTTTGAGCGATGGCTTGATCTGTACTCACAACTATAGTCATACATTGTCATAGTCAGTCTAAGTCTAAAGATGTGGACGTGCCTTATGACTTTGTCAGAAGCTTTAGTGAATCATTCTTTTTATATGGTGTTGATTGGACATGAGACTTTTAATCCTGTATGTTGGATCTGAATTGAAACATGACAATATATTTTCTGTGCCTAATTCTAACTTTGGTGTTCCTGTTACATTAATGAGTGTACATTTACAGGCAGTGTAGCAGGATTGGATGTTTAAGCCTACAGAGGGTCTCCACGGTTATCCTAATGTGTATGCCTCAAATTAAAGCAACTCCAATCAATATTTTAGAGCGTGATCTCAGTGGTGTAAATGTCAATGTTGGTCAACAAACTGTTTTCTGACCTGCAAACAATACTGGTCCTTTCAGATACAGGTCAGCTGCACATTGTGTTCCATGCTATCTTAAACATTCTAACAGATAAACATCACATTTGTCATTGTAATGTTAATAGTTTGACTAGGTGCCTGTCTCATTCTTCTGTCAAAACTTTTACTTGACAATTCTGCATTTTGTCGATCTGGCCTGTCTGGTTACCAGAATAGAGCTGATGGTATATAAAGACTTTTTAAAAGCTTTCACCAGCTGGGTTTTGGAACTAAGGGGAAGGGAACTGGTGGCGGACCAGCCCCAGTCTTTAAAGGCCTGTAGTTGTCTTGAGGCTATGGTTGTGGCCTTGTAATTGGTCCCTAGCAGGCGTTAGAAACAGAACTAAAGTGTCTTACACTCCTCTGAAGCAGCACTTACGTGGAGGGTGGGCTGACACTGTAATGACTGTAATTTAGGGAGCAAAAGAAGGGAGGGAAGTATGGTGGAAGGCACATTTTTTTAGGGAGGCAAATGCGAAACAGTGATAGAAAATGTGTGTTCCAAGCTGACAGATTGGGTATTTGTTAAATATTTAAAATCTGCTGGCTTTCACTGAAGGCACTCTAAAAGCACATAATGATTGAATTTGAAAATTATCTTTAGTAACAACCTTACAAGTTGTTTTCCTTAAATATATTGTGTTCCATATGCTAACATCCTAGTATATTAAATCAGGTGTAACCTAATCAGCTCCTACATCTTCTATCTGAGACCTTAATGAAGACCTGAACATTTTATGTGACTGCTGCACCATGTGGTCTTTCAATTAGACCACAGACCTCCTGACCTTATCGCTCTCTTGAGAGGTGTATTTGAGTGTGCATGTGTTTCTGAGCATGTGTGTGTATGTGTGCTGATGTATGCATGTGTGACAGTAGACAGATGGTGTTTGAAAGATAAATGTGAGGTGCCCTTTGTATCATTTTTCATCTCCCAGTAAGGGTATGGGCCCTAAATTCCCAATGGACGATCTCCAAGTCTGTTAGTCCTCTCCCCTCCTTCTTTTCCCTATTTTTCTTATTTAAAGCAAAAATGTTTACTGCACTGAATTTTTGTTTTTTTGTGTCACTGCAATGCAAAAGTATATCATTTTATTTTACAGCCACTTTTCTGTTTTCTGAAATATGAAATTCATAGCAGCATGGCAGTCTGTACAAAGAGCCAAAACACTTGTACACAGAGCTGCATCCACATTTATCCTCTGACAAATACAGACATCTGTGACCAACTGAAGAAAATGCAGCAAATATCTTTTAGATTGCATATATTATCATAGAAAACAAAATAATTGGATTCTTCGTAAATTAGACTAATAGGTATCAATGATATAGTATGATGTTTTGTATTATTTACATAATAAACATCAGCTGTTTTGAAATCATTAAAGTACACCATGCAGCCACTACATTTAAAAACCACATGTCTCTGTGGTCTGCCCCTTACATCTGGTAATACATGTCAAAGGTCTAAGGTTACCCGTCAGAACATCATCCAGATCCTTATGAGACCAGGCCACCATCTTATATTCTATTGCTTCATAACACAGCTCTGACTCTTATATACCCACTGTTAACATTTGTTGCAGTGTATGGCATGATCACTGTTACCAGTCTGGAGCTACGCAGCAATGATCTGTGTGTTCTGACACTTTTATAGCCAGCATAAAGGGTTTTCTGCTACTCTTAAGATATGCCAGCTTTGAATTGGTTACTGATTCACCCTTTGCCCTCCTATGGACCACTTTATCCCACTGCATTGCACAAAACTTCTCCTCCTACTTTGAGGATACTCTGACTGAGCTGTCTAGTCATCACAATTTTGCCCTTGTAAATTCACTCTGATCTATACATGTGCTGACTGTTCACCTGCTGCCTAATATTTCCCACCCCTTGTTGTCAGGTACCATTGTGACGAGTTAATCAATATAAATATGAATATGAATTTTATTATTAAATCAATATTATTCACTTTTCAGGTGTGGATACAGTGTAAAAGAGGTGTGGCCAAATCTTATCACACCACATGTTTAGACAAGTACTTTTCTATATTTCCCTCTTATATGAGTAAACCTTAAGTGATGAAGGCATAAAATCAGCTTGCCATCCCTTTAAAGCTCCCTTGACTGACTAGTGAATAGCATTTTGATAACCCTGACTGCGCTTACTCTTAGACAGTGCGTAATCCTCTTTGGACAATCTAATCAGGGAGACATATGCCGAGCTGGCCTTGGACATTGATGAATGGTTTAGTAGGTTTAGGAAGATGATCAGACATAAGTATGAACTAGATTATATCCTTGCTCATCACCAAGAGTGAAGCAGTAATCACTATTTATGGGTAATGTCATTGCCTACTCTATGCTTGATCCTAACTTTGACCTGGCAGGATTTCTGTAGTCCAGTAACAGAGAGCTAAATTGTGGGAAAGTACATTTTCTACACATATGAATGTATCTAATCCATACATGAAAAAAGGCACATGTGAATAAACATGTAGAGAGAATCCCACATGCACATAGAGATGCCTCTTTCGTCTCCCTGTTATGGGCAATGTACTTAGACAGAGCTGCCATCTCCTTCTCTCTCCTTCGCTTGTCTCTCCCGCTCTCTCCCCTCAGGGACATCCCCTCACAGTGTAGGAGGCATACATGCACAGCTGCATAACGGAGCAGATGAAGATGAGATGAAGGAGGGGACAATGGAGGAAGAAGGATGAATTGAGGAATGGCTGAATGAGTGTGCACTCAAAATCTCTCTTGACCTGTAGGGTGACTCCCTACCCAGGGAGTCCAGTTAAGCCATTCATGTGTGTAACCTCTCTGAGTGGGACCACACAGACACACACCCACGCACAGAGAGATGGGGTCAAAGAGACAACTATTCTATTCAAATTAATAATCTGTGAAGAATTAGACTCCCTCTGCCGTACCAGATGATGAATAAATTAATAAATTAATCATATTTAACTGTACTTAATGCATTTTCAATTTTACCAGATTTTTCTAACAGAAACACAAATACACAAGTGAAAACAAACATTTATACGTGCTGATGATCCACTGCTGCTGTACGCACACCACGCTGTAACCAGGCAACCGCTCTCTGCAGCAGAGCATTGTGGGATACCCCTGGGAAGTGTGCTGAGAATGTCAACACTGAGGCATCTGTAAGGGAGTGTCTATAAAGACCAAAACCTCAAAAAAAAAACACAGATGCAAACACACAAATTCATTCTTTACTCATACTCAGGATGGCAGATGGATGTTTTTCAGTTCTCAGTTTGCTGGGTGACTCACGATGAGTGTGTGACATTCACCCCAGGAGAGAATGGTGTTTTTTGCAGGATTAACATTTGTGCCTTGGGAACTGGGACTTAGTGTGACTGATGCACTCACTCTATTGTCATTGATAGCTGAGTTTCCCAAATGCTTAATCCCGTGAGTCATGCTGTGCATCATCAGCACTTGGATAGACCATCAAAGAGGTGTCACTGCGGAAAACTCAAATTAGGAAGCCGCACACTGTATGTATCAATCAGATTGCTGTCTCAGTGTTTTGTGTGTAAACAGGACATTAACAGCCATGTCATTGTGTTGGTGCAGTACCAGAGTGTGTGTGTGTGGCTGTGAGCCTTCCCTTGTGTATGAATGTGTCATGATGTGGTATTCTTCATTGTGTCCTGTGGACCTCATGCTTTAGCGTGTTAGCGGACACAAGCAGGAGTGGTGAGGCAGTGAGGCAGGATATCCCCTCTCTGTCTTACAGGCTTCCTTTGCTCCTCTGGCACACATACAGAGATCCTTCCTCCTCCTCTTCCTCCTCCTCCTCTTCTCACTTTCCTCATTGCCTTGTTTTTTGAATTGTACTTTCTCACTCTTACGTTCTTTCTCCTTTGTACTGACTGTTAGCATCTAGATGGCTTCTTCTTGGGGCTTCCTGTTCTGACTCATTCCGTTTTTATTCATCTTCTATTCTCAGTCACCCTCACTCTTGTCATTTTCTTCACACTTCCATCCCATTCACGCTTGTCTCATCTCGAGAACCACTTTTGTACTTGCACACAAAAAGGCAAAACAAGAGGAACCAAGAGGGGGTTGGTGACAACAGGGAGTGGGTGCAAGTGACAACGCATGCCATCTGCTTAGCCGAATGGGAGCCATTCCTCTTAAGGTTGAAGGCACTGTGATACACTTGGTTACTTTTTAACTCTGCAGCCTTCTTCTCTTTTCTCACAGTACTTTTCCTTTCAAAGGTGGAGACCTGGTTTAACCTCATAAACATGCATATAATGCACCACAAAGTGTCTTACTGGCTGCCCCACATGACTAGTCTGTTAAAATATAGTGGCGAATCTGTTTCAAACTGTTTAGAGATGCTAGGGCAAATATACTCATGCAAAGTAGTGAGACACTCTGCCTTTCTGCCTGTCTGTCTCACCCTCTTTCCTTCTCTTTCAATCTAGCCATTCATCCCAATATCTCTTCTTACCTGGCTTTACCTACCTTTGCTTAAAAGTGCCTTTATGGCTGTATGGAACTGTTTGCCCCAAACTTCCCAAGGCTTCAGCCACTGTGGTCAGCCCACTGACACCTCCACACACAAATACGCACACACTTTGACATACTGAATGTATGAGTCTGCTATGTGCTGAAAGTGTAGGCTAATACTGAGAACTGGCACTCATCGCACTCTGAAAACTGCCAGCTTCTTTGATGTCAGGCCAGTTTGCTCAGGTCAGTGAGACAGCTTGCGATGTGAGTGTGTGTGCGCATGTGTAGCGTCAGAGCGTTAAAAAAAAGAGGGAGAGAATACACAGTATGTTTATATCAGCTGTATATTACAGTGATTAGACTGTGGAGCCAGAGAGACGAGTACTGGAACAAACAAGTAGCTGTGTGCTGCCAACACACACTTTACCTGTGTGTATATGTGCTTTCAAGAGCGCTGACGCGTGTCTTTGCCCTGCACACATCTGTGCACCGCACAGACATGCCTTGTATGTGGTCACTCACTTTTGACTAACCTTAATCCCTCATCGGGGAGGTATAAGAGTTGACGTACAGCACCTATTAGCCTTAAATTACCTACCTCACCCCCTCTCCTACCAGCCCCCAGAGCCCCCATAACTGTCACCACACAGCAATGGCTTCAGTGTGGCATAACCACTTCAACATTGGCCCTTTATTAAAGCCGGCTGCCTGTAATTAATGGCTTTGGCCTTTACACAATAAAACAGGCAATGTATGTCTTTGTGTTTGTCCCCGCTGAGCTTCTGTATTACACATTTAGGGCCGAATGGATGGTAGGAAAGCCTGCTGTGTTTGCACCTTAATGTGCGTCATTGTCATTTTTAGAGTTGGCGCCAGTTTGGTTACAGTTGAAAAATGAGGCGTTTTTAAAAGTACGTCTCCAATATTAAGTGTGGAATGTGAGCAAACAGGACATTACTTGTTTTCACACTGGTTTAGTGTCAACCGATTTATGCAAATACTAACAGAAAGCTGCCTGCTTGTTTGAATACTACTCAGAACAGTTTGAGGCATGATAAAATCATAGCCACAGGCACTGCTGGTTGCATACAAGAGAAAGTGGAGTACACTAATGGTAATACACCCAGACTATAAACAGTCCAGCACCTAAAAGACCAGTATGCAGACGCATTAATACCTAAAAACCAATTATCCTGCAAACAGTTGTATTGATTGTTAATGGGTCATGATGGACTGATGATGATTTTATTTTATATTTCTATGACTACCTGGAAGTAAAAACCGATGACATCATGCTTGTTTTCTCTATCTCTCTTATTTAACCCTGTAAATGAGAATGATTAGATTGTCATAAAAACAAAACTAAAATGATTTTGACAACAAAGAAGAAACTTTTATTGCGATTGGCTGTCCGGAGAAGAGATTAAATGATGTAGATGAACTTGCCAGAGCTACCCGAGTCCCTGGAGTGTAGCTTTGGCTTCTCTTGCCCCTGTCTCATCAATGTGACATACTCTTAGAGAAAGACCCCCCTACACACACACATACACATACACACCCATACATGCTCATGCAAGGGCAGATAGATGAAAATATAGACAGCAACATTCATTCACACACCCATAAATACACACACGTGTGCTTGTTTTAAACTATAATTGTTGTGCTGAAGGATGGAATGAGAATGTGATGGATCTATACCTTGTAATTGCCCATGCGTTTGTGTTAACTACACGGGGGTGGGGAGGAAGACGTACTGGAACGAAGGAAGGACATGTGGAAAAGAGTGATGGAAATGAGTGCCGAGGTAATGTGAGGCAGGTGGCCGTTATGTGATGATCATTTGAGGTCTGCTGGCTACTGATTGAAGCGTATTTGGTGACTGGCCTGTGTCGTTTGCTAGGGAGTGGTAAATGCCTGTTCTCCTCTCCAAAGCTGATCCTGCAACAGTCACGGCTGTTTTTCAGATAATTTGAATCAGCTTAATCATGGGTGGGCCTCTGGTGATTAGGACACATAAGAACATTTGAATGTGAATGGATGAATAGAGCAGCTAATGTGATTATGAATGATTGCGTTTAGACAGGGGGGTCTTACAGTATTTGCACTGGTCGTACGCAACTAAGCTTAATATACTTTCTTCTACTTTTTCAATCTTTTTTTTGTTCCTTCCTGTCAAAAGAAGAACAAAGGCAGTAACTGGCAGAAAGTGATAGGGAGAATAAAAGGGAAGACAGATTTAGAGGAAAACCCTCCAAAAAAAGGATGTGATAAAAAAAGACACTGTTATTGCAACACAGGAACAGGGGAGAGCTGAGTTTATACATGATGCTGGTAATTTATCGTCAAGCCCTTATGTTGGCACTACATGGTGTGCAGCATAACACGGCATCTGCGGTGTGTGTTGGAGACAGAAAGAGAGAGAGAGAGAAGGAGGGAGAATTGTGCAGTGAATCAGCCAGTGGGAGGAAAGAAGGAGAGCATGAGAGACAACAAGAACGAAGGAGGGAAGGAAAAGGGAGGAAGAAGGAGAGGGGAGGGTGAATGAGCCAGTGGGGGTAGAGTGAGCAAACCAGTGAGAGAGGGAGAGGTAGAGGGAGGAGAGAAAGAGGAGGGGGATGTTGCTGCTGCTGCTGCGACTGTTTCCTCTGTCAGTCGGCTGCTGCTTGCCTGGCGAACAGGAGGGAGTGCAGAGCGAGAGAGAAGCTGAGGGGGACACAGAAGGAGGCTGGTCACTGCTGTATTTTATTCTGGCAGCACTGTTATCTGTGTGGCTCGTGGACACGCTGTGAGGGAGAGGATTTAGGCACTGGACACAGAACCGCAGATCTATGGATTATCATCAGTGAGTAAGGCTGTCACTCTGCTAAGTCAGTCATCAGGGGTGAACCCACAGTCTCACACTGCAGGGAGTCTGGCTCTTGACCCACGGGGTAGAGAGGGAGAGAAAGGCAGACTGTCTTTGTGTTTCTGCACCTTTCTTTGTCTTTTCCCTCCATTTCGTTCAGTCTGCTTGTGTGTATTACAGACTGTGTCACTGATGCTGTTGCTTGGCTTTCTGCAGGAGGGATGCTGGAGGCTAATGTGGCTAACATTAGCATGACAGCTAAGCCCAGAGAGCTGGACCTCAGGTCTGGTGCTGTCTCCTGCCAGGATACTCCAGCCCAGGCAATGGCCTCTAGGAAACCAGCAACCAAGCCCTCTTCTCTGCCCCAGGGACCTTCACGTCCCTCTGGGTCAGAGCTCAAAGTCTACCGGCCCACCTCTGGATCTATCCCTATTCCAATCCCCAATCCATCCAAGCTCCGCAAACAGCGATCACTTGGCAACTTGTCTGTGCTCACTGATGCTGAGAAGAAGCTGCACCTGTATCAATCTCCCCGGTGGAATGATGATACAGGTCGGTCTGGCACTGGGACCATCAAGCCAGGCCAGACAAAGATAGGTCACCCTGGAGGTGGAAGAGCACCCCTCTCCCGGACACTTTCAAAGTCAGAACAGTCTCTATTCCAGGCAAAGTCCAAATCTTTCACCTCCCCACCTGTGACTTCTAACATGGGCAAGCCAAGTCGAATCCCTGCACCTGGCAAACCACGGGGACCTTATGCAGAGGTCAAGCCCATCAGCAAGGCCTCTGAGGCAGGCCAGAGTGCAGACATAGTCCCTGCTGAACACCCAACTAAAGCTAACTCTAATGGAGCTGGGAGTGCTGGAACTAATAGCAAGAAACAAGGTGAGAAGGGAAAATCTGGAGCTCTGTCAACAGAGGAAAAGAAAGAGAAGAAGGAGATAGAAGGAGAAAATGATAAGAGCTATCTCAAGGTGGACCCCGAATTAGTGGTGACGGTTCTGGGAGACCTGGAACAGCTACTCTTCAGCCAAATGTTGGGTGAGTCTGCTTTCTACTCAAATTTGATTCTACTTTGTTAGTCATTTATACTGTTTCTCCTCTCCACACCCAAACCTTTCCCTCCAGCTCTGGCTCTAGCACAAGCATCAACAGTGAATTTTAAATGAGTTCAGTCTCTATTGCAGCAGACCATAATGTCAGTGTGTTTATAAGTGGTTTTTACTATACAATGTTGACAGCTCTTGTTCTGACATTGAAAATCTGCCTGTAGTCACACATGGTTCGTTCAGATGTGTAAGATTGATTTTTTTTATGTATGTATGGATGAATATATGACATATGTGCTCTTTTACTGTAAGCATTTCCTGATGGCTGACATTGTTTTGTTGTTGATTCATTTGCCAGCACTGGAGTGTCTGACCCATTGCCACAGTGAGCTAGGTTTACAATTTAAAGCCATCTAAACAATTTCTGATGATGCTGCTATTTCTCTCTTTTTCTGCCTGTAAGGCACTAATACTGATGACATTAGGACAAATATTCTAAAATTAAAACCATATTTCTGTCAATAAGCATCAATATGCAGTAGTTAAGAGTCTAAACTACATTCTTCTGCATTTTTGCTGGCTCACACCAAAATCAGCCATTCGTTAATAAAGGCCGTGTGAGTGCCGACTCGTGGGGAGTGTGTTTTCAGTTGGTAAATAAAACGGGTGCATATTGAGCCAGGCTCTGGTCACAGTGGGCCACATATTTAGCCTTGCACCACTCGCTCACCCCCTCACCCCTTTCCTCCCTCCCTCCCTCCCTTTCTCCTCCCCTCTGGTTCCATTGATCTCTGGACCGATGACAGATGGTCAGTATCCACCCCAACCCACCCCCACCTCCTCCTCCACTGTAACCGGGGGCAACGTGCGGGAGGAGAGAGGGGAATCTGAGTGGGTGGTGGCATGGGCAGGTAGTGTTCACTGTGCACACCAACAATATGACAACATAGACAACAAAAACAAATGTACTGGGATGCATTGTTTTAGACACAGGGGGTGTATTCCGAGAAAGATGACTGAGTTTATGACTAAAAGGTCAAAGCAAGGTTTTAATCTTAACCTGTCATCCATAATTCATTCATACACCCTCTCTGAGAGTGTGTTTTTCTATTGCTCATTCTCTTTCTGTCCCTCCATCTCAGCAGGAGCAGATAGCATCAGAGAGCGAGTGAGATGAGGAGAGAATAGTGAAGCAGGTCGTTATATCTGGCTTGATGCAAGGAAATCATTTTTTGCCTATCATCAAACCTCTCTCTATCTTCCTGCTCTCTTTGCATTTCCTCTTTCTCTCTTTGTTAGCCTGAATCCTGCAGTACAGCCCCAAATCACAGCATGGATGACCTTGCCTCAGCAGCCCTGTCTCTGTGTTAGTGTGTAGTGTTTATCTGTGTGGTGTGTGTCTGTGTGTACCTTTGTACCTTATTGTGATGTTGTTGGCTATACCTACCGCCAGGCAGCCAGGTAGGGAGGAGAAAAGTTGAAAAAAGGAGGGGGATATAAAAATTGAAATTTATGGGAGAAAATGGAAAGGGCAGGACTTCATTCATAGAGTAAGATAAATGAGAGAAAGAGGCACTGGAGTAAAATAACGGTAAAAGCCAATGACCTAAATTTCTTTCTGGCATCCCAAGTGACCAAAATATAGCTTTGGGTCATTAAAGTCTACGACAACCTGCCTGAGGTTCATCATCAGAAACAGCAGGTGTGTTGGATCATAGTGTGTGTGTGTGTACACTCATGTAAATTTGTGTGTGTGTTAGGAAGAGGTTAATTGTAACTTGCCCTGTAGCTTGCAGCTGTGGGCTCATCCTTTATCATATCTACTTCTCCATTTCCGATGGGATGCTCAGCTAATTGGTTTCTGGCTCGTGTGCTCTGTCATAGGAAGATAGATTATGGATGTTGAATAGATCATTCCCAGTGATCCACTCCTCCTCTTCCCATATACCGTACCATACAGTCCCACCTTCTCCTTTTCCTCTTTGTAGCAGGATGACTGGCAATGGATCCCAGTACTGGGCGGTATTATATCATGATAAATCATCCTTAATTTGGCCATGCCCCATTGATATGGAGGCTGCATGTCAGCTGCAGGGAGTAAAATGTGTGCTCATGTCTTGTACATGTTATGTTGTGTGACGTCCGGCAGCATGCACTGTGACACTGTCCTTTTGAGACTGGCCTGCGGTTATAGGCAAAGATAATGAAGAGTGCCACTGATATAAAATGTATAACCCACAACCCACCCATGACATACCAAAGGTAACAATACTGGATACTTTAAGGTTAGGTTCATCTTTTAAGATCAGTGTCTGTTTGTCTGTAATCGGACATGCATGTTTAACCACTGAGCGATGAAGAGGTTTATGTTAATTGGATTTAAAGAATTACTTCCATCTACATCCATGGGCAGCAGCTCTGGACTTGCTGAGGTAATTCTCTTAAATGTAGCATGTATTATAGTTATCTTAGCTGCATTAGCATCAAGGTTGTGCATATTGTTGGAGCAGAAAACGATGAACTCTGTAAAATTTTGCCTATAAAGTGAGGTGGCACCCTATAAAGCCTATACAGAGTAATCTAAAGGAGTGAACCTCAGATGTCTGCCACTAATGACACCTCCCCGTCCCATCCTACATCTATAATGAGGTGTGTGTGTGTGTGTGTTTGAAAGAGAGAGAGAGGGGGTAAGCTCCCTAAAGCAGTGGCCTTTCCCAGCATGGGGCAGGCACAGTTTAGAGAGAATCCAGTCTAAGACACCAACCAAGCATCCGGATTAAGCTGTACATAAAGATAATGAGAAGATTCAACCCCCATTCCACTAATCACAGATCTATCACCCTGCAAAAGGCCAGCCATAAAGACTAAAATGAATTAAAGATTAAAGCTCACAGGGCATCTGTTTAGTTAGAGATTTGGGGGGAGTTTTACTTTATGAAGGATTGGATAGAGAATATAGATTTAGCTTAGAAGATTGGAGATGCTGTGTGGTTTTGGTTTTGGCCAAGCTGATGGTCACATGTAGTGGCCACAAAGACTCAGCAGATGAGAACTGAATGTGACTCAGTGACACATGGATGCTCATTGATGAAGCCTTGCCTACCATTAGGATTGGTACTTGAGCTTGACGTTGTCTTCTTGTGTTTGTGGGCATGTATGTGTGGTTGATGATTCCTTTTGTATCCTCTTCAGCTGTCTGTGAAACAATAGAGCCTATAGAGAAATCAACACACACATACAAGCCTGTTCAAGAGGGGGCTCCTGGACAACATGTCAAACCACTGCAGCTTCTTCAGCCTATAAGCTCACACACACACTGACACATGCACAACCAGTGCGTGCAATATTCAGCCCTCCTGTCTACACTTCGCTGTATTCATCCTCTTGGCTCTGACGGAGTATTTCTTCATACTCTGTTCCTCCATTGTGATAGCAGTGCTGAGTCTCTAATGTAATGCGGGTGCGGTCCAAGCGACTGGTTCCACCCTGAGGTTTGCTGACTGAAGGATTCAGGGCAGTCGTCCTCCAGTCAGGAGGTGGTGACAAGCTAAATAAACACAAACCCTCCAAGAACGTGAGGAATAAAACATCCCACCAAATCTCTCCCTCTCTCTGTTCCTCTTCCTCTCTTTCAACTCTGATGTGAGTTGACGGGTAGCAGTGTTCTGTCACCAGTCAGGCAGCAGAGAGGATATTTCTGGTACAAGTGTTTCAGGAGGAAGACAGAGGACATCTTTTTAATGTGACAGGGATTTTGTCACCAGGAGTATTCATAGATAAAAGCAGCATTCATACATATGGATGCATGTATGATTGTGCATTTTTCCCTTGCGTGTGTGTGTGTTTGTTTGTGTTCATGTGTGTTTACAATGCCTTGTGGTAAGTCTCTAAGGACTTAATGCAGGAGCCACTGCATTAGTGCTGTCTGCTTCCTGCCATCTTCCTCTGAAATCATATTAGTACTCTTGGTGTTTTATTCTCATCATCTCTTGCACAACACACCCACACACACACAGTGCCTATCACTTAAAAACAAGTTAATTTGCTGTTACAATTATTTCATTTGTATTAAACTCTGTTGCTTATTGATGATTTTACACTTATACACACCCTTAACTTAATACCTTGAGTACCGTGCATTAGATCAGCATTTTCTTACAAATCTCTCTATGTATTTCTCACTACATTAATTTGCATTTGTGTGAGAAAAGAAGACAGGAATGCAGGCCACCCGGTGATGAGTAATACTTGGCACTCATCTGTTTCTGTTCTATTTGTATTTTCCATGAAAGGTGTCGAGTCAAGTGCTTGTTGTTACAGTTTTAGAACTCCAAATGTTCTACTTTCTTTAAAGAAACAGTTTCACACACACATACATATTATGACATGACATGATTATTAAATCATAATATGGATGAAATTTGATATTACATTTTCTCACTTAAATGTCACAAACCACATGTGAAAGATGACAGGCTTGCAAACTGAATTGATGCATTCTGGTCAAAACCCAGCTTCACAGCTGTGATTACGAAACAACATATGCAGCCCCAGATGTTCTATAAGTTGAGGAAAACC
This sequence comes from Parambassis ranga, assembly GCF_900634625.1. Lineage (NCBI taxonomy): Eukaryota > Metazoa > Chordata > Actinopteri > Ambassidae > Parambassis > Parambassis ranga. The sequence continues at coordinate 6,945,625 of NC_041028.1, read as the reverse complement.
TGTCATTATATATCCAAAATATTTCATATTTTGCAATGCATACTGAGGTACCTGTCTCACACAACTTCCCATGACACCGTCTGAGGGATCCCAAGTCTCTTTTTGGTTGAATGGGGGATATAATCCATCCAGCAAGTCTCAGTTCTCTGTCTAGATTACCTCTATGGAGAATGGGCCTAATTTGCACCTGTTGGTCAGATGCTGGGCTGCCCGTAAAGCCTAAATTGGTGATGTTGAAGGGCTATATGCCCACCACATGCAAAATCCAGTGTAGGCATCCGGTGCGGTGCGATGTCTGCCAACAGTGTGGTGATTTTAGCAAATAGACAGAATCAGTTAAATCAGAAATAATTGCAGCGATGTCATCCACCATTACAATCATCCTTTTTGGTGTTTACTCATAAGAATGACACATTAATCACATTGTACCAGTGCATCGAAGTCAGGTGGTCACTGGACACTGGTGAAAAGACAAACAAATGTTTAAAAACTTTCAAAGTACTTTAATGAGTGCATTTTGTTACATTTTAGCGGAGACACTTAGTTGCTGTCATCACTTCCTCTGTCTCACCCAGCACCTCATTAACAGTGCAGGCACAGAGTGCAGACTGTATAGCTGCAGCTGGGTTTCAGCACATTGTAAAATACAGTTCCACAGGAAACAACTGTCCTGAACAAAAATAAACCCAATCGTTGCCACACATTATGGTCTGCCTCGGCTTGTTGCTGGGTTTATTTAGTATATGTGGCTGTTTGAATGTGTATACAAAGTCTGTATTTAGATTTGTACTGTTTTAGATTCAAGCCACACAGCCCATGAGATGCTGCTGAAAGTTTGACACTGCCATACATGCACACATTGATTTTTCTCTCATTTTTTAACAACCTCATCTGCATGCCATGTGTGTATATATGTCATGTGTGTATGCTTTAGTGCCTCCCTTCATTGCTTTATTGTCAGCGCACCACTGACATGTTTAATCTTATCCGGTGCTGCTCGGCACAGAGAAACACACACACACATCCTGCTTTGTGTTTTGAAGTCCAGTCAGGAAGGCTGGAGGTGAGATGTTCTTTTAGCAGTACTTTGCTGACCTTTTTTGGGAAAGTAAACTTCTCTCAAGTCACTTACAGCTTCCTCATCTTCCCCTCTAAGCGGATAGCGCTGTGACTTAAGCAGATAGGTTTAGGGGTAAGGAGATATGAGTGTGTTTACAGAGTGTGTTTGTGTGTTTGGACCAATATTTAGAGCACCAGGTTTTTGTGGTAAGGAGATCTGGACTGAGAGGATAAGAGATTGAGGTTTGAAGGTTTTAACTAGTTTCTGTGGACAGAATCCTGGTTTTAATCTCTATCTGTCCTCACGTGTCCAACTAGGTTTCTAAGGCATTTAGTGTAGTGGAATAAATGTACAAAAGAACAATTTGAAGTTACCATACTTGATACAATCAATACTGTAATATACACTCAATTGCTAAAGTGTGTAAGTGAAACTACCTGACTGTATTAAAGGTCATCCCTCCCTCAGTTAAATGTTGCTTGCAGATTAAAGAGTTGGGAGTAGGATGGATTTACCTATATTCTTGTTGTTTGAAAATTAAATTTTAGTGTCAAAACTTATCACCATCAAAACACTATCTGTGTGGATATAATAGCTTGCCTTATTACTTCATGTGAACCATATGAATAATAATGTTTTCTGTCTAATAGCCAGCACCGATGCAAAGCAGGATTCGCAGAGCCAGCTAGCAGACTGTAGTTCAGTTTGTTTCTTCATTCATATTAGAACCTTAAATAATTATAGTTGACAGGGCATATTTTAGTTCGAGCCCAAACTTTTATACTTAAAACACAAAGTTTGCAATGTATGGCATTTCAATTTGAAGTTAAATCGCTGGTCAGCATCTCTCTTATGGAATCTACTCCTGCATTTCTAATTTGAAATGGATTTCACAGTCAGCTGTCTGAACTACCACTCACTACCTCTCAATATCTTGTCCTCCTGATGCACTAATCGTTCCGTCATGGGAAGACTGTTGCATTATGTATAGCATTTGAGCCAACAATTTACGGTGTCGTGCTTAGATGTGCTCATTAAACATTCGTGTCACACATCAGATGTTATCTTTGAGGGCTTTAATATCCTGTTTCAACATTATTGTGTGTGCCTGTGCATGGATGCACACTTGGGTGCTTTTGGCGTGTGCTTGTCCGCCCTGTCCAGATGTGCAGGAATGACTGTGTGTTGTAATACTTCCTGTTTTGCAAACTGTCTAAGGTCAGCTGAGAGCTGTGATGCTAGGCTGAGGGGAGTCAAAGCAGAGGGAAATGAGAGAGGACATAAGTATAAATGAATATATCACACAAAATACACAAGCAGTAACTACTGTTGCAGGTGTATACTGTATATCCCACCTTCACAGTGTCTACCTTTGTGTCTCATTTTCATGTTTTGACTTGATTCTTTCTACTTAACAATAACAAAAACCACCAAGCTTTTACTGGCATCCTGTTTTTGTGATTCTTGTATGTCCGGAATGCTGTAATGATTGTCATTGCAGCAGGGAAACAGACGCTTTGGCTTATGACTATTTTAAAAGCACATCACTGAAGGTACATGTATTTTTACATTGCAGTATACGGTTGATGCTCAACCTCACCCATCAATCATACGATAAGAGTGCTGTAGCCTGAGGAGGGTTATAGTGACACTAACATATGTGCACATATGTGGACAGGACAGGGACAGATGAACTCCGGAGGGAAGGAAGGAAAGAATAGAAACAGGAGCCATTACTCAAACCTTCATTCATATTCCGCAGAACTGAATGTCTCACTAGTAAAGACATACAGGAAGTTATTGCACACATACACACAAAATGGCAGACTACTCCTGCAAGGACAGAGCCATTAGTGTATCTTAGGGGAGTTTGTTTCTAATGGGGAAGAGAGTAAAGTGACCCAAGAGAGGAAACCAAGTGGACAGTTTCTCTCTCCTACTTTTTTTTTGCTGTGCTAGCCATCACACATCAATAATGTGCAGCACTTGTACCACTCCCTCATCTTTTTAAGGATAAAACTATTAATATCACTTTTTTATTGTCAAAACATGTCAGCAGAAGACCAAAACCACAAATACTATGGACGTAAACAGCTCATACCATCTAAGGTCCTCCATTGTTGTCGTAAAGCTATTAAAAACACACAAATGAGTCACATTGTTGCACTGGGAGTCAGGAATTGTCATTTATTTTCAGAGTCAGTCCTACAGCATACCATGCAGACGAAATGAATATTAGTCCGCAGCTGAAAATAGTCCCTAACAAACCCATCCAATGTCTAAAACCCTCTGGCTTTACTGTCTTCAGTAAAACACGCTGCTGCCAATTCAAAGGACAGCAAGTCATTTTTATGGGCTTGTTGTCCTGACCACACATGCCACAGAACAAGACAGTCTTTTTGTACCCATTGTGCCATCTGTATTCTTGTCGTGGTGCAGTCAGACATGACGTCCAAAATAAAACACTGGCCTGCCTTCCTCTGTTTTGTCTGTGCAGACTCACATTAGGATGCAGAGGTTATCCTACACATGCAATACATGCGTGCACTTACTGTAACACTCTCAGAGTTGCTGACTCTCATCTCAAGAGTCTGAGTGGGCCATTATGAAAGGTGCCTCAGCTGGTTCTATAGCCCCTTCAGAGGTGGAGTGCTTTCGCGAGTGTATCCAGAGTAGGCAGGTGGAAGCACAGTCCAGACAGATACCCACATACACACAAAGGCTTCTTCCCACACACACACTCAGTTAAAACCAGATCAGTGTAATTCATCTGCACCCCTGGGGAGCTGCCAGGCCTGACAGGGATATTTGCATCCCTAATTCCCTCACCACCACTGCCACTACACCCCCCCCCCCTCCTCACACCAGCTGGGACCACCGAGGCCAAGGCAGAGGCGGGACAGGAAGTCTTTTACAGACATACGCACACACACGCAGACACACAAAAACGCAGACCGTATCTAATCAATTTGACGCCTATGTTAAACAAAGATCCTGTTTAGGGTAATTAAAATCGGCCAATTAAAGCCTGAGTGTGTGTAACTGAGTGTGTGTCAGACTTTCCCTGTGTTTGCATGTATTATGGGTTCTTTGTTCATGCTGAATCCTTGTATGAACACGTTACCAAAAAAAAATTCAAAAGCTGAAAAGTGGCTCTTTAGAGCTTCAGTTTTAAAGCTGTGCACCAGCACACTTCATAGGAGCACCTCCCATATAACAAAGATATTTTATATACTGTATATATATATATATATATCCAATATATATATATATATATATATATATATATATATATATACACACACACATATATATATACATATATATATATATATATATCAGTCACAGTGTGTCTGTGCAGGTTTGCATCACAATGACCTCATCATCTCTCCATTGAGCTGCCTGTCCCCAGGGCTACCTAATCAATTGTCCATGTGGCCATTCTCTTTAGGAACAATCAATCGAGCTTCATAAATCAGGTCTGCTGGTGTAAGTGTTTCTCGGTGTGTCATGTGAGCCAACCCCAGCATCCATTTGGACATATGTGTATGTGAAAACACTGTTTAGTCTGCAGCTGTTGTTGAGATTGACAACTCTGGCAGGTCACAACCTGCCCTTGTCGCTCATTAGAATGGCCTCTCCCCCTTCATCTCTTCACTAGCCAGCTGGACTTGAAGAGTGGAGGTTATGAATAATGTGTGTGTGCTTCAGTGTTGGTGTGTATTCAGGGTCATACTGTAATGGATATTACTTTTCCTTTTGTATTTTTGTTGTGAAAAATCAATGATTTTATGTATAAAAATGATACCATTCACTTCTCATTCTTTAACTTATTGTGATTTTTATTATTGTTATTATTATTTATTGTGTGTTTGAAACAAAACTCCTAGATGGTATATTTAGTTCACAAAAACAAGTATTATTTAGTTCTATTTGTCTGACCCTGCCACTCAGTTATGGTAAATTTTCTTTATTACTTATTTTGGAGTCAGCTGGTCTGTTCTAATGGTCTATTGAACTGGACCTTACAGGGGAAGAGACCATCCCATAATACTTTTACTGCCATCCCCTCATCACACATAAACACACATCAGAGAGTTGGATAGAGCAGAGGTTAAGGTCATGTCATCACCTTTGGTGTCCTGATTGGCTTACTGTCTGGAAGTGTTTATAAGTGTGTGTGTGTGTGTGTGTGTGTGCAAATTTTCTATTGTCTCAGTGTGAAATCAAAGTCATGGCTATAAACTCTGTGTATATATAAGTCTAGAGCCTGACAGTGGCAACAACAGTAGCGACATATTTTGAAATAAACCTATAAACTGAAGCCCTTTCAAACTCCCTGTGACTGTAATTCAATATCATGAATTTCAGTCAGTTTTAGGTTTGTGGTGGCTCGAGTGTTTCAAGGCGATTGAGAAAATCTTATTGTCTTTGATCGCATCCAATCATCCTGTGCCCTGGGAGCAGTCTAAAAAATATATATATATAGCACACATAGTATATGCACAGCAGTGTGGTCGGATGGCTCAGCGGGAATCTAACCCTGAGCAGATTACAGCATATTAGGAAGGGGTGAAACAAATGCCAATGTGTCCCCTGATGGGTTTAAGTGAGAAAGGTTTTTGGTTTATTCTGCCACTGAGCAAATGAGGGGCAAAGGGGCACAGTGCAGTGACGGGGCACTGGAGCGTTGTGGCTGTGATTGGTTGTGGTTGGAGACGCAGACAGACAGGTGGTGTGGCTGTGCACTCACTGACTGAATACTACTGGAATGTGACCTATAAAGGCTTAAAGGTCTCCGCCTGTTGTTTTGTCTGCATCATATTTAATTTATTTTGTTCTACTGCTGTCTGGAAAAAAACAACTGTGCATACACCGTCACCACCACCACTGCACTGTCTTTTACAGTATTTGCGATTTTCAGCTCCCCTGTTGTAGACTTATTTTTCAGGCTTTGTTTGTGATGATTATCTGAGATTTTGGCCGCTGTGTGCAGGGATTGAACATTATATGAATACCAGTCTGTGTGGTCAGCTTTTAGCATGACCAGTAGATGAAACCCTCATGTCACATGTTTTTATTACAAATATACATCAAATATGCATGTTTTTGAACAGGTATTTAGGGCTTCTTGTTCCTGACCGATTATGTAACATGGCATTTTATCTCTAAAAATATCTGTGTGTGCACCCCTGCAGACCCTGAGTCCCAGAGGAAGAGGACCGTGCAAAATGTGCTGGACCTTCGACAGAACCTGGAGGAAACCATGACCAGCCTGAGAGGGGTGCAGCTCAGCCACAGGTCAGCCACACACACAAACAGGAATAATATTAGAAAAAACAATTGTTGTCAAGATGGGAGGATTCTTATTGACATTATTGACTTGCTCTTCCTTCACCTTAGGTTGGTTGATACAGAACTGAAGCAGGATTAGCAGCTGACTTGAAAGCCAGCCTTTTCAATGCACACTCACATTTATACACACAAGACAAGCAATGATGTTCTGATTAATTGCGTGCATGCGTGTGTCCTCTTCCTTCCTCCTGGACTGGTTTTGGTTGTGTGTGTCATATTTTGTCCTTGAGAGCTTCCCTTCCTTTGCATCTCCTGCTATGTATCCTATCTCTGTCCCTCAGTGGGAGCGCCCTACGTGAAGAGCAAATCAGCAGATGGTTCCCTACTGGAATACATTTCCTTTGCCATTCATACTTTTATCGTACTGTAATAACCTTGGATCACTCCCTCTGCTGTCCCTGAAGACACATTGATGTTTAAAGGGCTACAGCCTGTCTTGGAAGTTTAATGTGTAAACAAGATGTTATATATCCTGTAAAAAGAACTGTTTAGAGAAGAAGATTTATACAAATTAAACAAATAGATTTGTGAGCAAGCAAACAGATTAGTCTATATTTTACTGTTACTCTATATACATAACAAGCAGAAAGCCTGCCAAAATGCAATGCATTCTAACAAGATGGATAGTAGCCTCTCTGTTGAATTCCCTACACTATTTTCTGTATGTTTTGCCTTAGCAGTAGAGCATTTCCTCAAAAAATCTCTTTATTAGATGTTTTTGTGAAGATGATCCTGTATCCTGCTGACAAGATTAGTTTTAATGTGGCAGGCAAATGCATTGGCTGTCACACAGTTTGAGAGCCGCTAACTTTTAATATGCTAATTCTCATCATTCTCAGTCCATGCACCAAGGAATGAAGTGCCGTGCTGCATTGGAACAGGTTACACACATGATTGCGATGTTAGTAATGGTGATACTTGTAGGTGATGTAGACGGCAGGCTAACGGATGTTTGCTAAGCACTACATACCACATTTACAGATCATATATTACTTTTGTATGTGAAAATATGCAAAGGCATGAGAGACATACATGTATATACATCCCAACTAATCCATGAGCCTTTTCAAAAAGTCTTCTCTGTGAAAAGGGAGGCATGGTGAGGAGCGGAGGAAGGATAATTAGATGGAGGAAGCAAGTTCTAAGTGTCCCTCATTGCTGTGAATACTTACCTCCTTTCTTTTTTGTCTTTCCCTAGTTGTGTGGAGGGGACTATGTGCTATGACAGCGATGAAGCTGCTGCCTTTTCAGTTTCCAGTCTGTCCAATCGCTCCTCTCCGCTGTCGTGGCGTCAAGGTCAGGCTAGCCCCCGTCTGCAGGCTGGTGACGCTCCTTCCACAGGTAACACGCAGTCCGATATTCCTCTCCGGATCAGCCACACTTCTCGCGTCCACCTCATTGAATCGCTGGACGACTCTGATCCGTCCCTCCTGAAAGGAGATTACCTCAGTGACAGTGACCTCGGTGGAAAGAGTCCAAATGAGGACGAAGATGATGATGATGATGATGGTGATGATGACATTGATGATCTGGGGAATGGGTGAGTTATACTTTTCTTTTATTTGATAAACACTGGTTTTTACCCTACTTCATCAACCTATCAATCAAGGAGTATGATGCTGCAGAGTGTAGAAAACAGAGTACTTGTGTCTCATAATGGTCTGAGCATGTCTTTGTGAGGTGATCCTGCCACCTGCCAATCCGACAGCCGCAGTCAGGCCTGCAATCAGAGGTTTACCACCACAACAAAGCCTTGATCAGCTGGTCTGTAGTGCATCATAGGTCCTCCTCATAGTGTCAGCTGTAAACCCCCCTCCCATGTGTAGCTGACTCTGATACAGGCAGAAAGCAGGCCTCTGGCAGAGTCTGGTAATGATGTCACTATTATTGAGACCTTCGCAGAGATCATCCTGTCATTCAGCATGCGTGCCTGCTGGCTTTGCCAGCAGCCTTCCATTTGGAGGACCCCTTGCTACGTTGGCTCACCAGATGCTGCTGGCAGAGCTAGAATGCAGATGTCTTTGGAAAGCTGGTAACTTAATCTGCCCAGCCAATGAGGGATCAGTCAGAGCTGTCAAGGTCAAAGCGATGTTTGTTTTTAAGTAGCCATAGATTGTTTGGATCAAATTATTTAATGCTGAGATCACATCAGAAACAAACCATAAGTCATTAGAACACCAGAGAGGTGTTTGCTGTGGTAGTATTGCAGGTGGTTTATGGTTTCAAAACGGTGTCTGTCTTCTAGTATAGTTGGTGTCTTTAATACATATCAAAAATAAAGACCTTTCTGAACAGTTCACACATCACAACTGGCTGGTCTCCATGTTTCTGTGCTGTTTATAAGAGGTGTGTTGTCTTTAGCCTTCATCAGTTTTCTGCCTAATGAGAGTGAAATAATGCTCATCATTGTGGATGTGTTTGGGTGTTTGTCTGAGACTGTGTGGTGCCTTTATGAAAGAAGGTTGTTTTTCCGGGGGACAGGTCACACTGGTTGCTGTTGTTTGTGTTTAAATTGTTACTTAACTTTAACTTGTGACTCAATGTCCCTAAGAGAAGAATTACACAAACTGAAGAAATAAATAGCCTAGTGAAGAGTGATCCAAGTTGTGTTCCCTGGACATTGTTGGTTAGTTTTGGAGGACTTGCAGTTCTTGCCTCCGTATATGAGATATGACACAATATTGTTGACGCAGCTTCATGTTTCATGTGAACAAAAACACATTATCTCACCGTAAACTTTGATTGTGGCATTGTGTGTGTGAGCTCCACAGATCGTCCAACTAAACTTTAAAAAAAAAAAAAAAAGTTCTAGCTGGCCACAGCTTGACATCTCCATAGTAACCACAGAAAAATGTACCCCCTCATTCACCAGGAAATAAATTGCAACACAGTTTGAAATCCCTGTAGTGTTATTGTGTCTGGTCATGGCCTCCAATTAGTGGTTATGTAGGTTTATATTATACTTTGTGTGAGGAGGCCAAACAAAAGGCAACATTTGTTTTCATGAAAAGACTGAGAAAGAAACATAAAGTGTTGAAATGAGTTCTACAAGCTTGTAGACAGAGACAAAAAATAGACACATTTTGTCTGCTGTTTCTGTGTTTGCAGTAAAATTAAATTAAAGTTGCATCATGATTTCTTCATAATCCCGAAAGCTGCACTAATGGCTGGTTAAGATACTGCTAACATACATTCTAGAATGTATGTTACAGAGGTTCTGATTTTAAAGATTGTTTTGTCTATATAATGTCTAAAAAAGGTGAAGTGCTGTTTAAGGGGACCACTGCTCCAACTACCCAGTGTCATAAACACTAGAGGGCAGACTTGTGCTGCCTTTCCCTGATTCTTCGCTGTCCCCACTACCAGCTTGAAGTACCCCCATGCTGATGTTGTCTCCCTTATCTCATAATTTATTGCACCTCCTCATTCATTATACATACAGGCACCACTCCTGTCATACATAGGTCACACCACACTACCATATCTCATCCCAGCATATATAATACATAGGATTTTCCTTTATAAATTATGCATCACAGACACATGGGTTCTTTGTTTGGGTTCTGTATCTATCAGCTCTTTGTTCTTTTAAATGCAGATCAAAACAGCACCACAAAATGCTAATTTAGCCATAAACAAAGCAGAATTTGAGTTTTTTTGCTAGACTCACATCGACTCATTCACATGCTTTTACAGTTAAGCTCTACTGGTATGAGTCACAAAGGTATGTATAATATGACCTGTCTGAATGCAGACCCTATATACTCACACACACTCTGAGTCACAGTCCTTTATGTCAGTTATCCGTTTCCTGTGCTTTTCTAACCGGGGTCTCTTATGCTTGTCTGATGAGTTCCACTTACATCTGGAAGCAGACCCCTCCCAGGATCCCCCCACACTCTCACTCACACACACGTCATTCTCACCAGGAAACAGCGAGCAGGGTGACTATGAGGAGGTCATTCCCCCCAGAATATTAGGGTGTGGTCCCATGTAGGCTGTGCAGTGTAGAGTTGTTGTGCTTCTGCTTTCACTATTCATTTCATAGTAGGCAGTCTGCCCACCATTGATTATATTTGTTATCCATTTAAATATCACTTCTCTGCAAGCACCAGCAATCTAGTAAAGCACACCTAAATTGGTTAAGTGCTACACTGAAACATCTGTAGACTGCAGTCATCTTCAAGCACGACCTTTAACTAAAAATTTTCCCTTGCCCCTTGGGTTAAATTTAGTTCTGATTTCTGATTTTCTTCAGTTAGAATCATTATTTTGTCTCAGCAATTCTTTTTGAAAATGATATAACAATGATGTTTGCAATAGGCATACACACGTGGTGACGATTGAGTGAGTGTGCGGCTTGTTTTCTGCCCTGCTGGGCACAGACGCTTCAGCTTCTGGATGGAAGAGCTCCTGTCCTCAGCAACCTCCCATTAGTAAACGCACAGTCTCCATGGTTACGCTGCTAGACAAGCTGGTTCACTGCACTAAACGACTGAATTATGAGAACATTTCTTATGGAGCCAGACAAATGAACACACACTGAAGCACTTGAGAGTCAGCTGGTTTTAAGTGTTTTAGTGCCAGTCGCTTTCTAGAAAAATCATGAGCTGTTTCTTAGTGTCACTCCAGCACAGTATCAGGGAAGTTTTGAAAACAAATGATGCCTAGGATGGTTTTGATATTGTTAGTGTGTGCTGCAGCCTGTGACTGTGACTGAATATTTGGTCTTAATGAAGCACTAGAAGGTCATTGTCTGTCCCTTATCTGATGGTTAGTTGGCCATGTCCAGGGTCAAGCACCTTTAATTAGGTGAAACTCAATAGACCTTGTCATTGTCTCTAAACCTTATCTGCTGTCACACAGGGAGGCAGGGGAAGTTAATGAAAACCATACTCCTATATGTGAGAGTGTTCTGTAGGTCAGGCTGATTGTTGTACTGTAACCCCATCTACTGGCCAAAAATGAGAAGCCCTGTGACACACACACACACAGACACACACAACCTACATTCATTTAATCTGACAGTTTTGATTAATACATTCTTTTTTCCACATCTGGGTCTGACTTCCAGGTGATGACTGTTCATACAGTCATACACACATATAGTCACGCCTCCTGATGTGATCCTCAGAGGACACTTAGGGGCACACACACACACACACACACACACACACACACACACACACACACACAGTAGGTCTTCCCTCTTGGTACAACAGCCACGCCTTTAAACTGTGACTCATACTGTGGTCCAGTTACAGACCCTCTCCCCCACAAAAACACACAGCAAAGCCCTCTACCTCACTCTATGTTATTTTAACAATAGGATGTTATGGACACACATGTTAACATCTCGATTGTGCTCGTAAAGGAAGAAGAATATATGAATAGGAGTGTGTGTCTTTGCAGTTTTTTTTATAATAAGCTCTTTGATTTTGCTTTAGTAAATTAGACTCTGAAATCATTCTTGTAAATATTATACCATTGACCACATACCATGCTGGAGCTGTGTAATTCATTCTGTGTAATTCTGTGCATTCCTATTTTTCCAACTTGTTGTATAACAGTAGTTATTACAGTAGTAGTATGATTCAATTGATATGAGTAAGAGTCTGATATTAAAAGCCAATATCCCCCGTGCCACAGATATAGTAATAATAAATGAAATGCTGCTTGTTTATTACAAAACTTAAGTTATTTTTGTGCTATATGCAAAAGAATTAAAATTAGTGACTGCCTAAAGTGTGAAGAATGATACTAAAACTCTTTGCAGCACAGGGATAGTCTTTTGATGTGAATGTTTTAAGCCATTATGATGCAGAAAATGGTTCTGTTTGTCCACTCAGTCGCATCACAGAAGATAAGCTTCTACATGCATGTGTTGTTTTTATTTTTCCTTCTGTCACTGTGTGTCAGAGATGGTGCGATTCACATGAAAAGCTGAGAAGAAGCAGATTGAGGTGCGGTTCAGGAGGCTGATGGGGCGTGTGTTGTTCTCTATCACACTACCTGCTCTTCTCTGGGCCTCTCTGGCTCTGTGCGCTTCTCCTTTGGCTCTGTGTGCTCGGTGTGGCGTGTAATCAATTACTTTTCCTGTCGTTATGGAGGGAACTTGACTGAGTGGAGCAGTGCACTCTTTTCTTTGTTCCAGCACGTGTGGAAAAAACACAAAATAGAACACCCACGGAGAACTCAAACACAGACACACAAAAGCTCTATTTTTGAATGAATTGGAGCCATTTGCCTTCATTAGCATATATGCATTTTATGCAGTTTAAGTGCTTTCTCTGCTTTATTTCGGGCAGAAATAAAGCATGAAAGCAACACTTTAGATTACATGATAATCACATGTAGGTCATAACTGGTTGCTGAATATGCATTTAAACATACTGTTTATCCACCTGGTTATTTTTCTCAGCGATGATGTAACAATCTCCAGCTGTAACAGCAGGACACTGCTGACAAACAATAAAGGCATTAATCTGTTTGTCTGCTAAAGTGGCACAGACACTCATTCACCCACGCACACATAGACACATAGACATACACACAAATACACAAACACATTAGAAGATTTAACAGAGAGTAACATATGGGGCTTCTGAAGGATTTGCAATCCTAGAAACCCCCACAACACCTCCTGTTTCAGTGAGAACAATGTCCTTATGTACCTTTTTTATTCGTCTGTTTGCTGAGGCTGTTTGATTGTGTCAGTATTAATGTAGTACATTACACTACATTGTTTACTTTGAGTCCAAACAGAGGGCAAACTGTGAATGAATGAGACTTTGACTGTTGTTTAAGAATATATTTGTTTTTACTTTTCTTCATCTGCCTGTCCCCCCACAATTTTTCACACACACACACAGTGGTGTTGATGTCCAAGTAGTCTGCTGTCCGTTGTTGCAGGAATGTGCTGACTTCTCCTCCTGTCGGTCTCCATGGATGTGTTTAGTTTGACTACAGGCCATTTCATTTTTGTGAAACATACTGATGTTGAGCAACAAACACATGTTCTGGATTGGAACTTGGGAACTACTGCATCCCTCGGACAGATTTTCCCACATTCTCCTTAAGAAGGAAAGAAAAGTTTAAATGCATCTCTAAACGTCTCTTTGTTGAGGGACATGATTCCAACCCAAGCAAACGCCAAAACCACTGTCACGGCTACTGTTGCCTAGACATGCCCCCCCATGCTGAGTTCTGGTAAATCCCTATGAAGGCGCTATGGCATAATCCCTCCTAATCTCTGGCTTCCTCTTATGGCAGGCTGCGAAAAAAGCATAAGAGAACTCAGAGACTTGGTCAGCAGTCTGCAAGGTCAAGGGGGTGTGGAGAGGAGGGTTATGATGGCTATAGTGTGTGTGTATGAGTGAGTGTGTGCATGCACAGAACCCCCACATAGTTCAGAGGGATGTGTTACCAGGTCACCAGGAAAGCAACAGAGTGCGTGCATGAGGGCTGCCGCAGCTTCTTAACTTACAGAGGTCAAAATGCCGTGACCTTTGCTCGATGACCAATTTCACCCCGTTTCCTTGAAGGGAAGAGGTGAATCCTGCTCTTCCTGGAGGTGTTTTGAATTCACTTTATTTTATTTTCTCATGATCCAATCTCACTTGACCTACAGAAGAGATAAAAAGAGACTAATGACCCGAAAACAACAACTGACAGTGAACATGAGACTAGAACAACAAGCATAGATGTAAACCATATAGCGATGACATCATTCAGTCAACAAACCTTCTATACAACTGCAGGAATGTTCCGGATTTTAATTATAGGTCTTATTGGACAATAAAAACAACAATAAATAAAGGTCCTCCTCATCCACAAATACAACAGCAGAACAAAAGAGCAGTAGCTTTTTACATTCTAACATAATTTCTGAATCATTTACAGACATTACTGTCTGCAGGGTAAACCCCAGTGGAGGAAGAACATACATTTCCAATCTTACCATTCAAATCTTACCAGCAGTGCTTTTTTAGCTCTTCCTTAGTCCCCTTTCAGACTGTACTCACTAAGAACCACTAAGATCCGGCTTTTGTCTGCAGTGGGAAAGGGTACTTGTATTACTAGTGGGTCAAATTACCCTGAAGTTTTTTTTCCTGTTCACCTCCATGCTTATTCAGCTTTAGTAGACATTTTTTAATCTGTGTCAAAAGTAACAGAAATACAGTTTGTGTTTTTTACTGTGAGTGAGACATTTTGGAAAATGCTTCTTTTTATTTACAGAAAGGGTTTGGAGGAGATGATCAGGTTCAATCCTCAGAAGATTGGTTCCCACAGCAAAATACATCCCCTTCCCACACACACACACACACACACACTTGCTAACCTTGATCTCACTCATATCCCCTCCCTCTACATCTGTATAGCCTTTAAAGAACATGCTGAGCTCATCGATAGGGGGTAAATGAAACTGCACGGTTAAGGACAAGCTTTTTGGGAGCTTGGTTGGAGGCCATCTCAAATCTACACTGCACATGCACTCATGACACACACACACACATTCATTCCATACATACAATACACACACTAAAGCCAAGCCTTGGATGTTTAACAGTGGGGTGTGACGGGGGTTTGTAATGCGCATAAGAATTAGCCATGCCTCCCTCCCATTGACTCCCACAGTGTTATTCTCTGGAGTTGTTTCGACGTTAGTCACACACTTTTCTCTCTGCCCTCCTGCCACCATTCTTCCTTCCTGTTCTCCTCATTAAACCATCTCTTAATCTCATCCTTTCAAGTAAGCACCAATTCTTCCAACACTGACATTGCCTCATTAGGAGACCCAGGCTAAACCTCTTGAACCATTTTCATATCTTTACTTCTTTTTAGTTGTTCTTTCCTCTCTGTCTGCAGAGAGAAAACGTTTTTTGAAATCTGGTTTCTGAAGTGTTGCACTTTACATTGTTGTCAGCACACTAACCCTTAGGAAGGGGGTTCTCCCCAAACAAGAAGCCTAATAAGACGCTTTTGATGCTCCAGACATGGAGGGTCCCTCAGTTAACTGCAAGAGCACCTTTTCAGACTGGAAATACACTTTGATGTTCAACTTTTGAGTGTGTCTCCATAAGGTTTTCAAGGCTGAAAAGCTTCTGTTGTTAGCAAACTAGACTGAGCATGCAAGCTGGTATGCAAACTGTGCTTTGGTAATTTGCCAGAAAATAAAATGAAATGACAGGTTCAGGTTATGACGTGGTGTCCGATCATATGGGAAAACAAATGTGTCATTCCAGCCTCAGGCCTAAATTATACTGTCGGAAAACCGCTCGATGTGGAAAACAGCACAGTTCTTCTTCTGTAGAGAACACATTCATATGACGTTGGTGTGCACCAAGAACCAAATTGACAAGCTGCTTTGTTTGTACAAAAGAAGAGCAGAGTAGGCAAGAAAGTGGTACATGCCCTCCATTTTGGTCTTCAAACACATGATGCACACATAGCACCCTTGTTGCATATTCAGAACTAACTGAAGGGCCATAGCAGACTCATGCATACTTGCTAATTAGGAAAGTAGAACAATATCTTTTTTAGAGGTTGGATTGAAAAAGCAGTTATCAATGGGAAGTAATGCAATAAATAAAAATATAGATGATTGCATGGTTTTTTAGACAATCTCTCCAACTAGGTGGGGTTTAAACATTGAAAATGTTGCAAACAGTTTAGAAACAAAAGAAAAAGGAAGGTGCCTGTTCAAATGGATCGACAGGAAGGAATGTGTGGGGGTCGCTTATCCCCTGACACATCCAGGGTTGCAATGTCCTTGAGCAAGACAATACTCACCTCCAGTTTCCTGGAGCGGCACGTGGCTGACCACTGCTCCGTTTGTGTATGTCTGAGTTTATCTCAGTGAGAATATATTATTAAGGGCCTTCAAATTCCACAAACACATGCTAGAAATTACAGTGAGACACTTTAAATAACACTCGAGCAGCAAAAGAAAATGCTTTGAAAACTTCAGACAGTGTGTGGGAGAGTGTATGAGTGTGGACGGGAAGAGTGCAAAGACATCAAACATTGTAGTGTGAAAGTATTTCATTGAGAGATATTCAAAGCTGACAGTTAAGAACCTGATAAGATGAAGAAAACCTGGTTTTCTAGTCTGTTAAATGTGTGCGAGGCCTGATTTTATGCTTGTTTGTGTTCTGCCTGCTTCTCAGCCAGTGTTGCATGTGTGTGTGTGTCTCTGTGTGTTCCTGGTCTGATAAGGGGGATGAGCTTTCCCAGGTCTGTTGTCTCTTTCATCAGCAGAGGAGTGACAGGTTCCCAGGGTCATATAGATGACCCTGCCTGTGTCATTACACAGTCACATCACCTAATTATACTGTCCCACTGCACCAATACACACACACTGTGCATTAAAACAAGCACTGTGGTCTAAGATGCTGAGTGAAAAGGAGTGTAACAGTGAAAAAAGAGACACAGCCTTTCATGAGAAGAAGCGTATAAACAGAAAAGGGAGACAGAGGGCATGTCTGGACATGAGTCAGCGGTCGAAGTCACTGCTGGCCAGACAGACGCAGAGCCCTGTCCAGCTAACCTTTCCAGAAACTCTGATGAAAGCTAACATAAATAAAAGCTCATGCCATGGCTTAGGGAAGATTGAAAGTGTGATTGTGAAAGTGTTGCTGTTGTGTGTGCACATAGAGACTATTTTCTCTTTATTAGTAACGCTAGGCAACAAGGATGGCAGCGTCTCCACACACCTGCAGCTCAGCATGCCAATGTGCCAATCAGACCCCAACACACACACACACAAGCACTGTGTGTCCACCTGGCTCTGCATGGTACAGAAAGCAGCAGCCTGAAGAATCCTGTCCTTGTTCACTTAAAAAAGAGTGTGTTAATGATCTCTTCTCTCTCTCTCTCTCTCTCTGGGAGTGTTTAACAAACTCTCCCATTTCTTTCTCTATCTACGACTCACACATTTTGTTTTTCCTGGCTTAAATAAAAAGACAGTGTTAATTATCTCTATTGCTCCCCTCCTCCTCTGTCTGTCTGTCTCTTTCTCACCCTCCATTCACTCATTGAACAGGCTCAGGCAGATCTATTCACTGGGGTCCACTAAAGTGTTTAAACACCACTGGATGTTGTGAGGGGGGCAAAGCCTGTGGCGGAGGGCGGGGGTGGACACATGATACCCACTCTGTTCCTCTGCAAGTCTCCATTGGCCCATGCACACTCTGTTACAATAGAAACACTGGAGTCATTTACCCTGCCTGCTTCATTACATCCTGATTGAGGCCTATTTGTGCCACCGATGGTTTGGCTATTAGCCAGTATTTCATCCAGACAGTGGGCGACTGTTGGATGATATTTATGTGTAATAAATCAAAAGCAAGTTTTTGTTTACATTTGAGAAAGTTATCTGTGGTGTCAGGTTCACCGTAATTAAGCACTTGTTATTTCAAAAGTGTAAAGTGTTTAAGTGCATGCATTCATAATGAAACATTATGCTTGTGCTACTGTTGCATGTTTTTGGAATCAATAGATCTCTTCTATAAGTTATGAGAGTGTCTTGCTAATTAAAGGGCAGCCAAATTCTGCTGAAGAAGGATCATTTTGGCTGCAGGGATTGTTCATTGCAACAGTCTTATTACATGATTTATGGAGTATTAAGACCATTAGGGAAGGAGCCAAAAGATAGTAAGCAAGACTCCAAAGGGACATGAAGACATGAAATGTGATGAAACAAAATGCTGAATCAATAGTCCAGTTCTGTTGCTCAGGGGACAATAGCTCAAAAATAAATTTACACTTTATTGTATAAAACTGCAGATACCAGGTGCGAGAGACTGGCAGCACTAGGCAGCGTTTCCACTTCGTGCAAAAAGTTAATACTTATTTCACGATTGGCACTGCTATTAAAACTTTTGACTGTTCACTTGCGTGACTTGCCATCAGTGTGTTGAGTGAGTGGAGTCAGGGGGCTGTGTCTTGCGCCTGGATTGGAGATTTAAGAGCGTGAAGATGTTTTTGACATGTCGCTTTGGAGAATTTGATGACTATGTGCTTATCTTGCGGCAGAATGCTCCGTGCGCTTTTTTGGAAGAAGGCGCAGCTGGTCGCGATCAGTAGTGGAAACGCGGTCAGGGGAAGGAGGAGGAGGAATTTGGGGTGTTGCCTTTCTATCCATGCCTCCCTCTTTTGCTCAATGCCTCCCTCCCTTCCTTCTTTGAACGCGTGTGTGTGTGTAGCCTGTGTGGGAGGGAGAGAGAGAGAGAGAGAGAGAGGGAGAGAGAGAGTGGAGGCACTGCGGGAGTGGGTCAGTCAGTCATCGCGGCTGACTCTTACAGGCGTTTCTGCCAGGTTATCAGCGGTGAGTGGATTCTGTCTACCTCTCGCTCACTCCACAGTCACAGAAGAGGGATATGCCAAACGGGAACAAAGCGGTGTGAAACTGGACGGTTGTAAAAATGAGCGGACGCGTGCTGAACGGGAAAATGCTGCAGCTACCGGCTCCGCAGCAGCGCGTGGGGAGGACAATGCACTTTCTGTCAAGGTAATGAATGAGACTAACCGCTGCATGTGACTGAGAGTGCCGGATGAGAAGCTAATTGACACACTGATGACATGACTTGTGATTGTCTGTGCTGCGAATGGCAGGGTTGTGCTGCAGGGACCTGTGCGTAAAAATCAGCAGCGTGTCTCATTGATTAATAAGAAAAAACCCAGCTGCTTGGTGGCACGTCTCATTGTGACTGGAATCAGATGAGGTTTTATAGGATGGTGTGTATCTGTCTGTAGTGTGGGTGCGGAGTATAGAGTGGGTGTGTGAGCGTATAGATGGAGCTTCTCTATAGAGACTATAGGCATACCTCAATGCGCAAAGCCATATGTTGAATCAGCACTGTCTTTTATTGTCGGCACAGACTCTTATCAGCAGGCGGGTCAGTGAGTGCTTAAAAGGAATCCATATAAGAGAAAACGCTGCACTGCATATCACATTATAAGAATAGTATGGAGTGGATGTAAATGCGTGCGCGTGAAGAGTGTGCGCGTTTTAAGTGTCTGCATTTCATGATCCTTTGGCATGTCCATTGTTTCAAGCGATGACAAGTGGCTGCTGGTGTTTGGTGGCTCAGCCAGCAGTGGCAGGTACTACATGTATGTATCTATGTAATGTGTGTGTGAGTGGGTGGGTGTGTTCGCATTGATCCGCTGCGGGACTGGACCGCATTCTACTGAACGGCTGACCTACATTCTAAAAAACGCCTCCTTTCCGTATATGCTGTGATAAGGCGAAAACCAGAAATATGCCCACGCCATGTGAGAGTTACCTAACTGTATGTCTTAATGTGTGGGCTAATTTACTTCAACTGATATGGGTAAATTGATAATGATGACAGATGGAATGTGAAGAAATGTGTTTGGATGAAAACACAGAAAATGGAGAGGCTTTGTAGACGCATTATACAACACAGACAGACAGAGATGCTCTTAGGGTATTGATTCAGTCTGTTTGTGGGATGTCAGTGGTTTGGGGGGGATGGCAGAGGTCGACTTTGCTCTTTTTGTTCGACTGATCCCTATAGCTTCCATTGACCCTTTATGTAAACCCATTAGAGCAGAGTGGCCCAATATCAGGGCTTTAGTTGACACACACACACACACACAACAGACATGAATGCTTTCATCATGTACACACACACTCACACACTTTCTCTGTGTGTTTGTGTTGGACATCTGTGCTTAAACAGACTGGCTCTCCAAAGACTGATAAACAGTCAAATACACACAAAGTGACCACATATTTCAAGAAAGCCACCAAATCATATGATGGAAGCCAGAGGTTGTATTAGTAAGAGCATGCACACGTACTGGGTGTGAGTGTCAAATGTTTAACGTGCATCATTAGTTAACTAGATCCAGCCAACACAAAGTTTCCTTTGGTCAGCTCTGTTAGTCATCCTGAAGGCAATCCAACATCAACTTAGTGTTTGTCCCCTTGTGTGTGTGTGTGTGTGTGTGTGTGTATGTTTGGGGTTATGTACTATGCAGCTTGCTCAGCATGACCTACCCCCTTATCTAGATCCACCCCTACTTCACAACATCATGCAGACTATAGTGACATCACTCATTAATGAGTATCATACCAAAGCCCTTCTGGTGTCTTTTAATTGAATAAGTGCTTCAGTCGGTGTGATGCAGATCAGGCTCCTGACGAGTTTGATCACTGAAAGCAGCAGGTGTGATTGGTTGTAGGTGTCAGGAACAGCTGCTTCCTTAGCAGCTCTGCTCAATTAAAAATGAAAGCTGTAATATTTTTGATTAATTTGTCATAATCAAACCCACCTGCACAAAGTCAACAAATTCACCTTACTGTTGAGTTAACCTGATCAGCCAATGGCCTTTAAATTTGATATTTTAGCGAATAATTACATGCTGAAGACAAATTTTAGTTTAAACATGTGGAAAGTTTTAATAGTTCCACTTTCAGTGAACATTGTTTTTAGGGATTTGGTGTTGTAAGGATAGATTAAGTTGTTTTGGAAACACACTTTGCTGACTTAGACGTTAGGAGGGTTAGAAGGGTCAGCATCCTCGCACCCTCACGAATCATGAGGCTTGAAGAGGAACTGAAACTCTCTTCAGCAGGCAGACATGTCTGCACAAGTGAAAACAATAACAATAATGAAAAATGCGTTGAAAATTGTGTTGTCATTTTAGGGTGTTACCGGTTTACATAGGAAACAGGTAAGACGACTCCCGGGCATGTGCAGGCCTTGCTCCACCTTTTGTCGATTATATATTTATAAATTTTGGTTCCTTGTTTGGATGAAAGACAGCATGGCCAAAGTTATTTCACACAGCCACCGGCTCTTGATGTTTCATAATTATGTGAACAAGTTTACTTTCCCTGCATACAAGGTCATTAGGGAGACCAGAGTGAAACAGCAGATGCTTGTAACCTGTGCTTGTCAGACACATGCCCCTAAGCCTTTTTATTGTGCACACAGGAGCCAGTGTTCACAAACAGAGCTCATATTTTCATGAGGTGGTCCCTCCTGTGGTTTAGTGAGTGACTCTGTTACATCAAAGGCCAAAGGAGGACCTACAGTCAGACAACAGTGCACCTTAACAGGCAGCTGGGGATGTCGGAAAAGTTTTAGGGCTAACATCAGAAGAGAACAAGCCCAGGATGTCATTCTCACATGATAGTGAGCAGTTTTCTAGGAACAGCAGGATCAGACAGTGTGTTGTATTGAAACTTTCGGGGAGTTGTTGAGTTGAATGAAAAGTGAGACGCTCCCTTTTGGTTTTTGTTGGAGCGACAGACTTGCGGCTGAGGTTTTTAATGGAACCTCTGGACCTGTCATTTTACGTCTCTGTGTTTGTGTGTCTGTGCACTCGTGGAGTGGTATGCATATGTGCGTCTGCATATGTTGGAGGATCAGGGAGTGGGACCCCAGAATACACTCACTGGAATGTGAAGTGTGTGTGTTTTGAGCGGCCCTGAGGGCAAGGAATGTCTCCCAAACTCACTCTAACAACTTGAAGTGGCATATCCAAAGTGTGTGTGTGTGTTATAAGCGACAGCAGGTGATGGGTGCGGGTTTCTGCAGGCCTTTCGGCCACCACTACATCTTCACATATGCGGATACAAAAACAAAAACACACACATAAAACGACTTGCCTGTCCCTCCTTAACAGCATGGGAGTAATGTGTGTGTTTTAATAGGTGTCTGCTTTATCTCAGCCAGCAGAAGTGAAAAAGTATCTCTGCTCCAGTCAATAGGCCTTTCATTCCTCTCTGATCAGGTGGTGTTTGGACAACCTTTGGCAGGTGCTTAGTGGCATTCTTGTTAGAATTGTAGTCACACTGTATAGAAGGATTTCAGGGAATATGTATTTTTGTCCTGTGTAGGGAGAGAATGCCATCTAAAATTATATTTATATGGATGTACCAGTTGTTTGGCTGTGGTATTTGGTAGCCATAACCCTTTTTCACATCCTACTGACATTGTGGTTCCTCCATCTGCCGTGTGTGTGACATTGCGGGTTGTAGCTGGATACTTCCCTGTTTTGGCTACAAATATTGACAGTGACTGTAAATCAATACTAACATATCACTATTAAGTGACTAGTTAATATTAATGGTTGTGGTTGAAAAACATTTTATCCTACAAGGACCTAACATGCTGGCTCGATCATATTTCATTGTTTTGGTACATTGTTAGATGAATAAGTGTTTTCGGCTCAGCCTGTCACACAGCTGTCTACAGCTTGGTTTATGTTGCCTCAGGCTTTGTTGCTTTACTGTAGTTTGTTGATCTAAAGGCATCTGTCAGTAGAAGCGCTTGTGTGTATGTGTTTGTATTTTTGCACATGTCTGAGGCACCATCTTTCGCACAGCTGCTTCAAGTTAACAGCAACCTGGAAGAAGCACGCTTCATTCAAATAGCGGCACCTCCCTCTCTTTCCTTCACAGCCTTCCCTTTCGTCCTCTCACTGGTCCCCCCCCCCTTCTTTCAAACCAAAACATCCCCTATGCACCGTTAATTCACACAGCCGTTAAGTCAGCTGACGTGTCTGGAGGGAGGCCAGAGGTAATTCTACCCCAGGATCCCAACCCCTGTCCTGGGCCTCTGTGTGCCGGGGTTCCCCTTGCGAGCTCCTCCCTGGTTCTGAGTTGGGGCCGGTAACCGCTCCACACTGCACCCCAGACTGAACTACTTATGAAGGTGATTTAAAGGCCATTCCACCTTATCCCAGGAGTGCTGTCCCTCTGCTGCTTCCTGCTCGCTTGTGAAAACGAAAAGGACTTTGGAGGTCAGAGGTTATTGGGTCATAGTAGAACTCTTAACACACTTCAATGCTCTTTTATAAAATCTAGTGTGGTGAACTTTTGGAGTAACGTTTTAGAGAGACCCACTTTTTACTGAACAAGGAAGTTTGCTTCTAATGCAAAAAATAATAGTAATGGGACAGTGGAGCAGTCTGGTTTAGAATAAGGTCCAGTAACCTTTAAACTTTAACCCCCTTTGATCCGACTAAAACAAAGACACAAAGGGATGACAAAAAAGAAGGTTCTTGCCTTTCAAGGAATTATCCACACACTTCTCCTGCCTCCTACTGTTTCCCTTTCTGGGGCTGACAGTGTGAGAAGATCAAGATGACACTATGGATGTCAACATGATCAACAGTCACACCATTTTTTTTGCTCCAAGAGAATTTCTCCACTCAGCATTCCTTATATGATGTTGGAGCCTTGCTTTGGATGTGCTGTTTCATTTCACAGCAGTCAAACAGCACATGTGACGTGTTGAACTCCGAATATATTTAATTCATCCTGGTGAGGTTATGAGCAGAAAAGAAATTTTGCTGTTTAAGTAGACTTTTAGTGAAGAAATTCATTATTTCACTGTGTGTCCACCTATCTCCACCCCACATTCTGAAAACAAAAGCATCTCACTTCACCAGGATTTCATGCCTTTTCTGAGTTGAAACTTTCCATCCATAAAGCCCCAAGCATTTGTAGAATGTGTCCCCGTCCTTGTGAGGAGAGCATGGAAGAATGATGTGCCTCAATATTCTTCCACATACAAACACACACCTTGGAGCCAGTAATGCTTGGACCCTGGCCGACTTAGTGTTACCCTCAGCGGAGCACTGACTTCAGCCAAGCCGCCTTTCTAACATCACACACTTCTGACAGCCAATTCAAGCTCTAGCTCAAGCTCAGGAGACACTGGCAATTTAGACCATTTGATTTGTGAGTTTGTATGTGTGTGTGTGTGTGAGCGCCTCTGTCTTAAACCTCCAGGCCTAACGCTGTCAACTTTATGCCTGTCAAAGGCACAACAGGGTTTCTCCTCTGCAATGGCCATTTAGGGATGTGACCTCCTCTTTCTATCATGGTATTACACACACACACACATATATATATATATATATATATATATATATATATATATATATATATATATATAAAAACACACATACACATGCAGCACCTTTAGCTGTGGCCCCTGGCCGTCTCTGATCCAGGTGGCAGATGGAATTAGCAGTAATTACGAGCTTATTAACTCCAGCCTGTTCAGTAATCCGCTGTAATGCCCAAATACTGCTGCTGTTGTGTGTGTGTGTGTGTGTTGTCATTCTGGATGTGTGTGTCCAAGCTTCAGCTATCACACATTGTTCCACTCCACATCATGGAAAACTGGACAGAGAGAAAATAATAAGTAACACTGAAGAGGAAATTAATTTC
This sequence comes from Parambassis ranga, assembly GCF_900634625.1. Lineage (NCBI taxonomy): Eukaryota > Metazoa > Chordata > Actinopteri > Ambassidae > Parambassis > Parambassis ranga. The sequence goes on along the minus strand of NC_041028.1, from coordinate 6,920,990 downwards.
TCTGTTTAGTGTGCACCCAGAGGCATCCTGCCAGTTTTTAATTGAGTGTTGTCAATGATTTACTGTAAGTGTTCAACAATACAACGCAACAGAGCGTGTGTATAGGGGCTGCTAATTAAGAGCCACTTTTAATGACAGATTTACTGTTAGTTACTGCACAAGTGCTACAAGCTTCCAGACAGCAATGAGGCATCATTAATACATTTTTAAATCAGTTATTTATCAGTGGGACTTTGTCAGTACAGCAAGTATTTAAGCATGTCTTTGATAAGAACATACCATGACTCCAAAATGTAGCAGATGGCATCTAATTTATGGAAATAGCCAATCTGATTATCCCATGGTTACAGTATGTCTGCAGTGCCTGGATGCGCACACCATCTATGTGTCAGAGTGCCGTGAAGGTCTTGGTCTGCAGAGGGAAATCCTTCACGGCCCTATATGGTGCTGCAATGTGGGTAATCCTATGCAACGTCCTAAACATCGGTGTTTATAGCTTCATCCAGTAAAAAAAGAGTTTCAATACCAGCTCAAGCTCTCTGTTATTTTATACACTTTTATTTGAAAATAATGTTTGGATGGTGTGCTTATAAATCACCAAGGTGATTCACAGATCTGTGTGTATGGGTGTGTTTGTTTCCTGGCGATAAGCTGCTGGACTGGTCCAGGCACCCATATTGTTAGCCATCTGTGCACACTAACCACATTTGCCCTTTTTTCAGTCTTATCAGGTAGATGTCCAGCCACAGCTCACACACACACAGTACACCATGGTTTTATTATTAAATCTTCGTGCTATTTGTTTAAGACACAATGTTTCCATGTGGTTAATGCCACTGTGACTGTTGGAAAGCTGACAATAGGTGTGGCAGGTCATGCTGCTTTCCACTGTAAATAAGCGATGTTGTGTTTTGTGTGTGTGTGTACAGTCAGTTGAGTTTAGATCCTGTTTTATGTGTCCTGACTCAAACCTGTAGAGGAAGTTGAAGCAGACACTGAGATCTATTTACGTTTAACCTTTTAGGTTAGTTCAACTATTTTTTTCCTCAGCAGGTGCCTGTTAAAGGAATAGCAATCAGTTATGCAGCTGTAATGTGGAAAGTGACATTTTGTTGGCCTGGATGGTAACTCTCTCTCTCTCTTGCTGTCTGCCAGTGTCTGTTACTGTTGTCAGTATTTTAGGGCTTTATTGTAGTATTTCTCTGTTAATAACTAGCAGTTCCCTATTGAGCTGTAGACATATTAACAGGCTCACATACCATGTTAGTGAAGGATTTATCTAAAGTTAATTAACTACCTGAGGATAAATAAAGTTGCCAGTGCCCCACCTAAAGTTTGGCTGTCTGTGGAGGGTATAGCTCCTCCAGGTGAGGTCACTTACCAAAGTTCTGTGTTTGTTGTCAGTTCTAGCTGTTTTAGCTAATGTGTCCACTCTGTTTGCTGTCAACTTCCTCTTCAGGGCAATCTGAGATTAATCTGCTAACATTAAATTGTACAGACAGTGCATCTCACCTAATTGCCGTCTCTCCTCAGTCAGCCTCACACAATTTGGTTTTAGTGCGTTTAATGACTTCAGCAGCTCTTTCATGCGTGCCCCCTCTGGTTTCCGAGCCCACTGCCCAGTGCCAGTCTGGCAGTGCCCTACTTTCCATTCGCCTGAAAAGGCATCACTACAACCAGGAACCCGTCTGATTTTGCCATTTTGGGTTCTGCCATGTGACACTGTGGATTTTAATAGGAATGGAAAGTTCCTGTCCACTGTAGGACTGCAGAAACACTTTCCATGCATATGTGTCCAAAGATCACCCTGGATAGGACACGTTTCACCCCATGATGGAACAAAAACATTAAACTATTTTTTTCAAACTTGTTCCTTTTGTGTATTTCTGTATCACTGTTATGTCTCCTAAAGAAAGACTCTGCCAGTCCTTCATTAGTATCTGCTTCAAAGTGACCCTGGCAGCTCCTGATTGGTCACATTGCATTGGCATTGTAGCTTACAGTGAAAGTGTTCATTCAATAGATTACATATTTTATTCCCCCTGTTATTGATCTGTTTGGTCTTAGTGGATTATTGGGTGCTAATTTTTATAATGTGCCTGTTGACAAAATGACTCTCTTATTGTTATTAAGTTTGACTCTATTCAGCCCCATGCAGGATCATTGCATTTTAACAGCTGCTTGTTTAGATAGAAATCTTATGGTCCAGTACTGCTAAGTTTGCTGGTGCAGGCAGGACTCCAATACCCAGCAAGCGCTGCTTTGTCTCTGTAGTTGGTTATTCTGTTGTGTTTCTGCCATTCTCCGATTGGTCAGCCTCAGACTGGATCGCAAAGGAAAAAGGAAAGTAGAGGAGAGAGCATAGAACACTCAATGAGCTGCAAAAAGACCATTCATGTTGAGATCAGAGCAATTAGCTCCATAGAGTAGGAACACAGAAGCCTCTTAATAAAAGCCGGCTATTTAGCTCAGCAGCAGCTATTCAGCAATTCTCCTGATAGCTCGTGTGAGGCTTATGTGTTGTAGTGGGTGTGCCGCTCCTCTCTGCATATTAAGAGGAATTAAAAAAAACGATGTCTCTATTGAAAGGATGCTTTTTACATTGACCTTTATCATTTAGCTAAATTATGGAGACATTTTAAACTGTTGTTTTATATCTTAGGATGATGAAATCAAATTTGCTCTGGGTAGATGTCACCTTTGTAAGATGCATTTAAAGCAGGAAGCCACTTTTGTGTGGCTGGCCCTGGGTGACAGTCTACATTGTGTTTGTGTGGCATATGCTCTGCTCAGTGGGATACTGTGTGCTGCACATGGTGCTCTGAAGGTGAAGGTGAAGAATGAGCTTTCAACTTAATGGACATTTATTGCAGCCTAAATCAAATCAACATTGATATTCATTTTGCTTACAGAATTACAGTCGTAGGATACCATTTTTCAACATCCCAAGCCTTGCTGACCTGCGGTTTCAGATCTGTAATCCTTTGACATTTAACACCCAGAAGGAAGACATACAGATGCGATTATTGTCTGTTTATATACCTTGTATTTTAATGAATTTATCTGCTCTTTTAAAAACATAATTTTCTTCAGTAAATGGTGCATATCACCAGAAAAAGATTCAAATTTTTGCCACCTTGCTTTTTAGAGAAACATGTTCAATAGGTTAATAAGCTAATTAAAATGAATGAAAATGTGGCTTCACTAAAAGGGTGTTCGGCGTGAGAGACTAATATGCAAAAGGAGGTGATGTAGATGAATGGAGTGCTAATATTATCCCTATTATCAGTCTCTGCAGCTGCTGCCATAGAATGAAAAAGATAAGGCGGAACCAGTGGAGATTATAACAGAGATGATCCTCTTCAGTGAGTGCATCACGTCCTCAGAAGTTGAGGAAGTTTCTTCTTCTACTTTTTACTTTTTTCAGCACTCCATTCTTTCTTCTTTCCCCACATGCCACTCCGACCTGTTCTCTTGAGTATCCTCGTATTTCGTCAGCCTCTTTTCAAGCACTCTCTTGCTTTTATCTTACCCAGTGGAGGACTGTAGAATGGTAAGAAGAGCTCGTTGACAGTGGATCTGTTGTACCTGTACGCTGGCCCACACTGATCGAAGATATCAAGTTTTGGGCTGGGAAATCAGAAAATTCTGTGTCTGCCAAAAAAACTTTTGGTCTAACTTGAACAGACACGTCTTAACGGAAAAAAAAAACCTGCACAAAGTCTAAGATCTTTAGCAGATATCTTCTTGTCTTTTGGCACAGCGAAGATTTCCTGCTCCTGGATCAGAGTGGTGTGAGTCACTTAACTCAGGTTGAGAGTAATTTCTGTGGATCAAGCTGGCGGTTGTTCATCCTATTGCCAAAACATCACACTGAAATGTACGTACACAAACAAACTGCGACACCCAACCCACAATTATGAAAAATTCATTCATGAATTCATGAACTATATAAATAAATGCTATTGCTCTCTGTGGATTTTGACCCCTGACCTCGTACGTCTCTTCTGTGAATTCCCCCTTTCACATCTGTCGGCTGAGTGACACCAAACCCAGCAAAGACTCTGTTTTGTTTTGTTTCATTTTCAGACCTGAATAATTCATCAGAGTTGAGTTATCACTCACAGAAGCTCAGTGGACAGGCAGATAGCTCTGAAGTAAATAACAGGATATGAGGACAATAGTATTTTTCAGAGAGGTGGTGGTAAACCGCAGCTGTGTCTCCCAAAAGGAGGTTTGCCTCACAGCCGTGAGCCGTGAGGAACGAATGACACATGCTTAAGTATTGTGTTCGTAGTATAAATCCACTTTGTGAGTTTGGTGTTTATTAGTTCCTTTTGTACTGCAGGGTAAATCTGCTCTAAATCTCCTGTAAAAACTGTATCCTTTTCAGAAAGTTGTTAAATCTGACTCAGGCTTCTCAAACAAGCCACCTGCCAGCGTGAAAAGATAAATCCCTGTTTTCAGTGCAAACATTCAATTTGACAGATAAACATTCAATTAATGAAAATGTGAGTTTGTTTCAAGAATAAACTGAAAGCACTAAAATCTACTATATCAAAACAGAGCGCTGTGCTTATATTAAGAATGATTTAAAGTGTGTCTGGATGCATCTGGCCCTATCTTAAATTTGCCCTTAATCTCACTCTGACATATAGACAGGAAGATGTGACTCCCACTTGAGCTCTCATCTGCTCTTTTTGTCCAAGATATCCACAGGCTAGAGAGGGAGGGCTTTCCTACACCCCTTTGCCCTTGATCCACCCCCCCTTTAAGTCCCCCAGGGTACAATGTGACCCACACAGGCACCCATCCGGAAGGCCAGCACCGCTTTCTTCCGTCCTTCCCTGCATCGCAATATATATGACCTCATTACACAAGCCCCACCCTCTTTACTTTGCTTTACAGTAACATCAGCCTAACCTCTTCACCCTAATGAGATCCAAACACAACCCCCAAACGTCCCAAACATGACCTATTTATTGTATACAAGCACATGAGAATGTAAACCCACAGATCCAAACACACCTCAACTCTCTCCCCTCTCGCTCACAAACAAGTCAGTACCGAGCTTTGTGTGACCAAATACTTTATATCCTGATCTGTTATAAATAATAAGTCAAGGAAATTACAAACTAAACACACCACAAGCCGAGGTATAGGCCAATCCGTTTGGCACTTTTTCTGTCAAATGTAAAGCTATATAAAGCAGATTTCTTTTCAAACTTTGAATTATGATGGATTTTAGGACCATAAAGTCCTTCATAAGATGAATCCTCCACGAGGCATGCTTGATATAATTTTAGCGCTAATAGTAGCCTAACCTGTATTTTAGAACAATGCTCACCGGGGAAATTAATGCTAAACTTCATAGTCCCTGCTGTAGCCTTGTACTGTGTGCACTTGTGGGCACATACAGCAGTATATGCTCTTCTGTGCTATTTTCGTATGCGTGTGTGGGTTGATATGATGTAGAGAACACTCCAAATTTCACTTTGCCAAGTGTTTCAGCTCTTGCAGTGTGAGAGTTTGGTATTTAGAGCAGACAGTGTGTTTGAAATGAGGTCCCTTCTTGAATATTTAATCAAAAATACAAACTGGAAGACACAGAGCCAAGTCAGCCAACCGCTGCTGGAGAATGGCAGTTGATGCAATGAATATACAGGAGGAAATATCTAGTTGACTGCTTGTTGTGTGACACTTGAATGATCACCTTTGTAGTGAACATGCAGAATAAAATCTGGTATGTTGACCAAGGACACACTGATAAGAGAGGATACCATTGAGACCTAGACTCTAGCTGACCCATTGAAGGAGACTTCAGGCCAAAGCCCAAATGTGTGCACCGAAAATAGGAGCACATCTCTGTCACCGATCTGGGTTTGACCTAATTGCTGCTGAACACTGACAGTCAGTGTATTTAACAAACTGTTAACACTACTAACAAAGATGAAATCAGACGTTTGGTCACAGACAGCAGTGTGTTTTAGGACACTGACCTTTGACCACAAGCTGTGATCCTGTACGATCAAATTAAGTCAAGAACCTCTTCATTGACTATTGTCTAAATATAAATGTTACATAACACTGGGAGTTTTTTTCAATATAGCTGTTTATTCCTAGTTTTATTGAATTTTATTTCTTACTCAAATACTATTTATGAGTTAAAAAGTTGTGCAATAGATTCTTTATTTATCAGCTCTGTCTTATATTATTTTTGGTTGTATTTTGCAAATAGTTTATTTACTCTGTTATTTATCTACAGTCTTACTTTTCTTTCAATACTATTTTTCTTGAAACATAACATAACGTAAAATACCTTGAGCCCTCACATAGTGTAAAAATGTAAAAATCTGACAGGAACTGTAGTATTGTTTGATATCGTCTGACATCTTTGCATGCCTTTGTCCATTGTCTCTTTCAGTTGGGATGAGAGCAGCTCCATCAGCAGTGGACTGAGTGATGGCTCGGACAACCTGAGTTCTGAAGAGTTTAACACGAGTCCCACACTCAACTCCCTTCCTTCCACTCCCATTGGCTCCCGCAGAAACTCAGGCATCGTGGTAAGTGACACCCATAAGCATAAAACCTACAGCTGTCTGACTAACAAGGAGAAGTAGTGTGTGTGTGTTATTTACAGTAGTATTGATTAATCTGTTAATCCACTCAGGTATTGATGAGGAGCTGAATAATATGTCATACACTTTCAGAGGACACACACACACAGGCATCAATTAATGGCATCTGAGACAAAGCCTAATTAAATATTCTTCACACACCCATAACAGTCAACACATCTGCAGCATTTAGTGTTTGCTGCAACAGACACGCTGCATGCTGGGCAGCTGCATTGTTCCAAGAGGAATCTTTTGTATCATATTTATTAAAAGGTTTGGGACTTTATATGTCTCCTTTAAGCTCTGATTTAGTCAGTTGTTTAGGGATCGTGTAGGAGTGGGGGTCATGACTTTAGTGCTTTTAAAATCCAGATCACACATACAGCTCAGCTTGAGATTCCTCAAGATGTATCTGCATGGGACCCAGATCTTGTGCTTTTGTGTGTGTTTTCAGTGTCTGATTTAGGTCACACCTCCACAGTGTGGTTTATGTGACTAATGCAGTGGGACTTTAAAGCGAAGAGAAACATAGAGAGACAGCGATAGACAGAGAAGGAGAGGAAATCAGTGTAACCATAGCAACCAAAGCACAGGGATGCTGAGAGTGTGGGTCTTTGTCTTCTCTCTTAATATACTGAAGGACAGGTCTAGAGCACAGCCATCTGCACACACACACACATACACACACTGGGCCATCTGCAGTCCTGCATCCGGGCCAGCGAGCCGGAAGAACCGGGGCACCTCCCCTCAACGCCTAGTTGCAGGAGTCATAGCAACTATTACACCCCATGGCATCATTACCATGACAACCAACCATCCCATCACCGCGCACCCCATAATGTGTAATAGGCATGGCTCCCTGGCTGATGCTTTTCTCTTTGTCTTTGGGTCCTGAAGCTATTTCCCTGTCTCTGATTCTCCTCTGCGTCACCCCAGATATATATAAGCAGTACAAAACCTGGACAGTCCACATGGAGGTGGACCAGTACTCCTTGTTGACCTAATTTTTTAAATATATATTATGCCTGTCTGCCTCTCTGTCTGTCTGTTTGTGAGTAGTCCATGTTTTGTCATCTGTCCAGATGTGTATCTCACCCCCCTCCATTTCAATAATCAGAGAGTGTATGTGAGGAAATGACAGTGTTTTATCAGCAAGGTCTGGTCAAACAGGACACACAGATATATACACCAACCCACACACTCATGCACACCTCCTACTCTTGCTATCATGTGAACCTGCCCAGGGGGTCTACTGGTTTTAATAAAAAAGGAATTCAGCACTTGAATCCTCATGGGAATCACTGGGTGCAATGCCCTGAACTGTCTCAAACATACACAGCTTCACATTCACACACCTCCTGATATGTTGTGTAACGTTTTACCTCCTACGGGGAAAGAATAATCTGCCTCTGTAAAAGTAGTCATATCCGTTCTTGTGTAGAGTCATAATAACCCATAACACGTATTACTTGTTTTTTGTCACACACATACATAAAAGACTACAACTGACAACTGACCTGATTTGCTTTTGTTAAACATTTGTCATACTTCCTTATTGGATTATGTTTAGGCTGTGTTGTCTATTTTCTCTTTGTATGTCAAATCTCTGACAGTGTGTGGTGTGTGTGTACAGTTGTGTTTTGTTTTTGTTGGCCCTTTCCATCTCACTCCACTTCTATTTTGAAGTGTTTAAACAAAGCATGCAATTGGATTCAGACTGGAAGGATGAGACATCAGTGAATGTGTTTTAGGGCTGACTGAGTAGGACATGTTTTTCTGCTCAGGAGCAGTCAAGATGAGGCAGAGTCTGCGGATGTGTCTGGAAAGGCCTGAGGCGTTAGGTGTTCAGTTTCCTGTCTGTTTGGTTATCTGTACAGTTCTTATGAACACAACAAATAGGGAATACTTTGACATATTTTCTTCATATTTGCTTCAGAGTTGAGTATGACCTAGTTAAAATTTGATAGTCAAAAGTCATTGTCACTATGACCTCATCAACAGTCTGCACTGTTACAGAGAGAGATCTTTCAAAAATTCTGGCATCCAAAATTAGTCAATTAAAGGGCCAGTGCCTGAAATGCAATACAGTGTTCATAACTCTGCTTTATTGCTGTTTAAGCAGCTGTTGGCTTAAAACGAGCCTCTTGTAGGAAGCAGGTCCTCTGTACAGAGCTGCCATGTTCCTACAGGAGACCGGAACTGACAAACCAACACTTGCTCCTGAGAGGATCTTTCGTGTTTTTAATGTTGTAGTTGCAGCTAGAATTTGATGGAATGGTGGGTAGACGGAGTTGGTTGTATTTTGGTGGAGTAAAGAGTATACAATGGATTTAATAACAATTTTATTTTTTGTAGTTGACATTTTATTGTATTGTAATCACAAGTCAATGTTTGGTTAACACTTTTTGACACAGTGTCTTATTTTTTCTAGATGCGGACAGATGCAGAGAAGAGATCTCTAGTGGAGAGCGGTCTGTCCTGGGATTCTGATGATAACAAACCTAGCCGTAAGAGCCAGGGCAGCAGCGTGTACGAAACAGGAAGTCTCAAGTCTGAATCCGCCAATAAGTGGAAAAAGACTCGACCACATGGAGAGGGGCTGGAAGGAGGGAGGGGTGAACTGAAGAAACCTCAGACCCTGGGGCAAGGAAATATGTTGAAGAAAGGAAGAAATCCACCTGTGGGAGTCACATCGCCTATCACACACACCTCCCAGAGCGGGCTGAAAGTGGCAGGTGAGTGAAGTGCACACACACACAGACACAGACACAGTGATATATATATATAATATACATAAAGAATAAATATAGCTACATTTGGTTTCATAACCTGAACAGGCTGACACATTTCTCAGACTGTCTTTTAATGTTCTGTTCTTTCTGACAGCCTCACACCCACACAGTCCCAGACACACTCTCTTTGTCACACACATTCATCCACAGCTGCAGCCCACCCTCTGGGCCTTTAGAAAGTGGTGCCATGTATCAAATGCCCATCACCACCCACACCCTTCCTGCCAGCCAACCAAACACACACGCACACACACAAACATACACACACTGACCAACAGTGTTTTTTCTGCCTATTGCCTTCCCTACCCAAGCTTTATTTTAGTGTTGAACAGAGATAATTTATAGCACTAAAATAAAAGCCTTCACAGAAGGCCTTTATTTTATTTATGTGTGCCTAATAGTGTGTGTGTGGGGGGGGTGGTGTGTGTGTGTAGACACATCTGATGTTGAAGAGTGTCACCCATCACACTTAACACACACACACACACACACACACTCACACACAAAGGGGCACAATGGTGAGGATTGTGCAGCTGCCTTTTAAGCACACCATCTGTGTGCTGTTTATGTAAGCATGCACACACTCACACACTCATATAGACAACCAAAACAACAGGATATTAGTTGTGCTGCTGTGTGTCTGTCTAGATAGTCAGGGTTTGTGTAAACAGTCCTCTTTCTGTGGGACTGTCCTGTGTTTGTATTGCCAGCGGTTGAAATGATAGATATGCCAAACAAGTGTGCTGGTCCAGGCTATGATCTGTGTGCCAGGCTGTTATTGTTATTGATGTGCACAGTAGGAATCTGTTGTCACGACTACTCAATCTGCCACCGAGTTTGGGACTGTAATTAATCAGATCATGAAGTCAAGTGAAGACAGATTGTAAAGACTTTCTTGTGGCTCATCAGTGTGTAGGGGCTGATATTCTTAGACAGTTAGATTTAAGTAGAAGTCTTTTTTGTTCATGCTCATTTAATCACTGAGGTTTGGCAGGATGCTGCATGTGGCTCATTTGTGATGTGTCTGCAAGTTTGTGTAACTGCAGGAGACACAGACAGGAGCACTGAGTAGAAGTACTTTGTCTCATTTTCTTATAAAACATATTTTTATATATTCAGTATATAAAGAATACCGTAATAAATTGTATTTGGGTTTGCAACAAATAATTATTGTTTGATCATGTTTATTTGTGAATGATTAATGAATCCTATAATACATTGCCTGTAAATAATGTCCATTTTAAATTAGAATTTCAGGCATTTTAAGCAATTTGGCAAACTTAATAAATACATTGGCTACAATTGCTTTCAGTGATAGTGCTTCAAGAGTCACTGTGAGCTGTGAGCATTGCATTGTGAGACAGTTATATATTACTGTAGTCCACTGTAGTAGTTGAGTATTTAATCTGGAACAGGGACACAGTGCATGTGTTCATCATTATGTCAGTGCTGAGCTGTTGACTGGTCATATTTCTCTTGCATGAAACACACATCTGTAGAAACAGTCTGCCTCTCTGCTGCTAATGTTTACCAACCTCTCACTTACACACAAATAAATATTAATATGGTGTCTTAACAGTTGTAAATATACACGGTGACACATGGTGATGGTGTGATGTTGGCAGGGCGACTATGTCAGCAGAATCATTAGAGTGACTTGTGTCACTATAAAGGAATATGCACATATACAGCCAGTATAGCTCCATCTTCATTCCATAGTGCTGTCTTTCCACTGCTGTCAGAATGAGTCATTTTCCTTTAAAATTCAGAGATGGCTGTGTGGGAACTTTCTCTGAATTTCACCATTGTGTTCGGGACGTCAGACCTCTTGCATCAAGACACACAGTGATTCATGTTTCTCGTCTACCCACGATACCACGTCAGGCTGAGCTTCACCCTAGATCAGGCTTTATTTATGTCAAAAATTTATACATATGCCTTGGTTCTATCAGTGCGTCTCACTGCCAGCAGTGTGTGTTTCTACAGTTTAATGTTCTTGGAATGGGCAACGTTGCGGTTATACGATGGATTAACTTTATGACCTGACATGTAAACCCAATTTTCACATTCACAAAAGAACTCCAAGTGTAATGTGTTGTCAGTGTCACATTCCCATCACAAGGAACCGTGAGTGTGTGTGTGGTATATATGTCTGCGGGTTTATAAATACTCCTAAGTGACTCCAGATGTCCCTAGGCTGCAAGCCGGTGGGTCTCATTCAGCAACAGTTTTTTTTTTGACTGTGTTAAAGTCCTGTATATAAGCCTCACAACAAGTCCTGTTAGATACAGATTAAGAGTGTGGGTAGAGTGGACTTGTTTGGTTGGTGCATACAGTTCACATGTGTGTAATCTCTTTATAAATTCCCAAGTAGTACAATTCATTTTCTAACAGCAATTAGTTTTCGTATGGGGACAAAATCGCTGTGTTTTCATCACCTTCCACTACCCTGCTCCGTCACAAGCCCTCAAGAGTGGAGAAATTCAGTTACCCTGTGTGTTTCATGCCATTTTGTGCCCACAGACACGCTTTATGAACGCGAGCACCACTTTTCCCACAGCCACGCTGCACATGTTAATCTCAGCACTCCACAGCTGTGACATGCAGTATTGCACTTACTGGGAAGAGAAAACTATTTTAGTTCATCAGGATGGAAAAGAGGAGTAACTGTGTGATAACACTGTGTGTGAGACTTGGCTGGCAGTGAGTGTGGTCTTCTCAGAAAGCTGGTTGTTTTATCAGGAGACAGACAGACCTTGTAGGTGTTCAAAAAAGGTATTGTGTCCTAATCTGGCTTGCTCAGTCATCACTGTTTTTTTTCCATTCTAGGTGCAGTGAAGTCAGATGGGAAGCCCATGGATAAGTCTCGGCTAGCGGTGAAGACTTCAAGTCTTCAGCGGTCTTCCTCTGATGCTGGTAAAGACCACAGAAATGGTAGTGGAGTTGGAGAGCAACGTAAACCTCCTTCTGGACTGGTCCGGCCCTCAACTGGTGGAAATTTTGGTTTCAAGAAACCCCCCACAGCTACCAGTAATGGCCCAAATAGTACCAATACACCTGGTGTTACAGGTGGTAGTACCATCCCTGCACCTGTAGGGAAGATTTCCAAAACATCAGGTATTCCAGTCAAGCCAGCTGCCAGTGGTGGAGGACGGAAGACAAGTCTGGATGTTTCAAACAGCGATCAAAGTGGTTTCCTGTCTCCAAATGCCAGGACATCTCTCCAGTACCGCTCTCTGCCTCGCCCTGCCAAAACAAGCACTCTGACTTTAACCCGGCCCAGCTCAGCTCGACCTGTGAGCACCACCATGGACACCAACTCGGCTCTAACCAAACCCTCCAGCACAGCGCCTCAGGGCTCAAGGCTCAAAGAGCCCGGCTCAGGTCTCAGTTCTGGAACAGGGTTGAGTAAAACAGGAGGCCGTGGGATCCCTAGTCCCGGTCCTGTCAATCAAACAGACAGAGAGAAGGAGAAAGAGAGAGCTAAAGCCAAAGCTGTAGTGACTGACTCTGAGTGTGGGGGTGTGTCTCTGAAGGGCAGTCCTGCTCAGACCCCCTCAGAGAATGAAGGGAAATTACACGGGCTGAGACCTCCCAGCACTGGCAAGGGCATGGACCTGCCTTCACCTAACACACACAGGTACTGAGATTCATATCCTGTACAGTAATGACCACACAGACTATTTCCCATTCAAAATAAAACATTAATACGCATTTGCTTCAACATTTGTGTCTTTAGGTTGTCTGGGATGCGAAGTCTGGCAAAGCCTCCATTAATGGCTCAGCTTGACAAGCTGAACTCCAACAGCCTGGAAGTGGGTGTTCAGGATGCCCTGCCTCCAAAGATCCCTCCTTACTCTAAGCTCCAAGAACTGTCTGGTTCAATAGGCAGCACCTCTAGTGCTTGTCTGACCCCCAGTCCTGCCCCTGTACTCAATGTGAACTCCTCGGTATGCTTTTCCAGCTCAGGAATCGGGTTGGGACCCAGGCAGGTCACTTCTCTAGGGGTTGCAGGAAGAGAAGGCAGCACGTCTCCCCTGCTCTGCCCTCGTATGTCTGGGCTGCATCGCAGCATGGAGTCTCTGCCACTCCAGATGAGCCTGGCCCCTGAGCCAAAGGAGAGACAGAAGGATAGACGGAGTGAGAATTTGGTGAGAGGCTACACCACTATGGAGTCCCGCAACAAAGAGAGACAAGAGGACAGAGGTCCTCCTTCCAGCTGGAGCTCTGGAAGTAAAGCCTCACTGAGTCTTACAGACAGGTCAGTTCAACTGTTGCTGAGTGCACCATATCAAAGATGTACTGTTCAAGGCGGCCATGTAGCTCCACCTTCTGGTCAGTTGTGAAACTACACCAAAAGACAATGCAGGTGTGACCAGGGAACCAGGTGTGATGGAGCTGTGTCACTTAAGAAAAGCACAAACAACAACCCTTTGGTCCCACCACATGCTGAAGCGGGCATTTAAATAAGTGTTTTTTTAAATTTCAATACAACTTTAAAGTTGTATTTACATTATGAACTAAAACAACAAGTAAAGACACACAAACGCACACACACAAAGAGTTTCCTCTCCTATTATTACTACAGGCCTGTTATCAGTGTTTTAGTGGCCCCACTGAGTGAAGTCATAATTACTGGCTGAAACCAGCTCTCTGCCAGTCACACTGTGCTTCTTTGTGCCTGCTGCCTTTTCTTGAGAGTTTAATAACTCCCTGCACCAGTGGTTAAATAATGACATTGTTTAATCTCCACAGCTCTCACAGAGACAGAAACACACTGCCAAAGAAAGGTTTAAGGTAAGCGGGACCACACGTTGTATCTCACTGTTATATTTAGTAATGTGTTTTTCCTCTTGTTAAAAGATGTTGTCCTCTCTCTGTAGTTTCAACGGAGGCTCCCAGATAGAGGAGGAAGGGAAGGAGAAAGGAGAGAGGAGGCACTCTCATACTATTCTCAGTATGACTGACTCGCTCACTCTTCCGCTGCTGTCGTCACCCACATCTCTGCCTCGCACCTCTAAGACCAGTATGGGTGTGTATTGTATATACACATGTGCACACGCTCTGATGAATACTAAAATATAATTTCTTTAACTCCCTTTTGACCATCCTGCTTTTATAATAGTTCCCAGCCCTGTTGGTGGACCACCAAGGATGACTCGATCCAACAGCATTCCAACACAGGACGCCTCTATGGAACTGTACAATGCATCGCCGCTGGGCAGCACGCTGTCGCTAGCTGAACGTCCCCGCAGCATGGGAATGGTTCGCTCCGGATCCTTCAGGGACAGGGAGCCCAATGATGAAGGTAAGGTGTAGAAAAGTTCTGACTTGATCGCAGTTTAAAAATCATCTACTTAATTCTGTATTTGTTTCTTAATTTTTACTCTCCAGTTCATGGCTCTGTACTTTCGCTGGCATCCAACGCCTCATCAAGCTACTCCTCGGTGAGTGTGGGCAACATCCAGAATCAGGTAGCTACAGTTCAGTATTGGAGTGTGTGTTTGTTTATAATATGGATGGGTGTAAATGCTCTGCTTTTTTTAAACAATGCAAAATGAGACTTTGTACAGCTCCTCTCTCCTCTTGTCTTCTCTCGTCTCCTTGTCTCCTCCTCATGTCTTTTATCTAACATCTTAACGTTTTATTCCCTGCATTCTTCCCAAGGCTGAGGAAAGGATTCAGGGAGAGGTAAGTTTTCTTTCCTGCCTCTCTTCTTTCTTTCATCTGTCTCTTTTTTTAACCATTGTTTCCATCCTTGTTTTTTGTAGAGGAACCAGTCATTCATTTCATGAGCATCCTCCACCCACCCTCTTGTATAATATCAGCCATTGTCAGCTGCTTTGTTGATCTTTGTTTATTTTATAATGCAGCATTAATATTTTTTTTGCTCCTCACAGCAAATCCGCAAGCTGAGGAGAGAGCTGGAATCATCCCAGGAGAAGGTGTCTAACTTGACCACACAGCTGACAGCAAATGTAAGTTGTTGTCACACACCATTTTGTATAACTATGTATCATTTACTCAAGATAACATAATAATAATAATCAATAAAACACATTCATTAAAATTACAAACGTCCCAAGCAAGAAAAAATAAAGGGAAAGGGTTTATTTAGAAAACAGCTTAGAGCTTTGGTTGCATGTGGCTCTGTCTCCTTCTACCAAGCTATTTGAATGACATTTCAACAGCATCATTATAGCTGCAATATGTGACCTTTCACCTCGAGGCAACTGAGGAATTACTGTTAGCCCGTCCATCTAATGTTACACCTCAGTACTTGTCACTCATCTTGATGAACTGTCCGCCTCAGTGAGACCTACCTCAAGGCAGAAGTTACTAATAACTCACCGAGCAAGCAATAGCAGGCAATAAAGGACACATGTATGTGTGCCTTTGGCTTTGATTTTGATTTTTCATGACAAGAATAATTTTAGGTGAACACTGTATGATAAATGAAGTTATTGTAGCAGCTTATTATTAGGCCATGCTAGTGTTTTTATTCCAAGCCACACTCTCTAGTTCTCACACAGGGCAAGGAATTCATGCAAAAGACAGCAATATTTAAAATTCGACCTGTGGGTTGTCAGTCATAGATCATTCCTCTGCAGTCTCAGCACATTTTTTTATCCATACTGGGCCTGAAATAATGCTAACCTCCTCCTGAACCTCACAGGGGTGCCTCGCCCTTTTTCTCCTCTGTTCAAGGTTGTTTCTCTACAGCCACCCTGTCAGCGTTTTCATTTGTCCAATCAAACTTGAATTTGCTGTGAATTATACACACCTTCGTACAGCGCACATCCATCAACTGTTTGTGTGTGTGATTCCTCCCCTGAGGGATGCTTTTTTTAATACTATGTGACCTTATTATGAGGGCAGTAAAAAAACATTACATTATGTGCTGGATTAATGACCAGGCCTGAAACCATTATTTTCCTGTATTAATACATTCTGTGAAGGAGAATAGAAAGTAATTTTCTCTTCCTACTCGGGGCTATAGTGGGAGGGGTGTGTGTGAGGGAAAGATTAGCAAGGACGGTATTTTTGTACAGAAGACTGCCTGCTGTGTTTAATTTAGACTTCGGTTTTTCTGTCTCCCAAATGATGCTCTGTTGAGTCACTTGTACAAACAAATATCCTTGTATTATGCCCTGTTATACAAAACTTTTAAAGTTTAAAGAAATAAATTGTTTTTTTGTTTTTTTCCAAACAGGCAAATCTGGTGGCTGCCTTTGAGCAGAGTTTGCAACTGATGACAACTCGGCTGCAGAGTCTGTCCATGAGCCATGAACAGAAGGTACCAGCATCACTGCACTTTTAAACACACACAAAACTAGCATTTTCCAGCTGTTTGCTGAGCAGTCTGCTAAGAGCTAACATGAAGGGAGGTGACTTTGATCATAGCCTATGGCCAGAGTTGAATATAAGTTAGAGGCCCGAGCTGCAGTCCTGCAGGGTGATTTGGTATGAGACGAGGACAGAGGATCATACATTAAAAACTTACATTAAAAACGTGATAAGACTCAAAACAGCTTGCACGTGCACTCACAGTGAAAATCCCATTCATCCTACATTCTTCTGCTTTCGTATTTGTGTTAGTGTGAATAAACTGATCAGTGCCTGAGGTGGTGTGTGTGTGTGTGTGTGTGTGTAAAAGTGAGAGTCTCTCATAGTGCTTCATGCCTTGTTGCTCCCTCTGAAAGCCCTGTCTAGACTGCTCCAGAAAAAGACTTTGTTGATTGTGCCAGCGCACTGACCTATGCAGCCCAGCCGGGAGCACAGGCTCTTTAACCTTAAGGAGATGGGCTGGGCAGTGGTATCAACTTCACAGACAATAAGCAGCACAGAGAGGCTCTTTTATTTTGGACTCGTCCTTTTGAACTGTGCATATAGTGTGTGTGTGTAGGGGGTGACTAGGTGAAGGGATTTTCAGTACTTAACCTAAACATCAAACAAGAGGCACTGGTAAGGTAAATTTACAAAATGTGCAAGAATGAAGAGACACAGTAGAGCTGAGTACAAATTAATTTTAAATTAGAAGATTAGTACAATGGTGATGGACTAATAATTAGTTTGAGGAGTAATTAGCATGCCAATGGCATGTTTTTTCCCATTTCCCGTCCCCACTCACACGTACAGAAACATTTTTTCTTCTGTCCTAGTTGCATGTAGAATTCATTAGCAAATAATCAAGTGAATTGAAAACACAATATGTTTGGTATTAATTTAAAAAAGGTGCCACTCCCTGATATATATTAAATGTTTGTGTAGGACTCTGAGCTGAGGGACCTGCGGGATACCATTGAGGCTCTAAAAGCCAAGAATGAGGAAGCCCAGGCTGTCATACAAGATGCTCTGAACAACCCAGACAACCCAAAAGGTCTGTAGATAAACCTGATATTCCCTCCACTTCTTTTATCTTTAAACATCTGTCAGTATTTTCATTGTTTTTGTCGTTTTGTTTTACAGACTTGCATATTCGACGTCAGAATTCGTGTGAGAGCATCTCCAGTCTGAACAGCCTGACCAGTATGTCAAGTATTGGAAGCTTAAAGGACCAAGACGCCAAGAAGAAGAAGAAAAAGAGCTGGGTAAGAATGAGTGGACTCTGTTTCCTGACAGATTAAAGGAACAGTTTGCCAGTTTGTAAAATGTAACACAGGAAACATTCGGCACTCAGTATGTGTAACAAAATCCACCTACCAGTGCTTCTAAAGCTTACAAATAAACATTTTACATTTTTTTTCCTGCACAAACACGAATCCTTGTGTCCTTGATACATCCTTGTGTCTGTTTCAATGTATCTGAATTTATCTGTCTGCTCTTTTGTTCCTGTGTAGCTGAGGAGCTCCTTCAACAAAGCATTCAGCATTAAAAAAGGCCCCAAAACCTACTCAGACATTGAAGAGATTGCCACCCCAGACTCCTCAGCTCCCAACTCCCCAAAGATGCCTCATGAAGGGGGGGAAGGGGGGGAGAACCAGCCCTCATCCCTCCAAAACTCAGCCTCTGCCACCTCTTGTGTGTAAGTACTAGGACACCTTCTCCACCTCTTAGCTCAAAGGCCAGATTGCTTGTTTTATGTCTTTATTGGTGTCTGAATTTGATGAAACATTTTTGGCCCCCACAGTATCATGGAAACTACGGAAGAGGGAGATGATGAGGAGACAGCAGTGTCAGACCTGCGTTCAGAGCTTTGGGAGAAAGAGAGGGCACTGACAGACATTCGACTAGAAGCCTTAAATTCTGCACATCAACTGGAGCATCTCAGAGAAGCCATGAACAACATGCAGGTCGGTTTGGCCTGTCTTGCCTCTGACTCACATTGTCTAAGTATATATGAAAGCACTCAAATGTTAATGATAAAAACGGTTTGTCTTCTAGTCTATGGTGGAGAACCTGAAGGCAGAAAATGATCATTTGAAAACAGGAAGTCAGCTCCATCTTTCTGGCTCTGGTCCCACCTCCTCCACCTCCCAGCCTTCAGGCCTGGCCTCTCTATTAGGACCCTCGTTAAGGCAGCCGATGAGTATGTCCCTCACCAAGTCCTTCAGCCTCAGTCTGAATGATTGTAAAGAGCCAGGTAAGAGACAGCTGTGCAGCAAGAATATTACGTCCTCATGAAGGGGGCTGTGTGCATGAGTTCATTGTTTCTTTCTGACTTGCAGAAATGTCTCCAGCTGACACTCCAAGCGTGTCCTCTCAGCGGGAAGAGGTGTGTGTTCGGGTACTTGTCCGCATTGGAGATCACACTGAGGTAAAGGCAGAACACTTTTAAAAACATCCATACAATCAATAGGTTGAACAGCCGATCATTTATATTCTCCTCTACTCCGTGTCTGCAGGACAGCAAACAGCAGCAGGAGTTCTATCTGGGCTCAGTGCCGGTCAGTGGGAGGACTGACTGGGCCTGTCTGGACTCCCTCATATCAAAGATTTTCAAAGTAAGTCTCGTTGACTGCACAGACATGACTATTTCAGCAGATGACCTGCCTGTGATTTGGTTGACATTATCTATACATATCTGATTTGTGGTAATTTTCTCTTTTGTTTAGGACTACTTAAGTCAAGTGGACCCGACAGCCAGCTTGGGTCTGACCTGTGATTCGCTGCACATGTACCAGCTGAGCCAGGGAGGACAGCGAGTGCTGGGAGGGGACAAACCACAAGGCTCACCTTACCGATGTCTTGGAAACGGTTCAGCTCGAATCTTTGTCACATTAAAAGGTTAATAGATATAATAATATACATCCAGCCTTGTTCTGTGGTTTGGTTCTTTGTTAAGGTCAGGGGTTAGAAATTTGCTCAGCATTTTCCTTTATTTTTCAGAGAAAGGACTTTTACTGCTTGTTATATACTTACAAGTAAATGCTACTTAAACACTGCTGCTTCTCTCCCCCCTTTCTTGTGTCTCCAGGGCTGAGAGAAAAGTGCGTTGACTCACTAGTGTTTGAGACTCTGATTCCTAAACCCATGATGCTGCATTACATCAGCCTGCTGATGAAACACAGGCGGCTGGTTCTGTCTGGACCCAGCGGAACAGGAAAGACTTACCTAGCTCAGCGTCTGGCCCACTACCTCCTGCAGCGCAGCCGGACTGACTCGTCTGAGGCAGACCATGAGCCGTCTCTGCTGGGTCGCAGCACGGCTGTCACCTTCAACATGCACCGACAGTCACAGAAGGTAAAACATGACACATAGAGTCATAGAGTAATCTGAACATGTATTGCTATATATTTCTATATGTTTATATTTATATTTCATTTGTTGCTTTCACAGGAGTTGCAGTTGTATCTGTCAAATCTAGCAAATCAGATTGACAGAGAGAGCGGAGGAGACCTGCCGCTGGCTGTTATCATAGATGACATCAGTGATTCAGCAGCCATCACTGAGCTTGTTAATGGAGCACTTACCTGCAAGTATCACAAATGGTGAGCCACTTCAAATTGTCATCATATTTCACCAATAAGTTACAATAACATTTCGTTCATTAGGGTTAAACTCTTCTGTTGGTGTTTCAGCCCTTACATTATAGGAACGACCAATCAGCCTGTAAAGATGTCGTCAAATCACGGGCTGCACCTCAGCTTCAGGTGAGTCCCACACCACACTACTTCCTCTGTTTTTGCATTGTTAAGACAAAATAAAACTGTTCACTGTATTATATAAGATAAACATTTCTGGCCTTTGGCAACAGGATGGTGACATTCTCCAACAATGTGGAACCGGCAAACGGGTTCCTGTTGAGGTACCTGCACCGTAAAGCTGTGGAGGCCTATCAGAAGGAGGAGCAGGACTCAGCAGACCACCAGGCTCTCCTCCGAGTTCTCGACTGGATCCCACAGCTCTGGTACCACTTGCACACCTTCCTGGAGAAACACAGCACTTCAGACTTCCTCATAGGTGAGAAGCACAGGGCAGCTTGCACACAGGACAAGTGTTCCTTATGACAGAGATTAACAGAAGGTGTTTTGCCCTTCAGGTCCCTGCTTCTTTCTGTCATGTCCCGTCTCAGTGGTAGAGTTCAGACAGTGGTTCATTGACCTGTGGAACCACTCTATCATACCGTACCTGCAGGAGGGAGCCAAAGATGGAATCAAGGTGAAGACAGAGATGCCCCTAGAGTTCAACATTGTGTTTTTAATGAGAATCCCCTTTACGACAAACTTCTGTCTGTTTCCTCAGGTGCACGGGCATAAAGCAGTATGGGAGGATCCTGTGGAGTGGGTAAGAGGCACCCTCCCTTGGCCTAATGCACAGCAGGACCAGTCAAAGCTCTTTCACCTACCTCCTCCCAGCATTGGCCCAGCCAGTGAGGAGAAGAAGCCCCCCAAAGATACACCACCACCCAGCACACTGGAATCAGACCCTCTGGTTAGTGAACAGTTTGTCTTGTGTTTTGAAATTTAAATTGGAATATTATTAGTATTTGACAAGTCTAATTTCTTTTTTTCCAACACCCAACGTATTATAGAATAAACATGTTAATTTCCCACTTCACTCACTCTGCCTCTCTGTGTCTTCCTGCTGCACAGATGGCCATGCTGCTGAAGCTCCAGGAGTCAGCCAACTACATAGAGTCTCCAGAGAGGGAAGGCAGTCTGGATCCCACTCTGCAGGCAACATTCTGAGCTGACTGTCAATAAAGCTGAGGAACTATAAAGTCTTCATTATGGATGACAAAAGTGCAGTCCCAATGAGTATTCAAAGACTCACTAATGAACTTTTATTGTGTGCTCAGTGAGCAGCTACAAAGCTAAATGTAAAAAAGAGAGATTATGGACAAAGGGTGTGCTCTGCCCCGCTGTCAGGACGTTGGAAAGACGATTAAACTGCTTACACAGGAAGCTGTGATGATCAGGGAGAGACGTTTCTTTGAACACGTCTTTTCTCTGCCCTCAGTTTGCCCCAGATGGGTTGTTGCGCAATCTGCAAGTGCATGGTGTCCAGAAATAGTATGATGCAAGATATTACCTATAACCCTGTTTGTTCCCTGTTGTTTTTGTTTTGCTGCCACAACTTTCACAACATTTGGTGCTTACAGGTTTTCTTTGAAGGCACATAATTCATCTTAGAGAGAAAAAGTAAAAGTCTGATTCCCCGTCAGTTGACTCAACAGCCAAAATGCACTTTATTTTCTACTTGTAATAATTGGGTTTTAGAAGGCTGTATGTGTCGAAGACTGTGTATCAAATAGAGGGGGGGGCACAAAACGTGCAGTTCATTAGTAATTCCAGTAGATGGCGGCATCTGTCGATTCCTGCCTCATGCTCTCTCTCCGTGGTGTCTTATCAATGGTGCTCAGTTGAAACAAAATCCTGTAACTGTAATCCTGTGTATCCTTAACCATGAAAATGGCCTTGAATGTGTCCTTTTTTTCCAGTTCAGCCATTTTGTCGTCTTATCATGGATCAAATATCACACCTGTGAAACTGTCAAGAGTAACGTGCATGGGTGAACAGTGAAATGTTTTAGGGTAAAAAAAGAAAAAATCCTCACCAATGGATTGATATCATGTATTGTAAACACACATACAGAAAAAAAACAAAAATCAAAAACTGCTTGTCTGCCAAAACAGCCGACAATTTCTGGCTAATATGCTTGCGTATATTCTGTATTTAGACTGTTTTAAAACACAAACTTCTACAGCTTTGAAGGTCTTGATTTTGTAGGATTTTGTACTGAGTCATCGTCACTGATCACCTACATACAGTAATTATCACCTGCTGTATGTACACCCAACATGTCATTGAGTCAGTATCGGCCTTGACTGCGAGGTGTCTGGGCTGTTTCACTCATCTTTTATTCATTCAATACTCTACAAGGGAAAGGAGAGACGATTAGTAAAACAAGAAACACATTCTTCCTCTTATATCTTTGATTACTTCCATTTCTTTTATATATTTAAGTTACATTAGGAATGATTGCATCAGATCTTTAAATGGCTTCCTCGCCTTCATGGGTTTGCACATGAAATATATAGGAAAGTACAGTATTTATTGCTCACATCTTGACTGTTAAGAAGGAACAGGTTTATAAAAGAGAAGGAAGCTGTGCATACTAGAGAGAAACCCCCTTAGTTCTGTGCCCCTGAAGTACCTCAGACTGCCATTATTCTGTCCACAGACATGATGCCTACTGTATGTCTATCTGTGCCTGAAACACAATTTGGCCTAAAGCTGCTTATGAAGCTGCTTAGATCTACCACACGGAGGCCTCAGTTTGGAGGGAGACTCGATTACTTCTTCTGATGTCACTTTAACGCCATCACCGCTTGCCAGGTAGTCATCGTGAAGAGTAATGGTGGTGTGTGCGTCACTGATGAATGTTGTGCCACAAGCAGGCTGCTTAAGTGTGACTTGACACCATTTTTAAGTGTGGAAAAACTTGACGTCACTGAGAGAGGAAAGCAGTAGTGTAAAAGAGCAGATATCAGCCTGGAGATGTAATGTCGATGCATGTGTTCCCAAAGTGTTTTCCATTGGACCTACCACACATAAAACCCGATCAATGGAGGGAGATTTTTTTTAAATAACTGGATATCTTCCTGTTTTCACCTTGTTTTTAAGAGCAGAACATTTTTTTTCTTATGCAAATATTTGTAAAGGCTTCATTCTCTTTTGTACATCACTATTGTAAACACTGTAAATAGTCATTGCATCTGCGACAACAATCACAAAGAGAGGTCTAGGAGAAAGCGTGACCCCCTGTATGCAGAGAATGAGAGTGTCCTCTGTGGTTTCATTGTCTTCCTTCAGCAGGAAGGAGCTCTTAGCTTAAAAGTGGGCTTCAAGAAGGCTGTGTGGCATGTCTCTATAACCACGTCAAATCCCATTATGTCTAACATTGAGCAACGGACACAAATAAAATCATGCCATTCTTAACATCACTTACTTGCCTTGTGGTTGTATTACACTCTGTTCTCCACTGAGAGGCGCTCATGTTCCAATGTGCCATCAATAAGCCAGTGCTGCTGTCTGTTGTAGTATTTCACACATTTATTTGACTTATCAACAGATTTATTCATTAGTAAATGTGTGATCAGGGTTAAAATACGCCACATTTTCTTCTTCGTGTCTAGTTGTCGTAACCTACATTCCTGGCTGCTTCCAGAGATGACTGATGCTGGAACTGATGCTGGTGGGCGGGTGTAAGAGGCAGGGTATGGGTGGAGTTGCTTACAAACCCACCACCACACACACACTATAAATATTACCTAAGACCTCCATCCTCTTCATCCAGAGTGTTGACTTTCTGTCAGCAAGATGCCAGGCAAACCTGCACCCATCAAGAAGTCCCCAGCTAAGAAGGCCGGGGAGAAGCCACCTGAGCCCGCACCGGAGCCTGCACCTGCTCCCGCCGAGGCTCCACCTGCCGAGGTTCCACCTGCTGAAGCTCCACCTGCGGAAGCGGAAGCCGCTCCTGCCGAGGCACCTGCAGAGGCTCCCCCAGCAGCCGAGGGCGAAGCAGCTGCTGCTGAAGGAGCTCCAGGTATGCTTGTAAACCGACGACATGCCTACTGCTGACGGACTCGGGTGCTAAGCTAACTTTTAGCTAGACTAAGTCATGTATCTTTTATGCATCTTTAATGCGACTTACAACAACTTTGAATTCGTTTTTGTTTGTTGGTAAAATGCTTTTAAAGGTTTTAAGTTTTGTGATTTTGATTTTTAATTAGTTTAGACTAAAAACCAGAAGCAACCTTCTTGTTCAATTTAACTTACATGCTTAAATTCACAAACCTGTGACTTTACTTGTGAATTTAACACCTAAAAGTGTGTCTTTACTTACAGTATAGCAGAATTTTTCATGTCTACTGTACTCTTTATCTTTGCTAGGTTAACTGAATGACAACCTTTTAAGGTTATTATTATTGACAGGAAAGATAGTGAATCAAACTACAGTGTAATCATAAAGTCATAATCCTCATGCTGTAGTTGCAGCTTTGCACATTGTGACATACTGTATGTACAAAAGTTGATGTGTCAGGAAGTTGTTATGCCACTTTCCACAACTTCATTTGGTGTAAAACACAGTGGTGCCTTTCATTCAACATATATCGAATATATAAAACAATTGCCACTAATTGTAACTGTATTACTACATCCATCATTGTCCAGGTTCCCCTGCAGAAAATGTTGCATGATAAGTAACAAAACAAGATGCATGGGTCTTCTGTGATGGTTAAATTGCAGGATCCATTAGTTATACCTATATCACCACCACAGGGACGAGGCAGGTGCACCTGTCTGTAATTTCTTGCTTCTTTTGATCTGTCAGTTTAGTTCAGTTCACTTCGGTGGTGGGGTACGTGGAGTGGGTCTAGTTAAAGAGCTGATTTTGTTTCTGACTGACTCTGACCTCGACATGTAACCTCCTAACTTTAGCTGATGCCGCTGTGACAGAGGAAGGAGCCACATCAACAACTCCTACTGAGGGTAAACACGCACTGCAGGCAGTCCAGACACACACCCACACACAATGTGCAATGCAACAGATGTGTTTGTGTCCCCTTGTGTTCTACACAAACTGTGTTGCTCTTCATGACCTGTGGTCGTATTTCTGTTCGTTAACATTATCATGTGTAAAGTTGTATCTTTGCAGTTTGTTGACCATAGAGTTTCTTTTGTATCTGTCCTTTCTTGCGTCCATCTGTCTTCAAAGTTGTCCGTATTTGGCTCAAAAACCCACCTGTTCTTGTCACAGTGGATACAGAAAGCTTTGCATGCACTGCTCTGTACTGCTGCTTGCGTCAGTGTAGTTTATTTAGTTACAATTAGAAACCCATAATGTAATTTACTAACTGCCTTCCCTAATGGCATTTTAGCTGCTGCTCCTGCTGAGGAAGGTGCTGCTGCTCCTGCTGCAGAGACTCCAGCAGACGGTAAACACAAACCACCACATGCATAGCAGCTATACTACTCAGCCACAAAATACACATTGTGCTGTAAACAAGTCTTTGGAATAATCAGTTGCTAATCAAGGTTTTAGAAAGTTGCCATCCTTGCAGAACATTAAGTTTCTGTTTGTTTAATGCTAGCTGCTCCTGCAGAAGCTGCTGTAGTTGAGGAGCCACCCAAGGCCCCCACACCTCCACCACCAGCAGGTAATACCCGCATCTCTGCTCTGCTGTCTTTGCACACACACTCAAGTCAAAAGGAGATGTAAATGTCCTCTAAAGGTAACATTGAATCTTTTTTTTTCACTCTAATGATTCCTGTATGAATTTTACAGTCCCTACCAGTGCTCCTCTGGATGTGACTGTGGAAGATGTGAACAACTCCAGCCTCACCATTCAGTGGACGACCCCAGAGACTATTGGAGACTCTGGCCTGAATGGTTACACCATCGAGTACTGCAAGGATGGAAGTAAGTCTTCGTGTGTGTGTGTGTGTGTGAGGCTGCACCTGTCTCCAGAGTGTCAGAGTGTAGATAGACTCATAGCAGGGTCCTGGCCGTATACGGCAGACATCAGTTCAGCGGCTGTCACTGTATCTCCTCACACCACTTTTAGAAGCCCTCATTTGCTCAGATGACAGAATGCCTTCTGAGATTTCATGGTGGTGGCCAAAGTGTACCTCTCATGAGCACGTTGTTTGTAAACTTGTGTCGACAGCCGATAAACCACTTAACATGTTCCATTAAGGGTGTTTTTACAATTTGGAAATTAAAAACTATATGTAGCATGTAACATATACTATGTATTCAGATATCATTTCCAGCCTTTACATGCTGTCTTGAGATTTTAGTTTCCATTGATAACCTCTTTAAACCCTGTGTTTCCCTACAGCAACAGACTGGGTCGTAGCTAATGAGGAGCTGACCCCAACTAACCGTTACTGCATCAAGAATCTGACAGCCGATGACCTTCTGTGTGTTCGCGTGGTGGCTGTAAACCCTGGTGGCCGAAGCGAACCTGGAACACTTGCTGAGCCTGTGCCAATCCGTGAGGTTGGTGGTGAGTAGCAGTCAATACCATTTGCATAAGATAAGTCTGCTAAAATGGAAAGTACAGCTGTACTCCACGTAACTATACTCACTGATTATTTCTCTACAAAGGTCTGTCTATGTAAACCAAATGTCCTTACAACAGACACATTAAGAGGTTTTCACTCTTTAAAGATTACTTTAACCTCTTTATCAGCAGCCCCTCTTAATAGTTGTGACTTATGACCCTTCCTTAAAATACTCATGTTGCAGCCCTGGAGGCAGAGGTAGTATTAACTGCTACAGTCTCAGATGGACTGCACAGATGTACCGTGTGCATAAATCCCATGGGTGTTGACAAGTGCTTTTCATTAGCTGTAAATCATCCTTTCATTTGCATGTACACACATCTACAGGATTGACATCACAAATAAGATGGAGGGTCACTCTCATTTGGGCTTGTGCATTTTTCTTTTATTTTCACTTTTAATACATTTATAACACGGAAAAACACATAAATGGGGACACAATCATTCATATATAATCATGTCAATATATATATATATATATATATATATATATATATATATATATATATATATATATATACAATATTTATTCAGCACAAAATTGACAGTTTAAGAATGTTGACAAAAAGAGAAATAAGCACCTTATCATACCTGAAAGCACGAAACATATGTGTCCAGTGTTTTGTCCTTGGTCATGCTATGTCAATCTTCAGCATGATTTAATGGCAGTCTCAGCCAGGCAAAGGGAAACATTTGCCTAATGAGCCATCTGACAGTCATGTTATTTACTGGCATTAAACACTGACACTCCAGCGCCTTTCCCCATTTAAATTTATGACGTTGCTGCTCGGCTGTAGCTGCCCTGGTAGAGCTCAGGGACATTATAATGTATGTAAACCAATTAAGAAAATGTATTTTATCTTATTAAGATTAAAAGCAATTACATTCATCCATGCAGCCAGTCATTGGTAGAATATGTCATCGGGTCAGAATTCACTCACTAAATACCTGAATATTGTAACCTGTTAGTCTCAACTGCACCTTGTTAAGTCCAAATTAGCAAATGTTAGCATGAAACTGAGATGGTAAACAATATGTTTGCTAAATGTTAGCATGTTAGCGCTATCCTTGAGAGAAGGCTGATGTTAGGATTTGACTCAAAGCACTGCTGCTATGTATTTAACACAACATATCTGAGCTGGGCAGCATTTCACAGTATCTGGCAGATTTCCATACCTATTAATGGGGGTAACAATAAGTATTGATGATAACAGCTGTACTTTATCCTAGCCTTCTTACCCCTCGTAAGCGCTGCATGCTTTTGTATTTTTCTTTATTTAAGCCGGTGTAGGTTTTGTTATCAGAGTTCTGTTTTGTTCTTTCATCGGTCACACTGTGCAGTGTCAACTTCAGTGTATTTCCAGTTCAGGTTCAGATTCAAACTGCAGTGTACAAACTTTGTAGGAGAAATGCGGTCATGCAGTCAGAACTGCTGGTCAACTGAGGGGAGCGAAACATGAGCCTAATTGATGGATTCTGGGGAGGCTTGTTGGTGGTAAACTCAGCTGTGTGTCAGTCACAAGCTGTCTGGACCAGATACCCACCCATAGTACAAGCTACTGATGAAGACACATGCTGTCCTACATATGCTGAAAGCCCCTCGCAAAGACACTTTATCCAGAGACAAAGACAGATTATAGATTGTTTGGAGGAGGACATGCTGGCTGCTGGATGCTGTAATGCCAGCAGCACTTCTGGGCATTGCTGGGAAGTGTGCTGATTAGCAGGGATTAGAGTTTGAGCCAAATCTGGAGGCAGACCTGATCTTCTTGGGAACTGATGGTTCCAAGAGTCAGATCCCAGGCCATGCTGCAGTGACAAATGTAGGGACAGGGAGGATGAAACACACTGGGCTAGATATCAGGTTAGATTTAGAGCCTCAGAGGGACACGATGTGCTAGTGTGATAGCTATCGAAGAAGATAGATAATTGGTAGATGGTGTGTGAGCAGATGAGAAACAGGCTGCAGCAGAGTGAAGGAGGTGATGGAGGGCAGCAGCTTGGTGGTTTTATGTATCCTCTAAGCCCAGAGAACTTTTCAGACATTTGCTGCTTATGCAGAAACATGTTAGGGATGCTGTTCCAGATACTTAGCACCCAGCCTGAACCAAAGCCGTGTAGTGGCTGAGGACAAGTCAAAACCACATTTCAATGTTTATCCACTGGTAGGATTTACCAGCAGTCTTTGCAACATTTTCTAGATAGGATGTTACACCTCTCCTGTTGGTAGAAATGATACCTTCCTGCTGTTTCTTACATTAGACGAGCAAACACATTTCAGAGTTCGTCCAGGACTTTCTCGTCCCCACAGCTATTTTTAGGAGCTGCTGGATGAAGGGTCTTTCTCTTCTGAGTCCAAATTCTGCTGCATGTATGAGAAGGAAAACATTATTATTGATTAATCTTCTGGAATGATTGAGCACTCCAGAAGCTTAAAGTAAAAAAAACATATTTATGTTTTTTCATGTCTGGGTCATTTGAACCAACTTGTGGGTTAATTTTAGCTCCTTCAGTCATGTTCTCTTGTCAACCTTGCCCAGCAGTGGCTCATCTATTTAAGTCTTGTTGACCTGCCATTTTGAGTATACTGTATATGACCCCACTTTGAAGTCTTTAACATAAGAGGACACAGGTTGCACACTGTTGGCTGGTAATACTAGCCGGTGCAGGCGAGCAGATGATTTATTTGCTTGTAACAGCAATGGCAATAAATCAGCTCAGTCAATCAGAATATAGAACAAGGATGACTCAGAAAGTAAACATGTCTGGCTTTACTTTCCAGAACGTCCCAAGATCCGCATGCCCCGCACTCTCAGGTCCCGTCACATCAAGCAGGTTGGAGAGCAGATCAACCTGGTCATCCCATTTCTTGTAAGTCTTTGCACATCTGTTGTATAGTCCAGGAAAAATATAGGCAAATGACAAATGCTGTTTCATTGCATTTTTTTTCTTCCAACTCTTTAGGGAAAGCCCAAACCTGTAGTGTCCTGGCTCAAGGATGGCCAGGCTCTGGACACAAAGAGGGTCAACATCCGGAACAGCACCAACGACAGCATCATATTTATTCGCACCGCTCAGAGGGAGGACTCTGGTGTTTACGAGATGACCGTCAAAGTCGACAGCTTTGAAGACAAAGCCACCATCACCCTGCAGATTGTGGGTGAGTCACAGATAGCATGTATATGTTTGCACATTATGTAAACAAACATGCACCTGTGCTTATGTGTAAACATGTTTTGAAGCTGCTCAGATGACCCGTTGACTTTTTGACTTATACACAGTCTAGGACTTTAAGATCTGTGACTTGCTGCAAGAGAAATTTGCCACTGGTAATTGTGTGACTGAATTCTGATGGCATTACTGTAGAAATGCATGGTTCACTTGAGATTTTTAGGTGATGATATCTTTTAACATTTTTATAAACATAGTGATTATGATTTTATTTAACTCATTTTGGTCTATAAATTATAAATATAAGGTTAATATTAGGATTAAGAATTACTTAATTAATCCCCATGGGGAAATTAAGTTGTAGTAGAGGCATATCAAATAAATAAATACAATATATACACATACACCCACAGTAGCAGAACAAAATGAACATAAATACACAGTTAATATAACTGATAAGTTTGAAGTGCACCTTAGATGCTGCTTTAGTCCAACTTTGTGAGCACAGCTCTGACAGTCACAGATGAGTTATAGAGTCTGATGGAATGGAATGACTTCCTGTACTGTTCCTTAGAGCAGCAGGGCAGCAGGAGTCTGTTGCTGAAGCTGCTTCTGAGTTTGTCCACAGTGTTGTGGAGAGGGTGGGATTGTCAAAGAGCACTTTTTTGTATTTCTTACACTAATGTGTTTCTTTAGAGCTGCCCGGTCCTCCTGCTAGTGTAAAGCTGGTGGACACCTGGGGCTTCAATGCAGCTCTGGAATGGACTCCTCCTAAGGACAACGGCAACACAGATATCACTGGATACACTGTTCAGAAGGCTGACAGGAAGACCGAGGTATGACTGACATTTATAGAAAAAATATACACATTCACATCAAAGAAGTTACATCAGGTGAGCCACACCAGTCTACGCAGAGTTTAATTTGTTTATTCACCTGCTTAGGAGGAATTACATTTTGGAATGTTGAGGGGAAAAAACATGACAACTTAATTTGAAAATAGTGTCAAATTTTTTGAAAGAAAACTGGAGGAAATTCAGAACCTCAGTTTTACAGTGACCCTGACAGAAAAAGTCTCTTAATTAAAAAGAAAAAGTCAAAACTCTACTACTATTTTTTTCCATAGAAATATGAGAGGAAATGAGTGGATGTTGATCACAAGCCAGCACTCTTCAAATGTCAGCATGAAAACATTAAGCTAATGGTGGCTTGATTGATAGCTCAGTGGTAACGACCGATCCAGTGAGGACACAACACAGTATCATTTCCAGTCTGTGCTACACTGACCAGTCGGTTGCGCCATCACCCACAGGAATGGTTCTCAGTGCTGGAGCACTATCACCGGCTAACTGCAACTGTCTCAGACCTCATCATGGGCAACTCGTATAAATTCAGAGTCTTCGCTGAAAACCAAGTGGGTATGAGTGAAAAGAGTGCTGTCACTAAGGACGTGGCCACCATCCAGAAGACAGGTGATCTTCTTTATGCTTTGGCTGAGTTTGTTGTTATGAGAAAGAGTTTAGTAGAAGTGGATACTTATGCTGTACTTTATTGAGCTGCAGTAAGTCTTTAAGGATTTTAAAATGAAGACTTGAGGAGTGGGAAACAGCCTTGGCATGGCTTTAATTAAACAGAAGTGCATAGCTTTCTTTCAAAGTGCCAAAAGCTACTACAGAAATACATTTTAAGAGACTGTAAAGTGATTGTGACAGCTGGCAGGGCTAGGGCACCACACAAACATACACTCACATGCACACACCACATTTCCCTGTGCCATCTACATCCATTAAATGTCAGTGTTTGTACATTACACTGAAAGAAAAAAACAAAAAAGGAACAGAAAGCTGAACCTAGGGCCACAGTTATTTAGTGCGGTGGCATCATTTAAAGCTGTTGATGAGAAATTCCTTCCACTGCCCACTGGGATCTTGACTACTTGTGTTTGTACAGGCATTGTCTATAAGCCTCCAGAGTACCCAGAGCACGACTTCAGCGAGGCACCCAAGTTTACTGTACCTCTCAGCGACCGTGCTGCCACTGTGGGCTACACCACCAAGCTGCTGTGTTCTGTTCGTGGAAGCCCCAAGGTCAGCCCTACACTATCACACTACCCTAAAGTCAGTCCTGTCCCATTTCTCAAACCAGCTGTCATTAGAGGGCCTCTCAATGCCACAGGGTGAAGTGCAATCAGATTAACCTCTGTGCAAGTAAAGGAGGCAGGTCACTGTGTGGAATGAATGTGTTTCAACCTGTTCCAATCTGACATTAATGGGGAGATGATAATTTGACATTACAGCATCTAAGTGCTTTATTCTCACCAAGAAAATTATTTGAGCATCTGGTATACCACTTCAAATGTGGTATTCATGCTGTGGCTAAAATGATCCATAGTAGAGCAGGGTAGGGCTCAGGCTGGTATGCACATGTTAAGTTTCAGTATGTCTCTCACTGTTCTCAGCGGCTGCTGCTCTGGTTAAACTTATCTCTACAGTTGTCTGACCGATGCATACAGATTAGGCGGCAGGCCAGAGTGGAAATGCAGTCGATTATTTATCCTGGAGGGGTCCTTACCATGGACAGCAGCAGTGGGACAATGTGCACATGCCAGTGTTTGCTCACATTTGACCGCTAAAGCGATCACTAGGAAACAAAGAGAGTTGATGGGTGTTGGCTGGGGAAGGGCTTGTACATAGTTGTTTCAAAAGCAGCTGCGAATGTCAGAAAACCATGGTCTGACGATTTTATTTCTTTTGTGGCATTCGAGTATGGTATGCATGAGACCTATGTAGCTCAATGCAGGCATCTCAGCTGAAGCCTATGTTTGTGAATAGGGATGTCACTGAATTTAGTATCTTTCGTGCTTCCGTGTTTTAAAGACGCTTCCTTGTCTGTCTCTGTGGACCAGAAAGTTGAATTCTGCAGCGAGATCAACCAAGTAGCAGTAGCTGTGTGAAAATAAAGCCACTGATCACTAGTAAGGGACCATGGAAAAAAAACACATGCCTTTCATGAAATAGACACACACTGAATGTGTATTTAACCCGTGTGTGTGACCCCATGACTACAAAACTGCTGTCACAGATATATGCCAGCTGACAACATATCATATTTCCTCAAACAGTACAGTGTCTGCTAAAACCTACTGAGAACTGTAGTGTCATCTCTTTACATAATGTGATACTTGGTAGGCTGTAAGTGTTTTATAGCATGTGTTTATTAAGTCCACTTGGCATAGAGTTCAGAGTTTGCTGTTGAGAACACCCAGCAAAAAGGCATGTTTAGTGTGGTGATAAGTTGTTCTTCTGTCTCTGATAAACAGCTTTTGCATGGAGAGGTAGGGAATACATTAGGAGCTGAGAGGAACGATAAGCAGGGAAGAGACCATGATAAGAGCTTCAGCCTTTTGTCTTGTCACAGCTAAGTGCAGGTGTGACTGAATCACAGAAGAAGGTACTATTTTTGCCACCCATGCAGATTGCAGCCATTATCACTGTGAATAACTCTCTGTAACATCCACACACAAGTGGGAGGGATGGATAGGTTTTTTTAAGTTATCTTTGTCAGATAAATAAGGCTAGTTAACCACATGGGATCTGTTAAAATCAGCATGCTATCTTCCTCACAATAGCGACCACCATTGGCAACTATTATTATTAGTTGCCATTGGAATTCACTTAGTTTAATGTGTGACCATCCAAAAAAATCCCTTATGAAGAATAAACACAAACATTCTTTCACCGGGTGTTAACGGCTTTGGAAACATACATAACCTGTCATGTCAATTGCACAATGTCAACTGCATGGTAATGCCAGAGGAGAAGTCAGCATTTAAAATCTATACATATGTATATATAATGTACAATACTTGGTCTGCACACATAAGGTATGATTGGTACACTCGTGGCCTAAGATAGAAGGAGAGGAGTTATACAGGGAATAGACTACATCAGCTTTCGTGTGATCATCCTCTGCCTCCGTCTTGGAGGCTTCTCAGCCAAGGAGGACCGTGAGGACATGGAAGAAACACTAGAAGAGAGTGCTGCCTCTTACAGCATGGCTTTGGAATTCAGGGAGAGCCCCCCCTCCTGGAAGGCAGGCCAGTGTCATCACACAGGAGCTCTAAAATGCATCAGCTGAGGTGAAACCTAGTAACAAGAATCACCTTGCATGAGGATGGACCATGAGGAAATCCACACAGGGAACACGTCACTGAAATGCAGAGCATTACATCTTGTATTTCTCTATATCTACCAAACAGTCGCACTCAGCACAGACAGCAGGAGCGTAGTTCGGCCAAAAATCTGAAAAATAGTTCAAATAATGAGGATTTACTAATTTGGTCAATCTTTAGTGGTCACAATCTGTGTGGAAAATTGTTGAGTTTGCCAGATCATCATATATTTGAGGGATGGTAAATAACTTCATAAATATCTTCTCTTCTTAGCCTAAGATTGAGTGGTTGAAGAATCAGATGATCATTGGTGATGACCCCAAGTTTCGTCAGATCTCCAACCAGGGCATTTGCTCCCTGGAAATCCGTAAGCCCTGCAGCTTTGATGGCGGTGTGTACACCTGCAGAGCCAAGAACGCCCAGGGAGAGGCCACAGTCTCCTGCAAACTGGAGGTCAAACGTATGTATCAGCGTACAGCCAGAGGAACAAATAGAATACAATACAAATCCATTTGTAAAGAATCATTATAAATTATACATGCATATTCCTTTCCCCACAGAGGTTATTCTTCCAGATGCTGAGAAGGGCAAATAAACCAGTATTTAAACGTCCACAGGTAAGGAACAACACAAGACAAATTTAATGACCTATTAAAAAAATAATTAGTAGAATCAAACACCAAAGTTTCAGTTTTATAAATGAAAAACATACAAAGTCGGCTGTTCCACTGCTAAATTGTTTTATTAAGAGTTTTGATGTGCCAACACAGCAATGCATTGATGCTACCATCATCACTCTGAAAAACCACTGCGGACTTTCTGACCCAAACCTAATCTGACAATGACAATTTTTAAGGAATTCGACAGACTGATAATACACCTGTGCTGACTGATTAGACATAAATAGCAGAATTCTTACATTCATTGCATCAAATTAAAGACAACTGCAGCTAATCTGCCCATCCCTCCTGCCCCTCCATCTTTGCTCTTCTCTCAAACTTTCTCCTCTGTACTCACTGTACATTGCCTGACCTGCTTTCAAGTCACATTCAGAAAGAACTACCAAATACCAAATTCGATGTTTTTACCACTTCCGTGTTTCTATTTATGTCCTTACTGTTAGGCAGACTCATTCATGTTTTAGTATTGGTGATTAAAATGCTTGAGTGGTGTAGCGTTTCAAGGAGCGCTGGGAGGCTTTGCTCACAGTATCATTTTACTGTTGACAAGAGAGGCCCCATTACAGCTCAAAAAGGTGAGAGATGTTAGCAAGATGTAAAATACAGAATGAGCTGACAAAGAAAAATGAGCAGAAATATGAGCAGGTAAGAATGAGGACACATGTAGAGGTGCATCGGACAGTTGAAGGTTGTCAAGAGTGAGAGGATAATGGTTTAACCTTACTGCAAAGGGCATACTCCTGTCTCCTTTTACAGCACTTTCCACTACTACTATACATGAGCTGCAGATTGTATTAGAGACAGAAGAGTTTTTAGTTTTGTGTGAAGCTGCTTTGTGTATGAAAACATCACTGTTACTTTCTTATACTTCATCAGTTTTACAATACTCTTGCTCTTTTAGTTTAATTAACAGAATATGTGCCATTCAGTTAAACAGGATCAAAATATGATTGACTTGTATTGTGTTCCCATGTCATCCATTTCACCTCTCTTGTAAGGATGATCCAGTCCCAAATTCAGTTCCAAAGAACAAATTCTGTGTGACAATCTGTCACTACTTTTCCTTTATTTGTATCATCAGCAAATTAGTCTTTAGCAAAGATTTGATTAGTTTGTGGTTGTCATCTTACTTGGTGGCGACTGTGGTGTCATTTTGAAACTTAACCTTGAATGTGGGGCCTCAGTTCCTGTCTGAGTTGATTGACATTAGCAAATAAACTGGATGGAGTTGCTGTGCTACATGCATACTGCAAAATTTGACCTTCAGTGCCGTCAGGGACACAAGTGTGTTCATACTTCACTGTAAATGGGATCACATGCCTTCCTGACCACCCCCCAAATGAGGCTCGAGTAATCAGGTCTTAATGCATCCTCTGTGTGTTTGGATGCATTCACACCTGTATTTACAGCTGTCCTCTTGTGATCAAATTACTGAAAGAGTGTTTTCATGCCAAGTGTAAACTGCATCCTATAAATGACACGATTGTGCTTGGGAGTCTGTGCAGAGCATTGGGATGTGGTCCCAACAGGCACAGCCATACAAGGGAGGGATCCTCAAGGGGAAGAAAATGAGGGATTAAGCAGGGAGCGCCTTTGGTTGGGAGGAGATAGGGGTGATGTCAGTGCGGCACTCCAGCTTCTAAAAATGACTCCAGATGATCTGACACACTGCCAAACTCTTCACATTACCATGAGTCGACAGGCCAAGTAGAGTGCTGTGAGAAGAATGGAGAATGGGCTAAGAGGGCAGAAACCGAGCCAGATAATCCTCGATGGAAAATACGCAACACACCCATGCACATCTTCTAGTAGAACATTCAGGTTGGAGGGATTATTAACACTTTGTGACACCACTCAACCCCCAACATTCTGTAATTATCTTTCCATCAGTGCCTTTAAATGACCAGCGGAAGTCCAGGTCTTATGTTTTGAGGTGAGTGTGTTTAAAAAATTCATAAATGTAAAAATAATGTCACGTCCACTCCCAGCCTGTAGTACCCCTCTAATCCTTGCTGTGTGTCCTATTTCTTTTAGAGTGTTTGAGGAGGTGAGAAAAGGTTGTCGCTGGATGAGCAGCAGTATACGTAATGAAGAAAAAGGACAGAACTGCACACATACACACACACACACACACACACACACACACACTTCTTCATATATATTTTCTTCTAGTAAGCAAGGAAGTCCTGTCCCACTGTCCCACCCATCCCAGTTTTTCAAATGTTGTATGTTATTTTGGTTGGTACCATGTATGTAAGGCTATATGTGGCATATTTTTTTGTTCCTGTGCTGTTTGTTACAGCAAAGACATATATGTGATACTCAATAAAACAGTGAATCCTTGGTATTGCAATTATACAAATTTTTAATAAAATGGTATTTTATTATAAATAATGCGTATTTTTACACACATTTCAAGTGAGTTACAGTACAACAGCGTGCGTGGTATTAGGCCATTACTGTTTGATAAAATGGCTGAAGTCTTAAAGTAAAGTGTTATTGAGTGAGGTTTGGAATTATGTGCTTTAGAGATTTAGACGCTATCTGTCCTATAAAAACTGACAGAAAATGATTTAGTATTGACTAGCTGTGTGTATGTGTGTGCGCGTTTGGTGAGGAGCTGCTGCTTTTATAGACAAGCTACTAAAATACAAGGTGACCACAGTTTTTTTGTGCTGTTCATCAGGTATGTGCACTCAGACAGATGATGTGGGGGGTTTTAATGTTGTACTGACACCTTGTGGTAAGGGTAGTAAGGTATAGCTCCTTGAAAATGAAGTTAGAGCATTGTTGGAGCGCCCCCTGGTGGATGGTTATAATATTGGACATTAACCCTACTTTCTCCATGTCAGTGAAGTGGCGTAGGAAGCATTAAAAATGTTGGTGGGACACCTTCTGTGGGTGGGTGGTGGAAAAAAGTATATTAGTTTAGTTAGTACTTATACAAAGCCTTCATGTCTGAGGCCTTCTCTCATTTACAGAGACAAAATACTGGCAAATCTCACCATGTCCACCTGATTGAGTTTTCCCCGTCACCACTCACCTCAGCAATAGAACTTCCTGCACTGGACCTACATGATGGCCCTGCCTCTGACTCACTCTCAGAATCAACCTTAGATATAGATGGAGATGGAGAGATTGTGCTTTACTACTATGTGCTCCTACTGCTGGAGGGGAGAACAGATTTAGAAAGACACCTAAAGATGGCGCCATTTACCAGTTTATCACCAAGCTGGCTTCTTGGCACTGAGTTTTTTTCTCTCCATTCATTAGAGAACTGATGTTTCTCAGACCTTTTCGGTGTGCAAAACAAATAATTCATTCATCCAGGTCCCTGACCTCTTGGGAACATTCCCTCAATGGAGTAGTTTTTTTAATTGCTCATTCTTTATAAGGTCACAGCAAATGAAGAAAAGGAATAAAAAAAAGGCAGACACAATGACATGTTAGCTGTGATTTACATCTGTGTATATGTCAGTCAGTAGCTTTATGGCTTCTCAATGGCGGCCTAGACGAGCAGATAAAGGCGTGTGTCACCTTAATGGAGGCCTAAGGTTCTCCACAGAGAGTAAGCTCAAATCCCAGCAGGGAATGGAGCAGAGCTGCTGTCAAGACACATGAAAGTGCAGTTCAACCAAAACACTGAGGCCATCCTTTAGAAAACAAAACCATTGGCTCCCAGCCCAGCATCTTGAAGGCTTTCATGTACAAAAAGACCAGAATAAACAATTAGTTATTACCCTGGAAAGCTTCCTTAGCAAATGTTTTAGGGTTGTTGCTAAGAAACTCAGAGTGGCTTCAGCGCTGGGTGGGAAAGTCCAGTTTATTACTTCAGATAGTCATTGCGCAAGAAGAACTTATATTTCTCAGCTTTTTTGTTATTTTCCCCAGAGACTGTGTTAACAAGTCAAACACGCCCTCATCCAAAACCTGGGTAACTATACAGGCTCCAACATGCACAGCCAAGTGAAGCCTGAAAAATGTGATGTTGGATCTGTAGTTGGTAGTATAATCTGACTTTAAATAGCAGAATATATAAGCTACTGTACAGAGTATGATGACATTCACTGTCCCAGAGGATGAAGCCTCATCATTTTAAGTCGTTGGCTGCCTGTGATATTTTGGCAGCTGTTGTGTGGATTGCTTTTAGATTTGGAGGACACATCCAGAGAGGATCAGCACTTGTGACCTTAGTGATCCTCTGACTTTGTTAGTTCATGCAAGCGACAGAGCAGAGTTTTAACTTCCGTGAACTGTAAAACATACATGCACACAAACATAGAACCTTAATTATTATCCCTTTATTTTGTCAATAGTGATCAGATTTTTTTTTTTAATCAAACACTATCATCAGTTCGTAGCTATATTTAGAGAAAGCATAGCTGTTTGTCCTGCCTACATATAACAGGATGTATTGTGCCACAACCCGCAGATCACGAGATTAGGATTAGAGATCAAAATTTCTAAATGTGTTGGCTGTCTGACAGAAACACACAGAAACGCACACACACAAAACATTTTTAGAAAATCTTTTATTCCCCACACCAGCCTCTAGCTGTTAATTTGATGGCCATAGCATAACAACATATCATTATGTAACATGACTCATTCAGCAGTCATCTGTCAGTCCTGCAGGTCTTGTTTGTCTGTTTTATATGTATATTTGGGATCTTGGTGAAGGTCTCTAGTATACCTCTGCCCCCTAACCCTAACCCACCTTCATGCATGAAGCCAATTTCAGGGTTGTGCACAGAATCCTGCCTATAACTGAGACAGAGACTCATGTTCACCCTCTAATTTGTAAAATGTATACACTCAAAGATATACAAAGTAAACATTAAAGTAAACCTAGTGCACATGCAGATATCCCTTAAGTTGGCTTTGGTGACAGTGTCCAACAAAAAAAACGTCCATGTTGAAACTGATCACTGCAGGGTAAAAGCAATCTGAACAAAGGCACCAGCTCTGTTTGGCCTCTGCAGACTGAATCCTCCTGCAAGGATAACAAAGCTGAGGCTTTCTCCTCTCTTTGCTGCTTTTCTTCAGCTGAATTTTTATTCATAAAATCCTTTTCAGCCTTAATAAAAGATGCATTATTTAAAAAATGGAACATAGTATGCAATAATGCATGCAGCAGATTTCCAGCGCCATCTGCAGCCTGAATTCTGTACTTCTTTTAATGAACCAGAAGTTCTCGGAAAAACAACAGGCTCTATGTCCCTAATTTAAATTACAGTATAAATCAGCAAAGTCATTCTTTAACTTCTCTACAAAGCAGCCTTGCTGTGCCACTTCACACTGATGGCACAACACTTTTGTATTGGTGACTCACCTCATCCATTTCTTAGGGTCATTACAGCAGCAAAAACATTCTCTTTGTGGCCTGCCAAGCAATTAATCAGATTCTCCCTTTGCACTTTGTGATGCCCCATGAGGCCTGTGTAAAGACTAACTTTGCTATCAAGAGTTATTCTGAGCTGGCATGAGTCAGATGATTGAAATAAAATCTGTCCACAGTCTAACCAGAAACACAGAATAATAAGACCTTTGGATGTTTATCCATTATGTGTTCTGATATGGCAACACACCCTTTACCTCTAAGTACTATTCAGATAATAGTATCAGATTGACATACACTTGGTAAATATTCCTCCTTAGTTCTAGACTTTATATTCTTGACTGAGTTATGACTGTCACTGAGTTATGACTGTCATGTGTCCTTTAAAAAGAGAAAAAATTCCTTGAAGAGGGTTGAAATGGGTAAAATCTCTTCGATCTTGAGTCATGCCACTGCGTAACTCACTGTGACCTGTGCCACAATCTGCAATGCAGAAATCTACCAGGCAAATGAACAAATCAATTCTTGTTATTAAGAGAAGTTGGAGTTGTTTTGGTTTCTGATAACATCATGGACAAAGTTCTGTTTTGATTTAGGCCAGGTCAGTGTGAAAATACTTGAGTATTTCTTGCATCTTGGTGTTACCACGTCAGGCGCTACATGAATGACGTGTACAGAGCATGCAGAGTTGCATCACTCACACCATCTGTCTCTTTTGTCTCTCCAACATGCTCAAAGAAAAAATTATTAATAATGTACAGCAGATGGAGAAGCCTGCAGGTGGCCGGACATAAAGCATGAGCAAATCTGATGTTTGTTTACAGTAGGTAACTGCTTTTATTTTCCATATGTAATTCTAAGCGGTGTTAACAAAACATAGCCAATATCATACATATTTCATATGTTTTGCGGTTTGATTGTTGGACAAATGTCTGAGCAGTATTTAAATCAAGCATGTAGTTTAAGCTAATTTAATGTTCTAAATGTTGGAATCAGAAATACTCAGCAGTGACACCTGTGGCCATTTAATGAAGTGCAGTTAGCATTCTGAGTATACTTAGCATTGATTCTGCAGTTGTATTACTGTGACTGAGAAATATGTAGGCTTTTGTTATAATTCCTACATGAGTATAAGTGATAATTTATTGATAATCTAAACTAGATTGAATAAAAAGCTATCACACTAGTTTTTTTGTGTAAGATGCACAAAAACTAGTGTGTATTAATTATTAATTTCAATGAAATTAATAACCCACATCTAAATCTAAATTAAAGGATTGTTGGTACAATCTTATGTGTTCACTGTGTGCGTATTTCTACCTTTCCATCATCATTTGGGCATCAACACCTTCAGTTATAAACGACTATGACCTTGTCTCTTGAGTATTGATATGTCCTCAGGCAACAGAAGACATAACTCATGGCTGCTGTCACTGCCAATATCCTAATTTGCTATTAGTTAGAGATTACCACCTTAGAGAGAAAGAGAGAACAAGAGAGGGAGAGTGGTAAGCCCATACTTAGCTGGACACTGACCTGAAGAGCTTTGTCTCTTTCACGTCTCATATCCCACTTTTACATCTCTCTCTTGGAACAAGCGTTTAAACCATACTCCTGTGTGTTTCTCACGTGCACGTGAGTTGTTTTTGTCTGTGTACTGGCATTTACAAATGCACTAGCATTTACATTGCATTAGATAGACAAAGGACTTGGGCTAATATAGTGCAGTCCCAGACAGCCATTATGTAATAAGAGTAAAGTCTACACGCACACTTAATTGAATGACAGGTTCTTGCCAAGAAGATCTCTTTAAAGAATTGTCTTGAAATGAGAGCGGCTCAGCAAATGGTCATTTTCCTCCACGTTTCTACTCATGTTGTGAGATATCAAGCAGACGATGGCTATAAAGTTTCGTAAACACTGATTACTGCTCAAGCTTATCAACCAGGAATTCTGTTTATCTCCCCTGCTCTGCGTGGTGACTCTGCCTGGAAGTGTGACAGTCAGATGCTTACACTTAACATAGCTACGGTAATATGGGATTAAGCTTTACATGCTCCCTTGAAGTATTAGCAGCGAGGGCACAGATGAGCAAGCGAGCAGTGGTCGTATTAGTCAGCTTTGTCAGTGACAGCAGGCACGCTGAGGAAGCTGAGTAAATGTATCTGGCAAATGCACAGAAACGATGCTGCAGTGAAGGTCAGCATCAGGTCAGATGCACACTTCTTTCATCCTTTATTGTGTGCCTTGACCTGCGTGTGTGTTTGTGTATAGTACAATATAATTCTCCACCTAAGGTGAGTCTCAAGGATACCTGTAAAGAACATGGCCTTCTGTGCACTGAGATACAAACAGCGTCTGCATGTGAGATCGGATTACACCGTCACCATGTGACCATGTGTTCTGCCCTA
This sequence comes from Parambassis ranga, assembly GCF_900634625.1. Taxonomy (NCBI): domain Eukaryota; kingdom Metazoa; phylum Chordata; class Actinopteri; family Ambassidae; genus Parambassis; species Parambassis ranga. The sequence goes on along the minus strand of NC_041028.1, from coordinate 6,878,294 downwards.
AGACAGACTTCCAGCCAAAGACGGGCTAAGTCTATTCAGGACAGCAATCTCTGGCTCTTCAAATGTAAACAGTCAGACTATCAGATATAAGGTCTGATCTGCTGTGGTTTTACACAAAGCAGCAACTCGATTGTTTTGGCTAATACATTGACACAGCAATCCCTGTCTTGTTTGAGCTTATTTCATTTATTTAAATTCTTTCAATGTGTTCCTTGTTGTTGTGTAGGTTAGAAATCACACACTTCTTTTTTGTTGAAGCTGAAAGTCAGCCAAGGCATGTCCATGTGAAGTTTACATGTTCACCCTGTACCTTCCTGGGTTCTCGCCGCCTTCCTCCCGCAGACATGCCTGTTGGATTAATTGGTGATTCTAAAGTTGGCTGAGAATGTGGGCGTCGCTGGTTGTCTGTGTTAGCCCTCTGACTGATTGGCAATCTGTCCAGAATATACACCGTCCCCAGAGAATATATGTGCTGTGGTCAATGGCAAGAGACACATGATATTTTGATCTAACTGGAATTATGACTTACATAAATGAAAGATGTGATGTTTTCTAGTTTAACAGATGAAAGATGACAGTTTTCAAACTATAACAGTATCTATGTTGCCACACTATCTGGCATACTCAATATAGTCATCCATGACAGAGTACTACAGTGCAACTACTCCTTTAGTGCCATATATCTATAATCTTTATTCAGAGAGTGGTATGGCATCAGAAAAAGACAGAACCTGATTGGTCCTTTTGCATCTTTCTGAGCACTGATTGGTCTATTGCAAAATGAAATTTTTGTGACCAAATAAGAAATGACTTTTTTATAAATGTTATTATTGTGACTTTGATGGCTGTGATTGTTTTCTCTGCCTGCTGTTGTAACATGACTCAATTCAGGTTGCCTTCTCCCCCACTGTGTGTGCCCAGCTACTTTAGATTCAAGGTTGGTTTTTGTCACAGTTACAAACAGTGAGCACCCAAGCTCTTTGTTTTTTCAGTTTTTCTTTTCACAGTCACTTTCCTGTTTTCTTGCCATTTCACCCTCTCAGTTGTCCTGTTGACAGGACTTTTGTTCTCTGCAAGGTGAAACATCAATGAAACTCAGAGTGGCTTTCAAAACAAACTCACTCACATGAGATGCTGCTTCTGAGACAACATGCAAGTCAAAGCACAGGCTGCCAATGTGTTAATAGTGTTTTAGATTTATTGATAGTCACCTGATAAAAACCGTCCTTCTATTATTGACAGCAGCGCTTTCCTATAGTTAAATAGAGTTACAAGGAGGTACCATTACACAACATTAAGTCACAAGTTGCTTAGTAAAAGTGAAAGAATCGACAATGCAGATGTCAGGCAACATAGATTATAACTCAGTAAACACTGTTTTACAAAGACAATATGTGATAGAGAAATCCATATTCAAGCATAAGTTAAACACTACACAGTAGTTACACTTGATTCATTTTACTCTCTTATGGAAAACATGTGCTTAGTTATAAAGAAACCCTCTGTTTTCACAATGCTTTGAGGGTTTTGGTTGTAAAAACACAGCTTTAGCCTTTGAACCCTGTTTCCTGTGTTCATAACTGATAAGACAGCGATTCTGTTTGAACACTTTTGAAGTGCTGCTGTGATACGTTCAGGTGCATGTAGGAGGGAAAATGTTGTGTCTGTCCTGCAAGGTTTACTTCGCACAGCTAGCGTTCATCCACTCATTGACTGAGTGAATGGATGAAAGGATAGATGTGTGTTTCGCAACATTATGGGAGACTCCCAAAGTAGGTAAGACGTAGTAAGACGTTTACTAGCTTATATCTTATGCTTAGTTACACTGCATACTTAACCTACTTCTTCTGTCTCCTCCCTGTCCAGTGTATGATTGATTGACATGTGTCCTCTAATAACCCCAATCCGCCTTCTCAGCAGATAAAACCAGAGGGGTTGCTGCACCTCTTTTAGCTGCAGGTTCTGAGAATAGGCTGAAAATAATGTGAGGTCTTTCAGAAGCATTTGAAGAGTTTCCTTTCAGAACAAAGACACTAGCAACTGACTTGTTGGTATTTATGAAAGAGGCTTTCTCTCTCAAGTTTCATGTATCTTCAAAACACAAATGCTGTGGCTTCTCATGCAAAGTATTAGTCACCAGGTTACTACAAGCAAATTCAGAGCACACTGACTGATATATGATGTGTGATGACTGATGTGTTGAAGGTTCTTGTGTGAGTGGCAGCTTGTCATCAGCTGATCTTTGTCCCTATTTAAACCGTGCAAATCCTGCAGTGGAATCTATCAGTTTGTAATTGACTGTTACATGCCAGCCATTGTGAGCTCTCTGAGCAGTGAAGAGTATATCTGAACGGACCACAGCCAAAGCAGAGGAGACATGTTGCCTTATTAGGCAATTGTGAGAAGCTGATACTGTACTCGTTTACATTTCTCAGATAGCAAAACACATGTCATGAAAAGGATTGTGGACAGTGATTCAGAACAGTGAGTGCTGTTTAAAAGTGTGAAAAAAATGAGACAGAAAAACTCTCAATGCTGCCTTCAGTTTGCACCAGACCATAATTCAACCCCAGCAGCTCAGGCTTTCTCTGAAATGTCCTCATGAATAAGAAGCATGTGCATGTGTTGTTTGTGTGACACACACACACGCACACATACTCATCCACCCACCCCACCCACTCAGCTGTGTGTGTGTATGTTGTGGCAGGCAGTAGCAGGGAAGCAGTGGAAATTTACAGTCTCCCATGTAGGTACCTGAGTAGTGTGTCACAGCGAGGCTGCGTCCAATCTCTACTTTGGATTTAATTGTCTTTAGCCAAGGGGCGGGCTTTGCTGTCAGCTCTGCTTCTTGTGACCCGTGTCGGCATAAAGGCATTCAGTACAGAGGAATGGTGACAGCTGAGAAAGAGGAACACTATACATAGTCGCAGCCATGAAGGAAATGTAAGTTTTCTGAATTGCTTTGCTGGAAATGAGACTTTAGTTTTTGCTGCATTTATTCATGATTTTTTTTTTGTTAAATGGGTTTAAAATCTTTAAAATCAAGAACATGAAAATGCTTTGTTTGAACCTATTTCTGTGTTAAATTGTAAGACACACAGTAAAAGGACTGCACATAGGCTTTATTGTTGAGACGAAACAGAAGAACAAGGCGTGACTTTAACTCAGGTTTTTATATGTACAAAAGCTTGAGGAACTCATTGTGACGTATGCCTGGCTTGAATCCCAAGGACAGTTTGCATTAAGTCTTATCTGGAGGGCAGACAGCTTCCTAACACCACTCACACAGGCAGGTGAAAGCAGACGGGGCCAAAAGACAAGAGAGGGAAAGGGATAAAGAGAGAAAACAGGATGAGAAACGAGAGTGCAGGCGAGAACTGATCCAGTTATGTAAGCAGGTTGGAGAATCCAAAGCAGTTGAAGTTGACTTGTCATGCATAACAGGGAGAGAGGAAACGCTGGAAAATGATGGAACACAGTGAACTCTGTGTTAATTAAATGATGAGATGCATTGTTTCCAGTAGGACTGTACGAGATATTTTTAAGAAATCATCTTATTCAAATGAAAATGATTGATCACAGTCGAGATTAGCACAGGCCTTTCTCTCTATAGCATTATTTGTCTCTTCATGTCTTGCTCTTGTTCCTCTTTTGTTTGTTGATTTGTACTTAAATTATATCCTGACACGTCTTATGCAGTCATTACTGTCCTATTAGGGTTACGTTACGTTTCTCCTCTTTGGCTCATGTGTGGAAATTGGATTCCCTGGTCAGTAATAACAAATCCTGTCTTTCTTGGAAAGCCGGGTTTACAGTGTAAACACTCAAGCAACATCAAGCCGCCGTAGCTTCCTGAGGGCAGCAGGCGCGTTACGGCATGTAGAAAGATCATTCCTTTGAACTTTGATAGTGTGTGACTGATTTGTTTGTGATGCATAAGAAGGTAAAACTTCCCCTTTGGGTTTATAGGAGATCTTTGAGGCAAGCAACTGTTCCCTTCCTTTTCCTTCAGTGACAATGTGCCCCCCTCTGAGCAGAAGATCCACCCTGAGACACAGAGTAAAGTTGGGAAGCAGAAAGCATTAGTGCAGCTAATCAAAGACACTGAGGTGTGATCCTTGTTTAGACCTGATGTGCAGAATTTCTCACTTCCTAATTTACTTATGCTCTCTCAATGCAAATCAATGTCTTCTGTCTAAATGACCTCCATGCATCAGTTGCTCAGATTAGCAAGATTAACAGCATTGTACTGTGTATCATGTGCACACACAGCAGGCTGTAACGTGTTCATGGGACAGCATTATCTCCCTAATGCTCCTTCCTATCTGTGTGCTGATGTGTTATCCCTCACGCTTATGTCTGTCTTTGTCTCTTCATCTCGTTCTTTTTCACTGACCACAGCATGGCACAAAAAGAGAAGCTCCAATGCCTGAAGGACTTTCACAAGGACACGCTCAAACCCTCACCAGGGAAGAGCCCAGGCACGCGGCCTGAGGATGAGGCTGAAGGAAAGGCTCCTCAAAGAGAGAAGTGGGCCAGTAAGCTCGACTTTGTCCTGTCTGTGGCCGGCGGCTTTGTTGGATTAGGAAACGTCTGGCGCTTTCCTTACCTTTGTTACAAGAATGGTGGAGGTAGGAAGAAGAAATCCATCACGTGTATATGAAGAATTATTTTAAGTAGATTTACACTTTGATTTGATTTATTTTTCCTAGGTGCATTTCTCATCCCTTACTTCATCTTCCTGTTTGGGGGTGGCCTGCCTGTGTTCTTTCTGGAAGTCGCGCTGGGCCAGTACACCTCTGAGGGAGGGATCACCTGCTGGGCCAAGCTCTGCCCCATCTTCACGGGTCAGTCCTAAAACACACACACACACAGAAAGGGGAAAGCTGAACAACACTTTTAAAGCCTGTTTATCTTGACAGACATTCATTCAATATTCAATGCTGAAGTAAAGGCCTCATTAGTCAACATGTTGACCTAAATTTCTACCTGTTTATCATTTGAATATTATGTTCAGCTGAGGCCTCCCCTCCTCCTTCTCAGTGTCAACAGTCTTGCCTCACTGGTGTTGTGTTGACATCACATGGTAACATGACACAGGAGCTAAATCATGGAAAATCCCTGAAAATGCAGGCTCATGGAGAGTGAGTGATATTTATTTACATTCATCACGGTCACCATGGATACCCAAAATCATTCTGAGATTGCAGATTTGGTGCTTGATAGCCTGAAGATTTCTTGGTTGCCGTGGCAACAGGCTATGGTGGGGGAAAATAAAAAGTCGCCTAGCAATGCGTACAGTCTGGTGCAGCAAGCCTCTGTTGACACAAACATAAATACTGTATGTGCAGTCATGTTTCTTGATCTGAGATCACCACAAACTAATGACACCCTGAGATGCTCCTGGGCCTCTCTTATGTGCCCTCTGTTACTTTTGAGTGGCAGCTGTAGACAAGTTGTGAGGCACCGCACCCTCAGCAGCTGCTGCGACACCCTTACTCATGTTCACACAAGAGACGTCACATGAAAAGAGAGGAAACTGCGCAGCACCGGATCTCTAGCAGCTGCAAGAGGTCCCATTCACAGAACGCTTAGGCTGCTGTCTGTCCATCTGCTGCAGTGTCTGGCACAACAGAGAATGGTCCACAGGTGGCTGCAAAACTGGACAATTTCTAATCTCCTTACTGTTTGCACTCACTCTCCTCCTGTCCCTTACACATACTTTGATGTGTCTTTTATCACACACGGTGAATCAATGACTTTACTCACGGTTTACCAGCACATGCTCACACACCTGTCACAGCATTGACTTGCATTTGGTATGTGGGGAGGTGGGGGTGACACAGATGATAAGTTTAAAAATACTCTGGAGTGGTGGAACAGTACCAGTGATTTCTGTGTCCACGTTAGTGGCAAAGTCATCTAATAATAGCATGAAAACACTAAGGACAATATAACAGTAGATAGTCAGGAAAAGCTTTAAATGTCTCATCCCCACTTTACCTGCTATAACCTGCATTTAAAATAAAGCTCTCCCAGCTAAATATTGTCGCTGGGTGTGGTCAGAAATGTACCCTCAGCTGTACCTTTAGGCCCCGTTCACACTGGAGAAAGTCATCCAGCTAGAGTAGGATTGAATCTGGATAGCCTTTAAGCTGGATACGTTCAGACGTATTTTTTAAAATCTGGCTATCCCACACGCGTGTCTGTGCTCAATCCAGCCTAATCCGGAATCATGTTGCTCAGACTAAGAAAAAAATCTGGATATATCCAGATACGGCCCAAATCTGGATTGATTCCCAGTGTGAACGGGGTCTTACTGTCTATCAACTCTTTGGGATCCTGTTTTGTTCCTCTCACTGAGGTGTTTTTGGCCACAGCTGACACCTTCCAACAATCATAATGGAGATTTTTAGCTTACTAGATGCCAGATAAACCAAATATGGGCAAAGTGGTACCTATCTGTCATCCAAAACAACCTTATAGATATAGCATTAAGCCATTAAGTCTTTATATATAAAACTAAAACAGCTAAATTGTACAACATTTACTCTAGTGAATTCAGTGAACATGGGGGCATGACTCACATTCACATTTATATATTGCAGTATTTGTCGCTTCTGTCTGTCCTTTTACAGCTTCACAGATTGTCACTTGGTAAATTATGCTAATCATGTTTGCCAGACTGAAACAAACTAACCCTAATATGTTTGTTCTTCTTATCTGCAGGTATCGGCTACGCCTCTATTGTGATTGTATCTCTACTGAACATCTACTACATCGTGATCTTGGCCTGGGGACTCTACTACCTGTTTCAGTGCTTTCAGCCTGAGCTTCCCTGGGCAAAATGCAAGCAACCCTGGAACACAGAGCACTGTGTGGAGGACACGGTTCGCAAGAACAAGACCCTCTGGCTGGCTGCCAATATTACCAACTTTACCTCCCCCGTCACTGAGTTCTGGGAGTGAGTACTCACGTACACACGTTCTCACGGCCACAACAAATACACTAACGTAACACTGCCCCTTTAACTTGCTTACATAAATGAAAACACAAACCCCCTGCCAATAAAGTAGTAGATAAACCTTATTTGGTTACTACATTTCAGAAGTTACTGCAGCTCAAAGTTTGACCTTTAATCTGAAATCACATGAGGACACCAGTTTTTGTTATTTTCCTTTACCTTGCTTCTTTCATTAAATCTGACATAGTCATGAACTCGTTTTGTCACATCCTTGTGCATTTGAAAACAGATTTTATTTTGTCCAAAGAACTGTTGTGAACCTGTTGTATGTTGCTGTTTCCTCTGCAGACGCAATGTCCTGAGCCTCTCCACTGGGATTGAAGACATAGGTCCCCTGAAGTGGGACTTGGCCCTCTGTCTCTTGGCTGTGTGGGTTATCTGTTTCTTCTGTATATGGAAAGGAGTCAAATCCACTGGGAAAGTGAGTGCCAAAGTGTAGACACATCCTTTACTTGTTGTGTTGCCTGGTTGCTGATTGGTCTTTGCCTGCCTCTAACAAAACACTGTTGCTCAGAGAAAACCCACATGCTTGGAAATAGGGTTAATATACTTGATTTAGAGACACAAGCTTTCACTCTGTCCTGCTTCTTGGCCAGACACACTGTCGACTGCAAACAGTTGACTGCTGCTCCTTAGCACTGTCTTTGTTTTTGTTAGCAGAACAGAAGCTGGGCTAATGCCAACAGGAGGAACACTTTGAGGAAAAAGTTAACTGTTAATGTGTTTATTTCTACATGTAATACAAGGTCTGTAAATGACCTAAACTGTACCATCTGGGGGACATATGGAAGTAAAAGCTTGTACACAAACCTTATATAATCACAAAGACCAATGTTACCTTTTGTCCTACAGAAAGTAAAAAGGAAGTTTATTCCTATTATTAATGACTCGGAACAGTTGCTCAGTTTTGGCTAATACGTTCTCTGTCCTGTCTAGGTGGTGTACATTACAGCAACTTTTCCATTTGTGATGCTGATCATACTGCTGGTGCGCGGTGTGACCCTGCCCGGGGCGAGTGAAGGGATCAAATTTTACCTTTACCCTGACCTATCCCGCCTACAGGATCCTGAGGTATGATCAAAAATACTCCTGCTATAGTTCACTTCATGATAAGTGTCTCCAGGGATTAATGGAGAGGTGTCAAATATTAATGATTGACATTGTCAATGGAGTCTTTAAGCTTGTTGTTTTGGTTTTATGGTCTACAAATGAATGGTTCCAGGTGTGGATTGATGCGGGAACCCAGATATTCTTCTCCTATGCCATTTGCCTGGGCGCCATGACGTCACTGGGGAGTTACAACAAATACAAGTACAACTGCTACAGGTGAGTTTCTGCCAGGGGAGGGAGAAATGGGACTGTAGTAGAGACAGCAACTCGTGTCAGAGACGGTTGCGTGAAAAGAAAATGGGAACTTCGGTTCCACCTGTGTTCATTAACAACCTCCATGACATATGTGTGACATAGGGACTGTTTGCTGCTGGGAGGCCTCAACAGCGGTACCAGTTTTGTGTCTGGCTTCGCAATATTTTCCGTCCTGGGCTTCATGGCACAAGAACAAGGGGTGGACATTGCCGATGTGGCAGAGTCAGGTACGAGGGTCTAAGGTGATGGCAGCAGTGATGGTGGGCGCTGTTGCCATCACCCAATGTAGAGATATCGGCAATTGCACACTCCTTGATTTAAAAAAAAAAAAAAAGCCTCAAAGAAACAGAATTGTTACGTCAGCGTGCAACATGCTTCCTGAGGACAGATTACATTGCATTGCTCAAGTGCTGTGTGTTTTAGCTGCACAGTGAACTGCGGTGTTATTAGAGCTCCTGTATTTGGGCCATCTTCATGTTCAGGAACGTGCTTATGTCATCTTAGTACCTTTACATCTTCCTGACCACGGGGCATTGCTAAGAAGATAAGGCACCATACTGCACAGTGATATTTCTGACCAGCAGCACTGCACAGTTCTGTTAATAAGCTGTGGATCTCCTGAGGTGGACGCCACCGGATCTGTTTCTGTCTTCATTTTATTTTCTATGTTGACTTAGAAGGAGATGCGGCTTATTTTCAGCATGCTCGCTCTGTTCAGTTAAAAACAAACTCTCTGCTTTCTTTAATATATTTATATGATATCAAATTCAACTGATGATAATGATGATAATGTTTTTACAACAGCCAAAAATCATCAAGCTTATTTTTAAGAGAAATGAAATGCATTCATGCAGCTGTTAAACTGAGGCTCTAGTTAAAGTGATTGCTGAGTCTGTGTTTGATGCTTCTACATATATCCTGTGTAACTGGCCCGGGGCTTTGCTAAATGCCATGTCTGCTTTGTTTAGATTTGTTAGATTCAGCTTTATTGAAATAATTAAAATGTAGCATAACTTTCACAAAGACCAGTTTCTAAAGAGCTGTCATACAAGCAAAACAATACATAAGCAGCTTAGACATGTACAGTAGCTGCACAACCTATAAATAGTTAAACGGTTTGTTTATTTTACAGACAGTGTAAAGAGGAGGCGGTTACATAACATGAGCAGTTAAGGACTGTTGTTAATCCTGTAAGCTAACAGATACAGACAGCAGATACAGGGACAGTTCACCTCAAAATATAGATGTGGCCAGCAGTGATGTTTGTCCATCCAGACAATGTTGTACATGTCACCCATAAAGATTTTTGTTTTTCTTCTGATACATTGAAAACAAATGGTGCGTCTTGTTCTGAGCAATTTAAAGCAGAGCTCTTTTCTTCTTGCTCAACAACAAGATTTGTAGATTTCCTTGAGTAACTGGGTCTTGTGATTGAGTATTTATTGCCACTATGAACACCACAAATTGAGTCCTATTTACTTCCTCCAGATCTAGATGCTTAAATAGCATGGGGCATGGGCAAATAGCCAAAACACCAGGGCATTGGAAAACATTAGCATTTGGATTGAACTGTCCCTTTTTTAACAGTTACGACCAACAATAAACATGTTGGCCACATTAGAATCTGTTTCCTGCTCAGCTTCTCTAGTTCAGTTTTCACATTATATTTTCTGATCCCCTTGCAATGTGTCGTCCAACCTGAAGTCAGATAGAAATGTTAACTCTGCTCTCCGCCCCTTCTCCCCTTCCCTGCCCTCTGTTTTCCTTCCAGGTCCCGGATTGGCCTTTATCGCCTACCCCAAAGCTGTGTCCATGATGCCCATGCCGACCTTGTGGGCCATCCTCTTCTTCATTATGCTGCTGCTTCTGGGCCTTGACAGCCAGGTCAGTGTTTTCACAGTCAAGCTATGAAGTCGTTTGGTGCAGTGCCCAATAATTTTCTGACAGACAACTCCTGGGTCCCATGAGTTTGTTGGCTCCTGCCAGTCCCAATGTGTAAAACACATTTAGGGTCTCTCTGATCCATATCTAAAGTCTCCAAGGTATCAAATAACTGACAGACAAGAAAAGCAACCCATCCCCACAAAGGCACTTTGCTTCCACACACAGCACAGGCACTGTGTGAGGATTACAGCCATATTAATGCCCTGTAATCCCACAAATTAACATTTTTAGAAGTTGGTGGATGCCTGCCAAACATCCTGGTTGCAAAAGTCATTATAACAGCTTGCATGCATGCCATGGTTGCTTTGATATGTGGCAGAACTTTGATTAAGACAAGATAATCTAAGTAGACAAAACACAAGAGTATGCCTGAGGGATTCTCCGGCTGTATCACATTACCTGCCTCCAAGTGTAATTCTACTCCTGTGCTAACTCAGTCCTGTACATGGCCAGCTACCCTTCTCAGCCAACTGCAAGATCAGGCCGACGCTCTAAATTTGAGTACATGTAAATACTCATGCAAGTGCAGCTATTTCCATGAGAGAAATGGTGCCAGTGTGTATGTGGGGGCGCATTTGTCAACCATAAATTTCATGCAGATTTGTAATCCTGAATGCTGTATATTGTTGACATCGCTCACACATACATGCCACAGTTATGTAAGAGTTTTTTGTCTGATTATGTGCAACAAAGGAGCGTTTTGAAGACATTTCACTTTGATGAATAGGGACCATTTCATAATTTTGTTATGACATGTAGCTTATGAGGCAAAAGGAGGGGGGGTTGGACAGAGACAGAGGGAGAGAGTTCCACAGTGAGACAGAATGAGAGGGAGACAGTGATTCACTGTTGTTTTCGTTCCTGTTGTGTCTTGGTTGTAACAAGCCAGTGTGCAGAGAGGAGCCTTGTTGCAGTTCTCATTACTGCTCAACAAAGACAGCTCTCATTCTCTAATCACTGGTTTGTGGAAGCACAACAACGGCTGCTTGCACACAGAAAGAGATTTATTCCTCTGAGAACCTAATAGTTGCTTCTGTCCCCACAGTTTGTTGAAGTAGAGGGACAGATCACCTCAATTGTGGACTTGTATCCAGACCTCCTCAGGAGGGGTTACCGACGAGAGATCTTCATAGCTGTGATGTGTTTCATGAGCTATCTTCTGGGTCTCGCCATGGTAACAAAAGTAAGTCAGAGTCTCTGCACTCACTTCTCACTGCTTATCCTGTTTAGAAAAGGAAAAGGGACTCACTGCATTTGGATCAACAACAGAGATAACGCCACAGATTTTCCACATGCCTGTTCTGCTGCTGCATTGTCACAACCAAATATGGCTTCCTACCACACACGCCACTCACATCCTGTTGGGCTGAATGGAACAATTTGGAATGTGGTTTTCCATTTAGCAGTTAACCGTGCTTCACTGTTGTCTCGGCACCTGTTGAACTCTGCCTCTATTGGTAGGGTGCCAGCATTCTTGTGCCTTGCTTTCAGCATCACCACCCACTCTGCTTTTATGGCCCCTTCTATCTCTGTGACTTTCTTTCTCTTTCAACACACGCACGTGCGCACGCGCACACACACACACACAGCAGAGCGATAATTAATGCAGCTTTCTGTCTTTGGTTTTTACAGGGTGGCATGTATGTGTTTCAACTCTTTGACTACTATGCAGCCAGTGGTGTGTGCCTTTTGTGGGTTGCATTCTTTGAATGCATTGCTGTAGCCTGGGTTTATGGTAAGTGTGATTGGTTTCTATACTATTTTTCAAAGTAATGAAAAAAAGCCCTAATGAACTCTATGGCTGTAAACAAAGGTGTCCTTGTGAATCAGCAGTAAATACATTTAACGGCAGGGAAGTGTGTGGTGGTTTTAAAGGGAGGCGTGGATGAAGTTAGTCCTCTGCTAGATTGTGATTGGCCGTCTAGAGTTGCCTCCTACCAGATGATATCCTACCATTACTAATGGGAAAAAAACAATTAGGCCAAAGAGAAAAACATTGAAAGGGATGGCACAAATTCTCTGCAAATGCAGCAACAGCTGAATTACACACAACAGAAATGAGAAGTGTATTGCATTACAGCTTTTACTTAAGACACAAACTTAAATGCACAAAGTCCTTGGGTGACCATTCCAAATGCTAAAATACACCTGAGCCTCAGCTGCTGGGATGGAGAAGAGCATCAAAAATTAACACCACAAGCATGAAACACTGCCTATATACACGTCTATGCATTATTTTCTGTAAAACTTTCTGCACCCGTGAGGATCTGCAGGGTATGGATGTAAATTTTGACATCTGAGAGTTAGTTTGAGCTAATGGATGTCTGAATATCTGACAGTTGTTTGCATCTGTGGGAATAATTTCATAATGCCATTTACTAGGTGAGCACCAACTGTGCATGGAAGAATATAAAGACAGGCAAATATGCACATACAGCATAACGCCAAGCTTTGTGAAAAGAGGGCTGCGTGTGTCACTGCAATAGACCAAAGACACCTGTGCCTGTGTGGAGCACGGACTCCAGAAGGACGTTAAAGCAGCATAATAATGCATATGTTTGTTCTGTCGGGTAAATGGAGAAAGTATAACACATATCAATAAACATTAGAACATAACAACAAACAAGGTAGGACACACTAAATGACTGCTGTCGGTAGTCAGGAACGATGACCCACTACGATAGCTGCAACCATCAAGGCCAGGACTACTGTTTATACTATATACTACAAATAACACATGACCCAGTGGAAATACTACATGCTGCAAACATCACAGATAAGGGTTCATAAAGCTGCTAAAGCGAAGGTCATTCTGTGATTAGAAACAATCGCACTGATGCTATCTCTGTGCCAGAAATATGAGTTCTCACTTTACTCTTTCTCGTTTTTGTGTTTGATAGGAGTTGATAACTTCTATGATGCAGTTGAGGACATGATTGGCTACAGACCAAACCCATGGATGAAATGGAGCTGGACCATAATCACTCCTGTGCTCTGCATGGTGAGAGATCAGAGTTATACTGACAATAAAGACAAGGATCAAACTTGTACTAAATGCAGCATGTGTTTGTTTTCCCAGGGCTGTTTTGTCTTCTCCTTGGTGAAGTACAAGCCCTTGACCTACAACAAGGTGTATGAGTATCCTGACTGGGCCATCGGTCTGGGCTGGTGTTTGGCCCTGGCCTCCATGATTTGCATCCCAATGGTGATGGTCATCAAGATCTTACAGTCTGAGGGACCTCTGATCGAGGTGAGGCCATAGATATGCACACACATATATCAGAGGCTAATGCATAATAATAACATTACTGGCCCTCTAAAATGGGCTTTGTTTGCTAATTGAGACTGTAGCTCTACATTCAAGTGCTTCTGTATCTGCACTGAAGCATTTCTCACTGTTTAAACACTGTTTAAAATAACCATGCACAGCTACTGATGTTTGCCATCATAAAATTAATGAGTGTCACGTTAGAGTCTTAAACCGCCCGAGTACTGTGACGATCATTAGCCTAAATCTTGTCTCCTTCCTCCCTCAGAGGATCAAAGCAGTAGCAGCCCCGGCAAAGTCAGGCGTGAGCTCTCGCCCGAAAGAGTACAACTTGAAGGGCAGTGAGCTGACACAGCCCCTGGACCCAAACGGGAACAATGGCTTGATGAAGCCCACTCACACCATTGTAGAAACAATGATGTGAGCGCTCTCTGTGAGAGGAATAAAATTGATGTGCTTTCTGTGTTATTATCATATTTGCTAACTTTGATAATAGTAGGTTTACATTCTCCAATATATTGACGTTAGACATACTCTGGTTTGATTTCTATGAGGAGAGTTATATATTATTGTTGTAATTTTTTTTTGTTTAATTTTTCTCTTGTAATTTTTTTTTACTATATTGATGTTACAAATGTTGTTGCTGTAGTTGGCACTGATCTCAGTGTAGGCAGTATTTAGATACGTTCAATGTTTACTACCTTTCTGTTGATTCTGGCAAGATGAGGAATTTGCTTTGTTTTGGTGTAATAGAATTAAAAAGGAAATTCTTACCTCTTATAAATTGAGTAAACTGAAAGCATAATTAACCATGAAAAAGGTAGAAAATGTATGAAATACCACCACGTGGTTGTGGTAGTCTTGTTGCCCTGGGCTAACCTCTAATCTCTTGTTGTTTTATCCATAATGACAATAGATGTACCCTTTTGCTAGGGGCAGACACGAGCCACCAACATCTCAGAGTACATATCCATAATAAATTAAGTGGCAATATGCGATGTATGATGTTGATCTTGCTTGACATCCAGTAAAGAACAATTTAATCTAGGCCTTGGCCAAATACTGAAAGAAATGCATTAATCTGATCATATATAAGGGGACAAAAAAGTAAGGAGAAAACAGAAGGTATTTTTAGAGTATTTGTACACTGCCTGTGCGACTACTCAGTCGCACTCGGACTCAGTCCCAGTGCATTTATTGAAACCTATCTTTGCACTTTATATGTCATTTCACTTTTATTGTAGTGTTTGTTTTTTTTGTTGTTGCAAGGTACTGCAACACATTTCAAGAGGAAATATTTTTAGCTTCTAACTTTTTTGATATACAGTACCTAGTTGTCTGCTTGCTAAGACAATGACAAAATAGTGTAGAAATCAAACATCAGATGTTCAGATTTATCATGATTATTACTGGGAACATCAGATGTTCAGATTTATCATGATTATTACTGGGATTTTTTTTTTTTACACAAAATAACCTGACAGCTCTCTCTCTCTCTCTCGTGCTTATTTTAGTAGCAGGCGTGTTCTGCAAAACTACCACTGGATTCTAGTTTTTAAACTGTAGTTATATTTGTATTGTAGAAATTGAATTGTTTGTAACTCACATATGCCTTTTGTAACAATTTTATACTGTATAGGTTACATCACCTGAACACCATCACTGATTGATTATTTTACTGAAATCTCAACATTTTTTCAATGTACAATATTCAGTCAAACTGTGACGTTTCTGCTCATTGAAATAGCAACAGTAATGAAAGAATTTGCACAGTTAAATATGAAATTTAAGGGAATATTTTTCCTGAAGCATGCACGGTAGCCACCACCATGCTTCCTCTATGTTAATCTGAGAAGTTCAAATGTACCAAAGTATTTTTATCTCGCGGTTGTCCCCTTTCTAGATGCACATTGCATCATTTCTATATAGATTAAATAAACATATTTTTCTTCGGATTTGTTTGTGTTGTTTTTTCTCTTTTAACATGAATGTTGAACTGTTCCTCTGCAATCACTCTCCAAACAGCGTCCAAACAATGTCTCCTGTGTGACATTGTCAAATAAATGTGAGACAAGCCTGCAGTCTCAGACAGATAGATTGTTGTGCGATGTGCCAGACATCGTCCTATTAGCATCCGCAGCTAGTGATTGTTTGTTGAATGTTTCATCAGAAGCTTTATCACCATGTTGTCACTTAATTAAATTAATAAAACCCTGAAGTTTATTTATTAATGATGTATATAAAGGGGGATGAATAAGTTTGTCCGCTAGTGTAGAAGAAAAATGAGTCAAACACTTATTGTTAAATGCACCTGCAGCAGAGTTATAATTGAAACACTCATTGACGTTATATATATTTTTTGTGGACAGTCACCCAGCACCGTAAAATGGAATGCTCAAATTATTTAACTAGTGTTATGTGCTGGTATGAGGCTGTGGTGTATTAACTCAAAAATGTGTACTTGTTATTACCAATAATAATCAATATTATCCCACACAATAGCATTAAAATTATACTGTTAACATACATTTTTGGTTACCGTGTCATGAAAAAATAAAAATATAGATATAAAAAATACCTCTGGAATAATCAATAACTACAAAAAGCCTTGCGTTTATATAAAATAAAATAAAATTGTTTTCACCAGAAGTGTCAACGTGATTTTATTTTGAAGTTTTGTGTGCACTTCCTCTTCTGACCGTCTCAGTTCAAACCTCCCGCTGCGGCTGCAGAGCGTGAACATCGTTTAGGCAAAGAGTTGCCTGAAGAGCAGACATGTTTCTCCACTCAGTGACCCTCGGTTAATTGTAAGTATTTGATTTAAGATTAAAACATGTCGCACGTTACGTATTTGTATAGAAGTTCAGCATGTTTTTCATAGTCAGACAACTTGAGGTACGTTAGCCACACAGCTAACAGTTTAGCTAACAGGCCAATAGAGGGTATGCACGTGACGTCACGAGATGCGGAAGTCACTCACGTTATACGCACTGTGTAGTGGCAAAAGGGGTCGCTGAGCAGCAGCGTTTTGTAGAAAACCGCGGCCCATAAATATTCAGAAACACTTCTAAAAGGAAGAGCTGTTGTACGACCGACTGTGGACAGAAATCAACAAGAAATCAGAGGTGTTTTGATAATTAAGGAGAGAAGAAGCTAAAGGTTTGATGCTGAAGCCAGCAGCCAAAACTTCAGGCCAACATACTCCACATGATAATATTGTATCTCATTTATCTTTTATAAGCCTTAAATACAAAACAGCTGCAATAATGAGTCAATTGTTAATTTAAACAAAGGGAGGGACATTTAAATGTTGTCTGATGTTATCAATACATGCTAAATGTTGATGAAGATTCTCAGTCATCCAGGTCATCATACGTAGAGAAGATTGAAGCAAGGCGTCTGGACTTGTAGAGTTTTCTTGAAGATGTTTCACTGCTCGTCCAAGCAGCTTCATCATTCTAACTGTTTGGTGGAGAAACATGGTTTATATGTGGTTGCAGACCTCAGTGGGTGGGTCTGGTAAAACTTAAAAACTTAACTTAAAAAAAACAATAGCAATAAATGTTTCTATAATTACCTGTGATGATCTGGCTGCCTGGGCCAGGTGTGTCTAACGACTGGCTAACGACTATAAAACTGCCGGAGGGGGACTGGTTGACAGCCCTTTGTTCTAGCTGTGAGTACTTCCTGGGAATGGATGGAATCACTGCATTGTATGTGGTAGAAAGATGATGTCTGAGGCCACCACCTCTGTTAAGGGAATGTTTTTCCAGCTTAACATAGATGGCTTCCTTGACAAAAACTTCCAAACCACTTTTCCTCTCTGTCTAGGATGTGAACATTGTTGTCCTCAAGGGATTGTCCTTTCTCTTTAAGGTGGAGGTGAACAGCTGAGTCTTGTCCTGAGAAGGTGGCTCTCCTGTGCTGAGCCATTCTTCTGTGGAGTGGTTGTTTAGTTTCTCCAATGTACAGATCAGAGCATTCCTCACTGCACTGGACTGCATCACATTGCTGTGTTTCTCCCTGGGAATCTTGTCCTTCCGGTGAACCAGTCTCTGTCTCAGTGTTGTCATTGGTTTGAAATGGACCGGGGTGTCATGGTTGTTGAAGATCCTGCGGAGTTTCTCTGATACTCCTGACACATGTTGTGGCTTTGATGAGTGCCCACTTGGGGTAGCCATAGGTTTGCAGGGCCTTCCTGATGTGGTGTTGCGCCTTCTTCTTGCCCTCTGAGCTGGTTGGTACAGTTTGTGCTCGGTGCTGCAGGGTCCTGATGACTCCCAGTTTGTGTTCCAGTGGGTGGTTTGAATCAAACAACAGGTACTGGTCTGTGTGTGTGGGTTTCCTGTACACTTCCACATTGAGGCACCTGTCCTCCTCGATATGTACTGTGCAGTCCAAGAAGGCCAGATTGTTGTCCCTGGTGTCCTCCCGAGTGAACTTGAATGTTTCCCCACCAAACAGTTAGAACTGATGAAGCTGCTTGGATGAGCAGTGACACGTCTTCAAGAAAACTCAAGTCCAGACACCTTGCTTCAATCTTCTCTACACATGCTAATTGGAAATACATTAATATTCATTACTATTAAAATTGTGTTTGTTGCATTGATATAGGTACATAAGAATCTGGAAATTATTATTCTAGGCTACATGTCAAAGTCTATGGACCCCTGGTTCTTTGGTGAAATTTTGATGGTTGCTGTCTGGTCCGACTGCCTTTAATTTATGGAGCGAATTTTTTGTTTTGCTTCAATTTTCAATGGTTTCCCCGTTTAAGATGGTCTGTGTTAGCAGCTTTTTGCCACACAGTCTGAGTAAGAGGGTGAAAAGTACATGATGATTAAAGTATTTGTCTTTTGCAACTGAAACTATTTTTTCTTAGGTGCAGTAGATGCTAAAATGCTAAAAAAGAGTTTCAGTGAATAAGCAGCCAGAACCTGCCAAATCGTTTCTACAGCAAACTAGATTGTGACCCCCCCCCCCTTGTTTGCTGACCCTTTTCAGACAGAAGGCTTCCAATTACTCCTGGCACTTAGCATGTTGTTACATTTATCTTCAGATATTGTAGTGGCTGGGACTGTTTGGCATCAGGTGTTATTAGTATATTTTTCTCTGACTTTACACTATTTCTCCTTCATTCTGCCAGGATGATGTGGACGAGCCAGATCTTGCATCAGTGACCCTCCTTATACTGTCAGGGACAAAGCCATGAATCCAGTTCAGTACCACCCTGTGAAAACCACTCACATCCCAGAGAGTGATGTCGTGGTCACCCTCCCCAGACTTGCTGATGCTTTCCTGGTAATGTTTGACCTCATCTGTGCACTACATCTCAGCTGTCCAAAGGGCACACGTCTTATGTGCGTAATTCTGTTGCTACCCTGTGGTACAGGTTTTAGGCGTCACTGCCCTAGGTGTAAAGATGCCCAATGTAATGTGCACAAATTTATTGTTTACTACTTCATTCTTATTTTATTTATATAATACTATTTCAAATATAATTAAAGAATGGTAATTCACATGAAACTTGAGATGTTTTGCTTTGTTTTTTAAGTTAGTAATGGAGGTCGACCAATTAATCAGGGCTGATAATTGGTCATTTTTTTCATCAGCTAATGCCAGAATATATAAGGTTAGATGGGCAGGCACATCTGTGAGCAGCAAAGACACAATTGTGTTGGAACACACACACTAGCACTGTTAGAATAGTAAGCCGTATATCAGCCGTGTTTACAGGTGGGGTGGGTCCCTTTAAATTCTTAAAGGCTTTTGTATTATGTAGCAACGACGTTATTGATAGCGGAGAATTTACTCTTCTCCTGAGGCTGCATGTAGAGCGGACATGCCTTCTCACTCACACATGTGCGTGCTGATGCAGAATCGTGTGTCGCTGTGTGTGAGAGAGAGACAAGCTGAAGGGGCAGCATGTGTGAAAGGCAGAAAAAATTTAACTTATATAAGAGTAAGGATTACACTTTACTGGCGTTAATGCCAACAATGCTTGTTTTAAGTGCAACAAGTTGTTTGAAAATGAGGGGGGGAAACATGTCATCACTACTGGACTGTGTACATGCGGCCTGTGTGTCAATGCAGCAGATATGAGTAGCAGACAAAGTAGGCCTCATATGTGTAAATAGTGTTTTATTTTTGTGAACACATCTGATTACAATAACAAATGACCCCAGTTAACTTTGTTTTATGTGCATTAAAGAATGGCATTACTGAATATTTTTTTAATTATTAACCTTCATCAATACCATGTTTTATCTTGACCTCCTGCTGCTTGTCCAAATCAAAACACATCTTGATTCCACTCCTGAAATAGCTTTCTATATTTATTCAAACAAGCCAGCAGTGTCACCCTGACTCCCCCTGTCTCCCCCTGTCCCCCCCTGTCCCTCTGATGGCTCATTGACACCTGTCCTAAATTTTTCAGTGTCCATCTCGTCATCAATCTCATCAAGTGGCAACTGCATTGACGTCTGACTTTCAAAGATGGAAAAGGCTTATATGGACATGTCTTTGGTGCACTGAGCCTATAATGACTTTAATTCACCTTTATGATTTAATCAAGTGCCTGAGTAACAGGGGGTGGAAGAAAGACCTCGTATTTCACTTCAAATTTAATAGTGATCATGGTTTTGCCTAGCTAATTCAAGTCTAGTGAGAAGACCTTCAAATGGCAAATAATACACCAAACTTGGTCTCTCCAAGTATTTTTATTTTTGATAAATTATCATTTTCTGATTCTGTTGTAGAGTCACCAAACTTAACAGTGTGACATCAGAATTTGACTTAAATTTAACAAAAAATGTAATAAGATATGGTAATTAACTTTGCCAAGGCTACATAGAGCTATTAGCCATCTAGTTGTCAGAGAAAAGAAAAGGAAAACATAAAAAAAGACAGGAAGCAATGTTGTCTTTCAGTGTGTCCTCCTGCTGGTGCTGAGAGGTGGCCATTGCCCTCTATCAATGCAATGGACCACAAGCTGTATATAAAGATGGACGACATGACATCACTATGTGGTTAGTTGCTTCTTTTGCCTTGTTTTGACATCAGTCTTTATACAGTTTATGGACTCGGATCAATCTCAGCACAGTGAGGGGGTGGCTCATCAGTTTGCAAGCCGTTTCATGTAGCTTTACAATAGAAACAAGACCTAATAAATTTTCTCATAACTTTATTCAGATAAAAAGACATTTGTTATGTTATAATAAATTAAATAACAAAAATAAAATGATATCCAGTAAATCTTTCAAGTTCTTTTGAACTGACTTCTGACCAAATAAAATGCACATTCAGTTTCACAGCTTACATGAAGAAACTACACTGTATGTGCATGTACTCTCTAAATAAATAAAAAAAAAATGAAGCACTGCATACCATTACAGTAAAATAAAGATGATATACAGCGAGTGAATATAAAACCTTAAAAACAGGCCTCTGTGTACAACATGACATTTAGTAGAAGACAGATCTGGTTATGGTCCCAAGGATTGATAAGCTTCTGCACAACATGCTTACATCAGCCCACATGGAAAATGAAACAAATGTTTTGTTTCCTCAGATTTAGTCAGATCAGCAGCTCACATTTCCTACACAAACAGTTTTATAAAAACACCATGTCATGATTAAAAAAAGGAGTACTCAGTAACTCCAGTACACTTTTATATAATAACCTTGAAGAACTACTGACGGGGAATAAACTCTTTGCATACTCAACATGCCAATTAATACTGCCAGGACACAAACCTATTGCAAATAGAAGAGCTAAACCTAATGAGTGAAAACCTTACTGCTGTGATGATTTGGTGAGAGCCAGCCCTCGAGTCCTTCTGGTGCTAAGCTGCATATGAAGACAGACTCATACAGTGAAAGTGTAACTCATAGACAAATGTGGTTGCATTGGAAAAACCTCCCCAAATGTGAAACTTAAGACAAAAATCATTGTACCGTACATGTGCACAAAAAAAAATCCACTAAGCCAATATAAAACAGAAAGAGTGTCCTCGCAAGCATCTGTGGTGTTTACATATAAGAGCCATTAAAATATAGTTAATGTTTCTTGGCAAGTATCAAGAGAGCCTTATGTCTATTTGGAGGCACTGTCCCTTCTCTAGGGCAGGCAGCAATGGAGGAGAGACTGGAAACCAGGGCAGTGAGCCAAATGATGGCTGGAATTACTCAAATCGGTGCAACATGCCTTGAACTGTGAGTCCGCTAACACCCTGTGTGCATCTGTGAGAGTGTTTTATACAGCATGTGGGTCAGCTGAGTGTAGTTGAGTGCAATCGTGAAAAAGAAAATTGCATTTATGTTTCTTGAGTGAGAGCGCATAGAGAGAGTAATGGTATGCAGTTGAATGTGTGCAGCATTTGATTCTCTCCAGAGCTCAGGCATGTGTGTTGACATCCTGGCTCCGTCAGAAGCTATGACTCCCCTGTTATATAACCACTGCATGTGGCTTTGCCTGTGGAGACTAAAGGGAGGTTGGGGGGGTGGCCTCGTGTAAACTGCATCATGTGAACAGTGACTAAAACTGGCAATCATGAACACGTGCACTTGTAACTTTGTGAGAGATGCCGTTAGGCAGAGAGGTCTGCCTAACAGTGTGAAGGTCTGGTTATAAGGTACAATGTGACACACGTAACCACGTGTAACCGTGTGTGGTCCCAACAGTCGGTGTCTATCTTTGTGATCACAGGGCAATGCTGTTGGTTCTGTGGTTGGTAAAGCAGAACAGTGAGTTTGAGGTACCGTCACAGTCATTGGCCAACTCAGAGTCTACTGCTACCGTTGCCAGTGGATTCCTGCTAATGACCAAGTCCAGGCTGTCCCCGGCCTCCATAATTAGGGGCACAGTTAGACAACAATCCAAGTCCCTGGTCCTCACTCGGTTCACCTAGAAAATCACAACCAATTATGAATGCAACCAATTTTTGTCTATAAATACTGTATGAGCAGAAGCCATGTGGTTTCCTGAGGATAATTACTAGTGAAATGCAATGCACTACCTCATCTACCACTGACTTTTATTCCTTTTAACTGAAGGAACAATAACACACCTGAAACATAAAAACAAACAAGTAGTGTTTAAGCTAGGATTAAGAGTACCGTACTAACAGCTTCTCAGTTAGGAGCCAGTATTGGTTAAATGATATGGTCCAAGAAGGTAGGTCTTTGTAGGTTTTCAAAGGTTAAACTGACCATAGTCATAGACACACTGTGGCCTACAAAGAGCTCCCATAATTTCCCAATTTGCCTTACTCGCCATTGCAAATGATCTACCGTTGACACAGCTGCAGTGACACATAAGGAACTGTTCTCCTTAACCACTGGCTATGCTTAAAACTTTAAAATGTGCCCTATTGCACAAAAACACTTGGGTTCAACATGGAGAATGTAGGATTTTATTTGTAGAAGGCTTGAAATGGGACAGTATGTATTGTTGGTCATCAAATGCAGCTTTTAAATTTACCACAGCTATGAACAGTTTCTGCTAGCCGTTGCCCCTGCCTCTAATTTTAAGCTAAGGTTACTGCTGGCTGGCTATATTTAATGTCAAGTCTTATACTATGCTAGGCTAATTGGCTCCAGTTCATACTGAATAGACATACAGTATGTAAGACAAGTATGGATCTTCTTGTCTAACTCTCATATTTCCCAAAATGTCAAACTTTTGCTGACTTTTACAGTACCTGAAGAATGCGGTCGAAAGGTTTTAACCCAGCTTGGTCAGCTGGACCATCTGGCCGGATCATGTTCACAAAAACCCCTTTTTCCAGGAGCCCATCTGACACACTGAAACCAAAGTCACGGCTCTCAAGGTCCTTTCTTATGGTCACCTGCAAACACAGAATAAAAGATAGAGAAAATCCTGTATGCAGAAATAATAAATAACAAATCCAGTTAGAAAACTATATACCCTAAATCAGGTCCTGGACAAAAATATTGAGTAACAAGAGTACGCTGAGAAATACCTTGACCTGAAAGGTTTTACTTTACAGTATATTTACTGGCTGAGCAGAAGGCTGTAGCCTGGCTTTGCACAATACATCTGTCTTTAATGTGTCTGCACCCTTTATAATCTCTACAGCTACAGTAACCACAGCCACATACCTCCCTGTCATTCGTTTCTGTTTGGATTTGGATGTTCCCTCTAACAAGGTCAGCAGGTTTAACCATGACAGAAGAAAACCAGCATTAAGGTGGGAGTTATGATGACTTTCCATGATATCACGCAAGTTGTGTCAACTGACAACATTGTTCATTTCCACTCTGCAGGACTGCATTGTGCTCCATCAGCGCAAGCCAGTGAAACACAGCAAAGCAAGGTGCTTAGATCACACCAATTGGGCATCTAAGGGTGCATGCAGGCGCAGTCCGGGGTCAGAGCATGTGCAGCTGCTAGTGTTGTATAATGAGTGTTTGTCTTATATCCACTGCAAGTCCTGACTGGCCATGTATCCACTGGGTCCAGTTACTCTGTACAGATAGCACCAACGAGTCAAGTGAAGGAGGTACGCAGGGATAATAACTGCATGTGTTCCCACAGGACACTGTTGTTTGTGCCACGTTCAGCTAGTGTGATCAGATTTCTGCTGAAATGTTTAGGTCCTGCCTGAGATCGTACGTATAGGATATCAGTAAAATATTCATAGAGTACCAATGAGCAGTATGTGTTAGTACAACAGAGGAGGAAACTGCACTAAAGGAACATCTTCTGTTTTTAAATGAGCAAAAAAATACAAATGGTTATAATGCCAGGTAAAAGTGAAAGATGTGTGAAATAGTTAAAGATTATGTATGATGTGATTATATTTCTGTACGTTAGAAGTTTAAATTCTTGCTTGCCTGTAAAAAGCCAGCTCAGACTGCTAATCAGCTAATCTGTATGATCAACACTAAAAGCTGAAGTATTATACTATAGTATTACTTTGGCCACACCTTACCCACTTCATTATGCTACTTGAAGATACTCACGCTACAAAAGTCATCACTAGACATAACTTGCCATGTACAGAGTGCAGCATTGGTACATGACAAATAAACGTTAATATCCAGCAGTTGGCTGAGCTCAAAGATTTTTAAGCCTGACAAAACAACAGATATGACATGTTTCTTCTCAATTCAGTTCATTTTTATAGTGTTGTTTACAATCACAACTGTCTCAAGGCGCTTTACAGAGACCCAGAGCCTGACCCCCAAGTAAGCACTGGAATGCAAACAGTGGCAATGAAAAGCTCCCCTTTAATGGGAAGAAACATTGAGCAGGACCTGGCTCATAAAAGGGGGACCCTCCTGCTGATGGCAGGCTGACAGGACACTGAAGCCAACATGCTAGTAGACTACATACCACAAGTTAGCTGTGTGCTTTTCCACTTTGTATGATGATCAAATGATTTGCTTTATACACATTCCTTACTTTCTACCTTTTGTGTCAAACATGAGTAGGTGTAAATCCTATTGCAGACATCATGCTACAGGCTAGACTCCCCCTAATTTGGAATGTTACTGTGCATGTACTTTTTAACTAACCAGTAGTTTAAGGGTTACATTTTTCACCTTGTGTAGTGCCAGGCCTGTAGGGGACAAGACTTCAGAGGGCTCCCCTTTGAGCCTGGATGGTACGTCTTCGGCTCCAACCAACTTGTTCAGGCTGTTTTTATGTTTAATCTCATTGATGGTTCCTTCTTTTTTTATGGGGCTAATGTCAGAATGAAACATTGAGTCTTCATTGGTTTTGGTCTCCTCTAGGTACAGACTGAGAGCACTACCTGTCATGGATGCCTAAAAGATAAAAGGCCTTGTTAGAGCACATGTGTTAAAAAGAAAAAACAGACCATTACCATTGTGAACACACATATTATTTCTCATGCAGCATACACAGATTAGAGGCCAAGGCATTGTACAAAAGCTTTCCTCGGTCACTATGGCAGCAGGTGCTCAGCTTGTGTTGTCAGTTTTAATAACAGATTACAGGCTGATGATTATCATAATGCTTCATCTGGCATATTAATTTAGGCCAACACCAGTCTGTGAATACATGAGTAGGACAAAGCAGTAGGAGAAAACAGTTGCAGGAGGGTGGGGTGGAGATGACAGGCAGGCCTACCTCCAGCTCCCTGAGAATCTCTGACTGGCCGCAGGTCTCGAGGTCTTGCAGAGCCTGGGACCAGAAGCTGTCTTCCTGGTTCAGGGTACCATGGCAACGAGGGGGGCTGATGAATCTATGACAATGCAGGAACCAGAACATGAGAGCAGCCCTGTTGTTTGGAGGCCGGTGCTGCGTACAAAAAGCAGCATGGGAAATGCAGATTTTTGGGCTGCCAAGCTGGAGAGTCCTTTCGGAAAATCTCTCAGGACCACAAACTGTAAAATTCTCTCGTAACAGCTCAAAAGCTGGGGGGGTCCACTAGATTAGACAAAGCCTTATAAGAGTTCAAATTTATAAAGGTAACGTCACTCTCAAAAAAGCAGGTAATTGAAAGCATGTGACACAAAAGTTCAGGAAAAAAAAAGAAGTGTGAAGAGACAGATAAGGCTGACGTATCCTTGGGCCCTTTGGATGCTGTCTGAGGAAACCTTTTTTGTGTGTGTGGACGGGTCACAGAAAAAGACGGATCTATGTGAAACACCAAAGAGCTCGTGCGCAGTTAGTAAAGCAGATGAGAGAGAGAATACCTGAGAAAGAAGAGAAAAGGACAGTTTGGCAAAACATGTATGAAAGCATGCGACAAAATGACAAAATAATTTAAAGGGCTTTGGGCAATGAATTTAAAGAGCAAATAATTAAAAGCATTTGCTAAAGGACAGACTATTTAACCAAAGAATAAATTAAAAATAAATGACAAAAAACACTTATAGCTGCACTGACATAAAACAGGATGTTGCCAGAAGGGAAAGGGCTCTGTTCCAGAAAGCAGGTAACAACCTTTTGAATGAGGCGGTGGTGGATTTAGCATATGGGCCAGCAACATATACCAAATATCATTGGGATATATTGGCAGATGGAGATTATGCTGACAAATTCATTGGCACATGATTCTAATGTCAATATATATCAACGCCTGTCATCTCATATTCAGAGTCAGTTGGTCACAGAACATAAATTAGAATAATAATTAGAAGTCACTTCACTATCACACATGATATGGAAGCTATTGAACAAAATATTGTTTATTGAAACAAATTAAATTGTAATATTTTCATAAACTGAAATATAAAATAGAAATACAATTTAAAGGGGTGTGTCCCATTTGTCTTGTACAGCTCATCTGCAGCCCCTTCCACAGCTAAAATACTTTCTGGAATAGAAAACACTTTTCCCAAACTCTCTGAACAGACTGCACCTACCCTGGTATCTTATCCCACTCATCTTCAGTGAATCTTCCATCATACAGGGTTGTGTGGTGGACTAAGCCTGCGGAGGCGGAGCTGGTTTGGCTCCTGTGCTTTGGTCGCCTCCAGTCATGTGGATTGAGTAGTATGTCTGATGATTTGTGAAGATATGTCCCTGAAAAAAATAAAATCACAGATAAGTCATAAGGAGAAAGTAACAGTGACTGTTAGACTACACGTAAACAGCAGATCTCACCTTGGCTGTAGTAGCCTGCATCAAATGCTGAGCTATCCCAGGAGCTCATGGCAGAGTCTATACTGGGCACAGTGGCTGAGTAGATCTCAGAGTGTTTGCTGGTCTTGTGGGAGTCTGTCAGTTCATCCTCAGTGTCGCTTAAAAAGGAAGCTTCTCTGTCTGCAGGCCTCCGGCTCTCAGACACTGGGAATAAAGCGAGTTTCAAGTTAAACAAGAAATACAGTTTTATTATCGACAATATTTTCTCTTGCTTTCGTAGGGTGCTTCTTCTGTCTCTTTTCACCTTTCTACTCACAAGCGGCATGTTTTAGGCTGTTAAACAGAAAGGTGAATATTTTACTTTAATGTGGATCCGTATTTTATTTTTTCAATTATGCCTTATTTTTGTGACCCTATTTGAAAAATATCAATCCAAAAAAATAATAAATAAGCATATGTACAATCAGCTTGTTTCTTGATCTTGAGGGTGACGGACTCCCCGGCCATCTGCAGGAGGTGTATGGCTTCGCTCAGTGGCTTTCCTTTTAGGCTGACTCCATTGATGGCCAAGACCCGGTCTCCTATATGAATGGCCCCAGTCCTGTAAGGTTAGGAGAGCAGAGGAGAGATACCAGATTATACCAGACAGTACTACAACAGGCATGCCAGGAAGCCTGTCAGGCTGCCAGCGCGCTGACCGAGTCGGAGACAAAGAGGCTTCTTGTTATGAAATGAAAAGACGAGACATCCATTGTTTACTGTTTCATTTAT
Organism: Parambassis ranga; assembly: GCF_900634625.1. Classification (NCBI taxonomy): domain Eukaryota; kingdom Metazoa; phylum Chordata; class Actinopteri; family Ambassidae; genus Parambassis; species Parambassis ranga. The sequence goes on along the minus strand of NC_041028.1, from coordinate 6,850,343 downwards.
TTTGAAAGAATTCCACTCAGGACTTTAATTGGCTTCTGCTTAATGTGTTGCCATCTTCTAAAATTATTACATTCACTGCCAGCCTGCCATTCCTGACTCTCACCCCAAACTCTCACCTCTCAGCCAGACCTTTCTTGGTGAGGCCAGAAATGACGATGGGGTCGAAGGGCTCTTCTGTGCCAGATATTGTAATGCCCAGCGGTCCATTATATCTCTTTAGCTCTACTGTGTATATTATGGAGCCGGACATCTCCAACTCATCTACAACACACACAAAAATTATATCAAGGTTGACAATAAAATTAATTATAAAGTTAGACAAGGAGTGTTAAACAGAGCAGTATGTTGTAGATCACATAATGTAAATGTCTGATGAGGGTGCTGATAACATAAGATTGTTTGTACTGATGCTACAGCATGTATGCAGCCTTTTATTTAATTGGCGTTACTTTTAACTAATTTACATGTACTTGTTAATTTTAATGCTAATGTAATAGATTAGATGTATTTCATTACCCTAGTTTGCTTAGTTTATTTAGACATTGCTTTTGGGATAAACTTTCCAGTACTGCGTGTGAACGGGATAAAAGGTTATATTTGGGGTTTTAAGGTATTTGTGTACCAATGTTGTCCTCATCTTTCTGGATTCGTAGCTTCACCATGTCCTCAGCCTGTTGGAGGACATGCATGGCGTCCTCCATGGTGCAGTTCTCCAGGCGCACAGCATCGATGGCCAGCAGCCTGTCTCCAGGCTCCAGAGTGCCTGTTCTGTGTCGGACATAAGAGCGAGAGAGGATCATAACTATTAAACTGGGACCAGAAAGCTGCTGCAGCTCCTGACTCATCATTAGAATCCTATTAGCCTAGTGTCTCAGTGGGATCCTTGGGGGTGACCGTAACCTCACCCTCAACCTAATAAACACTGAGTCCTTCTGTGATGTAGCTGCTCTGCCCTACTGATCCAGTTTTGATAGCTCAATCCAATTAGGCTTTTGTTACACAGTGGACATAACATTTCTCACATAAGGCAAGAAAACCTTGCTCCCCCTGAACCCTGAGATAGTGACAAAACATGATCTTGTCATCTGTCTGATGTTATGATTGGACATACCTGTGTGCTATGCTTCCCTTCCTGATGTCTGAGATGATGAGGGGCTTCCCGGGTTTCTTACTTGCTGGTAAAACAAGACAAAGATCAAATGTTTAGCCTTTAATTCAGTGTCACAATATCCGAATGAAACCATGTTCATCTCTGACTAAACATTTTAGCTCATTCTTTTTACTAAACTGCTTATACTTGGCTTCCGTTTCATGTTTTTCCAGAGTGAGTTAGAACACACAGGGTGATGATGAATGTTAGTACAGGCCAGTATTATTCAGAGATAATGAGGTATGCGCCTTTCATGCTTTTGTAAGCCTCAGTTTTATGGATCACAGAACACTGATTCAAGGCAGAGTTAAATATATCTAGTATTATTGAGCAATACTGCCCCCTGCTGGATATCACATTGTTGAGGCTCACCACTGATGGTGATGCCCAGTTCCACTCCTCTCCGCTTGGGTAGTTTAACATGGAAGGTGCCACTGCTGGGAACTACAGACTCTAACAGAGACAGAGGAAAGACAATGTCAAAGCAGGAAGGCAAAGAATAACCAGATATTATTTGTTCTTATGATACCTGCGACATCAAACTCGATCTCCACTGTGACTTTATTAGCCAAAGCTGAGTCTCTGAGCAGCTGATGAGCCTCCTCCAAAGTACCATCTTCAGTAGGGATCCCATTGATAGACAAGAGCCTGTCTCCAACCTGCAGCAGCCCACACCTTCACACAAAATACAAAATACACAAGACAAACAGTCTGACTTTTTTCTCCTGAAGAAATAAATAACCTAATATTTGGGATAAACAAATCCAAATGACAAAATGTAAAAACAAAAGATTGTAGACATATTTTTTAACCTTTTAACATAGCACACACAGAGCACATAAGCTTTTCTTTAAAAATAATTTACTTTCAATCATCTTTAACAATAAAGCCAGATTTACAGATGACAAGCTTGTCAAATATCATGGCAGGACTAATAGTTGCAGTAGGGGATGTAATGCTTGGCATGGCCGTTTGTCTGTAAGCATATGCCTCATATTAGTAGCCTTTAGTTGACTTCACCTTTACTTTGTTTACCATGCTTACTGTTGTATGTGTATACCTATGCTGGAACCATTGACAGTAAAAACTATGGACAGAGCTTCCGTGACGTCACCCGTTTGTTTCTGAAGAGCCGTTTTGAGGCTCGGTGGGAGGTTCCGGGACGTGATGACCGCCGCCATGTTGGCAGCGTCACGTCCGCCAAAACTCTCAAATATGGACAAAGAGGGGGAGCACGAGCGGGGTTTAGGGGGCGGGCGATCGTGGGAGCAGGAAACTCACGCTGTGATACGTCAACTGTCTGTCACTCAAGCGGCAACGCCCATAATTAGGCGTAATTTTAAGTCCGAATACAATTGAAACGAGTGAGTTGTAAAAAAATTCACCCCCCGTACAACTGACACTAGAAGAGAACCTATCATCTGAGACCACAGTGATTTTTTGTACCAGGCTGTAAACATGTTAATTTCTGCTGTGAAGTCGGCCATTTTAACATGGGAGTCTATGGGAAATTACTCGCTTTTGGAGCCAACCCCCAGCTGTTGCAGCGTGAATTACAAGTTTTGACACTTCCGCATGGGCTTCAACTTTGTTCCCCGAAGGTTGCCGCTTGGCTGGAACAGGTACACAAACATTTCACTATGCATTATACTATGTACAACTGTGTATGTGACACAACACTTTAAAATGGCAAAACATTGCTCAAATGATCAGGATTCATTTCAGCTCCCTGCGACCATCAGCATGTTAGGTTGTTGGACTTTGATGGGCGACCCCGTCATTAACTTTAACACTGTATGTCACAAACAGTGAGTGTTTAAAAGGCCATTATAAAATGAAAGTGGCCCCTCGGCTTGACAAACAAAGACATTTTGACTGACCTTTTTTGAACTTTGAAATTACCTCTGTGACACATAAAGAAGAGGAAAGAAAAAAAAAATCACATGTAACACGTTTAATCAGACCCCTAATTGTGAGGGCCAACACTGAAGCACTGTCAACTGACATTAATTCACTAAAGCACTGCTGCTCATTAACCTTGTGCGGAGGCTGAGACACCCACATCACAGTCGGATGCTGCACTTGAGTCACTCCTGTCCAACTGCTGCTGCCGGACTCATTATGTTACAAGACCCAGGGGACACGGCCCCACACTGCCGGCAGACACCTTCATTAATCTTGCAAGACAGCAACTGACTCTGGCCTTGTCTGAGCTTTGCGTTAATTAGACTGCAACATGTAGGCTCAATCAATACAGTACAGGATACTACAAAGGGATTTTAACCATTAAGAATTCAGTAGCTGTATCAACACCTCATTTAGAATGCGTGATAAATGGACTTCCACCATGACTTCATTGCTGAGCTTCAAAGTTTACCAAGAACACACAACAAACTTAAGTTGCTGACCTTATCAATATCTGACAGAGTCTATTGGATTGTCTTTTAAAGATGAAGAAAAACAAGATACTATAGAGGAAAATTCAACTTGTGAGCAACGGGCCAAAAGCAAGTTAGGAAAAATCTCCCCTTTCCCTTCTTTAGTGTCAAGATTTAGAATCTGTGGTCTCATTCTCTCTCTCATTGACATGAAGAGATAGGAGACCCGTTGCTAGCAGAGAATAATCAAAAATGAACACCAAAGACTTATTTTATTAGTGTCACCCGAGTTTTTAAATCACTGCAACGCCTGTTTAGCAGTCCTCAGTTTGTTGACTGCGATGTTAGAAGTAAATGAGAAATACTGGTATCACCTCATATTCACCTAACTGCATAACTTCTAATCAGACAATCAGACAAACTCAGACAAAAAAACATCTGAACAATCCAAAACACATCACAAAACCCCACAGACACATATAGGATTGCATTTAGCCCTGCACACAGCACTGTTTTATAGGTTTGGTTGCAAAATATACAGCTAAAAAAACTGTCCAGTCAAGCTGTAAACCATAGAGGTAAAATAGGCAAAAATGCAAAATGTCCTGAACCTTAGTTTACAGCTCACTATAGAATAATGTGTGTTTTATAGTGAATGAATGAGAGAACACAGTGGTGATTTGAAACACTGCCACTGAGACTGCAAGCTAAAATTAGCCTTTTCTTTCCACATGTGTTGTTTCATTGCCAGGCTGAATGATTAGCGCCAGGGCCCTCCAGATGAAGGTGACTCCATATATGATATTTGTTTATTCGTTAGGTGTCTCATTGTGTTACCTCTCAGCCGGGCTGTCGGGCTCAATAAAGCGGATGACTGGGGGAGCAGACAGGGTTTCTGTGGCAAAGACACCCCCCTGCAGCTGGATCCCAAAACCTGTGAGCGGATCCCCCCTCAGGACGACCTCGCTCGTTTCCACATGAAAAACCTGCCCCCCTGGGCCGACAGAACTGGACGCTAGAGATACTGAGGGGAGAATAGAGGGAGGGGAGGGGACACATCAGAGAGAGATATCAGTGCAGAAGTGGCAGATAAATGGAGCAAAGAGAGGGACTGTGGGAGACAGAAGAAAAAAAAACATGGAGGAGGGTGAGGTGAAGAGACATGCGCCCACAGAGACGACATGAGAACGGAAAGGGAATGAGTCACTTAATCGGAGTTTACGTCAGTCATGTTGACGTCAGTGATCAGTCAAATCTGTTCACCCACTGAGAGAAACAGGAGGAGAGGTGGTTTGCATTTAAAGGGCTCAACTTTAAGGGATGGTTCACCCTAAAATGGAATATTCCTGTTTCTCATGTGGCATGCAGTGCTTTTCATCCATCCTGACTGCTTCTCTGTCAGATTGTCTGGATTTTTGACTGACTTCCGAGAAGAGATATTGCTTATTGAGCTTTTCAGCTGCAGTTTTTTAACCCAGTATCTCTAAAACACACATGCAAATAATCTAGATGTGTGTGTGTGTGTGTGTGTGTGTGTGTGTGTGTGTGTGTGTGTGTATATATATATATATATATATATATATATAAAGGCTGCACAGGATGGTACAGTTTAAGGCAATGTATTACATTGCTGTCAAGCAGAGCTTAATCACAGAATGATTACTTAATCCATATTTTGCTGATTTTTTCTCTGTATTTTGACTGAATTGAGTCTTTAAATGTAGCAGCAAATGGAGGAAGACACATTTGTCATACGTGAGCTCTTGTGGTCCTTCTTCCTGTTCCTCCTCTTGCCAGTGGAGCTGCGAGGGCTGGTGGGGGCAATGGGAGGGATGGGGCAGGGTAGTGTATTGCTCCCCTGACTGCTGAAGCCTGACGTGGCTGTGGAGGAAGGGGAGAAGCCACCACTGACCAAAGCTGAAAGGAGACACAGCACTTCATGTATGAAAAGGCAGTGCAGGCAGAGCAAAACGTAGCAGCATACACCCATGGGAACGTGCAGCAGAAAGATTTAACAATCGTATTGAAGAAAAGGCTCCTGCTATGGTGTCTCGCCAGCAGCAGTGCTGTCACAAATGATAACTTACATTTGCAGTGGTCCTGCTGGTTGTGTGGGTGGCTTGGGCTGCTCCATGTCTTGCTGTGGCTGGCATGTGGGGGATGGCAGTAGTTGCTGCTTTGGTCCCAATGATGATGGTTGCTTTTCTGCACTTTAACTGCAGTAGTGGAAAAAAGGAGGAAAACACATCCATTAAAACAAGACAGACTCACTCTGCTGTTGGGCAGTTCTCTGGAAATCTACCCATGAAATCACACTTTCTAAATTAGAACCACACCACAAACAGAGCCTGGAGGATGATTCAGAGCAGAGTAATTGATATTTAATGTCTTTGTCATGGTACACTAAATTAAATCCTGTGGTTTAATGTATTTTGATGAACATCAAAGACTCAGTTAGACACAAGGAGCTGTATGGGAAAGCAAAATAATCTTACTTTTACTGGCAACCTTCCGAAAAGCTGAGTGCAAACTGAAGATCATTTTTTTCACTTCATTTTCTAAAGAGCCTGTAGGTGCACAAATAGACAGCTGACCTCCGGGCATGATGAGGAAGTCTGATAGGAGGCATGTGGCCTGACCCTGATTGGACACAGCTGAAAGACTGATTGGTGTTAATGCAAAGTCTGGCTCGGCATCTGATTGGCTGTTTGAATGTGTTTTACTTTCATCCATTTTGCTCTTGACAGTGAACGAAATGGAGATATTCAGAGTTGTTGTTTATGCTGAAAGGCATCTTATCTGTCATGTTAGCCTGTGTACTACTAAGCATTCAGTCAAACTATGTTTCTAAATCCTTCAAAAGGAAACAGCTGACCTACTGTACGCGACACACCTCAATAATTAGCTTTCTTTTACACATTCACACAGCTAAATTTGTCACTGAATGTTACATGTGACAGTAATCCTTGCTGCTTCATTTGCAGGGGTCTAATCTCCGACAACTTGATCACATGAATGGAGGATTTGCTGGAAACATGGATGATGGCTGTAGCGCCTGCACACACACACAAGAAACCTGGTTTCATCCAGTTGTATATAAACAGAACACATGTAGGAGAACCTATAGACCCCTTTCCATGAAAACCAGTTCCTATCTGACTCAATCAAACCTGCAAAGCGCTGGCTCTGAGAGCTTATGTTAAGCTCACCTAAGGGAATCTCTCCAGGAAATGATGCTTTCAATCTATGATGGTAGGAAAGGAAACATTAACTCCTAATCTCTTACTGGCCATATCAGTCTTATTAAATCCCCTGAGCAGATTAGACAAATTGCATCTCATAATCATGCCTAATCCCGAGGGGGAAAGAAGCTGTGAAAATATTGTCTCATCATAGCGCCTCATTCAAGAACTGAATTGGAATTTTAGAGGAAAGCAATGTCTTTGCTGCAATTTGAATAGAGGCAGTCCAGTGATCCACAGGAGACAATGTAGTTCAAAGAAGTAGCCAGAGAATGTTCTCCTTTGTAGTTCTGTGAAATACAGTGCTGTTTATCCATTTATATTTGTATGTTTTAATGTGGGTTGCCAGTAAGGTCCATCATCCTAAAAAAAAAAAATCAGAAATCTTTTGCGGTCGATATCTCCTAAACTCACACTAAAGCTATCTACTGCTGATGGATAAACAGCACTGCAGGCCACAGTAAAAATATGAACACATGATTTTTGGGTGAACTGTCCCTTTAAATTAATCGCTGCAGTATGTAAAATGGTCCTACTTCACTTCAATCCCTTTTACTCCAGACTACACATTGTTTATGTTAAGAATTTAAAGGATTTAACTATAAATTATACGAAATACATCAGTAATAATGATGACAATAGGACACTGCCAGCCAAAGCTAAAAGAGGCCAACAGAAAGAATTCAATGATCCTGTGTAGGATTAAACTCCTGCTTATATTCTTGCTGTCATGTTCTGTGGTTCCTCCCATGCCTACATGTTAAGGAGTCCCTGCAGCTGCTGACCCAGAAATAAGTTTGCAGAATGTGGCAAGAACATGATCTCTGACAGAAAAAGTGTGTGTGTCTGTGTCTGTGTTTGTGTGTTGCTTGTTGGTATGCATAAGAGGCCAAGCGTGTACCCAAAGCCAGAGGGATTGTGGCCGGCTGTGAGTCGTGCACACACATGAACACACACAGGCTGATTCAGAGTGCATGTTAGAAGGCAGCTGGGAGGCAGCCAGGCTCTTTACAGCTGTAGGTAAAGTAGCTAAAAGCAGAGCAGTCATAGCATATGTTGAGGACAATACACTGGAACTGCATGCAAGGAAGACATCGGCTTTAAATCACTTTGGCTGGCTGAATGTGAATTAGTTTTAAAGTGTTTGATGATGCTTTGATATAGACTTTGATGGTCTTATTTAAAGAGATGGGGAGTCAGGCTCCACATTTGCAGTCATGCAGCCAAGTTCTGCTAATGATCAGCACTTCATGATTTGATCAAAAGGTGTGTGTTAACACAATGCCAAGAAGCAAAGAAGTAAGCAATGGAAAGCTGTTTGTAAAGCATTTAGGACAGGGGTCCGTCCTCCCAGTACTGGACATCCGAGCAAATTCACCCCAAGGTCAGATTGTGCATTGGTCAGAGAGAAAAAAAAACAAGAGCTACATCTCAGAGCCTACAGGCCTCACTGAGCATGTTAAATGTTATATGTTAATGTCCCTAACAGCACAATTATAAGATTACTGAACAAGTAGCCTACTGCTTTTTTGGAAGGGCTGCCAGGATAAACCCTCTTCTGTCTAAAAAGCACATGGAAGCATGACTGAGGTTCACAAAACTGCATCTGAACAAAGCAGAACACTTCTGGAACAATGTCCCATGCACAGATGACAACAAAGCGGAGTTATTTGTCATTTTCATCAATTATAATGTTAGGTAGTTCTGGGACAGATACGCAGCTTACAAATGACTAAACTGCAAAATTTGCCAGGTTACTCTGAGTTGGTGGGTGTTCACGTAGACTTTCCCAGTTGGGCATAAATGTTTCTGACATGAACATGACACATTCTGTCCTGGTCATCTGTGGCTTCATTCCAGTGTCCACACTAATACTTTTTACTTTTATTACTCATGACAGCTGCCCTTAGAAAGCACAGTGGTGTCTTCACCTTTGACCCTGTTACTCACGTAGTGTAAAGATGAAAGTGTGTGACTAAAGTGGTTTGTGATAGTTTTCATTTATCTGATAGACAACAAAACAGCACTTCTGCTGTTGTTTTATAATGATGTCTGCTCTATTGGCTGCTCAGTCATGTGATTAATCTCTGTCTGTGAAAAGGATTGTGAGTAATAACAGCTAGAAAAGTGTGCTGGCTAGAACACACTATGAAATGCAACTTTTGGGATATAGCACCTGACATGGTATGTGTTGGGACACCTGTTTTTGCTTGGTGCTGATTGTTCTGCTAGCTTTGTAAGAGACTTTTTTGCAGATCATACCGGTGTCTTGCGGCCTGACGAGAAGTCTGCTCTGACTGGCTGGAAGAATCTCTAACTTGACAATTTCCGAGGTGCTGGCGAGTAGCTGTGTCGCCTCCATGAGAGAGCAGTGCTCTGTGCTGGTCCCATCTATAGACAGAAGGATGTCTCCCACATGCAGTGCTCCACACCTGAAGAGAGGGTGGCAGCAGAAGAGAGGCGGATTATGTCACAAAGTTTTCTGTCAGGAGAGACGGTAATGCTTTGAAAGTTTTGTTGTCACCTCTCCACCACGCTGGCTGGCTTGATCTTGTCGATGATAATGACTTGTTTGTTCCTGTAGATTGTGGTGGTGAGGCTGATTCCCAGGGTGGATGAATGGCCTTTCACTATCTCCACCAGCAGAGGGCCTGAGGCTTGCTGCACAGCCTCTGAAAGAAATAAAACACACAAATACATCAGAGTGCAGTCATAACAGGGAATAATAAAAGCTTATATGTGACTAGATTTGGTGTGCTTCCCACAGCTGCTGATGGTCAATGTATGCTCCCATACAAACATCTGCCATATATTTAACTTTATAGTATATAGTTAACTATAACTACTTCCTGTGAAACAAGAGGAATTTTGACCTTGTTGTGTAACTGAATGTATTGTAAGTCCCAATGAGAAATGACGTAAAGAAACATAATTCATTGTCCTGTCATTTTGACATTTAACTGTCTTGACTTCAGCAATGACAAAGGGACACGTCATCTTGTATATATAGACAGAAAAAGTTAAATGTTTTGAGTAAGCGATGATGTTTTGTAGGACAAAGTGTTGTACTACTCAGTGTAAAGACGATGTCTTTGCTGTGACCAAGCAATTAAAACACAATGAACGGACTAAATATCTCGTTTGGATTTCTTAGATTTTAATTGTGGAATGCGTTTTCTTATCACTGTGAACCCTTAGATGAGTTCAGTTTGGAGGCAGGAGGTCTGCATGCTCAATTCCCCCACACAGATAGATAATGTGTGTCAACTGTCCTTGGTGACCTGCCCTATTTTTTGCATAGACTAGTGCAAAGTGTGCAATCTTGAGAATTAGTCACCATGACGAAATGGAGGTTATAATTAGGCTTTTAGTCATGTAGTGAGCTCCACTGTTTGGTAGCAAATTTTTATTCCTTTCTAACCCAATGATGAGGATATTACGCTCTCATGCTGACTTATTTATCTTTATAGACATGTTCTATTGCCCCTTTAAGTTCACCGACCAGTGTTTCTGTTGTTACAAACCTATGCCTTGCATCCAGACCTTCATCAAACACACACTGAAAATAGATAAAAACTTACTTTTAAATAGTTGTCAATGTTTCCAAAGACTGTGTCTGTCAAACTAAAAGTTCATTTTAATATTTAAAGGGGTGCAAAAGACTTCTAGAGTATTTCTTTTTGATGAATCCATATAAAAAATGTATGGTTTCATTGTATTCATAGAGGATATAGTGCTACTTTTTCTGGCTCATGCGTAAACTTGATAATGTAAAGCCTGAAAACGTACTTTTTAAATATGTTTTATGATTTTGGAGTATAAATAATAGAATATGACCCATCTACCCCTTTTCTCTATTGAAATGTGCCCTCGGGCCCGTGTGACTCCCCTGGTGGCATCTCCAACACCGACACTCAGTCACATCCACGCAGCCAAACGGCTGCAATATTTACCCTCAGAGCAATGCAGACCTACCATGCCTGCACATGCACGTGTGTGGGTGTTAGCTCACCCATGACAGAGATGTCATACTCAATCAGGAACAGAGCTTCCTGGCTGCTCTGCATCAGCATGGTCAAAGCGTCAGCATGCCTCTCTCTGTTCAGAGGCATCCCGTCTATGCTCAACACTCGGTCTCCGGCCTTCAAAGTGCCCTCTCTGGAGATGCACAGAAGGATAAAAAAAAGGAAAAATAAATAAATAAAACACAGTCAACCAGCAAAAAGATGCTCATGCAAGTGTTTAAGCACCAGTCACAGTAAATGATTAAACTGTTCCACATGAGTGTTTCCTCCCAGGTGAGATGAAGGATAAAGGAGATAAACGGCTGTAAAGTCTTTGATGGTGAATTATGTTTGCTCCAGTGTTTTGGAGCTTTTGGTTTTCATGGGGAAAAGTGCAGTGTTGTAGTCGCCTCGGGATGAGCAGTGCCCTTTTTGCTTTGAAGATAACATACTCTATATGTGTCACAGCCACAATTATAAGCAGTGGCCTGAGCATGAGCTCATAGAAAATAAATAATAATATGCGCATGTAAATGTTCTTCATTTTACATCATTTAGATGCATTATTCTTAAAAATTCTTAAAATATTCCACATGAATATCAGCAGATGATTTAATAAAGCAATTAGTAAAACACATCCACGAGGCCATACATCTGCATTCACACAATACAGCAACATGCATGCATGCACACGCACAATAATGTAAATAGGCTCATTCAAGCATGCTGACATGCATACAAGTCACAAAAATAGCTACACTTGTATATACGTACACAAACACTATGTCTAGTGGACACTGCATTGTCCATATCCTCACCTGTCAGCTGGACCCCCGGGCCGGACGTACGTAACCACCAGAGGACGTGACCTGCGCCAGTCTTCATGGAAGCCTCCTGTTAAAAAAAGGGAAGAAGCAGTAAAAAAAAGACACAGTGTGCTATAAAATAAAATAAAACATCCCATTGACTCACCTCTCATCACAAACCCAAAACTGTTTCCTTCTTTGTGTAAACACACCTCTATGGTTTTGGTTAGGACTCCTGAAGGTGTCTGAACTAAAAGAAAATGACATAATTAGTCACTTCCATAATCCCACAAAGCTATAGATAGAAGCAAATACTAGAGATATATAAAAAGCACCAGTGTTTGATTTTACTAACATTTGAGAAGTGCTGAATGAGGCGAATGAACAAATTGTTGTGGAGATATGATTTAATTAAGCTCTGTGGGTAACTTGATTCTCTGTGTTTGACCCATTCTAATGATTCAGAGCGATGGTGCAGCACCCGGGGACAGACTCTGTCTATGAGGCCCAGCAAGGAAACCCAATAAGCATCGATTTAGTAATCTGCAGGTGGAAAGATGTTGAGCTTGAAACCGGGCTGATTTTGCTGAAAAGTTTTAGGTTCAATTGTTCTTTAGCAAGGCTGAAATTTCACACTTTTACTTTAAAGATACTCCCTGAATATCTGACCATTTTCTCTAAATGGTAAAATTGTCAATCAAAATCATCATCTTGCGGACTTCACTTACCAAAGGGAGGCAGCTCATACTCTACCTCCAGCACAACTCTCTCCCCAATGTTCTTCAGCAGGCTGATAATCTCATCATGCCGAAGCTTTGACAGGTTGATGCCGTTCACTGACTTGATGTAGTCTCCTACATTCAGCTGGTCACTCCTGTGGAAAATCATGCACAGACCATTAGGATTCATCTACATTCAGTAGCATACTGAAGGAAAGCAGGCAGCTCCAGCACAACAACTATGGTCCCCCCGAGGTAGCACAAGTGAAAATGGAGCCTCACTGTTGTATCAGCTAGCAGATATTATCACGCTATTGTACATAGTTTGATATACACAGTTATACAGTGCAGAAAAGGATGCTTGGAGTAACTTGGGTTTCTTAAAGAATCATAAGCTCAGTGTGGTGGCTCCACATATCTCCATTGTGCTAGCCGTTTAGTTGACTTTCTGCTAATCCATGATGGGACTCCCACAGTTGTCATTATCAGGAAAGTGTCTATACAAACCAACTCTGTCTTTAATTGTTTTGTTTTAACATGGAGTTCTGCGTGGTGGACTGAGTCACAATTGGAGCCAGCCTCAAGAGGCCACTTAAGGAACTGCACTTCCATGTTGGCCTCATTTTTCAGCCCCAGAGATTGCTGCTTTATCGCCATAGATCTCTGTGTCATCAGAAATCTCTGGCCGTGGTGGTGGAACACAGAGCATAATAAGAGTAAGATTGAATTGCTATTTTTTAACCAGAAATTGGTCCAAAAAAAACAAAACAAATATATATATATTGAATGTATCATGGAATTTACATCTTGCCCATTTTCTAGTCATCTTAATCAGGAGTCTATTTTAACACCTACAAACATGTGTAAAGTGGGAGAGCTTTTAAGCCACTTTGAGTGACTTTACGACACGTCTGTGTAATCTAAATTAATGTTTAAATTATATTTACAGAAAAGATTATAGTTGTTAAATCTCTGTCAAGGATTTTAGGGCTCCAGTATAGAAAGCACCCAGGATTCAGGAGTGGGATGACTGAAAGCTTCCCCTCATCAAAGGCTGTCAGGGATGGTGTCTCACATCACATTCTGAGTAAATGTGCTGCTCATTGGAGAGCTAATTAATTAAATAGATGTTCTGCCCTGCTTGCCCTTCTCACCTTTGGGCTACTGCCAATCAGCAGTGACAGCAGACAGAGAGATGTCTTAACCAGCGGAGGCTGGACGGCCTGTCATCATGGTCCACTCTCGTCACACTTTATGTCATTGCCCAGTCGCTCTCCTGTCTGTCTGCATGTCTCTCCACCCAGTAAATTAGCTAGCACTTCCACACAAGCATGAACTCAGCTGTGGGAAGACAAGCTGCTTGGAAGAATTAGCACAGTGTCTGTCTTAAAACCTCCTTGGACTTGACAAGCGGTGGCATATTTGGCCAAGACATTTTTTTTTCAGGGGGGGCTGTGTCATTCTTACAAAAAATATGTGTGTGCGCACATTGTACTTCAGTCACATGCTACTTAATCATCATCAAATGTGAGTCTCCCACTACATTTCTTTTCATGTGGTTGATGTTTTATCTTAATAAGTAATCACTGAATATATTAAAAAAATCAAGCTCACAACCATTCATAATGAATGAAATAATAATAATGAAATAATGAATTGCCATGATACAGTCAATTGAAAATCTACAGCACCTAAAACAAACAGTTCATGCACACATCTGTCACGGGGACTTAATGCCACGTTATTAGTCTGAGTTGACATCAAGCGGATCTACCAACCCGCCTACGGTTACTGGTGTAAGTTTGCGACACGTGAGCATTTATTGAGACAGAGAAACAAGTCCGGACAGCTTGCTATGGTTGTCAGGCTTTAGGTGCCTCACAGAGCAGAGATCTCACCTGGCAGCTAGCCCACCTGGCCGCAGGTTTGACACTCTGGGCTTGCCATCCTTATCAGACCCTCCGGAGATGGTGAGGCCAAGGTTGCTGCCTTCCCTTTTCATCAGGTCCACTGTGGTCACTCCTCGATACTCTTCTGCTGACAGATACAGATGCAGGCACAGAGCCACAGTCAACATTAGCATCTGCTTGACAGAATCACCTTGTCTGAAAGGCAATGAAAGACTTTTTTCCTAGATCCTTTTTTTTTTTTTTTTTTTTACAGAAATGCTCTCTGACACATGACCCCTAACTTTATTTTCTCACATTCCTGTCTTTTCCTTCAAATCTCTCCTAGTGTGGGAATCTTTGTGACAGCTACACAAGGAGTACTAATATTGATGGTTGAAATTTATACACTGTTTAAAAAACTACATTTACAATCAGTTTTGTAGCCAGTGCATTACAGGTAGGAAATTGATTTAAAAAACTAACTAGACACTTAATGCGGAAATATTCTTTTAGTGGATAGCGGCATAATTCATCCAAACCTACTGGGCTACCATTGCCAGTAAATTGCTCTGACCAAAGTACTTTTTACCTTATGTCATGGATTATGTTCAGATCCATGCCGTTTAGTGAAGTTCGAGGTAGCTGGCAAAGCTCTCTGATGCCATGTAAATGGCACAAAGCATATTCATATAGCTTTCTTATGACCAAGAATCATGCAAGGCAGAGATGGTTAGCCAGTTAGCTGTGAATAAAAATAAGTCTGACATCAAATGATGGATATGCAGTTACGTAGTGTCATCAGAGGACTCATTCTGTCTGCTCCACATTGTGCTGTGCTGTTTCTCAACATGAAGTCTACCCACTGTGCTTTAGTACCAATGACAGGTGTGCCACACAAGCATTTTTTAACCTTATCTAAGCATTCTAAACAGAGCAGCATCAACCAAAACACAGCCGACACAGGGCTCCACAGGCACGCAGAGAAAGACAAAGATGGCATGACTCTTTCTCTTTTTTAGGTCATAGGTGTATTGAAAACAGTTGCATGAATCAGACAACAGACAAAACAAAGTCAGATTTGACTGTATTGTACCTGAAAGGCTGCGCCTCCGGGATGAATGTGATTGGTCATTTGCCCCGGAATCTTTGCTCCCTTTTGAGTATGGTCCTTCATCTGCGGAGACAGGGGGAGGATATGTGTGGAAAAAGGCAGCAGAAGGCTAAATGAACATGGTCACCCCATCATGACAGCAGCCCACACTTAAATGCTTTGAACTCCACCCCAGGTAAAGTTGGGGGCTCTGCGTGCAGAACAGCCACATCAGTCAGGCACTTACTGAACCAGAGTGATCAGCCTGAACTCAGGAGCCTGAGAGGGCATTCCTCTTTGTTTCCATGACAATCGGGTCATAAGTTTAAAATAGCTCCTCTGTGTCTGCAGAAAAGACCCTTGAAAACCATTCATTTGTTTGAAATATGCGACTGCTAAAGCATGGGAATTTTCTTAGAGGAACAGCATGCACTTAATGGACTATTCGTGCATGGAGAGGAAATCATCATTTTCATGTCATTTACAGCAGCTGCTACAGAAATCCGGGAAGCGTTCAATCTGCTCTGAAGGAAACTGATTTTTTTTTCACCCACAGTGGGACCCATTTCTGACACAGCATAGGGCTGTCCCCAGATTAGAAGAGCCACCGTCCAGCCATCTAAACCTGAATGCAGCCATGCAACCATGTCAGCAGTCACAGTGATGAGGAAACTGACTTAGCACTTCCATAATCCTGTCCACTGCAGATTACCTTTTCAGCTATCCAGCACGGTGATTGAACATCACATTATGAACTTAAAAAAAGAGCTGTGCCAGGAGCTCTTTTTCAAGAAGAGTGAACAGGGCATGTTAGTTCCATATACTGCAGCTGGAATGGAATTTCACAGTATAAAGTAATAAGACATAGTTGTTGTCATTATATACATAGTCACATGTGCTGTATGCTAAATCGTTGTGCTGTTATTGATGAAGTGTGAACAAATATGGGCTGAAAAGATGGATCTGACGTAGTATTATCCTACATCCCCTGTAGGACAAAGAATGTGAACCTAGATATCAAATCTGTTAGAAGTAACATCCCTGGCCTGTGAGTATCAGTTGGACATGAAAAACACCATTTCAGTTATTCTGACATTCTGTTTTATCTGTGCTGATTTGTATAGACTGAAGTGGGGGAAGGAAGTGCTCAGAGGGCATCAAACCCACTGTTTTATCTCCGTCCACATCACGTCTGCACATCTGTCCAACTGAAGCTGAGGCCCTTAGACAGCTGAGAGGCATAGATCTTTTGTCATACCTCCACTGACCTGAAACCTTTGAGCAGCTCCAGGACACAAGGAGCAAAAGAAGAAGTAGAAAAATCAGCCCTCATGCGCCAAATGAGTCAATCCCTTTTCCACAGAAATACCTCCATTGGACATGCATGTTATGGTGATGTACAGAACATCTCTGCATAAAGATTGTGTCTAGTAGCTATGAGGCATGCACACACACACACACAAAGCGAGTGACACATCACAAACACGTTAGGCTAGGCAAAAGCCTTGTAACCACACAGGTTCCTGGGGGCCCTGACAGTCCAGCAGCTGTCATTGCAGTCAAAAGGCAACATTTGCTCTGGGTTACGCGGCCCCAACATGCTGCACGTGACTTAACGCCATACAGTACCATGGAGCCATCCTCCCCCCCAGCTTAAAATAACCATCACACACACTAAGAGCCAGAATTAAGCAGATTAGAAACAGCACCATCAATGAAACACCTAATCAATCTTAGCTCTGCTGTCTTCGTCTTTGACTCTGCATCTAAAGTAACCTGCTGAGTAAAAATAAAACTCTCCCTCACTGCATAAATATGTAGCGAGTTAATTAACTCCTAAGTTAATTCAGGGCGCTGTGTATCTCTGATATCCAATCAGAATGTAGGTTAAATATGGGGGCAGTACTGACAATGACAATGAAATCATAATGCTATTTTAAGATGTAAAACTTTATTTATAAACCAGGCCCTTCCAGACCCAGTTTGTGTGGCTATATCTGCCCTAATTACACATGGCAGGACACTATGAAGAGCTGGTGGTCAAGTCCACTGACATTTAAATCTCTGGTAATCTTTCACTGCTATGCTATGATGCATGTGATGATTACCACTCACAGAGAAACTACAAAGATAAGCAGCTTCGTACAGGTGATCAGTGACCTGCTGCGGCTATGAATAAAAATCACAGTTTGGTGCTCTTACCAATGCTGTTTTTGGTGTCCCTCCTCAAACCACACAGCATGGCTGGTAGTTAAGTCAGCGTAGCCACCCTCTGGACGTAACCTTGCTGATCTTTAAGTAGTGGGCAGAGAGCCGAGGTTCCACCTGAGGGGGAAAAAAACTAGGCGACCCAAGAGAGCAGGTCTCAGCCACTCAGATAAAACAAAAACGTTTCCATTTTGTTATTCCTTTGCTCCAAATCCAACATTTCTGGAAGTCTGTGGAGCTGCAGAGGGCAGATTCTACTACTGAAATACACTCTGCTAAGCTTTGTTCTTCTATAAAATCCAAAGCAAGAAGGGAAATATTTCCTGTCCTTTTCTTGCCATTTCGCTGTGGTCCCTTTTCTGAGCTATTCTTACTAATCGTTGGTCTTTTTTTCCAGAGGATTTATCATGCCCTGTTCATACACTCACATGAGCTCACACATAACCCCTCTCTCCCTCACACAGAGCTAGAGTGTGCTCTCCCTCCCTCTCTCCCTCTCTCTGCCAGAGGGGTTCAGTGAGGCAGGCACACACGATAGTCACTCCCTCCCCCCCCTACACACACACATACACACACTTTATCCATTTCCCACCATCCTCAACCCACACACACTGAGACTAGACACGACAGAAACGGCACACACTTAACTCTCTGCACAATTAACACCACCTGCACATTCATCGTCAGGCTCAGCCCAGCACAGTGTCACGTTTTTCTCACATAGAGACTGCACCCATTTCACAGAATCTACACAAAGCTACAATCTTTCTCACACTCAAGCACATACTGCATATGCAAAATTCCTGTCCAGAACAGCTGCCTGCTTGTGTTGCAGTTAAAACTGATTTGAAAATATTATTGACAGGCGTGGCTGACACATTGAGGTGATTGCTTGAAAATAAATGAATGATATTCAGAAAGAAGAAAGGGAACACTTGCAATCTTGGGAAAAGTAGAAATGAGGTCTGGCCCTCTCATATTTCTCCCTAAGGAGGGTTTAAGGGCTTGTTGCTAATCTTTGGCCTCCACCCAAACACAGAGTGCTGCACCTGTCTGACCATTTGTCATGGACACAAGCCTCGACGCCTGCCACTTCCTGACCTGTCACTGCCGCCACTGGCGACAACAAACCCTCTTCCAGCTTTACTGGCAGAGGGTGTGAACCTCATCTGTGTCGGTATTTGCTTCAATAATAGTTGTACGTACTGATATTTGGATGCAGAGGATTAAAAAAGATAGAACATACACAACAGATCATATAATACAATGAATATACCCTTTCCCACAATGGCCTTACTACAGATGTGTAAAAGGACTACAAAATAAATGTTTCCATGTTTCTACCTGCTGTTGCATGAAGCCTAATTAGTCAGCTGTTCCAGTGGACACAATACTCTTTGGTGTAGATAATTTCCTCAGAGACTTTTGTCCTTAATACCCCATTTACAATGTGAGCGAGCGTAGTCTTTCAGAGCGAGACTAATTAATTTCTAGCAGAGTATAGAGAATCAAGAGATGGAGCAGTGTGTTGTGCTGATAAAAACCTTTGGGAACAGGCAGCAAATGTTTGATTATAATAAAAATGTACTCTTTTATGCTTAATCTTAGCTAGATGTGGTATGAGGGATAGAGGCCGAATATTTGCTTTGACCTTGGCATGCAAACAGAAACTGAGAATGTGCAATGTGAAAAAGCAAATTAAATCTGAATTTGAACCTTATGACATATATATAATTCCACTTTTGTAAAGCAAGCCTTCTGAAAATAGGCAACATTTTCACTTTACATTCACACATTCCAGACAGGATAGTCTGTTATCTCAGCTTCTTCATTGATCAAATTACCCACACTGCCATCTGATGGTGATTGGTGCCAGCTGCAAGCTAATGTCAGAGGAGCAAAATGACAAATTCAGACAAGGCACAGAGGGATCAATGTGTGACAGAAGAAAAGAGCCAGAGGACAAAAATGTCCCACACAAACTCACGTTTAACCCCTGAGAGTGAAAATTCAAATGCTCACGTTAACACTTTTTATGCACAGATCCAATGTACTATGTTGATCTGTAACCTAATCCTACAGTAGTTGCAGAAGCAGATGTAAAGTGGAGCAAAGGGGAACGTTTGCACTGCCTGTTCTCCAAATTTTCAGTTCCTAAATTACAAAAAGGACCATAATGCTCAGTAGAATCCATGTAGTGGCAACAGTGGGTGACACACTTCATCAAAAGCAAGGGCCACAGATCTTTTCAGACAACCCAACACTGGACGAAGCTTTGTGTGTCACAGACGGCCTAGATATCTATACTGATGGAGGTGGATGCCCCATAAGCCGAGGCTATAGCTCTCACAACAGCAGTGCAGGTTCAATTTCAAAATTTGCTGCACTTAACTCCCCCATTGTTTTCCCCTCTTGTTTCACTCTGACTCCACTGAGTGAAGTCCAAAAAACACTTGCTGCCTCTGCCTAGTGTGATGTTGTTTTACATATTGTCTAGCCTACTGTAGGTCAGGGCTACAGTAAAATGTAATAATGCAAGAAAATAATGCAGACAGGACAGAACTGAGAGGAAGAAGAAGTGAGAAAAAGAGACATGCAAGAGGAATTCATCCATACAGGGGCATTCTTCCTACAGTGCCAAAACATCTTGGCACCCCAGGTAAAAATGACTAGATTCGCCCCTGGTTATGTGTAAGATTTTGGTTGCTGAAGGATTAAGTTACAGATAAACACAGTGCATTGGATCGTACAACAATAAAAACAAATCTTTTGTTCATTTTTTCTGTAGATGTTACCTTTGGTTCTCCCTCTGATGATGCCCAGCCGACACCTGAGAGAAAAAGAGAACATCCTCCTCTTTCCTCCTGCGGAGCGGGCACCTTTCCTCAGGGCCTCGGGGAAGGCAAAAGAGAGCTGCTTGGGAGTGAGGTGCCCTTTTCCAAACACAACCCTTGCTGACATGTTCATTTTTTGATGAGTAAAGAGGAAAAAAACTGATTCTGTGTCCTCTTCCTGACACTTTCACCATCTCTTAGACATCGCACTGTCTGCCTGCCCTGCTGCTGCTTGCACGCTCTCCTCCCTCTCTGGAGAACATCCAGTCCTCTCAGGTGAGGCTTCCAGGCTGCTCCACAAACAGGTGCAAGGTTTAAAAAAAAAACAAGATTCAGATCCAGGACTTTTTCCAAAACATTATTGGTAACTCACTTCTACATCCAAGCAGCCACAAGCTGAATGGCTAAATAAATGTTATTTTTCTGCATCTCTGGCAATGTCGGTTTTAGAGGAACAGATGGCAAAGGGCTCAGGGCTGTGGGGCACAGCTTGCCTGCCAGAATGCAATGGAAACTTTCTCTGCAGGGAGCCGGCTCTGAACATTGTAAAATTGTATACAATATGAGCAGGGCCATTTCAGGTAATGAATTCTGATAGCAACCTCTTTAATCTATTGATGCAACAATTATATCAGCAGATGATTTGATTGAAAATGCCACAGACAACCTCTGGAGTCAGTTCAAGGTCCAGTTTTCTACTTTACCAATTCATACCAGGAGGTGGCACTAATTAGATACAAGAAATGACCTTTCAGTGCAGTTTCTGCAAGGTCTTTGCTGCTCCTCTGCCCAACCAAGTTGTGGGTATTATGATCAAAATCTCTTAATACTTGTATACAAACCCTACATTTAATGTCAAGTACTATTGAAATCCTTCATGTATGTGGTTATGCACAACTGCCATTTGAAAAGCACATATTTTCCACAGCAGCTGTGGGCATCAGGCACTTTAGCCAGGGCTCAAAGTGATTTTACTTAAACCTGAATTGAGCCCAGAATGTTCTTTGAGAGAAAACGGCCTCAAACTATGAAGTATGTACTCTTTCAAAAGCTACCCCAGATCACCTCTCAGAGGGAGAACAGCATTTATACAAAGTTATATGACCTCCTCCATTTATAATACAGGTCAATGCTCTTCTCCAGGCGTCGAGCCCCTTTTGTTCTCTTCCAGCATGCACTTATCTGGAAGGAGGTGAGGGGAAAAACCCCCTTTTACACTGTGTAGCATTACTATAGACTCACACTTAACTTCATGTTTTGACAGCTTCACAACTTTTGCATTGCTCACATTTGTTTAATGGCTTGTTTTGTAATTTAATATTACCACTGGTAATATTAAATGACTGGAAAATGTTTATAACACAAGTGCAACAATCCTAAAGACATGCAAAGAAATGCAGTATAAAAAAATAAAGATTCACCAAGTCATTTCTCATTTTAAAGAGTTTATTATGAACAACGAGTTTATTCGTTCTCCTCGCTCCTGAGCCTGGCGTTGGGGTTGGTGATCTTGATTGCCAGCTGAGCTGCCCTCTCCACAATCAGCTTCCTGTTCTTGGAGGAGACGTTGTGGGCGATCTCAGCACAATGAGTCCTAAAGAAAAGAACAGCATTCCATTAAGGACAAGATAGTTTTTGTCATGTCACAATTTCAGAGTAAGACTACCAGATGCGAATTAAAGAAAACAATACATTATTAGAATAGACATTTTAACACTGCAGTGAAAAGAAAGGTGAGAGCCACATTGATTTTTAAATCTGATTGCAGCTTATATGAAAAACAACATTTGTTTCTCTGCAAAGTTTTACTTGTAGCCACATAAAGCAGCTTAAGCAGGTAGGAAAGGTACACACTAAATCCAAAGGCAGTTGAACAACAGGTCTGTTTACAACACAGCCATTTGACCCAACTTCAGTGCACCTGTACCTTTTGTTTCCTCTATTAGGTAAAAACTGATAAAACTAGCCAGCTACCACTGATTCAGTATTATTGATAGGCCGCTGGCTTTAAAAACAGAATAATGAAATGCAGACACCCACTTTCAAACAGACAATTCAATTATGGTCTGTAGTTAATTTCACTAATTTCCTGTATTAGTTACTTTCTTTCTTAAAATATGAGTTAAGACATGGGAAAGTGTGGAGCCTACAGTGCATCTTTGATCAGCCAACACTGCAGTGTTTACATTTTGAATCAAATAATCAATCCTATTCCAGTGCCTGTAGTTACTCATTCTCTGGCCAGAAATTGAACTGTGTGTCTGATATTGGGTTGATTACTGGTTTCCCTAGTAAGCACAGTCAGCTATCAATAGATTTCTGACAAGAAAGTATCTCCAAGTTAATTGTGCAACAGATGATGTCCATGTCAATAAAGCCCTTTAGAACATAGTTTTACACAATTATGCCTAAAGACAGGAGGGTTCTTATTCTTGCTACTTGAATGATTGGCTTTAAGGAACCCCCAGTCCTTTACACCTCCTTTTACCTTTTCAAAGCCTCACCTGAGAATTCTGCTTCAAAAACAGCAATATAAAGCTATGACATTTGGATCTCAATTCAACTATTATCAAGTAATACAATAAATAATGTAGTTGCTTCCTCGTTTAAGTTCCTGCTTAAAGTTCAAGTTCCTGCTTAAAGCATCTGCGTGTATGTCACTGTTCAGATAAACCATGTAAATTTCAATTCACATGGATGACCCAAGCAAACAGTATTTAACCCATCTGTTGGCTGTTGCGAAACCTAAAATTTTCACCTATTTTAAACAGAATTTAAGTCTACCCACTTCAACAATACAAACATTGTAGCCTTATCCACATTACAGTTGCTTCTTATGTGTAATCCGTGTTCAGCTTACTTGTTGCTCATCATCAGGATCTCAAGTTCTTTGACATTGTGCACCAGGAACTTCTTGAAGCCGGTTGGCAGCATGTACTTTGTCTTCTTGTTGCTACCATAACCGATGTTGGGCATCAACATCTGGCCCTTGAACCTCCTGCGGACCCTGTTGTCAATACCTCTGGGTTTCCTCCAGTTTTTCTGTTAGCAGATAAAAAAAAATATATATATGTCAAGGAATTGTAACTTCCTAATCTGACTGCAGATAAAAGCAGTTTCCCCAACAATTGTGGGCTTCATACTTGTCACACTTACCGCAATCTTAACATATCTGTCAGACTGGTGGCGAATGAACTTCTTGGTTCTCTTTTTGACAATCTTGGGCTTTGTGAGGGGCCTGAGGGCTGCCATGGTGACTGAGGACAACGTTAAAACAAAAACAAGTTAACCACATGTCCTGCATGTTAACTTCAGTGTCGTTGTACTACACCTTACTGCCTGGGTCCTACCAGTATGAATACATTATTTTAGCTTAGCCTGCAAAGTGTGCAGGTGCGTGAAACGGAGCACTAGGGTTCCAACAAACTGTCGTAACTACAAACTATCTCAGTAACATTACGACTGGTGGCAATTGACCAAGTTTGCTGCTTCTCCCGTTTGGCGTCATCCTCAAGGTAAACGTGTTGACCAATGTTAGCTTGTTAGCATTTGCGGTTCGTGATGTTTAGCTAGCTAGCTCGTCAGCCATGCTACTCCACTGCATTCCGTGTCAACCTAAACATACATTTCACTAAACATTCACGTTATAAAATGTTACTTATATGTATTTAACGTCTGTACAAATATCACGCTACACAGCCGGCCTTCAGTGAATACTACAACACCATTTCACGGGTATGGCAGCCGGTCCGCTGCTTTAGTAGCTGCACTTTGCTTCAGAAACAGATTTTAAAGATGTAAAACGCTAAATTTCAGTCAGAATATATAGAACGAGTGTCGATAGTTGATAAATAATGCACTGATTGTCAAATATAGTCATAAATCGCGTAGATTAATTCAGATTGTAACAACTCACCCGCCGATGTAAATCCGAAAGGGACTTCAGCAACGGCGGAAGGAAAGAAAAGGACTTCCGTAAGACCTGCAATGCCTTATGGGTACTGTATTTTATCATAAGTGCAACAGGCAACAATATTTTGAATTTTACACCGTTTCTTTGTGTTAATAGAGTGTTTAATTGTTAAATAAATAACAATATGTACATTATGGCTTTTAACATACATTAGCACACAACCTATACGTCCTTCCACATGTTTATCACACACTTCCTGAAAGGCAGGCTTTTCATTGAGTGGACTTCTGTATGATGTACGCAGAGTCTACACACTGTTTAAAACATTAATTAATTCAAAGACTATTTCAGGCGTAAGCGCCTAAATCATGGACAAAAGTTTTTATTTTGCGTTTTACTGACAGCAGCGGAGGCTGTAGGAACTGAGAGCAAAGCTTCTGGAAAGGAAACGTGGGTGTGGCGTTATGTGGTAAATTATCGGTTTTGTCACATGATGATTTGTAATATATTGGCCTGCTTTGCGTAAATAGAAGGGCGGTTTTGCCTTCCAGTTTAGTTGCTTTCGAGCTCTCTGAAATGGAGCGTCAGCCTATTTTCAGGTGAGCGTCGAGTCAGGATTTCATGCCAGGTTCACGCTCTTCATCGTCCTGACTTTGGTTTTCCGTTATTTACAGCAGTGGTGGCGCACATTATGGAATTGCCAATCCTGGTTATGTACCAGCAGCAGAGGGTGCCGCTGGTAAGACTTGCGAATTTGAGTTTTTTGGGCTTTAATGGCAAGGTGTTATGTAACAAAATCTACACACGTAAATTTAAGTTTTTGGTAAAGTTGCACACTTCCGGTATGAAGCAGTGACGTCACTTCAGACGCAAAGATTCTTAGGACGACTGACTGCGTTGTAGTGTAGTGTGGTGTAGTTTAATGTAATGTAGTAGAGTTCTACTGTACTTAGAAATGTCTGTAATTGTCTGGAGTCTTTTATTAACATGTATCTTCACGGGGAGAGCCAAGGTAAGCCTTCAGCTCACTGATTGTGTTGATTGTTTTCAAGTACAATCATGTAACAAACTTGACATAAATTCAGCTTGGTTTTCTGAAGTGGAGTCTCAGTGGAGTCTCTAACAGATTGACTTTCACAATGGTTGTGTTTAGTGTAAGCTCTGAAAAGTTTTAAAAATATATTTTTATAAGATTTGAAAGTCTAAAGCTTTGAATGACTGAACTGGTTCTTCTGGTTTGTTGTAGCAATGTTTGCCCCACCTGTGGCAGCGTCTCAGGGCCCAAGCGCTCCTCCGGCCAGCATGTTTGACAACATGCCTGGCTACGAAGGAACCGTGGTAGGAGGAGAAGGTACTATTCCTTTATTTATCCCTGTTGGGAATTTTGGAAACAGACAAGAAGTGAAAGATGGCAAAGAATTAAAATATAAAATATAATAAATATTACTGTATTTGCCTTTGCATGGTAAAGAGCATGGTATACAAGAACATACATATATTACCCGTCTACAGTGTCTGTGTGATCGTTGAACTACAGCGCTCTGTAGATTAATTGTGACAAGCATGAATGAATTCCTGTGTCTCTCAGTGGTGAACTGTGGGAGCAGCAGTCTGTTGCAGTAAGCTGCACATATTCCTTGGAAGTCACTCCACTGACAGCCTGTACAAGGACCTCTAAGCATTCATTATATAAACTAAACACAACATATACCAACTATCTGGTGACCTGTCCTGGGTGTGTACCCCGCCTCTCACCCATAGTTAGCTGGGATAGGCTCCAGCCCCTGTGACCCTGTACTGCATGAAGATCCGGGTTACTATATAATGGATGGATGGAAAATCCACTATTTAAAAACATAAGACATGTAAATTAACAATGTCAGTTATTTACATTTATCTTTATGCTTAATCTATAATGAAGATCACATAACTTGTTAGTCAGACAGATCAGCTAGGTTACACTAAATAATTTAAAGTGGATGTTGGTTCTGTGTTTGCCTCAGAAATACTTTAGAGCTTTTGTTTAATGTTAAGGTGTTATGTAACATAATGTACAGAAGTAATTTCATTTTTAGTCAAAGTTTCACGCTGTGTTTGCCTCAAATACTTTTGACTTTGTTGTGACTGTTAAAAAGAGTTTTGTGGCTTGAGAGGCACATGACGCATGAATTGCTGACAGATAAGACGGTGGTTACTACACCAATTAAAAAAGTGACAAGAATGACATTTATCTCACAACAATAATGTTGTTTACACTACTGTATGTGGTACAACACACTGGCAATACAAAGGTAGTGGTATTACAAACCAGTGCAGAACAGTTTATTACTGACATTGTAGGTAATGTTATAATGAAATGTGGTTCTAATGGTCCTGTGTTACTAAACATTTGCTAAAGGTGGATTCCTGCCCCCACCCATGCCTGCGTACCCAGTTCCACAGCCTCACCCTGGACCTGAACAGCCCCACTGGAAGTAAGGCCAGAACCTTTTCCTTTATTTCAGCATGATCGCTGGTGGTGACTTCCTTTTACAACGTTAGCCCGTATGACTGACTGTATCACATTCTTTCACTGCTTCAGCATTCCATCCATAAGTGAAGACACTGCTCGGGATGCCTTTGTCCTGTACGCTTCCAGCAAATGCTGCTACAGCTCTTCCCCAGCCAAGGATGGTGTCATTACTGCCATGGAGGCATTCAATACCTACAGGGTAAGAAGTCTTTTTGTGTATAAGTATATTTGAACAACCTGAGTGGGCAATACGTCACTAATCTTTCAGGACATTACAATGGGTAAAGCAAGAACATTACACGTGTTTGTTTCTTCCTTGCATCATTTATTTTAGTACCGCCTGGAGACCTTCACTGAATCAAGATCTACAGAGTGGAGGCATGAGCCTTACAATGGTAAATTGCTGTTACTTTTTCCAAACAAACACAACACAAACTTATACTATACAGTTTTAGGAATAAGGAGTTCCTCCCCTTGTCTAAAAGACACACTTTTACTTAATTAAAATATGATAAATGTTCTGTTAAATGACTGAATGGCTATATAGCATAAATTCCCAGTAACTGTTTCATATTTAATTTAATTTTGTACAGGCCAGCCAGTGGATGCCTATTCTCAACAACCACCAGGGCCTTGGGATATTCCTGCACAGACCCCTACTTTTTTTGTGGACGGCAAACAAAATATCAAAGTTCCCTACACATCATCTGTGAAGGTAAAGTTTCTTTAAATATCACTGGCAGAAAGAAATATAACTCCTAAACCTTTATTCTGATGAAAATAATTTCATTCACAGCCCTGTCATTCCTGCGTGGGAATAGGACGAAAACCGTGTAAACATTGTGCCGGTGCTGGCAATGTAAGTATTTTCCACAAGCCTCAGAGAAAGGTTTACTTGAAAGGAGGTGGTCATAAGCTCTCTCTGTTTGCTCTACAGAAAGTTTGTTGGGTGTGCAATGGGAGTGGTTATCGCCATGGAAGCGATCAATGCCACCATTGCAACGGCAGAGGGAGGGAAAAGTGAGAAAGATCATTGATTAAGGTGAATATCACAAAGAAAAAATTTGTTATAAAACATACTGATGTTATTTCACATTATTCTGTCACAGCTGCAACTTCTGTCATGGGCAAGGATCAAGCCAATGTGAAGAGTGCAAAGGAAAGCAGCAGCTCCTGGTCTACATCAATCTTACTGTGAAATGGTACTCTCTATAATAATAATCAACCACATTTATGCTCACCTTTTAATTGTTAAAACCAGAAGTTATTTTTTTGTATCTATTGTTTCAGGACTAACAACTCTGATGCGTATGTTGTGGAACAGTCAAGTGGACTTAAGGTGGAAAATCTCAGCAAGGTGTCGGGCAAGGAGCTTTTCAGAGACACTCAGTACATGGTAAATGACGGGTTCTTCTACATAGTGTATATTGTGGGAGCCACTATTTATAAACTGCACAATAACACATTGAAATTGCTGGCCTGTCCGCGTAGAATCCTAATGAAACAAGCGGTCTGCAAACGATGTTAGTGTTACATACAACTCCAGTTGTATTGTATTGTGTATTGAACTGTGACCACTTTGAAAGTGTGTGACCACAAAACTCACTTTCTGAATAACAATTGCAGAAGTTGCAGATAGATGACTTTCACCATGCAGCCTGTGCAGAGGCCTGTGTGGCTTTCCTTAAGCACTTCCACTTGTTTGACCCCTCAAACTATAAATTAACTGGTGACCTATTGCGTGGTCATTCTTTGCAGGTGTACCCAGTGATGGGGTTCCCAGACCCTGCAGTGATGCAAGCTTCGCAGCGCTTTGTGACTGATCACCAGGGCAAGTACTGCAAGACATCACGCATTCTGCAACAGGTATCCAAATGATTCAATATAAAAAATATTTTGTTTGTAGTGGAGAATGTTTCCAAAAGTTTAAATCGAGGCAACTGGACTCAAGGATTGTTTTTTGAAGATGTTTCGCCACTTCCCCAAGAGTGGCTCCCCCAAGTGGCGAAACATCTTCAGAAAAAAATCCTTGAGTCCAGTTGCCTCGATTTAAACTCTTGGAAATGACTACAGATATGTAGTGGAGAATACTTTCTGGATCATTTTGTGCTTGTGTAACAAACTCATGCTTACCCTCGTTGTCTGCAGCGTCAAACCATAGAGCTGATACCTGTCACCAAGGTTACCTACACATGGAAAGGGAATTCTCACCTTTACTTCGTCTATGGAAATGAGTTCAAAGTTAATGCAGATAACTACCCTGCTACCTGCTGCTGCACTATCATGTAAATGTTATGAAGTGTTTCCTTTCTAAGCCTTATATGAGACTATGATGCTTACAATTCAAATACCTAAAGGGATTTTAATGCATGGCCTTATTCTAAATCTCTAGTTACTGATAAAGTTCTTTTCATATTTTGTATGTCATTTAAAAATACACTGACACAGGAACAAATGTGCAATTAATCTTTTTTATTATATATTCGCCATGTTTACCATCTGTAAAACTTACTTTTTTAATGAAAGACAATGTGATTATAATTATTTGTAGTTGTGTTATGTTTATGGTTGCAATGTGTATGTAAATGTAATCTGATAACAAGTTTGATTGCTATAGCTGAAGCATTGCTTTAAATGCTGATGTGAAGGATTGCTCTGAATTGCTGGAGAATCAGAGCAATTCAGAGCTTTGTACGCCTCTATGTGTCAGCTTGTCACCATGGTAACATCAGAGGAGACCTCAAACACCACCAACTCTTAGAGCCTGGCGTGCGAAAACGATTCGGAATTAGAAAATTCTGAATACAAGTTTGATAGAGCAGCATCTAATGAGCGTTTTAAGACTAAAATGGAGTCTGTAGTTCGAAATTTGTAGGAGGAGATACATTTGGCAGATCACACCGAAATTGCTTAATATTTGAAAACCTATAAAAAAAATTGAAGTTGACCCGGAATGTCTTCTGTGAGGCTGAAATCGGTCAATGTATGCTGAAGATACGCTGCGCCAAACAATTTACGGAAGAATAAAAAAGAAGAAAGAGGTGCATAACAAGAGTTTGATTGCCTAGCAACGGCAAACTAATAACTAAAAGCATTGTTTTTGTGTTCTGTCAATCATTGTGTATATTTTATAAGACATATTTTTAATTGCTGCTTTGCATTTTTTCACCTATTTGATTAAATCTTGCCATTTCACCAGCGTTTTTTCATCACGTCATTAACACTCGACGGTCGCACGTTAAATGACGCAAAGAACGTGTTCGCCATAATGATAATAAACCGTGAACACAAAGCTGCAATAACGCAAATTTAGCGTTGGGTGTAAAGGGGTGATCGATGCGTTAATATTCACCCAACAGCAACCAAGTTTGGACTGATATCGGTGGATTAAAGAATTGGTAAATCTGACTAAACCAAACAGGAACTGAGCGGAACAACGAGGTAAAGTTAGCATGCTAGCTAACTAGCCAGCTCTACCTGTTATGGTTCTTGCTAGTTCCTCAGTGCTGCTACGCTACATGTGCAGGCAGGTTTTGTTGTTCCGACTATAACAAACAACACACAATTAGCTGCACATGCCGGGACAGCGAGGGGACAATGAGAACTATAGCACTGTAATTAAAATGTGGCGACTTAAAAAAGTAGTGCTAACGAGCGAACATTGATTAGCTTCCCTGTGGTCTAGCTAGCCAAACACCGCAACAGGCAGAGTCTGACTTTCCTGCTGCCTGTATTTACCGTATTAGTAAACTAACATGGGAAGGAGCACACAATGTTTGAGTTGACGTTGTATGCTCCAGACGAATCTAATAAGGTGCTCACTATATGTTAAGTAGCATACAAACTTGAATACTACTCTGACAGTTGCAGACAGTCCCTGGAGGACAGCTGCACCTGCACGCTCAGTTGTGTGTATGTGTGTAAAGCGATGGAGCGAATCAGTTTGGTCGCTCTTTGTACTCCCGACTAAAGCGAACGCTAATTATGACCTTTCAACATTGAACTCCAGTCGTGCTTCGTTATGTTAATGCCATTCGTGCTTTAATGATTCCAAGCCGCGGCAGCAGTTTAGGTTGATCACAGTCCCCTCTAGCCTCTGTGTGGGGACTGAAATGTAAAGAATGATTCAATAACGAAGTGAAAACATATTGACTGACATGTCCTATTAACAGGCTGTGCTATGGCGTCGGCATCTGCCAGTGTAGACTCCAAGGCAGAGCTGACTGCTTTACTGGAACAGTGGGAGAGGGAGCAACAAGGCAGCACACAGGACCTGGTTAATATCCTCACCAAGTAAGTACAGAAGCAGGGCATCAGTACTTGGGCATCAGTTGAAGGTGGCTTATAGAGAATCAAATAGATTAAGGTGCTTTAACTTTCAGGATCTCAGAACTTGTTGAGAAGGAGACAGAGGAGTACCACAAAGCGGACCCTGACCCTTTTGATGATCGACATCCTGGTATGAAAAAAACACATGCTCTCTGTTGCATGTAGACTACACTTACAGCACTAACTTGGGCAAAATCATGCATGTAATGTCAGAATTTTTAGTTTGCAATAATGCTATTTCAGTCCCCAAGAATTTAGTATTTAAACCTAATAGGTTTATTTTTTTTTCTACTTAATTGACATTACTATTTGTACTACCGTCTTTCACTATCACCTGATGGCATTAATAAACGATAATGTTTTCTTCATTGTGATGTCATGTTTTTGATGTTTCCCTTTTGGCCACTAGGGAGAGCTGATCCAGAATGTGTGTTAGGGCACCTCCTCAAGATTCTGTTTAAGAACGATGACTTCATGAACACAGTATGAACGAACCACACATTTCAGAATGTATTTAGTAATCTGTATATATATATATATATATATATATATATATATGTTGTCTTAATTTTTAGCAGTTCACTTAGAAAATGATTTTAAAACATCTGTTTTTGTTTAACAGCTGGTGAACAGCTATGTAATGACCAGCAGAGAATTTTCCCTAAATGCTGCAGCTTGTCGCCTACTTCAGAACATAATGCCTGGGTTGGAGACAGCCGTGGTCTTTCAAGAAAAGGTAAAGTAATTCTGATTTTATTATTAGATAAGTGTGAGTCTGTTTCTTTCTTGAAAGACTGATATACTTTATTCAGGGCCTGCTGACATAAATATTATAATAATCTACCAACACAAGAAAAACAACAGTTTGACTGAAAGAAGCTGAAATTGGATTAACGGGAGATGCTGAAGACAGTACAATCCTTAAAGTATAATGTGTTATTGATAATTCTACTTGACTAAAGTGATCAAATGTACGGAACAGAGACCACTTCAGTTGTCTTATGTCAGTTGGGTCGTATTATATTTGCCTACAGTTAGGAGGGACAATAATAAAATATGCTAACCATGTATAGTATTTTTTTCTAATTAACACAATAGTTTATATGATTATGTCTGTTCACTTGTCTCAGGAGGGCATAGTTGAAAGGCTGTTTAAATGGGCACAGGAGGCTGAGCAGCCCCTCAGAATCTATGCCACAGGCTTGTTGGCAGGTGCCATGGAGAACCAGGACATTGCAGCCAACTACAGGGAGGAGAACTCTGTTTTGGTCAGTAGGTGTTTGGCCAATTTATATTGAATGAGAACTCTACATAGTGAAAGATATCACATCAACTGATACAATTGTTTATCATTAGGTGGTGTGAAGCAGCAGCTGCCCAACTTGTTTTTCATACTTTATTTTGACAGGTGCCTTTGATGCTCCATCGGTTGCGTGAGCTTCAGGATAAGGATGCTGAGAACAAAAGGGAAATCAAGCGGCCAAGCCCCAGGAAGACACTGGGTGAGCCTTTGTTACCTTTGGACGAGGAAGCTGTTGATGGAGGCTTTGAAGAAAAGCCCTTCACACCAGGTCGAAACGGAGCTGAAAAGGAGGGGACTGGCCTCGGGGAAGATGGAGAAATTCCCTTCTCAACCATTGAGCCCGAAAACGAGCTTTCGTTCCGTCTCAACTCTCCTCATAAGACCAGCAGCCGTGCCAACTCGGCTGTTAAAACCATGATGAAGCCCATGTCGGCCCCAAGTTTGCTGACGCAGCAGGGCATGTCTGATGGCAGCAGTTACCTAAAAAGGAGAGCAGAGAGGGAGAGTGGCAGGACCTCAAAACAGAAGCTTAATTTCTCTTTGCCAGAACCAGACAGGAACTTCAGTGAGCTTTCCAACAGCAGCTGGTCTGAGATGAGCCCCTGGGTGATTGGCAACAACTATCATCTGTACCCTCTGACCCCAGAGATCGAGCAGAGGCTCATCTTGCAGTATCTTACCCCCCTAGGGGAATATCAGGAGGTTTGTTCAATTTTATTATCTAGTTGAGTATGTAGCCCTGCAACAAGCGGCAGATCAATATATATCGGCAAAAAGAGCATTTATAGATGTTTTGATTAGTGAATCAAGCTATTAAAATTTAGTACTATGACATGTATGATGGTTCCTGGCCATCTTTGAATTTTGCATTGATAGTCTTCTTGGGCTGTGGATAATTATACATTGCCAGTACTACAAAATGCTTTTTTGTTGCAGCAATAAAATTGTGCCATAAAAACAGGATAGAAGTGCCAGAAAAAAGCGTTTGGTCCTTGTAGCTGTGCTGCTTCAGACAGTACATGTGCACCCCTTGTCTTGTATATAATATACCAGCAGATGTCACTCTTCAATAATTATGATCAAAGAAATGTTTTGAGGGGTCACCTAATTGCTTTTCAGTTTATAGAGGAAACCTTAAAGATAAGCAATTTGTAATAATGAATTGAAATGAATAATGAATTTTAGCCACTAGGCATTTAGAAATGTTTGCAGTGAAGGAAATTGACTTGATTTGTGTGTTTTTGATGTTTGTTTCTGCTCTCCTACAGCTGCTAGCAGTGTTCATGCAGATGGGAGCTCGTGAGCTACTCATGCATTACATGGATCTAAAGCAGACCAATGATGTACAGCTCACATTTGAGGCCCTGAAGGTAAACAGTCTCTCCTGTAGTTGTCCAGGTGCTGAGACCCAATAACAGTTTCTTCCATCTCATTCCTTACTTTCACAGTATTTAGCTTCACTGCTGTTACACAAGAAATTTGCTGCAGAGTTTGTTGCTCATGGAGGAGTTCAGAAGTTGCTGGAGATTCCCAGGCCATCTATGGCTGCTACTGGAGTGTCACTGTGCCTCTACTACCTTGCCTATAACCAGGATGCCATGGAAAGGGTATACAACAGACAGATCAGTAACAGTCTCATAATGTTGTTTTTGTTTCTAACAATATCATGCAGGTCACATATGTAATTATGGATGTGTCTTCCACTCCCAAGGTGTGCATGCTGCCCCACTCCATCCTGTCAGATGTGGTTGGTTACACGCTGTGGCTCCTGGAATGTTCACATGCATCCGGTTGCTGCCATGCTACCATGTTCTTCTCCATCTCCTTTTCGTTCCGTGCTGTTTTGGAGCTTTTCGATAGGCAGGATGGGCTCCGCCGCCTTGTCAACCTGGTAAATATGCTCAGAAGTCAAGACAGTGTCACATTATGCTACAACAGATGCTGCCTGTGCACTAATGTATGATTGGAACTGACTGCTTTCAGATTAGCACACTGGAGATCCTGAACCCTGAGGATCAGGGAGCGCTGCTGAGTGATGATGAGATTTTCTCCAGCAGGCAAACGGCCAAGCACACCTGCATGGCTCTTCGCAGGTACTTTGAGGCCCATCTGGCAATCAAGGTGGAGCAGGTGAAACAATCGCTGCAGCGCACAGAGGGGGGCGCCCCCATTCACTCTCAGCCCTACTACAAGGTACACAGAGAATAAGTGAGATAAATGTTGCTGGATGATTTATTTAAATGTATTGCACAGTTTTGTTCTGAGCTGCTCAGTCTGTTTGTGCCTCAGTTTTTTTAAATAAATTGCATATCTGTGACCTTCTCTTGTCATTCCTCAGGCGGTCAGCTATAGCCGTGAGCAGGTGGTGGAAATGATGGAGTTTCTGATAGAGTACGGTCCACTCCGTCTATACTGGGAACCAGCAGAGGTCTTTCACAAGCTGTCATGTGTCCAGCTCCTCCTGCAGCTCATTTCCATTGCCTGTGACTGGAGGACGTATTATGGCAGGTATTGACAAAACACTAATTTCCTTGTCTAAACCCATATCTGATTTACATGATGTAGCAGTTTTCACCTAGATATTGAGTACTTAATTATACTGTTGTATAGTAATGATCATTTTTCTTTCCCTGTAGGAGTGATACTGTTCGTTATGCCCTTGACATCCTAAGTATCCTCACAGTCGTTCCAAAGACCCAGCTGTTGTTGTCTGAGGCTGTTGCTGTGCTTGATGAGGGAGGAGCCACTGTTTCCACTGTTGGTAGGTGTTAATCAAAGTATGCCAGTAGTTCAGTTAAAGAGGAACTTGCTCATTTACAGCGAGCTTTGTAATTTAGAGAATGGGTAGTATGCATAAACTTGACATGACGCTAGAATTACTGCTCACACTGTAAATCCTAATTCTGCATGTTCACTGTGGACTTAATAGCTCAATGCCTGATTTTGTGGCTACTTGTATGAGTAGAAGGAATTAGGCACAAATAGGAAGAAGAGATTATGACAGCTGAAAGTCAGGCACTACCATTTGGTGAAGACAGCAGCGCAGAGCAGCCTTGTGCCGGGCAGGGACAGCTGGTAGAGTCACTGTATGCAGCGATCAACATTTGGGCCACAAATAGATACTGATAAGACATGAAGCCAACACTGTGCGCTAAAGAGACTTAGTTCAGAGTAATGGAGCCAGCAGCAGTGTTGTGTTATTAACAGTAACATTACTGTGAAAACCAATACGTTTTTGATATTATGCTGTTTGACCTTACTTTTATACATCTGCTTGGCTGATTTAGTCCCTTCAAACTAAAAAGGTAGTGAGAGCAGAAAATATGTCAATAATTCCTGAATTCACTGTGGTGGTTTCTCATGGTGTGAGCATGAAAGTGAGTGAAATTGACTGTGTAGAGAAATGTGTCATATTAAAGTCCAAATCACATTCACTGTCCACAGAATGTAGTAACAGGCAGCAGCTTTGTATTTTTATTCCAGTGTAGTCATTAAAACTGTGCCCAGTCCTGCTGATGAGTGGCTTGGCTGCAAGTATTATTATTTTTTTAATTGCTCTGGCTTTTTTCTCTTACAGGGATGAGTATAGTCCTAGCAGTGGCAGAGGGAGAAGTATTTGTGAATGACGCAGAGATTCAAAAGTCAGCTCTGCAGGTTGTCATCAACTGTGTATGTGCCCCAGATAAACGCATTTCCAGCATCGGCAAGTTCATCGCAGGAACCCCCCGTCGGCGCCTGCCACAGCCGACCAAAGCCAGCGAGAGCGTGCTCACTAAAATGTGGAATGTGGTGCAGTCCAACAATGGTATCAAGGTATAGCTGACATACATTACTTACCAGACATTTCTCAGCATTAAAGAAAGGTAGCCAAATGACACTAAATGCTGATACTGTGATACTATATACTGCAGCAGTAAATAGACTGTATTGATATAATGATGTTTTCACGGTACATTCTTGCAGCTGCCACGGGAGGTTTTATCTGTGCATGTGCATATATAGACATATATATATATATATTGTGGGACAGCAAGTTTTGTTGTGCTCTCTTGCAAGTTGATGCTGAGTCACTGAGTACTGTATGATAATTGAGGTATCAAATGAAGCCCTGCAG
Source organism: Parambassis ranga (assembly GCF_900634625.1). Classification (NCBI taxonomy): domain Eukaryota; kingdom Metazoa; phylum Chordata; class Actinopteri; family Ambassidae; genus Parambassis; species Parambassis ranga. The sequence goes on along the minus strand of NC_041028.1, from coordinate 6,813,852 downwards.
CACTTACCTTAGCATTCACAGAATTAGTCATCCTTATCAAGGTAGCCATCCTAATCTTTAAAACACTTTTCAGACATGCCCTCAGTTCTGTTCAGCAGGTGTTTTTAACTTGCATTCTATGACTGTCCTCTAGGTGCTGCTGTCCCTGCTGATGGTGAAGATGCCTATTACAGATGCAGATCAGATCCGAGCTCTGGCCTGTAAAGCTCTTGTGGGTCTGTCTCGCTCCAGCTCTGTCAGACAGATCATCAGCAAGCTGCCTTTGTTCAGCAGTGGACACATCCAGCAGCTCATGAAGGAGCCTGTGCTCCAGGACAAACGCAGTGAACATGTCAAATTTTGCAAGTTTGCTGCAGAGCTGATAGAAAGAATCTCAGGGAAGCCATTGCTGATCGGTACAGATGTGTCTCTGGCATGGCTGCAGAGAGCTAGTGTTGTCGCTCAGTCCAGGATCAGTTTCCCTGAGAAGGAACTGCTGCTTCTTATAAGGAACCACCTTGTAGCCAAGGGCCTTCATGACACGGCCACGACGCTCACCAAGGAGGCGGATCTCCCGATGGTCTGTCTGTCTCATTCTACACATTCAGCTTCTCCTTTCCCTCCTGTCGCTCCTCCCCCACCCGCCTCTGCTGTCACTACTCTGCCCCGTACCCCACGGCTGGCCAATGGTGTCGGGTCAAGACTCGGAACCCATCCCTCTCATTCATCCACCCCAGGATCCAGCCATCCACAAACTCGTCCCGCCACATCACAACCCACTGCATCCTCTGCTGCTTTTCCGTCAACATCTGTCCCTCACTGCAGCAATGGCTCTCCGTTGATTGGGCGAATTGTTTTCTCTCGTGAAAGGCAAACTGGGTGCAATACAGTGTCCTGCAAGAAACCTCGGGTGCTGCGGCAGAAATCTGACCACGGGGCCTTCAGCCAGAGTCCAGCCATGAAGAAGCAGTTTGACAGGCACCTTCCTTCCCCCCCTGCATTAGACAGCATTATCACAGAATACCTGAGGGAACAGCATGCACGTTGTAAAAACCCTGTCGCAACCTGCCCTCCTTTCTCCCTTTTCACTCCCCATCAATGTCCCGAACCCAAACAGAGACGCCAAGCACCTATCAACTTTACATCCAGACACACGCGGAGGGTCATATACCCGAAATATGGAGGTGTAGACGGGGGATGCTTTGACAGGCATCTTATCTTCAGCAGGTAGATAGTGTTCATATTTCCTTCCTAAACAGCCTATCCTTCATAGCATGGTCTCTATATTGCTTTCTTTTCTTTTTGTCTAGGTTCCGACCTATCTCCGTGTTCAGGGAGGCAGATGAGGATGAGAGTGGATTCATGTGTTGTGCTTTCTCAGCTCGTGAGCGATTCCTGATGCTTGGGACCTGTACGGGACAGCTCAAGCTCTACAATGTGTTCACAGGCCAGGAGGAAGCCAGCTACAGCTGCCACAGTTCAGCAATCACTCACCTGGAGCCCTCACGGGTCAGTAGAGAGACACTAATTAGTTACCGTGTGTTTGACCTTCACTGTGCAGAAAGAGTTTAACACACAAAACCATGATAACCATGGTTGGTATAGTACACTGAGAATGGAGTTTTCAGAAGAAATTTTACATTAATTATGTTTTGAAATGATGTGTATTTGCATACTGATACATTCAGGATTTTTTTTAATGAAAGAGAAGGCGTACATACATTTTAAACTCATTCTAAAAGTATTTTAAAACATGTTCTAAAGAGGATATTTTGTATTTTCAGGATGGTTCTCTGCTCTTAACATCTGCCTCTTGGAGTTATCCTCTCTCTGCATTGTGGGGCATGAAATCAGTCTTCATAATGAAGTAAGCAAGCTCGTTATTGCTCACATAAAATTTGAACCGTTAAATAAAATATACAGACTCCTGACGCAGTATGGAATTTGATATAATTAATCACATTTAACTGAATATGCACGTAGTCTCAACGTGGATAAGTTCATATCTTTATGGGTGTGTTAATTGTCATTTAATGTTGATAAATACAGCAAAGACATGAAAAGTTATTTTCACCTTTTCAGGTTTTGTCTGTTTGCATGTGTTATTTAGGTTACAATGTGTTAAACATCAAGCTGTTTTAATCTACACTAAGGTCAAGAAAAATATTAAGATTTAAGCATGGAATTGTTTTCACATGTTAAAGGAAGACATTGCCAAAAACCCCCAACATATGACAGTAATCAACAAAGTTGAACCAGGAACTGTGCCTGTATGTGATCTGAATGCCACCATGAACTGTATGTGGTGTTCTCTGCTGAATGGTACAGCAGCTTTATTCTGTTGAAAGAAGGAGCTGCCAAAAAGAGATGACATGCTGTTTAATTATGCACGCTAACAGCCTCAGGGCTGCAGTCTTTAGTTCATGAAACACAAGCTTTTGGCTCTGTTCATCTGCACAGTTTAACCAAGGCAATACATGGACTCTGCTGATTGTTTCAGAGTTTGTTTTACAACATTTTTATGGTGTAATGCAGTATAAAGTGCTCTGATTTATTTATTCAATACTGGTGCAAATTAAATGTTGCTCTCTTCGTCAGGCATTCTTTTTTAGGGGACCATTATGTGGAGTTCAGCAAGCTGTCACAAGATCATGTCATTGGGACTAAGGAGCATATGGCACGCGTGTGTATCTAAATGATTTTTAAACTTTTAACATTTCAACAAAAAAGTTGTGCAATAAACTGGTCAGTGCTCACTCAGTGCTTTTCTTCTACAGATTTATGACATTCAGACAGGTCAGGTAACTCTGACTCTAAACAACCCAGACCTGGCCAACAACTACAAGAGGAATTGTGCCACCTTCAACCCTACAGATGACCTGGTACTAAATGATGGTGTGTTGTGGGATGTGCGCACGGCTCAGGCTATCCACAAGTTTGACAAGTTCAACATGAACATCAGCGGCGTCTTTCATCCCAATGGCCTGGAGGTCATCATAAACACCGAAATTGTATCCTTCATACTTAAACTTTTAGCTTGGTAACATTGACAAGGGATTAAAGTAAAGTCTCATTTCATTGCTAAAGATTAAATATGTATTACACTTGCCACAAGGATGGAACTGAACTCACAGCAGATTTAGTTGATCCTAATGAATATCATAGTCCTTAACTGGGACTTTCAGTGGGATCTGCGAACCTTCCACCTCCTCCACACTGTGCCTGCACTAGATCAGTGCAGGATAGTTTTCAACAACAACGGCACTGTCATCTATGGAGGTAAGTACCGAAGCATTTGGCACGAAGCCTACAACTCACCACACTCTGCATGTGAAGTGTGTGAAAGGTGTGTTTGAATGAAAGACAAAGTAAGCATGTGAGTATTTTGAGAGAGGTGTGAACAGGGATAGTAGCGGTAAGTGTCTAGTTGTGTGTGCGCTGATACCACAGAGTCTGACACAGCCATATGGGCAGAAAGCTCAATGTTGGATTGGCAACAGAAAGAACCAGCTGGTTCACGGCACCTCACAGGAGGAGCCAGAGCGTAATGGCTCTGCCTGTACAACGACCATTTCAAGCTCCCAAGAGCCAGAACCACAGTGAACCAGCTTGCTGTGCTCAGTTTTTATTTACTCTCTTTCTCTCTCTGTGGCTCTTTGTTTTTGAAGCAATGTTGCAGGCTGATGATGAAGATGATATGATGGAAATGCAGATGAAAAGTCCATTTGGTTCATCATTCAGGACTTTCAATGCCACAGACTACAAACCAATTGGTGAGATTTCTTTAGGTAGTCATAATTTTTAATCAATGTAATATTTTGTCTTGACTCTTGGTTTGTTCTTGCTTCTGTTCTCAGCCACTATTGACGTCAAGAGGAACATATTTGACCTTTGCACAGATACAAAAGACTGCTACCTGGCTGTGATTGAGGTACATTCTCATTTGTTATCACATAACTTCACCAAAGGTTATAATAATTTGTCTCACAATACATGAATCTGTCCCACAGAATCAAGACTCTGTCAACACTGACACAGTGTGCCGGCTGTATGAAGTTGGTCGGCAGAGGCTTGCAGAGGAAGAGGAGGAAGACGAGGAGGATCAGGTTCTTGCCGGGGTTGTTTTCATAAGTATATCTGCAGGTTCTTCAGAATTAATTTTAAATGACATTTTCTGCAATCTGTGCTCCAGGAGGATGATGATCAGGAGGAAGATGATGATGACGACGAGGACTCGGATGATGACGTCGATACAGATCCCCTTATCGCTGAGCTAGAAAATGAGAATGGTGGAGAGGATGAAGACGATGAAGAGGAGGACGATGGGAATGATGAATTCTCTCCCTCTGATGAGGAGGTAGCACGTCTTCTTGAAGAAGACGTTGATGTTGGGGATGAGGATGATGACGATGATGAGGATGATGATGACAATGACGAGGACGACTCGGATAATGTGGATCTGGATGGAGACAATGGTGAGTTCACACTGTAGAGTCTGCAAGTTTGTAAATAAAGATGAGTGAACCTGTGGTATGTGTGTGGTGACATTTATGTGGTGACACATCATGTGTTTTTAACCATAGGAATGGTAAAAAAGCCAGTGATTACTGATTCAGTGGTGATAAGGGGGAACTGTGTGGTCTGTGTTAGCACCTAGTGGTGTTAGCGATTACTCAAACATCCCAGCACCAATCCTCAGATATGGGTTGGCTTATAAAGTGTATGTCATATTGGTGTAATTAATCTCACTGACTGAAGTTCTGCACTGTATGCAGTGTATAATGTAGTAGTTCTGTGAAGCAGTGTGCACTGATGCTGTTCCTTACTCGTGCATGTCCAATCACATCATCCACCCTATATTGATAATGGTTTCAATTGTCTGCTCATATTTTCATATCATTGTTGAAGATAACTTTTTTCCAAGATTATTTTATAGATTATCTACTATATATGCTTTCGAACAACCTGCTTGTAATGATATTAATAGGATTAGTTTATGTGTATGTTGGCTGGCATCATGTTTGGTCCACAATTTTATGCTTGTCTGGTTACTGTCAGGAAATGTTCTCTCTCCCTGTGGAAGTGAAAACCTGCTGACTAAGTTTGTTTAGACAGTGACAGAATAAGCAAAATATGGGCCTATATGTAGAGCTGCTTTTTACTCCTTACCCACTGACCCATTCAGCACAAAATCCCTCATTTCTAAATCTGTGTATGTCTGTTGCACCAACAGACAGCTCTGACAACTCTGACCTTGAGGATGACATCATCTTGTCCCTGAATGAGTGAGGAGCCACTTGACGTCCAGGAGACGTCCAGGATTGAGGAACCAGTCGACATGTCAAAGACTTCTGCCTCATGGACATTTGAGAAGCAGTGGCACAGATATGCACGAAAGGAGGGTAATATGAGCAGAAAATGTGGGAGAAAACTTGGAGCACTGCCAGTTCTAAAACAGTAGGTGTCTGCACACTTTTCAAGCGGCAAATTGAAACTGAGGAAGAAGCTCAAAAAGATCTAAAGGAGAGGAGAACAATGCACACAAATTGAGTTTGCGTCTGGCAAAATGATTGTATGTGATATAGTTTTATAAATACAAAAGTGAGCTTGATGATGAGTGAAATGAGCAGTGTGTAGATGCGGTGAAAAAAGTTTTATATTGTACCACATTAATGGCTGTTTACAAGCCTCTTCATTTGATATTGATTCACTCAATTTGTAAGCCTCTGTTTGGTCACAGATTACTTTTTGTAGGAGAAACGGCTTACATGGCAGGGCTGTGGGTTCGCAAGTGTTTGGCTGAGGATACAACTCTCTCTGAAACTTGTACTTAGCCAGACCGCCTGGAATAATCACCAAAAAGTACTAGATTATTGAATTAGGCAGCTAAATTAATGCACAAACACGTTGCTTGACAGTTCATCAAGCCTCACCCTCAGGTGTTATTTTCACCATAAATTGGTGACCAAAAAAAACCCCACCCCCAGACACAGCAGTGCCATTCGTGAACACCACCCTCTGATTTTGTTATGTAAATAGAGAAATTAAATCAGCCTGGTGCTCTAACCAGTGTGGACACTGTAACAAAACCATTGACACACCAGCTCACTGTCAGCACGACAGTCATAAACAGGCTTCCACTGCTCTTTAGCATTATTTCACACCTATTTAGTGAGAAACGCAAGGATTTGACTTCTCAAAAAGATTGCACAGCCGATCATACAGTGGGAATAGAACAAAAATTATACCAGAAAAAATGAGCATCTATCACTGTGACTTTGGTTCATAACAAGACTGACAAAGAAACAGGGTAGTTTTTGAACATTCTAAGTGTGAAATGATAAAAATCGAAAGTGTTTCCTTTGATAGACAGAACGGAAAACTTTAAATAGATGCCTAGCACATGCACACATAAGTGCTGTGCAAACATTTCATGATTTTTCAGATGATTTTGCCTTTTATCTATTCATTTTACCTGTTCTTTTATGTTCAGTTTCTTGAAACGGTTTATGTACAGCTTGTATGTATCTAAAGTATTTTTACTATAAATAAAGGTTCAAAAATTATTTCTGTGCTTCTTCAATGAGGCGGGTAGGAGTGTGCATCAGAAGCGAAATGGGAATCCAGATAATGCTTTGCAGTCTGGACGGATGTTCTTCAAACGAGGAATCATTAAGGTCAGTATTGTAGTACCAGCTTTGCTATTTTCAGTGGGAAGAAAGTGACAAGCTGTTGCAGTCAAACCGTAGATGTGACCGACTGATTAGTTACCCAGTGACAAGTCTTTGCTATCATCAAAACACTAAATAACACTTAAAAAAAACCTCTTCTAGAATCAGTGTCAACGTGTACTCAGCCGTTCAGGCTGCACTGCTGGTAGATTTTTTTTTTTAAGAATTTGTATATAGATAAAAAAATATGTGAACTAATGATGAGGGTATTTTAAGGTTTACCAACTAAAATCACTTCTTTTTGTTGCCTTTTATTGGTATGGGTCAATGAGATGAAAACTGCAGGGACAGAGAGGAGGGATGACACAATGTTTGTGCTTGTCTGTGGAGACATCACCTTTGGGTTGCTTATTCTCTAACGAGATAAACACTGTCTATTTCTAAAGCTTCCTGAATGTACACAACAAATGTTTGGAACAGAACTATTGCTGGTTATTCTGTCAACAATATGCCTCAACTGTTAGGATCGAGTATGTCAGATCATCATGACCCTACCCTGAATTTGCCACTGAATATGGCCTCCCCTCAGTTGGTAATAGAAGGCATCATAATAGATGCCAGAAACACATTAAAAGGATCATATAAGTCTGTGTGTCTGCAAAGGCATGTGTGTGTCCATGTGTACAACATAGAATGTTTGTCTTGGGAGCAGAGAGTGCATTAATGTATGATCCTGAGGAGTGTAAAGAAATAAGTGTGTGTGTGTATATGTGTGTGAAAGCAGATGATGGATGAGATGGTGGGACATGCGTCTTATTACCTCCTCTGCTGCCTCTTATTGTCCGCTGGCTTTGGAATAGCAGCTCTCAATGGATCAGGCAGAGGAGCATCCTCACAGTGCTGCTAAATGCAGCCACAGCATTTTAGAAGTCACAGTACCATCAAACAAAAACCCACACTTTGACCATGTGGACATGGTTGTTTGCCTCTCGCTCTTCTGTTTATTTTTTTTTTCTTTCTTTAATGTTTATTAGCTGGGATGCATATTTAGCTTCTAAAACGCCCCACTCTCCCCCGGCTTTATGTATGTATGATTGGAACACCGCCCACAGTGTTCCACTTGAAGTAATAGACAGATGGGAGTCAGTCACAGCGTCGCTATGGTGGAGAGAAATTACCCTGCTGAATACTGCCCTCCCTCCCACACTACATTAATCTCACTGGGCGCTCAATATTCAACCAAAATCACTCTGTTTAACCAGCCTGGTCTGTGCAGGACAAGACGGCTTATTGCACTGATATGATCAGACATGCACTGCTTAAAAGTAACTTTCTACACAATCAAGGTCTGATGAACATTTAAAAGTCAGAAGCTTTAGTGTCATTTAAAATATTTTACTTTGTGAAGTATGACGTGATGTGGTTTAAACCCTCTACAAGCTTTATAGAAAATGGATGCTGCTCGTGTTACTCATTACCTCTTCCATTTTAACTGCAGTGACTCACTTTATGACACCCTGTTGTGCCATGAAGTTGGTCACCATGTTGTTTTGTGCAGCTAAATTCATTGCATCACACACACGTCACTACAATCCAGTTCAGGCAACTTACAGTAAAATGTATTTGATCTCAAAGTGAATAATGATGCACGGACTGCTGCTCAATAGTTAAGCCTTTTATGGGTTTGGCAACATGAAGGCAAAAATGAACTCTACAGTTTATGGTTTTATAAACTAAGTTCATGGAAAAAAATAAAAAACACTCCTAGTATACTGTATGGATAGAGGCTTAGTGTGTCTTGGAACATTGTGTCATATTGACGTCATTTAAAATGTACATGTTGCTAGAATACCTTATTGATTATATTGTCACAGTGCTCCAAGAAAATGCAGTATTTCAAGAGTTAGCAAAGAGATACATGCATCGCCAAGACGTCCCAGTGCCATGATACTGGTGCATCCTGTACAGTTATTGGAAGACCATTTAGGAGCAACAACCAAGGCCTGTTATTGCTATGTTAATATTATGAAAGTCAAGTTTCCCAGGCTTTTCTGTCTTGGTGAAAGTTGTCAGTTGCCATCATTTATTTTGTTTGAATGGCATCTCTGCTATAAATCAATCTGCGGTGGTTTTAATGGGAAATCCAAACCTATCAAACTCAAAGGTGGGGGAATTGGCCTTTAGGAATTAGTTGCATCTCATGTGTGTGGGAGCATGACTGCACTATGACAAAGCACGGCTAGTAGTGGGTCTGTGAGTATGGATCCTTTGAAATGACTCAACCAGGAGAGAAGGTGTGCCCCCCCCCCCCTCCTTTTTTTATTTTTACTTCACATGCATGGGCTGACCGTGTGTAACACCCGGAGCTACTTTAAGGACATCAACAGCACTCAAAGTAACACATTTAGTCAAGAGTAAAAAAAAAGAGGGGGAAGAGGCTTCCAGCAGCCTAGCAGGGGAAAATGCAGTTTGTTTGTGATGGATGAAAGTGCTAAGCAGAGAGAGAGAGAGAGAGAGAGAGAGAAAGAGCGAGAGATATTTGCAATTGCTTGACACATCAGTGTTGACAAAACGAGTCATGTGACAGCCACGAAGATGGCGCAGCTTATGGTATAGCGCAGCTTTCTCAGTATTTTCTTGCACCAACTCGACAGTTCGGACCGGCGAACAGCATCGCGACCTATTACCCACTAATTACCGAGCGGTTCAGCCCGTTCACGCGGGCTGCGCAGCCTATTGTGGATCGGGTGGACTTGCGCGCGATTGGCTGAAAAACAAGGAAACGCAAAGAAATGAAATAAATGCGCTTTTTCAAAGGAGATAACGCACAGAGGGATCTTTATTTTTCTTCGCTGGCTGCAATAACACCTTTTTCAAAAAACCGTGTGCGTTCGTGCGTCCTTGCGTGTGCGTTACATTAGGTGGACACGGAGACTGCATCAGACTGGAGACACACACACACCGGGACATAATAGAGCAGAGATATCGTGGCTTTCTTTTGATGGTCCTTCCTTCCTCCCCCCCCCTCTTCTCTTCTATCTATCTGCACATTTAAACGCCAGGATACCGATTCCGGTGGAGACATGTAGTCCCATGTATGAGGACAATTTGTAGCTTTCAGCTCTCGTCTTATTTTAGCAGCATCATATCACGATATCGACATAATGTGGCTTGCTCTACCGGAGGGAAAATAACCAAATATGTGGATACCTACAGAAGAGGAGAAAATCGGAGTTGGTGAGTCAGTGGCACCTCTTTATTTTCTTTTTTCTATTATTGCTAATTAACGGCGCTGTAATGTCACATTCATTCAGCATTGAAAAGCCATTTCCAGTAAATGATAAACACTTATAATGGCTGATTGCTACACACGGCCAGAGACTGCATAGATAGAGAGAGAAATTGCGTGGGATGATACAGCCTACAGCCCCACCACCTTTAAGGATGCCATCGCAGCCTGTAGCTACACAACCGCAGGCAGGAAGTGTTGTTAAATCACGCTCTTACTCTTTACTGTTATGTGTGTGTGTTATTTATTTTATTTTATTTTTTTACAAAATGCGTCAGTGTAGCATTTTAGCATTTTTTCCCCTCTCTCTCTCTCTAGTATCTGGAGGGGGAGGAAAAAAAAACGCGATTCGTGTTAAAACCACGAGGGGGCATCGTGACTGCGTCCCTCCAACAGGTGTAGGCTGAAGTGAAGCTACCTGTAGACAATAAAAAAAACTGCTGCAGCTGCAGCGACAGTGTCTGCACGCACTGTACATTTGCTCTCATGCATGCGTGCACTTTGACCTCAAGTGACGCTTTGCATTTCTAGAGGATGAAAAAAAGCTGATCTTTCGCAGTCTGAGAACAAAAAATAGCGCCATACGATGCGCTATAAACTGACTGCTGGTTCCCCACAGTCGCTCCAAAAATGTGTGGATGATGACATTATAGAGGGGTTTTCATTAGAGGAATGAGTCATGTCCAGATGCTCTATACTTGCAGGACTACTCATGCTGGCTTGCACATGATGATGCCTCCCCCTCCTCTTCCTCCTCTTCTTCTCCTTCTTCTTCTTCCCACATGCACACGCCCACACATATAGGCTACACTTTTGTTAGGAGGCATTGCATTCGTCATGATCGTTTCATAAAGACTGCAGCCCCCATGAGAAGAACCCTGCTGTGATATCGCCATTCTGAGTGGCTGCATCGCATTGTACGTTCAGTCATCCATCTGCTTTAGAATCACTGCAGTTCTTTTTTTGTACTTCAAGACCATATACATGGTTGGTGATTTATTTTTTCAGGGAATGTAGTGTTTTGTGTCTGTGTGTGTGTGGTGGAAGCGCAACAGTTCGGCTCAGCCTCCGCATCTAGTCTGTGCGGAGTGACCTGGCGCTGTCCGTGGTGCTGAAATGTGAGGATGACGCTGTCCACGGTGCTGAAATGCGGGCCGCTGTATTACCTACACAGGACATACTGTACTGTACTGCGTAAAGGCAGCCCAGAGATGCTTGGTTCATCGTTTCTCCAGCATCATTGTAGTTATAAGAAGGCCGGTCTGCTCACAGTACACCCTATAGTATCACCCTGGTGCTTTCTCTCCATTCTCATCTCATCTTCTTACCTTATTTTGTCAAGGCAGTGTAAATTTGTCTCTCATATTACCATATCACCGAGAGCTGTGGTCTGTCAGCAGCCAGCCATGCTTTTTTTACTTTGCCTCCTAATAGGCTCCTCTGTCTAGAGGAAACAGTTATAGACCACCTCATGAAACGTTAACGGCTTTCTTAGAAACGCTGCCTATTCATTATTTTGTCCTGTGTTGTGTTTATGCAGCAGATATTAGTTTGTGCAAATCACTACAGTGGCAGCAAATGCCTTGTAATGATGATTATTGTAATCACCCATTAATCTAGTAATCAAATGCCTAAAGTACAAACATGTTACACAAGCTAACTGTGAAACAGATGATCAAAATTATATCCATTCTTCAATCAATCTTCAGGCCAGTCTTCTTGTTTGCAAATGTGTCAGTGATGGATCACTCTCATATACGCAGCAGCAGTTCTTTACACTTTCACTGGAGGTAGCTCAGACTCTAAGCTGGTATCTGCCCACATGGGAGTGAAATAATTCAGACTTCAGCTTCTTCTGTGGTCACATAAATGTGGCTATAAGCTTTAGCCCACCACTACCTGAAATAAACAACTTAAGGCTGGTGTTCATGATGGAACCAAAGATAGAGCTACTGTTCAGCTGAGAGAGTGGCATTTCTCCAAAGTTGTAGCCACCATTTTAACCTTTTTTTATCTGCAGTGAAAAGTTTACCAAGCCTCATTGTGTCAGAAATTCTGTCTATCTCTTTACAGATACGACAGTCAGTAGTCCTGTAGTTTCCTGGTAGTGTCGCATGTATGACAGTTATGCACAAAAGTCTATGATAAGGTCATGATCTCGCAGCTATCCACACTGCAGTTTGGAGGCTTGAGTAGATTTCTGGGACACTGATTTGGAATCAGATGTAGTAAAATGCTCCTCTGCCTCTGTGGCAGAAATCCCTAGCTTCGCAAGTCCTGGGTGCAGTAATGTGTCTCAGTGAGTGAGCGTGCATTCAAGTCGTGCTTAACTACATGACTCAGAAGGCGAAGCCCAAAAGACCATTGTGTCATTTTTTAACTTAGCCAGTTTCATAGGACAGAAAAGCCGTGCTTTCATGTTCCACATGCTCACATTGAATAACTAAATTGGTTTGAGGATGCACTCACTGTCTTTCAGTTTGTGCTCCCTGTGATCAAGACTGGAAATAAGAAGATACCTTAGACAATAAGTTAATCTTAGTGCTGTAGAAGATGTGTCCTGTTTGATAAAATGTTTCTCAGTACAGTGGGGCCATTAACACTTTGAAATTACATAAGTCATATAAGTCATAATAGAGTTTATTGTTGTTATGGCAGCTTTTAAATGACATCTCCCTTTTTCTGCGGAGTATTTCTCCCCTGTGGCCCATTGTGCAGTAAGGTGTTGAATGTAATTCTGAAGGAAGGTCATCAGGCCATACATGACCAGCTTCACTGTATTACATCCATGAGTAAAAACGTTTTTCAGAACATGACAGTGCGCTGTAGTGGGTGGAAGCTCCTCCCCTGCTGGACAAAGAAAACTAGATTTCTAGAGATATAACCTTGTCGTTCCTCTTTACAGGAAATAGGTAAGAGATGAAAAGATGTAAGGGAAACAGGTCAAAGGTCAGGCTCAGTAGTAGAGTAGATTGAGTAGTGTGAAGTGAAATATGTTATTTACAGGACATTTAGTGTCAAGTGACACATAGTAATTATGACTTTCAGCTTTTTAACGTGATGCAGGTACTTTTGATCATAACAAACATTGAGACATATTTTAACACTGTGGAGGTGCTTGGTATTGCCACATTTACCTGCAGTCATTGCATAAACACTCCAGGATTCAATCAGGAGAATTTAAGTGTTCACTCATTTGCTTCCTGTTTTTAAAAAGACACATACTGTTCCACACATGACATGACTGCTTTGTTTTTATTAGCCCCCCCACACACACACACACACACCATGGAAGGCAACACTGTTGGTGAAAAGCAGCGAGTTAGCGAGTTAGAAAATAAAGGCAGGACAAGAAGAGGAGTGTTATTGATTCTCATACAATGACTTTAAATCTTATCTTACAATGGAGCACCATTTTATCTTGAGTTCACTGTGTCTAATGCTCACTTTAAACTGTGATGCTGGATACTGACTGATGTGACCAACGTGATGCCTTGACTTGGTGGCTCAAATATTTTTGCATAAAATGATTTTTTTTTTCACACACGAGCTGCTGCTGGTGGTTACTAGGTGCTGATACAGAAGATCTACTGCAGCTTCTGTTCTCACTTTACGCCAACACAGAAAAACTGGATTCCTAAAAGATTTTTTTTCACACTGTTAAAACTATCATAGATACTTGAAGCATAAATCAGAGCAGAAAATAGTCCTGCCTGTTGATAAGATCTATTCTACTACTTAAATCTAATTAAAATTGCTACACTGCCAGCTTCTGGAAGAATGACACCACGCTTTGCAATGCCTTGTTTTTGTTCAATTGATCATTTTAATAATTACAAATGAAGGCTTTGGATTTTAATTTTGCTCCTTCTGAAAATTACAACCTCATTTTTCAAGGAAGCAGGCCCATTGTGTTGCTCTAAGGGTCTCACTATGGCATATTCATACTATTCGATCAATATGGCCGTGATGATACAACAAATGTTATCCTCACCATTATAAGTCTATCACAGACACATCCTTGACAAGCATTTCTGTATTAGATATAGAATGTCAGTATTAGGGGGCACATTGATTTTTTTGACCCGTAATATAGGCTCTAAACGGGTTTATTTCCACGAATGGGTTAACCTTTAGACAGTAACCTTTAAACAAACAAGTTTACCTTCATGAAAGAGATTAAACCCATCTATATTGTATAATGCTGTTGAGCATTTTAACATTAGGATCTATGATGACTGGCTCGTTTTGGTCTGAACCTCAAGAGGCCAGTTAAGGAAAAGCCCTTCTGTACTGTACCTACTGTACTGTTTCTCAGATTCCAAGGTTGCCACTTGGACAGTCACAGAAGGTGTCTAGACTTAACTATGTTTTGTAATGTTTATGTTTAGTTCCATGCTTACATTTTTGATATAAGGAGTGGATTGAACTATTGACCTTCTTAACAAATAAAATAATACATTTGATCCTTTTCATAATCAGAACCCAGCCAGAGGATTTGCAGATAAACCTTCCTCCAGTTAACAGGAGGGGAAAAAGTATAGCCAAAGCAAAATCACCAAATCACATCATCAAAAATCACAAGTGTGTTTGATAAGTAAATGAATGCAGGTGGTGTTTGGGTTGCAAGTGTGTCACACATGGAACAGTGAAGGTACGAGTAAAGTGAAGGACAGCAGGAGTCTCCTCCTGTGCTCAATCCCCATAATTCCTTCCAGTGAGTTACACAATAGCAGCCATCAGATGCTGTGTGGATCATTATTTCAACTGAATAAAGGGACAGCCTGGACCGATATTACTGTTGCTGAGTAGAAATGTTTTTGCCAACATTTTTATCTCCCCGTCCCGTCAGTCGTTCCAACATCCTACGTCCAACATGTTAAAGTCTAAAGATGAATTTTTGTCTGAGGATATGTTAATGCTCTGCACATTTTAGGCACAATGAAAGAGTGTATTTTGGAGGTTTTGTGAGTGAAAATATGAGATGTGTGGCATGCTCAAAGATGACAATTTCAGCTTGTACTGGTGCGGCTTCTGCTGAAGAGTTTTTAAAACAGTGTGAGTGCACGTTTTGCAATTCAAATGAAATAGAGGCCATTCAAGAACAGGACTCTCAAATAGGCAATACTTAGCCGTGGCTGGAAAGGGGCCTGAGGCAGACGGAAAAAAAGTGACAAGAACTCTTGTCACTCCATCTCTTGTTTTTAATACACGACGAGTACGCTTGATTTGAACTCCAGTGCTATGCAGCATCCATAAGCTTGCCATTTTAAAATGCCCAGATCCCTGCAGCAGTTACAGTGAAGAAAGCCCTCCAGTTTGTAGATGATCTGTTGCCATAGTTACCCGAGCACAGGAACTGAGCGCTCGTTACCCTCAAACAGGCAGCGGAGCTCCTCCTTCTCTTCCTCCCCCTCACTGGGTCCCCTGGCTAGTTCATTAGCATAATGATTCACACCAAACTCTCCTTGAAGGGCCACCATTTGTAGGTTTTTAAAATCGTCAGTGGAGCGCCGTCATTATTAAACAAGTTTGTCTTCACAGAGGCGTGTGTACAGTTTGTTGCTGCAGTGCTGCACAGATTAAAAACAGGCTCCAGAGGCAATGCAGTTGTTAAGGCCTTTGCTGTGGCATCAATCCCCTTAAGAATAATCATGTCATCAGTCTTTGAGTCACAGGATGTTTCTGTGTGTGGTCAAAGACTGCATGGTGGCGCGGAAGATTTATGCTAAATCGACTTACGATAAATCAGCATTACGTGGGCTCTATTTTGGGAGTCTCTTCTATTAACTTAACATTGCACAAAATCAGGCCGCTTAAGATTTAATTGCCTATTAAAATGACTACCTACTTCAGGGTGGGAGCTTGTTTACAGTTCACTAAGCAGTGGTTCCTGTGTGACACTGTGTTTAGATGTTTGCATTAAACAGATTATTTAATAAGCTGCAGTAAACTGTCCTGCTGTAACCTTAGAGCACATGTTGTGTGGAAGGGGGGGTGCACCTTGCCTAATCAGAGGTCACAAAGATAAAACCAAGCATACGTCTTAGTCAGCTGTGTGATTTCTCTTGACAGTACTATATGGTCTAATATTTTTGACCCTTGTCTTTTGTTTCTTTTTTCTGCAGTGATCTGCAACTTCCGGTCGCCAATATGTCAGGCGCTGGTCCTGGAGATCGGGGAAACTGTACAGATTTTGGAGAAGAGTGAAGGTAAAAGCAGTCAAATTTTAATCCAACATCTAAATGCCTTCATCAGGGTTGTATCCTTAAAAAAACATTTTCAATTGTGACTTTCTATCCATTTAAATGTATGTCTACATTAGATACATTCATACATTACAATAGAGTTGCTTTGGGATGTTTTCTGATGCACTTTGCTCTCTCTGTAGGCTGGTACAGAGGCTTTTCCACCAAAAAGCCTTCTATCAAGGTAATTATAACAACATGCACAATTTTCATTGACATTGTGTTGAGTTTGCTTTCCTAAAATTCATTGGGTGAATAACTAATGCATCACTAGAGCTGCATCTGAAGCACACAAACACAAAAAAAGCAATATAGTTTCTAGTAACTTGACTTGAAAAGTCTGTTGTGTTTTTGTAGCAATGTAGCGCTTTTTATTTGATCAAAGGTTAGATGAGATTTCATCACATTTGTTAAAGTAGCATTTTGATTTCTACATGAAGCTTTTAGCAACATCCAGTGCATTTTTGTGAATGATAATGTGATGTCAGAGATGTGCACCCCTGAAATAACTTTGTCTAGACAACAACGGCTGATTAATTTATTGAATAGAGCTTTGATTTGAGCAAAAAATAGAAGTCTTCTGACCTCTATTTCAAGAAGTGCTTTCATAAAGGTGCTTTTTAACTCAGTTCTGCACAGAAAAGTACCTGCTTGCATCTTCAGGATGTCATTTACAAATGGAGAAAAAAACACAACCTATATTATGACAAGAGACAGGAATACAGTCATCACTGTTTGGTGTGCTGTTTTCCTTCTTGGGGAAAATTCTCTGAAAAAAAATTGATTTTTTTGGTCCTTTCAGCCAGCAGATGGTGCAGTTATTAATCTAAAAGCTGGTTATTTTACCAAAACAAGCTTTTTAAAAAATAAAATAAACTGAGCGTTTCAATTGAACCCATTACTGATTTCTGCTGTGATTGTTTCAGGGCAGATGTAACAATACTTGTTGTGTTGTTACGCCTTTGATCAAGCAGAGAGTAAGATATAGAGGGCTGCACTACAGTATCATCAAAAACAGAAATATCATGCAGACATAATTAGATGTATGAAAGCGGCAGGTATTGTCAGAAGTTCAAGTGTTATATGATGCAGCTGAATTTTTTTAAGAGAAAGCACAAAAGCTGTCCAGTCCTGGTAAATGTAGGTGTTAGTGGCTACATGCTGTCCTTATCTACTCTCATCAGCTATTTACAGTTCTTACTAACACCCCTCCATTTTGTTATGTACTCCGCTGCCCACATAAAGTCGCCCCCATACTCTTTCTGCACTGAGAGAATTAGTTGTGCTCACTGTGGCCAATTCTTCACATCTGGCAGATTAGAATAAGAAAAAAATGAACTGCAAGGGTGGCAGCTGGCACCGCTCAGTCTCTCATGCCCTTCCCCTGCTAAGCCAAGCCACAATAGGGATGTTGCACATTGCTCTGCCTCTCCTATCTCTGAAGTGTGAAAACAGTTTGGGCTTCACATTTTTTTTTCATAGAGAAATGTAAGGACACAGCAGAAAATGTCAAAAAGGAAGCATGATCCTGCACTTCCTCCTGCATGTACAGTTATTTGTCACCAGCAGAATTGTAAAATCTCCTTTTTTAACAGCTGCAGCACTCAACATGTTTTTGGTCAGACTGTTAATAACACACAAATATAATTCTGTACATGTTTTGGTCATGTGCTGTAGGAGAATGTGAAATGTAATCCTGTCACACACAGTAACATCTCTGCTCCTTACTCCATCCACAGGGTATTTTCCCTGTCAGCTATGTCCACTTGAAGAAATCTACAGTGACTAACAGAGGGTAAGTTGTATGATGAAGCAATATTATAGGAGCATGTGCAGCATCATAAGCAGGAGTACGCAGGACAAATGGTTTATATCTCTACAATTACAAATACATCTAACAAACTATGAAACACTGAGGTCCTTGTTTCTGAGTTCAGGGATGGTTTCCCCATACAGATTTGTCTGGTCAAATTACTGGTCAAACCTTCTGAATCTGATGGAGACTATGGAATTTTCTGTCTTTCCTTACATAGCCTGTGTGTACAGGAAGCAGGTCCTTTGTTGATACAGATTCATCGGCTGATCAGTGACAGAGGATGTGTGTCCCTGCCTCCTTTGCTATCTAATTTTGCCTCACCACTGATTAGTGACAATCCAGTGTTCAAGAGAATTACCACCTGACAGCTGTTGACAAGCACACACACACACACACACACACACACACACACGGTCATCTACATCCATCTTGTTGTCACCATAACCGACCAAAATAAAGACAGAAACAGGCAGCAGAGCTCTTCATCGGCCTGATGTAATGTTCAGTCTGCAGGCTTAGTGTGGGCTGGGAGTTTCCTGTTATATCACCATGCTCCAGTTGAGTTACCACATTGCAGAAGGACTATCGTTTGAACACAAACAATTAAAAGTGCAGACTTGGAAATTGACATTATCATACGTCCTCGCTCCAGGAGCTGCACTTTGGGAAATCTGCTTTGCTGTCTCATGGAGTTAATGAGGTGACACTCCTACTGCATCTGTGGTGCTCTCCCAAAGCGTCCCCGCCACAGACAATGGTCCTGACTGAAGGGATGAAGATACTTACTTTGTTCCAAAAACATTATTTTTAAACATTGTACAGGCTGGAATTTGCAGGAAAAGTGCCACATAAGATTAACCCTTCACTGTAAAGTTTCACTTTGAATGTGGTCACTCTGAAAAGATATGTTGTGTTTTGTTTTTTTGTTTTTGCTGGTCAGAAAATGACATTATTCCTTAGAAAGAGACCTTTTTTGTCATTTTACAGCCTGTTACATCCATCAAAAGAAATGACATGCATGTAGATGACTTTGTGTGTTTGGTACATTGAAGTAATTCACAACAAGAGCTGCAAGTTTAAAATGCAGGCAGCCTAAGGATCAAAGGTAGTCACTGACTATCAACATGCTTAGCTCAGCTTAACATAAGCCCAGTGCCCATTTCTCACCATTAAACTGTGAACTAAACCAGAGAAATGCAAAATTATAGGCATTAATCTAGTTAATCTAAGGCCCGGATTAAAATCTCCAACAGCAGTATTGGTAGGATAGGTGAGATATAAACATATAAACAAATTGTTATTATTCTTGGCACTCAATAAAGAGTCTTCATGTTACCAGGATATTATATTGACCTATTGTTTGGCATCGACATCCCTGATTCCTGAAGAAAAAGACTTTGTAACAGCAGTATTGACGTTTCGGGGATGGATGTCACCTTCATGCATATGTGTGTGTTTTTTTTTTTGCCTCAGGCTGTGTGAGACGGTGGTGCCCCTGGAGGACCCTATAATCACAGAGACCACCTCCACACTGCAGGAATGGGGCGTCTTGTGGAAGCAGCTCTATGTGGTGAGTATATTACCATTCATGTCACTCACATCAGAGCAAATCACAAAGCAATAAATGACAGAGCGGGATAACAGCTTGTGCAAAGAAATGGTATCTACTGTTGTTTCCTTTGCATTCTTCAGAGATGTCTGATGATTTCTATGCCTGCACACACCACACCAACACCAGGTATAACTAGCTCTGCCATCAAGAGAAGTGATTCCCTGGAAATTTAGTCCAAACATGCACTGACAGCTCCATTCGATTCCCTATAGCATGTCGTTCTGACTGTCACTCTGGATTTTTATGTACTCTCTACAGTATGTAGGAACAGAAAGTGTGGTGGGACACAGATAATGGCCTGCAGACCTGTCGTATGTGATTTCATGCTGTCTCATTCAGTCATTGATTGATCTTGGCTTGCCTCGAATAGATCCTGCACCATCTTAAGATCCTTCACCTTCAAGTCAGCCTTTGCTTGCTGGGCAGAAGTGATTATTGCAAACCTAAAGCATCCTTAATCCTGCTAAGTGTCGAGGGGCCAGGCAGAAGTGGTTGGTAGGGTTTTGAGTTTGGAGCTGAGTGGCTATGTTGCAAAGCTGGCAGCAAGTTTTTACATAACCTCTCACTGAGGACTGCTCATGCTTTGAGCAACTAAGCAGCCCGAGGCACTGGTGTGGTGATGTAACTTCCTCTGAAGCTCGACTAATATGAAGCCCTGATTTAACAGAGCTGGTTTCGGTGCTCACCCCCTTGTGTGATATGGGCCATCTTGCCACAGTTGTATCTCTTATAATCGGATGTAGCATTAGCTAGATGTTGATGCATTTCACCTTTTTTGAGGCCTATTAGATTTCATGGTATTGCTTCAGGGAGCAATGGTCTAAACATAACTGTGTATCTGTTATAATGTCTGTAATTAGCCCTGCAGAATAAAGATCCGAAAGGGCTCATCAACCCTGACAAAAATCTTTGTTTTCAGCAGCTAGCAGCCTTTGAGAACATGCAGTGTGTTTATCCTCATTAAATTTACATGGGCATTGTGGCATTGCTTAATCTTTGCATTTATGTAAACAAACCTGCGTGGTAATGTGGGCTTGTCATACCATTAGGGAGAACAGAGAGAATGCCTGAATTAAAAGTGTTGTCCTTGGTCTGTGAGAAATGCTGATGAAATTCATTACTGTAATAAGGTCAAAAAGGACCTGTAAGAGAAAGATTTTTTTTCCTCATTAACAAAGCCAGTGGGCTTAAATCTCAGTTGCAACACATATTGTTCTGCTGCTTGCACAATCTGGCAGAGGCTTAGCTTCATACCTGCATGTAAAATAAATAAACAAAATCCACAGAGGAGTTAATTACTAATATACATACATGCTACAGGAGATAATATTACTTTATTTTCTGTTACTTCCAAAGAAACACAAGGTGGATCTGTTCCATAAGCTGCGTCATGTGATGAATGAGCTCATCGATCTGCGCCGTCAGCTGATCCAGGGTCACCTCGCCCAGGACCAAACTCGTGAGATCAAGCGGCACATCACCGTGCGGCTCGACTGGGGCAATGAGTGAGTAACACCCCCCAACACACACACACTGAGAGAACTGTATCAGGAAGTCATGCTCCGAAAAGAATACAATATTTCTCTGGCGCTGGAGAGATCTACACTGCTGGATTGAGTGGGTGTGTAACGGCATTTTGCTATGATGTAATTTTATGGTCATTTAGCAGATGAGTGCGTCTGAAGCAGCTTAAAGTCAATGCAAATCCCCCTGGAGGAACTGTAAAGCCATATTCTTTAGTGTTGCCAGTTTCAAACTCCATCCAAGTGAGCTGTGACAGACATCCATAACAGAGATAAAGATGCAGGGGCTCGGATTCAGCTGAGGAAGAGCTTCACGTGGAGGCACCATCTGTCAGTTTAATATAAAAATTCAATGCACAATTGCACATAAAAGTACACATACATTCCTGTTGAGCTACACCACTCAACTGGTCAACAGGAGTGTGCGTCATGCTTGAACAAAAACCACTGAGAAGTCTAAACTACAGGATTGGTGCATGTTGAGGTCAGAGCTGCAGTGATGGAATTTCATGGTCAAAAGATCATAGCGGCACAGTTAGCACGTGGTGATTGGAGGCTGCACAATTAAGTGAAGAGTTACAGTATGATCTATATAACAGCATGATCTAATGTACAAGACAGCAGTACTTAACCCCTGCATTCCATTCGATGCTTTAGTGGGTCTCTGTAGTACAAACTCATGTAGAGTTGGTAAGCACAATTCAACCATTACACACTTCTGGAGCTTCCAGAGATACCACAAAATGTCTTGCTGAGTTGTATTGATGCAAACTGATTTATATTTTAACTCCAGTGAATTGGTATTGTAAATATTGTACTATTATATTTATCTAGCAAATTTTATGTGAGGAAAACCTTAAAGCGGCCTCAGAATGGGTGCCAGTCATCCAGTATAAACCTGTTGGTTTTACATTATATATATTATGCTTGGGTTTAATACTGAATATTGACAGTAGCACTGGTTGGATAGCTATTAGCTCCTGAGCATATATAGCATTGCAATGTACAGTACAATGTAGCATGAGTAACAGTACCCTGAATTTATTCTTAGAATCACATTGTGGAAGTTTGTGTATTTATAAGAGATGACATTGAAAGTAAGGATGCTACATGCTAACACCAACATATTCAAGTGAAACAGGGCAACATCTTTGCTTTGAGATTTTTCTACTTCATCATGCATCTGTTTTAGGAAATATGAACTGTTATCTTATATTAATCAATCCATCACTGCATCCCTTGTATGTGGACAGGTGTATCATCACAGTGGGGCGATGAAACCTTTTTTTTTGTTATGCTCTTAGCTGGTTATCTTAGTTTTTTTCCCCACAGGCTGAACTGTGGATAGCTTTAAACCACATTCTGTGATTCGTCACCTGCATTCATTATAATATGTACATGTTGACATTGTTCATGTAATTACTCATGTAAGGAGGAGATAAAAGGTTCGACTGTAGCTTTAAGGGCAGTGTTTAATTCATTCATACTGGGTCATATTCATGAAGGATTTTCAGGTGTAGGCTGCTACAGTAGATGCTGTTCTCTGTAAATCTTCCTCATCCACCCTTACCCTTCTCTCACCAGGCACCTTGGAATGGACCTCATTCCCAGAAAGGAGTTTGAAATGGTGGATCCGGATCAGATCAGCGTATCAGAGCTATACAAACTGGTACGTTTACTGGGATTACTATTGAACCCAACCGTGCACTACAAATGTGTCCCTTGAATTATTAAACAGAATAAATTCATAAAGTGAATGGGTATTCCCATGATGGTAAATGCAATTAAACATGTCTCTGCAGCATGCATAACTATATCCTTAGCCATGATTCACACGATGAGCTTCTTTACATACTGTGAGCCTTTTTTTTTCTTTGCTCGGCTCTAGTTCTGCATATAGGAATGTGTTGTAGGGAGTGTAGGGATGTGCGAATGTACCGATTATCAAATCATCCATAAGAAGGTGTTTCACTAGAGAGAGCACGATTCAGCTGTTAGAGCTGCCTCATGTGAACTGTTCTTTATGCTTTTCTTACCGCCATATTGAGTGTGTCCCTTGGTGTGCAAGGCACGTGACTCTCGCAAGTGTGATTGTTTCCTAGCAATGCAGACATAATGCAAAGTGACAGGCCCAGGTGAGGCCATGGGAAAGAACATACAAATTCATTTTTTATCTTTTTTTTTTTTTTGTAGAATAAATTACACATTTTAGTCTTGCTTGCTTTAAACCGCAAACCAGGCGAGACACATATTTTCATAAATAAATCATGTCTCAAATGTATTTTGGTTGTAGTGATGTGGGACTTCCAAAGCAGTACACAGAGAGAGAGAGAGAGAGAGGGAGGGAGAGAGAAAGACTTTCTTAAGAAGGAAGACATCTGCGATCACAGCACTGATGTTATGAAATCTAATGTAATTCTGCTGGAGACTGTTATCTGGGAGGGAGATCCTTTCTGGACAGTAGCTGGAGCTCCATATGCTGATGAAAACAGTCTCCAACTGCCCTGCAGCCTCCCATTATCCCATTGCCATGTTTCTAAGCTTTGCACGCAGAATGTTTGTGCACTAAATGCCCTGTCCAGAAACAACAGCGTGACTCCTTCCTGCCAAAAAGCCTCCTGACTCTGCCGATGAAAGTGAGCTTGTCTTTGGCAGGGCACGAGGCCTTGGCACCTCCTCAGGTATGGGAGTAGAAGAGTTCTCTCAGGCTGCTGAGCAGAAAGGGGTGTGTGTGTGTGTGTGTGTGTGTGTGTGTGTGTGTGTGGGCGCAATACAGGCTTTGTCCTCTTCCCTCCCACATGCTCACGTTTTGCCTCATGTGGGCTTCTTTTAGCACAGTGAGAACAGTAGTATAGCCACTCAGCAGTGTTCACGTAGGTGAAATTTTGTCAGATTTTAAACATGGACTAAGGCAACACTCAGGTAGTGTGTGTCTGAAGCTGCTAAAAGGTAAATAAGCTCAGAGCTGTGTGGGAAGAGTAAAGAATGGACTGACTGATCTGACATCTTTCTTTTCAACACTCTTTTTTAGCATGTATCCAGCAGACACTGTGGTCAGCAAAGCACAAACCAGGTACAGTCATTTCAAAGCTGCTTGTTCATGGAGTCATCACACCTTTCATGCTCTGCCTCTCACTTCAACTCCTTTTCAAACACACTGTTCCAGGCTATGGCACTAAAGCCTGTCACTTTTAGATTCTATTGGTTGGTTATGTTCCTGCTCATTATGCTCCATTAGAACCTCACACCAACACTGTCAGGGTGTGAGGATCCATTCCCACTGGGATCACATATGTCCCAAAGTATGCACAAATGGCACTGTAGGCCACTTTGAGTCACTTTGCCCGTTGAGTTGGTTTGTATATATTGATTCATTTCATTGATAGCATCTCCAATGAAGACCAAATGGAGCTCATTTTTACTCAGTGAAAGTGTTAAATTACAAAGATAATACAGAAACTTGAAACCAGGAGTCAGTTACCATTAGCCAGAAAGCTAACCTAAATCTCACCTATTAGCTCTATAAAACCGCTGTGTCTCATTTGCCACTTAAAAAATATATATACTGTATATGTGTTAATTAGTGAGTTGTAGTGATGCAAGTAATTTCTAACTTTCCATGCAAAATGATCACTGTAAGCCACGTAGTGTTTTTTTTTGTTTTATTGTTATAGCTGTAAAGTAGACAGTGCTGGTCAGTCACAAGGAGTGATTGATAGGCACTATTTGATAAGGTGGTTGATTATTGTAGTTTGATTTAGCAGCTCACTTCCTGTCAGAAGGAGCACCCTCCTCTTGTGTTTTCTGCATGTCCTTGTTAGGGGTTGGTCCTTGAGTCTGACATAAATATAATACTTTTTTTCTGAGTGATACTCAATGCTCACTGCAGTGCTCACCAGCAACTTTGGGTGAGTCGTGGCCTGGGTTAAGCCAGATACTGAACCATCAAAAGGGGATAACCCACTGTTACCATCTGAGCCATAGTCAGCCAAGGATCTTTTTTCTTGAGCTGAACAAAAGCTAATAACTTGATTTTTGTTTTACATAATCACTCAAGAAAAAGTTAAACTGAACGTTCATGTCACAACTCCTCCAAACAAATCCCCCGGAGTTTCCCACACACGTTTGCATGACATCCTCTTATTTGTCACAGAAAGGCATCCTCTCTGCAGCCTTGCATTCCACATTTTAATAGACTTTAAATGGCTTTTATTCATATATACATGTATCAGTGAATTATTAATCTTTCACAGTAGATCCATTGATCTGTTCAACAAGCTTATATTTGGCCCTGCTCACATGGTAGAATTGTCTTGATTTCGGCTCTCTCCTCTTGGTTCTCAGGGTGATAGCGTGAAACAGCGCCATGGTGACGGTTGCCGTGTCCCTGTGTCGCACCACCTCTTCATCAATCTGAAGAGCTTTACTTACAACAGCATCAGCGAGGATGCCGACGTCTTCTTTTCTTTGTATGACAGTCGTGAGGCCAAACAGATCAGGTACGAGCTGAGGAATCTCATAACAGCATGCATAACATCGGTCCTACAGCACATAGTGTACACACACATCTGCACACACTCTGTCTCTGTCCAGCAGATTGGCTGTGGTGTTCTGTGGTTGATAAATGCTTCTATTTTTTCAGTGAGAAGTTCATGGTGAAACTGAACAAAAACGGAGGACCAAAGAATCCAGAGAAGGTTGATTGTCTGTGTGCTCTCTTCACAGTAAGATTTTTTTTCCTTCTCAGTATTATTCTAAAATTCAGCTCATATTTGTATCCACTAACATCTCCTCTCCTATCTAGGACCTAAGCAGTAAAGACTTGAAAAGAGACCTGTACATTGTTGCACATGTCATCAGAACTGGTGAGTAAAGTACAGTGTATGGAAACACATATGTTAGTGTTTGGTCTAAGTGCTACTGTTTTGTTTCCAGGCCGTATGCTGCTTAACGACTCAAAGAAAGGCCCGCCGCATGTGCAGTATAGACGACCTTATGGCTGCGCTGTACTTGCAATGAGTGATGTTTTCCACACTATCACAGACCTCAAAGAGGAGAAGGACTTTGTGCTCAAAGTTTATACGTGAGTATTATTAAATATCCGTCTTACACTTAAGTTCCCAGTTGGTTTCTAGTTGTGTCTGTGCAGCGATGCAGGAGTGTTCTGAAAATGTTGTGCATGACAATGTATCGCTTCACTGTTGACGCTTGGCCTGTTTTAAGCAGAATGATAATGAAGTGTCCTCTGGAAAATCAATAGCTGCTCACCCTGGGCCTGAGATACGGTACTTGGCATGTTGTGAATCTGGCTGCTTCTGTTAGACTTCGCCACAGAGAGCCACTCCTGTTCACAGGCCAACACAACGAAAGGAAGGAGACACAGAGAAGGAGAGGGGGAAGAGCCTAGGAGAGATGACGCGCACAGATAATTGAGCAAAGTTAAAGGACAAAGCGAAAGAACAGCATGCTCAGCAGATTTTCTAGCCAGTCAACAGCTAAAATGTCTCCTTGTGTTGGCACTGTCCTTCTCAGCATCCGCTCTGGGTCAGAGGTCATTCATACACTTTGTCATTCTGTCACATGATATTTTTCTTGTGTGGTACTTCTGGGGTAGCTACACAGCTTAGTGTGAAATAGTTCTGGGGTAGCTACACAGCTTAGTGTGAAATAGACATTTCTGGAATAGAAAGCTGTCGTTTTTATTGGATCTCTACATTGACGCAAAGAGCCCTTCCCTTTAAAAAGCAAGCAGTGATTCAGTGCTGAGCTGCCTCCAAACTGTCGCCTCCTATAATGCTCCAGTCTGTGCATTTCCCCATGCCTTTCCCAGGGGCCTTCAGGCCCACAGTAATGAAAAAGGCTGGTAGAGAGCTGGCTGTCAGGTTTGCTTAGTGTGCTATGCATTTGGGCTAATGTGCTGCTTGATAGCGCCTCCCCCTGCTGCTACCTTTTCTCCAGGAGGAAATCGGCTCTGGGACACATGCTGTTCCTGTAGTCCCCCATGCACACAAATCCTGAACCCTCCATCTGGATCCGCTAATCGGTGCGTTGTTAACAGCCTGACTGTATTTCTCTCCAGATGTAACAATGAGAACGAATGGTACCAGGTACACGAGAACATCATCCGCAAGTCCAACACCAAGTACTCAGCCCCCAGCACCAACTATGGTAAATATGCCTCTACAGATTTGTTGCCTGTTTTTATCATGAGCAGCTCACACTGTGTGTGGGCAACAGTCTTGATGTTTAACAGTTTTGGGTGTATTTTTATCCAAATTACAGTGATGAATGAAGTTTTGTTTTTTAGGACTAATGCATTATGAAAATTAAAATAAAATGTATTTAATTAAAAAATAATGAAAAGCCCACAAGTCCAATTCAAAGAGGTGTTTTTCATTTGTCCCTTGTAGTGATACAAGATTAGGCCACATGGTCATGTGACAAGGAAGCTATTGAAACACCAAATAAACACCAAAATTAAAACACCAAATAGTCACTTATAAGGCCTAAGGTGATAAAAAAAAAAACGGGAGACTGCCCTCAATCCTTTTGATTATCCAAAAGCAAATAATGTCCTCTTTGTCGCATGTTAAACGATTTGAATAAACAGAAAAATGTATATTACCAATCCCTTTGTGATAGATCTGTAACTGTTCATTCCAACGTGTTTGCTCATATGAATAGATTCCTTTGTGTCTTTGGTGTTAAACAGTCTTGCTGTGTAAAATAATGGCACACACTGTAAGAGTGAGCTTTCTCCACTATCCACTATCACTTCTCCTATTATCAGCATCGCACAGGTTAAAGTATGACTCATGCCTTACAAAAAAAAAATATGTTACTAGTTTTGTGCAGTACCCATGTTTTCTGTTGTTTCTTTGTGTAATTCCACAACACCATTTCCCTCCCTCCTCTCTGTTCTGGCTGTGATCACGTCCCTCCATCCGCTCTCCTTGTCTGTCTTCTTCTCCCCCACATTCTGACTAATGTCCTTTAAATACACCCCTGTCCCTCCCTTCTCTCTTCTCTCTTCTTTTCTGTCCACATGCTTTCTTTCCTTACATCCCACAACCCCACACCTCTTCATTTGCCCCTTTCCCCCCCTACTCCATTTACACTAACACGTGCCTACCACCCTGTTGTGTCCCCCCCAAAGGCCTCATCATTTCCCTGCAGCTGCTGCGAGGTGAGCTGGAGCAGATCAGACGGGAGAACCAGGCAGTGTTCAACAGGGCCCTGGCGCTCACACGCAAGCTGGGTTTCCCAGATGTCATCCTGCCAGGTGAGGAGGCAAAGAGACAGTAGGTGGTAATGGGGACAAGGGATATTCAGGGAGGTGGTGGAGCCCACAGGCCAGATGGCTCGGAGAGGGTGGCCACAGATCATGACAAAGAGGAAGAAGGAGGAGAGGAATGAACAGAATACAAATAATCAAGATTTAGTGCAATTTTTGGTTAGCATAAAATACCTTTCTTCTTCCGCTGCTGGTATTTTGTAGACTCTCTACCCCCTTGTTTTCATGAGCTCGGCATGTAGGTCAGGTGCTGAGCAAATTGCAAAGAACAGAGGTCTTCAAAGAAAACTCAAAGAAAGAGGAAGGGAGAGCTGTGTGTGTTTATTTCGGAATATTTCATCAGCTGACATTGCAGTGCTTTGTGTCTACTGAGAATGTATAATCCTCTCCTCTCCTCTCCTCTCCTCTCCTCTCCTCTCCTCTCCTCTCCTCTCCTCTCCTCTCCTCTCCTCTCCTCTCCTCTCCTCTCCTCTCCTCTCCTCTCCTCTCCTCTCCTCTCCTCTCCTCTGCTTGAAATACCTCCTAATATCACTCCTTCTGAGTCATATGTCCCAAAGGAAATGGCTTGGATATAAATAACTATAATCTGATTTTATAAATAACTGCAATATCCTCCTCCACTGTTGCCACTGGTATTTATTCCATTTATTAGTGACCTCACTAAAGGTGCTGAGCTACAGTGTGTTACAACTCACTGGGGTCATTTTGAAGTACACACGTCTTAGTCTGCGCAGAAGCCTAATTTCTGCTGTTAGTTTAACTCTGGAGCAGAATCGGACATTATTGCTTACAAGGACATGAGAAAAGAGGAAGCCAGGGAAATGTCAATCACATGTAACTTACCGGTAATTTTTTTGATCCCTTGCTTGTAGCTATACATTGTGTTGTCAATAAGCAGTAGTTCTCTGTTAACAAATGAGTGTTTTTTTCTTGAATAAAGTTTTTACTGGTTAATTATCTAAGGTGACACGCGCAATGACCTGTATCTGACCCTGGAGCGGGGAGAGTTTGAGAGGGGTGGCAAGAGTGTCCAGAAGAACATTGAAGTCACGCTTTATGTGCTCTACGCTGATGGGGACACACTCAAAGTATGACTCATCCATGCGCATCATCACGTGCCATCTCATCAGAATGAATAATAGTGAGTGTAACTTCTCTCCTTCCCATCCATCCTTCTCTTCAAAGGACTGCGTCAGTTTGGGCAGTGGGGAGCCCAGCACCTGCGACTATCGCTCGTTTGTCCTGTACCACAACAACAGCCCTCGCTGGAGTGAGATGGTCAAACTGTCCATACCCATAGATCGTTTCAGAGGATCACACCTACGCTTTGAGTTCAGACACTGCTCCAGTGAGTCACAGATGCTGTCAGACTGCTCTGTGAATGTATATTTGGTTTAGTAGGTATGATGCATGATATGATGATATTTTTTTTTCCACAGCTAAAGACAAAGGGGAGAAAAAGCTGTTTGGTTTTGCCTTCACTCCTCTGATGAGAGAAGATGGGACCACGCTGTCAGATGAGAGCCATGAGCTCTATGTGTACAAGGTAGGATCAGGTCTCATACACTAGGTATGTGCCAGTTGATAGAAATGATTGTAATAATGAAGGCTAATTGATAAGTTTAGAAGGAGATGAGTTACACAGGTCTTACCTCATGCCTGAAGAGCAGCTTTGAAGCTCAGTACGGAAGTGATGAACATTGTACCGTGCTGCAGACGTGTTTATTTCTGCTGCTTTGACTCTGTCTACCCTTAGCTGCAGACTTATCAATCACACTCGGCTGTGCCTCTAACTTTTTGTAATGTTTTATATTTATCTGTTATTTGTCGTGATGTGGTGTACCAGGTTGTCTCTGTGTCAGCTGCTGGGAGCTCTCACCACATTTTATTGGATTTTCTCAACAGTGAACACAATAACAACATGTAATAATGAATTCCCCTCTTTTTTTCGGCTCTCCCTCACCAAAACACATAACAATGATTGATGCAACAATATTATAAAAACTGTTTTGTCCACAGTGTTTTCTGGCCCGAGCCAGTTTTTTTTATACTTTGATCTCTCACCATCCCACCATCTCCTGCTCGGAAACATGGAGGTGTTCACATTCCACCCTACACTGTGAGAACTGCAGGTCACATATCCAGGGTTCCTGACCCAGTATAAAGCTTAAAAATAATATCCTGAAATGATTGTTACAAGTGAGCTCCCAGGCATTAATAGGCAGTTGGTGCTGCAGCATTCTTTCTTTCAAATCTAATCTTGCCTGACTCTAATGCACCCATCCTCTAGTGTGATGAAAACACCACCTTCAGTAACCAGGGTCTGTACCTGAGCCTGCCCTGCTGTAAAGAGGACTTCAACAGCTGCCCCAACATGCCAGCCAACCTGCCCTTCCAGCGAAGCCCCAAAGAAACCCTCTGGGTCTCCACCATACTCTGCTCCACCAAACTAACACAAAATGGTAATCTAACACCTCTCCAGCTTCTCTTCTGTATGCAGGATGTATGCAGATAACTCAGCTGTGATTTCACTCTGTCTTCAGTGGACCTTCTGGCTCTTCTGAACTGGAAGGCCCATCCGGACCGGGTGTTGGACATCCTCGGTCGACTACGTCAGATCAGTGGGGAGGAGATTGTAAAGGTAACTGTCATTAAAGATGAGCAAGTCTTAAAATGTGTCTTAATATACTTTTAATATACTTTGAAAGCAGTTTCCTTTTCTTCAGTATTTAACCCTAAATGGGTTATTAACTATGTTGTTGTATATTCACATTTATACACACACTGTATATAAACTTAAAATTATTAAGTTGGATTTATTCCTGTGTTTTTGGATGAAGGGGCTATCCTTTCTTCTGTTTCCCTTGTTTCTATTTCAGTTCTCAGTCAGGCCTTTAATGTGATGACTGTTCTGTGATTTGTTCTGGGTTTTTTTTCCCACACAGTTCTTGCGAGATGTCCTGGATACGCTCTTCTGTCTTTTAGATGACAACACTGATAAATATGGACCGCTGGTTTTCCAGTCTCTGGTAGGAGAATTCATGAAATTAAATTATGTATGGTGTATTATGTTTAGACAGTGAAAGTAATAGATATAATGTATCTTTGTGTGCGCAGGTGTTCATCATTAACCTGCTCAGGGACAGCCGTTTCTACCACTTCAGACCTGTCATGGATGCTTACATCCAAAACCACTTTGCTGGAGCTTTGGCATACAAGTACGAAAATACCTAACTCTTTAGTAATATTAATAAACTTTTTTTTGCCAAGCCTCTTAATTTAAATCTTGTTCTGCAGGGAGCTGATTCGATGTCTGAAGTGGTACATGGACCGCTCGGCAGAGGTCGTCCGACAAGACCACATACAGGAAGCTATGAGGGTAAAGTATCACGGTCACTTCCTTCTGGTTCTGTCTTGGCTCCTTCAGCAGGGATTAATCAGCATGGTAGGAGGCAATGGTCAAACTGAAGGGTTGATAAGAAGTAATGTGACAACAGGAAGTGAATTTCCTGCTGAGAGAAGAACTAATAAAAGGAAGTTATCAGAAACCGCTGCAGATATTGACGCGTAGAGTGCAGTATCTCCATGTGGTTTATTCTACGTGATGAGATCCTGTAAAGAGATATTATGTTACAATACTATACTACAATACTAATACAAAACTAATGTATTGATCTTCCAATTTTCAGGCATTGGAGTATCTGTTCAAGTTCATCGTGCAGTCTAGGATCCTGTACTCAAGAGCCACCTGTGGGATGGAGGAAGAGCAGTTCAGAGCCAGCATCCAGGAGCTCTTCCAGTCCATCCGCTTTGTCCTGAGTCTGGACAGCCGCAGCTCAGAGAACCTGGTGTTCACGCAGGTCAGAAAGTTCACCTCTCAGGAGTAACACTTTCACTGTCTTCAGTTTGTCACCTGCTCAGAAGTCTTTTTTATATTTTGTTTTTCCTTTCTCTTTTATTTGATTTCACTCATTTATATTTGTTTTATTTCCCATTTCATTCTTGTGACTTCTTTTGTTCTTTTACTTACTACGCCTCAATTCGTCGCCCCCACCCACTGTTGCTCCATCCTTGGCCAGTTTAGGGGTGTGATCAGCTGCATGCCTGTCTGTGGTCATGTTTCTGGGCTTTCATCCGTCTCAGTAAGTCACAGCGCCCCCCTGTGTTGATCCCACAATGCAGCAGACGCTGTGCAGCCGCCATCCTGCTGATACAGGATGATGTATTCTTAAGTAACTGATGGAGTTAATGGTTTTGATTTGGCTGTTTGTGCTGCTCATATGAGACTAATTATGGAGAAAATGAGAATCACAGCTGTACATCTTGATGTCCTAATCTTGGTTTAATAGCAAGTTAATCTGGGGTTATCTTTGTGTTGTGTCACACATTTCTCAGGTGTTTTGTTTCAATGTTTTTAAAAATGCATTCATAACTAGTTAAAAACCGTATATTTAATCTATGTGTACACTAAAATTGCTTCTCTGGTTCCTTTGTTTTCCCCTTAAGGCGGCACTGTTGAACAGTTTCCCTGATATCTTTGATGAGCTGCTGCAGATGTTCACCGTTCAGGAGGTGGCTGAGTACGTCAGGGGCACCCTTGGGAGCATGCCCAGCACCGTGGATATTGGCCAGTCTATGGATGTGGTCAAACTGCAGTCCATTGCACGCACAGTTGAGAGTCGCCTCTTCTACTTCCCCGGTGAGATTTGTCTTTCTCTGAGAATACCAAAACAACACTATGGCATGGAACCCGATCCGCTCACTTCATGTGTGTCTGTTTCTCTTTTCCCTCAGAGTCTCGTAGTATATTGCTGCCAGTGGTTTTGCATCACATCCACTTGCATCTGCGCCAGCAGAGGGAGCTGCTCATTTGTTCTGGGATCCTAGGCAGCATTTTTTCCATTATCAAGACAAGCTCCATGGTACAGTACATTATTCTGTATGGATACAGGAAGCAGGGCAAAAATCTATGATCCTAATTTAAGAACAATCTATTCTGACAATTTGATACGCAAAAATGCTTAGAGTGATCAAAAACCCTGCATCAACACCTATAATTAAGAAAAAGGAAATTGAGTAATCAATTTGTGTTTGCAAATCGATTTTTATCTGCTCTTCAGGAGTCTTCTGTTCAGGAGGAGGTGGAGATGATGGTGGAGAGCTTACTGGATGTGCTGCTGCAGACCCTGCTGTCCATCATGAGTAAATCTCACTCTGTGGAGACGTCCAGAGGGCAGCGCTGTCCCCAGTGCACGGCTGAGATAACAGTAAGCTACCACTAAAAGGTGCCACTTTGATGTGCAATAAAAATATTTGGTTTTGAGATGATCAACCCCTTTCTCTATGTGTTCCCTGCAGGGGGAGTATGTTTCCTGTCTTCTGTCTCTGCTCCGACAGATGAGCGAGATTCACTTCCACCATCTTCTCAACAACTTCCATAGCAAGGAGGAACTGAAGGTATGAAACTCTCTGAGTCTCAGAGCTGAGCGAGATTAGAGCTATGGCTTACTTACTACAGGACACTGCTTGCACATATTCCTCTGCAGGAGTTCCTGTTGAAGATCTTCTGTGTGTTTCGCAATCTGATGAAACCGACTATCTTCTCCCGAGACTGGAGTGTAATGCGGCTTCTAACCAGTCAGTGAGTCTGCATTTTTTTTTCTTCCTTCCTGTCAAACAGTCTTTGTCCCAGACATGGTAAGGGAATACAGCCAACCATTAGATCAGGTTCTCTTCAGATAATCCCACTCTGAAGGTGATGCTTGTGTGTGCAAAAAGTTTTTCATCTATTTTTGGCTTCTGGCTGATTTTGTATGCTGACACTGTAATGTTTGTTTGTTTTTGCAGCATCATCGTAGTGACAACGCAGTTTCTGTCTCCGGCCCTGCACAAGAACTTCTCAGAGGCAGATTTTGATTTCAAGGTGTGTATGTGTTTATTTAAATGTCCTTCAGTGTTGATTTATTTTCATCTTTTGTTTCTGTTTTTTGTTTTTCAGGTGTGGAACTCATTTTTCAGCCTCACTGTGCTGTATATCAACCAGCCCAGTCTGCAGCTGGAGGCACTTACTCCTGCTAAGAGAAAGAAAATCCTTGACAAGTGAGAGTCTTTCTAGTTATTGTGTACATTGCATTCAGATGCTGTGTTAATCATTCACTCCATTTTCTTTGTAGGTATGGAGATATGAGAGTTATGATGGCATATGAGCTCTACAGCATGTGGCAAAAATTAGGTGTGTTATCCCTCCACGTATCACAGAGAAGCATTAATGTTTCGATAAATTCAGTGCAAACAAACATGTCTGTCTGTGTGAATCCGTATATATACAGGCGACAACAAGCCCCACTTCATCCCAGGAATGATGGGCCCCTTCCTCGGAGTCACTCTTGTGCCTCAAACTGAGGTTCGAAATATTATGATCCCAATTTTTCATGACATGATGGATTGGGAGCAGAGGAAAAATGGCAACTTCAAACAGGTGATTATGACATTATTATGCTATGAAATACAGACACTGAGCCGACACCTGTTTGCCACATTACATACCCACATTTTTTGTATTTGTGTAGGTGGAAGCGGAGCTGATGGACAAGCTGGACAGCATGGTGTCGGATGGAAAAGGCGATGATAATCACAGAGAGCTCTTCAGTCTGCTGTAAGCACCCAACCTGTGTTTATGCTACACAATGTCATACTTTGTCTGTTTCTTTCTAAAATGCTATTCTTTTCTTTGGTTGTCACTCCACAGGACTCAACTGTTTGGTCCTTATCCAAGGTGAGGTGTAATATATTGATCACTTTACTGCACTTCCTGTGCTCATCGGCATCAGACAAAAATATATTTCTGTGTTTTCTCTGCAGCCTGCTGGAGAAAATTGAGCAGGAGACCTGGAGAGAAACAGGAATCTCATTTGTCACATCGGTCACACGACTTGTCGAGAGATTACTGGATTACAGGTACGCTCCTATAATTAAGATGCACATCCTAAACCTTTTGGTGTATGTCAGCAAACTGCAGTATGTGAACAAAGCTTTATTTTTAGGGACTGCATGAAAGGAGACGAGATGGAGAACAAGAAAATTGGTGGTTCTGTCAACCTCATGGTAAGATGTTCATTTCTTTGTTTATTTTTGGAACACATCTATGAATATTTGCACACATGGAAAGAGATTTTAACCATTTGTTTTCTTTTTATTTCAACATCAGAACTTCTACAAATCAGAGGTCAACAAGGAGGACATGTACATCCGTTACATACACAAGCTGTGTGACTTGCATCTCCAAGCAGAGGACTTCACAGGTAACTGAAAGGTCCATGAGTTGAGACGATGCTGATTACATTCATGACCATGACACAGATCATTGACCTTTACTCTTCACTAAAAGTCAGCTGGTCATTTGAACGGATTGAGACAGAAGAAGAGAAAAACATTTGACTCATTTGTAGCTAGAAAGTGGCAGAAACAAAACACTCTCTCATCACTGTATAGGACATGATTTGGACACTTCTGAGCAAAAGTACCTAAAAATGGGTTAAAAAAACAGTCCCTCTAAAGTTTTTTGTTTCACAGGCCCGGCATACAGGGCTAGTAGGTGAACCTGCTGGAAACTGCACCACACCAGCATGGATTCTTTGCTTTTCAGTTAAGGAGGGCAATACTTAGAGAAATACAGACTTAATATCACACTCAGTGTGGATAAACTGTTGGTGAAATTTACATTTTAACATGAAGACATATTATGTCTGACACTATTCTGAGATTTATCTCACAGTAGACACATTTTAAATGGCTGCTAACACCACTCTCACTCATCAGAGGAGGTGGTTATTTTATATAACTGTGGCTTTGTTGTGTGCACATAAAAGTTGCCAAATATGACTAATTGAAGGCAACCTTATTCATCACTTATATAAAGCAAACAACAGGCAGCTGGGAAGATAATTAAAATGCAGGGTTGGGTGTGATTGCACATGTGGTTACTGTGTGAACTGTAAAAGATAAAGGACAAAGAAATCGTATGTTGCTGCACCAGTTGTTTACAGTAAGAACCTCCATTTATTTTAATCTGCAGATGACCTCACAGTAAATTATCTCATTGTAAATGGGGACAGAAAAGGGCTGATATGATTTTAACTGTGCCAGTGCTCTTTGCACCTCTGGTCACTGTTATACTAAAACACACTCACCGCGCTCTGGGCGACTTTGTGCCACTGACCGCGCTTTGTGTCATGCGCCATCTGTTTGCAAAAAAACTGGATCCAAAATGTCTGGAAGGTATCAGTTCATCACTGTGCAAACTGCCCCAACATCTGAAGCTTTGTTACAGAGGAGCTAAGTGTACACTGCCTTTTTTTTCCTCCTCGATAACAGAGGCGGCGTTCACCCTGCTGCTGTACTGGGAGCTGCTGCAGTGGGAGGACCGGCCCCTCAGGGACTTTCTCCACTATCCCTGTCAGAGCGAGTGGCAACGCAAGGAGAACCTGAGCCGTAAAATCCTCCACTACTTCAACAAGGGCAAGGCGAGTGATTCTTTTTTTTACAGCTTTGTCTCCTCCTCCTGTTTTCATGGGGACATTAAAGGCCTATCATTTCTGACCTGTGTGGCCTCACACGGAGTGGACAATGAAGTTAACTTTATAGTGATGGATCAATATTAATAAGTAATGCTGGACAGGAAACTAAATCAGCTCTGATAAATGGAAGTGACATTAAGTTTTATAGCTTGCTTTTTTTTTTTTTTTACAATGTTGAAGAGGCTGTTTGTTCTCATCTGCAGTGCAGCTGTTCCTGAACACAATTAAATTTTACCCTCGTTAACTTTGAGAGTGAAGCACAATCTTGTAGTCTTTGTTTTTAAATCTTTCTCAAAGTTTTGTAGCACAGTTTTTACCTCACTTACCAGCCCAACTCAACATCTAGTCTAATCAAAAATTACCCGTTTGCTTCTGTTACAGTAAAATATACTGTGGTATTTAGATCAGTGTGTGTCTCGTATGTAGAAATAAAATTCAAAACTTTTATTATATTGCATTAGATCACTCCTAGGTGAGTAACATCCTTATTATTGCAGTTAGCTAAATTTTAGAGTAAGTTGTGCAAACTATGTTATCTTAAGTAAAAGTTAAGGTAAGTTACCACTTATATTAATCATATTTTGTATTCAAATACTGCTACATAAAATCCTTTGTACACATCTATTATGTATGTTCTCGTACACGGTTAAAGTTAGTCAGGACTTCTTAGTACTAAAGCAAATACTGTGTATCATTATATGAATACAGAATCCCTTGCTAACACTATAATACTCCTCGGTGAGGGTCGGATGTCTCTCCAAATGTGATTTGCTTCCCCGAATCACTCCTCCCTGGCTGGTATTCATCCACCAAATTAAATTAGTTGACTGGTCTCTGTGCTTTGGAGAGGACAATGCCCTCTGGACTCTGGGAGCAGCTGAGGAGGAAATAAAAGTGGCCTCCTTCATTAACTCTTTGTCATCTCTCCATTTTTTATTGCTGCTCTTCTATAATAATAATAGCTGCACCCGGTGGAGTCCCATGCTGCTAGAATATATGTGCTTTATGAGCAGTTTGCAGAACTAAAGCTGAAAGCGCTTCCACATGGTCACTATACAGATCCAATGTGTGAGGAACCAGGGGGAATCAGGTGCAGGTGTCTGTTGACTAATTCACAAATATCAGACAGTGACTGCACAACGTTCAGGTTTTCAAGTTGACTTTCAGATGTGCTGCTGATGGTCATGAAGCAGCTGAGTGACAGCCACACAATTAAACACTTGTGTTTTACTTGGATATCGCTTAGATGTCGCTGTGTACTAGTATGTCTGTACTTGTACATGTGACAAATAAATTCTATTCTACTCTATTCTATATTATACTTCTTCTACTTGCTTTGGTTTTTCTGGTTTAGATACTGCTGTATAATTTTAGTTCTGCCATTTGTTTGCATAGGTCACAGTCCTTTATCCTCCAGTTTGGCCCCTTCGTTTATCATGATTTTTTTTTCTTCCATTTTTTTGTTTTCTCATTTCTATGTGACTTTGCAGTGCTGGGAATATGGGATCTCTCTCTGCCGGGAGCTGGCTTTCCAGTACGAGACTTTATATGATTATCAGAGCCTCAGCTGGATACGGGTAAGTAAAGCCTCCAATGCTCCCTGTTTCTGCCATTATAATCAAACAAGCATCCTCTGTTATGCTGGAAGATGAGATTTTCATCAGCCTCCGTTGTTGACATGCTCACTTATGGGGGGAGGGGGGTGGGGGAGTGTGTGAAGCGACTGCAGTGACTGTAGATGCGGTGTTCTCATTACCTGTGCACGCCCACACTATTCAGGAAATGCACAGGAATCAGTAATACGTGTGATTGAGTCATTATTCATATCATGACTTTTTCTGGGTGTTTGTCATCGTTTGACAGAAAATGGAGGCAGCGTACTATGACAACATCATTGAACAACAGAGGATTGAACCAGAGTTCTTTCGAATGGGCTTCTATGGCAGGAAGTTTCCCTTCTTCCTCAGGGTAAGACAGAGCTGGTCTCATTTTTTCTGTGCTGACACAGTTACTAGATGATCCTGCTGATGTGCACAGGCATCTGGAAGACACACTGTTCACTAGCCTGTACTATACAGTAGTTATGGATATATATATGATATATACTTTTTTATATATATAATTTTTTATATATATAATTTTTTTTTGTTTTAAGCTCTATAAGGTTAATTCTGACTTTGTTCTTAGCACAAAATGAGACAGAAATACTGCGCAAGTGTCTATAAGTGGGAAACACAGAGGAGCTTTAGTGATTGCATTTATTTCAATTTGGAGTTATGTGGAGACCAAAAACAGCTAAAGAGAGTCATTCTGGATCCCTGGCTCTAAATGAATGATTGCATTGCTGCTTAATTGCTTTGTTTTATTTGTTCGCTATGTGTGTATTTCATCTACTTAAAAGGTGACAATGTTTTGTTCATTACTCAGCTCTCCAAAAATCGTCAGCTCTGTGCAAGTTAAGCAACACGACTACACTGTTTTGCTGGTATATCTACTAATAAAACAAGTAATGCTGTGCTGCTAATACTGCTGTTACAAGGGCTAAAGCTAAAACCAATCCAGAGGGCAAGGTCACTCACAGTTACTAGTTTATTTGGCATCTGAGTCATGTGTGACACTCATCAGCCTGATTTTCTTCAAGATGACAGCGGTTCTTTGGCTGAATAATTGTCTCCCCCCCTCTCTGTAGAACAAGGAGTTTGTCTGTCGGGGTTATGACTACGAACGGCTTGAGGACTTCCAGCAAAGGATGCTGGGAGAGTTTCCACAAGCCATTGCCATGCAGCATCCAAACCAGCCGGATGATACCATCCTACAGAGTGACGCTCAGTGTATCCTCATAGGTTTACCACGGCTAACACTAATTGTTTTTGTTTTATAACGCGAGTGGCTGTTTGTGTGTTCGTTAAGAAGAGCATTACTGGTAGAGATTATCATGAATTAAACAAAACAATAAAATTTACATTGAAAATTAATTTCCAGAGTCAGATGGTAAAATTAAAAAGCCTATGTAAGCATTTCCTCCCACTCTCCCCGCTCTGTGAATATGCATGCATGTCCTCTGTGTCTGTCACTTCCTTGACACTCGGTTTTCAGACTTGCAGATCTATGCGGTGACTCCAGTGTCAGACATTTCTGATGTGCCTCAGCTGGAACGTGTGCCTGAGAGGATCAAGAGTTTCTACCGCATCAACAATGTCAGCCGCTTCCACTATGACAGGCCTTTTCACAAGGGGCCCAAGGACCGCGAGAACGAGTTCAGGGTACGAGGAGCCAGCAGTGCCACTCTGAATTCAGATGTAACACTGCTTAAAAAAACATCTAATGGAGCAGCTGTAACACCCACAGTTTTGATGTCCTTAAAGCCCTTGAAAGCTTAGACCCTATAAAAAAAATACAATTTTCAAGAACTGATTCAGGAAATGCATCTTTAGACATTTTTAACATTCAACCAACAGAACAATCAACTTTGTCAACATGACGTTAACATAGGCTCCTTATCATGCAGCCACACAGAATGTCAAAGATTTGAGATGTTTTCCTGGTACATTCGAGCTTTTGTTGAGATTGTAACACAAGTATTCATCCAAACACCATCTCGCCTCTGCAGCAGCCTGTGTTTGTAACCTAACAGTGTTCCCCTCACTGAACTGCAGGTACATTAGTCATCAGCACTGCAGAATGATGTAAAGTGTCAAGGAGAAACTACAAATACAAAAACACCACACAAGCCAGATGTAGATTGATATTTTACAAAAACACCATTAAATTGGATGACTTCGAGTTGACTTGTTATAAAATGGCTGTTATTCACAGACAGACAGTGATTATTTTCATTATTAGGTGATCAAGTTAAGAATTTATCAGTCTAAAAGTTGATCCCTAGTTGATCCCAAAAGGTCCAGAGGCCTGGTTAAGCTGTTCATGTGCCACATTATTCTGGTTTCTTTCTGAGAAGCATGCCCAGGTTTATTACAGTGTGCTATTGTCATGAAGCAAGCCTCAACTACACAACGCATAACCACAATACTCCCAAAAACACTGTTGGTAACCAGAATATTTCACATTAAAAATGCTTACAGTGCAAAGAAACACACAACCGCCAGGGCTTTAGAGACCAGGCGTGATACTGTACTGTACTTTTCTCTGACACAGTAACCCAAATCTGAAATCAGACCACACAGGACGTCTCACTTATGTGAAGTGACCTACATGCTGCTCTATGAGCCTTCTGTTATATACACAGTTGGTTCTCAGCTAGCTTTTCTTTGAGAGGGGACAGAAAAACCTCACTGTTGTTCGTCTTCCTGTTTAACAGAGCCTGTGGATTGAGAGAACAACCCTGATCCTCTCCCGTCCTCTCCCTGGGATCTCCCGCTGGGCGGAGGTGGAGAGGCGAGAAGTGGTGAGAAACATTCACTTCACTCCTGTATTGCTTTCTGACAAAGGACTTGTGGTAGTTTTTTTTGTCACTTTACTTCAGAGCAGTGTGTGAATAAATATGTTTTGGTAATATACACTTAAAAATTCTCCTTGTTTATCATAATTTGGGGTGAATTTGTGTATTTATTTTAAGGTGGAGGTGAGCCCTCTGGAGAATGCCATTTACGTGGTGGAGAACAAGACCCAGGAGCTGCGGACTTTGATTAGCCAGTACCAACACAGACAGCATCATGGCAACATCAACCCGCTCAGCATGTGCCTCAATGGCGTCATAGACGCTGCTGTGAACGGAGGCATTGCCAGATATCAGGAGGTAGGGGGCGGGGGTGCAGACTGCAAACACGATGAACTGAGGATGTGAGAGGTTGTTAATGTTTTAAATCATCCTCCGCAACAGGCCTTCTTTGATAAGGACTACATCAGCAGTCACCCAGAGGACACAGAGAGGATCACACATCTTAAGGATCTGATGCAGGAACAGGTCACTTTAAACACATTTTTACTGCTTAGTAAACATACTCACATGTTAAATATGATATGAATAAAGTAATTGTTCCTCATCCACAGGTGCACATTCTTGGAGTGGGACTGGCTGTTCATGAAAAGCTGGTGCATCCAGAGATGCGTCCTCTACACAAGAAGCTTGTAGACCAGTTTCACATGATGAGAACAGGATTACACCATGTGAGTAGATCTAGATGTGACTGCAGTGTTTATGTTCCTGCCATAGCCTGCATACAATCACGGACAGTATGTCACCACATACTTTTATTTCTGAGATATTTTGGGGAGCCATGATGACATCCACCTTTACACACAGTGAACACACACACGGTGACACTTTTGCAGTCCAGCAGTTATGATGTGTGTTTCATGCACTCATAAGTGCACAAACTTTGGTTTATGTAAGCATGAGCAGTGTAAATATTCAGAGCAGTATGTGTTTGGGTCTCAGCAGGGCTTGCCCGGCGTGGATCGATTCGGCCCAGCAGGCTGCACGGGGGTCAACTCTCCTAGAGGCGTCTTGTCCTCCCACAGTCACATGAGCCCGGAGAGTGTGCGCCTCATACACAGACACAGGTAAGTCAGTCACGCTTCAAATTCAGTCTAAGGTGTGGCCAAGCTGAAGCAATATGCAGAGCAATCTTACTTATCTTACTGTGGTATTGTATGTGTTTTGTGACTTGTTAGAAGAAAATAAAATGTGCCGCTTTAATACTCCTGCAGTCAAACAGCATGAGTCAAAACATCTGTTCCTCAAAATGTAAATGTGGTGAACACACAGAGAGTTCTTCTCAGTCTTCATCATTATCTCTGTCCTGCAGCCCTCTGAACCTGCAGGGCTCGATCCGTCACTCGTCCTCCTCTCTGTCCTCTCACACGTCCAGTGAGGCAGGAAACCTTGTTATCATGACTGACGGCCTCATGGGGGAGCACCCTGAAGAGGCATTACACATGCAGGTAGGAAAATAAAAAAATGCACA
The DNA here is from genome assembly GCF_900634625.1 of Parambassis ranga. Lineage (NCBI taxonomy): Eukaryota > Metazoa > Chordata > Actinopteri > Ambassidae > Parambassis > Parambassis ranga. Next base: position 6,770,917 of record NC_041028.1, on the reverse strand, counting down.
CTGACACGAATTAAACTAAACTATTAAAAAAAAACAGATAAAAAGGATTTCTATTGTAGATCAGTGCTGTCATAGTTTATAAATATATTCTGTTGTGCAGCCGAGCCCCTCCTCCTCCAGCCTGAGCTCCATCCGCTCCAACTCTTCACAGATTAACAACTCTGCTCCGTCAAGTGCCAGAGGTGAGAAACGCAGCTGCAGAAAGTCACACCTGGGTCTAAAATGATCATTTTTAGGACAACAAAAACACCTCTTTTACATACATGAGTATAAATATATGTTGTTTCCTTTTCTATTCTCCATCCAGGCTCGCCATCTTTGCCCGACAAGGCCAAACACAACCGAGATGTGATGATACTGTTGCCGTCTCACCGTGAGAGGGCTAATAGCTCCATGTACTATAACATGGCAGAAAACGGACAGGTAGGATGGCATCATGATGTGTCAGCGTGCAAAACTTTTGCAAAATATGTTCACTTAAAAGTTTTTCTTTCAGAACAACCACATGCAGCGTGCCTTACTTCAGCAAGTTAGCCCCTGTAAGCCTTGTGAAAATCCTCACATGAATCTACCAGAGAAAGGTAACAAACAAGGTGTAATAGGTTATGTACATGAAGTGTTTGCAGTGTGTTGATATGATTTTGTGTTGTTCCAGTGTTTCCCAATGCTCCCAGCAGCTGGAGTCTGGATGGAGAGAACAGGGAGCAGGTGTCCTACATCCCAGCTTCTACTGGAGGGGTAATCATGCCCCCAGTCCCACCCAGGTCCTTCCCACCAGGTACTCATCTCTCATTTTACTTCACATTCATGTTTTAATTGGTGCCTAGAGCATGTATTTACATTTCATATTTATTTTATACACCTGCCTGACACCTGCTGGCACATACTGAGGCTGCAAAGTTTAGACGGTCTTCAAAAAGTTGGTTGAACTTCTCTTTGCAGGACATTTCCTGATGCACTGTGATGCGTATCACCACCAGAACAGCGACCCTCCTCCTGCCCTGCCTGTGCGTTCTCTGAGAAAGGTACAATAATAAGATCAGACTTTACATTCTGTAGACCATGTACTACTTCACACATTCACTTCACAAATTCAATACTTCATGTCAGTCATGTTAACTCTTCTTCTTTGTAGTATTTCAGTATTTTTTTTTTCTGACAGCTCGTGAAGGCAGCGTTATGAGTGTGAGTGCTGTTGAGAGCAACACACTTGTGACACTCACTGTTTCTCTCTTCCCAGTCTCCTCTCCACCCAATCCCTGGTTCCCCCACCAGTCCTCAGTCAGCTCTGGGGGGCAGTAACTCCACTCTGTCGGGCAGCGCCAGCAGCGGCGTTTCCTCTCTGAGTGAGAGTAACTTTGGTGGTCAGTATCCAGATCCTGGCCCCATCAGGAACGATGCCTTGGAGCCTCTCCCCAGCCACCTGTGGTCTCCTCCTGACGAGTACCTGGCATCTCCGTACCTACACATTCACTACGGCGGACCAGAAATCGACTCCATGGACCCGGTACGACCTTTCCACTACCGCAGCCCCACTTCACACCCACATAACCACCCCCACCCTCACGCTCATGCCCACCCTGGGCTGGACAGCCACTCCCATGGGCCACCTCCTCATCATCATGCCCCCACTCACGGCCCACATCATATCCCTTACCGCAGGCCTCAGCCTCCTGCTGTGCCCCCGAAACCCTACTTGAGAGAGGGCTGCATCCCCGAGGAGGATTTGCCACCTCAGCCCATCCCGCTGCCTCGCAGGATCTTCCACTCCCCTCACGGCCACAGGGAGGACCAGGGGAAACACGCCTGGGAGCAGTGCATCAGCGAGGAGCACGAGGAGACACAGTGATGTAGAGGCTCTGGCTAAATTTCACTTGAAAGCTTTCTTCTTGTCCTTCTCTTCCTTCCTTCATTTGCACTGGGTTAAAGGAGCAGTAAAGAGGATGAGAAGCAGCAGAAGATGGTCACTTCTTGCTGCGTTTTAATTTCAGTGCACATGAAGGAAAGAAAAGAAGGAGCGAATCCTGATGAAGCTACAGGCACAACTGCCGCTGCTGCTCCACGTGGCCTCGTAGAAAAGAAAAACATCTGTCGAACACTAAGACAGATTAACTCAAAAATTGATATTGATTGTACACAATTGTACAACTTGTCTGTGAGCATGTTTTTTTCATTTGAGAAAAATACGACAACAGTTTTGTGAAATGATCATAAGCAACATGATCCCAGGTGCAGTATAAGCTCTGAATTCTGCTTCTCGTGTCATTTTCACACAAACACAAGGAAACAACAGAAGGTTAATATTCACAGTGACTTCTCTGCTTTAAATGCTTCATATATATGGATTCTTATTTTGATAAATTTGCTACATTATAGTGTTTTCAAAGGCTTATTGTCCATTCTGTTTTTAAAAAACAAAAACACTGTTAAGTGCTCCTTAATAGTGAATCATATCAAATGGCGCACTGTAATACGTGTTGCTGCCGGGCTGTCATCAATCGCTGGTTGAACTTGCAGCTCTCCTCTTGGACCGGCATCTCAAGGGACGTGAACTTCAGTCACTGACGATTCCACATCCGTACCCTGCGTATGGAAACCCACGTGAATGTATTCAGATGAGATGTTCTACTTTATTGCACAATAGCTGCAGTCCTGTTTTTTTTCTCCTTTTTATTTAAGTGCTTTAAGTTCAATCTGTGTTGAACAAGAAAAAGTCTATATTTGTCTCTCTTTGTGTGACAAAGATATCTCCAGAGGAACGTTCAGCAAACAACGACACACCTGCCAGCTTTCATGGACTCTTCACTACTTTACACCTCAACCACCTGCTGAACTCTCAAAATTAACACCAACACCACCCTCTCTGTCTCTCTTACCCCTCTCTCCATCTTTTTTCTTTCTCTGTAACGGTTGTTAAGACCATGTTGAGCAGTGAGGGCTGAACCTGGACAGCTGGGGTGGGAGCAGTTGAGCTCTCACAAACACACACACACAGAGAGTGTTGGAATCGCCTACCTGCCTTAAGTGCACTCAAATGCAGTTTGACCTCTCACCTGGACTGTGAGAAGCTAATTTAGTGACGGCCATTCTCCTTTTCATTCTGTTCACTCTCTGCTCCCTGAAGGAACAAAAAAATCACACAAAAAGATATCTACCTTAGTGATGTTTCAGTATGTTTTTTTAGTCCAGCTTTGGTTCCAGGTTGTTGTTTGGTTTGTAGTGGTAATATTTCCTATTCTGCCTGCGGCTTTTTTCTCAATCACCTTCTGCTGTTTGAAAACTGATGAAGAATGCTGAAGCCCGGACTGACAGAGAGGTTTAACTTTTATCAGTGGAGCGCTGTTTAACTGTGGGGTTGGAAGGATATAGCTAATATTTTAAGATTTTTTTTTTTGGTATTTTTTATTTTTTTTTTGCAGGTGGACGCTTTGTGTTACTGTACATCAAGTTGTCAGCTGATTAGACGACATCTATTTTTGTATGTGAGATCATCAGTTGTGTGAACATATTTCAGAAACCGTACCAAGACAGAAGGCCCGGGTCCTGCTGCTGTTGGCTGCTGTTCTTTGTATGGAGTTGAAGTTATCAGATATTCTACAGTATCTCTTTGTGAGCTTGATGGCATCGAGGAGAACTGAAGTGATACTCAAAATATAGGTACAATAGAATTTTTCAATGTAAATTCTGTTATTGTACATACAGCAGTATTGTGAAATATTTTTGAGAATTATTGCAGAAGCCCCTCCTTAAAAAAAGTTTATTGTTGTTTTGTGTATATACATGTACTCCAGAGATTAATGTAATTGATAAATATCTATAATCAGTGTTTGGAAAAAGGACAAATCCATTAGACTGTGGCTGTCTCCACCGTTCTTGACTTTGAGTCTTCTCATATAAATACTTTATACACTTTTCAATGTGCTTTCCTGTACATATGGTGTTAGCATGATCGAACAGTGTTTGGTTGTAAAAGTGGTTTTCCTACTCCCATAACTGCTGTGGTATGGAATTCATTAACAATGCCAAACATTAAAGACAATCTTTTATCAGCTCTAACTCTATATTACCTTTTTCTGTACTATGCTTGGTCAACAGTAGAGGGTGCTGTGTGTCATAAGATTATATGAAGAGCCCTGAAGTGGTAAGAATGCAGATACTGAAATGACAGCATGTCACACAACCCATAGATGAAAAAACACACAGACAAAAAAGTGACAGCTGAGGTCTCACCAGCTTCATTATTCTGTCACTTAGATCCCAGTTTTATATTCTAATGAAACATATATGGTTGCATTTGATGTGTGGTGGTATAGCAGGGATTTCAGTGAAGCTTTATATGCATGCATATTAGAAAAAAAGGCTTACAGCGATGTGTGTTCTTGTGTGAACATGGATCGGCCAATTGCTGGACATTGTTAGAAAACATCAAGTTCTCATTATCATATCTAGAATTCACAATAATTCATCAACGATCATAGTAAATGTAATAAAATCTGGGTGGCAGCACCTTTGCTTTCCATGCAGGCTAGATGAGAATAATGGCCTGTGACATCACCACAGTCTAATCCAATGAAAAATCCCTAATAGTCCACCATTTGTCCACCGTGAGTAATGTTTGATTATTTCCTTTTATTAATTCCTGCACTCATATATTGAACTGTGTCTTCTTTCTGTTTTATAGCAGGTGGACTCCAGCTCAAAGCAGCATGATTAGCTGTGTCCACCAGATACAGGGGAGGTGAAATATTCATGATCTTATAACATACAATGTAGGTTTATTTTAAATGGTAATTGGCAATACAAGTCTATTGTTTATCATAGATAGATAGATAGATAGATAGATAGATAGAATCGATAGATAGATAGATAGATGTTTATCTGAAAATATGACTGTGTCTTTGGTACCAGTGCTGCTGTGCTCTCTCTTAGTGTCTCACATTTCCATGATGCAGTCACAGGAAGGAGGAAAAAAGAGAAGAGTTAGGATGAAAGGATCCTTGCTGTCTCTCTTGAGGATGATGATGCTGCGGCGCATGCTGATGCAGATACTGAATTTCACTTTTACAGCATCTCTGTGGATCTTTCCCTCGGTTAGTACCGCTTTCTCACCAACTCCTCTGCCTTTCAGTCTCACTGTTTTTCTTTTTTGTGTTGGGGGAATTGCAGAGCAGTGAACTCTCCACGCAGGGAAGCACACTTACATGCATGTCAGTGTTGCAGTTTTTTTTTTTCTTTTTTTTCCTCTGGGGTTGCACCAGTCTCACTCTGCAGTTATTGTTTGGGGCACAAGAGCACAATAATGTGCAAAGCATCCTTCATAAATTCTGGCAATGTAGTTGGTGTTTAGGTAGAAACAAAAATAACCCTGAATCTGGCACTGGCACATTATTTGTGCACACAGTTTTCTCCAGAATATGTGCTCTTTGCTGCACTAGTTTGTGTCGGCAGTTTGAAATAACTGAGGAGACGGATACCTCCAACCTTATCAGGAACCAAAGACTTTTAATAAGTGAAACAATACTAATAAATAAAGATTAACCAAGTTGCACATTCAAAATAAAATCCAACAAAACAGACATAACACTGAATGAAGTACCATCGCACAGATTATTAAAAAAAGAAAAACACCCCCCAGACATTTACAAATTTTCTTAAAAACTTCAAGAGGCAAACATAGACATTGTATAAAAGCATCATACAGTAGAGCATCTGAGTATAATTTACAAATTTACTGAAGGATAAATACTTTAGCTGATCTCTAACCTGACAGGTACATGTAAAAACATGTATCTGTCAGGTAAGGCTCCAGCCCTTTTTTTAAGTGATCAATAACAGTGATGAGGTGATGATGAAAGCTGTCCATCAAATCATGGGAAACTCACAAATTATCTATAATAACTTTTAATAGCTTTGTCCACATCTCCATTGGTCTCGTCTCTGTTGGTGCGTCATAGAATAAAAGCCATGAGCATCTCTGCCGGCGGATATGGCTACATCAGGCATTTGTGAGAGAACACTGCAGCTGTCCTTCATCTGACTCTCCACACACACACACACGCTCACACACACACACAGGCTACATCAGTACGGAGCAAACTTCTGTCTTTCTGGCTTTTTGATGCAGTTGGCTGAGGAGATTTTGGCGGTGTAGGCAGCCAGAGTGGTGTGGGTGGGTGCTGCAGTGACGGCCACAGTGGGGGCAGGGCTGGACAGAGTCAGAAAGGGGACGGACTTCACCCCCAGCAGCCCAGAGAGGGGCATGGCTCCGTACGGAGCACCCAGCATATGAGCCGGGGTCAGGGCGCCCACGGCGGCCAGGGTGGGTGCAGGGGAGGCAGCTGGGGAAGCAGGCTGGTTGAAGGCCATGTTGAGGTCGACTGGAGTTGCCATGGTGGCTGCCTGGGCTGTGGATTTGGCTGTCTCTAAACTATGAAGGCAATGATAGGAGGAGGGAGGACAGGGACACAGGACAGGGAGTGAAGATTAGAGGATTATACTGTTGCTGCAACACTGGGGAAGTTTCTGGAAAATTATTAAAGGGGAACTCCTTCAATGTTAAAGTCTGTTTCCAGAGAGCGTTATATGAACAAGTGTATTGAGGGAGCTGTGTGAAGAGGGTATAAAGTGAGCAGTGAGCTAATCTGACGTCTAGATTAGCTCTCATATATGTTTCAAGTTAGGGTTCTATATCCAATAATTAAAGGGAAATGTACATGTTTTCATTGGATACATTCAAAAGAACTGTAATGTAACTTCCTTGACTTTCTTGGGATTGACTGGGAATAAATACATAAAGAAATTCATCTTTATTGTATTTTCTTTGTAAAGCCTAAATACTGGTTTCTTGGTTATTATATCTTAATAATATTGCCTGTATCTATAAATTGTATTTATTGTTCTTTGATATGCTGTTACTACAACTTAATTTCCCTATGATGGGGATTAATAAAGTAATTTTTAATCTTAATCTTAATGCCTAATAGGAAGCACAGAAATATATATCTTCATGTAAAGAAAGAAATGTAAAGTGAATTCATTTGTTCTATTTAACTACTCTGTACTCTGTGTTGATTTCTCTGTTTATTTATATTGTGTTCAGTTTCATCCTTCTGCCTACTTTTAAATTATTTACTGTAGAATTGAGTTTTGTGTTGGTATGTTTGTTGTGTATTCAGAAAAAGGCAGAGCTGAATTCTGAGGCAGCTTTATGCTGTCTGCTTTAACTTATTCTCTTGAGCACAATTACTAGCAGCATGAGGACGCCCCTCATTAGCACATACAGTATGACCTTTGACCCTTCTGAAACAATGCATATCTTTCTGGTCTGATTCATTAGATGGCCGCATGTGTCTCCCGTGTGTTCCCTTACCAGGAGGTAATGAGGTACTGGGCCAAGTTGATGCTGACTGGTGTTCCTGTGATAGTGACATGGCGGTCGCTTGTCCCATCCAGCTGGCTGCCGATCTTTATCTGAGCTCCTGACACCTGCCTGATCTCGTTGATCTTAGTGCCCTGACGGCCGATGATGGAACCAATCAGCTGCGGGAGAACAGAGGTGAGACAAATTGGTCAGCTTGATGGAAACATTAATAGCTGTGTTGATGTACTGAAGAAGAAGAGGACTTCAATAAATCTTTTGACTGAATGCAGCTACTTTCTCTCTGTTGGATCTGCTGATGAAAGTGATTCTGATGAAAAGGGCAAAGGCCCCTAACAACACTAGGAAAAAAAAACTGCAGTGCTGCCGAGCCGACTTAATGCAGAGCACTTCAAATATTGCAATTACATTGTTTGTCTTCAGCGGATTGGTCATCCATCATGCATGTCAAATGCATTTTTTTCCCCTGAGTCTCCCTTAATTGCTACTGTGCGTGCACCGGTAAAAGAGACGAGAGAGGGCACATTTGCCTCTCATTAATCTAAGTGGCTAAAAGGTTATTGATTCTTCAGAGTGGTGATGACTTCCCAAACAAATCACTTCCCAAACACATGTCAGCTAGATGCATCTCCACACTAATGGAAAACATAATGGGAAAATAACTCAGATATATAATATACAGCCCCTCTCTGCTGAAAGCAGATTAGACAATGGCACTACTTTTATTGCATTCCAAAATACATTATCACTTTAGTTCTGCTTTCATTACCTAACCTGGGTTCCTTCCTATTAGTGACAATGGATATTAACCAGAACCAGAGCTCTGTGCTGCCTATCAGCTCAAGTGCAGGGTGCCAGTGCTCAGGCGACAGAGTTATGCCACCAAATATATAGTGAGTGGGCTAGACAGTGATGAAGTACTTGTGTGTGTGTTGGACATTTAGCAGCGGCTGATGTATAGGTAGAACTACACCACACACACACTCACAGTGAGTGTTTGTGCTGCACTTGTCCTCCCTGCGTTTCACATTCCTTTCCTGAGAAGTAAGCAGCCTGTTCCACAAGGCCCGATCTGTCACACAGCGACCTGGTTGGTCTGCCTGGCTATTATTGGCTCAGCAGTTTATTCTGTCTGTGTGTGTGTGTGTGTGCCAGCCAGTCTAAAGAGCAACTCTAGAGACAATGGTCACTACAGACCTCAAATCACAGATAACGTCTCTCCCCCACTGAGACCAAAAATCTCCACTGGCCTTTCACACCAGCTGTCAATAGACACCAGCTGTCAACAGCTCACCCACTTTGGTTTGTGTGACCCTTAGACAAGACAAACAACCTCAAAAATAAAAGGCAACAGAGGCAGCTTGTGTATTTTTACAGTAAAGTAACAGTAAAGCTGCGACCATGAGTGGCCTATATACTGTTGAGTTCCTGCTGAGGCAGTCATTTGGAAGGACACAGGAAAAGGGATGGCACGGTGAAGGCGCAACCATTTTTCTTATGGCTAAATATCCTGCAGATGTACAGTACACACAGTGGGTGTAAGCAATTTCTCAATGCATCTGTGTGTCTTGTTCTCCTGTGTGTGTGTGTGAGCACAGGGCAGGACTGTGTGGCCGGTCTGAGAAAAAGGAGGGGAGGGGAGGACGGAGGGCTGAGGAGGCTCAGTCATGGCTGTTAAGTCCTCTCTTCTGGAACAATGGCTGGAGCTTACAGCTGTCCCTGTCACGTATAGCACTGGACTCCCTCATTCCTCTGATGCATTGTGCTGCTCAGCCTTCAGGCATTTTAGAAATGTTGTTTAAAGGGACGTAGCTACACACTACACTGCGCTATGAAACCTTAAGTAATCAATACAATTTATGTTTTTTTCCTGTACAGAGAAAAGAGAGAATTTATCTTTGTCTTCTGTTGCTGTTTTTATGTGTTAACGAACACTAGGATGTACGAAAAATACTCACAAACAAGAGCAGCATTTGATCCCTTTTGATGCTGCAGTGCTCAGCTGCTCTGGGATTTAGACACCAGTTTTCTGACTAGCACTTCAGTTCAAAATGAAATGTTAAATTATAAATGGCTTCATTACAACTCCTACTTTTTTTATTATTTCTCTAAATGTTCAAAAAAAGAAAAAAAATGAAATCTCTGCTGGCCATCTGACTTTATTTTCACTCTCAGATCGGAGAAAGACGTTTCGTCAAACCCTGGCGGAGACTGAGTGAAGAGAGGAAAGGATCTTTGTCTGTTTTCTTATTGGCTGTTTTGACAGCAGACAGATTCTAAGTAGGTCAGGGAACATGAGAGGATTTACTGAAACACTCATGGGAGTCACTCTAAGACATCGCAACTGCAACCCAGACAATAATGCCAAAGGATCCATATCAGCTCAAAATCCCTTTAACCTTGGGTTAGTCTGAGGTTAGAATAATGAGGATAATTAGTACGTTGCCGGCATGTCTCTCGTCTCTTTTGAAGTCGTGTCAGATGCCTTTGCAGTTGCAGCTCATCACCTGCACGTGTGTTGTGTACATGTGAGCTGACTTCCTGCCCCCCCCATCCTTTGCACATAAAGAACACCCCAAAATTATGAGTTGATTTTCCTTACATCATTGGGAATAAGCAGCTCCTGAGACGTCTGAGAGTTTGAGTCCATCCCTGATGAGAGAAAATACCATCAGAAAATTGACATATTGGACATTCTGAGTCTTCATTCAGCCCTTTCATTTAACAAAACACTACTGACGTACTGGAAAAACCCCTTTCTCTATAAAAACTGCCAGATACAGTAAAGCAGTTAATTTCCATTTTAATGGACTGATGCTTAACACAGCACCCATTCTTTTCTTTTCCCCCTCAGTTCTTTCTAAGTCTGCAGAACGTATCATTTCACATAATAGTTTCTCCTTCAGGCTGAAAGATATAAAGTCACTTCTCCTCCCTTCTCACTGACAAGCTCATCATCAGTGCAGCTAATGACAGCCAGCCTTTAACAGCTCACGTATGACAAGTTACAGATAGAGGTGAAATACACTATCACTACATACCAGGTATGATAGTCGAAGCAGACTGGGCAATGGGACTCAGGCCTTGCTGCATTGACAGCTGATGCAGCTTGGCCAGCTGCAAAACACAACAGGTACAACAGCATGATTCACCACAATCTAAATCATTCAAGTATTCATTTTTAATTTAATTATAATACATCCCCAAATGGTTATACCTCTGAGTGTGGAATGCCATATTGGTTTTGCAAAGTGTAGGCCTGAAAGAGAGCATCCTACATTAGGGAAATTGCAGCAATAAAAACATCACACACAGGCAATAAATCTGCAGCCTCCTAATGGAAGTGCTTCGCTGTCAATTCACACTGATTAAATTTTCACCCAAATAGCACAAAAAAGTCATATTTTCTCATTCTATTAGTTCGACAAAAAATGCAGACTCATAGTTTGGATTTTGAAATTCCTGAGATTTTCACAGTGCAATAGAGGTCAACCGAGTTCTGTTTGTGATGCTCGCAGCATTGAAAATAAGTTATAAAAGTTTCAACAGGAACATCTCTGTCTGCATACCATGTCTCTGTTAACCCACAGACCTCAATGTGGATCATTTTTACAAGGACTATAAAAAACTTTTAAGGTTGTAATTCACAGATGAAGACATAAAGTAAAAAAAAATATCTGCAGAGAACAAACTATTTATATGTAAATTGAAGTAGTTTGAGATTTTAGGGAGGCATTTGCGATGTCAATGCCAATAGAAAATCAAAAATATATGTATAACAAGGCCACATTCTGCTGTGGTGAGCACAGACAATGCCATTGTGTGTGCAGTAGATACAATTTAATCCCATGTTTTTACTCAGAAGAGAGAGGTGTTACAGAAAGTCAGAACAAGCCTTTCTTCCTGTATCATCAACACTGACTGCACCTGCTTCTTCAGTCAAGTCTGAAATATTCACTTACTTCCTGAATCAAAAGCTCATAAGAGAAACGTTGTTAAAACACAACAACGGCTCTTTCTGGACACATAACACTGTGTGTCTCTATGTGCAGCTGGCTATGAGTGAACAGAGACCGTCAGAAGAGATACTGTAGAAAAAAAAAGTAGCAGAGTTCCTCTCTCTACGGCCACTCTGGGGCTCTGTTAAACTAAATGAAAATGTTTACAGCCCTCCTCTCTCAGACACCTCAAACTAAGGTGATGCATTATTTTTTATTTCTTTTTATTTATTTATTTTGTAGAAGCTCTCCTAAAAGATGTCACCATTTCAAACTAGTTAAAGCACTTCTCATGAAACTAGGAAAGCAGCTGAATTATAGGATGAGCTAAGTGAGTTCTTGAGATCTTAAAAAGCTACAGAGTATTTGGGTTAAAGGCCATTCTTGCCTTAACTAAAATCATATACTGTGAAAAATACATGTTCCTCTTTGAGTTTGGATAATGTAACACAACTTTATCCTGACCTCAGCCTCAACCAACTAATGTAAAGACTAGCAAATGTTGAAAAGCTGTCATCTTCATCCATCTGTCTATCTGTTTATTCTGTAATTAGTGAGGGTGGTGTGTGTGCAGCCCTCCCTTGTTACAGTTATGGCCCTGACCAGACAGCACTTAGCTTAACTCAATTCTCTCTGACGCCAGCAGTCTGGGCCAATATTACCAGTCCATCCTATATGGCCATAAACTGGAGAGGAGAACCCATCCTTACAGTGCATCAATACATCACAGGGCTGCAGGATCGCACATGAACACTGCACCTTCATTGCAATAATCCTGCCTTTCACATCATGAAGGATCTTTACATTTCATTATGTAAAGTCTAATTCTTTTTTTTTTTAGAAGATGTTGTTTCCATTCCAATGTTATGACAGCGGCTGCTATTGCTCGCATGAGAGAAATATTCCTAAAGCCAAACTGTTTCTGGTGCAGAGGGAGGCAGGACTAAAAAAGAGATGGTGGTGGTGATGTGTGATGGCATCGTGTTTCAGCAGCAGTTATAGCTCTTATGACAGGCTAGAACAATAGCTGCAGCTTACGCTCAGCTGTTGTTTTTAATGCCTCATGCCATATGATGGACTGTGTAACTTTGGACATACCACACAACCCCTGGTCTCACTCGGCACTCAGATCCCCACAGACCTGAAACTCATTCCTGTGCTCCACAATGAAGTCTGCTACAAGCCTAGAGAGATTTTTTTAATATATATATATTTAGAAGAACATGAATTATTGTTCAGTTACCTGCTGAAGGTCCAGGCCAGCCTGGGTGACTGAGTACAGAGGGTGAGGTGCAAATTCAGATGCCTCATATACCTACAAAAAGCATTTAATGTGATGATTAGTGGAGAGAATTATATAAATATTCACTGATAGATGTACCAAAAATAATAAATATAACTTCAATTCATATGAGGTGTTTGCTACAGAATAAAGGTTGGTCTGAGATGAGCACTGGAGGCTGCATTCTGACACCTTAAAGCATCTAACAGGCTTATAGACTATGACTCATCCACAGACCATTTCCCCGTTCCTCTTCATTTTCTCCTCCCTGACAAATTATACAAACATTCCTTATCACTGTGCAGCCTTTATTAAAGCCATCTCCTAGTGACCGGGATCACACCCCGGCTTTAATGTGATAGCCCATTATGAGGAATATCAAAAACACAAAGCCATTCCATAAATTGACCAGAGCCTGAGGCAGCACAAACAGTGTCAGAACTGCTGACAGCTATGCAGAATATCTGGCTGCTGCTTCAGCCAGAGGAGACGGCAGGTCTCCAGTCTCACTTGCTAATCTTGTGACTCGCTCCGTGGGAGGGTGGATATCTGTCCCTTCTCAAACAGCAGCATCTATACTAGTCAGCCCCACCCTGACACACACACACATATAAACCACCTGATCCCCCACTGAGGACCTTCTGTATGTGTCTTGTTTCAACACAGGGGTTAGCAAAGACTTTAATGAAGGATGTGATCACTGGCAGGACCTCGTAAAACATTCTCCAATAACCATTTGTAGCTTCATGTATGTCATTCCCACATGCTTTTTTTCAATAATGCAAATAAGGATAATATGCCAAAAATGCCAAAAAACAAATATCTGATGTTGGTTTGATGTTTTTAGGATGATTTTTCATCAACTCATCATTAAGTTACAATCTGAATTTTAACTAAAAAAAATTCAAAATTTAGCCTGCTCAGCAACCTAAAAGGACAGCAAACAGAAAACACTCACACCGTTCTTCATGGTGTGCTATTTATATGCAACTCCATAACTCTGTAGCGCTATCACAATAGCCTCAGATGCACTTAATGTGTTAGCATGCTAACACATGATAAGTATAAGAATAACACTGCTAAATGTTAATTACATTGGTAAGAATATAAATTGAGTGTTATCGAGTGCCGATTGACTTGTCCAATGTCTTCAGTGAGTTTCAGGTTATATGGAGTCATATGGAGGCCATTGACCATGTGACTGTTGTTATTCTGTCTCAGTCAGAGTTCTGTGCTGCTGAAAAAGGAAGTTGTGGTTAAGATAGGAAAAAAAGTTGATAAGGAATCCAACTGTACATGTCCACATGGGTATGGCACCATTGTTACAGAGCCATTGTGACCCAGAAATACATTTTGTATCCTTTTAAAATGCTAGCTAGAGCTTTTTAGTGTATTTTTCTTGTCTGGTGTAAAAAGGTCCTGCATGAAAGGCTTCTGGTTGTTTTTCTTTTTTAAATGCATTCTCATGTTTGCTGTTGTTGAACAGGAAGCCCAGACATTCACAGGCTAGAGAAGTCTACAGCAGTTGCATTTCCACCCAGATGCTAAGATAGCCTACTCCACCCAGCTGGAGTGGGCTATGTTCACTCCAGCTGCCAGAATAGCTTTCCTTTAGATGTTGGCAGCGACCACCAGAGCAAGATCATCATATTTCTTACTGGTTGTTACCTGTTTTCCTGCTATCATTAATCTGTTCCTCCTCGAGTCAGCATTTAGTGCTGTTGTCATAAATCTTGCTGCCTTGAATGAAACAGTTTCATTACTCACATATGCACCCCCCCCCCACCATCCCCCACCCCCTCAGTCTAACCTCCTGGACATTAAAGGGGGATTCACCACCTTGTGAACTTTGAGAACCATAGTGTCAGTGTTTGACAGATAAGCTCTATAATGCGCGTGTGTGTGTGTGTGTGTCTTTTTCTTACCTGGTTCCCTGCGATGAGAAGAGCAGCTGGTGAGGGGCTCGGTCGATAGGGGATGGTGGCACCCTTTGGTGGAGACTGAGGAGTCAAATACGGGACAAGGGGTCAAAGGATGTAAGTTAAACCTTGACCATAGATCAATGTTTTAGGCATAAGACAAAGCTCCAAACGGTTACATTCTGAAATGCTAAAGCCTTAAATCGTGTCAAATTTTCTGCCACATTAAGATACATTCATACTTAATAATGAACTAAACTGCTAATGACAGCGACATTATTTCTCTTTTGATAATATTAGTCACTCATTGAATAATTGAAGCAGTGCAGTGAGTGCTCTTTGTGGATAATAGCTCTGAGATTTAGGGTGTATCAGACCTCAAGGCTCTGCAGAGGCTGGCCCCGTGAATGAATCAAGCATCCGCTGACAAAGAGACGTTTGAGGATAAAATTCTTCCAACACAAATAAGAAAAGCAGATTATACAGTTCTACACAATGCTGTGTATCTTATCAAGTATGTGCAATGTTGGTGATACTGTTTTTTTTGGGTTCCAAATGTAGAGCAGTCACAGCAAATTCTTTGTATAACTTTGCATAATTTAAATCTTGGGAGCCAAAAGCAAGATGCTGCTGGTACAGAATCCTAATGAAAGTTGCAAGCCTTTGAAGAAAGCCCTGGAAAACTGGATCAAACTAGCAATTAGTCAGTCAGGTCCAGCTGCAATGCTAAAACAAAAAGGACTTGTGCACTTGCATGAACACACAGTGAGAAACTGTGCTTGGGGTTGTTTTTCCCCCTCTCATCTCTTCCTCAATTTTCTCAAGAGAGCTGTTGTCTAAAGGTGGACAGATTTCGCTGCAGGCCAGTTTGTTTTCTGTTAGCAGCTTAGTGTCCTTTCTAAGAACACAGAGCTCTGACCTGAGAGCCCCCCCCCCCCTTCCTGGTTTATCCGACATCTTACAGCGCAGAAGGTCTACCCAGTTAACAAGCTGGGTGCTGTCTTTGTATTTTCACACTGAATGTAGTCTATTTCCATGCAGCACAATCAGGTGTCATTACATAACTCAGCCTTATAAAAATGCATTGACTTCTGCTGCAGTAAAACAGACAATGCTGGTGAAATAAACACATGTCAAAAACAATTGTTTTCAGCTCCAGCAGCAAAACAGTCAGCTGAGTGTGACTGCAGTTTGGGCTTAAAGAAAGGCACGGTATGCTTCCTACCTCCAGGATTACTGTGCAGATGAGTTTGACACACTGGATTACCGAGTCCTGATTCCCAGATATCGTCACCCCTCGCTCAGTTGAGTTGGGCAGCAAATCCCCCGCCACCTGTATTTGAGCTCCAGTGCTCTGCAAATGATAGGGGGTTTAAAAAAAAAGATTAGCTTGATTCTAGAGATAAGGCAAGTTGTGATTACTCCACTATGACTTCTTTCTGTGCCTGCCTGCTACCTCTCCTGACCTTACAGTACATTTCTCCACATGTATCACAAAAGAAGACTCTGTGCGCTGTTTGACATCGAGTCTTGTCAGATTAAATGGATCGGCAATCAGACAATGCTACGCTCTGAACTGTGGCTAATGTAATGTCTGGAGGCAGAGAGTACTGGCTGAGTTAAGACTTTTTCAGTTTAATCTAGCCTTTCTGATATCAACATATTTCTATGGGGCATGGCTGGATCACACAAATGTTTTCTGCAACTGAGCACATATCATGTGGCAGCCAAACAACAAACAAATCTCAAACTGAAGCAACTTTCTTTCATATGAACAGGAGTGAAAAAAGTGATCTAGATGTAAGGGTAAAGGCTAAAATGAGACAGAATGGAATGAATGGTAATGACCCTAACCCTAACTTCTTCCGACTCCATCCAATAGCTTGTAAAGTTTTTAAGTATTTGTTCATTTTTCACATGCCTTTTAATATTCATTATTTTTCCCACTTTGCTGTTGAAGATAAACATGATCACTGCCTTTCTAATCATAAACCGGAACACACGTGTCCTTTAATTGCAGAAAGTCGTACATAATGAATATCACCCCCTTCCAGCTGCAGACTATATGTTTGCATATCAAGTAATGGATTTGTTCTTTTAATATTTCTCAGACCTGAGTAGATTCGTTTTCAGTGCTGCTCACCTCTCTGATCTCCTTAATCTTGGCCCCTCCTTTCCCGATGAGAGAGCCACACTGGCTGGCAGGGATGACCAGCCGCAGGGTGACTGGAGGCTTGGAGCTGATGGTGCCATTGGCCACCAAAGCAGTCAGGTCCTGGGAGGACATATGAAAAAACACTAATGTAGTGAGAAGGTACTGAGAAGAGACGGAAACATAAGACAGCAGGGACCAAGAGGGGAAGATAAGACTACATACAGTCTTTGCTCGTTAAGTATCTTTCTGGATGTTTGAACTGGAGATCAAACAATACAAACTGGTTGGAATAATATCTAATAAGGCAGGCCCTACAGGCTGGATCTCTTACATGAATCCTTCTAACAACAAAAGCCAGTGGGATATATCGGGAAGTGTCAGGTGAATAGAGAGAGAGACCCAGCACCTCATTAACCTCTGCTCTGTATCTGTATGTACATGGAAAGACATCTATAGGAGGCTGGACAGAAATGTAGTATGTTCTCTCATTCAGCGTGGCCTTAAAAGGCTTAATCATTCACAGACTGCTGAATTTTATATGAAAGTGGAAACTTTAATTGCAGCGCTGAGGCTCAGAGAAGCTTTGAGCCTCTCGCTCTATAGAAATGTCCTTCAGCTTGCTCTCCCTGGAAGATCTTTTGAAAAGAGCTGAATGAGGGCATTCTGTTGAAAACTGCTTTAGGTTGAGAAGCTGCTGTGTAATGTGAAGCCATAATGCAATTTTTTTCTTTTTTTTACATGAGCCCATTCCTCGCTTGTAATATAAAACTGAATATGAAAAAATAATTTAACATTCTTGGGAGGTGAGTTTAATTGTTTGTAATGCCTGTCTGCTCTAATGTTTGACATTTTAACATGGATGTCTGTAAGCAATGACTCACTTTTGGAGCCAGCATCAAGTGGTCATTTGAGGAACTGCAGTTGTTTTTTCTGGCTACTGTAATACAACTTCTTGTTTTTTGTTGCTAATATAACTGTCTTAGTACGTGTTGTATTAATCTAATACTGAAAGGACAGATATGTGTTTTCAAATTTGTTGCCTTAAAAAATAAGCTGAGTAAACATATTTTGAAACTGAAATATTTAAATGTCAGGAAGGTCTTCACAGTTTTGAGAAAATTATTTTTAAAACCTTGCTGAAAAGTGGAGATGTATATGAGCATCTAGGCTACAATAAACAATTAAAAACAATAATAACAATAAACAAAACTTATCTCAGATAAGACAGTATGTTGAATGCAGTGTATTTGTAACTTTAAACAAATTCCAAATCCGATCTGGAGAGTGTTTTTACAGCGCAAGTAGCAAACATCCGCCTGCTCTGCTGGGGGTGGAGATTGAGCTTTTAATTAATGAACAGTGTTCTCTGCGAACCTTTGAAATGTAAATTATGCTGTGCTGTCTCGCTTCCCATCAGAGTTCAACCCACAACAAATGTGTGACAGAATGCAAAGCACGCTGCCTGTTTTCCAATGGTTTGCGTTAGGTCCAGTGCAATAAAAAAATAGTTAGCATTTGACTTAAGAGGGGCCAATGCAGAAGTGTAGCTTCAAGGGTTTTTTTTTGTACTTCTGAAGGGAACTGCATAAAGTTGCAATAACTCTGAACTTTGAAAAGCATGTTCTGATGCGCCTCTTGTGCCTTTCTGCTCCGTGTCTATATTTAGTGAGGCAAATCAGGCTCCCTGACGTCTCATCTCATTAAAAGAGAAGCACACAGCTCATCTGTACAATCACAAGACTCTGGGCGTCATTTTCTTGATTTGATCTAAAAATACGAAGCTTCATCTTAACCACTGTGAACGTTCCCATACTTTGCTGCACCACAGAAAAAAAGAAGCCTCTCAAAGACAAGCACTGCACACACAAAGGCTTTAAATCCCCAAAGCATGTTATCTTGGTATGACGAAGGATTCCAGTACAAGTTTGCGTGGCTTATATGCTAGAATAAATAAATAAATTATATAAATATTCATTCATATACATATATATATATGAATGATGTTGTGTTATTTTCTGAAATCCAGATCGCTGTATTTGCATAAATGTGGCAGCAGTTTAGGGAAAACAATATCCATAAAACACAAAAGCAAACAACTCAAACAACTAATCACCTGCCAAGTGAAGGAGTGAGCCAGTGCTGTGCAATCATACAAACAAATTCTAATACTCAGCGGCCAAAAATCTTACAAACCCCCCCAGGCCCCCCCCCTTTTTTTAATTAAAGGTGTCAGCCATACAATAACTCAACTACTGTGGAAGCAGCACACAGTGGGTCAGCCAACACGTTGCCATGGAAACTCAGGAGTTTCAGGGTTGAAAAGAGGTGAGTCTTTTAATGAATACTGCACCGTGCTCAGAGCCAGAGTATGTTTACTCAAGGCTGTGGACCTGAGCACCTGTTTCCCTGCCCAGTATGTGCTGTGATGCTAAATCAAAGTGAAAACAGCTCTCGTTCCACCATATTAATTAGTGCCATGATGGACAGTCACCGTGGGAATTAAAAGCATGAGGAAACTGTCATTGGTGACTCATTAGTAGACAATGAGACTTGCAAAAAAAACCTGCTCATTATCAGGTACAAATTATTATTATTTGGACATTTGAATATGTGAAAGCTACATCCCAAATTTTCTTCAGTAGAGTAGCCAGGTCTGAAAGCCCATCAAACGGCAAGAAAAGTTACAATTATTTTCTTCCTTCCATTACTTCAATGTAGAGTAATAATCGATGGCGATAAAAGCACATTAGTGGTAATGCAGAGATAAAGCTCAGGAAATTATTTCTTGTAACAATGTGATGAAATGACTTCTTGCAAAAGTTATTCTACCTCCGCTAAAAACTTCTAATGCATTTTTTTTTTTTTTCACAGTGATGACTGTCACAGATTACCTCCTCCAGTTTGTATGTGATCATGGTGAAAGCTCTAAACACGCTGTCTGTGGAACCGGTGATGGTGATGATCCTCTCTGGACAGGAGCCCTCTGAGATGTTGACCCTTGCGTTACTCTGTGGGAACAAATAAAGAACAATAAAGAAAGAACTCAACAGAATTAATAAAAACCAATATATGCTACTTTATATATGAAATTATAGCAAACTGTTAGCTGATCATTAAGTATGAAGACAGAGTTTTATTCCAAAGTCTTCACTTTTACTAGACCTTCAGGCTCAGAAGAAAAAATGCTGCAGTTCATTTAATGGCATGTTGAGGCTGCTATTGAAAAAATGAAAGAATTGAACAAATGAAAATATTAGTACACTTTGAAATCTGCAATCCCCACCTGACAGGAAACAGAAGAGTATTAGTATGGCTAACACTGCTGGTAATTGTATTTCATTTTTTGAACCACACAAAAACATCAGTATTAAAAAGAAAAAAGGCACTGGGTCTCTTTAAGCTAAGCTAAGCTAATAGTGTGCTCCATATTTTGCAGGTATGCCGCCTCTTGTTTTAACCCAGGAGAAAAATTTGACAGGGACATGCTGTACAGCACATCCGTGGGTGAAAGAGTCAAGTGACAGCAGGTAAAGGAGGTGTGACTGAAAGCTATACGGCACGTATAAATCTCCTGCCCTCATCTCCCTCCATTTTGTGTCCTTGTCACATGAGCAGAAACAGGACAGCGCTCTGACCTCTGGGTCATTTTCTCCACTCAGTCCTGTGAGTCATTCTCCCAGTGAGGCTGTAAGGCTCGGGGAGGGACTAACAGGATGAGCCTCACAGAGCAGAGGAACCAACAAAGGCCGCAACTCCCCAACTGGATGGATGGATGAATAGGCGGCAACTATGGGTGAGTGGTTTATCCTGCAGCTCTCCAGAGCTGCATTGTGTCCCATGACCTCACTATTCCTCTGTTTATCCTTCTGCCTCATAAAGTACGACAGAAAAGAATCAAATGTGCCGCCACAGTGTCAGCCTAATTACTTTTTAATACAAAGAGTTAACCATGCGGCATTAGTGTGGCTGCACCCTTGAGATTTATAAAGAGGGAATCGAGGGGGCAGAGCGAGGAAAAAAAAGGAAGTAGTTTGAAGCGGGGAAAGAAAGAGGAAAAGGATTTGGTGAGAGCTTCTTGAGGTGCAGCGAATGGTACAGTGAGAGGATTTAAATTGAAAAGGTGCTGTTATTGCCCAAAAGGCAAGTCGGACAATGTAACTGTTCTGTATGCTTTTCAGACTTTTTCAACTCCCAAACATGCAGAACGAACAGAGCTTTATTATCAAATACAGACAACTGCCAGAAAGCCTGACCAGCATTAGACGGCCTCCTGAGATGAAATTACGTTTTCTCTAGAGATACGCTGACTGAAGGCAGAAAATAACAAAGATGCTGGTGTCTTAATGTAAAAACAACAAAACAAAAATATCAAGGACACGTTGCTTATTTCTGTGCGACAGGAAGCTGACATACACAAGCATACTGTGAGCTCACTTGACACAAACATAGCATTCTTTACCAAGCATAATGTAAACACATAAATGTAAAGATTATGAAAGGCTGCTGGTTAAAGACGTGCATCATGGACATTGTACCTCTTCTCGTATTCGCTTCACAGTCTCTCCTTTCTGAAAAAGACAAGAAACGAGACAGAGCTTTAAACAGAGCTTTTCTTCAACATGTCCTCCACCTGAAACCTCAAATTTCAAACCACATCTGACACAGAAAGGTCACAATCTAGACTGAATCATCATCAATTGTGTTGTTATAAAGGTGTTTCCATGGCACATCATTCCCACACTGTACATGTGGGGTCATAGCTCATAGCTCCTCATAGCATAGGGTGTGTTGTTGTGTATTGTGATGAGTGATAAGGACAAAGAACCCTGGGTATTTCTGTGACATCTTGTATTCATATGAATACGTGTCAATCATTACCAAAGAAATCCAGTCGTCTCCTCCTCCTCCCTTTTATTCCGTTTCCTAAGATAACATTGATTTCCGCAACAGATAACATGTTCGTTGTTGATCTCTTTGTCCACCACTTACCGGCCTTACGTTCATTTTTCTTCTCTCTTTCCGTGCTACAGAAGCAACACATTCCCAACAGGCCGTTCCTACAGTAGCACTCACCAAAAGTGCTCACAAGCAGCCGACAGTAATACGTCTTTGGAGCTCAGTTTCAACAGGAGGCAGTAATGTTTTTTGTTTGATGGATTACTCTGGTGCTTTACGGGAGGTGGGGGGTGGCATAGCGGTCTGGAGAGGGTTGGTTTAAGGCAATTATATTTGAGATGGGGATATTCAGAACAACAACTGCTTGTTAGAGGGCTTTGTGTTCTCGTGATTTTCAACACAATCAAGGGAGGGAGGCGAAATATTTTACAATCCACCACCAGTATTTGGATAATAATAATGGAAAATAAGAACAGATTTACATACAATTTAACCCAGGCATAGCCTTAAAAAATCTAATATATAATATAATTTAGTTTTTTAGGATTAATGTCTTAATATAAGCAGAGCTCTTGAAGGGAAACAGGGAATCTCACCTTTCCTATGATGCTGCCGACCTCCTGAATGCAAAGAGAGAAAGAGATAGAAGGATAATTACATAATGAAAAAGACATAATCCCTACAGTAACCCTCCATTACTCATCAACGCTGTGAATCAGATATATAATTTATGAGGCTGCGATAAGTGGTGCGCTGCAGGATGCATTGAGTCGTAAACAACCTTTCCATGCATGAGCAGTCGTAGCGTGAGGGTCACTCCCAAGCCCCCGTCTCCAAAGTCCTGCTCACAGTTCATGGTGATGTGGGAGTGGCACGCAGGGAGACGCATGAACAAGGCTCATTCGCTGGTCACACAGTCGAGCAAAGGCCAGCGTTCGTTCTCTAGCTCTCCGAGGTCCTTCAGTGCTGCTCTGAAAGAGAAAAGACGATTTAATGGAACAATTATTAAATATTTGATTTAAATCTATGAATGTATTTGATTACAGCTTAGAAAATACAAGCCTTTAAATTAAAAAAATAAATAATCTGTAACATGTTCTGTTAGCTTTAAATGTTCTCAATTTATTATTGCATCCACCACTGAATCAATATGACATCTACATATTAGTGCTGCTGCAGACTGAACTAAGGAGTGAGTCTGATGATTCTGTTTTGTCTGGTAAAAAGGATGAAGTAGTGACCCAGAGTAAAAACAAACAGTTACAAACTATCCAAACCAAATATGTTTCCTATGCTTGTGCCATTGTTTGATGATGCATGATGCACACAGACATTAAAGAGTCTTGACATGTAACATTAATTGAGTGTCATCATTCAGTGAACATTATGTGGTTCTATTAAAAATAATGGCTGTGTTCTAGTTCATTTCAAGTTAACTGCATGCTTGTGCTGTATCTGACTGCGTTGTTGACTGAATGATGATCGTGGGAGATCAAAGACATTCAGAGGACAAATCAAGACTGAAATCAAACAAGTTTATAACATCGACAGGCTTTCAGGAAGCTCACACTGTAATTGCAAGGATCTCTATGTGGAACTTCTTCATTAGTTCAACTCAATATAATATTGATGGTGATATTCATAACAAAGTCATAATGAACTCCACTGTTGTTGTGTGTGCAGGGTATTGACCAGAGGCCCCAGCAGTGTCAGCAAGCGATGCTGTTCACACCAGGGCTCTGGGATCCAAACAGATGGTGGGTGGCCATCGATGACTAACACACTATCTGTGTCTTCATTACCTGACAAGCTGTCTCTCTCACAGCAAGCTGAGTGATTTTTGAAATTGGATGCAAAAAAAAATGTGCACCCTGAGATTCATGCAAACCATCTCAAATGAAATTCGTAACAGTTTTCATCAACTTGAAAACGTTTGCAGCCTCTTTAGAGATCTGATTTTATCACAGTTTGCTGGAGAGAGAAATAAATAAACAGGCAGGCAGCAAGTGAGAAGCCTCTGTCCTGATCCCAGAATGACAACGTGGCAGCAGCTTTGTGTATGTCAGTAATGTGACAAACGGCATGATGATTAATGTGTGTGTGTGTCACCTGGGCAGCTCACTGTCTCAACATGCTGTTTATAATTAGTTTATGGAATCATTCATGTTTCTTCTTAATTTATCTTTGCTTGCATTTGTCAGCAGAGAAAGTGCACATGAAGGGATAAACACGGGGTGAGACCTAAAGGCAAAGGTAGGCAGTTTCCTAACATTTTCCAAAATTATCATCATGATTCATCAATGTTTGACTATGATATAATTAAAAACAAGGCCAGATGCCAAAATGTTTCGGCCACATGTATATGCTAATTGTACCTCTTTAACATTTATGTATTTTTATTCCATCATAAATCACCTATATTGCCAAAAATAACATCAACTGTGTAATTTCCTGGAACACATTTAAATGTTTAAGCCACATATATATTAAAAACAATGGTGACAGTGGATCATCAAAGTATACTTTATCCTAAGGGAAAATTTACACAGTAATCCATCCAAATCTGCTTAGAGTTTTTAATCTGAAGACGTGTGGTGGACCGGCTGACCATTATATCACCTCTCCTTCCAATACTATCATAAAAATACATTTGATTTTGATGATGAATTCAGATATATCAGGAAGTCCCCACCTGGCTGTGGAATCCTTTTATTGTCATGCATCATGTTAACCACTCGGATTCAGTAACAACACAGTAACAAATTGTCTCCTCCTTGACTCATCAAGGCCACTTGTTTGTCTGCCAAATGCATTCCAGCCAGCCTACGGTGCTACTGTATCCCAGCTTGCAATCCTACTCACACTGCCTGACACGTGTGTGTGTGTGTGTGTTTTTTATAAATCTGCATGCTGTCTGAAGATTCTATGAGCTATGTGAGGAGATCATGTTTAATAAATGGGTGTTATTTTAGATGAGATCCGATTCCCAAGAGACTTGTTGTAGGCAGGTTTATTGCTTTTACTTAGAGCGCAAGGCCATCGCTGCTTGGCTGATTTATTAATGCACTTGGATGCTTGCAAAGACACGTTCAAACGCTCACACACACATCCTTCTTAAGATGTCACAGAGCTCGACTGTCTCTATGAGTTTTATATTCCCGGCATGGCCACGGCACAGACTGACGTGCCAGCCCGAAAAAATGTGGAGCAGAGAGTCATTTTGCTGGATTAGATTGCATCAAATCAACCTTGCTGTGCTTTTTTGAAAAGTATTGGATTGCCTTACAAGACTATCAGTTAGAAGCTCATCTCCATACAATTTCCATAAATATCTAACAAAGGCCAAGAGGCTGACTGAAGATAAACAAAAAACTGCAGCGTTTCAGTTGCTGTTCAGTCCAAGTAATTATGACTCTAAGCCTGATCGATGCATCCTGAGCACACGTGTTACCACAGAGCACATTTGTGCAACCCCTGGGCTAACGTCATTATGTTTAGGCACTGAGGGGCATGGCTAAAACGTTAGCACTTTATTGCATTAGGAGTTAATGGTTGGAGGGGTCATTATGTGCATCTCTGTGGGTTGATAACAAGGCATGTGTTCTGTGTCTGTATGAGGGCGTTGAGGCTCTGAACTCCTCATTTCCAGAATCCCAAGCAGCAACGTTCCAGGATGAACAGAGCCCCTCTGTTCTATATTAGACCTGGTAACTCAGAACAGTATTAGTGAAGTGCAGACTGCAGCACCCGGCTGCCAAAATGCAGGAAAAGAGAAGCGAAGAGCCTTTCCACTGTCCCGTCCTCTGTCACTGACCTTTGTAACCTTGCTGTTTCTCTGCCTGACTGAATGCAGCACACATGGGCTTTAGGTGTAAGTCAATGACCACAGGTTTTTAATCTGAAAGTTTATATATTACAGAACAGTTCTGTTTTGCTGCTATGAGAAGGTGCTACATTTAAGTCTTAACATACAGCCTTTAGTTGGAGGCAACTGCAAGTACCTGTATAGAAATTGCAGTTGAAGTGTTAGCATGCAAATATAGCAAGTGGGAGAGTAAGGCAGGGACCATTTACCATTGTCCAAATCCAAGACTAGTCCAAATATGATGTACTTTACTCAAAAAGGGGCATGATATCATTTCTGTTCTATTTCTGCTTCTGTCTCTTAATCCAGTTTTATTTTATAACTTCTTCAGCACATGTTGATACTATCCACCTAGTTAATTATCTCTTGGATAAGCTGTGGTGTGTCTGCAGTAAAAAAGGCCTCCAGCCTGAAGCAGTTCACCACAAGGAAGGACAGCAGTGAGAGGTACCTTCTAGGTTAAAAAATATAAACCCTTGGTTGTTTGTTGGCTTGTTAATCCTGCTCTGCTGTTGGTAGTTTATCCAGAAATAATAGATCATTTGTAGCAATCTTATAAATTATACCCTAATGCAGCGGGTATGGAAAGTATTCAGACCCCCTTAAATTTTCACTCCTTGTTGTATTACAGCCATTTGCTAAAATCATTTTTCCTCATTATTGTTCATTTTTTCCCTCATTAATGTACACACAGCACCCCATATTGACAGAAAAACACAAATTGTTGACATTTTTGCAGATGTATTAAAAGAGAAAAAGTGAAATATTACATGGTCCTAATTGACACTCATATATTGAACTCAGGTGCGTCTATTTCTTGAGACGGTTCTACACCTTCATTTGAGTCCAGCTGTGTTTGATGACACTGATTGGACTTGATTAGGAAAGCCACACACCTGTCTATATAAGACCCTACAGCTCACAGTGCATGTTAGAGCAAATGAGAATCATGAGGTCAAAGGAACTACCTGAAGAGCTCAGAGACAGAATTGTGGCGAGGCACAGATCTGGCCAAGGTTACAAAGATAATTCTGTATGTTACATGCTTTGAAGTTACAGTAACAGTCACTTTGGATTCTAGGAAATAGAAGTTTTCTTTGACTACATTTGGACATTTTATACATGAATGAAACAAATAAGCAAATTAAACTGTGTGAATATATATAGTTAGTTATCTGAACTAGTACATGCATATAACAGCATAACTTATTAAACTGATAGAAATATTCATACTGTCGCACATCAAACTACCAAAGGTATAATATAGTCGTATCCTTCATGTTAAATAATCCAGAGGTGTTTTTTCTACCTTTCATAAAGCATACATCAAAGACGTCAGGGATAAAAGCAACCAGCATATATCCCTTGACAGCCGCCAGCATAGTTTCTTTCTTGTCATATTTTCAAGAGCTTCCACTCCAGAGAGACTGTTGAGATGAAAAGGATTTTGTACAACCCGCTTGTCTGGAGGACTGGACACCTGTTCGGAGACAACCCATGTCCCTCACACAAGCAGCAAACAGACGGCCCTGGGCTGGAAATGAAGAAGGAATGAGGCCACGCCTAGACTCCAACATACAACATCCCCCCAACATACAGTACATACAGTGGATCCGGGGTATAGAGTGTCTGCTCGATAAACACGCACAGGCGGAGAGGACAGGGTGTCCCCCGGGTGGGCACACAGAGCAGTAAGCGAGAGGGTGTCAATGTGTGTACACGTGCACGATGAGGGCAAGAGGTGAGAGACCATTCACACACACGTCCACAACACACGCAGAGAAAGTCAGTGACATTCTCTGTGTGTGCACCAAAACAAAACTCAAACAATCCCACATACAGCTGCCGGGATGAAAGGAGCCAACAATTCACACACACACACAGAAAGTGTCCAGTTAAAACACAACACGGACAGGCTTTGATCTGCTGAAAAACTCCACAGGAAGACTTATTGTATCCATCTGTCATGAACAAACTTAGACAACTGCAACATTCGAGGACGTAGGATGACACAATGAGAGCGTCATCTCTGCACACAATGATGAAAAAATACCAGAGAGGAAAGAAATAGTCCTCTAGGCTCCGCTTCAGTAGTGGTTTAGTCAGTCTACTCCAAACTTAAATGAGATGCTCTGGGAATAAACACACGTGTGCACATCTACACACTCATGTGTAAATAAAAACCAAACATCGTGAAGGAAGGCAGGGGACTAATGCAAAGCATGTTCACATGACTAAATACTGCACATCTACAACTTTATAAAGAGGCGTGTCAGTTTAATTATCTCAATTCCTTGTGAATGAAATATTTAGAGTGAGACTGAATGTTTGAATGAGCTCCAGCAATTATCACAGCCACAGGTCATGTTAGCATTCATCGCTTTTAAGAGCTGTGCTGCACAGCTGAATATATGTAGCTTGAAGAGTTTCAGTGCGAAGAGAACATGATTTAAAGCTCCTCACAGGAGAAAAACTATAAATTATGAACATGATCAAATGACTTAAAACATCCTTAAAACTCTGTTTCATCAGTGCAGACCAGGCGCTTAAAGGCACAATCTCTAAGCTTTGTTTAAAACGTACATAAACAGTGTTATGTTAATGATGTGTTGCAGAGACTATAGCATGCTAACCAGCTAGAAACAGTCCATACCATGGACCTGGCACCATGGGCTAGCACACAGTTATAGCTATCCTTGTGCACAGCATCACAGACCTGACAGCACCACAGATCATCATGCAGGTTGGTTGATGGATGATTTCCATGCTGTAGCTGTGTCCATGAAGGGTTAAATTTAAAGATAGTTCAGCTAAGAATGGAAAACAAAGCACTGGACAAAGAGAAGCTAACTAACTGAGACTGTGTGTGATATTGCCTATTTTGATCCAGAGGTCTACAGGAAAAAAAAGCATTTATTTAAAATGGATAAAAATCCCATTGTGTGCCCATAAGGGTCCGTTCAATAATAGGAACCTAACTAAAGAGAAGTGTCTTCCTTTCAGTAATGCTATAAATGCATCTACTAAATGACATTTTGACAAGATCACAACTTAAAGCCTTACAAGCACTTGATTAGAGTGTGAAAACATTTCTACAATACAGCACCCACTTCCACAATCTCTGTACCGAGAGAATATAAAAGGGAGACAATAGAAGAGGGCTTTAGCTGTGAAACAGGAGAGGCTTGAAATTAAAGAGCAGTGTTTCATCTCTCAGCGTGTCTGTCTCAGCTCTGTCACATATAATGGGAGGGGTCAGCCCTCAGCACAGAGGGGACTGTACTCTGCTATCAGCCTGTGGCTTCATCTGGTGTTAAAGCATAACCGTGTCAGCCTGCAGTGTGAGTCGCCTGTCAACCACAAGGCCCCAGAGAGGGTTATCAGACCCCCTGAGCTGTCCGCCTGCTCCTTCTGGAGTCAGCTCGGCTTCCCTGCAGCACAGAGGAAGGCCAGCACTGCTACCTAAATGTGACCTGATAAGACTGGCCTCAGGCAGTGTATGTTTTTTAATCCATAATATGCCTGCAGAATGTGTAAACAAATCTTTTAAAAAATGTGCTTCTCTGTCAGGTTAGTTATTTAATGGCCATCTGATTTGTAAAAAGAAAAAAAAATCCTCATTCCCATAATTGCACTTTGCAACAAAAGGCCACTTCAGAAGCTACGGCTTGTAAGAAATATTGCTACAAGAACCAGATGTCATATCTCAAAGTGGCATGAATCAATACTATCAAGGCTTCTTCTTTTTCTTGTCACTGCAGCTTACACTCAATCAATTTCCTTACAAAGCTTCGATGCTGATCACCTTCTGTGGCATAATCTGTATATTTACAACTGAATACAGCAGCTAATGAGCAGCAGGGTAATTGAAACACTATCATGGCAGCCTATAAGTGTGCATGACTCTCAGGATGGCTCAGTGGTTATTAATAAGCCTACATCCATAAAAGAGCATGGACACTCCATCAAAAAAAATCACATACGGTATATTGATCAGGTCTCGATGCAATTGTTTTCATGAAGCATCCCTTCTCCTCATTAGGAAAAACTTCCCTTCGCTCCTTCTTATTATTTGCGAGCAGGATAAAACAACACAAACATACAGATAATGAACCTTACAGGGCCGCTGCCTTTCTGAGCTATCAATTGTTATCTCCCAAGCGGCTGCTGGTTCCAGACACACAGTGACACCGTCTGAGCCTTACTTACACTGGCTTTAGTTAGCATGGGGACCAAGTGGCCCAGGACTATACAGCACAATTGTCATTTAGCTCTCAGTCACAATCCACAAATAGAAAAAAAAATGTTTCCTGTGATTCTGCATCACATGCTGCAGTGCTGTTTATCCCACTCGAGACAACGCTGAAATTTTCTGATCATTCGCCTTGCCTTGCCTCACAATGGCTTATTATCAGAGAGCTTCTACGAGGACCATATATCATTCGGAATGGATTTTTTTGGCATGGTGGCGAATACACTTTGGCAGGGAATTAACTCCAGCTTTTATCCTATCCCTCTGACTGGATGAAGGTCACTCTCTCTATCTGTAAAATGACGTTTCTCTCCCTCTTCTCTTTCATCCCTGCTTTTCCTCCCATCCTCCACACTAGGGCATGAGTCAGAGAATCTGACACCTCAGAGAGGAGAGAGAGAGAGAGAGAGAGAGAGAGAGAGATGGTCGACAAATTGAGAGGAAGAGAGATGAGGCAGTTGGAGAGAAGAGAGATGATCAATATCTCTGAGAATCAAGAAACCTGAGACGTTCTGGACCAGCCCTGCTTTCTTGATGCGACACTGTACTAAACAAGGTTAAATGCATCCAATTTTATCCTAAATCACAACTAAGACTGTTTACGTTCAAGTTAGCTGAGCCAATGGTGTATTGTTCGGTATAAAACACTAGCAAGCAGCTGAAACTACACATTACATAAGCTCCACACAACAAACTGAGCGCAAACCCAAAAATAGTGCAGTCCCTGTTAAATATTTCAGGCACTCAGCAGCTGAAGGGGGATAAAAAGCTTCTCTCCTCAGTCGCAACACAAAAACATACAGATGCAGATGGTCAATGAATTGCAAGAGAAACTCTGTTTAATCTACCGTAGAGCAAAGTGGATTACTGTCACCATGTCCTTTTGCTTATTCTCTTAAATATACAGGGACTTAGTGGTGTGGTGTACAAGCAGCATACACCTATTATTGCATCCCCTTTCTACAGTACAGTTCAGATAGCAGCATGAAAGCTGCTCTTTGAGAGAAACTTCTGAACTAAATAAATCATGCTCATGAGACTCTTTGCGAGACACAACAGGAGGAGTCACGAGGCCTGCTGGGTCAATCTACAGAGCCCAGCACAGTGCTATCTTTTCATAGCTGGGACAGCCTGAAGCTCTGTCAGCCACTGGGTCCGTCTTAAGAACAGCAGCGAGAGGGTCACATTGTGTGTCAGGAGAAAGGCTCACTTCATGGACCAAAATCTACACTGAAGCAGCCAGATCAGACATCTACAAGTATTACTGTGATTTTTCTTTTTTCAGAAAAACATAAGGCAAAACTCTATAATGACTAAGAGAGGTCCAGGCACTGCAATAAAAGAAAACATGTGTAAACAGAACAACAGAAGTAAATAATAATACTGAAATATAATAATAAGGAAAATGTTAATAATAATAATAATAATAATAAAATGTGCTGCAAGTAGCACCAATGGCAATGTTTCCAAAGGGGGTCCTAACATCTAAAGGACTGTGATCAGTCCATTGTTACTAGTTCAAAACCCAACCACATTAGACTAGATTAGATTAGATTAGGCAGTTTAGGCATCAAAACATTTGCCTAAAACAGTCCCATTCATAATGTTCCCCTCTGCAACAAGCACCTGTTTTCAAGACTAAAACAACAAGTCCCACCCTGAACCTCAGTTTTATGCACTATATGTTTTCTTCTTCTATGAGTAGCAGTTTTTTCAAATATGTTATCTGCCTTTTATCTTAAGCTCCCTCAACCACAGTAAAAGTCTATTTTAACCAAGAAATCCGGAGAAGGCAGGGAGTTGAGCCTTAAGTGTCTGTAGTTATTAGATAGCGACAAGCACAAGTTAATTACTCAAAGACAGGTTAATTGCTACAGGGGATTTATCTCAAATATTGGAGAGGAAATTAATTTGTATCACAACAATGCTCCTGTGACAACAATATCCAAATGAATGCCTGAGTCAGTAATGATTTGCCTCATAAAAAAAAAAACACTGTAAAAACCACTGTAGGTTACGGTAGTGTCTCTGTGTAGACAGAAGGAAAGCAAATATATGCTGACACGTGAAATCAATAGAATAAAATACAAATGTGTATGTCAAGGTGTTAAATAAATTAAATCTGTTGGTATTGACTTGGAAATCTTTCCTTGTCTTCAGTAAAAGACAATCGAATGTCCGTGATCTCTCTCTACAGAACTGCTTAATAGAGTAAAGTTGCTGTGCTGAGCTGCATTTACTTGATGACTGCAAACTAAATCTTAGCATTGTGCCTGTGTGTCTCTTTGTTGCCCCATCAGTGCAAGAGCAGCATCTTACTAGATGAGAGGGATTATTGGCAGTTTCCAGACGTTGGAGCAGCACGTGTCAGGTCTGGCTTCTGTTATTTATGAAACCTCTTGGCCCCCCAGCCCTCACTCTGCAGCAGAGATGCAGGTGGGGTTTCATTATTGAAGATGTTCTTCCACTTCTTATTAGATCTCTGACTCTCAGAGTGCATTAAGGAATTGCATCTGGACAGAGAATCGGCCTGACGTCGTCCTTCCCCCTCTAAAGTCCCTCTAAAAAGATATGTGCGCATTTCACATCAGCCAAAGTGTATGTCCTATTCCCTTTCCAGGAATAAATAGTGCATTTGGACTCAAGGAGACGCCCCCTTTCTCCACACACACACACACACACACACACAGTTCTGCTCCTTATTGATCTCTGTTATGCACTTGGGAAGATACATTTTGAAGCATGTTCTCCTGCTCCTTCTGTAAAAACCGATTCTCTAATTGCACGCCATTTCTCTGCACTTTTGTTTGAACAGATACATGGCTGGAGGTGCACATGCAAGATTCATGAGCATCTCCAGGCAACAAGAAGGCCATGATTTCCTGAATCAATAAGCGAGTCTACATTCAGATGTTTGTTGATTGATTGCATTGTATTCAGCTTCATGTGAGCCTGCTGTGCTGCAAAATGTAAATAAATGTGGAAGTGGAACCTGGACAGAAGTTGATAGTAATTAAGAGGCTTGTACTAAATGAAAGTGGTTACACCAACACATTCTGGTAACTGAGTGGGGAGGGACAAATAATACTGCCCTTATTTGTCCTTAAATGTAATGCTAACAGGCAACTTGGTCTGCACTTAATTTTGTTTTCCATTTGGGTCAAGCTTATCAGAACCATTTTTTTCTCCCTACCCAGTGTGATACTACAGTGCAATTAGGCATCTTGGTGAATAATGGTGCTGTCACACACACTCGCTGCCTCAGCACCGAGCAGGCGCCCACAGTACAGGACTTGTTGAGAATGATCTTTGTGTTCAGGACTGGCCTGGCCAGTGGGGTCCACTTTCATTATCATAAAACCATCCACACACAAGAGACCAATTGTCTCCTCTGTCTCACTGTTGTCCCCTTCTGCTCATCTGGTGACTTTGTGCCATATGCTGGATTTAACAACCCCAGTCAGTTTATGGCTTCATTCTAATTCAGCTCCACACACACACACACACACACACACACACACAAATGTTTCAACCTACTCATATGAGTGGGTCCAAGTAAAAACATTGGGGAATGTAGTGGCTGATGATTCTTCAGTTAAAAGGTCTGATTCTGCTTTTAGTTCCGTGACTGCTGTTTAGTTTGTAGCCTGAATGAAACACAGGACTCGTGTGTCATTGTAATTCCATTAACGAGACTCTAAATTTGACTATAGACATCAGTTGGATAAGAGCTGTTTCAAGTTGCAGAATACGGGAACATGCTGTCCGAAAACGTTCCTTTCCAAATACCAGCAAAGTCACTTACCTGTTTTCATGTAAAAAGATCGCAGGTTTCCACTAAACTATCCCCATGGATCACTGTGGTCCGGGCTTTGTATCCACATAGAGTCCAATGACACGGAGCTGTAGTGCGGACTGTCCTCCCTGTGTGTCAGCAGACTGGAGTGCAGGGCGCCTGTGCGCTGAGAAAGGGAGACACGCACATACACACACTCACAGACACGCGCACAGGGAGAGATGCAGGCGGCGACCGACTCGCTCAGCCCTGTTTACTATAAACCGAGGAAGCCCGGGGAGAGACAAGCGAGGAAATAAAATAATATATAGAATCCCCTAAGACTCCGGTAGCTGCGCTTGTATCCCCGCCTCGGCTGGTGTTCTGCGGTGTGATCCTTCTTGTCCCCACAGGACCTCTACTGGGAGCACAGCGCGCTTCTCCCTGTGCGTCGCAGCGCAGATTGGCACATTCAGGATCACACTGCAACTGAGATTGTGGCATGAGAATTCACATTAAAATCGAATCAGTCTTATAGTGAAGAAATGTTTGCAGCATTGAGCTCAACAGTGAAGATTCACGTGGAGTATTTGAGAATTTGTTTTCCAGTTTATATGTCAGCTTGGCTGTTTTGATTTAAATTTAAACTATGAAACAACTCAGAGTTATATCCTAC
Source organism: Parambassis ranga (assembly GCF_900634625.1). Lineage (NCBI taxonomy): Eukaryota > Metazoa > Chordata > Actinopteri > Ambassidae > Parambassis > Parambassis ranga. The sequence continues at coordinate 6,736,721 of NC_041028.1, read as the reverse complement.
TTGTCTCATATAGTTCTTGAGCCATATTTAAAATATATAAAGGAAAATGTATGTGGGTTTTACAAAAGCTGCTGGAGCAAATGCAAATTTTAACCCCATAGCATTTTCTCTTTAAGTTTCTATGTTGGATCAGTAACATTCTCTCACATGGCGCCATCTAGTGTTGGTATCCCGATGTTGCATCAGTTACCAGTTTCTAAAATGAGACGCAGTCATGGATTTAGAGTATGTTCATCCATCTTAATGCATCCATTTTCCCTAGCCTCTTATCCCTCACTTTAATTTATGCACATTTCTCAGTAACAAAAGAAATATCAGGAATTTGTCTCTTTTACTTCAAAACAAACATTAAAGTGACAGATTGACACCAATTAGTCTGTTTCACGCCAAGCAAAACGCACCTGCAATGAATGTTCACTTGACAAAGCAGCTCATTAATTTAAAGACACTGAAGCAAGACATCTCGACAGCTCCCTCTGCTCCGGTGTGAAGGAGGGGCTGCGTGGGTAATTTAAGTGTGACATCTCCATCTATTTCACAAATGATCCCAGGTGCCTCTCATTCACACTGAAGGAATGAGAAGAGGCTGTATGTGGCATTTGTTTGTCTAAAAAAACAGACCTTTATTCATCACCGCTTGATGTATTTACTCGGGTCTCTGTGAGCTGGTACACTTTGTTGCTTTGCCTGTCTGACGCACGGTGACATGTTGTCATGGCTCACAGTGAAAAAGGAACAGAGATGTCACTTAAAGTAAATAAGATATAGATATTTACAGCTGATGCAGTCACACTGTTTGTTAGGATTATCTGGTGTTTATTTCCCGAGTGAATGGTGGCAGTTTTGACTTAGGGAGCTGCTCGGTTGCAGCACATTTTACACTTTTACTGACACCCGCTAAGACAAAAGAGATGCAACTACTGTCTCAGTAAGCAGGAATGAGGACCCAAAACAGGAAGGCAGGTTACTGGATAGAAAATACAAATCAATAGCAATAAAGACCTAATGAAGGAGCCCATAGGCTCACCCCAACTGCTATAACAAAAACAATTGAAAGGGCTCTGACCTGTGGAGGCATGGGTTCCCCAAGTCTTGCCTTTAACAGCAGAGCTGCCACATTAGCACTTTATCTTTCTATAAGAGGCCACAGCCATCAAAGAATTCTGTAACCGTGAACAATGTTAATGTACGTAGGTGGTACATGTCAAAGTGACATGCACGATAATACCAGGACCCAAAGCAAACAATACACACACAAACACACACAGTCCATATCATGTAGTGTGTTTCATCACCTCAGACAACTTTTCTTCCACTGCTATACTGTTCTGATGCTCACAGGTCCATTGTAGGCCTTTTAGTGGTGGATTAGGGTCAGCATGGGCACTCTGACCAGTCTGTTGGTACATACAGTACCAGCACTGTGTGTTCTTACATCTTTGCTTCAATACAAAGCATTACATTCTTCAACTTTACAGGAGCACTGTGGGTTTTTCAGACCACACAGACCGGCCTTTACTCTCAACCATAACCCCCTCACCAGCCGTCCTTCCAGACATGTTGTGTAGTTTGTATGCATCAGGGTGAGATTGGGTTGGTCCTTCTTTAGATCACATTTGGGTTGTTGACTAGCATCCTCACACATCATTTTTCATGCTTCAAACACACCAGCTTCACAAACCTACTGTTTATTTGCTGCATAATACGCCTCCCCTCCATGAAAAGTGCCAGTGAAGTGAGACTCACCTAGGTAAGATTAGTGAATGAGACTTTAAAAAGATAGTTATCAGAGCGGATGGACCGACAGAAGACAGGCATAAAATCATCAAAGTAAACAGACTTCGACAATGATCAGGGATGATTATTCCCCACTAGCTCTGTGCAGTACCACTGAGTGAATGAATTCATATTAGATGCCAGACTTGAGAAAAGATGTGTCACAGTATGTCATAAAACCTTAGACAAGGAAACATAAGTTCAACGCCAGCATTACTATTGCTTTCTTATTGTATGAGCTGCCAGCAAGTCAACAACATAATTCAAGCATTTCATCCATCTGGAACGATGACAAGATGAGATGGTGTTTTTCAAACAGTAGGAGGTGCTGTGTGATTTTAAATCCATCCAGAAGGCTTTGTTTATAAAGTGCAATCACCATTAACACTCTGCCAGCCATCAGACATGGTGATGCGACTAAAGTGGAGTGTTGGATGTGAGGCAGTCATCACCTGTGGAGAAACAGTGACTGCAAAAATACACGAGTCAGCTTATACCCTGCCATGTATAAAACAATACTATAACAAAAAAAATACACAAGGGGAAGAGGAAATATGGCTCACTTTTGTGTTTAATTAAAAAATATAATAGGATGAATTAGGATAAATCATTAAGTTAACATTGCTTTGTTTATAACTAATTAAGCTAAATACTGTAAATACAAATGAAAAATAAAAACAAAAATCATTTATGGGACATTTTGAAAAAACAATGCACAATACACAATTGTGTATTTTTATTATTATGTTTGATGCATTCCATTTTAATGTTAATTTGCTTCTTGAGTCATTTATTTTTTCATTGTGAGGAGAGGAAAGAGGCAATTATATTTATTTTGGGCTAAACTGATTCATTTTCAGTTTTTCAACCCTACACTTTAGAGATGTGCATGTGTGTTTGGATCATTTCTAATTTACTTTGGTTGTGGCTGAGCTGCTTGCATGTGTTTTCTTTGTTACATCGTATCTTCTATAATCAAATAGAGCTGGAAGTTAGATGGTGATCAAAATTCATGAAAGCATCCCCTGCACTGTAATCAGCAGCAGTGTAAGGACCTCCAATTTGCTTTGCCAAACACAATGTATATTATCCCTGCTTGTCTGGGAGCATTCAAGCTCAACAAATACCTCTCATACTGAATGGCACTCAAACAACAAGTGATGACACCAGGGCAACAACTACAATTACTCAGCTATGGAACATATCTCTTTTCTTTCTGCTCCACTCAGGCACAAACAAACGTGGCTTCTGTATATTAAATTTCAGGGCATTTCCTAACTTTGTCCCAGCTAATGGTGAGCGAAGACTTAGTGGAGGGAGGGAGGGAGGGCTACACATATTCTGCTTGTGTCTCCTTCCACATGCCAGAGCTCACAGTAGGTTCGCCTTTCATTAAAGTAACTCCTGCGGCAGCTTGATCTTCTTGAAAGCTGAAATCATCTTTGATTCTCTCTCAAGCAAGGAACAGTGGTTTGACACTTCTTTTTTTGATGTTTACTTAGCAAACATGAAAGACATTTCTTGTACTAACTTAAAAAAAATAACTTCTTTTATAATTCACACAAGACGTCTGCAGAAGCTACAGGTGTCTCAGTGTCCACTGTAGCTCAGACTTATGTAAGTGAAATAGATACGTGTACATGCACACGTTTACCAGCATGACAACAACTAGCACTCAGATACACAATAGTGATGTATATTGGAAAATCCGTATCAATAAGTTCCTTTGAAGATGTATGGCTTTGCTTTGAAGATATTGATTTGCACAATCAAGGCAAAGGAGAAGCTACACAGAGGAGAGCTGGCATACTAATAAGAGGCCTATTATTATATAACATACAGAATTATGTTTGCTGTGTATGAACAAAATATCATACACAAATAATACAGAGGACGATAAGTGTTCACATTTTCATTTATTTTGTATAACTGTCATGTGGAGCGATATGATCCTCTTCAGTCAGTGCTTCATCAGTCAATAAGCTTCATTTATATGCAGAATGATGAATAAAAAACCATGAATATACTGCAGAGGCAGAATGATCAAAAACAATCAAATGAAATAAGTGAAGTTAACAGCCTGTCATCATGATAACTCTACCAAATGATAAACACTGATGAGTTTCCCCCGATCCGCAGGAGCTGTTGCCACTGATTTAAAAAAAGTTGTGTTTTTCTATCAAAGCAAAAAAAAGAAAGAAAAAAGAACGAAACAGTCCTCACAGCGTTCAGTGCTTTTAGTCTGTTTGTCTCCAGTCAGTAGGTGACAATGTAAAAGTAACTGCTGACAATGTAGATGTTATAGAACATGTTCCAAATGAATAATAACATTGCTGTAGCTGTAGTTGTAGAAGTTTAAAGGCCTGTTTCTGAAACCTGCTGCTGCTTTCTTAAAGTGCACCAAATTTGGCTACTACAAGGTTTACTTTTCCACTTACAGGAGGGGGGCTAATTTAAAGGGACAATATCTATGTTTTTTAGGTGTTCGGGATCCTGTTTGCTACAATTTAATCTCTTTATACCTTTATGTCATCTGATTTCTACGCAGCATTGAACACAGGCAGAGAGGTCACAGGTCAGAACAGACATTTTCAGTAAAATATGAGTTAGCTAGAGAGTAAATTATGAACGCTCTCTCATCTCATCATCTGTGTGTCCTTGAACAAAGCTTGCTGCTTGATCAACACTGCAGTGCACCACTTCAAGGTGTATAGCTGTATAACTGTCTGTACTTTATCACCACATTATTTACTTAAATTACAAGGTAACCAACAAAGGCGTTATCTGACAGCCAAATGAACTTTTCAAATGTCACATGAAACGTGCTAAAAAGTGCAGAAATTGTTTTTAATGAGATATGTCATTCTAAACTATAATAAATATCACTATTATTAACTGATTAATTACAGCTAACGGATGGGAGACGGCACTGCTTTAATTTACAATATCAAAGACATCCATCATCCTTTAAAACTGAAAAGTACGTTTTGACACCACTTAGTGCTTAAACATCCTTCATTCAAATGGAAAAAAGCTTTGTTTGATACATGACTGTCTGTAACACCCACCACAGTTTAATAGAAGAGACAGATCATTACCACATTTCCCTTTCATTTATAATGAATTTCCGCCTGCACTCAGATAAATGAAGCTCTGTTCAAATTTGTGTTCGAATTTAAATAAAAAAAAAACTTTAAAAAAGGGGAGATTTCAGACACTCCCTCATCCACATTTTAAATGTGTCAGCAACTACAGCCAAGGCCTGGGGTTGTATTATATGTTCCTTAATTTCACCAAAATAAAGGGGGAGGAAAAAAAAGTATGACATCATGGCAGATGTGAGACAAAGTGGTTTCAGGCAATGTCTCAAACAGACCAAAAGGATTATGTGTTATCTGCAGGTGCACAAATGTGCAATGTAGGCAACATTATGACGCTGTAAATTCTAGTCTTGTGGTTGAAAATTGCCTGTAGGCAGGAACTCAATCTGATAAGTATGTTGAAAAGTGTGGGAAGTCCTGGCATTCATTTCAAGGAGGTGTAAAGGAGAAAAGGAAGAATTAAAGCTGCAAACAGAGAAGCTGGAATAATGGCAATAGATCAACTATCTTATTAAATACATTAAAAATATGGAGCAAAAACATGTGAAATCAACCTTTAACACAACTTATTTTAGTCCAGGACCCATGAAGACTCCTGACTGTGAGTTTAGAGTGGGAGCTATCTGCCAGGGCTCATGTGTCAGGTATGAAGATCACCTTCAAACAGCTTTTGATCTTGTGAGTGCACTGAGGTGGGGAAACGGGTAATGAGATCTGAGCTGGAGCACAATACCACACTTGGACATAATATCTCAACAGTGTGGGTAGTTGGACCATAAGAGACCTGCCGTTTTCTGACATTCTTGTAAAAATAGAATATGCATACTAGTGGTTGATTATGGTTGGCAACATCCTGAATAACAACCACCTGCTAGTTTGTGTCACATTTACAGACAACACAAGTGTGTTTTATCCCATGCCAGGCCTTCATCAGTGCAGATGATTTGTGGTGACAAAGGTTCAACACAAAGAGTGAAGGCTGAAATGTTTGTAACTATGTAGCTAACAAAAGGGACAAAAACAATCTGAAAGAAACTTTTAGTTAGCATGCCACTGTGTGCCTGATTCCATGCCTCTGGGCCTTAATTATTGAAACCATTGTTTATTCATCGGTTTTAACCATTTGCTGTCTCTTTCACAATTCTTCTGGGCACACATTCACAGTAGAGGGGGCCTAACTTGCATAGCAGCAGTGTTTTGCTGTTGGCAACTGAAAGGATTAACAGGATATTAAGGCTATTAAACCTCAAACTGTTTGGTAACAGCTGAACTTTCTAAGTATTGAGTAGCAAGATCATCAGATTTTGGCATCTTGGTTCAAAACTCTTCTTTGTACAGTTGTTTGAGAGTGGCTTGGTGTATTTAATTTAACTTAAGCACCAAATTCTTTAGAATAAATGATTACATATTTGCATAGTTGAAGTTGAAGGCTGCTGGATGGCTGCAGAGCCCACTGACTCATTTCTATTATCCATTAGAGGCAGGTTCTTTACTCATATTGAGTTAAGCTTTGCTCCTGTGTTGTTTTACTGCTCGGCACAATGATTCTTTGTTTTGTAGTGTTTTTGCACAGTAAACATGCTGAAAGAATAAAGACAATCCAGGCAGATAAACACGACTAACACTCATACATTCAGTCTGAGCCTGAGGGGATAAAAGAATAAGGTCCTCAAGGTTTTATTTGTCTGCACATGCCTATACACGTTCCAGGAATGTGGAGAATGGTGGGCAAGTGACAAGAGAGGCCTTGTATTTGTGGGTCTATCTCCTGCCCACCCCTGTAGATTAGCCTCTTATCTGTTAAATGAGACAGTGCCGACGGATTTGGATAACAGGACTTTGGCATCAGCGCCCATACACCCCGCACCACAAGCTCTGCTGCATCACAGAGAGTCCCTGTGCAGGAGTTAAGCAGCACAGACAGCCTTGGACCAAGCAGTGGGTGGAAATGGGGAGACACATAAAAGGCAGCTTTAAATGCTGCCGGTTCTTCTCCCCTTTAACATCGCTGGTTGTTTCTTATCGCCGCTGCAGTTTTATGCAAATTTTTGGCCGTCCCTGGACAAATGATTTTTGTTGATTCATAAGTACTGTAATAAGTGCAGCTTTTGAATAGAAATCAGTTCATGTGGCAGTTTTTTTCACTTGCTAATTTGTCAAGGTATCTCCTTATGAACCGTAAGCTGATAATTCAAGAGCCTAATAAATTCTCTGACTCTTTAAACTTTCTAACACTTCACCACCTTGGACTCCTGTGAACAATCTACTGAGGATCAGAAAATTAGTGCCTGCAAAGTTGAAGACAGCTATAAAAAAACACATCAAGGCGCTTCCAGCTGTAATTTCCTCTGTCCAAAATGCCATGTCAAGACAAGATCTGAAAATTAGAGGAAACTCAAAATAATACTAAACCACTGCATGAGCTGCGTTTAATGTGCAGTTTCACCATTCCACTGTGCGGCAAGCCTTGCACAAACAAAGGTTTATCAAGAGGGTCATCTGGAGTTAACCTTACCTGCCTCCTCATCAAGTGTAAAAAAGCATACTGTGCTGTACACAAACAAAATTGGCCATGGATTAGAGAAGAGAAGAAGTAATGTTGATGGATGTCTGTTAAAAAGGAATCAACATATAATTGTTCACAAGGATCACACTTAAATAAAAATACAGCAGATTTAGTTGGCCTTCTACAACAGGATGATGACACAGTGAAAATGGCTAAAGTCGTTGGAATTCACATTCACCTTGACTTAATCATCAGAAAATCAGATACATTTAAATTTATTCTTCTTTAATTTTATTCAATCATAAGGGCATATCACTCCGAATTCACATCATAATGTTCCTGTGTGCTGTGGTACTTCTATTCACTTTGAATGTTTTTCGCGCGAGTTGCAGAATCAGCAAATGTATCCTTTCTCTTCTTTCTCTATAATGAGGCATTTAGCTTGTTGATACTGTAAGTTCATGTAAGAACTCCTTCCCTCTAACCTCAAATCAATGCTCAAAAGGCAGTGTGAATTTCCCATTATGGCAGGCAAGTTGTTGTTTCAGCAAGACAACAACTTAACATAAGTAGATGTCACCATCTGCCAGGGATACAGTTGTAATAGTTCAGTAGAAAAGAGTGAAACAACGAGGTCTATGAATTTTCTTGAGTAATCAGTTTCATGACTGCATTTTTTTGGCTTTGCAGACCACAAGTCAAGTGACACCAAGCATCACGTTCCATTATGGGAAAGCAGATATGAGATATGAGATAAAGTTTGCAAGCCCAAACAAGAAATGTTAGAATTATTATCATTTTTTTGTACTGTGTCCTAAACTAGAAGTAATTAGAAGTGTCCTGAGAATAGGGTGATTTATTAGATACTTTTGTTGAAAATTTTATTCACGAGTGCTGTTGCATACAAATATTTGCCTGCAATGTGAGATTATAGGTGAAGCCACATTGTCAAGATTCAATTCACACTCCCCCACATTTCACCTGGATGGATGTCTGGCTGTGATTTCCGTCGCAGTTGACTCATTCCATCTTAGTCTGAACTGTTACCATGTGACTATAGCCAGGCAATAAGACGGGCAGTAATGCATCCTCCTCCTCTGACTCATGATTTGATCTGGCCTGTAGTCTCCCTCACCCCAGGCAGGAATTGATAGGTAGTGTTAAGTGCACACCTGGGACCCAGCGTTCGGTCTCCTTGTTTTCTCCCCATTTTCACCCTGAACTTATGTGCTGCGCCACACATAGCCTTACTGAGAAGGAGCTGCCTGCTGCGTTAACTGTAAGTGCCAGTCACCGTCAGGTCCAATGAATAAAACTGGAGCACATTCCTGAGACCTTACACGTTCTTTCTAGTTAATAAATCTCTTAGGCTAGTGAGGGCAGAAAACACAGGAGGGAGATGATTATCTAGAACAGAAAGGTAACAGGAGAGGACATGGAGTTGGGTTACACTGAACAGCCTTGTCACTCTCACAGGGAGAGGGCTCTCCCACATTCATATAGGCCACAAAGTCGGACATCTAAGGTTAGGACTGCATGAAATAATAAGAATATACAGACATGTTAGCAGTTATGTGAGGTTGTTATTACTTAATTACCTAATTAACTTTAGCACTTGCTGAATTTTTATATTTTCCTTCTGCTTGATTGATGAGTTTGAGGCCTGGGTCCGGTGCCAGAAACACCTAGCACGTGTTGTTACCTCCTACCCTCACACTCTCAGGCAAGGACAGGCAGAGCATACATATATGGACCCTTTTATTGTAGAGTTAGCATCTAAGTTGAAGAACAAATGTGCCAGGTTTCCTAAAACTGAGTCCAATTAACTCATAAATCACCAGTTGTTAGAAAAATTGACAAATAAGGAATTGATGAGAACTTAACAACACCTTTATAATTATAATGTGCAGAAAGTCCATTTGGGGCTGCAATTAGTAATCATGTTGCTGCACTGCTGGATTGCATTAATGTTATTACAAGATAAGTGCTAAAGTTGCACATTCCGGAGCCATTGATGGCCTCGTCAGTCACTGGGTTTTGATTTGATTTCTGCTTTTTATTGGGGTCATCCTGTGGCCATTCCATTTGATGATTTCTGTGTTTGCTGATGTCGTCTTGATGTGTTTCAGAGTCATTAGGCCTGTTTGTCTCTGATAACAAAACTATTACCTTAGTGGCAATGGCCATTAGACTTCCATTTGGCTTAGGAGGTCTCCTGCTGTAAATGGAGTAGACTGAGCTGCCACTGGTCAAATGTACAGAACTGTCTTGTAATTGCCTTTGGGGGGGCTCTGATGGTGGATTAATTATGCAGTGTAATTTGCAAATTATCAGCTAACCTGCCTATAAGCAGGACTGGGTGGGATTCATTTATATACAGAGATACATATAAATATGACAAGCTTAGACTACAAGTCTCTAATTTACTTTTCAAATAAGACAAAATATTCAGCACTTAATTACTTTTTCTTTCGTATCCAGAGGATGTTTTCACAGAGCTCACAGTCTGCATAAGTGTAAACATGCAAGTGGTGAAGGTACCTCTTGAAAATTCTTATTTGTGCTGAGCAGCCAGAACAGATAACCGGGGGGGAGGAACAAATAGAAACAGTACTCTGGTTTGAGCGCAGTACTGAAAGGAAATCCACCTTCTTCCTGTTTTATTATCAGCTCAACATAACAAGTGACAAAGAAAGCAGACGCCCACTGCAGACCAAAAACACAACACTTCTAACAGGTAAATGACATGTTCCTAAAACGATTCTAAAAATGTTTTAGTGCTGATAGTGATGAAAAAGCCTTGCAGTCCTGCGACTTGTCATCAAAAAGCTATTAGAGTAGACTGTGAATTATGGCTGTGACAAACATTGTGGGTGAAAAAAGAGAGACCAGAAAAGGGTCCTTCTGTTTGTTATTGAGTAAAGCTGAAAAAGGTTGTCTAAAGTAATCTACTATTGTGAGAGAGATTGGCTCCATTGAGGGTCTTGCTGCTCAGCCAACCCCCTCCAGTCCAACAGACCGCCAAGAATAACCCTTCTAATAAGTCACTTGGAAGAAAATGTGGGGAGTCAGCTGATTCCTAATCCTCTACTCTTTCTCTGTGCTCACACATCAAGAGTCAGACTGATATGTGCAATCACATGAAAGCCCCTGTGTGGTGGGGCTATCATGGTCTAGTAGACCTGCAAGTGTTGTGTAGCAAAATGAGAGCTGGCTGATGTATTTGCAGTGAAATTCCTTCATCTGTCTTGAGTGTAAACAATAGAATGAAGGAGCATCGACCTCCAGGAATATGCATGTATTCCTCTAGGCTGACATTGACACACATTTGCATGGTGTGTGTGGTGTGTGTTTGTGCAGACGGTGTTGATTTGATTTAAATACAATTAGATATAACATGGTTAGAAAAATGATTCTCATTACTCTGTTATGTAATGTGTAAAAAAACAACACAATCCAATCTATGTGATGAGAAATTCCTTCCACATAATAACAAGCTAATTCTGGTGTACATTCACTTAGAATACAGGTTTAGATACTAATGATCAAATCTGAGCTCTTCTTGCCGGCTCCTTCTTTTGTGCTGCTCCCTTGCAGGGGTGAACAAAGAGTCAGAGAGATCCGGATGATTGACAGCTCTATGAACTGTTACAGACAGGCTCCATTTCCCCATCTTAAAATCCCACTCACGCCTGCCAAGGGCTTTATTAGTATATGACGGCCCTTTCTTTGTTGCAATGAACATTTCGCTTGGAGATATTTGCACAGTTTATTGTTTATGATTCTGTATGGTGATGACATCATCTAAATGGCAGCACATATTTCTTTTAAATCATCTGCTGGCAAACACAAATGATTTAAAAGAATGTCCCCTTTTTATGGTTTTTATTTTTATTTGGCAGTAAAATGATATATGTGGTTTCATTTCAAGTTTTTAAGTGTGCTGCTTCCCCCTTTTTTTCTTCTCTTTCTCCTTAAATATTTGCTGTCAGTCTGGGAGATGTTCCTCTTTGAAACTTTCTTTTCCTCTTTCAAGTATTTTTCCCAATAGGGCTCACGCTCTATTTAAAACCACATTAATGCAGACTTAATGTAACCACTCATTCATATAGGCTCAAAGAGTTCTCCTTACAAAGAAATGTCACCTTCTCTCTGTGCATCTATTCCTCCCATAAAAGGAGAAAAGGTAGTGAACCAAGTTGTCAAGGTGAAGAAAAGTGATCTCAAGGAAAACTGTTGCATTACCAGAGAGCAGCAGGGGAGTGGCTCCGATGGCTGCTCAACAAAAACACAAACCGACCTGACGTTGACTGAAGTTACAATATTTAACTGTTTCCACCTAGAAGCCTTTAAAAAACCACATGCTTGCATCTTGTGGCCACTATCTGTTTCACACAGCAGGTGAGCACTTCAGTAATGCAAATGCACATTGCTCCAAGCCGAGTGTAACACACATACTCATCAATACCAGCCGTACAATCTCACTTCCAGCTGATGTTAGTTTCTTCGGAAATTTGATTTTCACCCATGACGTTCTGTGTACCAGTGCCAAATCAATACAGCATCATCTGCACTGACAAAACACTTCAATTTAGCCACAGTACGTTTTTTTTTAAAGTGCAGCAGTGTTTGATGATAAGACGCCAAGATATACTGACTCCATTTTTACCTGCACAGACAGAAAATAAGTCGGTTGTGTTGTTAATGATTTCAACAGCCTCCTTTGAACAAATACAACCTTTAGACCATGAGTGGGACATGGACTCATTTGCCTTGAGTTTCTGCTTAAGAAAACACACATCAATAAACCTGGTCAGCTTACATAAGTATGCACACATCTGTATTCAACTAATATTAGTCATAAGGCAATTCTACAAGAGTTGAATTATAATGACCATTAAAAAGATGGTCATAAGCAAGTAATACTCATCAATGGTCTGTATTGCAGGAGATACTGTGCTCAATAAGAAATGTGAACGGGGCTTTAATGTAGGACTTGTAAATTCCTTTTATGGCATGCTGTCCTGCATTATTTTATTTTATTTAGATCAAAGTAGTCTTTAGATACACTTGCTATGAAAAAAAGATCAGATACTGTATGTTTTTTTTTTACTAAATTGAGAAAGACACATAAGAAAGATCTGACAGCTTTGAATTATTAAATGTGCTAAGCGATGAACTGTGAGATTTCAGCTTAGCACAACATGCTAAAAATAAAAAAAATGAGTGAATTAATTCACAGTTCTTGTGATACTGTAGGAAAAAATCAAAATATACTCCACACTACCAAAAAAAACAGGACAGTTTTAATGTATGTCACAGGGGAATGTATCAGAGGTGTCTGTGTCTACTTTACTATTTTCTTGTAGGTTTCTTTAATTCTTGAGATGTTTTACTATCAAAGGCCCAGTTCTGGTCCACCTTTGCCTGACTGAGACATCAATAAGAGGGTTTATTTTGATTATAATTACAGTTTTAAAGGTAGAGGTTAAAGGTTTTTCTGCAATAAAATAGTTCAGTTTGACTGAACTATTGACTGAACTCAAAGTCAAATGCAGAGATGTAGCAGAAACAGGTGGCAGCTAAAATATCCAATCCACTGCAAACACATAATAATAGGCTATGATGGAAGTTTAACCATGTTTGCATGCCTTCTGTGTCTCAGGTGTCTGTAGAACTTTTCTGAATGACCCCAGTAACCTCACATGACCAGGACAAATATTTAGGAATCTTATAAGCTTACAAAAGTCAGATATATAATAAATATGATGAATCTGTGGCAGAGCTGGAACTTTACAAGAAATCTGAAGTGTTTTTTTCCCCCGCATCTAATAATTGCTTCACATCAAGGCTGCAATATTAAAACGCGTTATGATCATCATCCTCATCATCATTAAATACGGTGCTGCATAATTGCAAGGTGACTCAAAGTATAACTACCAGCACGGCGCGTCTAAATTTACGTTTTTCACCTGCATGTCTCCAAATAAAAGAGAGGCGGAGTCCTGCTGGCACAGTCGATACGGCCTCAACCTGTAGACCTGTATGAGAAGAGGACAGAGAGAGCGGAGGCAGCCAGGGAGGGGTAGCTGCCGACATAATTACAACACAGAGCTGTGAACTGTAGACAAACCAAGAGAAGTACCACCAGGCCCCTGTGAGCCTCCTTTTAGACATCTCTAACACGATTGATATCCGCCTGCGGTGTCCGGAAAGAAGCGCATGTTTAATGGCATTTTGGAAGTCTTTGAAGCGCGCTCCGGCTACAAGAGGAGACATTACGGCGCGAGTTAGCTAACGTTAGCTCGCTAACAAGGTCAGTTTCAATTTGGGGTTTTGTTGCTCTTTTAGAAAAAGCGTCGTTATAAATGTCACCCTTGTCATCTGTGCTGACTGGACTCATTCACAGATTTAGCACGGACTTCAGTCCGCTGGCAGGACAGGTAAAGCGCTATATTTGTCTCCAGCACACTCTCTTGGCGTTAGCTTGTTAGTTAGCTCCTCTGTGGCTACATCTGCTCGGTCCGTTCCTGATTCGACTTTGGTGTTAGAAAGTGAGCTGACTCACGTTATCACCGCCTTCATTAATATCAGTAACGGCAGCAACAGTGCACACTAACAGGGGTAATGTTATGTGTATATTTTGGGAGAGCTGGGCATCTGTGTGCTGGATGCCCTAGCAGCAGCAGCAGCAGCAGCTGGTTTCCGCCTAGAATAAAACAGGTGCATCTCTGCGCTAGCGGTGGACGAATGCAGGGTAGCGCTCAGTACAGCACGATACTTTTCTTTTGAACGCGGTTTAAACACGTATAGTGTGCACTAAGTTTGATTTTCTGTAGTGTGGGCTGCTTTATGTTTTATCAAGGTTGAACGTCGTGGGCGGCGTAGTCATTTACAAAGGCCTCATCGATGCCAACACAAACGGGGCAAATGAAACGGGGCCCGGTTAGTTAGCTAACGCTAGCTGTACGACAGCCACTGACTGCTGGGACTCAAATCTCTGTCAATACTCAAACATTTGATCACGATGACAACCTCGATGTTTCGTTTTATTCCCATATTTGTTGTTATCAATCTCAATATCGTCATTATTGCTTATTGAATGAATGATGGATGATTTACTATTAACGCTAATTTGCGTAATGTCGGTGTACATTTTCAGGTTACAGTAATTGAATAGTCTTGTGTTGTGACATAGCGTTTTAAATGTGTGACTTGTGGCTGTGAGTAACATAAAATGCAGCAGTGACCTACATAACAATAATATTCAGAATACAATATATCGGGGCAGTGCTGCCTTTGTTTTAAACTTAACTTAACTCTTGCTTCGTCTTTTTATAGACTCGGAATTCATAAAAACACACAGAGTCATCTGTTGACTTCCAGCCATCCTGGGGTTTGACAGCATACAGTAGTTTTCCTGTAGTGTTTAATGAGTCGCTCTCAGGTCACCACGCCAGGTTAGACTTTCACTCAGCCAAGACTGATTTTTTTTTTTTTTTTTTTTTAATGTTTTCTCACCACACATTTCATTACTTTGTTGAACAGAGAGGAGAGGCAACACAAGGGAAACATCCAACTGCAAAGCAAGCTTGTCTTGTGGATATGTTTGTTATTCAGCTCATGCACTATCCAGAGGCTGCTGGATGTGCTACGTCAATTCAATTGGCCCTGAGTGCCACTGTGCATGGGAGACCTAATTATTTTGATGGTTTTCAAGTTTTAACTACTGTTGAGCTGCAGACTGCATGGACACCATTGTTGTAAAGCAGTAAGAGTGGACATCTTACCCCCAGCAGCGTAGGCTTCAGTGTGAAATGGGCAGGAATCAAACACAAGCCAGTGTTATTGCACTCTTTACCTTTACATAAGCAGGTATTTATCATAGGGAGGTTTTAATGAATAAATAACTAAACTGTACAACACACTCTTGTACCTATATTAAAAGAACAATTAAAGTTTTCATAAGCTGTTGTAAAGAAACTGTCATGACAAATTTGAAGCACAGTCGGCTCCTTCTGTGCAATGTGAAAGCCATTATGGCTGAAAACTATCACAAGATCACATTCAAAGCCTTCAAAGTTTTTAAGGTCAGTCTTTTGTCTCAATCTAACTCCAGTGTGACTGTTTTTGTTAGTCCATTTTAATTTTTCCTCTAACGGCATGTCCACATTAAAACTCTCACTTATATACATGTTTATTGTTCTAACATGCCATCATTTAAACAGCGTGATAGAACACTTCAAATCAGCCTATTAAAATGTTTCATATTTCTTAATGAGATGTTGTTTGACTTGGATTCGGATTTACTCGCACACTGTGAAATGAGAACGCGATAAAATCTAGGCCACATAATGTAGAGAGCTTTCTTTGATGCTTAGATGTTGCTTTTTTTTCCCTCGTGTGTGGCAACAGCCTGAGGTGAGCTGTAGTGCTCATTCTGAATTAAATTAAGCCTATGGGTAAAACCTATTTTCATGCTAATGTTTGTGTTTTACATTTAAACACAACTGAATTCATGAATTGAGTAATGTATTTGGTCTTTATGCTCAGTTTGCACATTGTAGGATATTGAAGATGCAGCCATTGAAGACTCTTGCTTGAACATGTGTCTTAAAGAAATGGCTTTGTGTTTTTTTTTTTTGCTCTTTTGGTTCAGGAGTTAGGAAGGGGTTAGGGGAGAGGGACGTGGGTATAAATCCCACTGAACTGACTCAGTAGATAAAAATCCCAGATAGGAAGGTGCAAGTCTCGACCTGGTAATGGGTTAGATTACACGTCTTTCAATAATCTGTGTCTCAACACATTGAATTAGATTACTTTTCTGTCACATTTCCCTTTAAATGGTTTTTCAGAGTGTCTTTTTTCTGTTGTCCCATTTGATGTTTGTAATGTATTTTCTTATGCATTACAAACTACATGTACATTGGAAAAAAAAATGACAGAAGTCCTGTGGATATGAATTGATAGCAGTCTAGTCATAACACTCCACTTCTTGGCCGGAAAATCCACGCAGTGTTCCTGCAGTACATATTAATCATTGTGGTTTACAGTAAAAAGTAGAATACCAAGCACACAGAGGTGCTACTGACACAATGGATGTTCCCAGCAAATAGGAACTATGTATTGAAGCTCCCTTTTTGTCCTTTCATGGACAGTGATGAATCATAGTTTTCCTGTCTCAAGGGCATTCACAGATCTATACACTACTACATACTGACTGTTTACTAGTGCCAACAGATAAACTGTATTCTTATTAATCTTTTCCACATCAATTCATTGCAAAAGACTGCAATGAAGTCAATTCTTAAGGGGGATCCATAGTGGGCACGCTTTAATATTTGTTTACATTATTGCTGTTGTCACTGAAATTTCTTATGCAGGCTTGCTTCCTAGTTTTCCTCCTACATCCTAGTGTACGTGAAAGTTTTAGAAGTAGGTGTTGGTAGCATTTAACATACAAGGCTGAACGTTCAACAGAGAATGAAGCTTGATTGAGCTAAAAAAAAAGGAACAGGAATAAAGGGATTAAACATTCAGTATGCATTGGAATATTTTGAATTATAAAGGTAGCACACTATTGTTTGCACTGTTTTGTCTGTCCCACAAGGCTTCAGCTTTATAGGTCAGTGTTTTGAAAGCCTTTCAGAAATGTATTTCTTGTCCTTTGTATCAGTATACGAGCACACCATTGTAACCAAAGGTTGTGAAAGAGGTGCAGGGACATTCTGGTCTTTTTTTCCCCCCCTTTCACACCAATTTGGGCAGCTAGGCAGACGTCGTCATGTAATTTGCAGGATTTACTGTTGGTTCCCACAGAGATTGTGATCACTCCACCTGCAACAATGTTTTCTATTGAAAACCTTTCAGCAGGAAAAATCGTTCAGCTCTTTAATAAGCAATAAGAGAATACACAAATTGTACACACATAACCCCTGCTAAATGGGTTTCAGGAGTTTGAAAAAAAGAGCCTGACACAGAGGAAGTGAAAGTGAATGAAAATGTTAAGGATTGTGTCCTTTGTCCTCTTTAAATGTGATGTAATATCCTATTGGAACAAAGATAAAAACAGACATCTGAGCGACAGCAGTAGTTACTGTGATTCGAATGGCAATTTCTTTTAATGTTCAGGTTTACACAAAATTTATTTTAATTGCCGTCAGAGTGGTCCGAGAGGGGAAAAAACAAGGTAAACGCAAACAAAACTAATTTTGAAGCTTAGATGTAATTGCTACTGTATTTGCTGGCATACAGTGTACTGGCAGACTGTGCAGTCCTGCACATGGTTGATTTCAGTAATGACCACCTCTCATTATGTTCATTAAATTTAATGACTGATTCCAAAACGGTGAGATTGAGTTTCTGTTCCCACTTATATATAAAATAAAAATACAAGTGTATTTTGTGTTTCTGTTGCAGTACAGCATTTTCTTCACCGTCCATTTCATATAGTTGTTACATGGGTCAGGTTAAGTAACATTCAGCATTATTAGTGGAACTTGCTTTTGTGGTGAATTGGCTGTTTGATTAGACTAAATGTTTGGCTGGTAAATTACACATGTTTTGGAGCGACTTAGAGCGCACATTGATTTGGATTCTTATCAGTTGACGTCATAGTCTTGTGCCAGTCAGGCATTAGAATTCCAGGCAAATGACTGACCCTTCTCTGCCCGTTTTGAGTGATACAGGATTGGGGTTGGCTAGGTCAGCACAATAGAGACTCTAATTCGAACCCCCAGGGCACCTAATTAAAACTTACAACCAAGACAGACAACCTCTGGCACTGATGCATCTCACAAGAATCCCTATAGCTCAGAATGCCACAACAGGGAAATGAAGATCAGTAGGTGATCAGCAGTGTTTTTTTCACCAACAATGTTTATCATCGTTATTATAAAAGCATGCTATAATGTCCACGTTTTGTCCTAAATTTGAGTACAAACACACTTTCGCTACTTGCTGAATAATATAGATTACAGTGAATCTTAAGCTTGTCAGACGATATAAAAGAACAGTTTAATTATTCTGAAATAATGATATAAAAACATTACAGCATGTACAGTTACTGTAGTGAAAAATGTGGGTATTCATACAAATTTACTTTCAGCATGCTCTATGTACCTGTCATATTGTGGTGACAGTTTAATTAAATCGTATGAACTGAACCACAGTATAAACTGTAATACTATTTGGATGTTTTTATGCATTTGCAGCTTTGTCACGTTTTTTTTTTTTTTTGCTTCCTCACATAGTGGGCTGACATGGCTGTCTAACAAGCTGCCAAAGATCTCTTCATGGATCGCAGAGGACAACAAGGAGAAACCGCTGCATTTGTGAGCATAGCCAATCACCAGGGAGTCTGACCCACAAGCATATCATCCAACCTGACTTCAGTGCATGTGGCCTCTTCCGTTGTTCATAGACATCTGTTGGGCAGCCCAAAGGCCTATTGCTATGCACTATAAACGGAGAGACATGAGCTGTGGGGATGCAGGGAGGAGCAGGCTTCTTTCATGCAGGACTATCCCTCTAGTAATAGGGCTTCTGGCCACATTGGCCCAGGGCGCTGTGTCAGAACAGCAAGAGACAGTAGTGGAGATGATATCTGTGGAACTCGAGGCTTCCATGCAGTCTTCTGTGCTCTCTGAGCTCCAGGCTGCAGCATCTTCCATCGGTGAAGGGCCATCTACAGCTGTCCCAGATTCCTCTGCAAAGAACGGGGGTGTGCACACCGGCATCCCTGACTCCTCTGCAATCGTGGGCCAGGTGTTCCAGTTGAAGGTTCCACCAGGACCTGCCCACGCAAGCTGTAATGTCCGTGTAAGTGCACATAAAATTTGACATTATATTTTATTTATTTTAATTTGTGTGTTGGGGTTTTTGGGCTTGTTCTCTTAAAGAGTCAACTCTTTAAGGTAATTAGAACTCAAACATGGATTATTTTCCTGTGGCCTACAGTGCTGTTTTTTCCATGTAGATTGGTGTGAAAATGGACATCTGCCTTTGGAGTAAATTGCACATTGCTTGTGATGGTACCAAAAAAAGTGTAGTCCAAAAAAATGAGAAAAATTGGTAAATTGAAGATGTGTGCAGTTTGACACAAAAACTTTACTGCCTTTTTTAATTGTTCTGTTTTATGCCCTATGTGTTAACTAGAGTATGACTACTACTGTACAAAGTATTTTCTGTCACTGCAGAAATGCATAATATATAGTATTTATCCCTTTAGTTTTGATCACTGTATCACCGCTGATTAAAGCTGACTGTGTTGCAATTTATTCCAGTCAGACTTATGAATGAGACAAGATTATTATTGGCCCAAGTGGTGATGCAGAATGATATCCTGTCATACAGTAATAACTCAAAATGATGAGTGATGACTCACAGAGTTGTTATTATGAATAGAAACTCACTCTGCTTCCTGTTCATACAGTATTTGGCAAGATTTGATAAGCCGAATGGAATGGAGGGAAGTGGGGGGTTGGAGAGACGGTGAAAGCATTTCTGCCTTTATTCTAAATGTTTCAGTGTTATATTCATTTTTGTTCAGTGAGGATCTCTTTCACTGGCAGCTTGTTCACTGTAAAACAGAATTGAAGGTTTTTGTGTGATAATTGATTTTTTTTCTCCCTAGCTACTGCTTTACTTATGTTTCTGTTTTATCCTATCAAGAAGTTTAACCTGCTAAACAGATCATCACTTAATTCCAGGCAGCCTTTTCCAATTTTTGATATGAATCAGTCACTGAATGAAAATTAACAGACTTTTTTCAGTTTTTTGTACTATCCCTGTAGTATAAAACAGTAACTGTGTTTATCCTTTCCCTCCTACAGCTGACTGAGATGGGAAAGGAGACTTTACCCTCCTGGCTATACTGGGACAAAGAAAGTTGCCTTCTTAGAGGTTTGGCTCTGGAGCACGATAAAGGTGTATATCATATCTTGGTGTCAGGCGAGGAGATAATTGAGAAGACTAGTGGCCAAGTGTTCCCCAGTACAGTTTTCTCTATTGAAGTGTACCCAGAAGAGCGAGCAGACACTGAGCCTGCCCTTCTCACTCTACAGTCTGACATCAGTGGCCTGCAGCCTTTCACATGTGGCTCTGAGGAGCCTGTTACTGTCCTTACTGTCATCCTGGATGCTGACTTGACAAAGATGGTTGCTGAACAGAGGGTAAAATTGCTAGGCATTATGAGAAAATTTTCCCATGTTCCATTGGAGCACATGAGGGTAGTCCCTGTGGTCAACAACCGCTTATTTGACATGTCTGCTTTCATGGCTGGGCCCGGAAATGCCAAGAAGGTGGTGGAAAATGGGGCACTGCTGTCGTGGAAAGTTGGATGTGCCCTTGACCAGGGCAGCATCCCTGACATTAGTAGCGTTCAATCGTCAGCAAAGGATGGGAACATGTCAGCCAGGCTGGGGTACCCTGTGGTTGGCTGGCACATTGTCAACAAAAAGCCCCATGGAGTGAAACGGGTCAGGCGGCAGTTATACAATACTCCTACACCAGTGCCCTCATTGCTTCCTCCTACTATCCACCAAGAGCCACATTCACGTGTAGTTCCCACCCCAACTTCACCCTCTATTGCCCCTGCAACGGACAACTCTGCACCCCCTGTCCGAGGCCCTTTACCTCTTCCAGTAAAGCCTACTATGAGGGTCAGAGATCAAATAGCCCACACACCTGTTTTTGGACCTCCCCAACCCACCAGAGTACTCGGAACCACAAGCACCATCCCTATTCAGCCTACTATGACCCGGCCCACATTTGTGGAGGCAACTGCTTCACCAACACCACCAAGCACCACCAAAAGACCCAAACCTACTGCTACCAAGAAACCGAAGAAACCCAAGTCCTCCACCCCAGCACCCCGAGAACCGAAATCTACCACTGCAAAACCACCCAGGCGCACAACTCCTCTGTCTTTGGCTCCAGATCTAAATCAGATCCCAGAGATACGTAACCCCATTGATCAGGTGACTGCATGGGTTGGCACATACTTTGAGGTTAAGATTCCTTCTGATGCATTCTTTGACAGAGAGGATGGTACTACAGATAAGCTTCGTTTGACTTTGAAGATGACCCCCAAAGAAGCAGTAAACGAAACATCTTGGATCCAGTTCAACAGCACTATCCAGCTTCTGTATGGCCTTCCAGAGGAGCAGCATGAGGGGACTCATGAGTACTTCATGTTGGCCACTGATAAGGGTGGAAAGAGCGTCATGGATGCTTTTGAGGTTCGAGTCAACCGTTGGTCTACTAATGACAAGCCATCAGTTGTATTTGCTGCTCGATTTCACGGTGACCCCAAAAGTTTAACCAATGATGTCCATAAGAAGATTCTTTTAACCAAAAAGTTGGCATATGCCCTTGGTGATCGTAACAGCAGCACAGTGACCTTAAGGAGCATCACCAGGGGCTCCATTATTGTGGAATGGACCAATAACAGTCTCCAGCAAAATCCTTGTCCCAAGGAACAGATTACCGTTCTTAGCAACAGGATCTCTGATCCCCAAGGTACACCTAAACTGGCCTTTATCAAAGCCATGGAGCCTGAATTCAAACCCATTAACATCTCCATTCGTGGTACCAATAAATGCCATAGCTACACGTTCATCCCTCCAGGTGAAATCCCACCACCTGTTCTTCCCACACCTACACCTTCACCTGGGACAGGGCGGAGGAACAGCGATGACGTTTACCTGCACACAGTGATTCCTGCTGTAGTAGTAGCAGCCCTGCTGCTCATAGCTGGGATCATTGCAATGGTCTGCTACCGCAAGAAGCGCAAAGGAAAGATGACCATAGAAGAGCAGGCCACTTTCATCAAGAAGGGAGTTCCCATAATATTTGCAGATGAGCTAGATGATTCCAAGTCTCCTCCGTCCTCCAGCATTCCTCTTATCCTTCAGGAGGAAAAGCCCCCGCTTCCTCCTCCAGAGTACCCTAACATGGCCGGCCCCCACAGTACCCTGCTTAACCAGGATTTGCTGGAGGAGTATTCGGTTTATCAAGATGATGATCCCAGTGCTCCACCTTACCAGCCCCCACCTCCATTCACTGTCCCCATTGAGGGCAAAGGCTCCCGCCCCAAGAACATGACCTCATACCGGTCACCACCTCCCTATGTGCCACCCTAACGCACACTGGTGCTTTCAATTTGGAAAGCAGGTGCAATGTAGGGATGCTTGTCAAAAACTACAACAGGAGTAATTTTACATGTGTTCAATGAAATGGCTTTGACTTTGTAGAGGAGCAGGCAACCATACCCATATATCTGACCATCATGGATAAGACACTGTATCTTATGATTCTACTACTGACACAGGACAAATGGATGGAGAACAGTTTATAATTCCAGCACTCTTTTTTTGTTTTGTTTTTTTGTCCTTCACCTCCGCTTTTGACTTCTTGCATATTCTTTTTTGTCTGTTTTTGCCAAGAGGAGTCAATTTTATCTTCAATGATGTACTATTTCTATTGTATAGAAAATAATAAAGAAGCAAGAAAGACTGAAGCCCACAGGGTTTTTTGAGCAGATGTCACCATGACAACAGACTTGAGGCTCTCCCTCACAATGTTAATCTTTATGAGTTCTATATCATGCTTATCTGTCCTTCAGCTAGGTTTACTAAGATTTTGCACTTGTTATTTCTAGAGGGGAATGAAATACAAAAATGCCAAACTGAAAGCATGAAACATTTTATTTACACAACAATCAGTTGGTTTTCTTCTCTTCTTGTTCTCTTCTATGCTTTGCTCCCTCTTGACAATAACATGCAATCCTTGCACTTATGCAAATTCTTGTTAAACCTTGCACTATGTGTCTTGCGCAGAACTGAAAGCATAAAGTGGTAGTCCAATAAGGAGAAAAAAAATTATTTTGTATCCATGAAGTCATCACACAACAGAGGTTCTTCTGGTACTCGATCACAAAGGACATTACACTGATCACGCCTATTGTAGATGTAGCCTAATTAAGTTACAAAAGAAATGATTTTTGTTTGTTAATGTGTGCCACTGAACCTGCCTGTGAGCTGGCTGGGTTTTGCTGTTGCCAAGGTGATGTCTGTGGTCACAAGGCAAACCTTGTGGGGTTGCTACAACAATAACGAAGGAGCCATTGCAATGCTGTTGTTCACAGCAGGGTAAGGATTGCCGACATGGTCAATGAGGTGGATCCACTGTCTTATATTCAGTTGGTTTTATTGGGGTGGGGGGGTGGGGGGTGGGGGGTGGGTGGCCTATTGTCAGTTCAAATGAGGCATGGGGACAAGGGGGGATGTACATAATTGTGTGCCTGTGATAAACTTAAACAACTCCATAATGTTAGTGTTTTATCAATAAAGTTAGTTGGGAAGGGGAGGGCCAGAGTGGGAAATGATTTTATTTTTTAATTGTATGTCTAGATTTATGATCACAATCATTAAAAAAAAAAAATGACTTTATAGTTTGTGAGGGTATAAAAGACAGTTTACTTGACCATCACAATAAAAAAATGCATTATCTCAATATGATGGGGAACAAAAATCCACCACAATATGTGAATTCTGTACATTTCATATCTGATATCACCATAAGAAAAATGGTTAAAAATCTAATGTTTTTACTGAGTTTTTGATACAGTCTTAAACTTGTTTTATGAAAATATATTAATAAAATGTAATACTATTTGTAAAGCCTCAAATGTGTTTAGTCCCATTCATTTGTTAACAAACATATATACAAACCTAAAATACACTGTTTCATACATTAGAAGGGTTCAGAGGGTTAAATTCAGCATGCTTATCCAGAACTTGATGTTGTTGAAGGTTAAAACATTTATTGCAAGCCTGTATTAACTATGCAAGTAAGAGAGAAACATATGATGCTCTTTTTGATTAATGTTTCCATCAAATATATGAAATGTACTGCAGAGCAGTAGAGACATCATACTGAGGTCTTGCAGTATGTTGTCACATTCTTGACATAGTTTACACAAGCAGGCTACAATTGCCTCTTAACGGTCGGCTGGGTTTGACTACAATATGAGCTATGTTCTCTTTTGTAATAAACCAAACACACACACGCACAGAGAAAAGCGGCGGCTCCTGTGAGACAGTGATATTTTAGGAGAAGTGCTCCCCTTCTATGGCATTTAGGTGGGCTGTTTTTTCTTTTTTTGGCTTAGTGTTCCTACATCTCTCACAGAAATATCAATATAACCATGACTAATAGCTGTTCTCAAATTATTTTAGTATAGAGCGTGTGTCATGATGGCTTGGTTAAGAAAAAGCTTATGTTGGTTGGCACCTTTGACAAATATATATTTTCAAATTTGCTACTTCTTGATTTGTTGACTCAGGAAGTCTTGGATCCTGACAGCAAAGTGTGCACATGATAAGTTACGCTGATACAGACCCACTGATTATCACTAGACTGATCTTCCGGATCGTGACTGATTGCAGAGAGAGAAAGGTTTGTCTTTATTTTTAGCACTAATGCATACCTATAACTTAATGCGTACACCAGTCATATCTGCTGTAGCAGTAGGTTCATGCAGGGTGTAATTATCTTACCTGCCCTGCTCTCTTATTATCTCACTCTTGCCAGATTTCTGTTATTATAACACAAAATTGGTGATTATGAGTGGGGTCATGTTTTAAATTGAGAGTAATACTCATTTATTAGGTAGCTAACAGACATAACAGCTAACTGGGTGACCGAATCATTCACAGGAGATATTAGTGACACTGCCCTTACAATCTGTTTCCGACAACACAGATTAAATACTGACTATATTGTTTATAATAACTAAAGCGCTGACATTTTACCCCATGTTGGATAAATATCAGACACAACCTAATGTTTTTTATTGACTTATGTTCATTGTTTCATTGTGTGGGAGTAGAAACTACATATTATGGATGCAGAATATCTGACACGTTAATATTCTGCTCACTCTGGCTGATACTGATATATACAGTGATTTTAGGGACTCCTTGTATGTGAAGGTTTATTTACTGGTGCAGAGATTTCAAATCTACTTGCATGTAAAACATGACATACTGATTATTATAGTTTCTTCTTCATTGATGTGATGCTGTCATTTTTAAGCATGCACACTGTTAATACAGTGGAAAATCATAATGCATTTATCTGTGCTCAGTGTTATTTGTTGACTGATGTTTTAAGAACACAGTGTCACATTCTTCAGTTGAACAAAGAGCATTTTATTGTCAGGTTTGCATATTAAAGGTAGGGTAGGAGATTTTGAAAACTCAGTGAGAGTCAGCCAGATTTTGAAAGTAAACACACGCCCCTTTCTCTCAGAGCTCACCCCGAAGCCACGCATCCCAACCAGTGAGACTTCGGCCATCATGCATGTACCTCTCTGGTGCGCGCAGAGCAGGAAGAGAGTGACAACCAGCCAACTATACGTGCAGGGGCGCCTCGTAGGATTGGCTGGTGTTTCTAGCGTTTTATAGCTTCCACATAAGATTCGTATTCTTTGTTTTAAAGCGAAACTGCTGAACTAATTGGTTGCTATCGGATTGTAAAGAGAAGTTACACTAATTTAACAAAAAGTGCATCAGAATGAAATCTCCTACCCTACCTTTAATGGTAGTTTCTACAGCTTCAGACAGGTGTTGTTAGTAATAATTAGGACCTAAACTGTGATCTGAGTGTTTTTTTGTGTGTGCCTAACCTTGACTAAACAAAAACATTTAAAAAGGATAGATATATAGACAGACAGATTTGATCCAAACATAGTTTGTCATAGTCAGTTCCATATGACAGACCCCTCTGAGTCCTCTGATGTTCTGATGTTAGGGAGTTTTAGAATGCATACTGAACCCTTAACCCCTGCAGGGGAGTATTGCCTTTGGCAATCTCTGTATACATCACTGCCAGAGAGCTGCTGGGTATGCAGTTGTGGGACGATGTTTTATTCTTTGAGCGTCAAGCCAAGTTGCTGACCACTGACAGGCAGTAGTGACATCTTCTAATGGTGTAATTCAGATGACTGACAGCATCTATATGGAGCTGAGTTTCAGAAGATGTGCCTCAGTAATAACAAGAACACTTTGATGCACCCTTTTCTTACTGTGACCTGTGAAGACTTTTTAAAAGGCCGGATTTTAATCTTTCAGCAAAAAGTGTAACATTTAAAAAGTGATGGTGTTTCACCATCTACTGTACACACCATCTACTTTCTATTAATAGTCTATGTGAAGGATCATTTAAAAGCCACAAAAGAAGCTGTGTATCTACAAATGGTTTTGAGCTGATCGATAATTGCAGACAGCAGTGCATTGAAATGTGCAGTGGAGGTATTTTATGCCCTGCCAATCTCTGTCTTCATCAGCTTTCCCTCCTCTCTGCTCTCATTAATAATGTATTGTGGATGAAAGTTAATGTATGTGATGAAAAATATATAACCCTATAAGAACCTGTAAGGAGGAATGACCTTTCAGACATTGATGCGTGTGATGCACTTCACTTAAAAATGCAGTTGTTGTGGTTGCTTTTGCAGCGCTACACCTTAAACTACCTCTGCTGTCTTTTTTTCCCCTCAATTTTTCATTTCTAAAATAAAAGCGTCCAAGTAAAAAGAGAGATCAGTTCAAACGCTGGGCTTTTATGATTGCTTCAATTTGCTTCAGCATTTCCACATTTGGTGTTTATGCAGCACCTGTTCTGTCTTTGTTATTTTTGGCAGAACACTAATCAAAAGTGTTGATTTGTTAAGTGTGTTTATAATTCCTGGGGTCATATCAAATTGTAATTAGCAATGCCAAGCCATGCTCACTTTGCAGACAGGAGGGCAATTATTTCCACTGCACGGCATTATTGACACAAACTTTTCTCTTGATTAAAAAAAAAGAAAACACTAATCAGTCACTGAATGTAATCCCAGTGCTTCAGGAGGCGTTAAGGTGATCTGCTACTTAGTGGAGGAAGTATAGCAGAGAGGGTATGATGGTGGGCAGCGCCATATGATGTGGACTTGAAACTCTTAATAGGCCTCATTAGATGCCCAAAGCCCAAGAAATGTGGCACTCTGTTTCCCATTAGGCTGGAAGCACAGCGACAAAAAAACATAACAATGATGAAGGGTAATTGTCAGGGAAGTAAGGGGTATATATTTCAAATTTTATTATAGGCAATCCATAAAAAAAGTTTTGCATTATGCCATTAGATCATGTACAATCTACTGCAGAACAGCTGTTCCTATGCAGAGAAACATTTCCTATAGAAAATGGTAGAAAATGAATGAATGGCAGATTGTGTAAAAAGGCTACAGAGTAACTTAAGTGTCGTTATCATTGGCAAATTTTACATGTTTATTTAAAAGTCATCTGAAATTATGTATTGTATTTTTTTAGCATGCTAGCTAACATACTGGAACTTTTTTCTGGATTAAGAGCTTTGTTTTTTTTTC
The DNA here is from genome assembly GCF_900634625.1 of Parambassis ranga. Lineage (NCBI taxonomy): Eukaryota > Metazoa > Chordata > Actinopteri > Ambassidae > Parambassis > Parambassis ranga. The sequence goes on along the minus strand of NC_041028.1, from coordinate 6,708,910 downwards.
GATGGCAAGCATCGATGAATAATTTTATCTGAATTGCTCAGAAGGAAAACTCATGTTTGTACATAATAACCCCCCCCCCCCCCCCCCCCAAAAAAAAAAAAAAAAGTGCAGAAAACAACAATTAACCAAAATTCCACTCACTGCTGCCCAAAATGCAAAATGCATCAACCCAGTGTTTCAGTTTTTCATCAGAGAAATGACCCTCTGTGGCATGAAAAACAACCTTAGGCTACTCTGGAATATGTGTAATTGTGTGTTTTGTGGTAGACTGCAGGGATTCTTGGAACAGGCTGTGTGTTATTTTTTATTAGATAGCCTTCTATTTGTGACTATTTTTTCTCAAACAGACAAAGAAAGATTTATTTTTTCGATTTTGTGTCACCAGTTTTGCAAAACATGTTTTTTAATAAGGCATCAAAAAGATAAATATAGATAGTGCTGAATGTGTGTGCAGGGATGGAGATCCTCACCTCAGCTCAGGCTGCATGCTGCCCTCTCATCAGCAGCAGCTACAGCGCCATCTTGTGAAAAAACAAAAGCAACTACCATTTTAACCAAAAGCAACTGCACTGAAACAGTGGGCTTGTTTACCCTGGAAATTAAATCTCCTTAGAATTACATGCTGTCACCGTCTCTATCGGTTGTGCAGCTCTAACATTTTTGAGACTGGATAGTGAGGGTGCAAGGCTCTGAACTGAGGCACAGGGAAAACGCAGAAAAAATCAGGATCCGGCTGCAGTATCAATAGATGGCAGTAGCATCACATGGTGGCAAGGATGCGGATTAATGCCCTTTGCATGGAATCATCATATCTTTTGTAGAAAAATAACAAGTAGCCTTAAGCTGTGGCAAACAAAACACAGGCCTGCAATTATTGTATCAGATACTGCATGTACTGCATAAGCAACAAGATCCTATTATAAGATATTTCTGTTTATTTCAATTCATTATCTTCCAGGACACAACATGCAAACCAATGAAGGTATCAGTGATGCATGCTATGCTATTTAATACAGTGCATCAGCACGCGTGATCCTAAGTTAATTTCTCTGATAATAAAAAGTGTCAGCTCTCTCTTAAGTCACACTTATAATTAGAAAGTGAGATAAGTTAGAACAACTGTGAGACTCCATCATTCAGTCACAGATTTAGAAAGTGTAGAGTAATTGCATTTTGCGTCTTATCTCATAAATTGGATCCATTCCAGAGCTGGGATGAAAATTCTCAGCTTCAGTCATGGAAGGAGGCCGTTTGCAGAGAAGCTGGGGATTCTCAGAGGCATGACCGAGCTAAGAAAGTTATAGGAGAGTTTTTACATCCAGCTAGGCGAGAAAACATGACAGATTCCGCCGTGCAGCAGCAGCGTTAATGGTGTGAGCAGCATTTTAAGCCGAGGCTTACTGCAGGGGATGAGAGCAGCAGACACTTGTCATGTGAGAGGTCATTAAAAACATTTACATGACTCTGCATTTGAGAGTAAAGATGAAAAACAGCAACTGAGGTCAGGTTGAACCACCTGCTCGGTTATGTCACGTTGAAAGAACTCACGATGATCACAGCTAAAGCAACATGTTGTTTCTGCTCTAAATTATACACAACACAGCAGCAGGATGACTGTAACTCTATGCAGGGTGGAGCACATCTCTCTCTCTCTGTTTATGTGTCCTCTATCATTACATGCAGTCCAGACAACACACAATAGCACATTTCAAAATAAAACACGAGGGCTGCTCAGTGTGAGGTTGCTGTACATCGTTTCTACCTTTTACAGGCACCGTGTGATCTGCCAGACTCGTGTTAGGACAGGATGTTTGTGTAGAGCTTTGGTCTCTGCATCTCTGTGTGCTCCCTGCTGGCCTGATGGCCAGATGGGTCAGTGACTGTGTAGTTGGGGCTTGGCGAGCCCCTTCTGTTCTCTGTGAGGGTCCACTCCTGGGATCTAAACCCCAGAGACCAGAATTATAGAGGCAGGATCACAATGTTGATGATAGATCGCAAGCTGAGCTGACACATTCAGAGCATACACAAACCCCCACACAGGTACAGTATGTAAAGGAATATACTGTACACTGCCTTGTGTGCTTGTGCACATATGTGTTTTTTACACTCTCCAGGAGACGGATCTGTCAGACGGCAAAATGTTTCACAGATTAACAGAAAAATTAACAAAAGACAATGTGATTTTTATTTAATAGGCTAGAAGCAGACCTGATCTTTTATCATCCCAGACAAGCTGTTCAGGAGGGGGTTACATTACTGAAGCGGTATTTTTCTTACCGTGTCATGTGGAAATTTAGTCAAGTCATCTTCAACAGCTATTGCAGTCCATTAACTCCATTGTGAAGATACATAATTGATGCAGCCTTTGGGTAGAGTTTAATCAAATGGAGAGCGCTCCACACTCCACCGCCAACTGAAAAATGAGACACACAATCTTCAGTGATGTAGTTTGTGAGGTAAAACTGTAATTCACACTTGATTTATAAGCATTCGACTGTGCACTTACCGCACAATGCCAGCAAAAAGCATTCAAAGGTGGATTCATGTGAAGGATTTATGAGTTTGAACTAACATGAGTTTTAAGAAGAAACACAGCAGACAGATGTTTTGACTAATCGGCGGTATATGATTGATCATCTGCACCTTTTGAGGTAAACATCTGTTTGATGTTGACTTCTATTGCTCTTCACTTAATTATTCATTTTCATTTGAGTATTTTGTTTCTTTTAGACATTTGACTTTTCTTTAAAATAACTGTGATCTGTGTGGGATGCGAGAACGCATTGTGTACACTGTGCTCCTTAAAAGCAAGGGCTTAGGTCTCTAGTTAGATTTCACAGCCAGCCACCACTTATCTCTGTCAACTCCTGTTTAAGTCACCGATGATCTGCTCTGGTTTAAACGCTGTTGGCTTTTGTTTGCGTCCTGAACCTGAGCTGTCATTCAGTTGGTAAAAATATACTACTACTTTATTTTGCCTTAGCTTCTAAAAGTGAGTTTCATTTTTCATGTAGCCAAAGCAGAACAAATATGCAACATACTCACACCACGAGATGTATGCCAGCTCTCGTACGTCTTTTCTCCATGAATGCATTTTTATGACAGGGGAAATTGGGGAAAAGCGGCAGATTAGTGCACCTACTCGGCTGCAAATTCTGAAGAGCATTCGTCTCACTCAGCCGTCCTAATAACACAGCAGTCAATTAAATCCATAAAGTCAGATATGTAATTTTCAAATAATCATTAGCTGAAATTAGAAGTTTGGATATCGACAGATAGATGGGAGGGGAAAGAGGCGAGAGAGAGCGAGAGAGAGGTATCACAGTCATTACAATAGAAGCAAGGCTAAATCCCTCAGCTGAAGATGAGTGAAGATAAAGGAGGTGACTGAGCTAATTGTGCACTGTCAGAATCCATATCTCTAACAACTGTCAAATGAGCAAATTTCAAATATATTCTCTCCACCCACCTAAGTCCCCTCAAGGGGTAAAAGTAGTGAGAGCGAGAGAGGGTTAGAGAGGAATAAATACCAGGAGACACTAATGTGATGAGAATGATGCCTGGTCTCTTCCGCTGATTAAAAATGCAATAACTGTGTGACGCACACACACACACACACACACACACACACACACATACAGACACACAAGCTGTCCAGCCTAAGCAGGGCAAGGGTGGGCTCAGATAAGAAATGGCACCCAGTGACCACAGACTAATTTAGACACCGAGAAAAGGAGGCTCTGTGTCTTTTCTTTCATGCATCACGCTCTCAAAAAACCAAACAGCTGTGGAGATACAAAATTTACTCACGATCTTCCTTCAGATGATAATTAGAGCGTTCTGAGGAGATGTGGATGTTATGATTCATGTATAACCAGTGGCTATCTTACTGTAACACTAATTATAATACATCTTAGTGACACTGTGTGCTAGTAACAGAGACTGGCCTGGTTTCCTTAGAACAGAAGAGATGCAGGGGAAGGAAAGGATGCTGGTAAACAAACAAACAAAGAAAAAAACATCATGAGGCGGCTTTGAGTACAAGAAGCAGCGGGAGAAAAAAGGAGCAAAGAGTGTCTTTATCCAGCCGATGTTATATCAGGCTTCAGTTGGTCACTGACGGGAAGCAGATAAGGTTTCACTCTGGCTGGAGTTGGATAATTGGACATTTATGGAGAGATAGAAGAGCCCAGGGCCCAGGAGCCATGAAACAGAGCTAATCTAGACTCAACATCACTAAATTGTCTGCGAAAGAGCGCATCAGGAGTTCTGACAAGATAAAGAAGGCTTTCCTCAAAGGCGGAGTTGGACCAAAGTGACATGAAAACTCAGATAGAAGAAAAGCCTGAGCTTGTGGTACTGGGACTTGTACATGTCACATGAAGCACACTCTGAAATGCACATTTCACAGAGCAGCGGTGTCACCTTGTCATCCAAATTGGGTCATGCAGCCTTGTAATTCTTAGACAGTGGGGACAGTTTTGACAAGTTTGTACCTACGCAGCTTTTAAGAGCCAGAACTTCTTGCAAAAGCCTGTGTACATTTTTAACGAACCTATAAAAATCTATTGTTCGGTTTGATATGATTCATGCCTAATGACATGTGACTGACAGTCCTTAAAGTTTTAAGTCCTCCTGGTGGAGCGCGCCTTGCTCTCAGTCCACTGTGATCACTTTCTTCCCTTTGATGTTTTTCCCATTTGATTCTCAGAGGAAAGTGCTGCCTACAGAGCAGGTGCACACTGAGCAGGTGGGCCCTGACGTAGGAGCCTTGAGAGTTTGGAGTTGTCCATGCCTCATACTATTTTAAGTAGGTAATATCCATTCCTGGACATGCCTTGCTTTTTAAACACTTTCTGCATTTCAAAGTTTTTTTTTGCTTTATATCAAGATCCAAATAGCTCTTTCTTAAGCTGTTTAGTATTTCTTTTCTTTTTTGCTGATCTGCAAATCTAAACTCTGTTCGGCCCCTACTGATTACTTGCACACAGACACTGACACAGGCAATTAATTTGGTGGGGGAGAGGCTAGTCTTAATTGGGTATAAGTGGGATTTTTCTTGGCTGTGTGCAACAGAAAATGACAGACCGTGCGTATGAGAAGTAGAGACCATCTGGTCCCACAGGAGCTGCGAGAGATGCCAGACAAATGGAAAGAGAAACAACAGAAAACCTGCGCTGGTAAGGATATCATTCCCTCCCTATCTCCCTTTCTCTCTCACACAAACACACTTACACACGCAAGCACACACTCGGAAACAAGGAATCGGCATCTCCTGCTCATACATCACCTGCCCGTGTAACAGCCTAGAGGGAGATGCTTACCGGGTGAAGAAACAGAAGTCTCTCATGCGTGGCCGATTCATGTTTTTATATAAGAATCAATATTGAAAAAATAGTAACGTTATGCTTGTAGGCAGGCACGGGAATAAAGAGTGGTTAGCTCGTAAAGGCTCGGTCATCAGCAGGACAAATTGATCTGACATGTTTTATTATTCATGTAGGGGCTTGGTGCTGAGACTGGCAGAGAGAGAGAGAGAGAGAGAGGAACAATGGTTGAGACAGAAAGAGCAAAGGGTGAGTAAAAGGAGTCAGCAAGTGGACATCCTCTCCTCTTGCGGGGTCTCATCTCCTCTGCATGACAGCATTGCTCAGTGAGCCCGCTAATGTGCCCTGTCAGGGGTTGAGACTGTAAACGAGCACACAGCATTTCCATAAACAACACACAGATTAAATATACTTATTCAAATGACACTCATTCACACACACATGCTCAGAAATAACTATGATATACTGTCTGCTTTAATTGTATAAAAGATAACAAAATGATTTTATTACACGGTCATAGTTTGACAGACATCACAACATACTTGCATGATTGCTCTGATGTTAAGGTTTTTTTTTTTTCCCACACCATGATAACAGACCCAGTACGAAAACTATTTAAAACAAACATGCTTGCAGATACAGGGGGAAGTCAAACCAACAACAGATTAAAGCCATATTCTTTCATTCAGTCCTGGTTAAAGAAAACAAACAGCAGAAGGATGCTGAAGCTCATCATTTTCAGAATTTATTTCTCTTTTTTTTTAGGTTTACATCAAATAGAACAAACATACATTGGCACATGCAAAGTGAACACTTTGTGGTGCTTACCATTCAAATCCAATTGAACAAAGACTGGATATCTATTTTTGTACTCCAAACATGAAAATACTCTCAAATATTTACAAAAAAAATATACTTACAATGCCCGTCACTCTAACATAATCATCATCTGGGACTGATTTTAGTTGATTTCCTTAAAACAAAAATGCTGTATGTGGCAGAGCTTGCTGTTCAAGATAATTAAATCAACTTCAAGAGAAAAAGAGGCACAGAAGAAAATCACTTAGAAACAATACAAAACAGAAATCAGATAATGGGAATCCCAAGAGAATATGGCTTTAATGACATTTCAAAAGAAAACATCTTGAAAGCTGATCCACTGTCCCTTTATTTTTTGTTGTTGTTGTCCTCATTCACAGTGACTCCTTTCAGCAGGCGAGTCATTCTCTGTCAGAGAGAGAGAGAAGGGGGCCACCACACAAGTTTAAAACCTACAGTCCGGTTCTTGAGGCCGACCCAGCCACGTTGCCCTAAAGCTGTGCTAGTCTCTGTCAGGACTCATGCATCATGTCTAGATGAGGGTTGGATTCTATCCACAGTCCTGAAGTGCATAGGTACTGCAGGTGGTGCTGGGATGCCTGCGCTCTCTCTCTCTGTTTCTCTCTCTCTCTCTCTCTTTCTCCTGTCTGTCTTTCCTTCTCTGATCCTCTAAATCTCCCTTCCCTTTTTTCAATCACAGATAAAGGACAAACAGCTTTTATTTCCAAGCACATCAGATCCTGAGGTTGTTGTAACTCACATATGTTTTCTTGGTTGCTTGACCTGAGAACAGAATAAAGAGAGAGAAAAAAAAGAAGATTAAGATTTACTTTGCTAAAATAAAATCAGACCAAAGAAAAGAAAGCATCTTGCAGAGGTAAACAGAGACACCATCTCACTTGTGTGAAGTCTTCCTGCTGTGTCGTGCATTCTTATCACCAGCTGTGTGCAATCAGTAGCAATATTTTCTGGCCCCGTGTATCATTTCAACTCACGATGCCCCCATGTAAAAGCTTAGTTTCTATTTTCAGATGTTAACTAGTGATAAAAAATACAAACACCACACAAGTGGGCACCGAACAAATGCTAGGGCATGCAATGTGATCCCAGTCTGGATTGCCATGGAAACATATCAGAATGTGGCTGAGTGCCTGCATGCCGTTTCTGTTTGTGTGTCCTGCTGTATATCTATCATTACGAGAACCAATCTGAATTTTAAACCTCTCAGTGTGTTGGTATTGTTTTGTCTTTCCTGCCTGCCTTGAGGTCCGTCCCATGATACATACACCAAGAGTCGTGGTTAGTCTCTGGATTGCTGTGTGAACGTAGTGGGCGCGAGAAAAATCTGCTCTCCTCGTGTTGTGTGGTTGGTGGAGAAGAAGGTCGATCGCGTTTCTTAATCACAGACATTGCTATAAATTCTCATTCTGCTGCTTTAACGTTGCTATGGCAACCAACCCCATGGGCTATGCAATTAAAGTCACACCATTTCTTTACAGCTGCATTTTGTAGTCTTGGCCAGCAAGTATGATGAATAAAACATTAGTAATTGTACAACAGATTCTTCGTGGTATCCATAAACAGACTTCAGGAGGAGCAGTCATTTTTAGGCAAGATTGTTTTTTTTTCTGTGTCTGAGATTGAAGCATCTATCTTCTCTGGTATCTTAATTTTTAATATTGAAAGCTTATCTCATCCCACAACTTCTCTTGTCTTTGGTTCTGCTGTTTGTTGGGTTGTGTTCATTGTTAAAAATGCATTCGATCTAAAAAGGATTAAGGCTGCCACACTATTTCAAAACTACTGGGAAAAAACTGTACAGGACAGTGAATCGTTCTAGCATCTCTGAATTACTGGGTAAATCCTGCTGTTTGAAAAGTGTTATCATGAAGATATAACACCATATCAATACCAGTGTAAATCTACAGAATTGCTAATGCTCTTAATCCTATAAATCACTTGGAGTCATCTTGTACAGGGCTGATGGGCCCTGAAAGGGAGGTATTTGGCGCTCTGATGGTTACAGGAATTGACGGACAGTCTCCGGGGATAGTTGAGGCACAGTTCAGGTTTTGGGGCGGTCATGCACATAAATTCGCCATTAATAAATGTCACTTCCACTGTTGCTAAAAACGAAGGGCGAGAGGAGAGAGAGTGCAAAGGGAGGGGAGACGAGGCGAGAAGACATTCACGTAGGAGAGACAGAAGGTGAGAGACACACTGAACAGATGACACGGTGCACTTTTGGGAGGGCCTTGTGGAGACTGTGGGTCCTGCTTGGGGACTTTTGATGTGCTGCTGCAACAGATGTTAAGGTTTCGCCCTCTCTGTTGAGTATGTATTTGCTCAATGAGCCACATGTGTGACAGGCAAAGATATGTTCCCCATCCCATGACACACTTGCATCAGCCCTCTGACTTGTATGTGCGTAACTCACACATTCACTCAGCACACTCACAGTTGCGCACATACACGCGATCATTCAGCTCATGACAGATGAGTGTGACAACTGTTGGGTGTTTGGAGGAATTCCCAGGAAGATCTGTCATCTCATAGGCATAATTCAAAGACGGGGTTGAGGGGCTGGTGCACCTGTGGGTGCCATGATCGCTCTATGTGATTAGAAGCGTTGTGGGAGAGGAGGTCTTTGGAAGCTGTGATGTGTGATTTGCATGAGCTGTCAATCTTCTCTGTCTTCATCCTGACAACTACAGAGAGGAGTGAAGAGCTTCTGGTCTAAAATCCTGCATTTGTAGTTTTTTTTCCCTCTCTGAATGCCTCCAAGTATTGATGGTTCTCACCCAAAACAAACACTACATCACCTAACTATGGGAGTGTGTAGGCTTCCCCACTCACGTACTAATACCCAGCTTTATCTCTGCTAACAGGATCATGCTTACTGTTTCAGATGAAGGGTGGTGTGAGTAACACATAGCAACAGAGACAGATAATCTCCTTCCATTCCCAGTGACAAAGCCCTGCTTCTTCAAATCTCTTTACAGAGAAAGTCCCACATCTTCTGTCATGCTCGCTGCCATGCACTTGGCCTAAAGGTCTAACCATTTATCCGGATACAAGATAACTGGGTCCTTTCTATCAGACATTATACATGATTTCCACCAAGTGGCTGCCCAATTAAATCGGTGAAATGGGACTTTCTAGTACAAGACTGGAAATATGAGAAAGATCTAAGTTAGAATAAAAAGACATCTAATTCGCGTTTCTTTGGAAAATCTACATGCATTACACAGATCCCTTATCCTGGGTCTACCCCCTCCTGATTTGCTTTCACATCCTAATCCTCACATAGGAAATATAAACTCATTGTACACACAGTTTGTGTAAATAATAAAATATATACGGTATTTTATAAAATATTTAACGATTAACAGAAGGTTTTATCATAAAATCATATTTTTAAATTTTTCCTTTACATTTTTCTTTGTTTCCTTGTTGTTGCAGACCTTGTTGTAATAAAATTAATGCAGGAACACCTACTCTCTCACTGTGCAAAAAACAACGTGCATCCAAGCATGACAAACATCACGGCTCAGCAAAGGAGGACACCATTAATGTTTACATTCAGTCACGCTGTCACAGGCACGAGCCTGTTGTCATCGGTAGATGCAGGCTTCTGAGAAGCGGGTTAACAAGGTCGGTGGTTTTGGATGAGTAACCAGGTCATGATTTCTGGAGATGACATTTCTATTAAGGTTTCCAATATTATTTGTCTTTTCTTTGACAACAAACTAAGTGTTATATTGCTAGGGTAATCTATATAGAGTTGTGGTTCGAAGTGTTGTTGTCTCACTGAGACGGAAATGTCTCACTTTAGGCTCTAAGCTTCACGACGGCAGAGATGCTAACCCTACCTCTGCATTAGGGTTAAGGTTACAACTAGGGGTTAGGGTTATAGTTAGGAAGGTCGCAGAGTTGTGGTTCAATGTTTGATGCATTCAGCTCACTGAGACCATTGTGGAAATGTCTCACTTGAGGCTCTATGTGTATGTGAAAAACGTAGTATTTAAACTTTCTGGGATTTCATCATATTTTGGCCCCTGTGATTTTTCTTTGAAAATAAAAGCAAAGATTCTGCAGTAAGAATACTGACTTATTGAGCATTTAGAAAGCATCTTGTATATAAATATCTAATAAAGAATTTATAACCCGTGGTTGTACGGAAAATAAAGTGTTTATAAAATAATCTGTCAACAAATATAACCCCTATAGCCTGTGGAGACTGGTGTGTAAACAGAGAATGAATAATAATGAATCTGAAGACATTTGTAATTATAGAAAATACGTCTTCACACAAGATGTTGTTCATAAATAATTTATATTCATAAACACTTCAAAACATCTGCATGTTTGCTTATAACTGAATGTATGCTGCTTATAAATGCTAAATACTGTATTTAAAATTAACAAGCGTAATATTCAACTCTCTAAATACATTCGGAGAGATTTCTTCTGAAAAATTAGGTCTAATATAAACTTGAGCTCAGTTTTTTGTGTGTGTTGTTCTGAGGCTTTGTGCTCCTCACACTGGGCTACTTACTCATGGGGTCAGCAGCAGGGTTTTCACACAGCTCTGTCTTAGCCTCTCCGTTAGGCCTCTCGTTGGGCTTCTGGGACAGACGTGATGACATTGTGGCAGCTGTGACCACAGCCTTGAAGCTACGCTTCCTCTTCTGCACGTTGAGCTCAGGGTGGAAGATAATGATGTACACCTTGGGCATGTAGAGCATGCCCAGTGCTACTGAGGCACTGAGGTTCATGGAGATGGTCAGGGTGGCTGTCTGAATGTACAGCTGGAAAAAAGCACAGACGTAAGAAGAAGAAGAAGTAAAACAGGATTTTAATAGGTTAGAACTGCAGCAAGCACAATTAAAAAGATAGACTCCATAGTACAGGATGTGCTATGAACTGGTATTGTGGTACGCTCGATGAGGCAGATAAATACAGAGCATTTAAAAAATTAGAAACAAGACAGCAATGATGGCTAAACATCTGTGGCCAATTACAGAGCAGTTACACTGTTGAGCACAGTGATGAGGAAAACCTAATAATACACATTGCCCAATGACAAAATCTGAGACAAAAAAATCATTTGCTGTCCTTTTTTTAATCTTGGTAAACTGTGGTAAAATTCTCTGTGCTTTGATAATCATTTGTAGGTCTTGCTTTGATAACCTCTTATTATCATCACATATGTACATTGGTGGTGTGGATATGTGCTGTTCGCGGCTATGGGCAAAGGAGCAGTCATGCGCTCAGTAACATAATCCAGCAGCATTTATTAAAGCCTAACCTGCAGCTACTCACTCAAGTCAAAGTCGGTTCAAGCGTATTAATGACAATAGCAGAAGCAGCACCATGGCTTTTTAAAAAATGTCCTCACATGGCCCTTCTTCCTACCAGTTTACTCACTCTTGACTAATATTGAAGGAACACACTGAGGACCTGTCCAATGACATGGGCGTAGCAGTATCCTCCACTTTTCCCCTTTTATATTCAGATGTTTTATTTCAAGCAGCTACTCCTCTCCTCCATGAAAAGCTCCTGCAGCCAAACCCATTTTAATTGTAAATTCCTCCTGGAGTACAATGAAAGACTAAGCTGGCACTAAGAACACTGCTTCTGCAGCATACAGCAGATCTACATTTGTTTCTCTGCAGCTCTGCACACAGGCTGAGTGCAGCCTAAGAACGGCTCTAAGGCTTTAAGATCATTCAAAAGATATCCATTCATGCAACGTGAACACAGGTACATTTACTTAAATGCTCTCTGCACGACATTCCTTTTCACAGAAGTTACATAACACCTTTCACATTGTCAAGTTGTAATTGTGTGATCTTATGTAAGCCAGGGTCACAGCAGGATTAGGAATTTTAAACTTCATTAAAATGTCATGGTTTTTACTAAGGGTTAGGGGAGTCAGTAAATCAGCAGACATGCGAGAGCCCTTTGTTTCATTTTAAGGGTCTTGAAGGAGAAGGAATCACTTCAAGAGGAGGCATTATCGCTTCTAGTGAATCCTCCTCACTAATCTACTGCACTTGAAAGCATCAAATGTCACTTATATGCTACCTTTAGTCACTCACTGGTAACGTGGATACAACTGTAAAACACATTATCTACCACAGAGAAGAGAATGCTCACTGAAATAGTAAGAGGCAGAAATGTCACCATTTGCATACAGTCTTTCTTTGTAAATATTGGTAATTTCTTTCAAGCAACACTCATTTGTACGCCAGTCATGCCTTTGTCTTCTAATCTTCAAAAGTCATTCAGATGCCCGATATCATCAACATGCCAATCCACTCAACAGCTCCTCCTGTTTCTCTGTGGAGCAGCATCAGAGGCAGTCATCTGGCTGCTACACCATGCATTAATAACTGTATGAATTTCACAATGCTCTCTGCACTGTGTTCCCTGTCGCTCTATAAGCTGGGAGAATGTTGTGTGCGATTTTGCAGCGTTTATGATTAGATTTTAGGGAGCGACCTGTCAAAAGCAGTGTGAGGAGAACACATGCCATCAAACATAATCACCCGGAGAATCTCCACCCTGTGCTGCGGTATGTTTGGTAGTTGGTAACCTGTCTGGTATCCATAGCAACACTACAGAGGTTGGTGCAAGCAACTAAACACGCCTGGAATAAGCTTTTAATGAGATTCTGATACCTTGGACTCTGCAATGCTGACCCTATCAGAACTGATTTATTGACCATACAGGAGTGTTGATTCGGGAGCAGGCTCACAATAAGCATTTACTCATCACACAAGCAAACACACACACACAGTCACACACCAAACCAAATCCATTTTCTTTCTTTCTCCAATCACTGGCACAGATGCTTTTTTTTTTTTGAAAAAATTGTGCCTCTTTATGAGCTTGACCCAAATTCGGAGCCCCTCTCACCCACCACTCTAACATTTATCTTGTCACAGAACATTCATAATTAATTTCTGTTGCTTTAACATAAATAAATACATGAAGTCATTTTCACAACTGCTTGGCAACTCTCTATTTATAGCTGCGGTAATGATTTATTAACATCCTCATCAGGAATCAAACGCTTGTTTTGAATTTTACATCTCATTGACAAGGCAAATGCCAACATTCAGCCACAACAAACGATGCTCCTTCCATTTAGACAAAAAGCTGTTGAGGGTAATTCTCATAATTATACTCACCAGGGATATAGTTACTGCAAAGGCAATTTAGTTGGGTATGGTTGAGTACTATAAATGCACACAGCGATAAGGACTTGATTCAGTAAGTGACAATTAGGATGCTGTCTGCCCCGTTAGAGAATGCCTTCAATAATGAATCCAGGGGATTTGCAGTCTCCTCTCAACTACCTGGATGTCTCTTGTTGTTTTGGGTGGCCTACTTTCTAGCCCAGCTCATGTCATGAATAACTCTGTCTGGCTTTGTGCTGCAAAGCCCAATTCCATATTGGAGGCAGAGCTCTCTGTGTGGAGGTCCTTCCCTTTCATTTTAACTCCGCACAGGAGGTCCTGATTTTTTGGGATTTAGAACAGACAGGTACCAAAGCTGTGACACATGACAAACTCCACATGTCTTAGGTTGGGTAAATAATAGTCAAAACAATCTGAGGAAAGCATGTTTCGTTGACAGGATTAGTCAAAATACAGTCTGTCCCACAGCAGGAAATTTGTCCATATAGCCAAACATTCAGGGTTGGTACCTCTTTTAGGACTGGGAGTAAAAACTTTGAATTGATTTAGGAACATACTCCAACCTTGACCAAAATTCAGTCGATCTACAGAGGCATTCAAACCAGTTAGGAGACACCAGGAGGTGGCGTTCAGGAAGTAACTATCTGTGAGAGGAGGGAGGTTTAGGGAACGCTTGATGATAAATAAGCCAAAAACAGAGTCAATTTTGTGAGCAGCTTTATGCTGATGCCACATTCTTCTCTGCAGAATCTTCCACAGATTCTCACAATCTGAGGGTCTACTGGGGTAGAGAAAATGCAGCATTGTAACTGTGCTGACAATTTCACATAAAAATAAAGAAAATTAACATGGCAAGATTCCTCAGTGAGAGCCACAGCAAAGTCAAGCTATAATTAATTGCAACAGGAACCAATCAATTTATATCTAGTTTATTTATTTCAGATTAAAATCTGTGTTCAAATGTTATATCTTCCCAAGACTGTACTATAAAGAAATAAATGTCTCTGCTGTGAAGGTGATAGTCTCACTAGGGGTTTTTTAAACTCTCTGCTACATATGCAGTGCATAGAAGACATGACACTGTCATAGGTAATTTAATACAACATGAATGAATGACATTCACGCTGCATTACCTACCATTTTAATTTGCACATATATTTTTAAGCAAGCCAAAGGCAAAAGGTTCCAACAAAATGCTGTTTAAATAATTCACTTATCATAAATCTGGAACATTTCTTACATGACTAACTTGATATAAAAAAATTAAGTTTGTTTATCACACAGAACCATCTGGGAAATCATCCTCAGAAACAGCATTTTCAAAAATATACTTGGCAGGTGACTAAATAAACCATCTGTCAGTCATCATCTATCACAGGCTAAATTAAAACCAATCGACCAATCAGATTGCCTCTTTTTGTCACCACAGACCATATCACACACACACAAAATGTGTGTTTCTGCTCCTCAAAATTTGAAGCCTGGTGAGATAGATTGTCAAATGAACTCATGAATATCAAGAGAATCCTGCTGCCTAGCAAGGTGACAGAATTCACTTTATACTCTCTTCGTTGCCTCCTGGTTATTATCTACAAACAAATACAGGCATCTGTAAACAAGGGACAATTTTTTTTAGAGGCTTTTTGGTTCAAGCAGTCCTGACCAATCACACGTTTGTGGCAGTGCAGGAAAATAGTCCTGACAGGGTCCAAACACAAACAAACAGGCAAAAACAAGCCACTGTAAAGCAGCAGTGGCTGTTTCCAGTCTTTAGTTTGAGTGATAGAAATATTGGGAAGACACCTGTGATCATCAAAGGGACTCATAAAGCCTGGTCACGTAAAACTGGCCCCTGGCAATTCAGGTTCATTGCTTCACTGCTTTACTCAGGTAATTAATATACAAATGTCAATTAGATGCTAATCTTCACAAGAAATAACTCAATTATGCCATAATGACCACAGAGCTGGACCATTGTGACCACTGCTGTTTCTGTTGTGTTTGTAGATAGTAATAAAAAGCTCCAAAGCACAACAGTCAGGAAAAAAAATACTGTACGCTGTTATATTTGGAGCTTTGTGGCTCTGGATGTTGTAAAAATTGATGTCATGGGCTCCTTTTCTTTATAAATAAATGCAGGTTGAGGTTAAAATACAAAACTGCAACCTTCCTTTCTTTCCATTACATCTGATCAGTTTTAGCTTTTTGCCTGCGGTGAGCCTCCCGTGCAGTCTGCTCAAGGTTTCATGCATAAAACAAGTGATAGACAGGGGAATTTCACATATTATTTTCAAAAGTCTCCACATCTCCGCAGTAACTGTCAAGTCCATCTCCTGCCAAGTGCAGTTGTTTGCAGAGAGATGAGAGGATTAGAATTTGTAATGTTTTATTTTACCTGCTGGAAGCAGTAGTGAAGAAAGTTTTTCCTCAGAATAGTTAGACATGGTTGATGATGCTTGTCAAGTAAATCTGTCTTCCAAGAAGTTTATGGAGTTACAGGAGACATGCTACAAGAGCCTAAATGGTTTCCAGACATGTACTGAGGTATGTAAAGCTTCCATGACACGGAGTTCTCTTTCAAGCATGACTGAATATTCTTTTACTAGAATGTCTCTGTGCCTGAGGAAAAAAATGTTTCTTTCTATCATCATCCTTTGGAACTGTGTTTTTAGGTCCTTTTACTCTGAACATAACATATAAAGGGAATGTTGCCAATTTTACACCAGATTTGTTTGGTGTCTGTAAGTGAACACTGTCGCCCCTCTCTCAATGAAGCCTCTTTGCAGAGCTCCTCATTCATTTCCCAGCAAAAAAGTCTGCAGGGAGAAGTAAAGCATGTGATTTGCAGGACTTGAGGGCTTGAGAGTCAAATTACAAATGAAACTCTCTCTAGTCAAATTTCTACTCTACAGACTGTCAGGATTTATGACCTTTTTAGGGGGAAAGTATCACTTTAAAGTCATAAATAAACGCATTCCTTTGTCAATCATGGATGCTGGTGATTCTCACTATCATTAACTTGAGCATGCCGAGTAGGTGACTGAGCACATGCAGGTGCATGGGAGGAGGTGGGGATGCTCTGTGATCTTTTGTTTCTGTTGTCGCATGGCTTCCCACAATATGAGTTTAAATGGGCAAAAATAGAGAGAGAAAGGGGGAGAGAGGAGGGTGGGGGCGAGTGCTAGGGGAGTCACAGGTGTGGAAAATAAGGGCATCTACGTAAATGGTGTTGGGTTAAAGAAATTCCACTCAGAGTTTCTGCTCCAAAACAACAATACTAGGGTCAAACAGAAGCAGCTGAGGTTTTTTTTTTTCTTTTTTGGATTATCAATGGCAGCTGGCACCATGTCAGCACAGTGCCTTCATAAATCATTTGATATTGGACAACCAGGAGTGCAAGAGAGATTACTCATATGTGAGTGGGTGTTTAGTGCACATCTGCACAAGAAGCAGGGCAAATGGTCAAGTAGATTTAGTTAATTCACCTGCATATCTACGCACGGATACATTTTCTAACTGTACCTTTAGAGAGGTTTTAACGTAGGGACTCTTCAGCCTCACTGCACTGTACTGTAGAATTGTGTAGCCTGCTGTAAGTAGGGTGAAATGATGGATAAGATGGTTTTTCTTCACCTTGACTTCACTGCAGGATGTTACAGAGACAGGCTAAGGCACTTCTCACCAGCAGTGGCTAGGGACTGAGTAGAAATGTACCCACAAAGGCCATTACACCAAGATGCTGTGGTGTGAACTGGAGGTGTGCGTATGAAGCAGCAGCCGTGTGAGGAAAGAGTTAACTGCATAAGGAGAAAGATAAACACATTACTGCTTCTCTAGTCGCCGCAAGTAACATAATGAACTCCTAATCGCTACTGAGGGTGTAATTCATCTATGAAATCAGCAGCAAATTGAGATGAGGAAAATCAGTTTCTGATCCATCTCATGCAGTAGCTTAGCAGGAAGGATATTGAACGGTGAGCCTCTCCAAGGGTTTGAAGTAACACTTTCCTGTCAGCATCGATATTCTGTCAGTGGAAAACTTCCCCTTTGCTCCATCTTGTATACACGGGCCTGCTAAACAGCACGCAGATCGAGCAGATGAATGCATCTGTATTCAACGCAGCTTTGGCCAGATAAGCAATGACTAGCACAAAAGGTCAAAATGTCATATTCTCAATCAACTGCAGAAGCACACAATGTCAAATGTTTTGTTGAGTAGAGCGCAGCTGTCAAGAGATGGAATGTGTTGAATCACACTTCTATTTACCCCCTTCACCCCACCCCCCATTTCTCTCCCTGCATTTCATGTCCTGCAGGTCCTCATCATCATCCTCTTCCTCCACCTCCTCAAAGCGTTTGTCTCCCTCTCCACAATAAGGCATAATACTATATGTTCTGCCCCAGGCTTGAAAGCTGGGATAATGGCATCTGGAGCTGCTGGCACCCCCATCTGTATCACTCCTCAGGCATTTCAGGATTCTCGTGCTTAACATCAACACTTCCGTCGCCTTTACCTCCCTATTTCTGTCGCCGTCCTATAGTGTGGGTTTCCAAGCTCATCTTAGCCATGTAAATATACACTCAAAAGAAAATAAATCCTTAACTTATGCAGTCTCTAAATGTGTGTGTTTGCCTGTGTGTGTGTCTGTTCACTTTATGTGCTGTTTGTTTGCACAAATACGTATGCGCTGCATGTGTTTGAACAAGATAAAAAGCCGGCCAAAGAAATGAAAGGGAAATTTGTGCAAGACAGACAAAGAAAGGGCTGGTGACAGAGAGGCACACACAAAAAACAGAAGAGAAACAAATGACTCACCTTCTCTGCCGACTGGGCCGTGCCAAAGAAAATCGGGATGAAGGCCAGCCAGACTATGCAAGTGGTGTACATAGTGAAGCCAATGGGCTTGGCTTCATTGAAGTCTTCTGGTACATCTCTTGTCTTGATAGCATAGATTGTGCAGGTCACCATCAACAGGATGCTGTAGCCCAGGGAGCAGATTATCTGCAGGTCTGTGATGTCACACTTCAGCACGCCGCGGGCCAGCATGGGGTTAATGGTTTTCTGCTCATCGTAATCGATGATGGTGTTCGGAGGGTCAACAGCAAACCATACCAGCACCCCCAGCAGCTGCACACAGATTAGACTGGAAGTGATGGCGATCTGGGAGGTGGGACTGATGAAGCGAGGGGCGGTGACTGTCTGCTTCCCCTGTTCAAAGATCCGATAGATGCGATTGGTCTTGGTGAGCAGTGCCGCGTAGCTGATGCACATGCCGAGGCCCAGGAAGATCCTCCTGAAGGCACACACAGCTACATCGGGCTTAGCGATCATGAGGAAGGTGATGATGTAACACAGAAAGATGCCAGTCAGCAGCACATAGCTCAACTCTCTGCCAGACGCCCGCACAATAGGTGTATCGTTGTAGCGTACGAAGGTTGCCATGACAAAGATGGTGGCAATGATGCCAAGCATGGCCAGGAAGACGGGGATAACCGCCCAAGCGGAATGCCACTCCAGCTTGACAATAGGGATGGGCTGGCAGGCGGTTCTGTTGGAGTTAGGCCTCATGTTGTAGGCGCACAGTCTGCAGGAAGTCTCGTCGTACTGGTACTGGTAGCCATCGCATAACTCGCAGTGCCAGCAACATGGCATGCCCTTCACTTTCTTCTTCCTCTCTCCAGTTTTGCAGGGCAGACTGCACACAGAGATGGGCACCTTCTGCTCCCCATCTGGCCACTGAAGCTCCTCCAGCTGAGAGAGACGTGACACAGCACAGCAAGAGGGGTTAGCAATAGGGAGATAGGCAAGAGGTGAGAACAGAAACAGTGGGGCAACAAAAACTAATATACTGCTCGGTCACAACATGCTATGTATTAATAATCTTTGCAAAAAACAAACAAAGCAAGCCAAAATTGATCCAACCAAATACAATACAATATCCGTCTTGCAATTTCTGAGAGGGATTGCCTTTTCTAACATTTGAGAGTAATTGAAATCACCATGGAAACAGAGCCCACCTTTGTTCAGCGAAATAAAAATAAAGAAATGTGAAATGCAAAAGACATTATGTTTTAATACAGGAGCCAGTGAGGTATGAAATACGTGATGAGAAGGAAGGAGAATGGGATTTGGGATTGCAAAACGCTTCTCTTAGACTTTGCAGAGCTATTTCTATTTATGATCTTGTCATGAAAATAAAATGTGCAGTATACACACACGCACCATGTGAAAGTGCTAACCAAAGAGGCCCCGAGGTGTTTCATCATTCAAGCTCAAACTACAGTTTAAATGTACAAGTCAAGCCAAAAAAAAAAAAGGCCACGAAGAAATGGACTTTTTTAGGGCTTCTTTATTCTTTGTTGGGGCGTCGAAAGAAAAACTTTCATTTTACACTGAGCCAATCTTTTTGATTTATTATGAAAGTGTACTGATCCGTGACTTAAAAAAAAAGATTAAAGATACACCAATGTGGTTCTGCTGCAATATCAATCATCTATGAAAAAAAAAATCAGTTGGAGTCCAAAAAACAAGCAGGAACAAAAAACATTTTACAGTTTACTAAACTGAATTTATTCTGAATTTTAATTTAACCAGTGATGTGTTGTGGTTGTACACTGCTTGCCCAGAAGAAGTGTGCATCATGCAAATAAACATAACAAATCAGGACATAAAATACTTAGGCTTACACACAATGCATTTAAGTAAGGAAGACTGAATGTAAACAGAACATTTCTGTTTACGAAACACCACAGGGCACCTTAAAATGAATAGTTACACATTTGGGGAAAAGCACTTATTGTTTTTCTTCCTTTTTTTTCCCTCATCTCTATTCATTAGATATGAAGCTACAGCCTGCAGCCTGTTACCTTATCGCAGCATTAAGACTGGAACAGGAAGAAACCTCTCTGTCCAAAGTAACAAAACCCACCCAGCACACACAACCTTAACTGTCAGACTTCAAGAAGACACCCGGAAATCCTCCGGCAAATGTAAATCTATTTGCACAAATCCTGTAATTTATAGTAATTTGGGTAAAGGTATTTTTTGCTTCATGTAGCTGTAGCAGAATGTAGTGTGTGTGTGTGTTATTTATTTACAACATTTATACAGAATTTATAAAACATCTGAGGTTTTAACATGGCTTAAATCCTGTCGATGGATTGATGATGAATCACAATTGCCATTGATTGTCATTTATTTTAGGCTGCCTACATTTTTTCATTTCAGCAAATGTTGCTAAAAGTTGCCACTCATCGTTGGTGTCTCACTGGGTAGCTGGCCATGGTTAAATCTTAATTGCTGTCTTGTATATGAAAATCTAGCATTTTGACATGCTGGATGGTCACATTTCACCCCTACTCCACAGCATATGATGGCCTGAATTTAACTTAATGTTGCTGAACATTACTCCAGCACAACTTCAGGAGTGATGGTAATGGAGACGAAGACTCCTCAAAAATACATACCAATAAAATCATGAAAGATAAATTACCACAGCTGAAAAAGTTATATAGGAAGATGTATAGCAGACACTACGACCTCTTTCTGTTCTAAGGTTCTGTCCAATTTTATTTGGAAAAGACTACAACCATTAACCTTTCCATGTAAATCCCAGTGGGGGACACTCAAAACCTAAGGGTACTGTAAGAGAACAAATAAGAAATTAGGAGCATCTTTATGTCACGTATGACTAAATTTATGTAAAAAAAAGTATATATATAGCTGTGAGAGCTGTCAGATGACAGCAGCAACACAAGATACTTTGTTTTGACTTGATCATTTCTTCACTTACATTTAGCTAAAATCACAGTTCAGCTGTTGTTTTTACTTTCTGACTATCATGTTGGAAACAGTTTAAAAGTAACATGAAGTCCTAGCGGGCTGCGTTTCAGACACTTGTTCTGTTGTGCGACAAAAAGAAAGTATATAAATGAGAACAGCTTAACTGAGATTTAGACTGTATTGAAACACTATGTATGTGGACACAGAGAGGAGAACAGAAGAAAACTAATATTAAGGGATGATACCATAGACTGCATGCGCTGGATGAAACTGAGCAAAACATTGGTGGGTGGAGCAAGACATAGAGACTCCACCGCCATCTTACTGTTACTGTACCATCTTCCCCTTACGTATAGCTCTTAGAGCCACTCTTTAACATAGTGAATACAGAAAGTCTATGTGGTGCAAATACCATCACATGAGTCCAGCATCACCTCCTCCATTTGAAGCAACTGCCAATAATTGCAGCAGATACAGCACTGCAGCTCAGCAGCATGCAGACACACAGCCACTCACATCTGCAGTGTGTTTGTGATGTGTGTACCTTTATGACAAATGTGTTGTTTCTGTGCTGTCTGGGTAGATTATCATCTGCCATTTATCTGGGGGCATGAAGGTGCCATTTGTTATTTGGACAATGAATGGTGCTCTCTGGAAAACCTCCCGATTACACACAGTGTGGAAACAGTAATGAGACCAACAGCACTGTTGCCATGGAGACCAGAAGCAAGATTTTTGACACCTTGGACTTGTACTGCTGCTGCCATAGTTTTCAGTGTGTTTTTTCTGTAGTGGGTAATTTGACAGTTAATTTGAGTTTTTTGTCAGCTGGCACGGCGATACATTGAACTTCTTTACCGATGAAGTGTCTCAGGATGCTTGTTGAAGAGAATTCTTTAAATTAGATGGTGTTTTATGTGTTACTGAACAAAGTAATATGTATTGCATTGGGATGAAATTTTATTGTAAAAGCATTTGGTTCGTAATCACACTAAAACAGATTCTGTAGCAGCAGCAGGAGCAGATGATGTTCCACCTGTGCTATCAAATCCATTTGGTTGAGTTTAATTCTTGTGATCCAGAGAGCCATTATGCAAATGTTAACTCATCTCTATGTAAATGTCATGTTTTTTTTGTGTTTTTATTTTTTTGTAATCTGGGATACATAGAAATAATTTCAGATCAGGTTTCACTCTGTCATATGAGCAATTTTCAAACTGTGTTTGCCCTGAAATAAAATCAAACTCATCAGTTTTTTTATTGTCCACATGAATCACCCGAGCCCCGTTCTCTGACAGTGAAATCTATTACAGGAGCGTCAAACCAGCACCTTGCTCTTAAAAAAAGCAGCAGCTGTCCCCAGCTCTGCACCTAAAACTCATATGAGACTGCATTCAGAATCAAATCCTCCTTCTGTGATGTACCCAGAGCTTTACTACGATTTATCCTCTTCCTAAAACTTCTTCTGATCAAATGTGATCGTACACTTGATCATAGACAGGAACGCTAACGAGCTCCAGGAGGCGCATGTGATGTGTGTGTTTTAGGTGTCAGTTTTCGACAACATCAACATCTTCAGCAGCTCTCTGCTGCCGCAGACACACAGAATATGGACTGACACTTGTGGTAAAAACATGCTTTCTCATCCTCCCGCTATGAACAGTGACTCCAGATACAGTGGAAGAATAATGATATGAGACAACAGCTCACCTCGCTGTGTTTTCCTGGTTGCTTTTTTGTTTGTTTAGTCATGTCTGAATACAAATGTTAATATTGGGAACATATCAGAATTCACATTCTGTGTGATCAACTTCAAACAAATACAAAATCGTCACATTCCTCTTCTTAAAAGCAGCTGTCAGGACATTTAATAACCTTTGAATAAACCAAATTTTTCTTATTAGATTAAGTCTGAAGTATCTTTATGGAGGATTTTGGATTTACCATTCAGCATACATCAGTAGGCAACAAATCAACTGTGTTGAAGTGTGTGTGTGTGTATATATATATATATATATATATATATATACATACTTTCTCCCTTCATTAGTGAAGGAAAACACCTGCAAACATTTATCTGCTGTGTGAAGGGTGAGTTTTTCTTTTTCCCATTAAAGTGCACAAACAGATTCATTTTCTGCACTTAAAATACATTAGACTGTCTGCACCCTTACTCTATTTGAGATTCAAATGAGCTTTTACATTAGAGAGTTCAGTTTTGGAAATCAGAAAAAAAAGTTGCTAAATCTGCACTTAGACATCCTGGTTAAATACCAGGGATGTATGTAACTCCAAACAATGTGAATGCTGCTGAGGTGGGCCCATAAAAACCGGGTTCCTGAAACCAATAATTAAGAAATAATCATAAAAAAGACAAATGGTCTACAGGTCCTGCGTGTTGCTCTGCACCACTGAGCTTCTAAGCTGCCGAACCATAAAAACTGTGACTTTTAGGAGACAAAAGGAGGTCCGGGCAATGGGATGTGATCAGCATGAATAATGGTAAACTGTGGGCCTCTGACACTCAGTATGTCTGCGTCTGCAGCCAGCATTTTATCACTGTTATGTCAAATATCCAAATGCCAGTTTTAGGCTGCTGTACTTCTGTTTGTTCAGCTAAATCATCTAGATTTTATGCAACAGTGGAATGTAGAGGAATTAGAACGCTATTCAACAAGGTTCTGTTTCTCTGAAGGTGTCAGCTGAGCTCAAGTTGTGAGTTTGCAGAATGTCTACCAGTTTTACTGATTTGTTGCCATTTGGTGAGAGTGTCAAAAATAACTTTAAGGATCTTTGTTGTAAACTTTGCTGTGGTCATCCCCATTCTGGGTAAACCAATAAGAAAACACATAGTTAACATTATCATGTGGGGTCCTACAACACTGCCTTGATATTAAACTGTACTGTAATTGCAATGTTTTTAATTAGCTGCACACTTTGTTCTGTTTTTGTTTAAATATTTTGTTGCTGTTTATTTTCTAGCTTCCATTGCATAATGTGTGGGGTCTGTCTGTATAAGTAATTATATAAACATAACATAAATTGAGCCTCGAACTGTTTCTTTGTATTAGGTTGTAAACATGTTTATTTTTATTTCTGCTGTAAAACCGGGCATATTAACACTTCCTTGCTTTTGGATCCAGCCTCAAGTGACCATCTGAGGAAATGCACTATTTTTTTGGCACCTTCACATTGGATTAATTTTTTCCGCCCTGGAGGTTGCCACTTGTTAAATACACACATTCAAACAGGCTTTTTTGTCTGTGTTAAAAGAACATACCCGGAGCTGAAGGTTCTCCACCCACTGTCCTACCACCTTGTACTCTGGGGTGGAGGAGTTGGTCATCTGGAACTGGAACAGGTCATAACGTCCTGGGGCATCGCCGTTCTTGTTAAACACAACAGAGGTGCCAGCACTGCCTGTGTAAGGGCAAGAGAAGAGATGCAGCCAAAAGGACAGCAGAATAGAAAAGTGTTAGACGCCGGTGTGTCAGCATACAGCACCTCCTCTAATAAGAGGAAAACATGAACTTTTAACCCCTAGCTGCTGACTGCAGGGTGGCCTAGAAGGACCACACAAAGGGCCACAGATGAGTCTGTTCTTCTCAGTTCAACCTAAAAACACCATGACCTATATCCTGAACCTTTATGATAATCACAGACAGAGAGCTCCCTCTTGACCAATAAAGCACTTCCTCACCTGCTTCCTATGCATCATCACGGCTGCACAATGGCCACCAGAGAAATATATAGTTATATTCAAAACATGGTTGACAAGCAGCTCCGCTCTCATATCAGGAATTGCACACTGTTTAAAATGAGCACACACCTCTGCAGGTTAAAAGCAATGCATTTCAATCACACAGCGGTCAACAACGGGAGATGCAAAGAGGATAAACAGGTCAGCTGAAGCATCATCCGGTCCCCATCTGCTCTCAGTGTGTAGCAGCCTGTCTCAAGCAGAGCCCTGAAGATTTCACTAATTAGCTTACGGAGGACAGTGGACACCTGAAACATGATGCATGACCAAAAACAAAGAGGGGTTTTCAAATTTTTTTTTGGTGCCTGCTCTCAAGCCTGTCCAAAGCAAATGTGTGCATGCCACTCAATAATACAATCAGTGTGTGCAAGGCAGTGCGTTAATGCAGATGTCAGTTAACATGAGATCACCCGCACTACAGTAAATGTTGAATGACATTAATAGAGAGAAGGTTGTACTTTATTTTATACATGAAGCCTGCATTGTTGATGAGATCTGTTTTTTTTTGTCCTTGTCACGATGTAGAAAGAAAGTGAAAAGCTGCTTGTGTTCACCTTGGCACTGCATACAGTGGTTCACATGCACGAATGGAGATACCATTTTTGAAATGGGACGGGGGGAGTCTGATGACACTTGGCATGGGAATTAAGCACTTTAATAGCTCTGGCTATAAAAAGTAGAGAATGGACCATGAGCATATGTCCAAAAACACTTTGGGAACATGCTGTCTCTGGTATCTGGAACAGAGCTTGTGGCTTTTGGATGGAAGGCCACTGCACTTTCTCCTTAGTTCTTAGCCAGAAGGGAATTTCATCTCCCTCCAGTTTTTTTTTTCCAAGGACATTTGTCATTGAACATTCTACAAAAGTTTTAGGCCAAAAGTCTCTTGTAAAACAAGGAAGGCAGAGGCAGCAGGAGAAGAAAAGCTTTAGAATAAATAAGCAATTAAAGAAAAATCATGTGAACAAGCATAGCAGCCAGATTTTCCCTTTCACACCATTGTGTTTGGCAGTTTAGGTACGTCTGTGGCCTAAGATAGAAGGAGATGAGTTATACAGTCACATGCACTTCCTAACCAATTATGCAGAAAGTCAGTGACCGTGTAGTGTATTGTATTTCTGTTTTTGTTTTTTTTTAAAATGCAAATTTTCATTTCAAACATGGCACAGAGAGCTTGGAAGATAAAGCAAACAAGAGACCACTGACACAATACATGACAACTGATTAACAGATTAACTAGTGACACAACATCACCACAGAGCAGAGCATCTCCTGGGAACGTGTATATGTGGTTATCCACAACCAACTGCAAATGACCACAGTGTCAGCTCCCTGTGTCCTGGGACACAGTAAGAGGTGGATGCAGCACAACATGTCACGGGACTATCTGACACATCTGGGATGGATACTGAGAGATTGTTTTAACAATCTGTAATAATGATCCGTCACTTCTAAACTGAGATGAAATCACACTGAAACAAATATGGAAGTTATATTAGTGAGTTCTGCAGGCAAGCCGATGGCCTCCATTTTCTGAGATGCAAAAGGGAGCACTGCTGGTGGACTACCTGAAAAAGGGTCAGACTATTACTGGGACCTCCTACACTGATCTCTGAAGACAGCTACAGGGGGGAAATCAAGAAGATTTGGCGTGGGAAGCTGACAAGAAGAGTGCTCTAGAACACCAGGACAACGCTCCAGCCCACAAGTCCACAGGGATGATGGCTGCCATCTAGGGATGTGGCTTTGAACTCTTCCAACACCCACCATATTCACCTGATTCAGCACCCTCAGACTTCCACCTCTTCCTCAAGATGATAAAGGAGTCGTGATAAAGAGAATGATGATCATGTAAATGCTGCTGTGGACCACTTTCCATGCTGCAGAAAGATTCCAATACTCAATACACAATTGCTGGACTAAGTGAGTATGATGGAAAAATAAATATAAATTTAGGTCCACACTATGAAGTGGCTGCATCCATGTTTTCTGGGTTCATTACATGTTACAACACATACAGTATATTCCACATTAACAACCCCCCCCCCCCATAGGAGGAATTAAACTCATCAATGTTTCAATTTAAAAGTAGAACACTAATTCATTTGTAGCCACGTGTCAGCGCAGAAAATAAAACAGGACAGGTGTTCAGAATTAATTCAAGTATACATGTGAAATACAGTGAAAACTCTGTGCATATGAAAACCAAAGTCTGCGTGCGGCAGTCACTGTCCTGTCACTTCTGCTTCTGCCAGACAGACACAAGACGTGGTGACACAGTGTATAAAGATGTTGACAAGGTATTGACTCTTATGAGCAGAAAAAGCTGTGACAGGATTTCCATTCCATTTCCATTCTTACTCCACACCCCCACACCGGCGCACACAAACACACACAGACTCATTCAGTAAAGTGACATGAATGATTGGGCACTTGGCGCTCTTCAGCTTAGAGCAAATAATTAAGTGGTGTTTCTGTGTGTGCAGATAAAAAGGCATTAGAAATTCATTTCTATTTTCTATTGCCTGATATTTTCAAGGGAACAAAATGGTCTGTGTAGACTCCTTAGTGAGAGCGCTGTCTAAGATGAAAGATTTATGCATTTGCATGTGGCTGTGAACTAAGACATGACAAAAGTGCACTGCTGCTGTGCTGAGCAGTGTGGGTGGACTGGGGATCCACTGCTGTGTTTCTCTCGCATCATTATTCTCTCCTTTTTTTTTCCCTGCCTCTCACTCTTCAGCTCTGTGACTCCAGCACAGTGGGGAGATCAACAAAGGAGGCTTACACTCCTTCGCTCTCAAACATACATTAGCAGTGGTGCATAGGCAGGATAATGTGTGTGGTTCCAGTTTAAATGCAATAAGGGGCAGCGAGATATGCCTGACAGAGCACCAACACAACAAGCCTGTAAAAAGGTTTGAGAATATAATAGCAAGATGAAACGAGGCAGAGGAGATAGAAGGAGGGAGGGAGGGGATAGTGTTGGTGGCTCAGGTGAAATGAACGTAGAGGTAGAGTTTTTAGAAAATACAGAAAAGTCAGCACAAACCCAGATGGTTACTCAGATTGGACAGCAGCTCGTCAA
This sequence comes from Parambassis ranga, assembly GCF_900634625.1. Classification (NCBI taxonomy): domain Eukaryota; kingdom Metazoa; phylum Chordata; class Actinopteri; family Ambassidae; genus Parambassis; species Parambassis ranga. Next base: position 6,680,925 of record NC_041028.1, on the reverse strand, counting down.
TTCAATGCACTTAGTTAAGGTCTCCTTGAAATATTCGCACTGCTCGTTCAGTTGCATATCGCTTTAGTTCCACCTTAAAATCAGAGGGCTTCTTGCCTGCTGGAACTCTGCACTGCTGCCATAGCGACCGTGTTAGAGAGAGACAGGCAGCTCTTTAGCCTTTAGCTCACTGACAGAAGTTTGCTTTCACACTTTTTTGTTGGATATAAATAATTGTACAGCAACCAAGGAGCAAGTGTCTAGATCCTTTACTTTAAGGTATCAACATGCTAGTACCTAAGAAATGCAGTTAAAGTGTTACAGTACCTGTCTGAGCCCTCTGAATGATATGTTATCTTAAATGATGCACAATGCAGACCGATTTATTAAATATATCTTAATAAAGAAAGGCTCCAACCCACTGTGTTCATATTAAAATCTATAAATGTAGCACAGCGGAAAGTGTAATATTCCTTCAATACTCCAGAACAGTTCAAATTCACGTAAAACATAGCGTGTAGGGGAGCAGCAGAGAGGCTAATTACACAATAATAACACTTACAGTGTGTGTATGATGTTTATGTACACGTGAGCTCAAGAGACCAAGCTGAGACCTAAGAGAGCGTGAGACTTTTTAATTATACAGGAGCCCACATCACAGAGCTGGCTTGGGGGTTTTGGATGGATCTGAACAGTTACCTATTGTCTAAAAACAATGATCGGAGCTAGCTAACACACACAGATTAACTTTAGTCTTTTCATTTCTCACTGGAATAGCTGATAAAAGAAAAGTAACTAAAGGCATTCATAGACTTTGGCTTACTGCTCTCACACCTGTTAGAATGTGTAACATGGAGTTGACTGTGTGAATTGGTGCTATAGGAAACGACACAAAGGCTCTCACTACACTCTGCAAGAACATCCTTTAAAAGCATCGAAGCAGCAATACACTGGTTATGTTTGAAGTTTGTAAATAGGAAACTAAATCTACATAAATCTGCAGCTGACTGCAGCTCCCTCTTTCATTGGCTAGAAACTATGTATCGATTAAATTACTTCAGCTGGTTGCAAAGCATTTGTTAAGATGCACGTGCATGTAGGAACACATGAGACACAGACTAATGGATTTGGCCTTTCTGTGGGATTTATTGACAGTAACAAACTTATAGATTTATCGCTGATCTTATCTGGTGTCTAGTCAAAATGTCAATGGCTGGTTCCTGATCTTCAGAACAAAAGCACACTGTTTTATCTTTAAGCTAAAAAAAGTCTCCCTATGAGAGATAAAACAATAATATAGCTCATCAAAGAAACTGTAACAGTGTGAACAGAGTTTTTTGTTGTATTGCAACAACTTTTAATCTGCATAATTATTTTAGCTCAGAGCTGCTGCTCTACATGAAAATGATGACATTGGGATGGATATGTTGGCTTCTACTGAATGAACAGAAACCAGCTAATGTGAATAACAGGATCCATGACTGAAAAATTGTATTTATTGTCCTGTGACTTTTCAATCATAGAATGTGGGCTTATTAGAAATAAAATAATCAAACAAGGAAATGTAAAACAGCGAGCTTAGGTTTATCTTCAGCACAACAAATCTATCCCAGCAAAAAAAATGTCCCTACTAAACCCTACATATAGCACACCTCAGAGGAAAGCTATTTTAAGGAGAAGAGAGACTCTGAGCCAGGTCCATCTCTTACACTGATGCCTGAAACTGTATCTACTCGCTTGCTGAATCTTATCTAGAACATTTTGTGAAGACACAATGTACTTCAAAAGAGCCTCTAATGATCACTGGCTGACATGCATGCCAGCACATTTGTAATGACAAAGGTTTCTCTTGTTTTAAACTCGTCTCCCGGTCGGCTCTCATCTTCCTCTCTCTCTCTCTCCTTCGCATTCAAAGTAAGTTGTCATTAATAGCTATTTGCCATTAATTGTTAAGTATCTTCCACTTTCCATCTGTACAAGGCTGAATAATGTAGAGATTCAAGTGCAGGCAGGCACCATTAAATCCCAAATTTACTCAAAATATTACACTGATCTGAAAAAACGTTGTGTTGCTAAGAGATAAGAATGAAGTTGAATAAATATTTGAAATGTAGCCAACCCACAGGTGAGAAGCATTAAACAGAGGGGGGTGCTGTGTATTTATGCCATTTTTGTCTGGCTTTTATGGATCCATCTTCATACTTTAGATTCTCCTCAGAATTACAGTATCCACAGCAAAAGAACTAATGCTGTAGTGGTAGATATCACTCATGTTAATAAGATAAATATCTAACTAGTGCATACATTGTGCTTTAAGTTTTAATAAAGAACACGGGGAAAGGTTTGGCACTGTGCCAACTGGCAATTCTAAAGCATATTTAATCAACACTATACATCTCATTTGTTTAATTTGGTCAATCACCTAAAAAAGACAATTCACGTTTTACTAGGATTAATTGCTAACTTAACTATTCATTAGCCTCCTGCAGTTGCCAGGCAACAATCAAAAACTCACAAAGCTAAAACTTGTCATTATTCCATGTTGATTTTAGTGCAGATTAAATAAAAATAATTACTGAGCTGCAGAGGTGCTGGTGGGCAAACCATGTTGCCTTTTTGACAACATGTTGATGCTAAGCTAAGCTAATTAACTACACAAATAATAATATTGTAGCCGTAAGAGTACCAATGGGTTACATATAATATTATAAGGCCTGTCAGCACCAGGTAAACCTTTCAGTATTTAGAATAAACCAGAGTTTAAATTCGGATTCCTGCTGCACACACTGGTGTGTCCATAGTGACACGGCTTATGTTAAACACTAATAAGTGGGTTGCCACAGCTGGAACAGGAAGCAGAAATGGAGATGAAGAAGGCTACAGCAACTCATGTGTAATGGAGGGGCTTTCAGGATGGGAAGAAAGACGTGTGTGTTGCTAATCCTAGTGGACGTAAGAAGCATTTGTAGTGGTCCTTCTGTTAAGTCAAAGTTTGGTTAGCTTAGCTCCTATAGCACCGGCTGAGCCACAGATTTACACTAAAGGCATTATTAACATGTTGACAGTGTTTGTGTACTTACTCTCACATCCAGGAAAAGACAAACATTCCACACCGTAGCTTTAAATAGTGTGGTGACCATTCCAAATTACAGAAATACTACACTATACTAGACTCTGTCTTACTGTGTGTTTTTGTTTTGTTCCAGCATGTTTTCTTATCTCCAAAGTAGAACTTGAAACTCACTGAATAAAATATGCATCATGCTGTTTAATCATAAGAAGTAGACTCAGATACAATGGTGATAAGTTGCTGCTAATTTAACTTTAGTTACTATGGTGACATAATATTTTCTTTTTTTTTTTATTCCAGCATTCACTGTAACTTTTCCAATGTGTCACTCACCGTTAAAGCTGGTGTTGCGTATGTACTTTAGCAGAGTCTTTCCCTCTGCAGACTCCATCTGTGGACAAACGCCAGGATGATCAGGACACAAGTCCCTGTGCATGTTGTGGAGAGCGTGGGCCATGGCGTACACCGCGTCAATCACAAACTGCACCTTCCCTTCCTGCTCGTACTTGGAGTCGATCCCGATGCGCTCCTGGCCTGAAGGAAAGAAAAAAAGAGAGAGAGAAGGACTAACTATCCAAATGCATCGTGACTCATTCGACATTGTGTTCCCTCAGCTCTCCCTCATCACCTGCAGTTGTCTGTATTTTTCAAATTGTGAAGGAATTACACCAAACGCAGCAATAAGAGTTTGATTTGAGTGGAAGAAATCAAGCTGAGCTGTGAGGCAAAGTGTTGATGACAAATACAGCAGAATCAGATTGAATTACTGCTGTGAATGGCAAAGTTATAGACTCCTAACAATAGACCTAATTTGTCCCATCTAAAAGGTGATGAAGATCACCATGAACTTTCACAGCACTTTCCTAGAGTGGCGTCGTGCTCTTTTATTCACCTCCTCCCAGTGTACTGCCCTTTTGCTCTAGGCTGCTGTAAAGGTTTAGCCTTGTACACTACATGAATACGTAATTCTGAAAAAAAAAAAAAAACTGTGATACAAGACTAAATTGGATATTTTAGACTCCTGGTAGAGGGAAGCTGCAATTTATATCAACAAAAACATGACTATCGTTTCTAACGGTCATCATATAATTGTCATCATTATTGTCATAATTATAATCTTCACACTTCCACTTAACAAACATGCACAATCAAGAAAATATCAAGTAAAAAGTGATGATGTTCAAATCATCAAATCCATAAACTGAAGCAGCTGAAAAAGCCATCTGTGCTGACATTTCAGCCCATTTCTCAGAACTTATCATACATTTTAGCCCACTCATAACCTTTCTCTATCTCTGAGCTGTGCACATGCTGTTCAATGGTCAGTCTCTGAATGCAAAAGTCTCCGGTTAACATTCATAAATATCCATATAAATATTTTTTTTTTGTTAAGAGACAAGTCAGCTGGATTTAAGAATAGATGAAAGGCATTTTACAGTCATCTTACAGAGGGTTTGTGGGGGCTTACTAAGTGGAAAAGCATCTTTTGTCTTTGACGCGTGATAAAAGACCAAACAGGAGATTATGAAGGAAACAAAATCCTTCAGTAAACAGTAATTTGTGTCACACTGCCATTGCCATCATCACATATGCAAGCAAGATTAATACATCATCCCCCATCATCACAGGCATCATTCCATGTATTGTGGATAATAAATGCAGTGCGATGCCTGTCACACTGCTGACAGGCAGAGTTTAGGTTACATGAGTGTGCATCACTGGTGAAAACAACACCATCATTAATACTATTACAAAGATGGTACTAAAGAAGAATGGAGGGCATGAACAGTGTAGCATTCTGTCATTGTCCCTATAATTTTCAGCCTAAATGAGTTATACTCTGCACTGCTAGTGTGCTGAGCTGTCAAGGTGACTGGGTTAAGGGGGAATATAAGAGTTACAGGACACAGCCAGAGGAGCAGACGGTCTGTACTTGTAGTATGACTAAGGCACGTGGTGCATTATTATTCTAATAATAAACTCTGCCTGTCCTGCACCCGCTGGGTGGAAACACCTGGTGTTAGACTTTCTGGCTGTGCTGCAGACAAGAGGGGCTGAACTAAATCCCAACAGTCTACCTGCAGCTTCTAATGCGAACAAAAGGTCACATCAACCCGGCACAGGAAGGTGAATTTTAAACATCGTCTTCCACTAATGTAATACAGAAACGTTTCTAATTGGTCCGTGTCAAAAACTCATGTACTGTACCTGTGCATTTACGGCTGGTGTCCTCCTTCTTGGAGGCACTGAGCAGCCTGCAGTCAAAGTTTTCCTCCCAGAACTCAGCAAACCACACGTTCCTGCGATTGTTCTCGAGGGTGAGCGCGGTAAAGTATTCATCAAACCCTGGAATACAGGAAAGAGGAGAATAGCTTAGTTCCGGACCAATTATCAGCCAATTCAGACCTGGAGGAAATGAAGGGAAGGTTGTGCAGCAGTGTGGTGGTGGTGGTGGTGTTGGTGGAGGGAGGGAGGGAGGGAGGACAGTGTTGGTAACAAAGCAGCAAGCACTATACTTCAGAATTTGACCATAGTAGTTCTTTTTCCTCTCAAGCCCTGTGGAACTTTAATCACGCCTTTTATCTAGGAAATTACATTAATTAAAAAACAGGATGCATAATAAATAACACAGGAATGGTAGGTGGTGCCACAGACTGTTCCCAGAGGCTACGAGGTCCTGTAGCTGCTGAACAGGTTTTCTTGACTTCATAAAATACATTATGACAACAACAGAGATGGATTAAAGGCATGATGTATTAGTTCAGTACAATGCCTGAGCACCTGTATGAAGCATTAGCTTGATGAGAAATAACTTAGCTGCAAAAGAAAAGCGAGGGAAAGAAAAGCCTGTACAGTGAATTTATTCTCTGTTTTTGTGCAACTTCACCACGAAATGTGGGTCAGCAAACTGTGCTGGGATGGAACATCACTGTGAGATTCATAGTGCAGGCTTTAGTTTTTTTTGTTTCAGAACACACAGTTTCATGTCTGGAGAATAATCTGAAATCCATATTTTAGCGCCACTGTGTTTCAACTCCAGTCATACGGATAAAGGTGATGAGAGCTAATCTGAGCCGAGTGACTCAGCTGATTTTCCTTGCAAAAGACCATCAATGATGCATGGTGGATTAATGATATTCTCACTTCCTCCGGAGTGTTCATTTGTCCTAGCAAGACCTCCTCTAATTAAGGAAAGCTTCATAAAACTCGGACTTTTTCACTTCGATTGGAGCGATGAGTGGTTATTAGGAGTGAGGAACTTAAAACAGATGGGACATGCTGAGAGTTCTGTACTGAATTTTGCATGTCCTGGCAAATGCAGCTGTATAATTATGCTTCCATTTAAAGAGTAGCAGTTGGTGATATTTCATCTTGAGATAAATGACAAAAAAAATAAATGCTCACTATCAAAAACTAAATTAAAGCATTTCCTCAACCCTATCACTTTGTGTCACTTTCAATAATGTGGCAGTGAGACTGGTAATTCATCTTTTTTTTTTTTAACAGCAACACTTAATTTACACAGAATTCATTTGTGATGACTGCAAAGAGAGAATCAGTTCATTGGTTTCAAAGTTTGATTATAATAAAAATAGAAAACCACCAACAGCCAAGCGCATGAACAAGGTTATACTTCAGAGAAATGTAGGCCACAGAGGTATAAATACATAAAGCAGAGCACGGTAAAGGTCATCGGGAGGACACGCCCTTTAGGTGCATCATGTGACGGTGTAATCAGGAAAATGTGTGAAATATGAACAAAACCCCATGCTGAAACAACACCTCAGAACTTTAGTGTGCAAAATATTTATATATGAGGTAGTTGTTGATGTCAAATATGCAGAAACACGGCCACATTAAATATTTAAAAAGAAAGTTTGCCCTAAATAGTTCCATTCTTTTGAGAAAATAAATACAAATAAAAAATGTTTTTTTTATGATTGATATGTGATTATTGACATAAATAAACTACTGGAGATGTTTATCAATGTGGGTAAATGTCATGAGCAAAAAAAGACACATCTTGTACATCATCATCATCATCATCATCATCGAGAAGTGCATCAATGCAATATTTATCAGGCACCTAAAATATTCTGTGCTTTAAGTCAGTGTGTGATGGCTTCACTCAGGCCTCCTGTGTGTTTGTGTGTTTGTGTTGTCTCTCCCTCTCTCTGGTGCACATTGCCTGATTGAGTGCTGGAGGTTGTTTGTTGGAAATTGGAGGCAGCGGGCCACTGCCTCCCACCCCTATATAAGACCCCCCCTCATCCCCACAGTCTTCCATTCTTTAGGTTTTACTCTCTGATGCCGCTGTTTTTGTGTTACTTTGTTTTTGTTGCTGCTTGTAATATTCTTTCTTCTGAGTTGAAAGGTTGTTCCTGGCTGGTTTGGTTTGTTTGCTTTGTTAGTTTTTACATATCTTGTTATGAGTTTTGTTAAATAAACCTTCGTTGTCCCTTGTGTGGTTTTACTTTCTTTGCTTTGGTTTTGTAACAACTGCTACAGAGTTTACAGTAAATGAAATGACATAATTGCGCATAATTACAGCTCAACAGTGGCTTTCTTGTCAGCAGTATGTATTATTTGGGGCTTTAATTAGACTGTTTAACCCCTTAAGATCATCTGTTAATTCTTAGATTATACATTACATATCAAGCTCACAACAACAAAGTCATCAAGCAGCTGGTGAACAAAGTGAAGCATTTTATCTTTACATATAAACATATGGGTTTAGAGTTCTGCTGGCCGAACAGAACCTCAAGGGGGACAGGTGGTAAAAGCTTAACTCTAGCTGGCAGCTAACACTGGATATGTTAGGAACTAGGGTACTAAAAAAAAGAAGTGTAATGTTGGAGTTTAATTAACATGGTGTCTAATGAAACCTAATGTAACATAACCTCCATACAAGTCAAAACACGAGGATGCAGCAGGATAACAGAGGCTGCAGAGCTTTCAGTGTGTGTGTGTGTGTGGGTGTGTGTGTATGTGTGTACCTTTAATGGAGGAGCGTTTGGGCAGAATAGTGACTGCTCCCACTGCTACATCCTCGAGCTGGTGGATCGGGCTGCTCTTGGCCCCCCAGCTGTCAGATCCAATCCACAGGAAATGGCCCACCTGATTGGCCCTCTTGGTGGCATTGAGAACTCCCCTGCAAGGGCATTGGTGTGTTTATTAGGACAGAGCACAAGAGGTGTGTGTGCAATCTAATATCTATTACACAGAGGCACAGCTAGCTAGATGTTTGGACGTTACCGCCCTCTCATGTGCACTTCTTCAGTTTATCTCATTAAAGGTGAAAGGAAAAGAAGGACTGCCTTTTTTGTGATATGTGAAAATAGTTGAATAAATCACTCCTGATCTCTCCCTCTTCTTCTCTCAGCTTATACATTTCACATTTTGGTTCTGGATTCTGAATTTACAGTTGCTAAATGTTTGATTCTGTGTGTCTTTACATAAACATTACCCATGGGGAATATAGTAAATGAAACAATATCTCTGTTGCTTTGTTGTGATCTATATTCCCACTTCTCCTCCAAGGCACGCTTGTGTTTGTGTTGTTGTAGGGATGTTTGTGTAGAAGACGCAGCCTGTGCTCATGGTAAATCTGTGCCTCTAGCCTGTCTCCAGGAGCTGCTACTCAGAGATTAAAGACTTCAACATGGCGAGTCATCAACGTGCCTGAGCGACACAGATGAAGCCAGAATGTGCATCGCTCCTCACCGTATGTCTTCTTCACTGGCAAAGATGACAACTGCCCGTGAGTTCTGTGTTTCCAGCAGTTGTTGGATGGTTTTGTCGTAATCCTCCAGCTTGGGGTTGTGCGGAATTTTCAAAGACTGGGCGATGCAGATCCCACCTTTTTTAATTAGACAAGAGTAAGAAATGATAAGACCTCTGGGATGATCTCACCCATTCACTCGCTCTTACACACAGTAGATAGAATAGATGTTTTTTCTTATGGAAATCTCACCCATATGTAAATGTAAAACTCATGCGAAGACTCTGATGAAGCTGTCATGTTCGCTATATCGTCTAAATGATAGTCTTAGAGTGTATACATTTACATTTTGGCAATGATCTGCAAACCATAGCAGCATGCAATATAACACTCAAATTGCGCCTTCCGACTGAGCAGCATCATTTCACAGAGGGAACGAGTTATAAACATATCTGCTATAACAAATCCAATAATCCTCGCCAACTGGGACATACAGCTACAGATTTAATAATATAGATTTGAGAAAATCCAACAGCTTGCCATTGAATTTTCATTTAAAGTCATTATCAACCATCTCTTATTGGATCCTGAACCAATCAGATAGCACAGCTGGCGAAGAGGATATTAATACTGACAATAAATCACTCTCAGGCAGGTCATCTCTAATGAGTTTGTACAGGATGAATGGTACTAATTAGTTTAGTGTGTTACTAAATAGTTACTGCATACTGCAGCCCATCCTCACCAGTAAAATAACAGTAGCACTTATTGGAATGTTGGGTGTTTACATGGCGATGAGTACAATTGATTTAACAATGTAGTAGCTCGTAAAAGTCCAGATTGGAACAGGACTGATGATTGTGATTATCAAGAAAATGGCAGATAGGCTTGTTGCAGGTGATGGAAGTTTACAGCACACCATGTGTTAACTTTATTAAAGGGACACTAAAACCACTATCTGTTCATAGACCAAAATGTTTAGTGTTATATCTCCCTATCATTCCATTGCTTTGTTTGCAGACTTGTTGGTCTAAGCCTTTCAGGGATATTTAACACACTTTTAAGATACATAATTAACAATACATAAATAATAGACAGATAGACAGATATGTATAACATTAAAAGGATAAAATATTAAAAGATCTATATAATTGACTTAATGTATAAAATATTATAAGATCTCTACTGGTCTAGTCACAGCAACCCACTAGTAACTTTCAGGGGATGGTAATAAATTTCAAATTTCTTCATTTTTGTGAATCAGAAAGGCCACACAGTAACTATCCAAACCAGCCAAAGCTGACCCACAGACCGTTAGTGGGTATTCATTATTAATCAACCTTTCCTGCCTGTTTAAGTTTGAGGATGTGTTGTGTATTTAGCAGAGTATATCATTATTATTATTAACTGCCTTTTAGCAGTTAGCATACATTGCAATCTTCTATTGTGATATTTAGCAGCTCAGTATTGTGTAGAAGAGCAAAATTATACCTTTCAAGAATAAATAGTCATAAAAAAGTGCTTTGCTACATTCTAGCGTGGTAATTACAGGATCGAAGGACAAGCTAACCTTTTAAGCACTTTGAATAAATAGATAATATGATCACCTGTGTGAAAGAACATCCTAACTAATGTCAGCCTAGACTGAAGCAGCAGCCTATGTCCCGAGTCAACAGCAATGCTTTACCCAAACCAATTAAAATTTTCACCACTCAAGCATTTTAATAGTCTACCCAATAACCTTTCAGTTCGACTTTCAGAGTAGACGGAGAAATGGAAGGAATCTCCTAATTGCCACTCTCCTCAGGCTCATTACTTTGATATAAACAGCTTTTAGCTGGCAGATCACACATCTCCAGTCATGGTTTACTGTGCCATTTCTAAAGGCAGAAGATAGCAAAATGACAACCACTGAACCTCCTCTTAACAATCCATTTTCTTCCATCTGCAGGCAGAAGTGGGGATTTTTCTTGATGTGAGAAAACATTCCGTTTGTGCCAAAGAGACCCCGAGGGATGATGGCTGTTATCCGCTCTAAGTGGACTAAACATAAAAATGGAGATCCCACCAATGGTTCGGTTGTTGCTTAAGGGTTTGTGGTATCCCGTTAAAGTGAAACGTGCTTGGTGTCATGTGTACAGAGCAGTCAGCGCGGTAAGGTCTCCAAGGATTGACGTTAAAGCTCAGTTTCAACACAGAGGTTTCAGCCAGAGTGTCTCCAGTATGACCTCACACTGCCAGATTTCTGTTTTAGGACATTGAAGCACTGAAACAAGAGACTCAGATGAATTCATATTGCAGCACCTTTTGGTTTCAGGGGGCAGTTCAGTATCTGTAGGTTACTATCACACATTTACTACAAAGAGGGGGGGAGGGACCTTTCCTTTTCACCAACAACTTAGGTCTCATGAAAATGCATCAAGTCCATTATGACAAACCCTGCAGGCTTGTGTGAAGATTTATGATGGTTTAACAGTCTTGTAAAGAGATGTATTATAGGTCATAACAGTCAATAATACAGACAGAGACCACAGCAGCCTCTGATGAAGATAAGAAGCATTTGGAGCAAATCCAATCGTAAGATAGAGAGAGGAAGAAACAGAAGTGTATAAGCTGTGGGCTTAAAACTGCCCTAGAGGCTGGGGATGGGCCGCGGTTGTGCAATGGTGGCTAAATTATTGAATGCCTGCAGAATACCTCATCTATCTGTCAGTCAGATGGTCAGGCAGTGAATTGTGGAGGCGGGTGTGATAGAGGTGCAACCGTTGTATCAGTGGAGCTCTGCGCTGTAGGTCCGTCCGCCTTCACCTGTCACTGGAAAACGGGAGGACTTGAAAGAGTCCTGGACTCAAACAGTGGATTTAAAGGAGAGCGGTGTGTCTGTCTTGGCTGGAGATTTGCAATGTGAGACGGATAAATGTCAAGCTCTGGGAGAGAGGATAGTGTTTTATTCTAACTTATTGAAGTCTATCCAAGACATAGGACTGTAGAGTGAGAGCAGAGTACTGTCTAGAGTTTATTTTACCCTGTCCTCACCAAGAAAATTACACAGGAGGCCACATTTTATGACAATTTAATTGGTGTTTGTATACATAGGGGACCTCCTGTGTGGCACATGTCACCATGGCATTAAAGAAAATGGCAACAAGTACTGTATGTTGCAGGCAGGGGGAGAAGGATTTTAGATGCACCACACCATCAGGTGTTCCAACCAGCAGGCCACACTATATTTCAGTGTCAAGTACCTGCTGAAGGGTAAGTATACCTGAGCAGCCATGAAAATTGTGGGCTTGGTACAGAGTGGATAAGGTCAATAGCGCTGCTCATTTCCAGTTTAGAGGTAAGCAAAAGACAAAAAAAGGGAAAAGAAACCCTGTAACAGCAAAAGAAAGTGAAAATATACTGATGACTGACAAGGTAAAGCCTGGTTGGCTTCTTATGCTGTTAACTCAGTTCAGAGAGATTGATTTATTGATTAATTAAGTTCTTAAACCCAGTGGGTCCTTCACCATAGTGAACCCTCGTGTAAACATCTAGTTCTGTCACTAATGTGTGATGATGGAAATTTATGTGAACACTCAAAAAATTCCATTTCCTTATACAGTACAGAGGTGGGACTTGGCGGTTAGCGACTATGACACCTCATTCATTTACCTATGATCCTACATCATAATACCAGAACTATACGCACCATGAACTCGTACCCCTCTGCTCCACATTTGATTAATATGTCAAAGACGACTCAATGATCATGACGGTTAAATTCATCAGGCTCTTGGAAGTTCTCCACTTATCTGTGTGAGTGCCATAGGTCATGCACTGCATTAACTGCCTCAATTATTCATCCTCAATGCCCTCAGTTCTGAAAAAGCACTGCAGGGTGAGGAATCCAGCTTTGCCATTTTGCTTGGTGAAATACAAATCCCTTTAAATTAGAGGCTCTTGATGGATTCGACCCCCCACCCTCCTACTCAACACCTACCAAACCTGAACCTCCAGGGGATCTATAATGCTGCAATTATATTTATCACCTTGACAGTCAAAAGGCAGACCTGCTCTAGTCTTTCAGCCTGAGCACATAGGAGCACATCAGAATTGGCGGATGCACAGCTGATATTCATATTCTACATCTGTGTGCCCTTGCATTATCCTGCTTGACTTTCATCTACTGACCTTAGCAGTGTCAATGGGGCCCTGCAGAAGTGTAGTGGTCTATATTTCAGTGTTTGCATAGGGCATAGGGCTTTTCCCTTAGTTCCCTCAGTTGCCTCTAACTGCTATACTGGCAGTTTTTTTTCCTCTCCTTCACAGCCCAGACAAGATCTAAGAACGCGTAGTGTTTGGCAAGTTACTGCAATCAATTCCACAGTGATACTTTGTGGGAGGTTTTCCTCAAATGCAAGTCTTTTTTTATCAAATGGGAAAACTGAACTCCATCACTTTGGCCTGAGTCCAGACAGACACAGAAAAGTACAAACAAAGATTTATCTTTGCCAGCTTCACCGGGAGCCAGGATGAAGGTACACAATGGGATAGTGCCTAAACAGGAAAGAGAGAGACAGAGAGAGGAGGGAAAAAACGAAGAGGAAAAAATTGTACAGATCAATACAGACTGACCATCACTCTAGTCTCAGCTTGGGGTAATGGGCAGCCATATTGCATTAGTCTGCTAGATGGTTCTCCTTGAAGTGGTGAAGCGAGAATCCTACTAATGCATTTGACATTTCAATGCAACCAGCCACAAAGCCATGTCTCAAGGCCTTATGGACAGATCCATACTCGAACAGATCCTGCAACAACAACCGCCCAACAATGTTGTTGTTTGCAGCCCTTGAAAAATACATTTACTTAACTGACACTTCAAGTACACTCAACAAAAATATAAACGCAACACTTTTGTTTTTGCTCCCATGTTTCATGAGATGGACTTGAAGATCTAAACTTCATTCCAGATACACAATATTACCATTCCTCTCAAACATTGTTCACAAATCTGTCTAAATGTGTGATAGTGAGCACTTCTGCTTTGCTGAGATAATCCATCCCACCTCACAGGTGTGCCACATCAAGATGCTGATCTGACATCACGATTAGTGCACAGGTGTACCTTAAACTGCCCACAATAAAAGGCCACCCTGAAATGTGCAGTTTTGTCTCACAGCAAAATGCCACAGATGCCACAAGCATTGAGGGAGCGTGCAATTGGCATGCTGACAGCAGGAATGTCAACCAGATCTGTTGCTCGTGCATTGAATGTTCATTTCTCCACCATAAGCCGTCTCCAAAGGCGTTTCAGAGAATATGGCAGTACATCCAACCGGCCTCACAACCGCAGACCACGAGTAACCACACCAGCCCAGGACCTCCACATCCAGCAGGTTCACCTCCGAGATCGTCTGAGACCAGCCACTCAGACAGCTGCTGAAACAATTGGTTTGCATAACCAAACAATTTCTGCACAAACTGTCAGAAACCGTCTCAGGGAAGCTCAACTGCATGCTCGTCGTCCTCATCGGGGTCTTAACCTGACTCCAGATCGTCGCCGTAAGAGACTTGAGTGGGCAAATGCTCACATTCGATGGCGTCTAGCACGTTGGAGAGGTGTTCTCTTCACGGATGAATCTCGGTTTACATTGTTCAGGGCAGATGGCAGACAGCGTGTGTGGCGTCTGTCTGGGTGAGCGAAGAACACAGGTGCATTTTATTGATGGCATTTTGAATGCACAGAGATACCGTGATGAGATCCTGAGGCCCATTGTTGTGCCATACATCCATGAACATCACCTCATGTTTCAGCAAGATAATGCACGGCCCCATGTTGCAAGGATCTGTACACAATTCTTGGAAGCTGAAAATGTCCCAGTTCTTGCATGGCCAGCATACTCACCGGACATGTCACCCATTGAACATGTTTGGGATGTGCTTGACCGGCGTATACGACAGCGTGCACCAGTTCCCACTAATATCCAGCAACTTCGCACAGCCATTGAAGAGGAGTGGACCAACATTCCACAGGCCACAATAGACAATCTGATAAACTCTATGCGAAGAAGATGTGTTGCACTGCATGAGGCAAATGGTGGTCACACCAGATACTGACTGGTTCTGAGTCCCCAGACCGCCAATAAAGCAGAAACAAAATGCACATTTCAGGGTGGCCTTTTATTGTGGGCAGTTTAAGGTACACCTGTGCACTAATCATGATGTCAGATCAGCATCTTGATGTGGCACACCTGTGAGGTGGGATGGATTATCTCAGCAAAGCAGAAGTGCTCACTATCACACATTTAGACAGATTTGTGAACAATGTTTGAGAGGAATGGTAATATTGTGTATCTGGAATGAAGTTTAGATCTTCAAGTCCATCTCATGAAACATGGGAGCAAAAACAAAAGTGTTGCGTTTATATTTTTGTTGAGTGTATTTTCCAAATACTCCACATATACACCACTTCCAGTTCAATCCTTTCACAATGAGTTCAGGCGCAGACGCAGTGGCTCAGAGTGAATCTGGTGACTGTACAGTTATGCTATTACATAATTAATGTGTTTATTAAAGATAAGGTGCCTTGGGGTAGCGGAAGCTTTTCTTTAGAGGAAATAATTCCCATTTGTATATGAGTACAAAATACTGCAAAGTGACTAGAGCTCAGCAGCAACAGGATGTGTGAACAGCAACAATGGCTTATAATTCTATACCCCTTGTGTAGCTGCAGCAGGAGTCATAATAATATCGCTGTGTTTACTGCTCTTTGTATTAAAGCAGCAGGGTATATGTCTGCGAGAACCAGCTGGAGGAAAGTGTGTTTAACTTGGGTTATAAGATAAACGGAAACTTTTTCACATGAGCCCTAAATCAGGGTTTTTTCCTTATTTGTGCCTGAACAGGCCACATTTTCTCTCTCTCTCTCTCTCTCGCTCGCTCTCTCTTTCTGTCGATGCAAATTACACAGTCACAAACAGCTTCTTAAACTTTTAATGAGTGATCACAGTGGACATGAATGCACACAGATAAAATATTCATGCTTGCTGGACTTCTGATCAGTGCCTGTGGGATATCATTAGCTTTCCTCGTTTTAGAGGTTTTTGCACATTAGTCTATTAAAAAAATAGGCAGTGATCACTCCCTGCAAGTTTACAGGAGATGGATTGGGATCCATTGAGAAGGAGCTAGGAAGCAACACAATGCATGTTCCTCTATTACAGCTGTTCCATCGTGGATGGCAGGTCATGAAATATTCCTCTTATAGTGATCTTTCTATTGAAGGGCTCAGTACACACAGCATCTTTTTTGCAATTCTTGTGCATTGCAGACTTTTTTTGCATGTTAGTTTAATCACACAGTGTGCTGTAACAGTAAAGCACCCGTGTCCTCATTTTGCAGACAAACTGCAGCAGCGACCGTGGAAAGCCTCCACAGACTCTCTGAAGCACAGCACAGTAAACCACATGATTTGATAAAGATAGCTGACCCATTGTACTGTACACCAACCGAGCATCTCCTGGCGACAGCAACGACGGCTGATTCACATATACCACTACATGCCAATAACAGCATCAGTGTGGAAAAACCACATGAGTCAAGCATGTGCACAATTTTCAGTCTAGTCACAGGCAAAACCACAACACCTTTTCTTTATCTAAATGTCTGCTGTAAGTACTCTCTAAGATGGTTATCCTAACTGAAAGGCAGCCTGGAAAAGGATCATTGCCACTTAAAACAATTACTGTTTCATTCATTATACACGGCTGATACAACTTGGTTTCTAGACAAGTAGTGCTTTAAATCACCTTTAAAAAATTAGTAAGACAATGCTACCGTACCAAAAAGGTCTGAGCTTACCGAGCATCACCAACATTCTCAGAACTACATTTATGTTTTTATTACACTATTTAATAGGGGATATCATCACACATCATTTCTACACTGCCTTATATCAGGACCTCATATAACTAAGGTACACTATAACAGAGAAAATAACCCCGATTACATTAGTGCTATTTTCTGGTTAAATAAACAAGTGCATGCTAGCATTTTTATTTTTCAAATTTATCTTAAAATTTGATTATAACCTTTTTAGTTTTATTTTTTTTTCTTTAAAGCCTAATCTAAGTATTTTTCATGCAAAACTGGAATGCAGCAAATGAAAAGCTGTCCTTTGTAAATAAAGATGAACAAACTTTCCTAAATTTTCCTGCTAGTGTTTTCGACGCTCAGTGTGGGAAGCTCCATAAACTGCCAACTGTCGGATAGACTTGCTTTTGGAGCTAACCTCAAGTGACAGTATTTACAATTAGTCTGGGAAGAACAAGCTGATAACAGCCTGTTTAATACAGTAGTATCCAAACATCAGAATTGGGTGAAATATGAGGCTGAGTGAAACAGAAGAAGCAGAATGTGAAACAAAACTTTCCCAAAATGTCCAGCTGACAGATGCTTCTCTCTCCTCTCATTCGCACAATAACAAAAATTACTAAATGGTTAATAATAATTAGTTGCAATAATTAGTATATATACTATATATATATGTATATCATATATAGTATATAGATATTAGTGTCATATTAGTCATATTAGTGACAGGGGTATAAGCCATACTCATTACTGCGAAGCATTACCTCTACAAGCGGTTTCTCTGTCTACATTTCCAGTAACACTCCACAGCTCACTGGGGAGCTCCAGCAGAAGTTGCCAAACAGATCAATAATTCATCCACCCAAAACAAGATTTTACAATGAATTGGAAATGCAAAACTGATCCTCTTCTGGGTGAGTGAAAGTGCAAGTGCATGCGTTTTTTTTTTGTTTTTTTTCAAATGATAGAAATGATCATTTTAATTCTGTTCAGTGGTGCATCACTCATCAAATGTACCTTACCTGCTTCTTTGGAGAGCTGTGTGAAGGCCTCCACTCCTTTCTCTCCATAGCTGCCCTCTGAGGCAATGGTGGAGACATACATCCACCCAAGGGCCCGGATAATGTCCACCATAGCCTGGGCCTGGAAGGAGTCTGGAGGAACGACCCGTGAGAAGAAGTCATAGCGCCTGTCGTCACTCAGCTCCGGGGCCGTTGACGCATAGCTGATCTGAGGTATCTTAAAGAGAAACATGCAGAAGGGAACGTTTACTCATGTGTTACTCACATTCTGGCTTTGTCAAATATGACTACTTATTTAGTGTACAGTAAACAACATTAAATGTTCAGTATTCGGAGTGCAAAATTCATGCACTATACCCACTTATCCTCAGCTAAGTGCTGTGGAATTCCCCACAGTGGAATGAGAAGGCCATAGGATTACTACATATTTAATGATTAAGATAAAGTACAATGCAATGGTGTGGAGTGATACCACTCACACTCTATGTACACAGCTATGTACAGGAACTGGTAAGCATAGCTTGGTGGGAGAAAAACACGGTAAACTATTATAACTCATTTTAAAGGTAACAAAATCTGCTCATCAGCACCTCTGCAGGCGGAGGTGGGAATTTTTATGTACTATACACTTCCTTTGTCAAAACCAAGGATGCGTCCTTGGTAGTAGGGATCTTTTTATTAGCATATTTGTGGACGCACAAGAGGACTATAGGTGCCTTGACAACACTGTACAATATAAGCGGCCTTAAGAATTATGAATGAAGGACTCAGTCTACAATAGTATTCAAAGACATCACGAGTCCTTCATTGGGTTTTGATGACATAGTAGCCTAGAGAGAATCCTTTTTTAAGAAACACATGCTAGTCAGAGGTGTTAAAAAACTGAGTAAAGATCTCTAAAGCATTTACAAGATTTATTTTCTGGATAAAATTTTAGCACTGTCAGTTACTTACAAACTTCTGTTCTTCAAAAACACAGATGATGGCTGGCATTGACAAAATACAAAACAAATGGCATTTTTCATATTTTTAAGTTACCTTGTCAATTGATCATCTAAGTATAATACTGTATACACATTGCGCAATCATTTGCATAGTCTATATTGGGTTTGTTACCACGGCAACATGCAGCACTGTCATTTCCAACTCTTTAACAATGAAGACTTATTGCAAAAAATGTTTCAGCACTTTTTTAGGAACTTCCAGCAGCCAGTGATTCATTACACTGAGCCCTTAATCCATCACCCTGTAGCATCACTAATTTACTAAACTTAAAAACAAAACTATTTTTCTCACTTATATAAGTCTGTTTGCAGCATAAACTATACCCAAACTGACAAATAAATATTACACAAACACTATAGATTGATACATTTGTTGAGAGATTCTGAATGAATATTACACATGCAGACAAATTCCTGAGTACCATGTTCACACTCCAAAGAAAGGAGTGTAATCACACTTAATTATCACTAACTGTGCAACTTCCTGACCATGTAGATAAAGAAGAACATCCCACAAGGATACAAAATGGGTTCTTATCAGTCAAGCTCTTTACAAAGATGCAACGTAGTCATTTTTCTTTAATGTTCAGAAACCTGTTAATAGTCTGCAGGTGTTAATCTTACCCCCAAACACTTGTTAAAGTTGTTGAGGCTTTTAGCCACGCTAGCACAATGGCTGCAGCTCTGTCAGTTTGTCAGTACAACACTTGGGCCCAGATTTCACTGATGTGTGCGTTGTCACACTTCTTCTTCCAGTTCTTATGGTCCCTGACGATGAATCCCACTGATCCAGTGATTCCTCTTCAAGGATTCAAGGGTACTTTACTGTCATTCTCACATGAGACATGAAAGAACGAAATGTAGACTCGGGTTTCTGTGTCTAACACTAGGTCTCTGGCACCACAAAGAGTTTAGCTAAGTGATTTGTGATTTTATCTTGAACCTTTTATGGATACACTGGCATGAAACTTGTAGAAATCTAAAAGTAAATTCTTCCACACTGATAGAACTCATAAGGCCACTAGCATGGATGTTAACTTGAGTATCTGCCAGAAAGTGAGGTGACAAGTTGAAGAAAAGTGGTTGAACAGTCAAAGAAAAGACAAGATTGGACAAGAATTCACCTGGGATGGTGCAAATTGATGAAAAGACGTGACTGTGTAGATTTAAATCTGGGCCTCTCCTAGGACTCTAAAGGAAACAGGACGGCAGGAGAATGAGGCAGACAAAAGTTCCTATTTTCCTCTTACAGCTGGAACAGCACAGTGGATATTTAAATGATCAGGTTTAGTTTGCAAAATTGTTTCAAGTAAAAGTAGGAAGAATGAGCAAGAAGGCAATTTGATTGGCGAGGTCCTACACAGGATGAAGTCCTAAATCAGCCAGAATGTTTCAAGTTTTAAAAACTGCAATCAAACTCAATGGGACATGCAGGTTTGAAATGGCCACCTCCCATTTGACAGGTGGAAGCAGTCTGTCACTCCCTGTTCAACCCCGGTGCAGCACCCCATCACACAGTCTAATATATGCACTGTATGAATGCCATCCATTTCTGTTATAGTGATAAAAAGCAGCCGGACACTGGGGAAACACAGGAATGAGGACACAGTGGCTTGCTGATGGGATCAGCTTCAACTCACAGTGTGAGTTATAGCTTTGACCCACAACTCAAAGGGGGTCAACTGCACAGAGCTGACAAATTGAGAAGAGGAGGAAGAGGTCAGCCTCAAGATGACTCAATATGTTTCAAGTCAGAAAAAAAAAAAATTAAAGCTATATGAAAAAAATATAAATCAGCTATCAGTGAATGGAATTTTAAAAAAAAATAGAGGGGGCCAATGCTGCTGCATCACAAGTGAAATCCCTTCAGTGCTGCCTAAATTGAGTGTACTGGGTCAAAGATGGAGTACAACAAAGTAATGGAAAAGCAACAGCAACAGTGATTTGAATTTAAAAGGACTCCTCTTTCCAAAAAGTGAAGCGCCTATTTGGAACATTTGATAGGCTTCTATCTATCAAAGCTCCTGCAGTAATACGGTGGAGTCAAAAGGTGTTATAGGTTTGTTGAATCACGTCCTATCACTGCCCCAGCTGGGACAGAAAGCTGCTTGAACATTTGTCTCTTAAAAATGTTTTTTTTTCTTTTCTTTTCTTTTCTTTTTGCTGCAGGGGAACATTAAGGCAATGTCTTTTTACTTTGTCCCAGGCTTATAGTGTGTTGATACAATTTCTCTACCTCTTATATCCCCTGGGAATCTCCAGCACCATGCAGTACAACATTCATGTTTTTACTCCATGGTTCTTTTAATTACCACTTTGACCTGCAGGTAACAGAAGTGCTAAACCTTGATTGAGAAACAGCTGAGGTGCGGGGATTAAATCTGTGGAAATTATAATACAAAGAGATGCTGACTGATCCTAATTAGATTGTCATCTGCCATGTAGCCATTTATCCTTCTGTATGAAATAAGTGAATTAAATTTTCTGAACTTGATTATCTTTCTCAGTAGATTATAGGCAAAAACATTTAGCTTTTCCACTTCGGTCACAGTTGCACGATTGATTTGCAAATCCATCAAATAAATAAGCTCTTGTTGCAACAAATTGCAGCAGATTGTAATGTCTTTAGTGGAGTTGATAATGTGAAAATAATAAGGCGAGGAGAATGGATATTTTATCAACATTTTTGGCAAATAATAAGCTTGAAAGGAAGGATTTTTTTTCTCACCTATAGTTGTTTTGTTCTGGTCCAAATCAGCTTAAATCATTTAAAAGACTGTTCGGGAACAGTAGAAGATATGAAGCAATGAGCTGGCATTTTCTTATAATTATGTTTTTTTTCATACTATTTCAAGGTCTCAGCCACTTTACGGACAACCATGGGATAACAATAACACATGTTCAGTTACAGATACATTTTTTAGATCCTGTATGAATTCTTGAATTACACACTCTGCAAAGAAAGTTGTGATTTGTTTTAAAACTGTAAAAAGTATCACACTAAAAATAAATATTGAGTCTGCACAACTAAAACTTGAATATATGACATCATCATAACACAGTCTTATAAATTTATATTTTCTACCCACATAGTTATAGCTCTTAACATGGCCGGACTTGTAATCTTCACCTTATTTAATATTGCCAAATGCACTGTGAGACGTTTAAAGACATCTGAAAATCCTGCACTTTTTGTTTTACATATCTGTACATATTCTATAGCCTTCACTCAGCCGAACAGAACATTGAACTAATAGCTACAAGAGCTCAAACTCATCGGGTATGCCTGGTAGTTGGGTCAGATCAAGGACACTCCCATCCCCACCGCAAACGAGCCAGATCGAGGCCACCTCCTCTGAAGCACACGGCACTACAAGTGAAGGTCCTTTCATCCAAATTGCACTTGATTCTGCTCACATTTCATGTGTCTTCCAACAAAGCATCTGAAGCCATTACATGTGGCGCATGGTGTCATACATAACAAACGTAGGATTGTGTTACACTGGCAACAAGGTGAAAAGGTGATGCCGGCGCCTGAGAGCATTTTGCGTCAATAACGACTACAATAACTGATCGCCGGCAAGTGAAGCCGGGCTAAGAAAGAATGATTAACGATGCCCCCTTTCAGTATCACAATTACCCAAAGCTGATGTCTGGCACCTGTCATCTACAGTATAGATCAAAGTTAGGATTGCTAAGGGTAATCGCCTGGCTTGCTTTTGAATGTATCTGGGCTGACAGGATCGATGGAGGGAAAACACAGAGGTCTGTTATAGGGGACACTGTTTTATTGATTTACCACCACAAAGTGCTGCGGCCGCCTTGAATAAAAATCTGTTTGTTGGAGTCTGAAGACGGTTGAGAAAAAAAAAAGAAGAAAGTGGGAGGAGAAAGAAATGAGAATTTCAACCTGGGTGTTTAAGAGGAGAGGTGACTAACTGAGCCTGAGTAAAGGTTAGACACATTTACAGTTAGTGGGAATGCCAGGTAAAGTTAATTAGAGCGTCACGGCCTTTCAGGTTGAATTTCTTACATATACAGGAGGCCACAAGCACCATAGGCAGCTCTAAATAAAAGGTGAGAGACTGCAATGTTTGTGTTTTAATTGTCTGGCTCTACTAATGTGAAGGTGATGATTCTAATGAGCTGAGAGCAATTCTTGCAGATGCAGCTGTCCGTGCTGATCTGGTCTGGTCTCATATGCAAAAAATAAATGATATTAGAAGGAAAATTTGTAGCATATGGCACAGCAGACGTTTTTCAGGGTAATGGCAACCATCTATCCTTGCCATGTGAGAGGAGGGAGGTCTGCAGATAGGAAAAGACACGCTGTCTTACACAAAGGAGGAAAAGGATTTGACAGTCCATGAGTTCTAAAACAAAAAAAAAACAAAAAAAGCAAAGGCTATCTGAGCTTTTCTCGACAAAACGTTGCACTGAACATCAGTATCAAAAAACTGGAGTGTTGTACAGACAGGGTTTTCTATCCACAAATCCAACAGCAACTCTCAAAAAAACACAGCTCTAAACGAAGTGTGAGTGGCAGAACTGAAAATGTTTCCCATGAATGGCTTTTGCTGAAGCGAGGGCGGCCAGGCAGTTCCTGTTGCAGGAATCCCTGTGCCTCTATTTGCTGCATGATTAGCTTCTAAGTATATCTTGACATCAGTCAGCTCCACTCGGCTGTTTGCAACAATTCTCCGCAGTGACGGCGGAAATGACAGCGGGTTCTGACAGACTCAACTCTAACCCCACGCTGTCTGTGGCTGAATGCCAACACACAGATTGTCCGCATGACACCAGCACAATTACACACATACACACACACACTGCAATTGTGATCCTATGAACTGGCCAAGAAGCCATTTTGAAAGCGAAAATCTACACGCCCAACCCATAAGAGAATAAATGTTTGCTCACAAAAAAACCATCCCTTGTTGCCAGATTTATTTGTAGCTTCACTGGCTGGCGTTGTAAAACAGCTATGGTCGATATTCTATAAACAAAATAATACAGAACGATAAACAGGCCTATAAAGATATTGAGCGGTTATCAAGGTTTACATCTTTCCTGCTAAATCAAGGCTCAGAGGCTCTGTCTCACAGCGGGGGTGGGGAATGAGACAGACATCGGTTTGTATTCAGACAGCAGTGCCATTTGTTAGCAGGGCAGAGGTAATGACTGTGTCCATACATGCAACCTCAGGCTGGGCTTTGGTAATCTCTCTTTACCAGAGCGTGGCACTGCCAACACAGCCGAGGAGGTAGGGAGGATAGGCGGGGGGTAAACCGACAGCTTTCCCTCCCCCTCTCTGTCACTCTCTCCCCCTCTCTTCCTGCCCATCTGTGTCTCTCGTTCTCACTAAAACGCTCCTTTTGTGAAGGCTGCGTTTCATCATTGTGCCCTCACACAACCTGTGACTTTCAGCCCCTCTCTCTCCCCCTTGTTCTCCACCCCTCTGCATGTTTCAGCCCCATCCGAGGAAGAAAAAGTGACTATCGTCTCCCTGTGTGTCTCTCCCTCCCTGTCATCTGTCTGCATGCAGACACGCCCACACAGATGATCAGCAGACACTTCCTGCCCAGAGAGGTCCTCAGGCTGCCAGTTTCCCCCCAAGTCGAGACAATCTGCCCTCAGTCATTTGCTCAAATGCCAGCCAACTTTTCCCCATCTCGCTGTCCCTCAGTTTTTTTTTTCCTTTCCCCATTTTTCATACTATTCTTCATTTCACCCCCTGCTCCAAAAATGATGCTCACATAGCTTTAAAACATTTGCAAATACATCAGCTGGTATTATGTATGTACACAATTTACTGACAGTGTATCAATGTGTAGAAATGTAAGGTTCACTAACGCAACGCTATACATCACACTTTATGGATAGTGAACAACCTGTGCAGCAATTAGATGTGATGATGTGTCTTGTCTTGTTGCTTCTCCATAATCATGCCTCCACTAACTTCCTACTTTCTCTCTTTGAGGCCAGCCTCACATCACTCGCCCCTTTCACCTCTGTCTTTTTCCAGGCTGTTATCTTGCATGGCCCCTACGTAAACAGTGTTTAACCACCGGTCTAGATGTTTATTGTTGCAGCAGCGTTCTGGTGCAGGAATCACAAACACTACCCTTTCAGAGTTGCCCACACTGCTGAACTCTCCTCTGTGTTACATGATCGAAAGTTGGGTTTTTATAATCCTTTATCTAACATGACCTTCCACCGTCTCCTTCTTTCCACCCACTTCTCTTTCTCCCAGTCGATTCCCTCACCCTCTGTCTCTCCCGCTCCCTCCATGCCAGTCCCCTGGGCAGCTCCAGTGCTCTGTGTTGGGCTTGAGCTCTTGCATGGCTGCCCTGCCAGAGTGTATTTTAAGACAACCAGCATGTTTCTCCATGGGTATAGAGGGTAGGTATGACTCACAAATCAGATATTTGACCAGGAGAGCCACACAGTAGAGTAAAGCCGAGGCGTGGGTGGAAAGTGTGGATAGCTCACAAAGGGAACCTGACCGACCTCCATCTTTCCATCTGGTAAACAGACTGCTATTTCAACTCTATTGGTATTTCAAACAAATAATCGTTTCCCAACACCAAATAGCTCTCAAAGCCTCATCAGAGAAGAGTCTGCAATGAGGAGACACTCTATCTATGTAGTGCAGTGTAAAGGTGTAGTGTTGCGTTAGAAACACATCACAAATTGAGCCCACTGACTTAAGGATCTTACCTTTCGAGGCGGCATGACAGCGGAGGTTTTATGCTGTCACTTGTAAAAGTTATTTTGCACAGATCTCTTCAAGTCATTTCATAAAGCCTTATTTGACTTAGGCTTCACTCAAAGAAAAGGCCCTGCAGAGAACAATACGGTTCAGCAGAACAGCATTGATCATCATGGCTGTTCTGTATGCTCTCCTCAGGTGTGACAGAAACTCAACTCACAGTAAGAATAAAACATAGCCTGCAGCTTTATGACTAAGTGTTATCAAGTGTATTCCTTTGAATCCACAGCATCTCGCATTGCACTCGACGGTATTGATTTTTCCTGACTGCAAAGTGCACTGGACGCAGCTTTGTTTTGTTTTTTCAACTCTTCTACTCTTTCTACTGTGCTCTTTATAGCCTTAATTTTTTTCCCTGTAGAACAACCAAAAAACAACATCGCTAAAAACTACATGCCGCTGTGTACCTTTTTAGGAAGGCGTTTCTTTCATGTTCTCACATACAAATGTCTGTGTTTGCGTTGTGGGAATCATTTGTGTGTGCAACATCTTTGCATCTCTGCTCTGCCTCATTGCTTTGTCCAGTGCTAATGTGGGTCTGACATGTTATTCACCAAAGAGCAGGCAGGGGTGCATGTTTTTCCCACCTACACCTGGAGCATGCTGAGTCTGACACATTCATTGTCAGTTGTGCACCTGCAACACTCTGACCTGCATCCCAATGAATCTTTCTGTAGTACCCCCCCCCCCCCTCCCTCCTCCTCCGTCTCTCCCTCTCTCTTCAGACTCGACAGAGCATCATCACCGGGACCATTTCTCCCCTAATAGTGCAGACAATGAGGGCGAGCCTCCTCGATCTTATCTTTCCAGCCTGCTCCTCACAAAGAATTCTTTAGCAGGGCCATGTAATTATGGACTGATCACAGCAGTGGAAAAATATCACAGATATCCTATTCCTTCTGTTAGTGTGTCCGCGCCATTCGCTGGAGACATACAGTGCATGAGAAGAGGAACGTTTTAATAGGCAGTTATCCGCTTGCTTGGCATTGCCTGCAGTGCTGCCTTGAACATCTCCCAGAGTTGAGATTATAGTATCAGCAACACCTGCATTCACAACACGTACCAAACTCACTGTCAGCCCTTATGGATCTGAGTTTCAGAGAAGTTGCAAATGCGTACAAGAAAGTGCAGATGAGTACACTTTCTGGAAAAAGCTTCACACACACACACACACACACACACACACACACACACACATACACAGACTCACACATTAAAGTACCGTAGCTAAAATGAATGTAATGTCTGCTGTTTTGTTTTCACAGGTTATACTGTGTTATTGTAACTGCAGTGTTTTTTCCAAGGGAATGTATGCAGTCGTATTGTGTGGTGTGATCTAAGCAGAGGGTGATAGCAGAATTAGCAGCTTAACTCTCAGCCGGATGTTTACACTCATCGACTAGGGTTTTACAAAACTCACAGAATGACAATGAACATCAAAAAAAAAAAACAGAAATTAAGATGAGATGCAAAACAAATGAAGAAGATGAACAAATAGATAAAGAAACAAATTAATCTGCACTCGGCTGGTAATAAAAGTGACTCAAAAGATAACTGTGTATCTTTCAGGTAGAGCACCTGGGTTTAGTTGCACAGGTTTCACAATGAAAGGCAGACTTGCATTATCCATCACATGACAGCCTGGGAGGATCAGCACAGGTCAATAAAAGTCCCACTCTCCAGCTGTCTCCTAATAGCAAAAACCCAGTCACCTTTCCTTTTTCTGTCTAGACAGGGGGTGGGGGTAGAACAGCCTGAGGAATCTTAGGTTGTGAGTGACTCATGAGGGAATAAAAGTTTTACTGTGAGTGAAACCACAGCATGCTGTCGATGTGACTGGGATGCCAATAAAAGATTATTGAGTCAATCTGCTTTTTAGCCATGTTGAAGACATGGTTCTCTGGATGGTAGTGTGATCAGTCAGTCCCACACTTTGAAGAAGACTGCAGACCGTAAACAAAC
This sequence comes from Parambassis ranga, assembly GCF_900634625.1. NCBI lineage: Eukaryota > Metazoa > Chordata > Actinopteri > Ambassidae > Parambassis > Parambassis ranga. Next base: position 6,653,540 of record NC_041028.1, on the reverse strand, counting down.
TGTGCAAGCTTTCTCTGATGTCACCCATGTGGTAGCTCAGGCTGTCACTAATTCTCCTGCACACTTAGGGTTATGTGTTTTATCTCTTCACTGCTAGGAATGCCACAGTGATGATATTTTTCCCAACACAGTAGTAGCTGAGACAGATAACATACTATGTGCTACAGAAAGCTATAAAGAAAGCCAGGTGATATTGAACTTCAAGTAAAACTCATTAAATGTATAACAGCTATCTTCCACCCAGCGGCATACCGTGATAAGAATGATCCTGTATCCACCGGTGATGACCTGGTGGCCCAGGGGCTCGCCATTCTGCTCTTGTTTGTGTAGTTTATCACTCAGAGCATCTGACCTCATAGTCCTGTCAGAAGCTCAGCAGCACCGCTGCATAGCCAGAACAATGGACAATTGTCCACTCCGTGAGCACAAGAAGCTCTCTCCAGAGCTGTACTGAATAACCTGCCAACTCTGTGAGCACTGGACACAGTCTTTCAGACAGAGCTACTCTGTGTAAACAGACTCCCATTCTAACTCAGATCATGCTTCATCAAAGCAAGTGTCTCTGGACTAATGGACCGAGAAGATTTATGTGGAATGTGTTTCTGCGACACGCACATTTCACATAACTTCCACTTGCACTGAGACAAAGTGTGAGTAGGCTGCACAGTGACACGGAGTTCAGAGCCGGAATCAAAGATGCGCAACAGACAACAATTACCCTCAGACAAGTTAACCAGCTGAAACAGGAATCAGCTCCAGTTGCATACAATGGAACTGTCACACATCACTACTGAAGGGTTATCTTTATTTTCAACAAGAGCACGAACATGCATCTCACTCAAAAACAGCTCATGTGGATCTCAAGTCTGCTAATTAGACAATCTGTCCTATATCTTCATTGTATGTTTAGAGAGCTGAGGGGTCTAAGATCCTTTACATTACAAAACATATGAAATATGTTCATCTGTTTTATTTTACCAGCATAAGGTGGATAAAGACAAGATTTGATGTAGACATTCAGTTTTTCTAAGAACTTTCCAGAGTTAAATCCAAATGCCTATATAAATGACGGCAGGGTTAAGAGACAGACAAGGGATGAAAATCTTCAGGATTTGATTTGATTAGGATTCAGGGGCCAATGATTCGATTATTAATCGATTATTGATGCATCATGATGCAGCTTGAATCAATGCATCTTAAAACAATTAAGCAACATATTTCTCTATCACTGAGTTATTAGTAAACACAAGCACTTGCTATAGATAACAGAGAAACATAAGATGAATTGATATTTTTTATTAAACTAATAGTAGGCATGTACACTAGACCACCTCAATTGTACTGAATTAAAAATATATCCTAGCTTAATCAGACAAAACAAAATTATTTCACTGTACTAAAGTAGGACTTTTATAGAAAAAAATATATAATCTAATTTGTTAGCAATAATAGTGCTTTCAGATTTCATTAAGCAACATAAAAGGCAGTTATGGGCAACTAGTCACTTTGATAACTGTGTGTGTGATGGGGCAGGCTGTGGGCATCAAGTGAAGAGAAAGGCTGGTAAACAGATGATAATAAAGTACAATGAAAAATAAGCAGTAAAAACTACCTGACACAAGCTATGTTAATCAGCCCATCATTAATAGATGGACTTATGATAGCAGACAGTAGCTAACTAGTTAGTAGGTAACTAACGAGGCAGTGCACCAACATCATGATTGACGGACAGCGTGCAGCAAGACACATTCAGTCTTCATCCAGAGTACAGAGTCTGCATGTGGATCAATGCTATAATATTTAATAATCATTTCAGAATCGTTGGCCGAATCATGATGCATCAAAGACACAATTTTTCAACCATCTATAGCAGTATTACTAAAGCTAAACCCATGAATACAGTACAAAGAAGGAGGGGATTATATGAACTGCATATATATATATATATATATATATATATATATATATATACAGCGTTAAAAATTGAATTGATACAGAAAAAAAATTATCAAAGCCTCAGAGGTAAATTTGACTGTTCTGACTCACATCACCTACGTCCAGTGGAGCGAGTGCTTTTAAGTGCCTTGTTTTCATTTAATTATTTATTTAGCCATTCATTTCATGTTCATTAGAGCAGATTCAACATCATAACCCCTGTGTGGATGGTTTCTCCCAATAAAAAGGTGTAATGTGTTTCCAACTGTGCAAAGGAACTGGAAAATTGTTCGAGCACTGAGAGCGAGGGATTATTGCCACCCTGAAAAACACATACACACACACACTTACATGTTTTTGTCATTTAGGTGTTCAGTTCGTTGACGTACTAGTTCACTGGAGATGACCCCCCCACCTCAAAGAAAAAAAAATAAAAGCCATAACCACTCTGTGTCTAACCTCAGGCCTAAACCTTACCAAAAATAAATCTATTGGTTAACGTCGAGGGAAACTGCACAACCTTCCCCAGAGGAGAAGCCATAATATGATTAATTTAGGCTAAAATACATACAAGGATTTGCTCACTAATTATGTGGAGAATCGCCCAATCAGGCCTCCATAAACACTATGAGACATGATTCATCAGTGCCTGCTGGAACGACACATTCTGAGGCTCAGATACCACAAAGAAGGACATAAAAAACAGCAGAGCACTCTCATTTTATAAGCTCACAAAAACCAACTTGAGGTTAAAAAGATCTGATGCTGGATATTGTTGCTCCATAATAAAATAAAAATACTGTCTTTACATTCCTCCAGATGGAACAGGAGGCATATTCACAAGTTTAACCAGTATAATGAAGCTTATACTCTGGTGTCTCAGCAGCCGTGGTATGAAATACAAATATGAGTCAGCCACTCAATAGCAAACTTTCAATAAAGTCTTAGCCCTGAAAATCAAACTTTGTTTTCCGTCAGCTGTGAGGCCAGAATGAGGAAATATTCTCCACAAATATAATGGATACAGAACACATACAGACAAACTCAGAGCCAAAGAATAAAGACTCTGTCTGAACAGTGTTTCCACTACCATTATATCAGGGGGGCACACACACACATACACAGGTGAGCACACTCCCACCAGTGGATAGAGAGCGTGTGTTGTTTTGCTCACGGTTGCTCATGACATGCTAGTTGGATAGACACCCCCCCCCCTCCCGCCAGATCCGTAAACCTAGAGAGAACCTTGAGCATACAATACTGCATACACGTAATTCTGATTCACAAATGTCTGTGTAAATTTTGGGGCAGATACCATGTTTCATTAGCCTTTGACCTCCAGGTAGGAAGCACATGATAGTTCTATGCATAATCTATTGATAAACAACCTGCTATTGATCCCGCTGTCCTCATTAAGGAGGAGAATGTGAGTGCTTCAGTACTGATAAGGCAGTTAAAAAACACTATATTCAGTCATCAATAGCTTCTATACGGTTGTCAATTGTAGTTTATGCAAACCCATTTGAAGGGAAAGAGATTCCCTAATTTGCAAAATGTCAATGGTGATTGAGGTCTTCCCCTAAATCAATGTAACCGGCACATGCAGGCATTTCAGAGAGCACTTGAAATCCCACCCGGATTTGCATCTGAAAACTGTAATCCTGTCAACTGATTTTTTTATTTATGTATGCTCTGGTTGCTGAGGCACAGTATACTTTTCAAGCTCAAAAGAGCAGACACACACAAACACGTTCAAACAGCACTCACACACCAGCACATAGCCAGAAGAGGGAGGGAAAACAAACTCGACGAACATTATCTCAGGGGAAATGCAGACAAAATGAAATTGAAGCTAATGAAACTCTGAAGTTCCCCTTTTTCATTTTCACATGTAAAATCAACAGGTATTTTAGCCTAACTACCCGAGGCCTATGCTGCACTCTAATAATTTAGTAGCCCTGTAAAGGTCCACAGTTTGCTGGCTGATATAATGGTTATATATTACCGGCTGTTGTTTGAAAACATTCTGATGCACCCTGAGGCCCTGCTGTAATAACACAACTGAAGGACAGGGAATGAATCCCGATGACAGTTTTATTATATAGTAAGAGAGAGAGCACTGGACCCCGACATTTCTGAAACACACACACATGCACGCACAATAGCACAAACGCAGGTTGGAATTTACATATTTCCTATTATTTCTGAGAATGGAATTTTGGAAAGATTTGGAGTGTAATTTGGTTTTCAGGATAAGTTATTACACATCCACCAGCAGTGGTAAAAAGTAAAGCAACTCATCTACTATCATTATTACTAGTGCTGCACTAATACCAATAAAATCCTTCATAGTTCACTATAAATACTTTATTTACCACTTAAAGGGAAACTGTTGTTTTTAACCAGACTTCATACCATTACTTTATTGGTAATACCTGTAGATTAATTATGTTTACTCCCCGTCCAACTAATTAAAGCAAATGATCTGCTAACTGTGGCTTAAACTACAAATTGTTCTTCTGTGAACGGGTTCCCATACTCATACATTCAGGACTACTTGTGCAATGAGAAAGACATTGAAGGAATTACGGTATGCCGAGGAGAAAGAGGCCCCTTACAGCCCAGAGTCCAGAGCCCAGAGTCAGGCAGCTCCACCCGACGAGGAGAGAAGTACTGAGCTGCCTTAAACCAGCCAGTTGTGGCAGCTTATAAGACATTTAAAGAAGACAAAAAAGAAAAACATTTGAATTATGCCTAGATATCACACACACTGCCCCAGTTACCCCAGTTTAGCCTCACGTTAGTGCCTGTTTGAAAAACAAACAAACATCTTAGACAGCCACAGCCCCAGTGCATTCTGGATGTTGAAGTTAAACTTCCTTCTGACAAAAAATAAATCCCACAGTCCCACAATCCTGTGGCACTGATTGCTGTCTTTTAAAAAATGAATGAATACACAATGAAGAATTTGAATGATAATTCAGATACTATGTGCCAATAATGCAGCACTTTTAAAAGAGCATCTTCACATTAGTATTTTTCTTTATTGTCTAAGGTATGCTACAATAAAATCCTACCTAAAACAGCTTCAATTTTAAGCTTTTTTCCAAGCAATAATAATAAACAACCATAAAACAAAACAAAAAAACAATTATTTCCTCAGGGCACATGAAAACGATTCTATCTGAGTCAATGCCATCAGAGGAAACTAAGAAAACACTAGCAGAAGGACTATTGTGTTTTCTCCTCCCTCTCTTGCAGCTCTAGCTTCTGTGTGGCGTGTCTCTGGCTTTTTCTTGCTGCTCTTCTGTGGCATGCCCACATTAGAGCCCCTCACATGGGCATGCAGCTTAGCGGAGCCTCGTGCCACCAGCCTCCAGGGACAACAGGACAGACATGTGAGCAGTGCACCTCCTGTCCCTTTTAAGTTTGTACCATGCTGCACAGTGTGTTTTGTGTCTTAAGTGTAATGTTGCATTAACCATTTTGCATAAATAAGGAAGTTACTCTGAACTGTGTGATTGAGGCACTAAGAGTGCCAAACATAGTCTGTCAGGTGGTCACGCCACCGCCCTGACTAAAATATTTCAACAACTGTTGGATGGCCTCCTGCAACCTCTAATTTAGTACAGCTGTTCTTTTTTTCTGCCTGACATTTGTGAATTGTGATTAAATATGCTATAATATATTAATATTGATTTAAATAAAAATGTGTTTAGCTGTAGTCATCTTGGATTTTTGGGTGCTAGGAGTGACCATAGCTCTCAGAGTCAAGAAAGGATCTTTTCTAGGCAGCGATTCTGGGAATGCTACATCATCAAATCCCACTAAAGGACTGTTCTGATGTCAGGGGAACCTTGGAACCCTACCAAGGACTCATTCAGGAGTGCTTCATTCAAAGGATTTTCAAAGATGCTTGTGTGTAGCTTTGTCAAAACACCTAAAGCAATTCTCTGCAAACATACAAAGACAGAGCAAAACAATGAAAGTGGGACCTTTTCAACACCCGGCATGCACATTCCATGATGTGTTTTACAAATGCTATGAGGGATTATTCTGACTTAAAAAAGGTAGTGACTGAATCCAGAGAATGTTTACCAGCATGTTAAAAATGGTGAGCAAAGTATAGCGTCAGCATGTTCACTCATGTCATTGTAGCATTAGCATTCACCTGAAATCACAACAATGCCTATGTATAGCCTGACGCTATACAGACAGGAGGTCATAACGCTATGATATGTCAACTCTGATGTGAGCAGAAGCCTGCATATTAAAATCGCATGCACAGTTCCCTACACGGTAAACAGTCAATCCTGTTTCTCTGCTCATGGGTAATTACCCTCATGAATTTATAACATAAAGCCTTTTATCTGTTCCAGAATGACAACTGTGCATGCATGTCCACTCCAGGACAGCCTATAATGAATTTATAGCAGGGTATCTGCAGAATGAAAGGAGTGGCTAAAACCATTTCTGTGTGGATCCTCACACCTCTCACTGTTGACAAGTGTATGGAATATGTGTTTAATTTAATGATCACACACTGCAATTCTAGTAAAGGTGCAAATTGTGAAGTTTCATCATCTGGGGAAAAATAGGGGATTTAAACTGAAAGCGGGGGGGGGGGGGGGGCAGGAAAATTAAAGCATTCATATTTCATTATAATGAGATGATTATACTGTATATAAAGTATTACAATACATTATTGGTGAATCCTTTCCACTCAGGGCAAATAAAAAGCTCTCACTGCAGATTGCAAAATGCCTATGTTACTATACAGCCCACTTATACATGGCTCCAAGAGGAGAGGGCAATAGCTTCTGTCTCAACCCACAGTGACAGCACTGCTAAACACTGTATGCCATCTGACTTAATATTTGTAAACAACAAACATTAAAAAAGCGTTATATGGTAATTTATTGGCTTTATTGGCTATTATACAAAATTGTTGTGTATAAAATTACCAATTATCACACATCTCACATTATTACAACTGAAACTGCAACTATATAGCTATTTATTGTCTAAATACATAAAACCTACCGTATCCCTACATTTTAGTGTGCAGTAAACATACTTTTAAAGTTGCTGCGTCTTAATGTTTGCACCCTTTTTCCTAAACTGGAACATCTTTTATGTGTGGAGTGGGGATTCTCCCTGACAAGTAAATCCACAGCATTAGTCTTAAGTGCAATATAATTTCTTAGGTGCCATGTGATGTGAGAGCTGGATAGGGAAAGTGTTGAGAAAGGGATAAAGCAGAGAACAAAGAGCAGAACCCATGCAGGCCTAGGAGGAACCACAACACATGCCTCCTTTTGATGCAGCAGACTCTCTCACAGGAAGCACCAGAAGCAGCCTTTTAAATAAATTCACTTAACTCATTTACCAACATTTGAAGAACTGCGAGACAAGTGGCTGTTCACATTTAAAAGGCAAATTTCATATTGATCTCTGCATACATTTTGTATGCGTGTGAGGTTTCTAAGGCAAAAAAAACAGACTTAGATGTGTTATTTAGTCATATGGGACATAAGTCCAATAGAGTGTGTAACTTTGTATTTCAGGCTTGGTCCAGAATATTGCATGGATCACTGAAACAAACTACACTGAGCCCTGTGATAATGCCTTTCAGGCCACACTGGATCTTTTCTTGCTGAAGCAATGGGGACAGTTTTTTGCTTTTGGAGGGATGAGTGAGAAGCAAACCGGCAGCCAGCAGCCAGAGACCTCCCCATGCTTCTCCACTCATCCCCATAAGAGGATCGGACATAATGGGGTTTCCTCTTCCATGGCTCCTTCTGCTCCCCAGATAAACTGGAGAAAACTTCCAACAAAGTCCAAAGAGTGCTATTGTCGTCACATTTTACAGTCATTCTGACAATAAGTTTCCGCAGGACAGGGGCGTGACCTCAATGTGAGCAGCGCTTAGCTTTTAAGAAGGTGTAGTTGAATAAAATAGGGGTAAAAAAACCCCTTTGGAAGAGTCAAGCTCAGCAATTGTCAAGCAAAGACCCCAGACTTGTGCAAAAATGAGGGACAGCACCTCCATTAAAAACACAGAAACCATATGTAAAAGCTATATATTAGGTCACAACGCAATACGCTATATGTCTGAAAACAAATAAAGAAGAATGTATGCAGTGTTTTCATTGAGAAACATTTATTCATATAGCAAGCTATTATGTAGCTGAATAATGAAGTACACCCTCCCCCCAGGGCCTATGGGAATTGCCAAGACCTTAATATCAGGCGTGCATGTTTTCTCATACTCTCCCTGTGGCAGGCAGCTGACCTAATGACCTCATGTCAATAGCAATGACAACTTGTCTAACATAGGAATATTTTATTCATTGTGTTAATATTGCATTAGCTGCTCACGTTATGTTTTTTTTTTGTGTGTGTGAATTAAGCCGGCAGCGATGTGAAAAATCAGAAAAAAATGAGAATAGATAGTTGAGTTTACACTCTTGACTTTGCACGTTGAGGCTCAATGAGATATTATCACACTATTTTGGCACATTTACAACTCAGTCATTTTGTAATCTCAAAACAGAAAGTGAAACAAAGCCCAATCATTGCACATATTGCTTAACAAGCTCACAGGTTGTCAATCCCAGTGCTATTTCTCCATCTGAAGAGATAATCACTGTACAAATAATTGCACCTTAGTGTCTCAAAGTGTAACAAAAGGTGAGATGCATTTGCTGTTTGTAATGAATTGATCTTGCTTTGCTCACTTCCTTCCACAGTTCAATCTGTTTGAACCCTGCCCTGAGAAGCTGCAAGACTTAACAATCTACAGCCAATATGAAAGAGCACATGGGATTGACTTCTTCTTAAGTCAGTATTGATCAGTTGTATCTTTGTTTGTATGCTTGAAGAACACAGGCAGTTCATGTTGTGCAAGTGTAAGAAAGAAAATGAGTTCAAATGTGTGTCATTCTCAACTTGTGGACTGCTATTGTTAGCCTGTTAATGATGCTACAACACCCACGGCTTATGTTTGTAACCCTGCCCACGTGCATTTTGCCACAGCGTGTGAGGAAATTTCACCTTGCCAAATCTGCTTTGAACTGGCCATAAGTCAGTGTCTGATTAAATGGTTGAAATAAAAACCAGCAGGGCTCACAGTCCCGAGGACCAGAAGTAAGAAGCACTGTACCACAAATAATATATTCAGCATATATATCTACACACTATAAATCAAAAAATAAAGTGCAACATATTTACTTCGAAGTTCCACAACGCTTATTTTTCTATTATTTGTGTGTTTTTTATTCTAACAACTCCAACAAAAGTATAACTGCATAATTTATAATAATGCTTAAAATAAAAGTGCTGTATACAAAGGTTTGTTTTGGTCATTTCTGTTTTCTCTGTCTGTCTCTTTTTTGATGGTTTGGGTGTAACAAATAGAAAAGAAAAAAAAACTCATCACAAACATAACTTGCATAAAATCTGCATAAATGTGTTAGTGTAACTGTTGAGTCATCAATCCTCTACAGTCTGCCAGGAATTCCAAAAAGGTTATAATATAATAATAATAAATAAAATACAAATTCTCAGAGTCAGCATTATTTTGGAGGGTCCTGTTTGGGGTTGAGTCAAAACTTTACTTACTTATTTGTGTATTGTGTTAAAAATGCATCATCAGACTGTCCAAGTCCAGGACACAGTTATTTGTGTCTGATTTCAGGAGTTTGGTAAATGTGAGGCACAAAAACTACTCTGGGTAGGTTTGGGAATCATTGTGGGTTTGGGATGAAAGAGATCCAACTTAAAAACATCAAATTCAAGGCGAACCTTTCTAATGTGGAGCAAGCTGTGGTAGCTTAATTTTCCTGGTTACCACAGTGGTCACCCACCCCAACCTTATTCACATGAGGATTCAGAGCTGCAGAAACTCAACTTGTTGTAATCTCTGTAAACCACTAATGCAGTTTTTCTGATCAGACTAAGCTCTAAAGACATTTACAGCCAAGTTTTGAAAGATACTTAGTGTGTGTTAAGGGTTGCTTTAAATATAACAAATGCAAGCGATAGATCTGCAGATCCACTTAATTTAGTGAATTGGGAATGCTGGAGCACACCAAACAAACTCTGGTGCAGCTGAGATTAAATATAAATCAAGCACAAGACAAAATACATCTAAAGAAACCAAAAAACGATATATGCAACCCTAAAAGTCAAATACAGTAACACAACATAAAGCAGGTGGGCACAGCATTGTCTTGGAGGCACAGTCGCCACAATACATGTCACAAGAGTTAGTCAAAATTAGGTTGTGACCTAATAATAAAAATGGCAGCATGAATAGTTCCTAATTTGGTTCAACCAAGGGAATCACATGAGTGTATGTGTACAAGCATAGTGATTTAATAACCAGGCTTATCGTCTCGTGTATTTAATCAATCACCACATCCTCACAGACTAAAAGAACAATTTTAGGATTAGGTGTGTTGTTTTTTCATCATTGTTGAATAAACAATGAAACCAGAGTTCTTGTGTTATTGAAGTGTGGAAATTTAATGTGGAGATTCTTTGACTCATATTCCAGTATTCAGTAATTCTCTTTTTCTATTCTGAATAACTCACGGCTCACAGCAAAGAAGGGCAAATATCTTTCAGTGGGTTTGATGGCTTAATAAAGTCGTCATCATTCAGTCAAGTTTTCAATTTCCATCCAGAAGGTAAATCCCACTGAATTCTCAGAGGAGAAAAATATCCAACCTTTCTTTTTCTCTGTAATTGAACACTATAGGTTAGGCTGTTAACAGGGACTTTTTCCTAAATCTGATGTTCAATGACAAATCCGACTCTGTAATTTGTTTTATAAAGGTTTAGGTATGAGTTGAAATGCCAAACTTTATTTTTTCTGTTGTGCATGTTTTGTTGTTAAGTCAAAACATACTGAGTCGGGTTTCTGTGTCACAGTCTGAATAAAAGCCAATTAGCGAGTGATGGAGAGAAAATACATGAGCTGAAGCCAGTGGTGTGGATCATTAAACATCCACAATACGGTCCTGTTTTCATTCCCTACCAGTGGTAACAGGGCAATTTGTGTGCATATGCGTGTGTCTACTAATAGACACACTAATATGCTGTGTACTTTATACTTTACTTTATATACCACCTTGTGCTTTATGTGGCTGCACACAGTATAGGTTTGAGACTTATTGACCTGAGGATCTATGTACAAATGGCAACCGTGTTTAGAAAAACTAGACATATTTAACCTCTGCCACTTAGTGTCACTTCCACAGATTGCTACATAACACACACATACACATGGCCTTCATATTCCTTTGGTGTTCATCTTTAGTACTGTCAGATGAATAGATCACACTGCAAGGCTTCAATCTCCACCAAATCAGTCACAGTGATGATTCTGTGAAAAAAAAGAGAGATAAAAAGCCGACCGGAGCCTGTCAGGGCTATGAGAGCAGAGGACGTCAATGCCTCACTTAGACAGCTAGTCTGAAGGGGCCGCTTCCCCAGACAGGAGGACAAGACGGAGTTCACCTGCATTCAATACAAAGTTTTACCTCTGCCTCTGGGAGAACAGATGCGACAGAGAATAGAAGGCTGTGCTCCCTGATGTAAATGTCATCTGGATAAAAATCAATTTCATGATTCATTCAAGAGGCCAGAAAACTTACAAATGAACAAAGTTGCTCAGTGTTTCCAACCGCAGTGTTGTCCCCCTGCTCGTGAACTGAGCATGAGGAGGGACTGGATGATTTTTCAACATCATAGGTCCTGATAACAATTCAAAAGTTTGGCTGATTGATTTTCGTCCTCCTGTGGCATTGTTGCTTCTCATTTCCAACACAGCATGAAAGGCACTGAAATAAAAACATCTTAGCAGCAAATCGGCCTCACCATGGCAACAGTATTGATCAACTCTCCTGGGCCCTCTGAAAAATCCATCCCTCATGTCAATTTCCCAGCGATAACAGTTCAGCAGCTACTCATATCTTGAATAGACAGGCATGATATTTAGAATCTGGCAATAAAATCTACAATCATTACTTAGCTTCCCTGATGATTCATTTATCACAGGAGCAAGACACAAGATGACTTCATGATATTCAGTAAGGTGAAGTGAAGTTAGGCTAGGAGGACAGCTCAGGGAGAAGACACTGTCCACAGGCTTGAAGTGTAATGACTCAACTTCAAGGTCCATTGGACTGCCTAGTTATGAAGCATGTTCAAAAAATTGAAATAGTAATTTAAATCAAGTAAGACAAGATATTGAACACTTTGTACTGAGCTCATTTGATGTCTCTTCTGTTTGATTTTTTCTTTCATTATTTCTGAACAGGTTTTCATTGAAGCTTTTGACTCATTTGATAGTTGACAGATGATAACGATCTCAGAAACTTGGAGTTGCTGCTAGATACCAATCAAACGGTGCGATTAATGAGGGTAAATGGGCAAGGAGCTCTCACTTCTGGTATGTATTCATTATGCAGTATCATGTGGCCTCACATTTAATTTAGTATCTCTGTATTATCAATACACTGAACTGCGCTGTGGAGAAAACAGGTTCGAAGGAATTTCTCGTCTCTCTCAGGTGCACAGATTTCACAATGGTGATTAAATTTACCTAACACCGCAAACACTTCAGGGAAATGAGACGATATGCAGAGTGATGGACAGAGCGGCGCAACAACTGCTGTCAATCCACACACACATTCCCCGAGCTTGATTACAACGCCTGAGCTTCAGCGCCACATTGCACACGAACTACACCTACACTCTGACAGCTTGACACTTACAGAAATACTGGTGCGAGGAGGATAGAATAAAAAGCATTAGGGACTAATCTTGCTTCCCTTTAAGACCCTAAATTTCACCAGTGCACACATATTAATGTTACCCAGCTTGCATGAAAAGGAGGAAGTCTCGCAACCCTCACATTCTGCAACAAAATAATGAGCGTAGTGAGGATGCTTCAAAGCATAACTGGAGGGTTCTTTTTCTTTACAAACTTAGAATAATAAAAATTTAATATGTTAACTCATCCAATGAACAATGAATAGGAACCAAAGCCAGGCTGAAGGTTGTGGTAGGGACCATCAGTATATAACTGTCCAGCCAGAGGAGCCACAAAACCCCAGAGGATGGCTGCTGTGGAAAAAAAAGAAAGAGTGCTGTGTGTGAAAAGAAAAAGGAAGAGGAAGGGTGGGGAAGGCACGACATGATGGGGGCTAAAAGCTTGTTAAGTACTCTGATGCTCTTACAGTTGCAGTTAAACGGCTACTTACAGCCAGGCCCATGGTTTGTCTAATTGAACTGAAACAAAACACTAAATGACAAGACTCTGAGTTACAATCTGCAACCGCAGATCAATCAGCCTCAACACCACCATCCTTACACCAGAAAACAGGAAAAAAAATAAAAACCCTGCACATTTTGCAGAAAGCATTGACACGGTATTGAAAGTAATTAGACATTTTGCTATGGAGATGTCTTTTAAATAATTAATTTGCTGTATTGGTGCCCTGCTGTGCTTCCCATTCCACTGCAGCACCAGCAGTGGGCCAACACTATAACATGACTCCCAGCCAACAGGATATAGAAATATCTTCCCATAAACCCAAAGCTTAGTCATTTTGAAATTAGTGGTACAAATTCATTTCATGTACTTGTAGCCATTAGAGCTCAATTAGGTTGCACTGAGTTTGAAGCAATTTCATTTTGAAGAGGAGGGCCCCCTGTAGATAAAAGCAAGCCAACTAAAGCTTTCAGGTTCAAAACAATTCATAAAAAAGCGCCTGCAGTCTTACCATACAAGAGCCTCATATAATCATGTGCAATCACATGAATCAGGCCTGTTATTCTCAGGAGGGGGTTGTTGAGTTTGGGTGTGATTGTGTCAGGCTGTCAGTGCCCACTCATCCAGACTCCGGAGTGAGACTGGAACAGACGGGAGCTGTTCTTTCAGCACCACCGGGGACAAGCAACAGCACACTCAGCTGTCTCCTCCACACTGTGTAGTGGATTGGAAAACCACCCAAACTCACTTCACCTCGCTTTTATGTCCACGTTTTAAAAGATGGAAAGATGTCTCGGTGAGGATAACCCATAACAGCTGAAAATAGAAATATTCTTCTTACATCTGGGAATGTCTCTTTGCTTTCACAGTTTTTTTTAGTTGTTTACCACTTTTGCATTGCTTTTCATCTGCTTCCCGTGACTGTGTGGGAAGCAGCGAGAAGACACATCACTTTCATTCCCCCACCGAAGCTCATTATAGCTGTAATAGCAAAGAAATATTCGACTATAAAACTGGTGTGCACACTCAAACACTTGCCTGAAAGAGGCGTAGGATGTTGGCAACCATAATCGATACCGAACTCGCTGAGGCTCCGATGACTCCCACCACTTTTTCAGGCTTGACAAACACCGGTGGCTCCCCATTAGTGCACCTCACGTCTGAGGTGTCCTTCGTGATCAGGGCTTGCACAAAAGTTAATGACTGCTCCAGTGCGTACGTATCCCTCGAACAAGTGTCCAGCACCCGAGCACCCAGGGTGATGTTGGGTAAGAGTTGTTCGTCCTGGTTAATTTGGTCCAAAGCGTACATCATGGCCTCGAGCCGCTGGATGCCGTTCTCTTTTTTGAGGTCCCCGCACGGCGTACCGTCAATCCCTCTGCTGTGCACCGGGAAGAGTCCACCGAGGGTCAGGTGCCCCTCAGTCCTTATTGAATGGGGTGCATAAGTCTCCTGAGGCAGCGCGAAATCTACCACAGTCCTCATGAACCAAAAGAGCCTCCATACAGAGCTCAGCTTCACGCGCACACCGGGACGAGCCATAATCAACTTTTATGAAGAATGAAGCCTGCAATCCGCAAAAAGTGACAAAAAAAAAACACCACAAAGGCTGAGAAGTTTGTTAAAAAGAATCCATTCCTGTCACCAAGGAGGAGATTCAACAAGCTGGGCTAAAGAACCAAGACGCAGCAGAAGGATCAGGCAAACTGCGCCCATCGTTTTGCGGCCAGGAGTGAGCGATGCAGCTTGTTGAATAGTGAAGCCCAGAACGGTAATTCAGCTCCCTCGGAACAGGAAGGCTACATCCATTAGTGAGAGGATATCAGGAAAAGACAACGCTCGGCGCAGATGAACTGGCCTAATTTAGTCCATTTATGCTCAAATCCAAAGAGCGACTGGAAACACAGGGAAGCGAAGAACTGGCATATCTTTACAGGGCGAACGCCGTAATTCGACAAAGTAGCCTAACAGGTAACGATGTCTCACAAATTACCTCTTCAATTCTAAAATGTTAGGTCCTGCAGAAGTGGGTGACATTCTTCTTGCTCAGAACAACTCCACGGGAGCGCAGGGATGGCTCGCTCGGCTGTGGTGCCTGTCTCCCAGGGGTGCATATCATCTCCACAGTCTCCGAAGAAAGAGAGAGAGAGAGAGAGAGAGAGAGAGAGAGAAACGACCAGCGTGAGCGCAAATGTGCGTTCACTACGCAGAAGGCTAAGAAAACCCTGCTAATTAAATCCCTGGCTCTTTCTTGGTCTCCGCAACCGGTCGCATTTATACAAAATGAATGAGTCACAGCGAGGGATTCACTGTGTGCGCCGAGTTTTCAGCCCCCCTTTCGATGCGAGACGTCATTCAGTTTGCAGGGGTGGGGGGGAAGCAGAAATTTTTTGCATCACTTCATGGCAAGGTTTTCAGGAAGTTAGCGCTCAGTGTTTTCAGACACTAGAAAAGGTAAACAAGGCGAACAAATGTACTTACAGACTTGAATAATAAGACAATTGTTCCTCTGAGAGCCTCAGCTTCATCTCAGCATTATAATCTCTCTCTCTCTCTACTCCCTCTTTTATCCCCCTCCAACACACACACACACACACACAAAGTCTGCCTATTTTTTTGTCATTTCTTTTGATGTTGATGGTGGCGGGCATGAAACAGAGATCTGTGGCATTATGAAAACACAGAGGAGCTGCAGGTATGAAGGGTTTTTAACCCACCGACTAAAAAAGTGCCTTTCCTGAAATAGTTTTGGATTCATTACTGATGCACCTTTAAAACGGAGGAGGGAGGGAGGGAGGGAGAACAGACACGTTTGGAGGGGTCCAGGCTGGTCTCCCAGGCAACCCTTCTTCAGAAGACACTCCTGATTCATCCTGTGCGCACACACCCCCCACTTTCCATACATACACATATCATCCTGGCACACACACTAGTGAGAATTAACACACCTTTAAGAGCAAGCAGCCCTCACATCCTCCAAAAAAAAAAAATCACTATCATCACCAAACTATTTAATTGCACAGATGGTTTTCTCACAAACAAGCAGATTATGATAATTTGCTGTCAGTGGGCATGCATTAGCCTGGGACTAGCTTGGCAATTTGAGGCATTAATTAAAAAGGTAGTTTGTGCTTGTAATTCAAAGAAAAGCTCATGTTCAAAATAACGATAATAATCATCATAATTGTTAGGCTCTACTAATGAGTACATGTTCAATGTGAGAATAACAGGTGCAAACTGAGCAGTCTGTAAATACATAAATCATGCATGAGCCCCTTGCATTCAGGTAACCTTAGGAACTGACCAACCGCACATCCAGCAATGGCATCCACAGCACTGCTGCACTCTGGGAAACAGGAAGTGGATTATAACCCAAGCTAGTTAGGTTCCTTGCACCAAACGCGGAGAGTCACTTTATCCTGAGAGTGATTATAAGGCACAGAATCCCATTTTATGAACATGTTCATTCCATTAGTTTCTGTTCAATTAAAAGATTAGAAAAGATGATGTGGCTCTAATTGAAACTTGTCCTGTTGACATTACAGGCTTGGATGGACAAATTTCTAATTAATTACATTGAATAGAGATTAATTCCAGCCTAATCCTGCCATGTAGTGTATTTATCTCCATTAGCCACACTGTGTACATGGATATCTTTCAACAGGCAAATCATGCATGCCCTACTCCAAGCATGATAATGTGGTTTTGGGAACACACTCCGTACACTGGGGCCAAAATTCATGAGATGCACTAAAAATACATTGAAGGAAACTGTGTGGGGAACTGCTGGGAAGAGACTGCTGAGGAGAGAAAGCAGGGATGTGAGAAGGGAGGGAGGCAGATGGCCACCTCCACTGTGAGCGCACTCAGACAGACAACCAGGCCTGGAAAAAAAATGCAGCAACAGCCCCTACAAATGACACCCTGAGAGACTGGTGTCGCAACGCACGACACTAATTCCACTGCTCGGACTCTGCGGTGAGAGCCTGACTCCCACTTATACTGTCAACGGAAAGGTTACTTTTGAAAAATGGGGCCCTCACCATGATTTAATTCACTGACTAACCCCAGGAAGAGGGGCCTTCCCCCCAGGGAGGCTGTGTGATTTAGACTGAGATTACACTTCGGTTTGGATCTTCTTTCTTCTTTCCTCCTCACTTTCACACAGACACTGTGTCACGTGTCCACTACACACACTGAGATAAATTCCATTTCGATTTCATCACCAGATGGAGAGGGAAGCAACAAGCAAAGAGGAGTAAGAATGTTTCCTGCAAGAGCTTTATGTTCAATATACAGATGACCAAACAGCCAAATACAGCCGTAGGTTTCATATGCCAGGACTGTGCAACATTTCAATGTACCTAGATACAATATTGTCTTCCATGAAAGAGCAGGAGCTTTTGTTTTAAGAAAATTCAATAACATGTCTGCATGACGCAGCCTTCTTCAAGTCAATTACAGGGCTGACACTGTGTGCTCCTCCAAAGAATGGAGAATCAAAGAACAATAAAAAGTCAACCTTCAGGACAAGAGGCAATAAGATTTCCTTTTGGGCTGACACTAGGCACAATGGGCTCTGTCTGTCAAATTAATTAACCTGGAAACCTGTTTAATTCCCAGACCCAAATGAAAGAGTGGCCACATCCACAGGAAAGAAATAACTCTGGAGCAGAAGGTAATTGCACGTCGAGGTGATTTGTTCAAAGGCACGCAGGCCACCAGCCTGTTTGGAGTCATGCATATTCTGCAAAGGGTGAGATGTTAATGTTGGATCAATGTAGGGGCAATGTTAGATTAGCAACATGAAGGTCACTGAGCTGCCAGGCCCCTATGTCTCATTTTGTACCATCTGCTTCACAATAATATAATCAGGCTATCTAAGCTCTTCTTTATCACTATAAGCAGAATCAGTGCCTTTGAGGAAAAGGAAAAAACATGTATTGTAATTCCACAGGCACGCTGTATGAGAAGACAAATTCCTACCTCTTCTGCTGTTTATGCCAAAGACAAAGCAGGTGCACTGCAGCTAGGACGATAGACTCTACACTCTCAATTACGATTGTAATCCATCTGTCATACCTTCTCCCTTCTAATTATGTCTCTGTAAAGCAGCTGCTGAGAGCTCAGTAACCATTCACACTCTGAAATGTGAAGGATAGACAGATAATGCACAAATGACCACTGGAATACATAACTGCAGAGAATAGCTCGGTAACAGCAGGCTCACCCCAGGCTATCTTTGAAACTCGGTTATATGACACAGAGCGTGCTCAGATTGTAGGTTATACAAAGCGACAAGCAAAAAGGTAATGTGATAAAATGAAAACACAAAACAAAATATTAACCCTTAGCAGCTGCTGTCGCTCCTCCTTTCCTGTAAGTGTCACATACCTGGTCCTGATTAGGAGCCAGTGTGTCAGTGATAATGATCAGAGGTATTGTATGTGACAGTAACAGACCAAAAGGTGCTGACCTCCCACCCACACAGTCCTCGAATTTTCCACACACCCTATTAGTGGGTGCCTGGGTCTTTGTTTTGATGGCTAACTTCATGGTTCAGTGGACACACATGATAAGTGGGTGCAGCTGTGTTAGTTAGCCAGGAGGACTTTAGCCATGAATTTGATTTTGATAGCAAACGTCTCTCGCCTTGTGTCGGTTAATTAGCTGAGTTTTTGAGCAGCTTCTTGGACCTTGGTGATTTTTCTTTAATCTCAAGTGTCTTTGCAGTATGGAGGGAATTCATTACACCCTGTTTGTGTGTCTTTCTGTGTTATGGCATGCATCTGTGAGAACAAAAGAACAGATACAGATGCCCGAGCTATTGATCATAACTATTTATATGCCAAGGTAAAGAAAATTTCTACAGACATATACTGTGTCCATGGCAACACGTCTTATGGCAAGATTGTAAGAACCACAAATCTGATTGTGGAGCTGATGTACACAGCAAAAGTCCAAAGACCAACAAAAGCCATCGAACGGAGCCTGCCGGCTGGAATTTGTGACTCTTGTAGTTTCATTGTTTTATTTAAATGCTTTATGACTGAACATAATCTCACTTTCATTAGCAATAATGGTTTGGTTCAAGAATTAAAACCAGGTTAGAGAGAAGAGCTTTTTCTACATCACACATTCAAACTGCCCCTGTCTGCATCAAGCTCTTCTGCACTATATTTACACAAACATATGTTGTTGCTCAAAACAGTTTAGTGACCCTGAAAATGGGCCCCTGCTGTTGATTAATCCCAGGATAGTTCTTACATTTACAGTAGATTAAAATATCAATACCTCTATTGCTTTTGTAACAAAGATGCCACAGCCAGTTAACATAGCATGCAGACTCTGTGAGGAAGAAAGAGTGGCACACAGACTGGTTCTAGGTGGGAAAGAGCTAACATAGCTCTGTCTAATGCTAAATGAATGTGCAATTAGTCTATACAAAAAGCAAACTTGTACAGGCAGCATGCTGAAATTTTTACAGAGCTATTTCCTGGCAGTCACTGTGAGGGTCACTTATGTTAGGTGTAAGGCAGAACCAGAGTTCCTTTAATACTGGAGATACTTTCCTTGACCACAGCTTTAAAGGTGCAGATCATAGCTCATCAATTGATCCTTCACATCTTTGAAAGAATGAGCGAGACAAAACTACCTCAGCAACAGCAAGACAACGCTAATGGAAAAATCATGAGCCAGTTGTCCAACTATAGTGGTTTCATCTTCAAGCAGATTTTCTTGTGGTGATCTCAGCTACCTAAGCCCTGCAGCTATAAAACAGAAACAGTTCTTCATCCTCTCTCAAACACACCAGCCATGCTCGTAAAACATCAAGAGTCACATGTTGTGTGCACGGTCAAAGAAAAGGTCAGAGATTGTACAACTTCCCACACAACTCTTTGATTGATTCTTTCAGAGCAGGAGGCCTTACAGAAACTGCAGTTGCTAGCAGACACCAGAATAATTGTTTACAGTCTGACAAGCTATACATCTAAAGATGCAAGAATGTATTTTGGCTTCAGAGACAAACTTTATGATCACACAGGTTGTATTCAGTTAAGAGTTCAAAACCACTAAAGGATGTAGGCGTGTTTGGAAAAAAAAACTGTCTGAGATGAGGTGTGCCCTCTTTGATGCAGCACTGCTGAAAGAGACACAAAATGATGAGGAGAGCCTTAATATAGCTTTCACTATTAAGCATCACCATTGATCATTTAACATTAACCATTTAACAGCAGCAATTATGAGTGTAAGATGTTTAACTAGAAAGCAATTACTGTAAAGTAGAAGGTGTTGAACTACACCTTTAATGACACTGTATGTAATGATGTGAGTCATGATGTGTCATATGG
The DNA here is from genome assembly GCF_900634625.1 of Parambassis ranga. Taxonomy (NCBI): domain Eukaryota; kingdom Metazoa; phylum Chordata; class Actinopteri; family Ambassidae; genus Parambassis; species Parambassis ranga. Next base: position 6,632,969 of record NC_041028.1, on the reverse strand, counting down.
CCATCCGTAATGTGTCCTCTTAAAGTGCAGAAAGCATCATCTTCTTCACACAGAATTCAAAACAAATCACAACAGAACAAAACCCTGCTCTGTGATAAAAATTATGACATTTTCAATAGTGGCTGCTGAACAGTTTTGATTTAAGATTACCATTTATTTTTTTTCAACAATGCCTGTTTCTTGTTTCGAATTGATTTCTGCCCCCATTTCTGCCAACACTGTCCAGCAAAACAGGCATTTTTGGAAAGTGGAGACCGTGGCTGCAAACAAATCACTGCAGTGCAATTGTGACACGACACAAGGGGGAACTACACTTCCAATCTCTGCACCTACAAGCCCTCTGTCCTTCTCTGAATCTAAAAAGAGAGCTAAATGTCAATGCCGTGAAATGGGCCAATTTGGGCAGATTAAAACAATCTTCATGTTAATAATGTTGCTGATGCTGAGACACTGCACATACTGTACCGCAGATGGACATCATGACCTCATCATCCTTTTCACTTTGGCTGGCATGCCTCCTAGTTTGTTAATCATTTCAGTTTATGTTTTGGCAGCTGTTCACATACAACTACTGTGAGCTAGCATCTGACATTTTTGCAATCTCACTTTAAAGCATTTTTATTTTCCTCAAAATGCTAATCGTACGCTGCACAAATGAGCCTGTTTTTCCACATGAACTTTACATTGGAAAAAGTGTTGTCATTAAAATTGTGTGAGTGGATTATGCTTCTTGAATTAACTGCAGTGCTGTTTGTGTTGCAAAAAATAAAAATACATTTTCTTCATCTTACACAGCTCATTACCATATGGAGCTTCTAGCAAGGACTGTGGTGGAGGGCAGGCCTACTTATTTCAGATAAGTGCCCCTGCAGTCTTTACCAGAGTTTGAAAAGCATACACAAAAGGTACACACACACACACATGCACACACATATTTTGAACAAGAATTTGCTTAGTGTGAGAGCTTGCTGCTGTGCCATTCATCATGCACATGAATTAATCTCTCTCACTCATTAGGTGGAAATTAATAGTGTCGCAAATTACTGCACGTGGATATCACATAAGGCGGAACGATAAATCACAACCTTTATGTATAAAAGCCGAACTCTAGAATTGACACTTATGGTTGCTGCCTCGTACACTTTATGTCCCATCCTTTAGCTGAAGGCTGTACACAATTAAAAGAGGTTCAAGTTAAACCGTTCCCCATTTTGACCATGTGCAAGCCTGAGAAGTGTGCAGTCTGACGGTAATCCCCTGGGTTTATCTGTTCAGTGAGCTCAGTGCTTTGAGTCCCCACGTATCCCTCCTGTCTGTCAGCCGTGGTCTGGCTTCCTTTAGACTCCCCATAGCCCAGCGGTCCCTTAGGAGCTTTGTGGTTGGAACTGTGGGTCGCAAAAATGCTGTTTTCTTCCCCAGGGCATTTTCAATGTGGGCACAGTGGGTGCCTTTTGTAGCCAGCTGATGTTTCACATGTGGAGGGCGAGTGTTGAGGAAATGCATGTATTCACACTAAAGCTACCTATTGGCTAAAATTAGTCATGGCATGTTTTTGATGCAATGCAGAAGCAAGAAGAGACACGGTCAGGTCAGGATATATATGCCCCGACCAAGGAACTGAAGCTAAAAGTGAATAACAGAGAGCACAGCATGTTTACAGAGTTTGAAGGGAGAAGGGATTGTATATTGTAGCATTTAATGGGTGCCCGACAGTGTCAAGTGAAAGTGAGTCCTGTCGACACAGGAAACAGCACAATACAGACAGAGCAGAATGGGGCTTCTTATGGTTGCTCGGGGATTGAATAAAGCCCAGTTCATTTGCTGCATATCACGTTTTGTTACATGGTTTCCGACAATTCCTCATATTTTATCTGTGGCGCTGGCAATGGGCGTTTTATATCCTTCCTATTTCCCCTACCTTTCAGCTCGTTTTAAGCTCCTCCGTGTCATGATGGTGTTTTTTCTCCTTTTGGAATTTCTCCCTTCTTGCTTTCAAGCCGAAAATCAAATCTATAAATCAAAGGAAATGGGAGAAAGACACGGGAACTGAAGGGCATTTAAATCCTTTCAGAGTTCCCAAAGCTTCAGAGAACGAAATAAACAGGAAATTAAAATGGAAGCTAGAAATGGTGGCAATCCCTCTTTTCAGAGGATTGAAACCAGGTGCATTTTTAACGCTTCCGTCTGCTTTATATTCTGTTCTGTTGAGAATGGATCTTCCTCTCCTGTTGTTATTTTTATAAAGGAATTATATAGTTACTGAGAAAAGCTAGCTATGCCAAAAATTTGCGAAATTCTTTTTATCAGATTTACCATAAACATATCATGCATATTATGAAAAAAATGTCTCAGTCTTTCTTTCCATTGTCAGGCTACACGTAGCCATCGACAGTGTGTGTTCAGTTGTTGGCTGACCTTCAGAGTAAACCTTATTTGCATAAAAGCATATTAGACAAGGTGCTGCCACCACTAAGAAAACAAATTTGTTCACACTAGACAAACACATTCATGATGAAGTGAGTGACCACAATTCACCATTGACATCCCAAACAGTGCCAACACGTGCCCATGCACAGCCAGACTGTACATAGGAGTACATTTAACATAGGATATCAAGTAATGTGTAACCATGCTAATATTTGCATGCACTGCAGGTAGCTTGTAATTACCAATCATAGTGGGCTGCTTAAAATTTGACCTGACTATTGTGCAGTTAAAACGCTATGGTATGAAAGCCAGTGGCAACATATGGTTAAATATCCATGGGAAAAAAAATGACAAAAAAGGGGGAACACTTCCAATTTCATACATCACAGTGCCAAATACAGTTTTACTATTGCTTTAACTTTTTGATGCTGTCCCCTAAATCTTGATACAGAGTTGGCAGTGAAAAGATAGGCGACAAGACAGACGCATGCTGTGTTTTACTCTGAAGGGCAAGCATTCCTTTAGGGAAGAGTGACTGATTTCAATGCCATCACGTTTGTCTCCCTCCTCTCATTCCACTCCACTCCACTTTAAAGTTGTCTTTAAAACTAGCACAAGCCAAGCAAGTCCTCAGTATGAGGGTAGAGAAATTAAGCTACATAATAAGTAATTAGCCCCCTCTATTGGTCAAATATAGAACAACATGATTGAGAAGCTAACCATTTAGCACTTAATTAGGAGGCCAGCTCCGGGCGATCTGTCTGTTCAAAATTTAATAGTAATCCCTCTCGTAGTTGTTAAGGTATTTCATCCTTGGAGCTAGGCTGGTGCAAAGATTGTTGAGACAACTCAAAACCACAAAAGTCAACATCATAACATCACCACAAGGAATGTCGGGAAAACTCCAAAGTCAGGTGAGATCCTGAACCATGCAAAATTACATGACAATGCAGGCTTAAGAGTGGAGATATTCCAAGCTATCTTTAGAGCCATGCAGCTAGGCATGACTAAGAAGGGGCCCTGTTAGTCAAATTAAAGTTAACTAATTAGGCTCTTTCCCTCAGAAAGAAATAAAGTGCAATGCATTGTATTGCAGACATTTAGTTGAAAGCTCACAATGGCACATTCAGATAGAATATACGACTCTCACTCCTACATCTGTGCCGAGCGAAAGGCTATCACAAGCAAACATTATGAGTCATGTAATTCCTAACAGCCTCTTTGCAGCATTTTAATTAAAGCTAAGCCTAATGCCTACGCATGCATCACATTCACTATGATCACCTAAGCAATGCTATCGATTAACATCCTATAGATCCTCTCACATAATGTCAAAATGGATGTTGATATTGAGCATTAATTTCAGGCAACAATTCTTAATCAAATAAAAATCAGCAGCGCCTTGCTGCACAAATCCAGAGAGATTTATTGCTCATGGCGCTTTGATCAATATTTTTTTCTGTCTTGAGTTGATGTGTGAATGAGAAATATAAAACTTAAACATAATCACATCAAAATGCCAGTTATATGAAAAATGATACGTCTGGTCCATTCATTCAGATGTCTCCTCTACAATAAATTACACACCATCAAGCTGAACTTATAAATCACTGTACTCTGAGGCAAAGGAGTGAGAGACATGCTTTCCTTTTAAGTGGAGGCTTACAATTGAACCTGAGGCACTCGAGTCCATAAATCGCAGCATCAATTATTAACCCAAATCTGTTTTAATGTGCCAAAAGAAACCCCAGTGGGCAAGCTAATGCAACTAGCAGGAAACGAGCATAACAGATAAAATGACCAGTGCGGCCAGAGTTGGCCCCTCTTTACGTCGGAGCTACTCAAGAGTACAGGAAAGCATCAAACACAAAACCATCCTGTCAGACGTTAGGGGCCATCAGGAGCCATATTAGCAGCTAAATAATAGAGAATTCCATTCATTTGAAAGTGGAAATATGTTGGTAGATTGAGCCTTGAGGCCATAATTGATGAAGGCCTCTAAGACACAGCAGTGTAGAGGGGAGAAACAGCAAAGCAACAACATCCACCCGTCCGCTCCCAGGATGCTTTCAGAAATCACATGTATGCAAGTTTACAAGGTGATACAAGTGATTTGAAAGTGCACTGAAAGGAAACAGCAAACCATTAAGAGATGACCTCTGCAATCAAAACGTAGCTGCAGGGATGTGAGTACATCATGATCACAGGCTGAGACCAAAAGCAAATAGGAATGCATTTCCTTCAGGGTCAGTCATTCTCTGTAAAGTTCATATTGAAGTAAATGATTTCTGGTGTTTTATTAACCTGTGCAAGGTGCTCAGAGAGTAGTGCAGGAGGTACCGTGCATTCTTTGCTGCAGCGAGGAAAACATCATTCATCATCATATCACAAACAGAAGTAGGAAAACGTAGATGTTGAAGCTTCGAAAAGAACAAATTGTACAAACTAAACAGGGCGAGATATTTTTCTCTGTTCTGACTTCAGGAAATCATATAAATCAAGTTGAGGCACTGATGACATTTCCCTTCCTTCCTCTATTTATTATTTAATTATTCATCATGTTTTCTGTGGAAAAAAAGTCATGCTGATATGGGAGCTAGCCCTAATTTTGAAAAGCGGTGTTTGCCAGCAAAACAGCAGTAACCCAATTCCCTGCGCTCTGTGTACATGATGCAAAACCTGTAACAGTTTTTTGATATTCACACATTAAAACGTTGCTTGGGGCAAACTATACTGCTGCTACACATCTAGCCAGTGAGTGTTGGTTGTGGTTGTTCTTACTTATTTAAGAAATCGGCTTTATTTCCTCCCAGTGATCACTGGGGAGGCTCTCCAGGACACGTTCACATCTGCTTCTTCATCTGACAGAGGAAAGGAGGGGAGTGTGTGAGATGAACACTGAAGCTGTCTTATTAGTGCTTAACTCTCCTGCTTAGGGCTCTGGATTGACAGAAAAAAAAGAAAGAAGCATTCATGCAGGCTCCACCATAAACAGTGGCAGTGATAAATATCTACTGTCACTTCCAACATGACTCACTTCGTCTGAGTCTTAGCTTTAGTGCACACAAAGGAGGCTGGAGCTGAGCAACCATACACTGCTGTAAAATCTTTATCAGATTACAAATAATGGATGCACTCTATAAAATAGCTTATATTACTAGAGTGAGTTGAAGTGGAACACAGTTCAGCATCGAATTGTGAATAATGAGCATAATTTTATGAAAGCACACAAACACCGATACAGGTAAAAAGCCATATAAGCCCTCATTACTCTTAGAATGAATGGCCCATTCATGTCATTTTATGTAGGCTTCAGTTGCTTACCATCTTCAAAGAGGTCACTTCAGACCACAACAGACCAGCTCCATGTGTTACAGTGAATGTGTTTTTTATATTATATTTTATGTGTGTAGTGTCAAATGATATCATACAATATATCATTCAGAGCATTATATTCATCCAACGATTTCCCCTTCAAACAAACATTTGGCGACAGTAGGAAAGAAGAAACCTCCAGGAGTAAACCTCCTGAACGACCTCACTCAAGTCAGTGGGCGACTGCCTCGACCGGGTGGGGTGAGAGGGGAGCTTTTGTTGAGAAACAACAAACAAAGAGGTTGATGGGGCCAGTGACCTGTAGCTCTGGAGGCAGCAACACCTGCAGAAAGGCAAAGGAAAGGAAAGGACAGAAAGAAAAAGGCACACATCTCAAGAAGAAAGAAGCTTGAGACTTAAATGAGGGCCTTGTTTTCTCATCTATGTACATTTGCTATTAGTTCATTACAGAGCAAGAATGTAGCAAGAAAGCGATCTCGTGTGGCAGCCATCTATGTAGTTTTTTGTGCTGTTCTGCAATTATGTCAAGTCGCACAGATGCCAGGTCAATGAAATAATAACAGCCTACATCTACCTGTAGTGCTGGTACACTTATATAAAATAAATAAATATGTAAGCTATTTTTTAATAGCTTGCATATTTTTAACAGCTGCAGCATCTCTAACAGGGTGGTTCAGGGTCACTTAAGTCAACCCTTACTACAGGCTTTATCTACATGGAAAGATTTAAGCCTAATTCTAAAAGGTAGAGAGGGGGTTTGCCTCCTGCTGCAGCTACAAAAGAGCAACCTGGTAGGAGGTGGAGCTGGGTAGAACTAGGGAGAATAAACCACGGACTTAAGCTGCAGGAAAATTAATATGGGGCCTGACATCATTCCAGTAAAACCCTATATTCACACTGACAGCATATTTTCTGTGAGGCCACGCATGTAAAACCATAGATATAAAGAATTTGCGAGCTGAACACTGAAGCAAGCTACACCTTTTAAAGTGCTTTTCATTTCTGAATTGTAGTATCGTTAAAGTATAAGTCCATATATAGTATTTAAAACCAGCATAAGTCCACTTAAGGACATGGTGGTGCTGTAATGGAGAATCACACAAGTAAAAAATAAAGGGAAAGTAAAGCCTTATAATTGATTGAAAGATTCATATTGGTTAATAAGGCTAATAGTCTACATAATTAGTTTATAATCTCAAAACAGTCCTCTTTCAAATGCTTGTCCCCAACCTATTATGAGGCTGTCACTTGTTCTGTGCATGTCCATGAAGCTTTCCTCCCCCAGCATAAACAGATGCAAATCAGGGGGATTAATGACTCTAAATTACCCATAGGTGTGAGTGTGACTTATTATGTGGATCAGTGATTGCTCTGTGATAAGTCTGTCCAGGTTGTTTTTCTTACTTTATTCTACTGAATGCAGTGAAAGACTCCTCAGGCTCTTGAATAAGAATGAAAAAGCTCAAGTAAATAAACGATTTTTGTGAAATTAGTCTTACATCAAAGCAGCAGCAGAATGAAAATCAGCATGTATTACCACAAACTAATGCAAACTTAAGATCACAACAGTGAAGGTTTGAGATTGAGTCGGCGGACAGATGCATCAAACTTCAAAATAAACATCAAAACAATCCCAGTATACCTTTAAAAGACACTTGATGGCCTGTTTTTGAAATATTAATGTTGTGGATGTCACTCCTTTTCTCTGTTTTTGGTTTTTCTTGCCTGCCTTTTGTTATTCTTATTTCCTGATTCCTTGTATTATTATCCTCCCTGCCCTGACCTCTCTTGTATGTGTCTCTTCCTTACCTTCGTCATGTGTTCCTTCCTGTTTTATTTTATTCTGTTAGTTTACTTCCTCCTGTTTCCCGCCTCCTTGCCTTTTATGTTGTCGAGCCTTGGACTTTGTGTTTTCGACTTTGGCTTTTAGAATAAAAGCTCACATTTTGTGGGATCAATACCTTCTCTGCATTTGGGTCGTCTTTAACCAAAACCTGAGTAAAGAAGATGCAGTAACTAGCTACTAGCACAGTGTGTGCAGTAAGGTATTAGTAAGTATATTACAATAACACAACTATGAATTATTTTAGTTAAACTCTGATATTGTTTGTACATTAGCAAGCTGCGAAATTACAATTCAAAAACAATAGGGATTGGTCCTTTAATTGACCATAAGACTACTTTCCTCTTGGAAAGGAAGGAGTGCAAAATCCAATTATGACCAATCTATTACCATTTATACCTCCAGACCTGATGGCTTACACTAGAGGACATTTAGCTCCAGACACCTGATGAATTATAGGATGAGAAGCTCATGACAATGCATAGAATAAAGGCATCAGGACCTCCTTACAGCCATATCTCCATATGATAAAATATCAGTAGAGATTAAAAAGAATCTTTTAAGAACCCAGGCATGTGCTTTGGCAACCTTGCTGTAAGGCAGATTAGCTGCTGTTCTTTGGCAAAATAGGAAAAAGAATTATAATCAATGTGACTTTAATTAAATCTGGTGTACTTGCAGCTATAAACATGATTAATCTATATCTTATTTTCATAGAAAATGCAGTGTGTTTTCTTCCACAGGATACATGAGCTAAAGTTTACCTCTGAGTAATTAAGATTGAGTACCTCTCATAAATGCCAGGCACAGTGGGATTTGAAGCAGGATTGGCAGCCCTTTAGAATTCCTCCATTTTTGTTTCCAAGTACAGCGACAACATGCAGAGGACATATGCTGCCAAACACCCTGTGCACCAACAACAAAGAAAAAAAAATCATCCTCTGCTTGAATGCATCAAGCAGCAATAGAAACGGTATAATAGCCCTGAAATCGTACAGCTTTTTAAAAAGCTAATGTGAGCACGCTGTCCTCCTGTATGCAATAAGCTACTTTGTTTGTTGAAAACTCACCAAGTGGCAAAAAAGCAGCTGCTATCTCTGCAGTCTCAAGGGGCTAGTTAATTTTAGAAAGATAATCTCCTGCAATATGCTGAGGGATTAAGACGTTAAAAGTCCCAGCATAGGAAGACGATAAGGCTGTGTAGTCACGGGCTGCAAGAAGTGCGTTTTAGGGAACAGAGAAGTATGTGACTTATCATGCTGATCAGCATGCAGATCAGGAAAAACAAACACCAGTTGTTCAATGACACGTCTATGTAATTTGCCACTACCCTTCTTGTCTGTGAGCCACAAATGATGATGATGATGACGGCAGTTCATCTTTGGCTATTAGCATTGTCTCCCAAGGCTGTATTGCAGTACTTTCTTCAGAGATTACCTGCAGCAGAGGAACGCCACACTAAAGCAGGGGGTGTACTGTCTATGGCTTAATCAATGTCATTTGCATATTCAGGATAAAACTAATCCTCATCAGAGGTTTTCCACCTGAGGCCCTTTCTTGTCCTTTCCAAGCAATCCTTCTCTTATTAAATGATCCCTTGACAATATTCACCTTGCCAGAGAGAACAAAGCACATTCCTACTGTGTGCAGAGGGAGGGAATACTGCTGGGATGTTTGGGCTCAGCGTGAAAGTACGATTTGATGCAGAGTATAAAGACCTGAGCTGAATGTTGGGCAGACATGCTATAATGCTGTTTGGGTCTGGAAGTCAACCAAACAGCAAGTTCCAGGTGAATAACAATGTGTGGATTTGTAGGAATGAAGGTTCAAAGACTGTGGGACCACCACAGCCAGATCAGCCTGACCACCCGCCTGCTTTTTGGGCCGCAGCCAAGGTTTTTAAAAACTCAGCCAGGGGTAACAGCCGGGGTCCTCCTGCTGTTTCACGTAACATGCAGGGCAGGAAAAATACAAGCAATATACCTGAAGCCTCTGGATGGAAGAGCCATTCCTCTGTTTGCAGGATTTGTGTCACATTAGAGGGATGCTGAGGAGAAAAGAACTAGGGTTTCAAAATATCCCTCAAGGCCCCTGTATTGTGGAGACATCCTCCTCCCTCTCACAGGCTCCATTCTGCATAAGATAAGCAAATTTACACTGGCAGACAAACGTGACATTTTCCTGCTGCAGGAGCTGCTTAAGAGGAGGCTTCATAGGTGGGCAAGGCTGATAAGACGACTGCTGGGATTGGAGGGACTGGAAAACCAGCGTGAAAAGGAGATGACAGAAATCAGCAAGTGGAATTTCTCGATCCTTTCATTTTCAAACATCTCTTATGCAAAGATCCACAAACAGGGTGAGGTTAGAGCACTGGTGACCCGTCTGCATAAGACTGATGTTCTTCTGCAAGCTTATTTCTTTATGGTAATGTCTACCTCGGGGTGCTGTTTGGCTGTCTTTCCTGGCTGAGGTTCATAAGAATCTCACCCTGTTTATAGGCTATCAAATGGATTACAGACTCATTATCAACAGTGCTATGCGGCCACAGAGGACTGTCGTTTACACCACATTTTCACTGTGTCAGCCACAACACCAAATTACATGGCAGGAGAGAATCAAGGTGTATGTGTTTCTTTGTGCATGTGTGAGCGTGTGCAGACAAAGTAGCCGCACTAAAGGCATTGCTGATTTGGTTTTACACTGTGTCTCATGTCTGAAGTTGGAGCAAAGTGATTGGCTGTTAAGTTTACCAACAGATTTACAGTTCAAGACCATAGGAGGGAATTACTGTCGAACCCACAGCAGCAGTATATTCACCAGTATCTTAAAACAAATGGTTATTACCACATTATTTCTGCTCTGTTTTTCTTTTTACTGCCCTGACTGTGGTGTTGCACTAAACCCAGATAATCATGTCGACTGCAGTGCACTGTGGCGAGGCACGTTGCTGTGATGTAATGCGATGTGAAGCTCTCTGAAGGTTGTTGGGCTCAGCGACGCCATACACGAGACAGTTTAACATCAGCAGCCATTATGAATTTACCTGCAAAAGGTGATGGGAGAAGAAGCTAGTGTTATTCAGCTTGGAAATGACAGGACTGGCCAGAGTCTTTCTAAATCAGATTGATGATCCATTTTCCCTGCCCCGGGGCCATAGTAATGTAAGGGCCTGGGATCCACCGAGGCTGCAAAGAGACAGATGGGACCTTGGCTGCTATGACCTTGCTGAGCTAATATTTCTCCCAGGCCTTGTCTGTTGCCTCATCATTAAAGGTGCCATGGCTATTAACATTGGGGGAATACTTCAAAGACACTGTTTACTTGGACAGGACACAATACCAGACAAGAAAAATCGCAGCAGCATGGTAACAGGGCAAAGAGGGATTGTTTGGCAAATGGTGAGTGTCGCGTGTACAATATGTTTCAGAGATATCTTGGAAAGTCACACAGTGCTGTACATATGCAGCATTTATTTTTAACCAGTCGCCTTTACAATGCTACTGATAGGATGAGGAACAACAATTAATCTGCAATTATTCATGTATATTTTGTTTTCATCAGATCAGATTGCATTCTCATTGTATCACATATTTTGCAAGGCACTGCATATTCTTCAGCATAGAGCTTGTTAGTCTTCACTTTGTGTCACTGAAATTTCGAAAAATTATTTCTAGTTTCAGACTTTTATTTTCAGCACCTGCCTTCACCACATTCAAAAGCTAAGAAGCCCCAAAACTTTGTGGGACATTGAGAGTGCTTCACTCCCACTCTCACTCCCATTCTAACATCATCTGGTCTCTCATTTCAGCTGCCAGCTGTGGCACAGATCTGACAATTCGCACTTAGCAAAAGGAGAATAAGACCTCTGGCACAAACAGCAATTTTTTTTCCAGGACATTGTTGCAATCTCCCTTATTTTCCCAAACTTTTTGCCACTCTAAAAACAAATCCGGACACAGAAGGACACTAAGGAGCTATGTTTCCATGGAAACTGTGAATGACAGCTAACGACCAGCGTTTCCGTGGTAGCAGTAATTGACACCTACTGATCAGTGTTCCCATGGTAACTTTCAGAGACACCTGCTGACCAGTGGTACCAAGTGTCACAAAAAAGAGGAAACAATGGCTCATAGTTGGTGGTTTGTAAACAAACTAGAAAAAGTGAGGAGTGCAATGAGGGCACATTTCTTCAAGAAAAGTAAGCGGACTAAAGAGGTACTAACCTTTTTTAGGTACATGAAGCTTGGTCAGTGCTGCTTTTTGGTTGAAAAAGTTTTAAATAGCATAATAATTGGTTATAATATTGGTTTAAAACAACCCAAGATCGAAGTGCTGTGACCTGTGTGTGTGTTTGTAGCACAGAACACCTAACATTTTGCCTCCAATTAGCTATTGAGCCCATTCAATATTGATCCTTATGTCTGTGAGTGAGCTACATGTTCAACATGTGTTTTGTCATACTTTCATTATTAAAAAGGTCATGGTGCTGTTTTGTGAGATTTTAGGCCTCAGAATAAATCCACCAACATTAGGAATAAATTGCAATGCCAGAGTCGGACCAGGAAATATGGTCTAGAAAGCAATCCAGCAGGTCACAGTTACTCACCGCCAGCTAGTAAGAGAGAGATAAGGAAATAATCAAAACAGGCGAGGGCCAACTTTAGCCAGGCTGCACTGACAGATGGGTTCCCACTTTTATTCTTTGGTACCCATCCTCCGTTATTCAATTCAAATCAACGCACTGTTTGTTGATATGTGCAGGCTGTTGGAGGCTGTTTAGTCTTATAACCTTTCTGCTACTTTAGTGCTTAGTATACAATAAAGCAAGTGAACAGCCCTCAAGCCCAAAATCCCTTATCTCCAATTTCTTATCGCTCATTAGCTTTGGCCTGTGATGAGTGTTGGAGGTTTGCAGGGGGGGATTATCTATTGAAATATGGTTTCATTTTGGAAAGACTTTATCAGCAAAGCTATTTAAATTTTGATAATGAAGAACACTGTAAATCCCCCAAGTGCCCTTGTACCGCAGTGTACACATGGCACAACAGTACGCAGCAGGTGGTAATCGTTGTGTAATCACTCAAACAACAGTACACATCCGAGCCCCCTGAGCCTGCAGCCACTCCCCAGGCAGCCCAGCCCCTGATATTTACTGGCCTTATGATTTGTTCTGGGATCTAAGCAATAAGTAAAGCCTCCTTGTGGCCTTGAAGCCAGATTGGATTGCAAAAACATGTTGCACCTGGTGCAGTAAGAATGGAAAGGAGAAGCGGCAACACTGTCTGTATTCACTATCTGATAGCTGCAACCTTATTGAAAATCTGATAATGATATTTGGTGAGCTTAATGGCTTCCCTCTGCAGGCAACAATCAGTCTCACTCAATCCTGTTTTTGTACCCACTGCTCCCCACCGCCCCCCTTCCCCTCCTCTTTTTCATCTTCTGCCTTACTTTCACAGCATGCGGCTGACAGAGAGGCATGATATACGGCTGCTCTGCTCTGTTTTAGAACCCGCGGCACCACATCATTTTTCCTTTGCATTTTGTTTTCAAGTAGAATTAGTGTCTGCGTTAGTGAATAATCAATGAGAATCACTGCAGGTGATCAAAACGAGCCTGTCTGCTGGTTATGTTTATTCTATGGCTTCATTTCGCTCAGACTCAGCCACTGAACAGCAGTTCTGAAGCTAACAGGGAATCCTTGTCCTGCTCAGGGACACCTCGGTAGCAAATGGACTGTTGTGACACAGGCTTGAACCTGGTCTTCACCATTTCCTTATTACACCCTCTGCTCGTTTATAGTAAATGTATGATGTCGATGCATGATATCTGTACCCATCTAACATGAAGGTGCAATAACCCAATTTGCCCACAGGCAACATTAAAGTTTAATCTAATGTGTTCCAATGGGGTCATACAGACTTCCCTGAGAGGTAGTGTGCTACATCTAAAGCCAGGGTTATCTGCTGTTGTGGTTCACTTTAACCGCAGACATTTTTATTACAGGTTCTTCCAGAAGCTTGAACAATACATCACTTCTTCTGAAATACCTGAAGGCATCACATTGGCATTTTCATTGTACCACATTTGCAATAATTAACAGAGCTAACTTTTTATTGTGATTAATAATGGAGTAGAAGATAGCATTATTGAGCCACACATTAAATTGCACTCATTAAATTGACTTTCCTGAATGCGCCAACTCAGACTACTAAGCAGGCCTGTGAAAAGGTCAATGTGATCGTTAGATAATTTAGCTGAGGAACAATTATGAAATGGTCTAATAATGAGTGGGTGACACTGCCCTCTCAGCAGAGCTGGATCCATTTGAGTACTCTCAATATCAATCATGTTAGTTAACCCGCTTCTTAATTAAAGCAATAATTTTTTTTGGCCTCTTTCAAAAAAAATAAAAATAAATAAAATGAAATGAAAAAAAACATCCTGTGGCATATTGTGACATCTACTCATGTGTACATGCTAACCATCTAGCCCTAAACCAAACCCTTACTAAATGCACCTAAATGGGCTGCAGAGTTAGTGCATACATATTTTAAAGGACATTTCACAAGGACTTCAGTGCAGCTGGTGTTTGTGTAAAGCATAGATATCCCAATCCCTTGCAGACTGATCACAACATCCATCCAACTCTTCAATGTTTGCTCTCTGGACAATAAATTGGACCTCAGTCAAATCCAACAGATATATGTGGTGAGAGTTCAGACACTGCTGCAGCTTTGTTTACATAGAGAGAACCGCCATCCAGGTAGATCTGCCTCCCTGTCCTCTGACCTTGCTGTGGTGGCTAAAGTGCTAATCTCTAGTTACTTCTTTTCAATGGTGGAGAGTAGGGTATAAACTCTTCTAGTTATGTTTTTAGTATGCTGTAATAAAATTACTAGTTTTACACCTTGCTCTGCTCCTGAAATTCTTTTTTCATAACGCAGCACATCAAAGTAAGTGTTTTCAGTAGCTCATGGCTATTTGTTAGAAGCAACAGCGGCCCCTCTGGGAGTGCTTGTTTTACTACATTCTTTTTTGGTCATCAATGATACTGAAAAAGAGAAAACATTCGGGAAGTTTTATTCCCTCATCAGCTTTGCCACAAATTCAGTTCAAATACAATATTTTCCATCTTGTGCAGGCAAATGCCTTTGAAGCAGGGGCAAAGTTAGGAATGGTTCCAGAAGACCAACTATCTATTTTGCTACCTTCAGCACTCCATAGCTCCATGATTAAAGCCAGTCTATTCTATTGATTGAAAAGGAAGGAGAAAAACCCAGAACCTTTCTACTCCTCACTCTCCAATTCTCCATCTCTAAAAGCAGTGGAAAAACCTTGACCATGTCCAGGCAATTTGGGTGTAGTGGGCCTCTCCTGTTGCACTCAGTGACTCTGGCCATGCTCTGTTACCTCATCTCATCAGCTGGGAAAGTATTTGTGCTTGTAGCTCCAGAGAAGCCGGCCACGAGTTAAATTGAGTTACCTGTTCAGAGATGGTTTCATTTTCCACGGATGGCCCCGGAGATCCTTGATGGAACTGCTAACTGCTCATCACCCCTCATGTACCCCAGTGTCTGTCTGAGGAGAAAGCAGCGGCACGGGCGACAGCGCTGTGGCTCAGGTGGCACAGACAGCTGGCTGCAGGATCCATCACACTATCTCAATGGTAGAGTGCAGTCAGATAAACCTGTTCCGCATAGACATTGCCTTTTCTACCTTTCACCAACGTGGGGGGAAAAAAGCTTTTCCAATTGGCATTTCTTTCTTTTTCCTCAATAACCTAACACAAGCTACCACATACTGCAGTCACTGCTTTTCTCAATTTCACTAATTCTTTACAGAACCAAAATGGCCACGCATGAGTAGACATACATAAATCAGGAAATGATAAATGGGCAACAGATTTTCTGAATAAGATAATGATTCATCTATATTATACATGATAATACCTATTGATTAGGACATAATGGAGTTCTAAGATAAGTCAATCTACTGCAAGTGATATAGAATGGGCTGAGGCTTGACTCTTGTAATGCCTGTCTATACTGATAACCACAGGGCGGAAGATGAAAAGTGGGGAGGAGAGGTGTAAAGGACTGATGTGGGAGATAAGAGCAGAGAGGATAAACGAAAGAAGAGAAGTAAATGAAGAGAGGAGAGGAGGAAGCAGTGAAAGATTGAAAGAAGCAGGAAGCAGGTTTAGTGGGGGAGGAAAAAAAGAGGAGATTTAAGAAGAGAGAAACAAGAGGTGACAAAATGGAGAAAAGAAGAGAAAGGAGAGAAGAAGATAAAAGAGCAGGGGAAGAGCAGACAGTCTGCCACCCCACAGACACGTCACACAATTTACTATGTTCTGGCCCATAATGTTTTATAGCACAATCACTGATAGCGCAGTAGTCAGTAGCGATCTCATTTCACAACCCATATCCTTCAGTAATGTGAACACAAAGGGAGAAGCAGAGCCATTAGCAGCGTCCAGTACTCAGCTACTGCTACTCAAGCATAATTGGCTTCCATGCAAGGAAGCTAGAAAGGGTAAACAGCAAGCAATCATATTAACTCCTGTGAGTCCTAATTGAAATCCGTTAACAATCAACATAGATAATAGAGGCTGTGGAGACATGGGCCAGTTCATACCCCAAGTCGCCTTTCCTGCATGCTGCTCTCATGTATGCTGATAATGCGTGATGACATGGCTTTGGATTGTAATCAAGAGTTGTATGCTTGTGTTCATGATCCATGAGTCACCCAAATATCTGTAAATGTGAGCATAAAGTTGAGATTTTGTCTCGGTCAGTTATTCTAAATTACAATCAATTTTGGTTTCCAGTGCAAATTAAGTTGATTTGCTAATGTTATCGTAAATGCAATCAAAATTATCCAAGAGCACAAAGATCAATATCATGCTCATATCTGGTAGTTAAATATAAAGATGGAGTCAGTTAATTAATTTAGCATATGAAGACGGATCCGGTGGGAGACAGCAAGTCTGGTGAAGGTAACCAGCAAGTTTATGTTCATTATTTCACAGCTTATTTCTTATTCAAGTCCCGTCCTGCATCATAAGTGCTGAAGTCAGAGCTACTAATCAAGAAACAGCCATATAAGGAGGACTGAAAAAGGCCATCTATGTTTAACTAGAACGTAGGTGGCAGGATCATGAGATACCACCTTTCAGTCTCTTCTGATGCAGTCCTGGCAACCCTCCACAGGAAGTCTCACCACAATTCTTACTGCAGTTTCAGGTCATTAACAAGCCTTTAGTCATGAGAATTTCAGGTGGGTACCAACCACAGATGACCTAAATTACAAACTTGGAACTACTATAAATGAAGATGGCTCCTGATAGGTGAAACATTTTCTAATTTAGCATAGGATAAGGGAGAGAAAAGGATGCATTACATGCTTCACCAATTCAGTTAAGTCTTAAACCACTAGATGGTGTGCTTGTCCATTCACACTTACAGTACACGAGAATGCACTGAATGCAGAGCATATGGAACGGCAAAGCAGCTCCTTGTGACAAGCAAACAATCCGTGTGAAACTCCATTTTAACAAAGAACTCATCCAGACTGCAAATTCACCCAGGGAGAGAAAAGAAATAAAAGTCAATGCTCCAAATCTTTATCCAGACACTGACTCATTCATATTTGAGAATCTGGCTGGCAGCCATGCTGTTAAAAGACAGAATAAATACAGAGCAAGGGCGCGTATGTTCAGTGTTGGGGAGTAACGAATCACATGTAACGCTGTTACGTAATTTAATTACAAAATAAACGTATTTGTAATTAGTTTAGTAATACAGGAGAAAAGTATGTAATTAAATTACAGTTTGGTGGGTACCAACCACAGATGACCTGAATTACAAACTTGGCACTACTATAAATGAAGATGCCTCCTGATAGGTGAAACGTTTTCTGATTTAGCATTTTTAACACTGATGTAAAGTTTAACATGATAAATGCACTTTAGACTATATGAACTGTAACACAACAAACAGCTAGGCTCACAACTATACAGAGCATTTTGATTGACTATTACAAGCTGGGAAAATGTCAGATAACCATGTCAATTAACTTTATAAGACCTGCTGATATATCTCATATTTACACGTTTGCCTGAGGAAGGACTGATGGGGAGTTACATGACTATTTACATAACAACTAGGCCCGTCCATAACTTTAAGTGACGTTAAAACTAACAGATAGCACTAGCTATTTATTGATTAGCAAACTGTTATGCTAATTGTTAATGACGTTATCAATCGTCGTTCTGCAACAGCAAATAACATCACTGACAGCTTTCCTTTTTCCCTCCCCTGGGCTCATCATATATATATATATATATATATATATATATATATATATATATATATATCTAAACATATATATATATATATATATATATATATATCTAAACATATGGTTACTGGTTCCTGAACAGGAATCAAAGCCATCCGCCATATGATGTCATATCCGTATGACATCACACACGCATGTGTGACAGATCAAAGCCATGCGCCATATGATGTCACTCCCAAGTTTGTAAATGCCACTTCGAATAGCAGATGTGCCACATATAATATGGATCTAATACAAACACCAACTCGTAAGATAAACAATTTCCAAAACTACATCCCTCTCACCAACAACCTCCCAAAAGAGTTAGCTCAGGGAAATCTGCTGTGCATTGTAGGTACAGCAATACAAATAAAGCCAAAGCCTAGAACAGGTAAACCCATATATGAGTTACCAGCCACTGCCCGCGTAAAATGCACCACCCAGCGTGATGGGCCTCTCCATGAAAAGCCATTTAGACTGTAGACTCCATCTGACTATTCAACATTTACACTGCATGTGTTTTTCACTTTGACGTTGCACTGACTGTGTATTTGGTTTGTGCTGTTTGCTTGTATTCATCTTTATGAGGAGGCTTTTTTTATCATGAAGCAGCATAAACACAGTTCTTTAACAAACAAAAATATTTTCCCTGCAACTGAGAATAACTGGACTTCACTGCTTCTCAAGGGCAAGATAAGAGCAGACATTTCCCAGTGCCACTGTGTGCTTCTTTTTTTTTCTCCCTCTCCTCCTCTGCAGCAGATGGTAAAGAGAAAATCACTTTTCTGCTGAGGGCAGGATGCATCAGGGTCAGGGTTTAAGCTTTGAGGTCCACTCTGAACCTGGCTGATTTGACAGTACTGTTTTGCATAGTCTAATCAAATATATAAAAAAAGGAGGCAGGATTTGCAAAGCAGCTTGATACAAAGATACTGATTAGATTAGGGATTTTACAGAACAGCAGGCTAGAGGAGCCACACACTCAAGCATACAGGAGCATGCAGAAACAAACAAAAAAGATTTGCACTGCACTCTTAGAGTGGAAATATATATATGTATATATATATATATATATATATATATATATATACATATATATATATGTGTGTGTGTATACACACATATATATATATATATATATATATATATATATATATATATATATATATATACCCTTATATATATATATACCCTTAAATTAATATTTTGTTGCACAACCTTTTGAGGCAATCACTGCAATCAAACGATTTTGGAAGACCCTTGACCTGCGATTAGACCAAGCCATCGTTCTGACACTAGGCAGCGCATTTCGCTCCAGAATGCTCTGATAGTCTTCAGATTTCATTGTACCCTGTACAGATTCAAGACACCCTGTGCCAGATGCAGCAAAGCAGCAGAACATAACCGAGCCTCCTCTATGTTTCACAGTAGGGACGGTGTTCTTTTTTTGGTGTGCTTCATTTTTGCGCCTGTGAACATAGAGCTGATGTGCCTTGCCAAAAAGCTCCAGTTTTGTCTCATCAGTCCAAAGGACATTCTCCCCGAAGCTTTGTGGTTTGTCACTATGCATTGTGGCAAATTCCAATCTCACTTTTTTATGATGTGCTTTCATCAGTGGTGTCCTCCTTGGTCATCTCCCATGAAGTCCACTTTCACTCTTAAGGAAAGAAAAACCCACAATGGTCACAAAAAAAACTTGAAACTGACAAATATTATACATATATATGCATATATATATACATATATATATATATATATACATATATATATATATATATATATATATATATATACATACATACATATATATGCATATATACATACATACATATATATATATGCATATATATATATACATATACACACATATATATATATACATACACATATGTGTGTATATATACATATAAATACATTACATTATAAATGCATTAAGAGTGCACTTGTCCCGCATTCACACCGAAACCTCAGATCAGCAACCAAGTGTAGATATACCAGTTACGTTTAGTTGTCTGTCATGTGCTAGTTGTCTGTCATGTGCGTTTGCTGAGTCTTGTTCAGAGAGTGACTTTTTCACTCACCTGCATTGCGCACATCTAAAAGTAAACCATAAAGTTGGGTGCCCCTATAAAGACTGTGAGACTTTGAAAGCAGTGTTTACTCCACAAAGTACACAAAGGACAGAAGTGGAAGAGATTTAAGTCAGAAATAGTTGGTGATGATTTTATAAGCCATGACAGTGGTGCCGCACATAAGCAAATGTCAGATGCAGATGATACTGGGGACATAGAAGAGGAGAGTGCAGTAACCAGTGAGCATGAGTTTTGTGATTTAAAAAAACAGCTTGAGCACAACTTAGCATCTTTGCTACTAAAGATGCACACTGTTTTGCACATACCGGACAGTGTTGTACAGGATGTGCTACAGCAGCTTTGTCAAATCAACCAGCTGTCACAACCACTTGTACAAAACAGAGTTAGGGCCATATTAAACAAATATAATACTAACATTGATGAAACAGTTGTGAAAGAGATTGTCAGTGCTATGTCAGAATGTAACATGATAACATATTGTTCCAAAAACGGACCTTTAGGAACAACCAAGGAAAGAGCAGCCTATGAGCGTACAGAGTTTCCACTGGTAAACCCAATTGGATATGTTGTGGAAAAAAGCAAAAAACCTCTTGCATATGTTCCCATTTTCCCATGCTACAGAAGTTGCTTAACAAAACTGATGTTTTAGACAAAGCTATGTCAGAAAAAGTACATGTCCCACAGGAATACAGATCTGTCCTTTCTTGTACTTCAGTGTTTTAAATTTTTTTTAAATGTTTTTAAATTAAAAAGTGGCACAACAACATCAGGATGTTCTATAATGTTTGAGCAATACATGCCAGTAACCTTATAAAACTGTTTTGTATTCCTTTCTACTCCCTTCTAGACAACTGAACCAACAGACCTCAGGTGCCTTTCTCTTAGGGGATTGCCAGTTATCTTGGGAGATGATCCTTCTGCTTTCTTCAAGACCTGCTCTGTAAGTAAATTAGATTGTTGAAAATGCATGTGCTAATGTTTTAAGGCAACGCATATTTGTACTAGAACAATTTGAATACATGTGGACTAAAACATGTAGCTATAAAAATCTAAAAGAACTGCGCTCAGTTAACTTGGCTATGGTTGTAAAAATGAACAGGAAATTAATCCAGACCTCATAGCCTGTATGAGCACGGTCTCTTTTCAGTGTACAGTTTATTTTCTTAGGGTATTTTTATTGTAAATGTTGTGAACATTTTGTGGATTACAGTGCTGTCTAACTGGTCTGCTCTCCTTGTCAATATGTTTCTGTAAGGTCACAACTGCTGAGAACTCTTGCATTGGAACTCCTGTGGAGTTTGCACTGACCCTGACCTGACCATCCAAAGTGGGAATCATCTTAGAAGGGCGTGTGGTGATGGGTGACCTGGCCAGCCTTCCTCAAGTCTTCTGTGTCCTTTTTGGACTTGTTTATGCTCTGCATCTGGATTATCCCAAGAGTATGAATAACACATTCTGCATTTTCCAGCAGGTGATGCTCAACCTGGGTAAAAGTAAGCTTGCAATCAAAATTCAGACTCTGAAAAATCAGCTTGCTGTGTAAAGTGGGGTTCTGACTCATTAGACTGCTGCTCCATATATTGGGTGCCTAGTTTTAATGTGTTCTTAGAAGGCTCTTAGAGTGTTTGCGGTTGTACTGCCTATGTTTTATATTGCATTGGTGATTGTTTGACTTGTTTGACACAAACGCGTGTATGTATGTATGTATGTATGCAAATCAGCTGGTGCTTGAGAGAGCATCCACAGTGCTGGATGTCTCTTGCTTGGTCAGCTGCTTCCTGTAGATCAGCTTGGGACATGTTTCATCACCTGGTGTAGGTTTGTAATCTTCATCATCATCATCGCTCTCACTGAAACTGGTGGGACCTGGGTACGAAGTCCACCTGGTCGCTTTCCATAAATTGATTCATCCATTTCCACCTCAATAAAAAAGAATTGCTGTAGCTAAAAACAAATACAGGCAGTGACATCATGCTGGCATGACAATCCACCTTATTTCAAAAGCTTTAATGCCAAACCATGAATCACCACCAGCTTATGCAGATGAACACTCTGGTTTATACGTCGTATGTGATCCATTTACAATTAGGGACTTGGAGGGGAAAAACACAGGACTGGAGCAGCCCATTCAACAAACAAGAGTTACATAATACCTCAAAACAATCAATGAATCATGAATATTTTAAATGCTGCACTGATAAAGGTTGTTCTTAACAGTGGGACAAAGTTCAATTTGCAGGAAAATAGATTAATTACTTAGAGCCACAACATAAACCCACGTGAACATCACACCTACAAGGAGGGCCTGTTCTAACATATCTCAAATGTACATGTGTGGGTGTATATTATTCCTTACATGTTGCAGCCAAGCTGATGACTAGCCTTGGGACACGATTGGGTGTAATGCCATAATGCCAAAGATGGTGATAGCTTGTTCCTTTCAACACAAATACATTTGAATATATATGTGTGTGTGTGTGTGTGTCTGTGTTTTTTTTTTCCCTAATCCTTTTCTTAAGCATACAGGCGGAATTTTAAAAACTGATTTCCAGCGGAAGTCTTACACCCAATGCTATATTTCAGCTTCCACATTCATGTGGACTCCACATCTACCTGCATGAGCCCACCTTCTGAGAAGTGAACCCCATGCAGTGAGTTTGAATCCAATGGGGAATCGGCTATGTGCCTCTGCAGAGTGAGTGAGTGGGAATCAGTCAAAGCCCTGAGCACTTATGGGGGGGCGGGAGGGGGTTGGAGTGCTGGGGCTAGCAGTGAGGAGGTGGCTGCTGGTAGGCAAAGCTAATTCACTGTGACAGAAATCAGAGCTGTCAGAACCACCATGACCAAGCAGCATGGACAGCGTATAACCAGTCAAACCCACAGCCAAGGGAAAGCAGGGAGCTCAGAAAGAAAGAATGGGATGTACTGCATAAGGCACTTAGAGAAAGAAAGAGTGTGGTGTAGAGGCAATATTGATTTTCTTAACAACATCAAAATAGAAACAACAGAAACATAGGCACACAGGTAGGAAAATACCCTCAGTCAGAAGATTTTCAACATAAAAGCATTCAAATGGGGGTTAAGACAAGCGAGGATTTGCTTCAAACACATGTATTTAAAACAATAAGAACCCCCCCAACACACAGCTAAGTTTCAGTCTGCTGGGATTACTGGTGAAAGGTTACTGGAAAACACACATAATATTCAAGAGTAAAGCTCCATAATCTGTTAGTAAGCAAAATAATAAAAGTTTAATGATATTGAATATTGTGGGAAAACTGAAATTGTTCAGAGAGAAGGAATAAGAGAGAGAGGGAGAAAGAGCCAGAAAGAGAGAGAGAGAAGGGCAGCCACCAGCATCATTACTTAATGATGAGACCGAGAGACACAAGGCTGGTCTCTAAATGACACAGAGGAGGGGGGGAGGGGGTGTGGGGGTTGTGGGAGATTAAGCGAGCTCTGTGTTATACACTGCAAAGCACTGCAGGATGTTTGTTGAGCAGCAGTCTCATTTGGGACGTGGAAAAAGCTGGTAGGGGGACCTTAAATTTGGTTGTGGAGGAAAGGCGAGAGTGTTATTATTCCTCGAGTGCCTCGGGACAAGGATCCAAGAAGTAGATAAGGATTATGGCGACAATGCTGTGGGTATCTATGGATGAGATACAACTTCGGAAGGGAAAAAATGCTGGAAAGTTGAAACTCTTACGTTGTTCCTAAGCAGTTTATTTGGATTCGTGGTTCGGAAGGGTTCTTTTTTCTTTTTTGGATGGGGAAAATGGGATTAAGTAAGCGGGCCAACTTGCTTACTTGTCTGAAAGTGGCATGAACATTCTGCTCTCTGATTCATACAGACAAGTCAGCACCGAAAAATCTGTTTCAGCTGATCTCCAATAATGTTCGGCTTCAAGTCTCTTAGTACCAACTGAAGAGAAACAACTGCTTAAGGTGAAATATTATTTTGTGCCTTGACAATTTGAAAAGTATTTGCAGCTATCGGATTAGTAAATAGAGAATTTAACCTGCTACAAATTATGTAGATTATTTTCATTTTGTATATTTATGTCATTAATTGATTATTAAAATAACTAATCAACAAATACATTGATTTTTTGAAATAGCAAAAATCCATTTTTCTTTTTTTTTCTTTCATTTATATGCTGAGGGCTCCTGTAAGGCATTCTCCTTGAAGTCGTATCATACAGCCGCTGAACAGCTCAAAGCTCAGAGGAAAGAAGAATAGCTTTCACATATATTACCCTGTTTCTCATTTGATTCTTATTTATCCAGGGAGAGCCAGAGGGATTAGAATCCTTGAAGGATCTGACTTGCAGAAATATGACCTGTGGACTGTATCCAGGCCTTTCGCTGCTGCTGCTCTGTCTCCTCTATAGCTCTGAGGGGACGTGTCCATCAATGTGTCTCTGTGTGTCTGACACCGTGAGCTGTAGCTCCAGTGGTTTAACCAAGCTACCCATGTTACTGCCAACCTTCTCTGTCACCCTCGACCTCAGCCACAACCATCTGTCCTGGCTGTATCCAGGCAGTTTCAACAGAATGGCCAGACTGGAAAACCTTCGGATAGCGCACAATCAGCTCAGCACCCTGAGTCCTGGAGTGTTTCAGAATGCATCGGGGCTCAGGCACCTTGACCTGTCCTCCAACAAACTGCAGGTGGTGGAGCAGCACTACTTTCAGGGGCTGTGGAGACTGGAGGAGCTCTTTCTCTTCAATAATAAGATCGCACAGGTGGAGGCTGGAACGCTGATTGGTTTGAGCAGCTTAAAAAAGGTCTACTTCAGCCTCAACCAGATCACACACTTCCCGTTTTTCTCCATACATGATCACAGTCACCCATTCCTGACCATGCTAGACCTCTCATCTAACCGACTGACTCGCCTGCCATGGGAGGATGTGAAGGCTTTACCCAGGTTGGTGCAGCGGGGGCTGTATCTCCACAACAACTCTCTGATCTGCGACTGCTCCATGTACAGTGTGTTTTGGCACTGGGATCTGAGGGGTTATGACTCAATGAAGAACTTTGTGGATGCGCATACCTGCACCATTTATGGGGATCCGCGAGCATCCATTCGGTTTCTCCGCTACAACCGCTTCTTCCACAACTGCACAGTGGAAAAAGCAGTCATGCAGCCTGTGACCGTTCTCCTCTCCAACGTGCTGGTCTCAGAGGGAGAAGGGGTGCGTCTAGACTGCCAGACATCCCTAAATAGCTCAGACCTCTCATTTACATGGCTCTCCCCCAGCAAAGGGTACATCACCCAGGCCAGCATAAATGACACGCTAATTAGCCTCTTTTCGAATGGTACCTTGGAGATCCAAGCAACCAAAGTCAATGATTCAGGTCTGTATGTATGCACAGCTGTGGATATTAAACAAGGTCTAAATGCAACTCGGGAGGTGAATGTGACAGTGCTGTTGCCTGCAGTGGAGCCATTTAACACGGGATACACAACATTGCTAGGCTGTGTGGTAACTACAGTCCTCATCCTAGTGTACCTTTACCTGACTCCATGTCGCTGCAGCTGGTGTAAACAGCCAAAACCTCCAGTTAACCCCATCGCAACCTACAATCCCAGCACTCTAACTTCCGTCTTCTCCCCCTCCACAACAGACCAGCATAAAACCCACACTAACAGGCATGTAGCATTCATGGAGCCAATGATAAGTGAAGATGGAACAGAATGGACTCAGGAAAGTTGATCCCAGACAAAAAAGAAACACAAGAACCTCTAGACAAATGAAAACACCTTACTCAGGAGCTATTATAGCAGACATAAAGGAAATAAGATACATTTCTGTTTCTTTCTCAACTGCCAGCTGCAGTTAAAAGGCATCCTGAACACAAAAGCAATTTCTCCTGTGCCCATTCCTCTCTTTTCTGTAATAAGGCCAGGTAGTGGAAATGAAAGTTTCAACTTTGGTTTATTAGCCATAGTGTACTGACATTGCCAAATCACAGCAGAGCCATTATCGGTCCTGAAAATCGGCTAATAACTTCTCAGGTACAGCACTTGTGGGGAATATTTCTCATGGAATCAGAGAATGAATCTGGCTCACTTTTCACACAAACTGTTTAACGTGGACTAAAGTTCATATAAAAATGCTGCAAGTGAATGACTGCATGGACTGCAGGAAGGAAGTTCCGCCTGTGTATCTTAGCCAAGTTGAGGTGCTCTGTAATTAGTGTGACAGAGATATCCAATAGCACTGCATCAACTGAGGATGGGCTTAAAACTATTGTATATAAATTTTGTAGCTTGAGCATGAAGCACCTAAAACTCTGGTTCCTGAAAACTTTTCCTAATATAGGATTCAGACCTTTTAAATCAACTGCCTACTCTGCTGATGTAGTTTTCATTTTGAAAGCTGTTACACTGTTATTGTGCCTGTGCGGAAGCTACAGCGCTCACATTAAAAAACCTTATCAGGCAGAAAACAGAGGTGCATCCCACAGTGATCCATCATAAATATACATATCTCATATAAACCTGTTGCATTAATCTGGCAGCAAAAAAAGGGCAGAACAAACAAAAAAAATATGCATCTCTATCTATGCTCTGCTTATCTGGCAAATAGTGAAGAAGAAAAATCAGAAGTGTCAACAAACCAAAAACAAACAGCAATTGGACGGGCTCTTCAAAGACAACACCTCTTTGATCAAACACAGCATAGCACTTTGAACACTACGAACAAACACAACTGCTAAATTTGAACTGAAATGACAAATTCTTCAAGCAGCTTGGAGGCAAACCCCAGAGGGGGGTCTTATGTCGTAAAGCTTTGTTATTTTTTTTGTTAAATTCAGCGTAACATGCTTCAAATGACAAAATTACACACTGCTACAATAAAGATGAAAGATGCTGAAGAAGGACTTGAATGCACCACCGTGAAGGGACATACGTGTGTGGGATGTGAACATTAAGTTGATGACATGAAAGACCGAAAAGCAGCATACAGGTTGTCGAAGATAAAGGGATATTTATGATACAAACAGTAGCCTGAAAAGAAACAAATCAATTTCTTTAAATCGATGCATCCATAATGTTTTAGGATTGTGGCTTAATCTTAATGCAAACACTGGGTGGGACTAAGGATTGCATCAAGATTAAATAGGATTAGATGTAATCCTTGATATAATGTCAGAGAAAAGTCGTCAGTAACTGCACATCTCCGAAGCAAAGCATGTCGTTGGACTAGGGGCCTTTGATTATTTCTAAATCCTTAATTAAAACTTGACTCCTTTTAAGCCAGCGGAGACAAATATTGTGATGCAACTTGAATGTAAATTCACACACAAACATGAAGTTAAAAATCAGAGCGGGCAACTGTGCGTGAAACTAAAACTGGCTGGCTCAATGAGTTTCATCCACACTATTAAATTCTTAGGGATTAAACAAAAATCTGTATTGTAATGCAGCACTCCATTTAATCCCACCATTATTGGAGTGTTGTATTAAGCAAAGTTTTAAATGTTTTCAAGCAATGTTTAAATTCCTAAACACGGATTACATAACATGCTGCCGTGAAGCCGTGTGATGTAACATCTTGTAGCGAGGACCCGGCATGAACCATTGTTTTTCAGAGACATTAAATGGTGCGATGAGTTGGGGTTAGGTATTAGGAGATTACCGTGAGGATAAAAAAAAACAGGTGCTTTGTCAATTTCAGCATTTTTTTTTAAATCCCACTAATCTGGTGCCGCTCAGTGACATAGCACACACACCTGGGTTGGGATTTATTGTTTCTGATATGATTAGCTGGCAGGTTAAAACACAGAGGACATAATGTGAGCATCGCATGAAGAGCTTTCTATTTCGCAAAGGCTACACAGGTGACCTCAGTTATGTAAGCTCAATGCTGTATTAGGGGGAATCAACCTCAGTGTAGGCAGCACGTCAGAGTTAGAATGACTGAAGTATCCTGATGCCATTTGGTATCCAGCATTTAGTTTTAACCTTGTGACAGCTGGTACTTCACAGATAATGGGAAGCCTTAACGGTGCATTTAGAAAAATAAAAAAATGGTGTATAAAAGCACACAGTAAATATCATTTCACTCCATAAAAGCACTGCACATTTTTGAGTTCATTTTGGACATGAGGAGAAAGAAAGAAATCTGAAGTCCTCAAACATTGATGACAGAATAAAGTGATTTCCAACACAGCATTCAGACAGAACACACAGCCTCTACATAGGGAGGATCACATGCAAACTGAGAAAGACTCCATTTTTAATCAATAGTTTATGTAAAGGTATTGATCTGTATCTATAGCAAGAATGTAAAAAAAAAAACATAATGTGAGGCGTTCCAAATCTAAGTCTATTGTTGTTTTCTTGGTAAATGCGGACTGGATGTCATAATAATTAGACTAGTAAATAAAAATCACATTTCCATTTTACACAGAAAGAATTGTACATGGCTCAGCCTGTCTGCTTTCTGCAAATGATCCTCAAACAAATTACCCAGATGTAAAGGAAGCACCCCTTGATGCTTGAAAAGATGCCCTCCTCCAAAGCAAAACACTCCATCAGGCTTCAATTAAAGCATGCACTTCCTTTTCCAGATTAATTGTTCTTCCTAGTTCGGCTGGGCTCCCAGGGATTCAAAATCATCTTAGTCAAGAATCTAATTACTGTGAAAGAGGAGTTTTAGTCTGAATAGCACAAGTTGAATTGCTTTTGGTGGTGGAAGACTGCCATCACTGTCAACACAGGCTATTACCAAACTGTCAAAACAGTCATCAAGCAAGAGTGGAAGCATCCAGCTGTGGCAGATACATATGCGCCTTTTAAATGATGTGACACCCACATGCACAAATTCACCGGAGGCGCAGTGTCACCTGAAACCCTCGTTTCACTCTAACTGGACATTTAGACTGGACTAGAAGTGCAAGAAAAAAAACACACAAAGCATTCAGGCTATGCTATAGCAGATCGTTTTCTAAAGAAAATAGGTTGGTTGTTTCCAAATAAAGACCAAAAAAAGAATACAGACTGCTTCACCAGACAGCTGGCTATTTATCATACCTGTGTAATTAATATACCGCTCAGGCCAGGTTCTGCAAGCAGGATGTCTGACATATCCAACAGGAATCTAGACTCAGGCAGATGTTGTTGATGCTGTGGGAGACATAGCACATCAATACCTCCTTAATAAAATTTAATTTCATTGCAAACAAACAAATATGCATTGATATACCCTCATCTAAGCCATTCAGCTGAATGGTAGCACTCTGCTGGCTCTTTGTCTCACTGGAGCTGTTATGTGCTTCTTTACTAAGTGGAATTTAGTTAGACATTATAGTATTTGACAGGCACAATGTTTCAAAGCATTTTAGGTTTTACACTTTAGTTCATGACTACTTTTTAATTTATTTTACAACATCCTCATGTCTTTTTATTCCTCCTCAGTGTTCAACTCTTGTAATTTCTTCCAGTGGCTTTATTGTATCATGTTGCACTGGTGGTTCCTTTATTGTTATCTGTCACACTTGTCCACTAAAAGATAACATTGAACTTTGATGAAATTTGCTTTTATTATTTCTATTGAAAATAAATGTACTGTCAGACACAGGGGTACAACTTATGATAGTGTTTTTCCTTCATATTAGTGTCATGGCTCTGGGGATGACAATGTTGGTCTCTCCATTAATTTGGTCCAGATTGAAACATCTCAACAGCTATCACATAGTTATGCTATTGAATGTCGTTCATCATTCACAGTCCCAAAAGGATGAAACCTGATAATACTGACTAAAAAAACCTCAACAGCTTGCTGAGAAATGTGCTACAAACGTTTATGCTATCCTCAAGATGAATTGTAATGAGTTGGGTAATGCCCTGATTTTTCAATTAGAACCATCACTTGGGTAAATCCTTAATTACGTTTGTGACCAAAATCCTTCAAAACTAATGACATTCAGGCTCGGCAAGACTTCCTGTGTCATGCTAATAAGCAAATGATAGAATATTGGCATGCCGTTGTTAACGATGTAGCTCAGTGGCTGGAACAGCATAACACAAATATTTGGAATATTCTTGTTCTTTTCCCAAGACAGAGACGTGAGAAATGATGCTATTGGTTTTTGTATTACACATGTACACTAATATGTGCGGGAAAAAAACATAATCGCACGGTGCAATCATAAACAAACCAACCAGCCAGCTGCAGAAGAGATGCAGTGTTCTGGAGGTAAGAATAAACACACATCATAAAGACTAAACACACACTCACAGATTCAGTTCAGTGGGTGCTGGTTATACTAGCACATCATAAAGACTAAACACGCACTCACAGATTCAGATTCAGTGGGTGCTGGTTATACTAGCTATACAGGTTTTCAGCTTGCCTCTTAAACATAAATATAGGTGGCTAACTTAGCCTCATAAAACATTACTGAATAAGGTCCCTATCCTGTACACAACAGCACTTCCACTGTATTGTGTGGCAAACACCCATCAATAAAACTTGACCTGTATAAGGGTTTTACAGGAGCTGTTTTTAGCCCTCATTGCTTCTCCCTGGTAAATCCCCATTGAGATGCAACGCAGCCTCATAGGATACAGACTAAAAATAACAAAGACAACATTGGAAATTGGAGGATTTCCACAATCTGAGGTGTTGAGGCACGTAACGAGAGAAGTGATACTTGTGTACTGTTACACACACATAACAGAATAGAGCTACATTTCAATCTAACCTAAAGCCTTGAGATCCTGCAGAGGTACCTCTTGAGGTAACACCTAAACCCGGGGAAATCCACAGCTCACCGAGCCCATTAGATAAAGTTTTTAATGCAGAAACATGTTCTTCTTGACCTGGTTATTATTTCTTGTTCAGTGGTGGGAAGAAGTGTTTTAGATTGTTTTTAAAGACACCAACAAGGGTGAAAAAAAAACATGCGCAGGAATGCTCATTAACAGCTTTTTACTTCACTGCATTCATAGCATTAGTCACTGCTTAAATTTGATTAGGATTTTACAACTAAAATATATATGGGAGGTAATAAAACACAATGCAGCTCTTTATCATTGAGCCGACCAGTGATGTGTAGCACCTAAACAAACTGGCAACATGCAAATTACAGCAATTTAGGATGTAAATTTAATGAATAAATAACAACACTATCAAATAAATGTTTTTGCAGCTTACACTACTGAAGTATCTTCAGCACACAATACATTTGTACTTTTACTGTGGTAATGTTAAACTTCATCTTACAGCTGTTACATATAGCTTTATTTGATTATTTAGAGATATGACAAATAGGGTAGCTACACAAGTCCTTTTCATTTCTAGACTTTACAGTAGTTTAATGGAAAGTTTTTTGTGGAATTATACCATGAGAAACTAGCCGACAACTGTTTTGTCAAAGGGTCAAAGATCAAAGTGAAGTCTCCATCTGAAAAACAACCACAGTTCTCCAGTAAATATAGTGGAGCAGAAAGAATAATTTAACAGAAATTTTTCAGTAAAGCGCCTCATTTTAGTACTTAAATGCAACCCCTGACTAATTGTGGCTACCCTTCCCCACTGCTTATAATGACAAACCAATTACATTGAACCGTGGGCTCTAAATAGTATTTTAACACGTTTAAGCTGCTTTAATTGCTTTAGTTTTATTGGCCACAACTTTTCTGATCCGGTTCACTGTCAGTACTTTCAGACGACAAATCTCTAACACTTGCTACCTGTGTAGCATGTGATTAGTATCTAAGTTAACAATTTAAAGAAAGTGGAACATTTGGCCGCTACAAAAGCCTGATATTTACCGCAGGAACTGCTGATGGAAAACAAAACAGCTGTCTTTTGGTCTTCACCCAGTTATATAGTAACTATATATATAGTATATAACGTTTTCTTTTTCAGTCAGACCAGTGTTGTGTGTTTGTACCTTTACATGTTTCGGCCACTTCCTGTCCGAAGAGTTATTTTCCTCTGCTACTTTTCTGTTCAAGCTGCACGTGATTGGTTAACTACACGTGTGTCTGTTAACCAATCGACTGTAAAAACTATGGACGCTCCGACCGCCGCCATGTTGGCAGCGTCACAACTACAAGTTTTGACACTTCCGCATGGGCTTCAGGAGGGGGAGGCGCATGCGTGCACACACATAAACAAACGGGAGGAAGGGAGATGCAAATTAGCAAGAGAGAGAGAGAGAGAGAGAGAGAGAGAGAGAGAGAGAGAGACAGAGCGAGAGAGAGAGAGAGAGAGAGAGAGAGAGAGAGAGGGCAGTTACTATACAGAGACAACATGGATTTTATTAGTAATATAGGCTTTTTTTTAGGTTTATTTATGATTTGAATATTAGGCTATATGTATTTACTAATAAACACCTGATTACCATTTCCTTCATTATCACCGGTTATGTGTAGAATGCTTCATTGTGTTGTATTGTACTGACATGTATTTTATTGTAGTTATGCGCTTTTAAACAACTACGAGTCACTTCAGAATCACTGTATCTGTTTTCTCACACAACCCCTAAAACTCAGTGGTGTATTGCATTTGTGGTTGGTATTGTAAATAGGAGTAGGATGCTGTAGAAAACCACATTTGCTCAGTGTTTGTGTGATGGGTCTTATGGCTATAATAGATTTAACAGGAAAAAGGAAACTTGTTTTCACACTTTCCAATGTTACCATGCTGCACATCTGGAATAAAGCTTCTTAAATACAAAATGTTACCATATGTCCCCATTTTAAAGAGGAAACAGTGCCATCTGGTGTTTTCTCAGCATCTGATACTCTGCTGAGATAATAAAACAATACAATGAACCCACACAGAGAGGACATCAACCCTCGTAATGATTGTTTCACTGGTGGTGCTTGAGAAGCAGTGGCACTCAGCATGGAGTCTCAAAAGGCTGCATTTCCTTCCAAACTGCTCACGACACACGGCTTGCACTGCTGGAGAATATAGATTTAGTTGATTTCTGCTGCAATGCCTGCTGCCTTCTGTCAATGTTAGAAAATAATGTCTTAAATACGTAAACGTATTGTTTTAAATATCTTATGAGCGCCAACATAAAAGTCTGATCTGTTTAATTTTCTTTCAGGTTAAATGGACATTCTTCATACTGCATAATGGGAACTAGGGGTTGCTAAATTAAAATGTAGACTTTTGAGTGAAAGGACAGTTAAGACAGCCATGATTTATATTTTTAATGGTTTGCTTGACAACGTCATCAAACCCGTCACACAAGATTTGAAATGTTATTTTAATAGAATTTTGGACAACCAAATGTGTAAAATAAAAAAAAAGAAAACCGCAACAGCAAAAGTGACATTTAATTCACTTTTTTTTTTACTTAAAAAAATATCAGCCCCTTGTTCACAAACCATTTCAAAAGTGGGACAAACAGAAATAACATTAACAATTCTGAGAAGCTGGAAGGCCATTAACATTTGTTGGCAAATATAAATATAGTGGTTTGAACAGGGTCTCAAATAGTTCACATGGAAATAGTGTACAGACAGTTTACAAGACAGTAGGACACTCGGCACTGCCTGTATCAATTCTTATTAATGTAGAAAACCAGGATCCTTAATTACTGCTTTAAATCAATGCATTTATGACAAGGAAATATATACATTCAGCCAGCTTTAACAGTCTCTGGTGTATGCTGTGTGTGTGTGTTGAACCTTCGATCAGGTTGATTGTCTATTCAGGGGCATAACTGTGAGAATATGTGTAGTCTGTATAGTAATCCTGTGGCCCACCCCTGCCTGCTGGGTAACCCCACGAACAGGGTCCGCCTCCAGGCCCATCTCCCCGTTCATGTCCACGTCCTGGCCGAGGCCAAAGTCCTACTGGTGGGATGGCTCTCCCACGGTAGCCCGCTAAAGAACCAGGACCCATAGCTCCCCGCATAGGCCCATGGTCCATCTGTCCAGAGATGCCACCAATACCACCATAACCCACTCCACACATTGGATGCGGAGGCAGCTTAGGTCTGAGTACAGAGCCCCCCCTGGTGGCTACTGTGGGCATGCCCACAGAAGCTCCAAGGCTGTTAACACAATTCACCTGAGTCCTGCCCCCCTGACTACTAGGAGTGTTGCCTGTAAGGGTTTCCCCAGTCTTAGGGAGGCCACTGTGGTCCACTGGGCCGGTTGTGACCACAGCCTGGCTGCTGGCAGTCTCAAAAGTGGTGGTCCCTGCTGTCCCCCATACCCCCTCCCCAGGTCCACTTAGTGTCCTGTCTTGCTGTGTGGGGGTCCCACTAGCATTTTTAGGAATGCCAGACATGTAACCTGGCTGGGCTGTATCACTATGGTCTGTGTAGGGTAGGGTGGTAGTGAGTGGAGAACCCCCAGCAATGCTGGCTCCTCCAGAGTCTGAGGAATATGTGTGACCCAGCATCATGAGGTGAGGTGGAGGCGGGGGTTTGACCTCCAACGGGAGGGAAGCCAGGTTGGCTAAAGGTCCTGCTGTGGCCATGACAGGTGGGGTTGGGGCTGCAGAAGCCGTTGTGGTGGGAGGTCGGTAGTCCTGTTCCTGGGTGCTGCTGCAGGGAGAGGCAGGATAGGCTGGGGAGGCCGCATAACTAGAGGAGCCAGTGTAAGATGACCATGAGGCTGAAGGACACAGGAAGCTCTGGTGAGGATTCACAGGGAAACCACCTGGTGATAAGCTGCCGACATCTGAAGAGCCCATGCCTATCTGGTTGCTGGCTTTGAACTGAGAGATGGCGGTTTTGAGAGCACTGTAGTCAGACAGTGTTGGAGTACTCTCAGGGGTAGCTTGGTGGTCAGGGAGTGGAGGTCGAAACTCGTCTGTGTCTGGCGGGGGTGGCAGAGGAGGCTTTTCCTTTATAACTTCCTGGTTTTTCTCAGAGGAATTGGATATAGCTGGTGGCTCACCATCATCTGAGTCTAATGACATGTCCTCCTCTTCCACACACTCATCATTCACTACTAGGAGAGCAGGAGAGTGCAAAAAGAGAGAAATGGAAGTGGATAGGAAGATATTATCAACAAATGTGTTACAGATGCATTAACTGAATCAGCTGTGTTCAAAAAACTGCCTGGCAGTGCATAAATCTTTAACTGGAAAGATAACTACAGAATCAATTTAGCAAAACAGTGACAGTACAGAAAATATGAAATCTCAAGCGTGTAGTGCTGTTGACACTACCCACCAGTAGAAGGCGGCGTGGGAAGCTCATTCTGATTAATGGATCCAATCAGACTGTGGAAACCGCTCATAACATCGTCAATGCTCGCTATCACTATTCCATTTCTGGAAAACTGCAGGAACATTTCGAATGGCCTCTCTGTGAGGAAAAAGTAAATTAATAACTCAGTGTTTTAGTCAAGGACAGTAGTCGAAACAAAACAGAAAACAAAACAAAACAAAAGAAACACAAAAAAGGTGATGAAGGTGTTTAAGGATACCTGTGAGGAAGATAAGGTGCCGCTGTTGCGTATGCTGAGCTTGGAGCTTGATCAGGCATTCCAGATCTGGAGCCTGACGTGACTGGGTGTCACACTCGTGGTATGGGAGGAACTCCACTAAGTGTTTTTTCTGATAGGCTGTCAAAAGGTTGAGCAGCCCCATAGCGTTTGTATTTAACCTATATGGAAGAACAGCAAAATTAGTTGCATATTGTGATATTTCCGATGTGATTTGGGGTTATCTGTGACAGAGATGCTGACCTCCCCAGCTCTTTAAGCTTTTTCTGGGACTTGCAGTGCACCTTCCACTGCCAGGGATGTTCAGGTGTGCTCTGTTCCTCCAAGAACTTAAGCAGTCCTTGCAAACGCTCTGCAAAAAACCATAAGCTCTCAAATACTGTCCATCTGGTAGTTTGTGAGAACCCACACAATTCCCTAAACTTAAAGTAGAACTTACCTTGTGTAATAAAATCAGGGTTGAGGACAAACTCATCAGACACCATGAAGCCTCCAGACACAAACAGCTCATTGTACGTGTGGTTCTTGACATCATCCAAAGAATCCACTCCAGCAAAACTTACTGAAGGCAGCTTCTTCAAAGACACCAGAGCCGGGATCTGGGGGGAGTAAAAAAAACACATTTATGCTTGTTCAAAGAAAATAAATACATTTTCATGAAATATACAGTACTGTTTCTCCGCATTTGCTTCACTTTGTAGATGCTCACTTTCTGTTTTATAACCAAAGCCATACATACCTTATGCACATGTGCAGCAATGTCCTCATTCTGAATGATGATGAGGAGCTTATCAAGACTGCTGCTGTTTTCTAAAAACGTCTGTGGGCTACATTCACTGTTGCCAAGACTTTTCAAGTACTCCTTTGCAAAAGACAGGAAAGATGTAATTGTTAGAGACAGACAGATGAATGTGTCCTCCTCTCTTACACATACTCGTACTGACTGACTGACAGATACAGAAAGAGCTGAGTGCAGAGACATGAACACGTAGCGACAAAGAGGAGTGATTGCAGCCCTGCACAATCCCACTGTCGACATGTATTTTTTCGCTCGCCTGTGCAATTTACTGCTGTAAAAAGCTGTGGGGGGGTTCTTCAGCTCCAATAAAATAGGTGATAAAAACATGAAAGAAATTGAATGTACTTCTACAACTGCACTTTTCATTATTAGTTTTTCCAATAATAATTTTCATGGTTGGTCTGTGAAATAAAAAGAGGTGACATGAAGATATTGTATCTGCCGTTAAAGGCTTTAAAATTAAATATCGAAATCAGCCCAAAGTGAACAATGACAGGTGCATAAGTTGGTGCTGACTGATGCTCACTGTGTCCCTGGGAGGAGGATGAAAGTGACAGAAGATTGCTTGCTATGTGTTAGTCATGTAGCAAGGACCCAAATCACTTTCCTTAACTATAATTTTAAATTACCAATCTAAATATGTTAATTCTACAGGAGAGTTGATGTGAATTTTTTAGCATTTACATAAAAAATATCAGTACTGGTATCAACAATTGGTCAAATGGGAGTTGGACAATTGTAGGACATTGTCAAAAATCCAAAACTATACCTCCTTAAAACCATGTTCTATATGACCGCCGATCCATACATCTAAAAAGCTGAACTATTAGTCCAATATGTAGCCCTTATTAAGTAGTAGCAACTCTAACATTTCAGTAGTAGAAAATATAATATCTGTATAATCCACAAACATTTACACCACACTTAAACCTTATACTGTACCTTGATTTCCTTACAGACAGTGGTCTCCTCCCCTTCATCTCCAGAGTAGATGTAGAATTTAACCGTATTCTTGGTGACATCCTTAAAAATCTCCACCAAGCTGCTAAAAACCTCAGGCTTCAACTGACCAATCAGGCTTCCAGCCAGCAGGTTGGACCCACTGCCAGAAGCTGAGCCTGGGTTTTTGGAGTTCGTCTCTGGAGAGTCTGTGACTTGAGAGGGAGAATAGACATCTCTTCCTAACTCTGAAGGAGCTTCTGTTTTTGATTTAGTGGATTCTGTGTCTTTGATGCTGCCAGTTTTGCCACTGTGAGAGGAGGTGGTGCTCGTTGACAGAGAGGGCTCTGCTTTAGTTTTAGAAGTCTGGATGGGGGCAGAGGGGGGTGTTGTAAGATTAGATGCTATCACTGGGGGAGGTGGAGAAGAGACCTTGGAAGGAGCAGGTGGTTCTGGGATCAACTTGTCCATCTTCTCACACAGTGCTTTTACATGTGCCTGAATGGGGACGGGAGAGACGAAGGGTACAACAAAATTTGAGAAGCAGCTGTTGGGCAGCCAGCAGTGGCGCAGAGGCAACCGTGGTGGTAGCTTGGAGGTATAGCAGATCTGGTGGGTCTGCATGATATTTTTAATGTCAGAAGTGAGGCTGTGAATTTCCTGGTTTAGTATGGTGTCCAGGCTGATGGATGGCCTGAAGGGAACTTCATCTACAAGTGGTAACGTGGGTGCAGCCGGCTTTTTATCTTCGACAACTGCAGGCGTCTTCTGCTCTGGGTCGTTGTCTGCCACCGTCACAGCCTCTGGCACTTGCTCGGGCTTTGGCTCACAAAAAGGCTGTGCTTTGTCTGGAGGAAAGCAGACAGGAAACTTGTCACAGTGATGCCTTGTTAACTGCATCTAAATTTGCCCACAGGGGAGAAGTCTGTGAACTAATTGCTTTGAGATACCTTGACTGGCGGGGACATCCCATGCAGGATTGTCTGAGGTGTGTGCGTGCTCTGCTGGGGAGCCTGTGCTGAATGGACTGCCAGAGCTACAGTCCATGTCCTCCTGAAGAGACAACAGTAGACAAAAAGATATTACCATCTATGAATTTTATGCAAGTTAAAATATTCCAGAACAACACTCTTTGAATCTCACCTCTGTATAGTTTGTTTGTGATGGTGGCTCATTTTGTTTCCTAAGATCTGGATCATTGAAAACAGATTCTATCCTTCCTGAGCATGACGATGGTTCACCATGGTTTGAATGCTCAGACATCGAACCCTGAGTCACAGCTTTATTGAGGGTGGCCAAGAGGATCTTGAGAAGGCGTTGGGTTTCACCGACTGCTGAAGCATTCGCATTTCTACGGGCCCTTAGGTCAGTGTCATAGATGCCCATACTTTCCATGACTGCTGTCAGATTGTCGCTCTGTCCAACCTCATCTCCTAACTTGTTGCCCTGGGCTCCTAGCAGGAAACATACACCGTAAATCAGAGGCATTTGCCATATTTGGCTCATTAGTTTGTTTGAATAGTTATAGTTACAGCGAGACGATGTGTTGTTTAAAGTGGATATGTCAGCACATGCTTTGAAAATGTAGCACAGACACGCCAAAATTAATCTGTGGTGATTTGGAAGAAGCATCCCAGTTTTTCCAACTCTGCAGTATAGTATCTGGAACCCTTTTCACACAGACATTCACTGCGCCCTAAAATTTAACCCACTGACATCATCAGGCATTGGTCTATATGAGGACGCAAATGATATCTTCAGTCACACTAGACATTGAAGTAACTATTTTGCCAGCTCCTTAGTACAAAGTCTGTAATGTGTTTTACTATAAAGAGGGCAGGTAACTGACCTGAATTCACAATGTGGATGCATTTAGTTTAAAAACCTGTTAACTCTTTTCCTCCTCCGGCTTCAAACTGGAGTACCCAAACTGAGGTTTCCAATGTGTAGCTATAGTGATGTTTTTGGCACTGGCTATCCTTCTGTAGTGAGCTACATTCAAACAACTCTAAACAATGTCCCAGTTTTATGTCTAAAAACGTCGCTGTCCTCCGAATTACAATGAATTGTCAGTGTTGTTTACAAAAAAAAAAAAAAATTATAATATATATATATGTGTGTGTGTGTATCCCATATATATGTGTGTGTGTGTGTGTATCCTTTCACGCCTTACCTCTGCTGGGTTCCCCATTGCTCAGCTGATCTGTGCGTTGATGCTTGTTCATGTCCCCCCTCTCATCCCCTTCAAATTTCCTTTTTAAACTGTTGGCGTCCCATGCCTCATCCTCCCCTTGTTCCTTGCCAGGATCCTTCACAAGTGCTTTTTTATGTAGTTGAATCAGTTTAAGCAGCTGCTTCATTTTGTCTTTATCATACACATTCTGAGACAGCCGTAACCTCTGAGGCTGTGGCTGGGTCTCAGTCTGGGACTTGTGTTGCAACTGTGCCCCATTCGAATGGGCCAACCCAGGCCTCCGCCTGCTGGTGTCCAGAGCCAGTTTCTCCTGGGCTGGCTTCTCCTGCGATAGCCTTTCTGGAGGTCTCTCCGCTCTGTCCGAGCCTCTATCGGAGCCACCCCAGTCAGAAACGGGGCTGTATTCCACTGGTGCAGAAGTAGGTGTCAGGGAGGGTGCAGGTGCAGGGTTCCGTATTCGTTCTATCATGTCC
The DNA here is from genome assembly GCF_900634625.1 of Parambassis ranga. Lineage (NCBI taxonomy): Eukaryota > Metazoa > Chordata > Actinopteri > Ambassidae > Parambassis > Parambassis ranga. The sequence continues at coordinate 6,593,084 of NC_041028.1, read as the reverse complement.
TTTGCTTTGTTCAGAGGTAAAATGTAGTTGCCAGGGTTGTGGATGTAAGAGCGCAGCACAGTGTCCATGTTAAATTTGGGTCTGGGCACTGAAAGAGGGTTTGTCCTTTCATCCCCAATGTGTTTATATTCAGGCAGAATGAATGGCCGTACCGTGCCTGAGTCCATACGAGTTAGGTAATCAGAGGTCTGTCGCTCCACCCCCGAGCTCAGGTCCTTGCCTGGGTTGGGGCGCAACTTGAACAGGGCATAGTGCAGTGCAGGTATAAAAGGCTCCATGGTGGACAGGATAGCTGGCTGAGGCTCAACCGTCAGTGGCTCTGGCTCGAAAAGTCTGGATGCTAAGAAGGAAAACACATGTTAAGGTCAGTGACCTGTAGTGACAGTTAATAAAAGCCAAAGTTGAAGCCTCTAAACATAAGTAACACAAGCCTCCAGTGGAAAGATGAATGGCCTGTAATTCATCATATCCAAATATTTTAAGGTCATGCTACACCAGATGCCCCATTACAAAACAGACAGTAACTTATCACTTACAATACTTGACAACCATCCTTGACTCCTGAAAGATGAATAATGCTTGCAGGTTCCTCTCCCGCCCCCGCCGCTCTAGAAAGCAAACAGCAACCTTTTTAAAAACTGAACCCTCACCAAAGGCAACAAGTAGGTGTTCAAACGACGCAGCAGAGAATTATAAGAGGAAAATCTTTCAGGCACCTTTGGAGTCAAACATCTGAGAGGAGGACAACAGGAAGAGAAAGCCCCTGTCAAACAAGGACTTCACCAGCACCTGAGTAAGAAGAGTAGACAGAGCAGTCAGTCACACCGGGGTGTTTATATAATCATTTACCAGTCTGTTGTAGGACAGGTTTTAACTTACAGGGAGTGTCATCATATGCCATGTACTTACACTGTTGTATTTATTCACAGATTCTAATAAAAAAATTATTTCCTAACACCATAAGACAAATTAACCATGTTCATTAACTACTGGTACATTACAGTAGTAAATAAAGCCAAAATGAAACCCTGTCTAACAAAAGCAACATTTCTTCTTGTCTGTGCTTTCCTTGTTTAAATGTTAGACATCCTAAGGTTATTATACTGGGCTGATTCTGAATCATTCTGGGAGAGTATCTCACATGAGAACCTGGTGGATAACAGGTACAGTATGTGACTCACCATCCGGTCCCTCTCCAGTTTGCTGACCAGTGCTGCCAGGCTGCCGCTGGTTGGTTTGCCTTTTCCATCCACCACCTCAAACAGGCTGCAGGACATCCCACACTTCATCACTGTGGACAAAAATAAGCAGGTTGAAATACATAACTCATCTCCCTAGTCAGTTATATTCTGCACACTGACACAAGATGATGTATCCTCCACCGATTATCAGCTATATGAGGTATTTGCTGATCTATTGAAAACTGAAATGATGCATCGCACGCAATCATTCAGTAAATATGTTTATTCCGAGTTACATTATTCAGTTAGCGAACAAGTTAATTTACAGGGTTATGAAGGCAGCAGATGTGCTTTGAAAATCGAAGAATAATGTTTTCTTGTCATAGGGCATTTATCTGTCATTTGATTAACATATCAACATGTTCAGTGGTGAACTGACCTTCCCGTGAGATGCTGTATGTGTCCCAGGAAAAGAGCACAGAGGGAATCTTTCGCTTCACCTGGTCCAGCTGCATGCCCTGATTCACCTCTAACTTTTCAGGCCTGCAGGAGAGCACAGACATTCATCAGAGAGAAAATCGGAACAAAAACTATAGTCCACAAGTGAGTGCTAGCTTGCTCATCTCACCTTCCACATGGTTTAACGTTCAATACATTAAAAAGAGTATGTAATGATCAACAGCAAATGTAGAGTAACAGTGTGGATATTTTATAGAGACACACTTACAACTTAAAAGGAAGGTAAGGACGCGAGGAGGATCGTAAACAGATTGGAAATAATTCCTGGCCCTTGTTCACTAGTGGACCAGTCCACAAAGTGTAGCAGCTCTTCCCTGTAATGGCACCAACAGCACAGGTCAAAGGTCAGACATGATCAAAGAGAAAACATGGCTCCTTAATTTACATAACTTCTGCTTCTACTGTGTTAAGCACAAATACAATCTTCGTTTGCATTATTTATGGGAACTAATTTGGATAATTGTGGGAATACAGCACAAAATGTACACTCTAGTTAGCAGTGAACATATGCCTGAGACAGATGTAGGTAGGAAGTTATATTGTAACGTTAGGGCATTTGACACAAATTAATAAAAATATATATATATAATCTTACCTCTGCTTCCCTCTCGGGAAACTGTGTTAAACCTGTTGAAGAAAGTAACAAATCAGCCTGTTTACTAACACAGAACAGAGTAGAGATGTGCATCAGACCTTCTAGGCATGATTTCTGTGTTTCGCCATTTCCTGCAGGATTATGTACCTGTGTGCAGTCATTGGAGTTGCTGAAGCCTCCTTGCCTTTGTACTGAAAGGAAACCACAGCATAGGGGCACACGTGTCTGGGCCGTGCCTTGATCTCATCAAACGCAAACTCGAAAAAATATTGCTGCCAAAAAGACACAAATAGCAATAACACACAAATGTCAATGAAAAAAACACAGAATTTATAAATCACATGAATAAGACTGAACTACTGTTTACCTGCGTGAGCTCAAAAGCCCTGTAAGACAGCAGCGATGTAACCCTATTGGCACTTTTGGACATGTGACAGTCAAACTTGGGTGTTGGTTCTATTGCATTTTTAGGCATATTTTCAAAGATATGCTTCACTCGTCCCTGGGAGACACAACACACAGATTAGCTTAAAAGAATTACAGAAAGGGTCAATGCAACAATGTAAAAAGAAAAGTGACAGCCATACCCTCATAACTTTAAAAATGATCATGTCTCCAGATGAGCCCACTTCAAAAGGATTCATTTGTAGTAAATCAGAATATTTGGAGAGGTAAACACCTAAAAGACAAAAGACTTTGTGTTAATTATGTGTTAATGCATGATGATATTACAGAGAAACATTGCAGGTACAGTGTTTATTCATATACATCCCATCACGTGAAACAGTCATGTAATGGACATGTAATCTATTATCCACTCATTGTGCATGCACATTAGATCATAGAATCATATTCTAGGTATTCAGAAAACACTCGGAAAGCCGTCATTACATTCTTAGGACTCTAGACTAACTGGTTGCACTAGTGCGCCTAACTTTTTTTTCCCCACCGCATCACACTTAACACCGCAGGTCATAGCTAGAGTTTTAGAAACAAAAACTGATCTCCACTACAGGAAATATGAACAGGCTAAAATAATCACACATCATCGTAAAATGAATTTGGACCATGTTTAATGAACATAATTAAATTAAAAAACGCATTTTAAATGTACGCATAGTACGCATACAAATTATGGGCAAACTAGTCAAAAGTCTGAATGTCGGAAGTCCATAATGAAGATCTGAATTTAATACAGCATTCTTCATTTCCCCGTTTACTTTCTCTCTCTGTATTTGTTGCTCCTCACTTATCTATCTGCCAATGTGAATTCAAAAAATGTTTTTTTTAATTATATACTCCTTTATTTAATATTTGTGATTGAGAGTAGTCTCTTCTCTCATCTTCCTCACCTCTCTTCCTCTCTGCCTCAGTTTCTCCTGTCTCCTCTCTTTCTAAAACTGAGCTTCAGCTGACAGAACTTTTCATTTTGTCTGTTACAGGAGGAAAGACAGTTTTAGCTGCATGCAGATATCATACTGGCAGACAATGCTCCGCTATAGCAGGATAATAACAATACTTTTTAAAATGGGCGTTCGTCATTTAACCATGTACTATAACTCCATAAATTACCTTACTGCTGTCAGTCAGAGTTTATTAGCCATCATGGATGGATCCATCCTGTCCGTCAGACCTATTGTTTAATCTACTATAATGCTACAAGCACGTACACGCCCCCCTCCCTGTACATTACCGGCTTGTTATCATCCGTCATTCAGGTAAACAGCAAATTAGCAAAACCTGAATAGTAGCGATATGAGCATGATGTGTGTCTGTTGTTGAACCACAGGGAGGCTTTTAAGAGTCGCAACCTCAGATATTTTTTGGTTGCACCATTGAGAAATAAGGTCGCACTCTAGAACCCTGTTTCTACTTTAGAGTCTGTGTCCAAAGGTAGCTGTTTATGTCCAGGCATTATGTATCTTCTATACAATTCTTATTCATTGTTGACCTTCCTTAACATGAGCATTCATGTATTTCTCCTACTGCACTCGTGTCACATCTAGTTGAAAATAGTTCCAGATTTGGGAAAACCACAGTGCTCATCAACGTCACCTGTCCCTCACCAACCGACTTTAAAGAAAACTATAGAGACTTGATAAAATAAAGTAATGAAGAAGTGCTAGGCAATGGGTTTTGTAACCCAGCAACAATTAGAGCTTAGGAAAGTCACTGTAAAAATGACATTTCAGCACAAAAATAGCTGTCTGTGCACACACTCTTAATACTGTATTCCTTTAACAGCGACATACAATAAGCCCAGCTTACCCACTGATGGATTTCCTAGTGTAGTAATCTTACAGTGTCCAACCGACAGACCTTTCTCGCAGATCCACTGGAGCTGGATGTAGAAGAGGGAACACAGTATTCAGAGTCATTTAAAAACCCATCAAACTTTTTAAACTTGTGTGGCTGTGCAAGCAGGCTAACCTTAGATTTTTCCGGAAACAGGAAGCAGTAGGACTCCGTCAGTTCTTGTTCGGTACGGCCCTCCTGCTTCATTTCTCGCCGCTTCTCGATGAACTAGCATGCAAAGGCACCAAGTGAGAAAAGGCACTCTAAAACCTCATAATGTGCTGCTCAGGAGATCACAAGGAGTTCGAGTATTATTGAGATGTTTAAAGTGAAGCTTGCGAGTCATTTCAACATGATCTATGTCTATTTTACACACGAAGACAATAACCCACCTCTTTTTCCAGCAGCTCATTGTGAATTAGCCTGGCTTTGCAGTAGGTGAAACTTCCACGTGACGATGAGTCTAGGTAGAACGATGAGACAATCTTTACAAGGTCCTCAAACTCCCGGCTGTCAGGGGGCAGAAACTGGTACAAGCCTGCATGCACAGAAGTGAATCAGAAGATTAATGTATGGATCACCACAAAAAGGATCACAATAATGATATCCTGCAGGAGACAGCAACATCTACCTACCTACCTGCCTCGATATGGTTCTTTCTAAAAACAACTACACAAACAGTGTTCAGCTAACACAATACGCAGGTCACATGTCATCATGTAAAAGACATCCTGTGCAGAAAACTGGGACATGAACTGAGTGTCTGTAGGTACAGCAGGGTTGTGCTGAACCTGAATGCAAAAAGCTGTATTGGTACTGAAAGACGCTGAAGTTACAGTAACTATGAACCTACATGCAGCAACATACTGCTGTACAGGTGACCAAGCACAGTATTTACATGTTAATTAAACTCATGCAAAGACATGAAACCACCACCAGCTAACTACAAGCAGCATTATCTGCCTCAAGCTGCAAGCTAACGGGTAGTAAACATCCCTCCTGTTAGCCAATAGGATCAAGACTGGAGACAGACAGAAGGAACACATGTACAGCTGAGGCTGCATCACAACATAATATAATTTATGCAACCTAACGAGGGAAAGTTGAGTTATTGCAAGCATGAAAGCTGAAACAACTACTGTCAGTCTGCTGGGAGTGCTTCCACCTTACTGGAAGATGGGGACAGTGTAGGAGGCTGTATGGAGGGATGCTCTGAGGGAGGCAGGGATGATGTGTACCGGGGATGCTTTGAAATATCAGTGAATAAAGTTCGGGCAGGGGGTGGGCACCTCAGGTGCGATGTCATTAAGTGTATCGTGGAATGGTGAGAAGTGTCATGATGTACGGGTGTGAAAGATAAATCCATGCCCTTCACTGAGGTCAAAGAGACCTCCTTATGTGGTCATGTGAAAGCTGCAGCACCTCATGACTCGTGCTGCATTATTAAGCAAGTCTATGTATAAGGTGTAGACACCAAACAAGGTGGGCTTTCATATGGACAGTCCTCGGAGTGCCGCCTGCTGCCCTGTGGTAACTTGAGCCTGCCTACCAGCGGCAGCGTTATGTCTGCAAACAACACTACACCGCACCAAGACTGTCCGTGTGCTTTAAACGGCATGGCCATGGTCTAATTTAAACCTAACATGTCGTATTGTTCAACTCGTTAAACCGACAAAACCAGCCAGCTGAGAGCTAGCAGGTTAGCAACATGCAGCAGCACAACCATAAAAGACAGGCTGTTAAATAGCAGCGATTCGGTACCACCTTTCCGTTCCTTTATCTTCCTCGGAATTTGAAAATTTCTCCGTGGCAGTTCTTCGCTCGATCTCTGGCCTGGCAAAGGAGAACTGCTAAAGCTCCGGTGGTCCCCTTGCACGCTCTTCCGCCGCTCAGGGGCTTCTTGTTCGGGCATTACACCGTCTCCACATCCAGGCTGATCGCCATTTTGGTTGGCTGTGGCCGAGGTGGCGGCTGAATTCTTCTGAGGTTCGCCACTTTCCGGGTGGAGATCGCCCCTCTCGGTACATTCTGAGTCCCTTTTTCCCACCGCGTTGGGGTTGAGGGCCATTTTCGGGCACCGTGCACGTATTAAGGGCGATGTAGCTCTGACGATTACGGCGCCGATTTACACACACACTATCCTCCTCACCCAGCCTCCGCCATTGTGAAAATGACGTACACGTTCTTCTCCACCACTGCAAAACGCTGCCGTCACTCTGTTTACTGTGCATACAAGAAAATCCCCACCACCTAGCGCCCGGCAGAGGAACTGCAACATGTGATGCAGTCATGGGCCGTGTGAACTCCATATCAAATACAGTGAAAGTGAAAATAATACCAACACAAACAGTAGAAACAACACAAAGTCGCAGCCAAGTATGGAAAATACTGCGTTTAACTATGGATGTATTCATTGTACATTATTACTCTGTACACATACACATTCATTTTTGTAACACAAATTTTAGGCCAATTGTGTCTACTGACAAACATTGTTAACAGGAAAAAAAATCCCACTATTGTAATACTCGATTCTACCACCAGATGGTGACAAAGAGACCTAAACGCTTCAACGTACATGTAACTGTCTATGTTTGTCTAATTTTTAACTTAGAGGAGTCACTATATCAAAGAGTAAACATTTACAGGAGATATAATGAGCTCCATAGTATTTATTTAAAGAAAGATATCATGAGTGCATGCAGCTTTGTATAAATAGTATTGCAAAACGAGAACATAAATTGTCATTTTGAAAACACAACAATTGTTCAGAAAGCAAATATGTACTTGTCACTATGTAACAGACATCTGTGAATGTGGGCTTGGTTATAGGTTAAACCACGCTGCCCCTGCTGTAAACATCAAACTCCTTGTAGCGTAGGTAATCTCTCAGCCTGGGAGGAAGAGGAAGGAAGTTGATAAAAACTGGGGCTCTTAAGCGCAGGCGACTGAGATGCTCCCTTATCCGCAACCGACACAGGTGCTTGAGGCTCCGTGCATTTCCTGATAACAAAGAAGAAAAAGTCAATATATGTTTGTTACATCGCAACTAATGATGGATCACTCCAGCTCTCACTTTGAATGTGACAGATTTCTGACCACTGTTTCTGCTCCTGCAAGGTGTCCTTGAGTTTGGTACAGAAGTTGACATGGTCAGTGTAGTCCAGCATGATGCGTACCACCTGGGCAGATAGGTGCTTAAGCCAGGACACTGTTATCACCTCACAGAACTAGAAACAAAGGAAGAAATATGTGTGGCAGTCGAGGGGGAAACTTTTTAGAAAGATCAAAAGTAAAAGATTTTCTCTCGTGCCTCACCACCATGTCTTTAATGACTGAGGTTGTCCAAGGCGCATAGTCATGGGAACTGTCACCATACGGACAGTCAAAACAACGCTTAACATCGTAACCATGATTCAGAATCATTCTCAGCATAACCTCGTCTTTCAAAGCGTACTGCAGTGCAGAGGGGAAGTGAGTGGTGTTGACACGGGAGTAATAGTTGACGTTTGCCCCATGTTTCAGCAGGGTGTTGATCAGTTCGTAGTTGCCCTGTCTGAGGGCCACCTGTAGACAGTTGACAGGGTCCTGGTTTACCATAGCCCCGGCCTCTAACAGCAAGCGAGCGCACTGCAGATCATTGTTGGACACAGCGAAAAAGAGGGCAGACCTGCGCTCATCATCGTAGTTGCGACGCACCCTTGGGTGCAGCATGAAGTTTGGATCGTAGCCAGCTTTTAGCAGTACCTCCACGCACTGGGCATGTCCCCCAGCAGCTGCAGAATGGAGAGGACTCATCCCACTGTCCTTTACAGCCTCCAGACTAGTTACTGGGATGAGTTGTTCCAGTCCCCTGTCAAAGAACAGACTGTATCAGAACATTGGATGAACTGAAGCTTGTAGGAAAAGCAACACAAACTCTTCTCACAGTCTGTGTCCGTGGTATGCCACACGGTGAATTGGAAGGTGTCCGCTGTAAAGAGGCTGGTTGGGATCTGCCCCATGGTCCAGCAGCAGGGAGATTATGTCAGGGCTTCCTGATGCAGCAGCATCAAACAATATAGTACCAGAATCAGATTCACACCACACATGGGCTCCTACAAAACAAATACAAGCATTAAAGGATGTGAAAGGGAAATGTATGATCTGCATTTTCTCTCTGCAACTTAGCCTGGCTTCTTGTTATCAAAAAATAAATGCATTCCTATAAACAGTTCTACTCAGTCTGTTTCAGTCCATAAGTGCAATGCATCTGTATTGATGAGGACAAATCTGAAAACTCCACAAAAAATGAAGCACACTAAGAAGTGATTCATTTCAGTTGATTGCAATTAACATTGACACTGGCTACAACCAAAAAAATCCTTTAGTGTCAAAATTCTGGAATTGTCACTCCCATTGGTGTGTGTAAACCTCCAGGGACAACAGGAAAAAAGAAAGCAGCTCATTTACCTTTCTCTAACAGAACCTCCACCACATTCAGATGTCCGTTCTGTGCAGCCAGAGCAAGCGGAGTTTTCTTTTTGATGTCTGATGCATTCGGATTGGCACCAGACTCCAGGAGCAGGTAGACAAAATTCTCCAAACCTAAGAAGGCAGACTCATGTAGAGCTGTCCTGTTCAGTGGTCCTGTTTGGTCTATATTTGCATTGTAACGAAGCAACAGTGTGGCTAGGTCGTACTGGTCATTCAGAATAGCTGGAAGATAAGATAGATCAGTTAAGGGATCACATGTGTTTATTGAAATAAGAGTGTCATTTGTATTCACCTGCCACTAACGGAGAGTCTTGCTCATCGTTCTGTAGATCTGGGCTACAACCGTTTTGTAACAGGAATGTAGCGATCTCTCGAAGTCCATGGACCACAGCTAGAAACAGTGCCGTCTCACCCTTTAGAGTACGACAATGAGCTGCACCCTGGGGTGATGCTGGAACCCAAACACCCAGGAACTCATCAACACACACACACACGTTTCAGAAGAGGAGTCAGAGCAGGAGTGAAATATTGTAAGTCTACCTGAGAAGATAATCTCTAGGATCCTCTTGTTCTGCTGCACTGCAGCCTCATGCAGGGGGATCCATCCTCGTTCATCAACTCTGGACAGAGCCTCCAGTTGCAACACTAGTCTGTTGACTGCATCCTCATCACCTTGATACCAACACAGGACTCTACATTAAAACCTCCTGCAAGATTCACTACAATCAAACAGCTTAAAAAACGTCAGCTCACCCTCTTTGATTGCTTTGAAAATCTCATCAGGGTCGTCACTGGGTGTCAGATCACTGAAGGGAGTAGATTGTGCAGCACAATTCATGAACACAAGAAGTATAGAGAGCGACTAGTTTAATAGATATTCACCTTGGATTCAACCCTTTGAGTTTTCTATACTGAATCAGACTCTGTTCAATTATATATTGCGTTGCTTCATCTTCATCCAGGTCGTCGTCCGACTGATAAAAGTCATCCTCTTTTACTTTGTTCATCTGTTAGTCCAAAAAGAGACTCTGAGAAGAAAAAGCCACATGGTAAACAAGACCATTACATCTGGTAACTGAGAACTCAGTTACCCTGAATACCAACTACAACACAGTGCAGCCATGCTGGAAATGGCATGGACTGTTAATGACACCAAAATGCATTAAAGATGTCAAAGTTTTATTCAATTACTCTCAACTTTACAGACAGACCCCTGCATAGAACTGGGATTAAATTATAGATTAAGTAGCACAGTCAATCTAAACAAGACAGACTATGCTACAAGACCTTAGAAGTTTATAGCAAAAGTCAGTAATACAACCTCAGCCTTCAAATTTTAATCAATCAAATTATAAAGAACATATTTCCTCAATGTGTCTTGTTTACCTTAAATGAGATAGCTGCGCTCCCTCTGTAAACCAGAATATAGTCAGTGGCTTCTTCAGTACTTGCACATGCTGCAGCTATTTATATGTCTACTACTATAAATACCAGATCACGGGGTCTTCACAACCAGCACCTAGTTTTGACCCACTGAGCACAGCAACAACAATCAGCTCATGCACACACAGCAACTGCAACTGTCCAGATTCAGTCTTTGTTAGTCTCCCCTCTGGACGGGTTGTCAGAACAAGCACGGCGGATACAACTCATAGTTTCCACACTCTTTATTTCACAGACACACATACTATGTTTGTATGTTACAATTCAAATTTTTCAGAGTATCTTAACAGAGCAAATTCTGGGTCAGGAGTAATACTGATGTTAAAGGCAGATGAAAACCACTTGAAAATGAGAGACCAGAAGTTATGTAATCTTGGGAATGACCAAAAGAGATGTGTAAGAGTGCCTTCTGCTGCGTTACAGCTATTGCACAGTGGGGACAGATTAGGAGAAATTCTATTGAATCCTTTGGAGGACGCAGCCTACGTGGTCTCAGGAGGCCGCATTCCCGGAGGATCCTCAACCATTGGTAAATGGGACGGTCTAGCCTTTAAAGCGGTTCCTGATTGTGGCACTACATCATAACTTTTGCCCCCCAAGCCTGGGAAAAACAAAAGCAGACAGACGACACAACACAGACTGTAAAACAAACCAGACAACAGACAAACACGACCAGTGTGGATTTACAAATGTGGATTTTTTTTATATATTTATTTGTTGTTGGAGGAAGAGGAGAGGCGGCTCCAGTGGCAGCAAAACCGGTGATGGCTCATTTTCTTCAGGCTGGGAGAGCGCTATGGGGAGGTAACAAGCTGCTATTTTAACCCATATTATTAATCATAATTAATATATCAGTTACTGAGCAAATGCTAGCTATATAACCAGTAGATTGACAAATATGATTAAATGTAATTTATATGTTATTCAATTGTAAGACTTGATACAGGGTTCTGTTTGTAATACTTTGAATTAAATAGCTAAATGTGTAAGAACCCTCTGCTTTAATGTTGTCATCATCAGCACTGCACCTCATCTTTGTGCCTCGGAAATATCGGAAGACCTTCCTGAGGGTCAGAATCCATCACTCTACTACCACAGGAAGTGTCATAGTATCTTCACTATAAAGAAACTTCTTGATGGCATTCTTGAAAAAGAAAAACAATGTGCTAGTGGTTGTAGTGAGGAGAAAGAATGTAAGAGAGCATTTAGATATGTCTCAGGAACATTTGTGACTTTTGACAAGAAGTGCACATTTTGTCAGAAAACTGACAAATATGTAAAAGGACAAAATAGAAGAGAGCCATTGGTACAGTGTAGAGAACTGCGAGCTGATGAAAAGATCTGAAGGGCAGCCACAAAGACAATGGACAGTAGAATCCTGGCTATAATGAGTAGAGACCTTGTAGCAGCTCAGGGACACTACCACAGGTCTTGCTACAGATTATACACGAAACAGGACGTCCCTAAATATGTGTTAGTCCGTGATCTATGTGATGATGTTGATGGTGCTTCAGCCCAGTATGAAGCTGCTGTAAAACAATGATTTGATGCGTTATTCCAGTTCATCAGAGTGGAGCTTTTTGCCAATCCTAAAGTGATGTCTATGGCTGATCTAACTTCTAGACTGACTGCTTCAATGAAATCCAAAGGAATGATCCAAGTCAAAGAAACAACCAAAAAGCACATACGGTGAAAGCTGGAGCATGAGTTTGGTGGAGCCCTGCACATCTTCCCTGATGATAATGGAAAACTCCTCCTCTATCCAGATAACCTGTCCATGAAGGAACTTGTGAAAGAAAACCACAACCTCAAAAAGATTGGCAAAAATGTTGTAGCCAGAGTAGCCATTAATTTGAGAACAGATATTAAGGGTCAGGATGTTCCTCAATCCTGGCCACCTGATGTTAAATCAGAGGTAGAATGCCCTACCATTCCAGAGTCACTCAGTGTCTTCCTTTGCTATCTACTCACAGGGTCTCATGATCTTCATCATGCAACTCAGAAAGTCCAGCGGCTTGTGCAATCATTTGGTCAAGATATAGTATATGCAGTGACGTGTGGAAGTATAAAACCTTACAAGCATATCATTCTCCCATTTTGTGTCAAGTCATTGACAAGAAATGTAGAGCTGATAACTATCCTAAACTGACTAGGTCACTGCATATCTTATTCAAAGATGGAGGAGATTGACACTGCCCTGTGTCTTCAAAAACTCTCTTCATCAGAAAAAGACATAACTTTGCCAGCTAACATATATCCTGGCCAATTCACTACTTTAACTTGGGACAACATTGATCGCCTGGTAGAAACAATCAGTGGCAAGGGAACAGCTCATAGAGTGAATGGGATAGCTGTGCAAGCTAATAAATCCAAACAAGATGCTGTCAAACCCAAACCAAATGTTGCCAAAACAAAACAACAGAGCATCAGTGCACCCGCACCAATGTTGCCTACTTACAATGCTGGAAATAGAGTGGGACCACCACAAAGCAGCTGTGCAGACATCAATACTGCAGCCAATACTCATGCTGCCAGAAAAAAGAACATTATTTGGGTTCTTGCCCGCTTGTTACAACAAGAAGGACAGGTAGTCAGCAGCTGGACAGGCTTCAATATCCTGACTTGTGATGAAATGGTGGTCATCCCCAACACTTTAGGCTACCTGCCCACCATCAATGCTCCAGCAACACAAATGTCTGTCAAAGAGATGCTTAACCAGTTGTTAAGAATCATGCAACAGTTAGGCCTGAAAAAGATTGTTTGTGTCCTCGACCAAGCTCTTTATGCAAAGGCTGTTGAGATCGCATGGAAACACAGTGAGTTCCAAAACATCATTCCCAGACTTGGGGAATTCCACACTATTTGCACAATGCTGGGAATACTAGGAAAACGTTTTCAAGATGCTGGACTCCGAGACCTTTGCATTGAATCTGGTGTTGTCGCAGAAGGTTCTGTAGCTGGTGTATTGGATGGTCGCAAGTACAACACTACACAAGCTTTTTTATGAGACTCTCATGCAGCTGGAATGGAATGGTTTCCTGTCCTGGTTGGAAGATAACCACCCAACTGCCAGAGTTCACCTTGAGGATGTAACAATTCACCTGTTTTTTAAAATCAGGAAAACGCCACAACGCACTATTCTCACAGGCGGGTCTTATTCTGCTGCTGCTGGTTTATCTATTAATGAAAAAAACGCCAGGGTAGGCCACACACACCACACCAAAATCCCAATAATATTTACAAACACACAGAAGAGTCAGAAATCGATTGTTTAGAGTCCACGCTGTATTGCAGGCAGAGCACAGGTGATCAGCTCGCGCACACAAGCAGCGCGACACAACCGGTCTTTTTCCCCAAAGTTCCTCCCCCGTATCCCCAGAGTTTAGTGCAACCCGATCAGTTCCCAAATAATATACATACAAAATATTTATAGTTCAGAGTTCGAGAGAACGGTCCAGATGAACCCGTGTCCCTCCGTGAGGACTAGAGCAGCAGTTCCTCGGTGAGACGTCGCTCCATTAAAAAGGAATAAAACACGATCTCACCAAACTCCAGTCGTTCGGGTAAAATCCTTTTTAAACCTGGGGTAATCCACTGTCTTTGGTACATCCACAATGTCCGTAGATTCCACTTAGATCGCGGTAAATCCTGCCAGGGAAAAGGCCCAAACGCTGCTTCGCATGCCGGCGTCCTTCCGGAACCAGGTCACCTCGTCCACCTGTGTCTTCCCTGTGTCTCCTGTGTTCCCCCTCTGTGTCCTCCGTAGACGCATTTAAATGTTCCGCACAGGGATCCCACCCCTCCGCAGCGTAGATTGGCCGGTGACAAATATACATACATGACATTCATACATGATCAGAAATAATAATCTCTTCTCTCTCATTTCTAACAGCCATGTAAAAAGGTGATTATGTGGCAACCTTTACAAGGAAACACAAAGGTCAATCTTCAGCCTCAGGGAAAAGATCTCACAGGATGCTTTGAAGAAGGTTCTTGAGGGCAGCTCTTGTACCCATATCTTGGAGCTTTTTAAAGTATACAGCGAGTTCCTTAGAAATGAAAATGGCAGTCTATCTGCCTTCTGGATGTCTTACTTAGACATGGTCAAAATCTTGTTGGGACTCATTCGGGCATCTAGAGAGGGAGACTGGATCATTCACTTGGCAAGCATTCGACAAATGATTCCTAGGTGTTTTGCATATGACAGAATAAATTATGCACAATACCTTTCCTACTACTATGCCCAAATGTCTCAACTGCCCTCCACACACCCAGATGTGTTTAAAGAGTTCATGGAAGGTGGCTTCTCTGTTCAGATGGGCTCCACCAATCCCTTTGGTCGAATCCCTGTTGACCAAGCCATAGAAGAAACTGTGAACAAAGATACCCAGACAGCTGAAGGGACAAAAGGATTCAGCCTGAAGCCAGGAGCTGTGACCAAATACTACCTAACAGCTGAGTACAGAAGTGTGTTCCTCAGACAGCTGAGAGACCTGATAGGTCAAGGCAGATCCAAGCTGTCCCATCCAGATCTGCAGGCTCCAAGAATCAAAAGAGATGAAGAGGATGTCAAGTCTCTTGTTGACCTTATGGAGAATAATTGGCTTAATCCTATAGCTCTTAGTGGCATTGATCTGGTTAGTCTCTCCACTGGCTCCATTGCTCCTCCTAATGTGACCAGGGATCTCTTGAGAGCCTCTGAGATAGGGGAAGACGCCTACCAGGAATTCAGACAAACAAGGCTAGAAGAGGACCCACCATCTTTTAAATTCTTTGACAAGATGACCAAACAAGGCCTGAAAACAGTCTCCAATATCAACACAAAAAGATCTCATGGAAAGAAAGGTCAGGATGTCATTCTAAAGGCTGATAGATACCTGTTCAGTCACATGATCATTGTGGCTGAAAGCAGGAAGGTTAATATGAGGGATGTTCTAGCTCACCCACTTGGCCCATTGCCATGGGCACTATGTTGGACACTATGTAAGACAGTGCCGGAAATTCCTTTGCAGTTCCTCCAATAAGAGCAGTCTGATTAAATTTCTGGTGAAGGAGTGGAAACACCTACAGTATAGAAAATTGCTGCATGACAAAGTTCTGTTCATGACCTGTGAGGAAATCTGGGAGAAGTGTGAGGACGTAACAGAGTTGCACTCAACACACAAGGAAGCTGATACACGTTTACTCCTCCGCATCCAATGCAGGCTCAAAAGCAGTTATAATCACAGCTGAAGACACTGATGTCATGATGCTCTATCTTTCCTTCCAGAAGTATATCACCTTACCTAACCCTAAGCCTTACGCCGCCTACTTCCCAAACTATTTCAAGCAGTGACCCTTCCAAACCCTATTACATTTCTGGTAGAAGCAGATCCACCAGTCCACTTTAGTAAAATGCTGTGGCCTTCTGCACCCACTTGTTTGGACCAAGCCAAGCATGCTGACCAAGAAACGTTCCTGATTTCACACCAGGAAGGATGTGACTGCTGATGCATGCCAGATGAGGAGATGCTAGACAAGGATTTGCAAAGCAGCGGCTGACATTTGTGATGCAGGAAAATATTTCATGTGCAGCATATGGGTGCTCAGCATGCTTAGTCTGATAGCTGAGATGAAACCTCAGGTGTGGTATGTAATGCTGCATAAAGTGGTAACCATTACCTCAGTAATTTCAATAGAAGTGATGTGTTGTACAGCTCTCATTGCTTGTGCATTGCTTCTGCCTAGATATCTCACCTCTGGTTTAAACAGTTCACAGTTACTCGGCTTGGCTTAATGCCATACTTTCTGAGCTGTCTCAATACTCTCTGTAGATCATTTACATGGTCATCAAAAGTCTTACTGAAGACAAGTGTGTCATCCAGGTATGGTACACAGTTGTTGTCCCGAAGTCCCTCAAGACACTCCTCCATGCAGCGCTGGAATGCGGCCGGGGCATTCATGAGTCCAAATGGAATGCGTATCCACTCATACAACCAACTGCTTTCCTCAGACATAAATCCCTGGTGATATGCCTTTCCCTGGTCTAGGAGGAAAAACCAGGAATTATCTCCTAAACTATCCATGATGTCTTGAACACGTGGGATGGGCGATGAGTACCATCCTTCTACCTCACACAAACGACACGGGAGGGATATGGGGAGTTTGACTTCTCAATCCAGCCCTGTACTATCAGGTCATGTCGGTAGTCCTTCATCTCCTGATACAGAGGTCTGGGCACAGACACGAAGGTGTGTTTGACTGTGAGTGTCAGTGTCTTTAAGGGAAATAATTTTTAATTTCTCAATACAACCAATGTCATTGTCTGACTTGAGAATGACTGGCAGTCCTCTCTGAGCATTTCTTTAACTTTCTGTCTCTGCTCCTCATCTAGGTGACTAAGGTCGATTGGAGGATCCCACTTTTCATCAGCACTAGATGTCTCTACACTGGTCTGATTCACTCTATCTGATGTTGCAGCTTTTTCTAGGATTTGGCCAGGCAACAGCGATGATATGGTTTGTACTGTACCAACTACTGTACTCCCCTTTAACTCAATATCATGGTCAGTAGGGTTAGAGACACTAAGTGTAATTGTGGGGAAAACACTTTCTCCAACTGTTACTACTGTCTCAAAAAACTCAAGACCATCGGGCCACTGAGGGTTTACATGTGGCTCGAACAGCATGGTCATCTCCTCTTCAAAGGGCTGAGAAATCACACGGCACTCAACATGAGCACTACTGTGTTTTGGCAGTCAGTCCCTCTTTCTTTTTTTCACTACATATTCATCTAGTCTGTCTGCATTAACTGCCTGAATAAATTAAGGAGAGTAGCGCTTGTTGTTCATTACCTTCAAGCTAACATAGCTACATCAACAAACGATAAGTTGCAAAAGGTTTTACAAAAACAACTATGGTGAATAATGACAATAAATTCGATATAGGTTTACCTGTTCCTCCATTCAGTATATTTAGGCTACCTAAACCCCTTAGCTGGTTTATGGTTAATATCAATTTGCTCAGTTTTGCGTCTGGAGGAAGTTGGAAACAAACTGTACCAACCAGCTCAGAGGGGAAGAAGAAGGAACAACATCACTTCAGGAAACCCCTGAAAACTTGTGGCTACCCCAACTGGGCACTCATCAAAGCCAAAAAACAAGACCCCCTAACAACAAGAAGAAGGACAACAGCCGACGGAGAAAGAACATTACATATGTGTCAGGAGTATCAGAGAAACTCCATAGGATTTTCAATAACCATGACATCCCGGTCCATTTCAAACCAATGACAACACTGAGACACTGGTTCACCCGAAGGATAAAACTCCCAGGGAGAAACACAGCAATGTGATATATGCAGTCCAGTGCAGTGAGGAATGCTCTGATCTGTACATTGGAGAAACTAAACAACCACTCCACAGAAGAATGGCTCAGCACAGGAGAGCCACCTCCTCAGGACAAGACTCAGCTGTTCACCTCCACCTCAAAGACAAAGGACACTCCTTTGAGGACAACAATGTTCACATCCTAGACAGAGAGGAAAGGTGGTTTGGAAGAGGAGTCAAGGAAGCCAAGCTGGAAAAAACTTCCCTTAACAGAGGTGGTGGCCTCAGATATCATCTTTCTACCATATACCACATATAGTGATTCCATCCATCCATCATCCATTTATCTTAAGGTAAATTGTGGTATTATAATAAAATGAGCTTTGTTCTTTCAACAGTCTGAAAAACATGTAAAAGTATGTGAACCTTTTTTTCAGTATCATGTGAGCCCTCAAGCACATAGTGTGTGTTCTGTCAGAGTATAAAAGTCTGGCTGCTCTAAAGGGACACTTCAGTTTCTTCAGGACCTTTGAAGAGCAACTTTTTGGTCATTCCTCTGGCAGAATCCAACAAGATGAAACTCACGTTCATCCTGCTGGCCAGTGAGTATCAGTACATGTACACTTTTTTACATCCTTTGAAAAAAGCTGTTTTTATTTGTTTAAAAAGTATCCTAAGTGGTGCTGATCCAGTAGCTGTGTGATAATAACTCTCTGATAGTGTCACTTTGAAACGGTGTGTTAGAGCTAACCATAATACTCTGTGTGTGTGTTTCAGTGCTGGCCTTCACACTCATCACTCTGGGTGAGAATGTTTGTACATTTATGTGTGTGTGTGTCTTTGGCTGTTGTTTTGACTAATGTATTACTGTCAACTTTAATGAGCACATCCTCCATAGAAGTTTGTGAAAGTTCTAGTTGTTTACAACTGACATTTGTTGAGTTTAGCCAGATAGCTGTATTGTAGCTACATCATTTGATCTGCAAACAACCTAATTAGTCAATGAAGCATCTGTCTGTTATTCACTTAAACATTGTATTTTGCTAATAATAACCTTACTGAACAAGTAAGGAGCAAAGCTCAGCCATCACCAAGGCTAAGCTAGTGATGCTGTAAGTTACATGTTAAAGACTAAAGATGTTAGTGTTGCTGTTCCTCCAACCTGTGACTGTTGTTGCAGAATCAACCACAGAGGCGATTGAAGGTGTAAGAGGCCTCAGAGAGCCAAGACAAATAGGGCGGATGCATGACCAATTATTGCAACAGAAGAAGAGGTAAGAGGTCAGAGAACATTTACAGTCTGTCCGCCATCTTTGATTCACCTGCATATTTTGAGTAATACTCTGCATCTCCTGTTCACAGTGCTGCTCTTGAAAAAAAACAAAAACAGGGGACCAAATACTGAAATGTTGGAGGTAACACACACACACACACCTGCAAAGACACACATGCCTGCACATGCACAGTGTCAAACCCATTCTAACCTGATGCTGATGTGCTTTTATTGACAGACCTGTGTTGTCTCCTCCACCACAAAGAAGAACCTGCCTTCTATCTGTGTTCTTGTATCTCAGCTTCAGCCCAGGCTTCACTGAGACACTTTTCTACGTCTTTTATTCTCTCTCCTCTCTTCATGTAACGATGTTACTGATGTTAGAGGGAGTTCTGCTTTCATGAAAAATAAAACACTATCGAGCATCACAGTGAATCTCTCTGGCCTCTTTGTGTAGCTGCTCTAGCGCCCTCTGGTGTTTGTCTGTTTATAAGCTACAAAAAATCTAAAGTTGATCCGTAGCTGGTATCCACCCCCTTTTTTCTACTCCCCAGTTTTCCTCCCAGTTATCAGCCTCGTCCTCTCTGAGGGGTTCAGTGCTGCCTTCACTGTCTTCTTGTAAATTCCAGGATTCATTTTGGTAGGTTTTTCAGTGCTTGTATTGGAAACACACAGTAACAAATCTGCTTCCATGACAGATGGTTTACAATAAATAACATATGAGTATAAAGAAGGGACGCTTTTAGTTCTACTGAAACACACAGACAACTGGCTGAAAAGGATGTCATCTATAAAGTTATCAATTTAACAACAACTACTGCTGATGGCCAATGACAAATGGTTAAGAGTTTTATATCAAGTTCCTTTTGGTCTCACCAATCCGTTTGGTCTCCAGCACCAGCTGTTTCCTTGCTCCGTTAACATGCAATACAAACTGGAAACAACAAGCCCAGAGAAAACCTATTATGTAACTCACCACCAACTCCACATCTTTTACACCATGAACAAGAAATCACAGATTTTTGTAGAGCAAAGTCTTTGGATTCTCACGGTTTTTACTTTTTTTGTCTGAGTGCTTTGGTTTGGACACATGAAGCATTTGTTTAAAGGGTAAAAATGCATGTGAATACATAAGAACTGTCCTCAGAGGGGGAGAAAGACTTGAACACACCTGTGCTTTCATGGTCACTTACACAGGCAGACGTCACCATGGTGACAGGCTGACACAGAGGAGGATACAGAGGACCGTTCACCTACTTCTTTATCCATCAGTACACATTATATCTGCCATATTCATCATTATGGAGCTGTTTGCTAGATATCCACATCAACATCATTTACAGTCACAGTCTCTCTAAGCATCAGGTATTATTGGAAGCTCACATAATTCACCTGCTATTCAAAGCAATTATTAATTTGATTGCTGCATTCTTGCTCTTCACCCTCTTTCTTCTTCTTTCTTATTCTTCTGTATGTTTTTGGCGCAGCGTATCTTTAGCATACATTGACCGATTTCAGCCATTCAACTATCAAAATGTTCATCTCACAGAGGACATTCTGGGTCAACTTCAAGTTTTTTCAAAAAAATATAATTTTTCAAATATTAAGCAATTTCTGTGTCATTTTTAACATGGGAGTCTATGAGAGAGCCCTCCAACGAGGGGCATCTGCCAAATGTTTCTCCTCCTACAAACTTCAAGCTACAGACTCCATTTTAGAATGCTTAAAACGCTCATTAGATGCTGCTCTATCAAACTTGTATTCAGCATTTTCAAATTCCAAATCGTTTCTGCATGCCAGGTTCTCAAAGTTGGAGTGGTTTTGGAGGTCTCCTCTGCTGTTACCATGGTGACGGGCTAACACACAGAGGCATACAAAGCTCTGAATTGCCCTGATTCTCCAGCAGTTCAGAGCAACCCTTCATATCCATCCATTTTCAATTTGCGTCCAGGAGGCATCCGAAAGTTCACTGAATGGCAAAAAAAGAAGTTCTACACCAGCAGGGTCCACACTTTTTGGCAATCTACCTACTCTCTAAAAAATATGTGTGTATATAATTGATTTCCATTTTAGTACACATGAGGTTATATATACAGGATATATAAACAGGTTATAATAATCAATCTTAAAATTACACATCTTAAAATGGAAAATAACAATGTGTAGTTAAATTACATTTTTTAGTACAAACGTTATAAAGGTGCACAGTCAAGTCTGTGTTCATGGGGCAGGCTGTGGGCATTAAGTGAAGACGCTGCTAAATGGAAGATAATAAAAGGCAAGTAAATATTAAAGCTGCAAGCAGCATTGCAGGCCCTCACGGGCCAAGAGACTTTTTTGTGCGTCTGGAGGTGATACATATGTGTGCCAATTTTAATGCTGCTGTGTCAAACTGGCCAGAGGGGCTACACGTTAGGGCAACAAATACAGTGAGTTCTTTTGTAATGGCGAATGGTCAACTTTGAGGCCACGCCCCCACCACACCTTAATACTTTTTGGAATGCGTCTATTCCCAATGGTGTCCTGAGTGGACACAGTGATTTTCAGCTTGATTGGATGAAGAATGTGAGGCGTGAAAAGTTTTGTAGCAGGGTCACAAATCGCCACTTCCTGTTGGGTTTGGAGGGGTTATGGGGTGATACATATGTGTGCCAATTTTCATGACCCTACTCAAAGCAGGCCAGAAGGGCAGGCACAAAAACCTATGAAAACACAAGATTTTGTGTAGCCAGTAGGTGGCGCTGTGTCAAATCCTCAATATTGTTGTATAGATGTATTTATGGTCAGACTTTGATCATACATGGGACATTTGGTACAGATCGGACAGTAAACACAGAAGTTATAGCGACTTCCTGTTTCCTGTGGGCAAATTAATTTTTCCACCAAGTTTGGTGAGGTTTGGGGCATGTTAACGTCCCCAAAAATGCGATCTTAGGAGGGGAAAGAAAAAAAGGTTCAATAGGGCTCTTGCACCGTTCGGTGCTCGGGCCCTAAACATAATAATCTCTAAGGTTTCAATAGGGCTCTTGCACCATTCGGTGCTCAGGCCCTAATAATCCTAAGGGTTTCAATAGGGCTCTTGCACCATTCGGTGCTCGGGCCCTAATAAGCATTACTAACTGTGTTGTCATAAGAGCTTAGTTATGCGATTCTGCAAAAATATGGGTAGGGGGCAGCAGTGTGCACACAGCGTGTAAAGTCCACCGGAAATAAGCAAAAGGAAAGAAGACGAAGAAGAAACGGCTCATTCTCCGTTAGCTTGCTAGCTGCTGCTGGGAAGTAGCGACAAAATCTTCAGGTATTTTGAACAAAATATCTATTACGTTTACTCTGAGTAGTAGATTGATATCAGTAGGAGATTATGAAGTAGAATACCTCACGTTTCGCGTGTATATGTCCGAAATAAGTGCGTCGTAACGCGTAACTTGGCTTTGTTTTGGTTCGTGTTGACGAAATCCAGGCTTCAATGTTGTGTTTTTGATCGCAGGCCTGGGACTATTGTTACTTAGAAAATTTCCGGTGCCATGGTGCTGTCATAATGAGGAGCTATAATTATCCACTGTTGGTCCTGATCAAAAATTCAGTACTTTCTGTGTTTTAGATGTGTCCCGGTAACTGACAACCCTCCTAAACTCTTTCAGGATATTATCATAATGAGTTATGCAGAGAAGCCAGACGACATAACAAGGGATGAGTGGATGGATAAACTCAACAATGTCCACATTCAAAGAGCTGACATGAACAGGCTCATTATGAACTACCTAGTCACAGGTACATTTTCTATCATTTAATGTTTGTTATTTGATGTGCATAAAGATAATTTTTGTGTTTGCAAGTGATGTGTTTTCTGTTCCAACAGAGGGTTTCAAGGAAGCAGCGGAGAAGTTCAGGATGGAGTCTGGAATAGAGCCTAGCGTAGACTTGGATTCTCTAGACGAAAGAATTAAGATCAGAGAAATGATCCTAAAGGGACAGATTCAGGATGCAATTGCATTAATCAACAGTCTGCACCCAGAACTGCTGGACACAAACCGTTACCTCTACTTTCACCTTCAGGTAGAGTACAGTACAGTTCATATGTCTTGTCTTTGCACATTTCTTGCTAATATGTTTTTAACTCTTGATTACACTCATGGTATTTTGCATTTTGCAGCAGCAGCATCTAATTGAGTTGATTCGTTTAAGAGAGAACGAAGCAGCCCTTGAGTTTGCCCAGTCTCAGCTGGCAGAACAGGGAGAGGAAAGCCGAGAGTGTCTGACTGAGATGGAGAGGACACTGGCCCTGCTGGCATTTGACAACCCAGAGGAGTCACCTTTTGGAGATCTGCTCAATATGATGCAGAGACAAAAGGTAGAGTAAAAATACGAGAGCTCATTTTTCCTTTGAACATGGCCCTTTTCTGTGAGATTCTATATTTCTTATTACGCAGAAGTGCTCAAAGGTAATTTAATCTTCTATATTTATACGAAGCATTAACTTGTATGTGACTTTGGCTTTCAGGTATGGAGTGAAGTGAATCAGTGTGTGCTAGATTATGAAAACAGAGAGTCTACACCCAAGCTGGCCAAACTCCTGAAGTTGCTGCTGTGGGCTCAAAATGAACTTGACCAAAAGAAAGTGAAGTATCCCAAAATGACTGACCTCAGCAAGGGAACCATTGAAGACCCAAAATAAGGACCTAGAGTGATTAAAAACAAAAAGTACCACAGCATTACAGAATGGACATATTTCCCTTATCTATTTATACCCCCAGAAAGTGACTCATATAGAGTACATCTTTTTTTCTTTTTTGTAAGGGTTGCTTTTTGATACTTTAATAACTCTGTGCAGAAAACTGGATTGATGGCATTTTAAATGACTTCTAAGTAACATGCAGTCAATTATTTTACCTGGTTTATCATTTACGCATTTGTTTATGTAAAAATAGTATATTTCAGTTACACTAGTTTTTCTGTCTGTTGGCAGGGAAAGTCGATGGCATACAAGGGTGTGAATAAAGCCTAAATTAGGCTGTCACTTTGTGTGTGTGACCACCTGGGGGTGGGGGATTGGGGTTGGGAGGGAAGGGGGGTAAAGGTTTATTAGGGAGAATGGTTGGCTCAGTGTGCATTGCTTCAAATAAACAGATATTTCTACCCTACAAAAAATATTTACATTAAAAATAGTATTGTATCAGCTAGAACTCTTATGTGACCATTATAGCCAAATCAAGATCCATAGTGTTTCAAGCTACTGTGACTTCCAAGGGTCAATTTTAGATTCAAGTATAAACCTTCAGATAAGTTTGCTGGAATGCTATAAACTTTGCAGCGTACTGTGACTGTGTAAGCCTCAGTTTTATAGTGTTTTGAACTATTGTAGATGTTTTAAAGATGTGAATGGATATCTCTATGTTCACAGACATGGAGGCAGTTTTCCGGATGGAGAATTTACATAGCTGTTTTGCAATATTTGATGTGCTTTTTTTGCTGGTACATTATTTTGCAATAAAAGTTAATTTTTAAACTGGGGAGTGGGACATGGCGTGTGTGTTGTTTTTATTTTGATAGAACAATATATTCCCTCTGAATTGTAGTAAAAAAGTATCATGCGAAAAATGTACTGTTAATCTTAATCTAAGTAGTTAAGTAAATTTTAGGTCTACTTTATTAGCATCTCAATTTCATATTTATACTCCACACTTTACTACTTTTAAGAGACAAGTGGTATTACTACCATTACATTTGTCAGATGTTAGAAGATAATATTAATTTTACAACATTTAATGTCTTTTTTTCTTTCCTAGTTGGGGTCACATTGATAATCTTCCTATATTATCAGCTTCAGTAAACAGCAACAGACTCTAAAAATAAAAAAAATTTTCTGCAACTATTTAAGTACGTAAGTAGGATATTTTGATTTAGTAGTATACACGTAGAATATGTTAATATTACTACATTAGCTACATGTGAACTACTGACAGAGGATTTCCTGCTACTTCTGCCACTGCGCGCGCACATCTTTGCCCCACAACCACATCAGCTCCACAGCTAAAAAGGAACCACCACCATCATCATCACCACCACCACCATCATCATCATCATCCGAAAACAACATCCCGGTACCCGTAGACGACACACGCTCACATTTTCAATATTGCACCGTCATGATTGGAATGGGCCCCGCAGCCAGAGGAGCATATTTCGGATGATACTGAAATGGATAAAACGGCTGACTATGCAGCTGAACCACTTCCTGATTAACCCTACCGACGAGAAGGAGAAGTGCGTGGCTGCTGGCTGGCTGGAGGAGGAGGAGGAGGCTGGGGGAGAAAAACTGACACGTGGATTACTCCTCCTTGGGCATCAGGAAAAACAGACTCCCTCCTCTTTAGCTCAGTTCCCGCACATCGATTTTTGTTAGAGCCGTGCAGCCGTACAGGTTAAGGAAATCTAACGTAAACCTAGGCTATGATTGCGCACAGGTCTGGCTTTCCTCCACAGTGTGTACTTTTCTGACTGATCGGAGAAATTGAAAGTAAATAGCCGGAGAGATTTGAACAGAGGCTGTCGCCACTTCGCGTTGAATGGCAGTTATTCAAAAATATGGCAAGAACTATAGTCCAGATTTGGTCTGTCACAAGGAAAACCATCCGCCTGACAAGATCGGAGTCCCTGGATCTCACAAGAAGTGGGCTGAACACAACACCAACTGGCCAAGGTAACATTCAGAAGACTTTGCAGAAACATTTATTCAACAGGGCTGGTTGTTTTGACGCGTTTGGTCTCTCGGCAGTGTGGCTCATCAGAAGTGTTTAAAAACAGATCAATAGTAATCATACTTTTTTTAAAGGTAGCGCATCCGTCAACCAACTCAACGTGCCCCTGTGGTAAAACGACACGTCTCACCTCTGGCCTATCATGGCTCAGTACTTTTAAAGTTGGAGTCAGAGTGCCACACAGGCCAAGTGGCTTGTAACGATGGAAGAAGGAAGTGCAGCCTTTATCAAAACTGCTATAAACTTTTACTATGTTGTTAATTGAGTCTAACCCCATCTAAGCCATTTTATGAACTAAAGAATGTAAATACCAGCAAGTTTGGCAACTAATGATGATGATGTTCAGTCATAGTAAAGGTAGCAAATACAATCTTTGTCTCCTCAGTCATCAATCATAATGCTTGATATCCTGCATCATACAGACAGTTCTATTTTTCAATTAAGACTCAATCAGTTTGAATAATTTTGAGTTTCTCCAACCTTCTCCATCCTGTGCGGGGTCAAGGGAGGAGCCAGGGTGCACCCTTGGCAAGTTTTAGGGCAATACACATGCAGACATATAACTATTAAGTTCTGCATCATAACTTCCATTTCATTCTGCTTCCCTCTGCTACAGGCCAGTGGCGAGGGTATGGACAGTGGTGCTGCTGCTCGGGACCTGCCTCCTGTACTGTGCCCGCGTGGCGATGCCCATCTGTGCCGTAAGCATGGCAGAGCAGTTCGGCTGGACCAAGAGGGAGTCCGGCATGGTGCTGGGCAGCTTCTTTTGGGGATACTGCCTCACACAAGTGTTCGGAGGCTACGTCAGTGATCGGTGAGAAACATTACATGAGGTCACCCTGGGAGATAACATCAGCAGCCAAGAGTTATGCAGCATAACTAATGTCTGTCAGCAGCACCTGTTTGAGCTTCCTTTTTTTGCCTTATTTGCCTTTGCAGTGACGCAGGCAGCATGGTTTGTGTTTGCTCAGTCTGAAAGATCATGTAGTCAACAATGCTAAAGTTTTTCTCATGCAGTGTCATTAGATGAGCCTCTCATTACTCTCATTAGGGCCTAATTTTACCTTTAAATATTAATAACACTTGCTACACTTGCATTCACTTGCTATGTATGCAGCTCTGTGAGCATTCAAAAGCTGAACTAATACAAGCTGTCTGTATTCTGTGTCCGCAGGGTGGGAGGTGAGAAGGTCCTCCTGCTGTCAGCAGCAGCATGGGGGTCAATGACAGCCTTCACCCCCATCCTGGCCCACTTCTGCTCCCAGCCGATACTCTCCATGACGCTGGCTCGCTTCCTCATGGGCTTGTTGCAAGGTGAGATGGGTGGTGTAGGTTAAATGCATCATCAATTGAAATGAAACCTCTGTTTATACCTGACATCAACATGCATCTCCAATAATGCAATCACAGGTTTTACAGACACGAAAACAAACACAGAAATGATTTGGGAAGCATCCATGTGCACCATAATCTCACTACAACAGCCTGAAACACAAAATAAGAAGTAAAAACAAAAATATGAAAATAACTTCAGATTTTAGTAAACAAACTGATAAGATAAAAACATGCTGACAGCTGTGATGGAGCGCAGGACTCAACCTCAAGACGTGATGCAGCTAATAAACTCGATCTGTGTGGCAGCTCAGTCGTTGAAAGTGACTTTTTATTAGATTTTGATCTGTCCTGTCTCCGCGTGTCACTTACAAGTAATTAATGAAGTTACTGCTGCTGTGTCACATGTGTAAAGGCACGCACTTCTCTTTTAGCTGTCTGATGTTGCTGATATGTAGAAGAGCAACAATCTGAACCAAATCTCATTCATAGTGACTCTCAATAATGTATTTTTAGGGATATACTCAAAACAAGTCTAAACCTTTTCATGTCCCTTATGGTCTTATATCTAAACATATAAGCTTGTTATGCAAAACTGTCTGAGCCCTACTCTTATAGTATAATTAACATAACTCATTATGTAACTATAAGATGCCACAGAGACCCATTGTCTCTGTGGGTAAAGAAAACACACAATGAATCCTCAGATGCAGACAGATTTAAAATAATTCATTATAATAATGTGTTATTCCCATTTGCTCACAAACATGTTTATTTTACCTCAACTGTTGCCTCTTCAATTCTTCTGTCTTGATCCTAGGAGTTCATTACCCTTCTCTGGCAAGTCTCTGCTCCCAAAAGGTGGTGGAAAGTGAACGAGGCTTCCTCATGAGCACTGTGGGTAGCGGCTCCTACCTGGGGTGAGTGAAGTGCTGTGTAAATAAATGAGAAATCATGAGAAAAAGAACTGCCAGAAAACGACTGTTGTGAGATGCAAAAGGGAGTGCTGTGTATGTGGTTTAGGTGGTGTCATGTATTTGCCCAATCCATCTTTCACATCTTGTTTTGTTAGTGTGAGTTTTCATGTCTTGTGACCTTTTTTTCCTGGCAGCACCCTGGTGATTGGTGGGGCCGGCTCCCTGATGTTGGACCTGTATGGCTGGCAGAGTGTCTTTTATGTCTCTGGTCTCCTCTCGGTCCTGTGGGCCTACTGCATGTGGAAATATCTACTCAAAGGAGAAGGCAAGGGACACTGTAGCTGTATCAGTAGTACTGTCATTACATGCTCCTATCTTGTACCAGCTTATTTGTGTATTTGGAGCCAGTGCCCTCTTGTATGCCCATGCGCCTGTGTTCATCTGTGTTTGCAGGGCCTATAATTACCCTGGAGTCCCTGGGCAGTGGTGGGGCCCAGCCCAAACTGTCCAAAAGACATTGGTTACGCCTCTTCAAACAACCTGCAGTCTGGTGAGATAACGCGATAATGTGTGTGTGTTGAGCAAATATTGAATGTTCTGTGCCACTCCCCTGTCTCAAAAAGCTTGCATCACAGTTGAATTATTATCCTGTGACTGATTTATAGTTGCCTCCAAATTTTGAAATGGTAGTTATAGTAATTGTTTGTGTTTTGCAACGATGGGAATAGGAGGAAGCATATAATTGCATATACATTGTATGTATGTATTTATATGCTTCAGTAAGTAACAAATTAGATGGTAATTATTAATGTATAGCTGGATAATTGCTTGCCAAAAGCTTGCATAGATGTGATGTAGAAAGAAAAGTAAATAGACACAGATAAGTAAACAAGCTGCCGTCAAACCAGTGAGACAATGCTCAGCCAAGTGAGGTATGTGTTAACAAAACTGAACAGCCTCTGGAGTCTCTAAATGTTGTTGCAATGCACTGATTGTGACTGTTTGTCTCCCTGATCAGTGCTGTGATAGTGACGCACCTTTGCACAGCAAGCACCTTCTTCACTCTTCTGTCATGGCTGCCAACATTCTTTAAGGACACTTTCCCCGATGCTAAGGTAACCATGCTACCATCCTACATTTTGGCAGTACCGGTACATTCAGATGTACATTCAGCGTCACAGGAAAGAAACGAGTAAAGGAAAAATAAATAAAACAGGCACAAGGGGGAAAGGGAGATTATTTGTGGCTTACACGGCTCTGTGAGACTAAAAAGTAGGGTTGTATGAGGTTCTTACACCTACCTACAGTATATGGCTGTTAGCGCTTGGATGGGTTATTGATTTATGCAAAAACACCAGAGTCAATTGACTAAAATGGGGATGTCTACTTTACAAAAGATTGGTGTTTGGGTTGCTCTGCTTTGTGAAACATTAACAGACCGACTGTTCCTGTTAATAAAATGTCAAGTAATGCCCAATAAATGTCCCCCAGGGCTGGGTGTTTAATGTCATTCCTTGGCTGGTGGCCATACCTTCATCTCTTTTCAGCGGTTGTCTGTCTGACCACCTCATCAGTCAAGGTAATAGACGTCAGGATTACTTTTAATCGTTCTTGATAAAACAGCTTCATAACAGACCACCCTATTCTCTTTCTTGATTCCTTCAGGCTTCGACACAGCCTCAGTGAGGAAGTTGATGCAGGTAGAACACATGCCAAATCATTTTACTGCACGTTCAACTCAATGTTTAGTCTCATTTTATTTATGTGTGTTTTTGTCTGCATTCATTCCTCCGTTAGTTTTTCTCCATGGGTGTGTCCAGTGTGTTTACCCTTCTTCTGTGTGGTAACACCACCTTCTCCTGGGCTGTAGCATTTGTGTCTGCCACCATGGGACTCACCACCTTCAGCCACAGGTATGAGCGCCCAATGTTTCTTATACACCCTGTATCTACCACTTTGTAAATATAGTGTTCATTTCCATTGTTAAAGGACAGCAGTACAATGTTGTGTTACAGACAATATTATTATATATATTACATTTCAATTAAAGGTTCTAAATGATAGTCACATTTAACCTAGAAATACACAGCAGCTCACAGCTCTTATTACAGTTGCTGTTTGTTTAGTTTAATTGGACCCAGTCACTGTCTGTTAGTCATTGTGTTTTATCAGCATAACAGTTATTGCCAAAAAAAGGATCTTATTAGTGGGCCAATGCCCTAGGGCAGAGCCTATTGTAAAGCCGCAGGCTTTACAATAGGCTCTGCCCTAGGGCATTGTTCCACTATTACTATTGTAAATACTTATTCTTCTTTATTCTCCTTCTTCCGGACAAAACTTTGCCGCGTAACTAGTCCCACAGCTTTTGCGCCAGCGACCTGAAACTTTCACAGAACGTCCGGCCATATCGGGAATGGTGTGCTATGACTTTTCTTTCCGTTCCGACGTACGGTTTTCGCGTTATTCGCGAAAAACCAGTGGGCGAACGACATAGACGGTGAATGGGGAGAGCGAGAAAAAAAGGCAAAAAACCCCAAAACCGGGGTCTCTTTGAGTCCACATAGCGCCGGCATACTGTCACCTACAGACATGATTTTCGGTTTAGAGGAATCAGCACAAGTAGACCTACATCTTTTCTATATACATGTGTGCTTGAATTTTGCTTAGTTTAGGAGATTTGGCAGTTTACGTTTTGACGTGGGTTTGGAACATTTTTCTCTCTCTCCGCTAGAGTGGGATGATGTCACGCACTCTAACTTTCCCTGTTTTTTCCAAAACAGAAAAAAAAGGTAAACTACTTCAATTTGTGGCCACACCGGGTGCTCCACATACATAAATATGCTATCAAAACGTAGGGATTTTTGTCCCGGACAAGCTGGTGCGCCCCTTTTTGTCATGTGACCCACGGTTTTTGGTCAGGTGACCCTCAAGCGAAGGGAGCGCCACTCCCTCCTCCCATCCGCTCCCATGTTAAACTTGGCCAAGATTTCAGATGAAAATCCTGATGGGCAAGGCATTTCTAACCTGCCAGAAAAATCACATACGTCGATCAAAACACATGAATTTGAAAATGGCATTAGTAGACAAGTGCCTGGCGCTCACGGTGAAAGAATTTTTCCTCTGTGACTTTTCGTTGTCCAGTAAAAAGAAGTTGTTTGGGAGGCTTTTTCTAGCTGCCTCTGAGTTTTCTCAGAAGCAGCTACAGAGTCTGTGCTCTCTCACTCTGCAACAGAAGGGAGGGGGGTGGGAGGGCCGAGGGGGCCGTTTCCAGGGTAACCTCCACAGGTGCTTTAACTGACTTGGAGGCTTCTCTGATGACATCACCTAACATGGCCGCTCCCATTGACAATGCATTGGGCTCATTCAAACCAATGTAACTAGACTGTATTGATCCATACAGAGACAGACACACACACCTCTGCAACAGAAGGGGGGCTGGGGGGGTTGAGGCAGCCGTTTCCATGGTAACCTACTCTAACTGATTTGGTGCTCTAACTGATTTGGAGGCTTCTCTGATGACATCACCAAAGATGGCCGCTCCCATTAACAATGCATTGGGCTCATTCAACCCAATGTAATTACACTGTATTGATCCATACAGAGGCAGACACACACATACATACACAACCATACAGGAACATACACAACTACACTCACACATGCACACACACACACACACACACACATACACACGCACACACACACACACTGATTTTCAAAATAAAAGCCTCCAAATCATTACACACCTTACTAGGCCTGGCAAACTACACACAAGCCACCCAGAAATATGCAGACACACACTATACACACCTGCCAACACACAGACACACAAACAGGGATTTTCAAAATAAAAGACCCTGCACAATAACAGGATATGGCTGACATTCAGATTTTCAAAATAAAACACTTAAACATGTTTTAACATGCATTAGGGAGTGTCCCCAAGCCACCCCCGCACACACACACACTTACACAGACACACACTGATTTTCAAAATAAAAGCCCCAAATTCATTATAGAGCTAACTAGCGCTAGCCACCCCTACAAATTATACATCAAATCGACCGGCTCGGTCAGGACTACTACCCTCTGAGGTTTGGTGGCGATCGGACAAACGGTATCCGAAAAAATCCCGAAAAACTGCGATCAACCCTCCCCACAGGCATCAAATCACTGTCAAACTTTGAAGGCATGCCGTTTGGGCATGCTGTCACACAGAACCTTCATTCAAAATGTAAAATGTAGGTAAACATTAGACCTCTGACATATTGAGGCGCCATGTTTGTACCACCTACCATATTTACAGGCAAGCTGGGTAAGCTGAAACAACCCTCCTCATAGGAAATAATGGGAAATCGGTCAGACCCCTGACAAAACCCAGTCAACTTTGGAAGCCTATCGTTCTGGCATGCCTCTACACAGAATATTCATTTCAACTTTAGACAACTCGGTAGTAGTTGGACTTTATCATATTGAGTCCTCGTCTTCATCTGTTTTGCCCAACTTGTCCTTATGGCTGCTTAAGTTGCATCCACATCTTTAGGATTCCTCCATTCAGAATGAATGGAGAAGCTTAGGGCCTATTAAACCTTATGTAAAACCAATCAGAAACACTGAAAAAGCATGAAATGTCATCAGTGGCGTTGTTGACATGTGCCAGTGATGGCGGTGGCGGCATCGTGTCAATACAGGGGGCGAACCGGCAGCAGAGTGTGGGCGAGCGCGCATTGGCCCACTCAAAATTTCTTGTGAAATTTTCTAGTTTTAAAATGTTGTTTGATGTTTAATATGATATCTTATCTTAAGCGTTAATGTTCTGGCCAAGGTCAAAACTTCTAAAAAACATGTAATTTCCTTTTCTCAGACCCAGCTAAAAGATTTCAACTAGGAAAGCATTTCACAAAAAAGCATATTGTGCGTATATTGTGGACTACTTCCAAGTGCAGGTTAATACACGTTTGGCTGGCTAATACTGCTGTGTATACGGAGCACCCTGTGTTCATGCAAATGAAGGAAGATGTTCAACATGTTAACCAGTCCAACAGTGTGACTCATTTATGTGCTTTGAATAGTTTCTGAGTGCTGAGGAGCAGAGGAACAAGATCAGTTTCAAAATGATAAAGGAGAATAAGAAAGTAAGGAATCAACTCTTGGCTGGTGTGAGGCTTTTCAAGGGATTGGTAGATAATAGGAATACAAAAAGAGTTGGGGCAGAACCATCAAACAGGAAAGATTACTAGTATGATGTCTGTAAGGTGTTGTCAGATGTCACTGGAATGTATGACTGTATGTTTTCCTGGCTCAGTGATGAGTACAAAATACAGCTGTGTCCACTTTCTTTACGTTGTTATTTTGTCTGAAATTGTCAGGCTGAGCCAACTTTATTTCTCTTACAGTGGCGTCTCTGTAAATGTGCAGGATCTCGCTCCTTCCTGTGCTGGAGCTTTATTTGGTAAGTTTATTTTCTACAGATGATTTTTTTTTTCAATACGGTGAAATATTAATTGTGCACTGCCTTTTGTTCGTCTCATTTACAGGTGTTATGAATACATGTGGCGCTTTCTCAGGTGAGATTCTCTTGATTAAGAATATATATCTGCAATGAATCATTCAGCAGCAGTCACTAACACGATTAAATGAAATAATTGATTCACTTCTCTAAATTCAAACTTTGAGCTAATACATCAGTCACGCTGGCTCCTATGTACCATGCATATTTCATCAAGGCAGCAGAGTGAAGTTTGTGTCAGATGAATAATACAGGGAACATAGATGACAGTCAGTGGTCCTGTGAGGGAAAGGATTCTGACATTTTCTCTAGAGTTATTTGCATTTGGTGGTGGGGGGCTAAACGGCACCATTACATAAAACATCATTACATCTTTGTGTTGCTGTGTGTGTGTTCCTTTTGCAGGGGTCTTAATGGTGTATTTCTCTGGGTATCTCATCGAGGCCACAGGATCGTGGGCATCTGTATTTGCTCTCATCACCACTATCAACCTGCTGGGCCTCTGCACCTTCCTGGCCTTTGCTGAGGCCCGTCGGGTTGACATTGACTCTAGTAAAGTCCGCCACCACAACATCCACATCTAAATTATCATCAGTCATCAGTGGGACCAGAATGCTGTGTCTCAAGGGAGATGTGACCTTGGGTAATCAGCAGCCAGACCATTATCTACATTGAAGTATCGAATGGATATCTGGGAGAAAATGAGAAGTCCCTGCAGCAGTTACTGAAAAGCACACAGCAGAAGCTGCACAAAGTTACCGAAGAATCTTGTGGTGCTGCAGCCTTGAATCATGGAGGAACACAGCTTTAAATGATCAGAAAGGAAGTGGAGCAGTAGAGGAAAAGTCTACGCTACCTCCAGGTGCCAGCTTCTGTGGCATGTGGCGTCGTTACAGACTATGTTACTAGAAAAGCCACAGCGATTGTTATCTGAAAGCCATAGCTCACTGTTTGTGCGTGATTGTGTCGAAGAAGCTGTGAGAGTGATGGATGTGTTAGTCTCAGGAGCTCTCTCTGACAGCTGTGACAGACCAAGGTGGTGTGTTTTTACCCTGCAGGGATGGGGGAGGCGGCGTGGGTGACGCAAGGAGAGTCCAGCCTCCCTCATACCTGAAGTCTTTTATTAGTATGCCCTGCTCACCCATCACTGTCTGAGTGACACCTCATTACCCAGCCACTAATTACTTGGCAGACGCACTAATGTCCTGTACGATTTACCTTCTGTGGTGCCCGTCTCCACGGTTACGAGCTTGTCTTATCATTACCGACAGGGTCACAGGAAGCTCAATGGAGGCTTTGAATGAGCGCATTCTCTGATTGTTATCTCAAAGAATTTAATATTTAGTTAGAAGACCAAAGGTGAGTGAATAAATAAATACATTTTTATGTAACTGCATGTAATAGAAATACCTCACTTAAATGTTTTGAGTACCTTTATATTTATATTGCTTGTTGAGATTATTTTTATTTGACAGAAAATTAACATGTTTTGTGAAACGGCAGACATGTAGGCCACTCTGGTGCAGTAAGAGTGTGAGTGTGAGAGTTCTTTTGTTAAAAAGAAGTATCATCCTGGTGGGAACTGCACAGGTAGACATGAAAGTGATTGCACTTAACGTCTTTGTTACCTGGTCACTTGACAGGAAGTGATGTTGGTATTTGGAATGGTGATCCGTTGTCATGGTGATAGCAGTAGTAGTGTCTCTCTCTCTCTCTGATCCGTCACATTAAGGCAGTTTTAGGCAGTGTCCGTGTTACACTGTGACATGGTGAATGTTGTGTGGCAGGCAGATTAAATATGATGTCTTGGGTTAGAGCGTGTTGCAACATAAAGGAAGTTGCACATTCTGGGCTGAATGTTTAAGTAATTGTAGCATTTAGCTTTAATGTTCAGAGCACAGTTTTTAAAATTCTATGTTTTTCATGCAGACGATATCATCTTAGGTTTAGACACTTACTTGACACATTTTAAATCTATGCATTCATGCTTTTGTGCCTGATTTGAGCTGCAAGAATGATCTTTGGATTTGTGTTGCTTTTGTGTCATATGTTATTGTTATTTACACACAAACGGCACATAGGCTTTACCTGGAAGTCTGTTGGTGTCTGTTGTTACAAAAATGTGGGAATAGGAAAGTAACTTTATTTCATCCAAATATAAAGATTTTATGTACATTAAACATAAATTGTGCGTGCATTTAGAAGACGCAAAATCTATATAGAGTAATTTATTTTTAGATCTGATCCGATTTATGTCAGTGATCATGTGTAATAATTATTAGCCTCTGTACAAAATGATCAGCCTTTATTTTGTTAACCAGGTGTTGCAGATTCCGATGCTTGGCCTGCTAATGTATGTGCATTATTTACAGCTGACTGCATCACTTGATACATTTGTTTTCCGCAAAATTGAAACAATGAAATTGAACTAGATGGAGTTCTGTCACCAACATATTGTACTGTAGGTTTCTGCAGCCTTCTGGCAACTAGTTTTTGATAATCTGTAACATATGTATGATGTAAAAAAAAAACATTATTGCAAGAAAATGCAGTATTATAATGCTTTTAAAATATGTGGTATTTAAAATCTATTAACTTTGAATAAAAATATATTTTGTCAACATTCATAGTTGTTGCATGTATTTTCTTGGTAGCTCCACAGAGAGGCAGCACAGTACCAATGATGAGGACAGCAAAGGCTGCCTCCAACACTCCAAGACATTTTATAACATGGCAGAATGGAGGCCTTTTTTGTGGAGCCACAATTATCTCTTGAAGTTGTATTATTCTACAGCTTAGATCCAATGATATCTGACTGAAAGAAGAGTTTCCAACCTACCTTCCAACCATAACATGACAATAATCAAGCAACATTGTTCCATTGTGACTCTTGAGAATGTATATCTATACTGTGCTCTATCTGGATCAGCTGCTGAACAGGTTCTACTGCAGGTCTGGTCTGTTCACACTAACTGCAAGCCCAGATTCCGAGTCCGGGCCAGCAGGACGTATGTGGTGGCACCATATGGCAGGATGCTGTGTGCCATGTTGGCTAGCTGGCACTACCCACGTGTGAATGGCCAGACGCTAGTCAACCCAACCCACTTCTCCTCATGGGACAGAACGGCTCAGGTTGCCATGGAGACCGGTGGCTTGTGGATGCTGCGTGGCAATAAAAAGAAAGGGAGGGGGGGTCACAAGTGAGTGAAAGTAACAAGTCAGATAGAAGTCAGTGGACTAGAGTGGGTTGGCAGTGAATTTTGGCTTTTGAAGTTCACGCACTGTTTAAGAGGTGGTCAAGTGACTTACTGGAGTGCTCTCGCTGATGTAAAATGGTGTTGTAAAAGCAGACATAATCATGATGAGTGGCCCACTATTTAATTAGCAGAGATGAAACACTAAGGGAGAGAGCAGAAGAGAGGGGGAGAGAAACCCTCCCCCAACTTGTTGGCTGGTAAGAGTAACCCAATAAATGCAGGGCCCATCAGAGAGCCAGAGATACATGTAAATGAAATAGCCCCATTAATTAGTAATTAACATCAAGTTAATGACATTTCACTGTGTCGCCATCTCATCCTATGTCCTTCCTCTGCGGTGGAGGGGGTGTCTCTCGAGCCCCTGATCTGAATGCTAATTAGTGCAAAGCTAAAGTGCCATATAGAGCTACCTAATAATATAGAGGCCCAGTTTAAGACTGGTCATTGTATGAGGAGGATTAATCACTTTGTAGTAATAGATCAGGAGTCTTTATAAGTCTACCACTCCTTTGAGGGCTGTGATATTGAAGGCCATTGACAGGTTTTATGTGCTAATTGCGTTGCGCCTGTTAGCCTAATGTTTTGTTATCCCTCATGACTTGGATCTACTTTTAAGCATCTCTTCACAATATATCCAAGAAATATTTCCACTTGTTTTTATTTGAACTTGTTTAACCGTCAAACTATGTTATTTTAGAGCCTTGTGTGTGTTTGATTAGGTTTGAACTCAGTGGTGGACACACTCGTTTGTTTCGGGTCCCCTCCTGAGCCTAAATCAGCTCCATGACAGAGGTAATTTTATATGATTTGACTGCAGTGTGGCGCATTATGTCTGTGAAGCTAGATGAAACATGAAGTCGATGCTCTGTACACAGCGGTGTTCCTGGAATGGACAAGAATGTCAGCTCCGAACTGAAGGGTTATATCAACATCCTTTGTCTCCACACTGAGTTCCTCTCCTCTTTATCGACATGTCTCTCCATTCCTTCTGATACATAATTGACCCTGTAAAGGGATCCCCTGATGCCGCCATTAGCACACCATCACACACACATAAGCACACAGAACCAAATATGTTGATTTCTGTCAATTAAACCCCATCAGCTGTTTGCCTCCTGCTAGACATATGGCCTGTGTTAAATCTAAAGAGCAAATGGAGCCACTATTGAGAGGGGCATCATTTTAATGGAACCCTGAGGGACAAGACCCACACCTGCGCAATAATAACATTAAACCCTGCTCAGCCCAGTGGCCAGATGAGGACCGTGTTGGTGTAGATACACACATGGCTCTGAAAAATCAGCCTCACTTGCAGGAGGAATATTAATATATTATATTCATTCTTAAAGCATACATCTTTTTTTCTTTTTGCAAACTCACAGATATGTTTGGTTTCAACCCTTTGTGGCATCGATATGTTTTCTGTTTTCAGAGCCACAATAGGAGTCGCTCAGACTGTTTCCAGTCTCTAATATTTTGTCATTATATAAGCCAAACACACAAATGCACTTCATCACTGCAAACCATCTCTCCCCTGCCGAAAGAGTCAGAGCGAGAGTACTGATATTCTTTCTTCCTTTGCCAAATGGATGGTTTTAGAGTTCACAGGTCCTTCGTCAGAAACAGAGAAAAATAACTGAACAAA
Source organism: Parambassis ranga (assembly GCF_900634625.1). Taxonomy (NCBI): domain Eukaryota; kingdom Metazoa; phylum Chordata; class Actinopteri; family Ambassidae; genus Parambassis; species Parambassis ranga. The sequence goes on along the minus strand of NC_041028.1, from coordinate 6,554,579 downwards.
TGTTTATATAATTTCAGAAGACAATATGGTCCTATGCCCTTGGCACAAAGAGTCACATGCTTAGTTTTAAGACAAGAGGAAGCAAATGAAATACTCAAATGTAGGTAAATATAGTAAGTCAGTCTTTATATTGTCTTTTGATAAGATATACTTGAGACCAGTATTCATTGCTAGAGCTAAAGGCAGCACTTATCTTATCTCAGTATTATTTTCCTGATTATTTGATTGGTCCTTAAAATATCAAGAAACAATGAAAATGGTTGCCATTTTAAAAATTACACAAGAGTTCAAGAACAGAATATGTGCAACTTGTGTGTCATCAATCAATCTGGCATTTATTATTTTAATACATTTCGTATTTTATAAAAAAAAATCATAAAAATGTCACATTGTCTGAGCATTAATGTGAAACCAAAAGCTATAAAGTTATAAAACTAACTAAATTAACTAAAACAAAACAAACAATTAACAAGTTAATGGATTTACAGTAGGCTCGTTAATTAATTGGCTAATCAGTATATTTTTTGTAAATATAAATCTAACTATAAATCCTTTGCAAACAGAATTGGGTCTGATTGAAATAATAAATGTTAAATAAATATAAATATTTACTTATGCACATCCATCTGATAATTTGCAGCATTCTGTTTGAGGAGGTTAAATACACCGCCCCTCACCCTCTTTGCCCCCCCCCCCACTCATCTGTTCCAGCTCTCCCTGGCTTCACACCGCTTACATCTCCAACACCACCAGATCTCCCCTTTTTTCCTGCTTGCTCTTTACTAAAGTTTGGCTGTCAATCAGCAGTGGCCTCAGGCAACAGGCACTGATGAAAAGACCCCTGAGACAAGGAGACCCAAATTAGATTTCAATAAGGATGTTGAATATTCATATCAGGGAAACATCTAAAGGTAAATGCTTTTTGATCTCCTCACACAAATATCACTTGTGTGCATTTCCAGGTCCTGGTGCTCTGGTTCTACAGTGTTTTCTCCCCCAGCCTGGTCCAGCCCCGGCCCCGGCCTCGGCTCTGTCTCGCTCCTCGGGGGGATGTGGTGGAATAATGATGATGGAGCTACAAAGGAGAAAAAGAGCCATAATGAATGTTTATACTAAAGGGACCCAATAGAAAGGGCATCCGTACTAAGTATTCAGTAATTAGTATTTAGCAGAAGTTGATCGCTGAGTGCACACATTCAAACACAGGGAGACACACACACTTGACACACACGTATCCAGGGCAGAATCACTGAGGCAGAATCATTTGCTGTGTAAACTTTAGACAGGGAAACCTCCCCCGACAGCAGCAGTCAAAACACAGTTTCATTTTTCTTGTCAACATGTTTACTTTATTTTTATAATTGACTCACTTTGGGTCAATTTGGGCTTTCTTTCCAAAATGTCAACAGAATTCACAAAGTGCTTGCTTATTTGCCTGAGCATACCTGTGTTCTGCTGCTCTGCACTGAATGATAATTATCTCAGTGTAGATGACTGCGTCTCCTCAGTTCTTTTTGACTTGCCTTGATGTGCTTTTTGCTTGTAAACTGTACTTATGAGGACAAAAAAAACATCCTCCTTTTACCCTCAAAGAAATTGCCATCACTTCCATCATAGTGATGATTGGAACGTGTGATGGTGCAGAGAGATGGGGGCGATGCTTTGTTTGGGAGGGCGGCAGTGGTGGGGACTGCCTTAGGCTCTTTTCCCCACAGAGAGTCCACTCCGCTTGGGAACACACTATGAAGCGAGTCCTGAAATGAGACCAAAGGATAGAAATACTATCTCTTTTTCACCATCCAGCTAATAGTCAACGTCAACTCCCGTCATCATACATCAAGAGTGACCACTGTAGTTGCAAACAAGAGACTGTTGCTCGTGGTGCAGGAAGAGAGGCCAACACCCAGTACTCAGATTACACCCATTCTCATCCTACACTATACTTTTTCTCTTGTTATTTGTCTCACTCTGCGTTCCTCTCAACCTCCCCCGCCCCTTCCTTACAACATGATGGTCAGTCCATTGCCAGGCAATCTGCTCTGTGATGTTGTTCACACCTTCATCGAGCCAAAAACGAAAAAAAAAAGAAATCTTTGACAAGATATGATGACTTGCCCAGGTGGTGTGTTTCACTGGTCTCTTCTCTTGGTCTTATGGGTTAGGGCAACCAACCAAGGTGTGTGTGTGTCTGCATTCAGTATATGATGGTGTGTTTACCCCAGGCCCTGTGCTGCGGTGCTGTGATGCTGAGTGTCACCCTGCTCCGGCCTGAGCCCTGCAGCCAGAGAAACCAGCTGTGAAACTGACAGGTTTGTCTTCTGCACTCACCTACACTCTTCCCTGACACACACACACACACGTAGAGAGGTCCATACACACACACACTTTCATGGCCTGAGGTTTAAGTACACATGCACACACAAGTTGCCACCCCCCCACATCCACACATATCCACAGACCATCACACAAGCTGCAGGCAGTCTCTCTCATGCCAGCTACAAACACAGTGCAAAAGGAATATGCTTACAGCGCTCCGATATATACTGGCTGCTCACTGAACACGTTTTAACAATTTGATAAAAAAAACCCAGCAAATAATGATATTGAATAGCCAAGTGCAGAGAAACATATTTATCATCAGTATTCCTCACCGTGTAAACACTGTACTGCTAATTCAATCTTGATGATTTTATTAGGCCCTAAATAGGAAAGTGCAGGAACATAAAGTCATTAGCTACCAGATAAACTACACATCAGCACCTCCTACGCAACGAGACAAACAATTACATTTTTAATCAATTTAATCATGATCAACACCGTCTTAAGGTGAAAAAGTAGTCAGTTTCAAACTTGGTTAATCAACACTGACAGCAGAGAGAGAGAGAAATAAAGAAAATCTTGCAGGGCATATTTTTACATGTGTGTTAATTATTTAGATGCAGGTATAATAAATAATAAAACATATTAACAATCTTACATCTCTAAGAGTTTAGATAACTTACAAACCCAATAAACTGAGACTTGCATGATTGAATGTGACTTCCTTCTCCCATGCGATTCCATGAATCTTGCAGTTTACTCATGTAGGTTTCCATGCAGGTATGTCGCATGTATACATGTCTGTGCGTATTCTGTATCATGTAGGTCAATGAGGACATGCAACATAGCCACAAGCGTCTGAACTTGTGGTCCATCCAGGAAAAGCTCATGAGTTACCCTCAGGAGATACTGCCTTCTATGGCACCTTCCCCCACACCTAGCACACACCTAGCTTGCACAAACACACACACATGGACTTTGACACACAGTAGTGAAGGATGCCATGTGCATCCAGGTGTCTGGCGGTGCTGTAGCGCCCTTCAGATGTCACAACGACAGAAATCAGTGTTCTGACCACAAAGTCTTGCAGGCAAGCGTGGTGTGTGTTACACCTTTCGTGTACACAAGGTGTGTGTGTGTGTGTGTGTTGGTGCATCTGTGGACACATTTGCATGTGTGTGCTTGCCTATTCCTAGAGGGTGGGGGTGAGAAAAACAAGTGAGAAAAACAGCAAAACAAGTTAAGAGACAATGAAGAAAGCAACACTGGCACCTGTTTCCCCCCAGTGTGATGGGGCGAAGAATCCACCTCAGACTCCACACTGACTGGTCTCACATTGTACTCCATCAGTAAAAACATCACTAATCATTTCATTTCTACATATTTTAGTAGAATAGCACTGTATCACCTTTATCTCTCCTCTCCTCTTCCTAACACACATACACACAGCTTTTTTTGAGGGGTTCAGTTATGTGGCCAGATGTCCAAGTTGACATAGCGCTTAAGGCGTTTGACTGGATAAAACAGTGCATTGGCTGCGGGTAAAGAGGGATTAAAACAAGGCCTGAGGCACTTGTGTTATATTGAAAACATCCTGGGCTGCTTTGTATGGAGATTTGCATACATTGGGGTCTGTGCAGCGATGGCCCATCTGCTGAAGTGCATTGTCCCCAAACAACAAAGTGAGTTTTAAATATTTCACATCTCCATCTACTGGGACAGAGGTACATAGAAAGGAGTGGGGAGTGAGTGAGAGGAATAGAGGGAGATGGAAAGGAGAGGGGTGTGGGGTTGGTGAAAAAAAAGACAAAAAAAGGAACAAGTAGATTGGCACAGCTTTGAATTTGAACTGCTCCCAAATGTGCCTCAGTCAGAGCCACAGTAAATAACACTATTGCCGGCCAGAATCTGGGAAATGAGGAGAATCTAAATATAATATTTTGGTAAAGTCTGCAGGAAAACCAGGTCGTCTGAACACAGAAATGAGGACGTGAAGGTAAAATAGTGTCCTGCATCATGAAATATCTTCATCATGACTGCGCTGTATTTTAACCTGATATTAATACATGAAGTTGAATGCGGGTCTCCAGATTAAAGCTGGCAAAAATCCACTGTAGTTTGCTATAAATTGGTCCAAGCAGTAAGTTATCATCTCTCTGGCCCCAAACCTCTTTATTGTATTAATGTCATAACTCTGGATTTCTGTGACATTTAATGGCACAGTAAAATTAGATAATTACTGTAATATATCTGTGTACTCATGTCCGTTTCTGAGGTCAGAAACATAAAAATTAATAAGGAACAAGTGGGAGAAAGGGGACGGAAGAAGAGAGATTAAAATGAGAGCCAGAGAGTTAAAAGTTAGTTTCATTAATGCAAAGAGAACATAGACGTATTAAGGTGATTTAACCTCCAATGTTTATGCATTCTCTCTCACTAGCCCCTTTTTTTTATTTTTATTCTCATCTCCCTGTGTGTCTTTCATTTCAACCAAAACACACATCAAATGAAAAACACGCTCAGGGCAGTCAGTGGATGGTGGATAGAACAGTAAGGTGATTTAACGACGGGACGGTTTGTGTGTAGGCTGGACAGCCTGGTGCAGCCTCCGTCTTCACAACCCGCACACACACACAAACCAATGTGCACATTTACACACACACACACACACATGCACAGACAGACACACACAAACTGACACCAAATATCTGAAAAAAAAAAAAAAAAAAAACAGCCAAGATGGACGTGAGGAACATGTTGCTTGCACGGGGGAGGATTTTGGAAAGAAGAGCGTGGTCAATCTGTTTGTTTCTCTGCCACATCCAAGAAGAGTGATAATTTCATTTTCTTTCATTATTTTCTCTCTTGTATTTTACTCCTAATGTCAGATTTTGAAAGCTGCTGAGGTTTATGTTCATGAACAGAGCACATCAGACAATGGTTCTATTTATTTTGCAATAAATTGTGACTCTAATTTGATGGTGAGACAGTGATACTAACATCCGCTGCCACCTGAACCTCGTCTCGTTTCATCTACCCATCTCCATCTAATTACGTCTCATAAGCCAGTTCATTTATGTAAACTAGTTGTAGAAGGTCACGGTTGGAGAGTCTGTGGAAAAGTTTAACAGACAAACATTGACCCCCCCATTTAATCAGGATTACAGAGAACAACCAAGCATTATTTAACACACATCACAGACTATGACAGCAGTAGCAAAATATGGGACACACACACACAAACACAAATCCACCACAATCAATCTAATGGTGTGCATTAGTTAACTGCCAAATGTTGGGCTTTTTATGGCAGGATCACCCGTCCCTTGAAAAGATAAATACGGTGCACAGATCCCAGTAATTACAGCAATCCCCTTACAGCACACAGAGACTGTCCTCACTCACCAGCCTCTCTAGAGTACTGTCACCCTGTAGATTAAGTCATTTAGGACAGTTTTAGGGCACCAGCCTGAGTGACAGAAGAGGAGCTGGACAGAAAGGAGACAAGAGGAGGAGGAGGAGAGGAGGTGGTGTTAATGTAGTTTGTATAACAGAATTTTGGAGGAGGGCGCTGCAAAAATAAAATAGATGCAGCAGATAAAATGGATAACAGCTGATATACGGTACTTGTACACAAACCCCATACTCATATTATCTAGAGAATAAATAAAATATTTATAGTGCTTCTGTGATGTTAAATAAATGTTATAAAGCATCTATATAAAGCATATATTACAGCATCTCACCAATGATTTATTCACTCTTACAGTGAATTATTATGCACGGATCTGCATGAAATTTTTTCGCAGACTCAACTAAAATACTGTTATATTGTATAATATACAAATAATACAAATTTAGCATCTGGAATACAAACATAAAGTATAATTATTAGGTTATTATTTTCTTTGAGATATTTCCTTCATATTAAAACATGCAGATTTAAATGAAATCACACTGTGTTCATATTCATGTACACTGAGGTGTGTGCCTTCATTTCCTTTCCATGCTTACTTCTGTGTGTGTGTCACTTTAAATCATGTAATAATGTGCTTTGTGTTGCTACAGCATTAGCAGTGTTACTTTTGACATGTATTTCACCAGAATGCATGTGCATTCACACAGTAGTGCTGGGTAAAATCAAAAGGTCGTAGTTCTCAGACAGGTTACTAGATATTTAGGTTGGTACTTAACAAAACTTGATGTGCCCACTCCATACAGTAGATGTAATTTCTAATACCTTACTGTAAACTGTGGTTTCAACTCTTCAGGACTCCCTGTCTCTCTCTCTCTCTCTCTCTCTCTCTCTGTGCGTGTGTGTGTGTGTAAAGGGCAACGATGGGTGCAGTTTAGCAAAGGGAACTAAGTAACGCCTTCAGGCCTTTCAGGACGATTGATGTCCAGCACAGGGCTCAGGAACAGTAACTCACACTGCTCTCTGACTGCAACTAAAACTCTCATTAGTTTAAGTGTGTGAAAGTTCTGTGTCTCTTCACCCTTCAGACTACACAGAGCAGCAGAGGGCCAAACTCTCAGATTGCTTTCACTACAGGGAGGCATTTACTGTGCATTTTTTTCAAGCACACACACACACACATACACGCATACAAAATTGTCATGTCTGTACACATTGGTCTTTCCGGCTTTCTCTTCCTTTGTTTCTTTTGTTGCAGCATGCATGCAGATAACCATTCATGAGCATGCAGCTTAACAGCGGGGCCTAATGAGGTCTGAAATATGAGCGGTAAACATTTGTATGGACAGATGTGGATTAATGTTCATCTTTTCTTCAAGCCAGAGATTAAACCTGATTTACGGCCTAACAGGTTTTGTTCTGTTTTATTTCAGAGACACAGAAATGAAGACAGGCTCTAAATGAGGCAGAGACAAAAGGAAGAAACAGCAAAGTGATTGTGCCTCTTACTTTTGGGTAAGTTGCCAGAAGAAAGCCAGACAGTAAAAGTGGAAGGAACAAAGAAAAAAAAATAAAAGGATTGGATGGAAGGGGCGGCAGAGGGAACCGTCAGATGCTCCTCATTCCTGTTGTGGGCTGCTAAAGTGAAGGAGGAGAAATTTGAGTCACGGGGACGGAATCAGAAATGTCAACAGATTGAGTCAGAGCAGAGCTGGGACCGTCTGGAAGGAGCGAGTATCAACACTGACTGAGGGGCACGCAAGATTTTGGGACAATCACCGAGCTAATGGCAAAATGATTGGACACTATGTGTGTGTGTGTGGATGTGTGTGTTGCATGGGGGCGGATGTGGGATTGGCTTAGTCTGCTGTCTATAATGAATGGTTAATGTTAGTCGGGGAAAAAAATGAATACGGTCACCATCTGCTCGATCTAAGTCTGCGTTCTGTGCATGTGTGCGTGCACATTTGTGCGTATGACAATCATGGAGACACACACACACACACACACACACACAATGTGCTCTTGGAGAGGGATTTGGAAATATGGAATGGAAGAAGGAGGGAGGAAGAAAGAGAGGAGGGAACAGCTAACAGAAGAAACATGCAACAAATATCTGCACAATGAGAAATTATATGCATGACCGCAGTGTGTGTGATTAGATGTAACAAAGATACAGGTGAGCAGGGCACACACTAAAGGAACAAAAGCAAAGTTAACAAATAAACCACACTCACATTAATGTGTATTATTATAATATTATGCACTATAAGATTCAAGTGAAAGCACAGACATATCATCAGTAAATGTGAGTTACTCCACGCATTATAATAAATGAAATAATTATGTCATTATAGATTGTTATCATTTGGGCTAATCGAAGAATTTACATTTTTGTAGGTACGTGAGAAGTCAATTTGACCACAGCGTATAAACTTTATTGAACTGAATTCACATGTTTTAATCTGCATAATTACAAATGCTGGAAACTGCACTGAAGTATGTTTTTCTATAACAGAAATACATGTAAGTGATATTTATTTTTCACCAACTGAACATACTTATACTGTGCAAGAATTGATTGTTTTAAAGAAGCAATTTGTAGGATCATTTGTTTAAAAAGACCAAAATACTGAACTAAGGAAATTAGAGACATTAACTACTGATGTTAGCATCACTTCACATGATACCACATTGTACCACTAGATGGGCTAGTGAGTCAAGGAGGAAGTAGTATGGGAGTAATTGGTAATTATATTATTTGATATAGAAACCATCCAACATGTGTGACGGTCTGCACACTAAAATACATCATCTAGAGATTGGAAGCCCAGTAAGAAGCAGGGATGTCTGTGCTTGGCTCAAAACAAACCCCAGTGGCCCAGTCCAGGCTGTGCACTAATATTTTCTCCCTGGATGATACATTGGACTACTTGTCCAGCAGACAACATGGTGGGAGTTTTTCCATCAAGATGCAGCTCAGCTCAGAGTTCTACATGCCTCCATTCAGCTTTACCAGTTCACCTCATTTCCTGCAGTCAGAAATGCAAGGTGTCGGGGTGGCTCGTGGGTTTAGATCAACTACTTCCTTCAGTCAGTAAACACAAATACACAGAATTATAGCACAACATGTAATTATGTAAAAAACTCAAAGCTATTTAACAGAATCAAAAGCAACTGCATCATTTTTTTATTACTGTAAAAAAAACGTGCTCCAAATATAATGAAAGAATTCAGGGTTTTTCTGTGCATCCATTTATTACTAGATGACAATTTCAACACACAGTAACAGTATTTAGAGCTTTAGGGAGATTACAAGTGTTGAAGACACTGGAACACTATCATCTGCGGCTGTGCTCAAACACAGACACACACTCATCGCCCACTCACACCAACAAACCCATGATTTTTTTTTCTTTTTGTCTGTGAGCACATCATCTTTGTCTGCTTAAGTTTTAAACGCAGAAACTCTGTACTCCTTATGCGTGTATCATCATACTCTCTGGGAGCCATAACAAAGAAAAAATGCAGCATTAAATAAAACATTTGTGATACAACTCTAAACACCGGGTTGATAAGTAAATACAGCCTACATCAATAATCCTCATGTCACTCTGCACTCTGTATTATGCAGAGCAGCACACACACACACACGCACACACACACACACACACACAGTGAGTGCCAGGTTGTGATTAAATTCTCTGTGGCCTATGATCCGCCTCTAAATCTTTGCAATTTTCATTTTATGCAGCTTTAATATGGATCATAGTTGCTCTCAGAGTGCCCCATCTCCTAATCTGGAGCAATCTGAGCTGAGTCTGGCTGGGCCAACAGCTGACGCTAAGCCAACCAGTCACACTCAACCAGCCTGCATGCAGCAGGTCTAAAAAAGGATGTGAGAGAGAAGTTTGTTAAATTTAAAAGGAAGTTTGGCTAAATTGTTTTGAAGATACAACATAAATACACAAGCCTGCCTGTAATGTACACAGATGATTGATAGTTTGGATCCGGCTGTGTGATTGTGGAGGGGGGGGCAGGAAATGAACAGAAAGGGCTGTGTGTTTGTTCAAATTCGTGGTGCTGAAGTGGGTTGGGTTGGGGGAAACTATGTCTGCATCAGGGCATGTTAGACTCACACACATGATACTCAGAACATGCAAGCACATACAGTAAACACACACACACAAGATGACCCTGTTTTCAGAGAATAGGAGGGGCCATAAGCGGATTGAGTAATTAAGCGTACACTGTTAAAAAATGTATATTAATATGTTAATGCTTAGATCCAGGAAATCCATACCTGCTGGACGATCTCTCTGAACATCACATCAGTGCTTGTGTCTAATAATAATAAAGGCACATGTATTGTTATCTGTCACCTGTTGTGTAGCAGCAAAAACATTCATTTGCATCTTGGTGTCTAATATTAATCTAGATTAAATCATCATATCAACATACCACAGAATAACAAGCTGAAGTGTTGGACCAGGAGCAGGCACCCTGCTGGGACTCATGTAAATAATACTGCTGCTGATGGAGGGAAACCCCACAAACTGAGCAAAGCTAAAGCTAGGCTTAACTCTATCACTGTCTCTTCCTCTCTCCATCTCTCCCTCTCGTCTCATTCTCTCTCTCACACACACACACACAGACACACACCTACATTTTTGTATATTTTATGTTTGCTTTGCCTCATCTTTGTAGATCAGCAATAGCTGTATGCGATGATTATGCTTCCTGATGTTAATGAAAAGTGAAAATATAAGGGGGAGAGTGAACATCAGGAGAAGGGGATCACCCCCCCTCACCTCAGCCTGGTTAATCCTCCCAGTGCCAGACGGCAAGACCAGTTAGATACCAGAAAACCCTTATGGACATATTTAGAACACAGGTTTAATGGAGGACATTTTTTTTTATTACATACTGTGCTGTGACTTAAAACGCTCTAATTCCAGTTTATAATCTATTTGTTTTAAACACCTTACGTGTACAACTGCAATAATTTCATCTTTTGTGCATTGTTCATGACACGGTTTATCCTCATGACATTTGCTTAACCATAAGCTGTCTATTATCTGTCTAGGGATCCTTAAACTAATCCATCTTTGCTAACATCCTTTGTCACGTTAAAATGTAAAAGGTCCTTCACCCTCCACAAACACTAAACCTACACCCACCCAGAGATCCAGCTTTATAATCTCTTGCACTTTCTCTTCAAGTACTGCATCCGTGGTGGCAAAACCTTGAAGTTAAAAGGAAATTTTCTGAATGTCAACAAATTTCATGAAAAAGGGATGACAAGTATCGTCCTTCGTCTTTAATGCTAGAGCCATAAATCTACATTAATATTAAGCTGCACCTGGGTGACATGTTCATGATCATTATAATGAACGCATGGCAGATTTTCACATACAATGCTACTGGAAATATTGAACATTATATTACAGCTAATATTTGCCTAAAAATAGTGAAATAAAAGTCTTTTTTTTAAAGTACAAAAAAGTAATCCATGAACAATTGTAACTTTTATACAAGGTAGGACATTAAAAAACATAAATTGCTATCAAACAACTATGTTTGCACCCAACACAGTCCCAGCCAGCGAAGTCCACAAATACGCTATTCACTGATTCTGTTTAACAATGTCAGCTGATCCATGCACTGAGATGCTTTTTGGCATAACAGCAGAATGGTGTTAATACCCACAAACTTGTCCCTGTCCCTGCTGAGATATTAGGACCACTTTTTGCCCATCAGGAAGTGGATAAGTGCAGGTTCACCTCAGTGAACATGATTAAATCGCACAATAACCTCCTTCCCTCTTATCAAATCCTCTTAAGCAGGCTGTATTACATATCTGCCAAACAAAGAAAACTCAATCAGAACAATCAACCAAGCCAGGCCAAGCCCGCCCCAACGGCTTGTCTGATCCCATTGTCGTGATTAAAATGAAAATGGAGCCGGGACATTACCAGAAATCCCATGTTCATCTTATAAGGAAGATCAGAAATGTGTGTGTGCGTGCGTGTGTGTGACATAAATCTGTTTTAAAAGGTGCACTGTGACAACCTGCTGCTGTTTTTGGGGACAAAAAGTGACCATACAAGTTTTTTTTTATTTTACATTTAGTACAAAGAGCTGGTTTGATGTTAAAGATTATGGTTTGTTTTTGAGAAATGAATGTGAGTCAGTCCTCTGAGGTGAAGGAAATATGCATAAATAGGAAGACGTGTCCTGTGTTATTCTCTGGCTTGGATCTCAAAACAGTTTTCAACGTTTGCAGTATTAATAGAAGAATGATTATGAGTGATGGGATTGGGATTGATGAGATTGATTGGATTAGTAATATTTAGCATTTTCATCCTCAGGTAGTAAAAAATTCATTTGTTTATGAGCAGCATGTTTTGAAGAGAAACATGTTGTGCACAAACACAAAAGCACCTGTATGAACTGTTGTTTTTAATAACAATCAGAAAAGAAAGTACAATTTTACTTACTCCACAATTTTACAAATTAAATCCAGATATTTGAAAAAAAGTGAAAAAGTGAAAAGTAAACATTTAGTAAGCAGTAATGCTGCATATGCATATGATTTGTAACCCAAAATCTCTATTATAAATCATGGATGAAGTTTGCATTTTTGTGTGCATGTGTGTATGAGAAAGGACCATCCTCTCCAGAAACCAGTGTGTGTATGTCAGCATCTCCTGGGCGGGCTTACAGTAAGAGGCACACTTCACATTACTGTTGCTCCAATTCACTTCCTGGGATAATCCTTAACACAACAGAGAGAACGGCAGGTGACCTGGACCAACAGAGATACAGTATGGGGCTCCATTAACAAACACACACACACATGTATATACACATACTCACACACACACACACACACATGGAGCCATCCATTCATAAATAATGTCAATATGACCCTCCCTTCACCCTTCACTCTTTCCCTCTGCTTTATCTCCACTCCTCTGTCGTATTCCTCCATCTTTCCATCCCCTCCTCAACTCTTAGTGAAACATATTGCAGCCCTGCAGCCTCTGATGACGGCGTGTCATTCATCCACAACCCCACAAAGTCATCTCCTCCATTAACAGCACTGTCTAATTAAACCTGTAAATGACAAACACAGAGACACAAACACAGGCTGTGCTCTAATGGCCTGCTGTAGCAGGAGACTGATGGGCAGCTGTCTCATGTCCATCCTCTGTGCAGATCAACCTTGAGACAGAGGACCTGGGGGACAGCAATTGGACCATTGAGATAACGCTAGAAGGTTAGCAGAGCATTGATAATGAATGATTTATAGTAGCCTGACCATAAGTTAATTGATTCATTAGTTGAGAACAATATTGTCTTTTTAACAAGGTGATATTTTCAGTGTGGTGTTTGGTATGTCTCACACATGATTTTATCTCTTTCCAGATATTCATATTAGCAAAACACAAACAGCAGGGGAGACAAACAAGAGGTGTTTTTCTGTTGTTTGACTCAGGACCAAAAACAAAGGGAGAACAATAATAATGGCCTTCAGGGATCATATATGCAGATATTATCCTCTTATTTGTATTCTATGAAAAGGGAATAACAAGGTAGTGGAGTTGTGTGGCTTAACTGAAGCTTCTGTATTAACCACTGAGGGATTAGCATTAGCAGCCAGTTGCTAACCGCTTCATGTATAGCCTGTAGTGCCCTGTCAAGCGTGACAAATATCAAAAGCCTTGAAAGTCTTTCTTACAGAGAAACAAAGACAGTTTCATTACATAACAGTTTTGATACACTCGCCTGTACAGTGCAGCCTCTGTCTGTCTCCCTCTTTCAATCACTAAAATTATCTGCCTGTCTATTGTCCTAAAGAACCTAAGCATAAAAAAACAAAAAGCTAAAAAATCCATTTCCATATTAGTATGAAAATGTTAGAAAATATCAGAGGAATTATCCCTTCCACAAAACAGAACAAAAGCCCTCTTATTCCCTCTAATCCTTCAAAGACTGTGATATTACCTGATAGGATGTTGTACAGTGTGAATACTATCAACAAGACATGCCGAAAATAATGTAAGCAGGTCCCCATTGTGCAGATTAGAGTGAGCATGTCCCTCTCCCAATTTATCTCTTCCCTGAATTGTAACGCCTGGTTTTCTTCAGATTTTTCCCTCTCTGTCCTACTTCATTTTCCTTTCTCCGATTCCAGAGTTGTAAAGACACTGTTCCCTTTTCCTTTGTCATAAAGCAGGGTCAAGCACAATTCATCAGGGACAAGGGTTAATTAAAAACAAGCAAGGGCTTTATTGTGGAAACACGGTTTCGAACAACAGTACATAGAACATGTGTGATTTTTAGCCACACTTGTGAAGTGATTCTATGAACGGCGGTGTCATGCTCAGTGTGATGTAAATTTTCCTCATTGGTGTGTGTGTCCGAAGCTCTGCACACAACATAACCAGTTATATCACAAGTGCACTTACTGGGCATGAGATTAGCTTTTAAAGAATATAAAGACAACCGAATATTAGAAAAGAAATTTGACCAAATGTAAGTGCAGCTTTTTAATACAAATTTAGATGCAGGAGGCTGTGAGACCGTTCACAAACATCAACACACAAAGCAATCTGCTGTCTCTGTGCTGACATGTCCATGTTACCAGTAAATATAAGGCTAAAAGCTAGCACATATGCTAGCAAGGCAATCAAATATGCAAAGGAATTCAGCCAGAATTTGCATGTCAATGTGCAGTATAATTAGATTAAGATTAAGATTAGAGAATATTACATTTCTACAATGAAGTGATCTTCCAGCCATTTTCCAAACATATTCCAAAACAACATGATGTGCATATATTCTAATACATAGACAACATTTCCTATAGACTTTTACTTATGTTGGCATTTAAGCTACTGTGTCTTTAAACAACATGTTTTACAGGTGCAGTGTACAGGGGGCTCCAATAGCAGAAATAAACATTGTTAATGAGGAGTATGTGAAGGCTTCCTCTGGCCCCGTCTGCCTCATTCTGCTGTGTTTATTCCATAGCGGTCCCACCAAAGCACGGTTTGTACAGTAAATAGATTAAAAATGATCACCTGCTTTGTGGCTGTGTGTGCGTGTGTACTAAATCTTGTGTCTGCGTAACAAAAGGAGCCTCATGTCATAGATCAAAGTGCTCAGGCTGCTTGTATGTGGTAATTGGTCCTAGAGAGAGAGAGAGAGGCAAATCCCAGTGAGCTCTACGACACTCAAAGCCCCTCAAGTCCAGCTCTCTCCTGCTCTATACATATTGAACAGTGGAGTCAGGGGGCTAAGAAGATTATCACAATGGGATGAAGAGGCTGTAAGAGCCTTTGTAGCCACTGTGTTGTGAGAGAAGTGCACAATAAAAGTTGTGACTGCACACTCAAGCCCCTAAACTGCTTGACCTTAAAAGCTGTTTGTGAGCTTTCATAGAAAACCCTGTGAGAAGAGAAGCAAATAAAAACAATACAGGAAAACAACATGTAACATGAAAACACTGTTAATTCTTTATGACAGTAACACAATCAGAGAGATGTCATTAGGATCACCAGAAGCATTGTGTAGTTTCACTTAAAATGTGAAAATCCTTGATGTCCCTTTCTTGTTTAGCACAAGATTATTGTGTGTCTGTGTGTGTGTAGGGTGAGACCAACTGAAGCATTGAAATGACATAAAGAGTTATTTGGGCTGTAATGAAGCTGCTTAATGAAATCAGTGCCCTTGAAAGTTCTTCATCAATTCTAGCTCCCTTCGCACTCCACTATTCCAGCCTGTCAGCTAATCCACGTGCGCGACACAATATTAATTAAACACAGCGTTTCCTGAAGTACTTAAGTGAAGCGCTATCATTGATAATGAGCAGGTTTAAAGGAGTCACATCCCTCCAAAATTACTTTTTAAACCGGCCTTATTAAGCAGAAAATGAGGCCCAAATCAGCCTACAAGCTCCTCATTAAAAGCCACTGATCCTTGGCCACGCGCATGTTCCAATGGTTTTAATTAGGCTAGTGCAAGATCGTCAGCGACAGGAAGTGCCATTAATCTTGTCTTTTCATCCAGAGAGGAGGGGAGGGTAGAGGGAGGGTGGGTGCAGCATGTTGCAGCCCGGACCCAGTGGAGCCTCGAACACTCCAACAAGATGAGCATTAAAAAAAAATTCCACTGACATCCTTGCACGTGATGGAAATATACAGTCACACTTGCTCCTCTCCTCCAACCTTTTGCATAACTTTGTCACTACAAGCCAGTCTGTTGGTCAAGTGCATCACCGGCTACACAGACTCACAAAAAAAATGGATAAAATGTGTCTTCATTTTCTCTGTGTGTGTTTATGAGTTGCACTCAGAGTAGAGGCTGGTCCCGGCCCTGCCTGTCACACCGTCTCCGCATGGAGGATTATGGATGGCCAATTACATCGCTTTTGTCATTAATTAATGAGGATAACGAGCTCCCCCTGCTCCCCACAAAACCGTGGTGCTCCTCAGCTGGTACTGAATGAGGAGAGGGTTACCGGGCCCGGTGTGTGCGTGTCTGTGTGTCTGTGTGTCTGCGCGTGCATGCTTGAATCACTCGTGTTATGGGGGATATAAATCTGTTACAGAGTCACATTGTCAGTACCTGCCTCCATCCCCCAAATGTTAAAGATGTGGTTTCCCGTCAGAGGGCAAGTCTTTACGAGAGGACTGAATTGATGGAAAGAGGACTCCGTGTGCATGTATGTGTGAAAGACGAGTAGAGAGACACGCAGAGCCATCTATATGAAAGGAAAGAGGTTATAGTATACCAGAGACTCAACACAGAGATGATTGTTGGCCCCAGGGCTTTGCATGTACAGTTGTCCAGTGTGCTGAGTTGGATTTGTGTTTGCCCACCACCAGTCCTGTATCTGTAGGGCCATTACAGAGATTAGGCTGTGCTACAATAACGGATGCCCCCGTTTGTCAGCTCATATCCTCTGTCAAGACAACACGCTAAAAGAAGAAAGAGTTAGTGTGATGAGCACAGTGATGGGAAAGGGGGAGGGACTGGAGGAGGATGAGAAGAAACACACAGAGTCATATTAGCAGGAGAAGGGAGGAGGAGAAAATACAGGATTTAACAAAGTGGAGGGGAGGTCTTGGAGCCAAATTGGGCACTTGAGTACGACAGTTTAGAGCCACATACATCTTCTCTAGAGGAAAAGACCACCTTTGTGGGATAGCTACAGCCATGAACAGGACATTATAATCAACAATAGCTTTGACTGTATCCCTCCTCCATCTCCACTCCCCCCACCAGACCCAGTTTGGCCCCTGCCACACTGTCTGGGCCTACTATGGCTGGTGTCAGGTGCCTTGTGGCGAAAGGCAAAACGCTTTGCATGGCTGCCATGTTTGGAGGGTTTTCAGCCATATGAGCACAAAAAGCAGACACACACGATGCACAAACACACAGACACATACAAACACACATCCCCATACCCTCCATCCCCCACTTTGGGCGTCTGATTAATGAATGTAGGGCCCTGGCCCATCCTGCTGTACTTGCAGCAACGTCGCCCCGAATCACATGGCTCCTCGGAACCAACTGACTCACCCGTTCATTGTTTCCGACAAGGCGGGGCTGGGAGGGACGATGAAGTGTGATGTCATAGTGAAGCAGAGAAGTTGAGGGGTGGGGGGTGGGGCACGGGGTCATGGTCCATGGATGGATGGTTGGATGGGTCCTTACAGTGCCACCTCCGGCACCCTCTTCTCTTCCTCCTATGCCCTCTTTCTACCACCTCACACACTGAAAAACTCTCCTCCACACACACACACACACACTGTGTCTAGGTCTATTGTTTATCGCACAGCCTTACCCCTTCCCCCAACATGAACCTGCTCAAAAACAAAGTCTCTTTGCCACCTCACATCTAAAATCTCCACCAAGCTTCCATAAGCAAATTTTAATGAAAACAAAGGTTTCACAAAGCCCTCGGTCCTCTATTGTAAGCATAATCAGAGCTGAAGTATGTTCATTTTCCTTCAAGGCCCCTGTTGTAAGTATAGTCAGTATGTGTGTGAGAGAGTGCTACAATGTGTATCAGACACATGAGCTTGCACATGGAGAGAACTTAATTAGAGAAAACAGCGCTGTCAGATGCATTAGGCAGAGGTACACACTTAAGGGCATATGGTTTTAGTACTATACCATCGGGTTAGAAAAAAAAGCACACAAACATACCTCAAAGCTCCGAGCCATGCTAATGAAATCACTCCCTTTCTATCCCACTGAGAGCAAACACAAATGTTTACAGACATCACACAGTCTGTCCGTACTCCTGCACCACACTGGGCTGTCGTGAGGAGTGGTAGAGCACTGACTGTAGAGCAGTGCGTTTGTCTGAACAAAGATACTGTCAGCAAGAGAGATAGAAAAAAAAAGTCAGCCTAATAGATGTTTGTTTATGCTCGAGATTTATTTTATCCTGCCAGGTTTAATCTGGGTCTTTCTAAAATTGTGTAATAGTTGCACGCTTGTGATTTAGTATTTTATAAAAACCTTCCGTGGAGCAGAATAAGAAGACAAAATTGCTGCAATACAGCTACCATCTATTTAAAAATGTGAGCTGTAGATGCAACTAACATATAATCACTGCACGTTAAGTAACTGCTTTTAAAAGACTGTTTTATTGCTGCAGTCTTTCTGTTTTTAGCCTTTTTTCTACAATGTTTAAAACATAGTTGTATAAATTATACTTATATAAACACATAAATGACAGTATAGTCAATTATAATAAATTAAATTAAAATCATTAAATTTTTTATGTGTACCAACAAAATCTGTTAATGCACACATTAACATAAAACACCCAGTAGTAAGAAAGTAGTGAGAAAGCCTTGCCTCTTCCTTAATCTCTAATCTCTTCTTTTAACAGGTGAAAAGCAAACATACCTAATCTACAAAATTATCCTCATAACACTGAAATACAAAGATAATTGTTGACTTTATGACCAGTCCATTCATTGCTGGGAGGCTAAAGGGCCACAGAGCACAACTGTGTGAGAGAAGCAAAATCACATATCTGTGTTAACATACAGAATATAGGCAGCACGCTGAATGACACAGTGCCACCATGCACACTGACGGCCATTAAAACTTATATATATATCCGAGTGACTTCACATCATACAGGCCTATAGGGAAGAAAAGTGACCACTCAACCATCAAAAAAGCAACCATCTCATTTATGGAAATTAGGCTGTGTGGACAGTGACGGAGCACAGGGCCATGAGTGCTCACATCAGGGGCAGCATTTGTCACTTTTCATTCTTTGCTGCACTAACTGTCTCGTGGGGCTTAGACAAGGCATGTGTCATCAGAGGGGCCAATTTAAGATGCCATGGGTGGCCTGTTGTTGTGACATGTATCTAAATTGCAAGAGAGAGACTGGGGTGGATCACTTAGTGTCTGACTAGCATAAACTGACTGGCCTAATGTAAATGTCTGATGTGTTCTGAACTGTGGCTTAGCTTGTGTAGAATAAACACAAATGAAGTCATGTAAATATGAAGGAAAGGCACCTGTGAGATTAAAACATTCTAGCTCATCTTGTTGATGGGAAAATATGTGTATTATTCATAAGATATTTTACATTTGCACATGCTGGTGATAATAAAATAATATTTATTGACCTGTTCAGTCAGTGTAAGAGCATTGTGTTTTAAGTATTAGAAAATAATCTATAATGGTGTTAATTAGGCAACAGATACACTAAATATCTCTACATTTTGTTAGATTATGTGTTTTATTTTTTATACCACTAACCACAACCAATGCTGCACTTTAAGACCAGCAGAGTACTGTGTCATATTTAGAATGAGGTGCGTGGTGTCCGATAAAGGACACATTGTGTTTTCAGCAATATAAACATCACTGCACTGTGAACACCTTTAAACGCCAAAAGCCACAGATTTTTCTCTGAATTCATCCACTGCCAAACCTGCAAAGGAAACTGGCCCTGCAACGTTCATTGCATTAAGGTCTCTCAAGGAGACAGGGGCAGAAATCGTGTTAATAGCTGTCCAGGGTATAAGAGTCCGCCAAGGAAGCCTGCAATCACCCAAATACCCAGAGACAGGTCTTGGGTGCCCCGGGCGGATCTTGCGCCCTTCCCCTCAGCGCCACCGACCCCGCTGCGTGCCAAACGGGCCCCACCAGCTCCACAGAGCTCGTTTAGACCTATCTCTTCACGTCAGAGGCTTCCATGCAAGTAAAAGAAAAGTTGCCAACTCATTTTTGTGAGCGGGCACTCAAAAGAGGTGAAAAGTAGAAATCATTTGAGCAGCTGTGATTTTTTTTTTTTTTTTTTTAGAAATTACTTACTGCATAATTACGGTGAATTCCCACAGACTATTGCGCAGAATTCTCTCGTTTCATAAATATAAACAAAAACACACAAGAGTTTAAAACGAGCATTGACATCAGAAACATTGATAATTTCATATGCACGTGGTTAATTTTAAATCAATATTGAATATGAAATCAAAATGATTGAAATGTTGATGAAATGAAGCAAACCGGGTCCGAGCATAGACATGTGCTTTAATTATAAAGACATATAAACAATATATGAAATCCTTGTTGCAACACAACCAAAACGCTTCTTCAGTTCATAGGCTGTAGTTATATAACCATGAGTATAATCGGGTTTGAAGCAAGTGATTTTTCAGAGTTGTACAATACAATCATGAGAGAGATGTGCAATAAATGAAAATAATAATAATAAAAAAAACATTGTATCAGAAAATATATCAGCCACCATCACATCAGATTTTCCCCATAATAGCATCATACAGGCAGTTAAGGGATTCGTAATTGCAGTGTTAAATCTGAAAATTGAGATTAGATCTTCTTCTTCTTTTTGTATTGTTGTTGTTGGATGTTGCATAGATTACAAATGCGAGCTGATAGCATTTACCCAAACTCATATTTTGGCCTGGTATAAGTACGAGCAACAAAGTGACAGGGACGTCATCCTAACAGAAGGCCTAAACAGTTTATTTTCTATGCAGCGTTTGTTGATTCTGGGTGAAACATCGCAGTATAATTACTTAACCATATCTTAAGATTATGCATTAGACTAAAATCGCTTTATTTTCCACAGAATGATTTAAAAATTAACTAGAACGGGAGAGGGAGAGAGAGAGAGAGAGAGACATGGGTGCAGTACAGGTAAAAGTTCAGGAAGGGGAGTTAAACCAAATCAAGGCTTGTCGTTGCAATGTTTGAAGAGACTCGACGGTGCCCCAGAATAAGTAGTGCACTTTTCGGCACAGGTGGCGAGTGCGGAGCCCGAGAATGGGTACACGGCAGCCTGTCCAAATGGCGCCAGGGCTGTGGGCATTGGTGAAGTTATGGTCTGTCCCTGGTTCAGATACGCCACCAGCCGCCTCATCTCCTCCAGAGCCTGAGCCTGCATGAGGATATAGTTCTTGGCCAGGAGGAGAGTGGCTATTTTGGAGAGTTTTCTCACCGAGGGGCTGTGGGCGTAGGGAATAACGGCGCGCAGGCCGTCCAGCGCATCGTTCAGATCGTGCATCCTCCTCCTCTCCCGGGCGTTGATGCTGAGCCGAAGGGATCGCTGCTCCTTGGATTTTTTGGTGAGGGGCCCTCCGGGCTTGTCGTCTCCGTACGATGACCCTCTCTTCCGGGACTCAAGTGAGTCGAAGCCGTCCTCGTCGTCGCTCGTGTGCTCTCCTCCGCTTTCGTTGGACTTCGCCGTCTGCCCGGAGAGAAAGTCGGTGGTCGGTGTAAGAGGGAACCGGCCGGGACTTCCAGCACCATGAGCAGGGCCAAATCCGAAGGCTGACTGGCCGTAGCGCTGCGTCAGGTCGAGGAGCGTGTCGTTGCTGATGGACTTGAGCAGGTTTTCCTCGCTGGCATTCATTTTCTCTTCCAGAGGAAATTCTGACAGGGAAAAGTCTACTGCTGTGCTGTTATCCTATCTTTTGTTTAGAAGGCTGTACTCACGTATAAGTTCTCTCTTCAGGAGTTGCAGTTTTCTAGGAGTCTGTGTCTTCCCCTCACTCCTTTCCTCTGTCAGCGCAGTGACTCTTCAAGAAGGAGAGCCTGTGAATCTGAAGCTCTGAAGCCTCTACATGCATTCACCTCCTCTGTACACTGCGCTCCCCCCTTGTTGCGCGCATAGCCCACGTTCAACAACACTTCTCTAATTGTACTCGGTGAGACCGGAGCGCTCGCGTCCGCTTTGTGCTGTACAGTCGGTTTCCTCTTGCGTGTCTGTCTTGCCCTCCCTCGCCTTGGGCAGATTGTGACTGGCGCTCTGCCCTGCTCGCAAGTTAGTAGGAGCACGCGGTCCGCTGGGATTATCTGCCCGTCCAATCAGGGGGGCGTTTTAATTAACTCGGGAAGAGCGCAGGTCTGCTCCCAGTTTCAATCATGAAGTGATAACTGCAACGCAAACCGACATGCTGCCCAACAGTGTCTGCCACTAAACTGTCCACTAATACATTAGAACAAACAAACAAAAAAGGTTTTTGGAACTATTTAAATAAGACGCGGAAATGAGATTTAGGCACAAAATAAGATGAGTTCAGCTCGAGCCTTTTGTTGCAGTGACTGACAGGTAGGTCAGAACTCACCTGTCTGAAGAGGACGCACAGTGAGACATCAGGTAGGGGTGCAGGAGGACACTCATGTGACATTGGGCTGTTGTAAGGTTCGAGACTGACCACCTCCAGAGAACCCTTTTTGCGCATTGTATCTGTTCATTTAAACAACTGTGACAGAGAGAGGGGGCGGCAGGGCAGTGACTGACACCCTGAGTCTAAAGTCCTCCTGATCAGCAGCATCACGCACAGCAGGTTACATACAGGTAATATCATAACACAGTGATCAGGAAGTCTGGTCATTCAGACAAAGCACAGGTAGCCTGGCTCAGTTCTGTTAGGTGTGCCATCTTTACGCATTACGCGTCATCAGGAATGCAGCCATTATTATTATGACATGTACTTTCACTGCTAACAAGTTTTAAATCATCTTCATCATAAGTTTATGTCAAAGCTTTAGGAAAATGATTCCATTTAGTACCATTCATGATAACATGGCTCATCATATAGAAATATCATGACTCGCTGTAGGAAAACATTCCCATGAAAAACGTGCTGATTTAAAAAACCCTTAAAGGACAACTGATGGAAACATTAGCTCTTATATTAGGTATTGTTTTATAAGTGAAACACTTCCTGTTGTGAAGAAACAGGTGTCTGCGCTGTCACCAGCAAAGCAACTTCATAGTGAAGGTAAGGGCGCCACTCTGTGTCCGGTACAGAGAGTTACACCAAGGACCCCCTAAGACTTTCCGGACCTTGTTGAGGTGGTTGATTGGGAAAATGCAAAACCCAGCATCTGCTTACACACAAATGTGTCTTACCACAGAGACACAAGCACACACAAAGAGCAGTTTTACTACAGCCTGTTCTCCTTTCAAGCTTCAGGTGTTATCACAGCCTCGGTTCAAGCAAAGGCACGTTTTTATGGTTCCTTCTGTCCAACAGTTGCTCCAAATTTACTTTCACCCGATTGAATAATTTATAAACAATTAAAAATGATTTATTTAAGGTGCATAATTACAAATATGTATTATCATTAGAAAAACGGCGTTGATATATCGGCAGCAGGAATGTCTAGTAAAAAAAAAAACTTCCAAGCGTAGCAGGAAGTCTGGAATGGAGTTAAGACGACCCTGATCCGGTGGGTGATAAATTCTGTACTCTCCGTTGGCTAATCGAGGTCAGCAAGCTTATTGATCTGTACTCCCTAAATCAACCAAACAGAGCTGCCACTACTCGTTTTGGAAACTGTAAAGATAATGGTAGGTCAATTAGAGCACTCGGCTGATACTGAGGACATGAAACAACTTTTATTGCAGCTAGGGCTTAATTAGGGGCTTAGCTGTCTGAAGCTATTACAGTAACACAGTAAACACAGAACACCAGCATGAAACCACCAACACTTCAAGCTGATAAACTCACCGTCACCATATTTGTTAAGATGACAATCAATTTATTTTAAGAAAACAATAACGGAAAAACAAATTATATCCCCAACTCCACAGACAGCCGGGACCGCCACACGGCACTGCGAACCTGGCCTGACACGGACAGACCGCTTGGAACTATAGGGTAGCTATATTTTCGGGAGGAAAATAAAAACAACAATACAAACAAACTGTATTCACTTGCCGGGGCGCAATATACACAGAAAAATCATATATATTATATATAAATGCATATAAAAATCAAATTAAACACGGTCAGACACCTTTACAAGTACGCTACAGCCATACCTGTGTGCTATAGCCTCCCTGTCCACCAGTCTCACTTCACCGGCCAGAACCAATCTCCAAAAGGTTCGTTCCTCCTGCAGGGAGGGTTATATGACAGCTTCGGCTATGTATGTGCCACCCGTTACAAAGTGAGCCTCTCTTACTCACTGCTGAGAAGAATTACTAACTTTCATTAATGGATGTACTGCCCGGGGAGTTTACCCAGAAGCTGCTGGAGAAGCCAGAGGGGGAAATGTTTTGTTTGCCCTCTGTAATGTATACAATATACTGCAAACAACATTAGATGACAAAAACGTACCCATACTAAAACTACTACTGCACTGATTGCACTTAAATGCTAGTGTTTGTGCCCCTGACCCTTGATTTTTGCGTATATGTGCTATCACACTTGTTTACTGTTTAAGTGGTCCCTGTGCAACTGGAACCTCCCATTGCTATCATGGATGCTTTCTCATACAGCTTGTACAGCTGTTTTTACTGCACCAAGGGTCAACTCCTCTATTCAAATGTATGTAGTTGATTTCCTATAATATAACCTTAAATGGACTTTGTGAGTTGCTGAGCATTGAGTTTTCCCTCCTCCACAGAAGTCAGTGCATAAACATAGGGACAATCAATCGACATGGACATCCAGGGAAAGAAGGGCTGCATCTCAGGGTGAGGGTTAGTAGAAGTTAAACCTAGAGCATAAGGAAGGACGGAGGAGGAAGGACACCCTTTTTGATGAACTGAATGTGTTTGGTTAATTCAATATGCACTGAATGCATAAGCAGCTGTTTTAAGCACGTTCAGCTCGGAATATACTGTAGGGATTCTAAAGTGTTTCTGCCCACAAAAAACAGATGTTTTTTTTTTCTGTTTCTTTACTGGTGTACATAGGCTGTTTACATTTATTTCAAACTTTATATTTCCCTTTGTCTGTGGTTTGTGCCCAGCCTGAACATGGAACAATTATTGACAGTCTGATAACAGTAAAAGCAGTCTTCACTCCTTCATCCTTACTGCCCCCCCCCCTTTCAAAATTGTTGCTGGTATTCCTGCAGTGTTTCTTGTTCTCCTTGTGCTGTGCTTTGCTTTGCCTTTAACTCTGTGCCCAGGCACTGCTGTTCTCCTCCTTTCACCTCGACCTCTGTGTTTCTCACTGTATGTGAAGCCCTCTTGTTATATTGCTTTGCCTCCATAGCATTGTCATAGGTTTCCAGTAGATTTGTATGTTGGTGTATAGAGTCTGGAAACAAATGTTCTTTACTTTCAGTATCTTCTTTATGACCCAGTGTACCTCCTGTGCTCATCCTATGTGCAGTAGCTTTGAATATGCAGATTTGTTTCACAGTTTAGGATTTTAGCTGATGGAGTCTTTTTTAAATGTGTTCATAGAAGACTGAAGTCTTAAATTTCCCTTTGATACAATATCAATCAGGCTCAACATGGTATCAGCACAGCTTTATTGAAGGTGGTAAATGACATTATTGTTGTTGATGTGCATCAGTTTTTATGGATTAGTCAAAAGTGTTCGACCCCTGATGATATTTTAAAACCTAGACTTCTTCATTCTGGACTCCTGGAGCACACAATTGCTCGGTTCACAACATATCACTTATGTCAAAGGACTCACTGCATTAAATATGATGGTTTCTGTTGTGAATTCGTTTCTGTCCACAAGGGGGTGCTGCATGGTTCTGAATTAGGTTCCCTCTTATTCATCATTTATCAATGATCTGGGTCTAAATGAGATGCTGATAACAGTGATTTACTGCTGTGGACCAGCTCTTGTTCTGACCATTGAATCCCTGCAGAAAGCCGTTGTTGCTGTTCAGCACTCATTATTTTGCCTGGAACTTGTTTTCAATGCAGATAAGACTAAGCCTGTGATGTTTCCTAATTCTAGGACGTGGCCACAAATGAGTCTGTGTCCACTCTCAGAGGATATGAAATAGGAGAGATTCAGGTGTATAAGTACCTGGATGTCCTAAGAGTAAGTTCTCCCTTATTTTACAGCTACATTTGGGTGAAGAGGCTGAGGCTAAAATTAGGCTTTTATTTTTGAAATAAGTCTTCATTGGATTATGGAGATATTTTGTAAATGAATGCTTCTACTCAGTGTCTTCAAATGGCTGACACTGTTTACCATGTTTCTATGGGCTTCATCACTAATTGTATGTGTCAACACACCACTGCAAGTTATACTCTCGGGTGGGATGGCCTGATCTGGCCACCCATAGTATAGGCCATTGTTATACTTTTATAGATTTTTTTCAATTGGATTTTTCCAGGTTCAACAAAAAAAAATATTCTGACACAAAACACACTAAAATGTGATTGTATACTTATTCTTCTATGATAGTGATGTTTTTTAAGTTATGTTTTGTTTCTTCTGTAAAGTTGGACATTCAACATTAAAATGATTCAACTTCAACCTTTTCAGGTCAGATACAAATTTAGGTGGTTGGAAATCAGACGAGGTTTTCTTCACTGTTTATCTTCCATATTCTACACTTCAACATGACAATTATTCGACTTTTCTGTTCCTTTCAGATCCAGATACAATTCTAGCCTCCTATTAAGTTCAATTTTGACAATTTCTTCAAACATTTCAGCAATTTTCACTCAGAAATAGATGGAAATAAAAACTTAATTGAAACATCCACAACAGCAATAAGTGAGCACAGCAGGGATTATATACCTGAAACCATATTGTAGCAATTACCAATGAAGCTATTATATTTTTATTATTAGCATTTATTTCAATTACAAAAATAATAACAACACCCTGTTTATTATTCCATTTGCATCATCACAGATGTAGCAGGAATATGTTGTTCAGGGCTTTTAAAGGACCTTTGTTCACTATCCAATACAGTGTATTGCAGACTCTTTCTATAAAAGCGTATGAAACCTCCCACTTCCTGACAGTTTGGACCTTCAACCTGGTGGTAATGTGGAGTGGAAAACACGCACACCAACAGCGTGGTAACCAGGTAAAAATGTGCTGTACTTTCATTTCATTCATTGTGAATAATGCGAGTGTGCATGTTGGTGACAATGAAACAACCAGACAGGTTATAATGCTAACCTGAACAGGGACAGTGTCTGCGCTCATATTAAAGAGTGCTTTTATAATCATATCCATTTTTCATGTTTGACAGATGATGTTATTATCTTCATAATTTCATTATGTTTCCTCATATTGATTTGAAAATGTGCTAAAATGCGATACAGACTTATATTTAGAGTGTCTTGTTGTTTTGTTGATTTCAACATGCAAAACAGCTTAAACACGACAATCTAACTGGATCTAACAATTTTACTACCATGAATGCAAACATGCTGTTTCATGTGTTAACTGCTGAAGAAAGTCACAAAGTTTTATCTGCTCCAGAGTACTGCAGCAGCATTGTGATGATTTTACTATCTTATACTGGGAAGGTGGCTGTACCATGCTGTGGTCAGCAGAGGGCAGAAAAGTCAATAACTTGAGAAATGACTTTCAATGCATTAGAATTACTGTTTTAAAGTGTCATTTTTAGAGTTTGGTGTTAATTATATATTATATATAGATTTATATACTTTAATCTAAAACATGTTACTTTATAATAAACAGTTTTTGCACAAGCTACTTTTGTACAAGATAGAACTGCTTCCATGTGTGCATGTGTCCAAGTGTGCTTTATTGGGAAAAGGGGGGGGGTATCTTACATAACTTTTAAACTATTGAGTGAGTAAAAAAATGCATCTTGTTCATTAAATAAATTTTACCTCTCCGTCCCCTGAGACCAGATCCTCTAGTGTTCAGCGGCCCGCACTGCAGTCATCACCTTTTCTCCTGCGAGACCGAGCACTAAAAGCTTCTGATTCACAGAGAATGGAAGAAACGCAAAAAGTGTCAACACACCAACTAATAATACATGATGCTTTTAAAGCCTGTGCTGCAGCTCGAGTGTTCATCGCCATGGCAACTGCAGGCTCAGCTGCCAATGCAATGGTGGCATACCACATTTTGGGCTGAGGTGATTACACTGCAGTGAGAGTGGAGCTCCACCATGGGGCAGCAGGACAGTATTTTCTATGGTGGTACTGTGTTCTCAAACAGCCACACCAACAGACACAAACAATGCAACGTGTGCACAGATGCAGATGTGTAGTTACAAGAATTCATTCTGCATGTGTGCTGTGTCCACTGTCCCTCTCATATGTGGATAAAGAAGGAATCAGAGCATGTTGTAAGAATGTGTAAGAAGTGGAGCTGATGTTCTAAGTTACACAAGGTCATCATTATCGCTAACATGTTGTATACCGAACCCCAGCAGAATCCACATGAGAGTTTTCTCTTCAGGCTGTCTCTCATATCCTAATTTTCAGCCCCGCTCCCTCTGTCTGACTCACTCTCTCTCTCACACACACACACATCAAAGTGCTGCTCTGAGTAAAGATGGAACAGGCTCCTTTGATCTCTCCCTGCCGACTCTGATTAATGTGTGGATTTACAGTGCAGACCTACAGGGACCCGGCAGCCATGACACCCCTCCGCTGCACTGGAATCTGGTTTTCTTTGCAAATAATTGCAGCCCTTTATTTTATTCATCGACCCAGTCATGATGCTTTCAGTGTAGGCACTCATGAAACAAAAGAGAGAGAGAGAGAGAGAAGAGGAAAAGCTTCACACTCAGCCAAAAGTCTCTAAAAATCACAGGACACTATGTTCTGTACCTGTCCAATCAGAAGGATTTCACAAACTTTCTGTTTTTCAAAGCCCCAGTCCAAAGACAGGAAGTTAGTTCATTTGCTAGACAAGGTGGCTGTGATCTGTAGATGTTTTATTCAGCCTGTCTTGGCAGGAAGAAGAAATGGTGGGTACAGGATTGGTGTTTGGTGTGTGTGTGTGTGGGGGGGGGGGTATGATGATGGAGCAAATGTTGGGAAAATTTAGAATCGGGCATGAAAGGAAGTGTTTGCAGAGCACACATTGCATTGCCCATTGCACCCACGTTTCATCACAAGCCAAGCCAAAATAAGTAAACAGAGTACCCACTCTCGACTTTAACCCCCCCCCCCCCCCCCCCAAAAAAAAAAAAAAAAAATCTCATCTCCCTCTCTCACTCCATTTTGTCTCCCCTCTCTGCAGTGCAATGCAGATTTTTCACAGGGTGGAGGTATGGTAGAGATAGGCGGGGTCCCATGAATAATTGTTGAAGATATTTTTACTCTGACCCACTTTGGAGTCCCTTTCGCCCCCCTTAAAGGTGCCGCATCCCTGCACAGAATTAAGTCAACATAGGGTGTTTAAATGAGCGCCACAGAAAAGAAGACAAGTGAGCGGTGTGGTCTCAGCCGTCAAAAGCATCTCCACAGCTACATAACAACTTCTATTATGATTTTAAGTTCACTAAACAACATGGCTACAATGCTTAGTGAATAGTTTGGTTACATAGATCGTTACATAGAAAGTTCATCAACAGAGCGTGAGGAGCAAGAGCAAGAGTCTGCAAGCAGCCAGGAGCAGTATCCTCAGGCTAACAGGCACCAAATCTCCTACGAACAAACCCAAAAGTTGTCTTCTCAGTATTCTTCCTATGGACAACAGTTTGGCATATAAGGAAGTATCGTGGGTAATGAGTACATAGGAGAGCTGGTAACAGCTGATTTGAGTCAGCTTGAAGAGCTAAATGATCTCATCAGCAAGTGGAAGCCCAAAGGGGAAAACCAGATCCAGTCAGTGACCACCTGTGCTGCCTAATGCAAGGCAAAGTTAATAATCATGTTCATAAGTCCTTTCACTCTGATGCTGGCTGTCATCACGCTGACTGTTATACAGTCAAGAGCTCTTTAGTGTCTTTAGAGAGCATAAAGACCAGTGAGCTCCAGAGACATGGACTATAGAAGACCTGAATCTTGACATGGTTCTGCACAATTTTATAACCTTTTGGTTGAAAAGTTCTCATCATTTATAACATCACCCTGTTAGAACACAACACAACTTGTTCCTAACAAATACTTTATTCATAAACTAACACAGTGTCGCAGTCAAAGACATTTTTCTGAAGGCTTCAGAAAAATTCAAAGGAAGCTGTCACATTTTCACATTTCTTACAAATGTGTTTGTTGGCAGTCAGATTTTAATTCTTTGAATTTTGAAGATTATTGAGCTGATCACAGAGGACTCATTTTCTTCCCATAGTTGCTTCCCACAGGGTCTTTATCTTATTCCAGTTCTTCTGCTTCAATCTCTATTCTACTGTAATGATTTTATGACATTTGTTTTCTGTCAAAGCTTTCAACGTAGATAACAATGCACAAAAACATAAAAAAGGGATGAGGCACGAATGCAAAATTGACCTGATGTGTGTTCTGTGCAAATTTAGAGAGATCTGACAAGTTCTTGCCAATTTCCACCTCACTGCTCCTGTTATCTCGCCTTGCTTATGCTTTTTTTCCTACTCTGCTATATTTCTCTCCCTTTGTCTCTCTGCACTATAGTTCCCTTTTCTGCCTCAATCTCCCATGAATGCCTCTCCCCCACCCCTCCCCATACTGTTCCCTATATTTCACAATGTCAAAAGTCACCCAGAGTTTTCCTTCTAGGGTTTTTTGCGGACAGGAAGTCCATATTTAATGAAGTGACTCTCTTGTTAAAATGCTTTTAAGTGCTCCTGTGCAGGGCTTCGGGCTGGAAGGCAGGGGAAGAGGCAGGGGATGAGGCTTTTATTTATTCATTGGGCGGTTCAGTGCCTCTTCCCTGCTCCGGCTCTGTGAAGAAGGCAGAGGATTAGAGGAATGAATCCCCCTCCCCAACACAAACACACACATATATATGTGTACACACCCTTTCTCCCTTGCTGGCCATGTTCTCTCCCTCGGGGGACACCCCTGCGTCAGTCCACATTAACATCCATCAGAGCATGGTGCTCTGGAGGGGGACGAGTCCTCTGTCCCACTGAGTCGCATGTACATGCATGAATACTCAAACATGCACATACACAAGGCAAAGTGCACACCAAGGCTCCTCATCTCTTAGCGTTTCCATCACCCCACTGCAGGTCTCACCTTCACTTTCATTTGTTTCAGATTGGACTTGTTTCCAGTGAGCCCTCCAACGTTTCAGTTACACAAGAGCATGCTGTCCCCTACTTGATCAGTAGGCGTATTTGAACAAGTTTGAACAAGCATCTAAAGACTGTTGGGAAACAGACGGAGCAGACAGAAGACAGAAGAAGAGGAGAAAGTTTCTGTGAGTGAAGCCTGAGATGGTGCATTGTGCTGATTCCTCTCCTCTTTGTGTGAAGTTTTGGGCTGTCTGCTGCCTCGTTATCTCTTTCGCTCACAGAATAGGAGGGGAGCTGAGACTCGGGCTGGATGAGAGAGGCATATCATTAACCAAGTGTTTCTACAACAAAGCGCAGACTCCATCAAATCCCACTCATTCCCACACACTGGTGTCATTCTCATGTACTGAACTGCCATGTGACAAAAAGAAAATGCCCTCATTTGTCGAAGACACACATCGCTTTAATATTTTCCTCTTTCAAATCTTTGAGAATATTTGAAAAACTAGCAGTAATATCTAAAATTGGATTATATTCGTTAGGGCTTGATTGATATGTGTGTACGTGTGTGTTTCTGTGTGTGTATGTGTGTGGGTGTATGCACATGGCTCTTTATTGGAGGGCTTCACTGTAGTCATGCAGAGGGATGCAGATTGTTTCTAATTCACTATGCTGACCTAGATTCCACAATCAGGCACATGAAAAAGAGAGAGATGTTGCTGCGTGTCAGCACATGTATCAACATCACATTACCCTATGTCTCACCTTAATGCATTACAAGATCTTACCTTGAAAGATCCCCCTGACTGATTCACACCAAATTGCACATCTGTAATTTTTTATTTATTTATATATTTTTTTTATTTCAGATTTCCCCCTCCTTTTTTTCTCATCTCGGAATCTAACATCAAACCAAATGCAAATTCATTTTCCCGGCTATTTCAGTTCACACAAACTTATAATTGGATTCTGCCTATTAATGTAAAGACTTTCTTCATCCTCATCATTGGATCTTGTATTAGTCTGGCCACAATGTGCATGAACTGGCCTCATTGTATGATAAGTCATAGGAGAAAAGACAGAAAGGCAGAGGAGGACAGAGAGTACGGTCATCTCATTAAGTCAATCATGGAGTTAGCTCACACCAAGGTAGTACAGTTAACACTTTAAGAATTAATCAACAACATAATGAAAGTGTGCACATCTGCCTGGTTAATATGCGGTCAGTGATTTTTCCGCTTGGTTACATTAACTTCTCTGTCTGCCCTCCAATCAACTGCAGCGTTGTGGCAAACCTGTGAATTTTTTTTTTTTGTGGTGGATGGAAGAAGCTCAGCGAGGCAGACAGAGCAAAGCTGTCTAGGTAAGAAACAGTGATGCTCCTAAAAAAAAAAAAAAGAAGTAAAAAATGGAGAAGCAGAAAATCAGCGTGCGATAGTTGAGAAAGAGACAGACGGCCTGAGAGAGCACCAGATGCTGTGTGGGAGGGTTATTTAATTGATGATATCACACCTCTCTTTCCCTATTTCTCTTCCTCTTGTTCTCCCTCTTTTCTTCCTCTAACACACACATGCATGTTCATGCACACACACACACATTAACACTCATGCACACTGTATTTGCCCTGTCACCTTCATATCCTTGCATGACACACCGCCCACACACCTCCCTGCTCCATTATGCCCACCTTGGGCTCCCCAGAGATTTACAAGGCCTGAATCTTGTGTAAATCTCACCAAAACACAATTGAATGTTCCCATCAGAGCAACAAAATAATGTTGTGCCTCATGATTAGAAAGGAGTTCTGCTTTCTTTGTAGGTGCATGCGTGTTTTTCATGCTTTGTGCATTAAGTCATTTGAAAATATGTAACAGCATCAATTTGAGTGGTGGTTTCAAGAGTGCAAACACACATCTCTGTGTTTAGGCTTCCTTGGCCTCTTTTACTTCTTGTTTCTCCACATGCAGGTAGAAAGAGTTCCACATGCTTCCTGCCAAACTAGAAAAGCCCCAGAAAATGAGTCTCATTAATTAGCTTCTCATTTGTAAATGCAAATGAGCTTAATTAAAAAATAGACTCTCCTTTTGCAGGCTTCAAAGGGAGACAGTGAGGCCTAATCAGGAGGTTTGTTCAGCTGTGGCACTAATGAGACATATTTGGCCTAACGAGGGAGCGATGCCCTAATTTGTTTATGCTAATGATATGAAACAGTGCTTGTCCTTTTGGTGTATCTGGGAAGGGATCAGTCACACACACGCCTCTGTGTGATGTACCTTCAGGGTTTCATGGAGCGTTGGCGAGGTGGCACTGTGGCCTCGCTGAATTGTTTCAGTAGGTTAATTGGCTTAATTAGCCTAATAGAGATCGTTAGGGCGATGTCTCAATGTCAAGGCATACGTGGGTTTCTGTGCAAATATTGTGCAAAGATAACACAGAGATGCAGGGTTAACACCCAATCTTTTAACTGCAAATATTCAAAGAAAAGTAAACAAAGCACAGGGCCGGGTCAAGTTTCAGGTCAACAGCTTAAAGGATAATTGTGGTTTGTTACAGCTTGGGTTTTACATATTGTTTTCATTATAGTTATCATTAGCATGAACCTGATCCTCGTCAGTGTTAGCAAGGAATGTGGCAACATCACAAACAAGAAGTCCAGCTGTGCAAAACACAACAGGCATCGTTTTAATGCTACATCCTTCTTTGTCATGCAAGCAAGAGGATGGAGCAATCCTTCCTCTGGTGGAAACTTAATGTTGTTGTTACCTGTATTTGGATTGCTGTAAAGTTTGGGCAATTTTGTGTTGAGTACAGGATTCATTATAATAACTCTAACTCAACTTATGCAGCTTTTAGCACAAAAAAAGCTACAGCATGCATGAATTTGCTCATTCATCAGGATGCTGAAATTATGAATTTATTATTGATCAGTCTGTCAATCAGAGGGTGCTCAAAAAATCATTAAATGTGTCCTAAAGCAAACGAGAGTTATAGAACAACCTAACCCATCCATTCATCTGTTGTCTTAACCTGCTTTAAACTGTATAGGATCATGGAGCTGGAGCCTATTCCAACTGCTAATGACTATGAGGCAGGTTACACACCAGACAGGTCTCTATTCGACCACAGAGCAGTAATAACTGTGTAATAGAACTTCATTTACACAATACCTCTGTGTGTTATTACTAAAACTTGGCATGTGTTGTCTCGTAGTCTCATACAGATAATGTTGTATTACAACATTTTGTTGCTTTTAATAACGGCTAGAACTCCTCAAATCAATGTAACTTTAAATTAGTGTTATTGGAAATAAATCTGCAAAAGTGATGCGCTTGATTTTTTTGGGCCTTACCTGTGTTCATAATTTGGCATATTTATTAGTACATGTGCTTTTGTCTGCAGGACAAAGCGGGTTCAGATGATGGATGGATGGATGGATGTGCTTCGTGCATACTGTAGGTGCTTACACGTGTGTGTGTGTGTGTGTGTGTGTGTGTGCGGGTGTGTGACAGGGCTCTCTCTGCTATTTAGTTCACCGTTGACTGAGTGTGAGGCCGAGTGAGACGGCAGCATGGCTGGCCCTCACTGATAACTAGGCACAGGCAGAGCCCTGCGCTCTGTGATTCTATTCAAAACACCCATGCACATGTGCACACACTCATACACATGCACACATTCACATTAATTAATCCAAAAAACGGAAGAGAAATAAAAAAAACACTGTCTCCACTTTTAATTGGACTGACTGTCGTCCAACCATAAAGAGAAAACAAGCTCAATCATTCTCCTCCATCTTGTCGCTTGTTGAATTATTGATAGACGGAGAACGCTGCACTAGAAAATAAAATGGGGAAGGGAACACTGGGCTCAAGTGTGTTTGAATGTAGTGATAAAATTTGATTATTCATGTGTGATGCATGCTGTGTGGATTCTTCTAAGTGAGTGAGGGGGAGTATTGAGTTTCTCCACAGTGACTGTAGAGAACCTGTGTGTGCCAGAATAACCAGCTGGTAACTTGTTGTCCAAGTACACAATGCTCCAGCAGAGAAAAGCAACATAACTGATCAAGACCTGTGTGGAGATAGGAGCTGCTCATCATTCAGTCATATTTGAACTAAATGCCCATCATGCACTATTCTTTTTTTCTAGACCTGTGATTGTCCCAGTGAAAACCCTGACATAGTGTCACCCTTTCATTCCTTTAAATTATTCAAAAATAGCCAGTCCTGCTGAAAGGTTTATAAATTATGTCAGATTGGCTCTTTTCCAGAAGATTTTTTGGCATGTGCTTCCTATTCGCCCTCTCAGGATGAGAGGTACCAGTGAGGTCTTTCTCCTATTAAACCCCTCTTTTACATGAAACTCTCCAAATAACTCATATTACACAGCTGATCTTTAATTTGACCTACAATTATTGACATGCCATCAAACTCCCATTATTTACATTCATAGCCATTTGAAATCAAAACATATTTTGTTTAATTGTACAGTTAAAAAGGTGAAAAAAGATGATTGCATTTTTTTTGGACACAGATGTTTTGATACTTCAAGCAGTTAACTAGAATAGGGAAATCCCTGAATAGGCTTCTGTGCTTTGACAATGACAAAACATGTTCAACTTAAACTTCTAGAGGCCAAATAGAGACCTTGAAATATTCCCCTCATCAATTAATCTCCATTCAATGACACACTGCTTTACTTAGCCAACCATTCAGCCTTCTCTGACTGCTATAATTGTCCCAGTTAATTGCTTTTCAACTCTCTTTGATTACAAGGTCGGATCTGAATGGCTGGTGTACATTGCTCAAAGTTGGGTGCTGCACTCGCTCCTTCTCTTAGCCCTCCTCCTTGCTCATCCTCCTCCTCTTCTGTCCATCTCCTTGTGTGCTGCTCTGCTTGCTTTTTCGTGGCCCCGCAACCCAAGATGTCAGAGATGTGACTTTGATTAACCTATTCATCACACCCGTGTGTATTTAATGGCTACTTTGATGTAGTGACACATAATAAACCTGTCCATGTCACAGATATAGAAAATGGTGGTGGTGATGAACTCCTGCTGGGGTGCCGGTTACAGTAACACTCAAAGACATTGTTGTAATGCCAATAATTATGTTTAAAAAATAGTTTATTGTAGTCACTGTTTAAATGACAAAAACGTTTAAGCATCAGGCTGCACACAAAAACTTAACCACAGCTATGCCTGAATTTACATACTGTTCAGGTTGGTTGAAGAAGAAAAGCCCATGAAGGCAAAAAAAAGTGTGTGTGTGTGTGTGTGTGTGTGTGTGTGTGTCTGCATCTTTCTCCTCTCCCTCCATAGCTCACACGGAGGCGACAGAGTCCCTCTCATTACTAAACAGCACAGCCCCCAAACAAAGGCTCACACACACCGACAGCGGCGCGTGTTCAATACCGATAACTAGTGTGGCCTCTCATCTGAATTAGCATGCCGTATAGGTCTTGACACATATTCACACCAACACACACTCACATAGTGCATGCATCCAAGTCCCAAACAGACATAAAAATAACCCCATCACAAACATGCAGACACATTCTAAGGCCCATCTTTAGTATGTGCAATTATTCACGCATACACACACAGACACACACTCTGTCGAACAGATAGTGATTACCGGATTACTCTGCAGCAGCAACTTGAAAATGCATTTAAGCTTTGCGTTGTCAGGGTTGTCTTTCCTCCACGTGGAGAAGAGCCACAAAAAGCCATACTGACATCAAAGATACAAGACAACACAAACAGTATATTGCAAAATACTAACTGTGGTTCTAAGGCACGCTGCCGGGCTTCAACACAGAAGAACAATGCAAATAAGCAATGTGCCATTACTTCCGCTCCACTTGAATACAGTTTTCTCCTCATCTGGCCTTCTCTGTGTTTCACACCTGGTTGGTTAAATGTGCCACTGGGCCTGGAGATGTCTGCTGAGGGGTGAACAGCAATGAGGCAGGGAACACACAGATGCATTTACCAGGCTGACCTTTGCTCCTTCGAGATCATTTTAGATTAGTTTGTTGTGCTGCCGAGCACAGAGAAATGCTGTGTAAGATCACCAGACATCAGTATTTTTTTTAAAAGAAGCAGCCAATGGTGAAGCTCATTGCTATAAATAAATGCCATTCTCCTTTTTGTGGAGGACATGTGGTAGAAGCAGGCTGCAGAAACGTTACCTCCTGTTGCGACTAATATCTGCAATCTCCTTGTCTCTCTGTCACACACAGTCACAATGGCTTGTGCATGTTGCTATCACATTTCTTCCATGCTATGCCGCTTTCAGGCTGAGATTGGACCACAAGCACCTACCTATAGTGATGTGCAACAAAAGCAAGCAGCAAAACGGGGGGGGGACTTCTAAAACATTCCTGCACATGCACCCATACACATCAATAATTGCTTCTGTTTTGTGAGCAAGGAAGATTCTGCCCCATTCACTACACTATCTTTATTTCAAAGGACACTTCATCGCAGCTGGGAGTGATCCATTTTTGCAAATGAGTTTAGGGATGAGGAATATTTACAGAACAGGTAGATAGCATGTCATTTCTCAGGCTGATAATGAGGGGGAAATGTGAGGGAGGAAAACATGGAAGAGGAGGAGTGGAGGGAGAGAAGTGACGAGAGGTGGAGTGCAGGAAGGGAAGCCTAAAATATGCATGTCATCATGTGGATGACTGATAGGTTTCTGTGAAGGCTCCTGTTGATGGGTGTGTATGAGGCAGACCTCTAATTGAGCTCTGCTGCCAATCATAGTGCCTGTGTGTGTGTGTGTGCCTGTGTGTCTATTTGCAGTGTTACATTCCCTCACTGAAGCATTGAGCAAACACACAGAACTCTGTGTCTTTGATCATCTGAGTGAGACTGTTCTCTCCATGTTGTAATTAGCTTGGTGTTAAATGTGAGAGGGAAGATAGATCAAGCAGCAAAGCCAACAGATGATCAGTAAG
This sequence comes from Parambassis ranga, assembly GCF_900634625.1. Classification (NCBI taxonomy): domain Eukaryota; kingdom Metazoa; phylum Chordata; class Actinopteri; family Ambassidae; genus Parambassis; species Parambassis ranga. The sequence continues at coordinate 6,516,493 of NC_041028.1, read as the reverse complement.
AACGTAACTATCACCCCATCGCTGCTGACACCAGTTTGTTAGGCCTATCGTCTATTATTGCTTACAGTATTCCACCACAATCTGGGGTAACTCATTTTGCACATTATCTTCTGCCAATATCAAAACAATATTCACATTTTCTTGTCAACTAAATCTGAACTTTCTGTAGTAAAATTAACCTAATAAAATGAATAATTAATAAGACGCCATCATAAGATGCAATCGTGCCAGCTGCCACTGTAAAAAAAAAGCCCAAACCTCGGACAAAATTGTCCAGTTTATATGGTTACCAAAGTAATATTGTTATTTTTGACACAATAAGTACTTGTTAGTGTTAGTGTGCCAATATCTCCATCTCACGTTCCAATATTTCATTCTAAAGGCAATATCTGCTGATACCAATGCCTTGCTTAGCAGCAATGCATATAATGTGTACATTATATAGGTACTATGCCTGTTAGCCAAGTGCTACCTGAAATGAATTTGTTGTGTAATGCATAGTGACAATAAAGATACTTGATTCCTTGATATATTTCATCACCCCACAAGACTGGAAACAGCTTCTCTTACAACAGCTTTGACATCTACTGTTAACATACTAACCGGGAAATGTCGACTTAAAATGAAAAGGGTTTGAAAAGTCTTCTTTGTATGTTTCCTTATGTCCAAATAAAGTTAAATACCTACAGTTAAGGCTCAAGGCCTTACATCTCTCTCTGATAGCTGTGAATAAAAAGAAATGCAGAGAAGACATTTTCTGCTTTCACCATCCTCTAATGCTCCTGACCTCCTTTTGGAAGGAAAAAAAATCTATTCAATGACAAACAAAAAATTATATTTCTTTGGACCTGCAGGCCTTCTTTTCTCCATCCTGCACTTCCTCCCTCTGCTGGTCCAAAGTCTCAGTACATACAGACACAGGCAGCTCACACAGGAGTAATATCAGTGTCTCTCACTGCCCCCCCATCCTTTATTACCCCTCTTTTTTTCTGTCTCTCTCTCATGAATAAACATCCCTTACATTCACTCAGTGCTGGCATGAAATGGCCACACAGCCCTTGGCACACGCAGGAGTAATGCCGCAATCATTATTCCACTGCAGTGGTCCCACACAAGCATATTTCACCAATCATGTGGCTCTCTCCCCTGGCTTTTGTTTGGATGACTTAAACAAATGATGTGGCAGTGAGGAGGGCCTGCGTACCACAGCTCCCCCTGTTAACACGGCAACCGTTGACACAGACACAGCAAAATTTGCATAAGAGTACGCTTGAGTGGTACTGGCAATTCCAACAGGGGTCCACGGATTTTTCCCTCTCTTTTTGTGAGAGGGTAGGGTTGAGGTTGGGGGTGTAAATGGAGGGGTGGTATGTTATTTTTAGTTCTCCCGCTTCTCTCCTTTCTTTCATCCTGTTCTCTCTCTCTCTCTCTCTCTCTCACTCCAACTGCCAACTCTCCTTTTCTCTGGGGTTTAGTGTTGAATTGGAAGTAATGAAAGATGCACACATGCCATGAGGCTGACTGGGCTTTCAGCAATTGAGATGGAGGAAGTCTATTTGGCAGGGCTGTTAAGCACAGACAAGACAATGGTGGCATCTAAGAATCAACCCAGTTACAAATGACTTATACCTGACACTGAATGGCCTCCATGCAGGAGTAAGAAAAAGCTCTTTATTTTTGTGTTTTATCCTGTAAGCATTTCCAAACAGTAGCTTTCCTGAGCGATGATTACTGTGGTGTTTGATATGGACATTTTGAAGAGGGGGCAATGACGACTATTGTGTCGATCAGGACAATAATACATTAAACAAGGACAGCTCAGCTGATGAAGGTGAGAAAGAGGAAGATAATCACAAAAATGCTTATTTCTGTTTTGGCTTTTTGTTGATGTTAATATCTGAAAATAGATCGAGGAGTGCTACATTCAGAGAAGTTAATCAGGCAGCCTGAAGGGCCACTGCTCTGTCCTTTTATGTGCCTATCTCGCTCTACATTTCTCCTATCGCTCTCTTTCATTCGCCTTATCTTGCCCTTCTTTAATCACAGCATATCAATGTGACTGATACATCTAAGAGATCTATTTGCGTAGTGTTCACTTTGTGAGAAAGTTCTATTTGAATTCTGTGATATTGCTCTCGCTTGACTTTCAGACTTCTCACAGTGAAGGAGCAGCTCACAGGAATACCAAACAATGACAACAAGCCATAATATCTCTGTGCATTTGGGTTTTAATGTGTGTGTGTGTGTATGTGTGTGTACAAGCACCAGTGACTCTGCTGAGTCCTTAGGGTGGGTGTGGCGCACCACTGTTCAAAGGTTGTCTCCATGGTGATAGATGTGGGGTCATCTCCATGACGATGGATTGGAGTCGATGTTGGCCGCCAAGGTCGTGGACCAAGGACAAGGCGAGAGTGATTGCAGCCACCCAGACAGGAAATCGAAGAGGAGCACTCCAAGGGGGGGGGGGGGTCGAGGAAAAAGGTGCAATTTCACAAGCCAAATTACTTCTGGGATGGAGGAGAGAAAAATATCACAGCAATAACGGCACAAGGGATGAGTGTAGCGAAGGAGGTGGAGGAAGTAGCAGGGAGGAGGAGGGAGGTCCCAAACAAAAGCTCAATTATCAAAGTCATCAAACATGTGTGCTTAGATAAGCAAACAGGGTGCCATCCCATTTACCTTGATGTCATACAAACTTGTCCTCACTGAGAAGAATTTTTAGAAGGATCTGTCAGAGTTCAGCTGTGATTTTTTTTTCATGTGGTTTATCAAGCTTGGTTTATTTCTGAGACTGATGCTGGCTGTGACTAGAAAATATTGATTGGATTGTGCAACGTGTTCCGCTGCAGCCCTACTGATTTCTTTCTTTTTTTCTGTTCTCTCTCTTTTGGCTTCTCCTCTGCTCTCTGGCGATTCCACAACATTAGTATGTGGAACAACAGCATATCAGTAAATTGTTAACGAGAACAGGCACAGTGAATAAATGACTACGACAACTTAAAATTTCTGCCTGGCTGCCTGGTTCTCTCCCTGCGCGGGGTTTCCCCCATGCGTTTTCTGCCTCACTCAGTGTTGCCCTCTTTTTTCTGTGTGTGTTTATGTGTGTGCGCTAGTATAGATGAGTGTCTGTATCGGCAGACTGAGTGCACTGAATCATTAAGTCCACAGTGCCACTGTGCCCATTGCCTCATTGCACCTAATTAAGCCCCTTTTGTTTCCTATCAATTAACATTGTAATTAAAACTAGTCCTGCCTCTGTTTACCCAGACACTGCTGATTCAGGGGAAATGTCACATGATCAGTGATATGCAGGAATTTAGCTAATAAACACATGCTTTCACATAAACATGTGTACAGTGCTGTACACGTCTGATACACACACATTTTTTGGTCACACTTTTTGCAACACCGAGGCTCATCTGGGCCTCTCAGTTCATTCAAGAGTGTGAAAGAACAAGGGGTGCTGATGGAGTTGGGAAATGAGAGCAGGATCCTTTAGTGAGCGTGTGTGTGTGTGTGTGTGTGTGTGTGTGTGTGTGAACCGCAGTTGAGTCGTTAGCAGAACCAGGGGATTCGCCTTCTGATAATCTCACACTAATCACCTAATCCTCCATCCCTCAGGTGAACAGACAGGAAAGAAGTACTTGACAAAAATGGAAGCCTTGACAACATGAAACTAACACGGACACACAACGTCTCTCTTTCTGACACACACACACACACATATATATTTATGTGCATGTATGTACACACAGACAAATGAATAAGGCAAACAAATGAGCAATACTCCACCCTGCTTCTGCCAGCCCCCATCTTCCTCAAAAACGCAAATGTACATTTCACCCAAAAAAAATATATATATATACACCCCATCCTCTTGTTTCCATGGAAACTGACTGTAGAGCTGTGGGTATATGAGGCAGCAGGCGGCAGGCGATCACTGGAGTGAGAGGCGTACTGGTCTGTCACCTCAGCCTCCCCAGAGAAACAACACCTCATACTGTACTACTGTACTCTTTCTCTCTCTGCATCCATCGCTCTCATTTACGAGAATACACCAATTTATGTCTACACATGCTTCCATACAGTAGCTCAGGGTGGACGAGTAAAACAAGTGTGATCTTAATAAAACATGATTATGTACTGCTCCCCTTCTCCTTTTCTCTTTCCTGTCGGAGGATGATTGCTGCTACTGCCGGTGGAGGCCAAACTGTCCTTGGGTGCAGTAAAGGATTACAGCGGCACACACCATGTGACCTTAATTCCCCCCTGCTTGCTTCTGCTGCATTCAACCAATCAGGATTAGGGATGATCTGGGCATGTATGTCATGCATATTTTTGTGTGTGTGTCTTTGCATGGAGACCGCCATGTTTGTCATGAGCGTTTGTCTCAAATGGATGGATTAAGTGAGATAAATGCTGTGAGGTGTGATTGTGCGTGCATATGTGTATGTGCCAGCTTGTGTTTTTTTTAAAAGAGGGGGTGACAGTATGAATCAGCAGCACTCACCCCCGGCACGTGTCACACACTCAGAAGACCTCATTCATACCCCGGCAACCCCCCTCCACCAAAATCCCTCTGCTCCTTCCCCTCACCCACAAACAGACCTCAACCCCGACACAGCCGGCACCGTCAGCAGGCTCAGCTGGTGGCTGAGGGAGGAGGGGGAAGAAGAGGAGGGGGTGAGCAAAAAAGATGGAGCGATTGATGGATGAATGGATGGATGGATAGAGGAAGAGGGAGAGGGCAGGTACTGGGATGACCATTGTTTTCTGATGGGTTTCCAAAGATGAAGCAGCAGAAGTGTAAGAAAAATAAGCAATGAGGGATACGAGGACAGAAATAAGTATGTGTGTGTGTAGTAGGGGGTTGTAGAGGTCGGCGTGTGTCTGTTGGGGGGTTGTCAATTAGATATGGAGATCAGACAGTTTAAACATAAGCATTACATCATGGGGAGACGTCTGGCTGCTACGTTGTCAGATAAGGTCCACGCAGCTTTGTGCGTATTCTTTGTGTCTGTGACACAGCAGACGTAACAGACGCAGCACCTTGCCTCATAAGACACCCATTGTTGTTGGTGACCTTCGACCTTAACCAAACCTTGACCCTGGCAGAAGGCAACTGATTTACACCCCCTCTAAAAAAAAAAGAAAGACAGATGACAAAACAGAGCCTGAAGCCAGTGCTAAACTCTAACCTCCAGCCCGCCAGCCCTGACCCGAACTCCATCTGAAGCCAAACAAAACCCACCCCGGTGACACGCGTGCACACATTTAGATAATGAAGCAGGACCAATGCTACTCTCATCCATCAGAGCAGCAGAAATCCAATATTAGCAAATCACATACATATGCAAGTGAAGCCATTATTGTTATTATTATGCTAACGGTTTCAGTTTGCTCATTGCTTATGCACTCAAATGAGACATTCTGTCTTCCCTTTTGGATGAAAAAAAAAACGCACAGCTCAACACAGCAGTTTGAAAACCATATCATCATTTTCACTAAAGATGTAAATGCACGATTATCAGGAGTGACACAGATTGGTAATTTGGACACAGCAGATATGAGTTGTGGCAAATGTAAAATAGCGTCTTTAAAAGTTTAATTAGTTTTGTTAGATTCACTCTAAAGATGTTTATTTTTACTTTCAATGTACAAACTTTGTCTCACAAAGAGTCATATACAGTTTTACTAAACATGTGACTAGTCATATTGCTTGTTTATATGAAACTAACCTAAATGTGTGGTAACACTGAAGATTTCATAATTAACATTTAATTTTAAGACACATGACAACCAATCACAGAAACTACAAAATAAAAAGACCATCTGCAAAAAAAAAAATCAAAATGCTTATCACAGTATCCAACAATTAAAACCATACATGGATTTCATATTTCATACTGTGCATTAACCATTTCTTGCCCTTTGATCCTTTTGATTCAGAATTTTATTTCATTTATTATGTGTGCGGCTCTGTCATGCTTATTAACTGCATATGGTATCTGGATGTGTTTCTGTCTGAGTCATGTGAAGTAAATGTCTGGCCCCTGAACTGCATGTGTGCCTGTAGCAGATGGTGTGTGTGTGTGTGTGTCCTACAAAGTCTGGCAGAGGCACCTTGTCTCTCTGTGGTACATCATGCCAACTGCTTTAGCTTTTTCTTTACAGACTTTCAATATAATTTTGCGTTTTGATGGTCACACAGTAGTCTACATGTTTTTGCGTCTTCATGGAGGAAAAGAAACCTGCACAATCATATCTGTAAGATGCAAATCTGCTCATCACAAACGCAACTCAGAGTGTAATGACAGGAGAAATGATAGTGTCTGATCCTTTATTGCACTTGTTCAGTGATATTTAATAACTGTCCTAACCAGGCTTGTGGAAATGACAGCACAAGAGGTTTGACATTTCCTGATCATTTTTCAGACAAACACAGAAAGAAAGGGATAGATAGATAGATAGATAGATAGATAGATAGATAGATAGATAGATAGATAGATAGATAGATAGATAGATAGATAGATAGATAGATAGATAGATAGATAGATAGATAGATAGATAGATATGTTACTGAAACCACAGAAAGGGAACATAAGCGATTAGAGGGAGCGTGCAAGAAAGCCCCGTTCACACCTCAAAAATCTGTGAAAGTACTTTAGAATATATAAGTGATTCTTGGGAAAGACACATGTGCAGATTTCATTTCATAAAAGCAGAAAATCAATACCCAACTGACGGTACCCAGCCGCTGCAGAAGCCTTTTTTTGGCATCACTTTGGTACCATCAAGGGCCAACAAGAAACAGCAAATCAACAACTGATTTGACACATGTCATGGGTGTTTTGTAAATACTTTGACTATTTTCCTCTCCTAACATTAGATTATTGCTGCTTTCTGTCACAGTGCTGCTGCTGTGACAAATTCTCCAAAGCACGCCTTTTTCCACACAGGTCAAGCGAGCATGATTTTCAAGGTTTAATGCAGGAGGAAGAATTTTACATGGATTAATGGGGACTGGATGGATTAGCAAATGATTTTTTTCCTCCACTGTAGCTTCCAGCCTCTTTTTCTTGCTTGTCTGTATGCAAACTCTGTCTCAGGGTTCTCACACCAGGCTGCTGCTGCTGCTGCTGCTCAGGGAGGCAGAGGTAGGCGTGGGGTGGGAGCAGTGGGGTGGGTGACAGGGCAGCATCCATGCCCAGACTAACACCACCTCTCCTGGGTTGATGCTACCAACATTCCTCGCTTCTGGACACGCACAGATGAGCCCTGTCTGGAACCGCCACTGCAGCCACACAGAGTGTCTGTGTCAAAGTCGGAAAGTGTGTGTGTGTGCTGACTGTCATTGGTATAAAGTAACTCAAAGTGCATTTTGTCATGAATCGAATCTCACCTAAAACACTTGGTAATGTTGTTTTAAATGGTGCTAAAGTAATAAAGTGTATGATTAAAGGTGCAAATGAAATTATCATTTTTAAATTTGCACTTTGAAACACACACTGATTATATTTTGTATTATATTATTTAGGATGAGGTGTATTCATATTTCTACTTTCACCTCAGTGAAGGATGTTAATTCTTTCTAAAGAGCACAAAGCTTTTAGTCAAAACATTTTTACAAAAGAGTCTATTTGTGAAGATAAACAACCTCGGCAGTACATCACCAATGAATGAATGGCGGAGCTGAAAAGGTGAAGTGAAGTGAGGTGGTAGCGGAGGCGAGTGGCAGGGAGGGTAGGACTGGAGGGTCACTGGGAGGAAAGAAACGATGGATACAATGCTGCAGGGTCTTGGCATTGCCTCCTTTTAACGACATTACAGTGGATAGAACAAGCGGCAATGAGCGACACCATCATTAACCTCTGGCTGGGCTATAAATCAACAGCAGTTCACGCAAATTAGACCAATTCCCCTCGATCTGCCTCCAAAGGCCCTTGCTAGAACTGCGCCATTATAAATCACAGGGGAGGAGTAGACACACACACACAAATAAGCACACACAGATACACAGAGAACATGCAGACACTTTTATTAGTGGTGTTTTACAGTGAGTCATATAAGCTAAAAGAATGAAATTTCCCCGGCTTGCCCTTAGAGATTCATACATATTTTCATCACGTCTATTTATTACAGATAGCACTGGATTCTGTCTCAGGGCTCAAAGAACGCTACTCATACCCATGTTATAGGAGAGATACCTTTCGAACAAAAAGCCACATACGTGGTCTTTATTCTCTAATATCCTGATATATATTGTGCAGTCCCAGGTGACCTAGTCCTTGTAGGGCATTGCAGGAAGAGGGATGGACAGCTGCCGTCTCTCTGTGGTCGTCTGTAGGAAAGAGTACATCTTGCACGTCACTCGGAAAGGTAACAGATATGGCAGTATGTCACTGCCATCTGTCACCACAGCTTCACACACGTCCGGACAAAAGAGAGCCAGGTTGCCGAAACGGCAACAAGGCCCCAGCCTGCTATTGTCCTGCAGGCTTGTGGGTGAATGTAGGGCCCCCTCATCATCATCGGGCCTCGCTGCAGAGATGAAGCCTGGCTAATGGTGGCATTTTTCACCACAATCACAGACACACAGCCAAGAGGTCAAATCCTATAGTTAGCATATGGTTGATGCTTGTTGTTAGAAGTAAATTAATTTCAAAAAGTCAGGTGATTCTGTTGCGATTGTCTTTGCCTGTTTTATTTTTTTGAACACCTCTGACGCACACACTTCCATCTACACACTCCCACTGATAAGGTCCTGGGCTTAGTGGACAGGGTCGATTTTCCATTATGGAATTTTATAATAAAGATAAACTGTCACAGCAATCAAAGCATCACTAAGGGCTGTCTTAAAGCAAAGCCAGAATCTCTTTTTTTCCTATCCCGTAACCCCCCCACCCAAACATTATCATCTACAATCCACCCAAACACTGCAGACCCTTCATGACTTCCATCTTTTCCTTTATCGCTCTCTACAGAAGAAAACAGGGGGGAGGAAAATGCAGAAGGTCAACGATCAGTCTGTGCTAGATAAAGACGGATAGAAGAAAGAAGAGATCTATGGTGAAACTTTGCAGTTTTTATATATTTGTGCTCTGAAAAGAATACAGGAAGATAAATGCTGCTAGACTCGGTGTACTCTTGAGATGTTGGTGTTATATTAACGTTGTGCTTCTCTGTGTAAACTTTTTTTCTTCGTGCAAAATTGTACAAAAAAAAGAGATTACACCACCTAATCCCTGTCTAATCTGTGCATGCTGTGGGAGCTGCCTTTGCACGAGGATGCACTTCGTACACTTGCTTTTAAATTTTTTTTACATTTTTCCTGTGAATGAGGGAGCCAGTCTCCATCCTGCTGCTCTGAATGCATAGCAAGCCCGGCAGTCCTTGTAGGGAGGAGTAAGGTACTGTTAGATCCCAGCTGCCTGTGTGAAAGGGCAGTTCCTCCAGGTTTTCAGTGTGGGGGGTTTCCAATCAGACAGATTGGTGTTGGGGCCCCAGTTGACACGGGGAGACAAGTGTTGCTTCAAATCCTGGTGGGCCAACTGGCAGCCTCTCAGGAAACCTATTTCAATTACCATAAGAGCCTTGGCTTGTCTCCATTCATCTTATCCTTTAATGGACTATATGCATGTAACATCTTATGCAAATCACTTATAGCAAGGTCCTTTTTAGTATTGTTTACTTGTGACTGTGTCCCTCTGTGTGTCTCTGTGGCTGCATGCATGTATTATGGTGTGTATGATTAGCTTTAAAGATATAAGCACTTATCCCTGATGTATTGTTGACCCTGTGGCTGCAGTGTTCAGGGAAACTTACAAAAACAAGTTAAAACAAAACAAAAAAAAAACACTTTACTGCCGAGGCAGTCTGTGCTGACATGACATTAACAGGAGAGATAAATCAACCAAAACACAACATGCTAACATGCTAGCATGCTCACTTATACGTTCACTGAATAGTAGGTATGAGGTCATAATAATATCACCTGCTGGTGCTTGAAAGTTGGTCTGTCTTTGTACTCCAAGATAACAAATCAGTGCAGCGTCTAGTCTGCCCTCCACACAGTGGAGTGGAAGAAGAAGCAGCACTGGCTGGTCTACAACCTCTTGTCAGTCATGTTGACAGACATGTCAGCTAATGAAATTGTAAATGCAGAGATAGCTGAAGCTCTTGGTAAGTGACCACTGGAGAGCAGAATTAATGAGAGCAGCAAAGGTTTGTTTGTAACATAGCACACCACTTAATGCTGGTTTCAGGGGCCTGCTCCTCTCAGGAAGGTGCCTGGTTTTGTAACACATAATCAAGCAGGTTGATAGATTTCTATTTTGTTGCAGTGTCTAGTTATGGTACACACCAGCACTCAAAAGCACCTGTGCCTTTTGAGACTGTTTGTCTTATTCTGGGCTAGGTCTGCTCCTTCCCTGGACATCTACCAATGGGGACTGGCCAAGCACACCCAGCTGAGACCCAAGGACAGACCAAGAACTCACTGAGGGTAGCACATAATTCATCTGCCCTGGAATCCCAAAGGAGGGACTGGTACCACCACAGCCCACTACTGGAAAACATATGAATCATTTGATGGTATTTTGGATGGGATGGTTAGCAAAAGTTGCCAGTGATCAAATTTAATCTTAAAAATTATGATGTGTTCTGTCACTGTGTCTCAAAGACTTTAAACACTGCATATTGTGAAGGACTCTCTCTGATATGGGGGTTATTTTGTAGCACAGGATGCAACAACACGGTTTGTTAATATTGCCAATATTTGATCTAATATAGATGCAATTGCAGCAGCGGAACACAAATTAAACACACAACAAAACTCATAATTAATTGTGTTAATGTTCTCATCAAAAACACATCAGGACTGTACAGAATTCATGCTACACTTGTTACATGCCTTGTACAGCAGCAGTGGAGTGGTAGAGGTCTTTAATCTTTCTTCGACATGGAGGTGAAGTGGGAACATAACAGACAACAACTTTGGACTTGTATGAGATCCAATTATGAGAGGTTAAGGGGAGCTTCGCACTCTCCCCAGGATAAGAGTTCATCATGCTGGGGATGAGCTGCAGGATTACCTGGCCATGGTTCCTGGGTAGCAGGAAAAGTCTATTAGCAACTAGGTAATCTTCCCTGGTTAAAATAGATGGATAGCAACATGCCAGAACAGAGTGCCTGCTCAGGCCGTTTCAGTGTTTATGGGTGTGTGTGTCCATCTATCCAGTATTTCTGATTAGTATGCTTGGGCCATGAGGCTCCTCTGACAGTGGGGCCTCTGAGAGCAGCAGCACCATGAATTCTTTAGCATGAGCTTGCATGTACCCTTGCTTTCATCACACCTGAGAGGACAAGTCCAGTCAACAGGAGACAAGGAGATAACACACACATACACACTCACCTTAATTTGGCACGTACACGCATGCCTGTCAGCCTGCTCTGAGTTAACTGAAGGTCCCTCTGGCCTACATGCAAACATGGACTGCATTTAACCACCTCATCAGCACACTCAACACATTTCCTTCTGACTCACAGAAGAGGAGCCAAACATACCCATGTATGACACACACAAACACACACACAAAATCTGAGGGAATTTTCAATCTCTTCTTCTCCCTTTCTCTCTCCCTCTGCCTGTGGAGAACACTGGCAGGAATCAGGGAGAAGAGCGGGGTTGCTAGGCGACAGGTTGTGGTTGCCATGGTGAATTTAAGTGGAACAGCTGGTCCAATCAGCATAAAGTGCGGGCAGGCGGGGGCAGAGCCAGGGAGGCTCATGCCAACACAGACAGACAGGAAGGAGAGGCTGCTGAGGCATGCAGGATAGAGAGGAGAGGAGAGGAGAGGAGAGGAGAGGAGAGGAGAGGAGAGGAGAGGAGAGGAGAGGAGAGGAGAGGAGAGGAGAGAGGGCTAATAGGTAAAAATAGTAAAAAAAAAATGGTAGCAGGACTCTGATGGAGGGATAAGTAAAAAGAAGTCAGGAGGTCAGGAATAGGTATAATGACAAAAAACCTGGATATTCAGATAAACTTACCAAAAGTACAAGACAAAACATGACAAAACATGTATATATATATATATATATATATGTATATATATGTATATATATATATATATATGTATATCATGTACTGTTGGACAAACACAGCATTAAATTATTCTCATAAAATACATGCTCTGTTTTAGACAGCAACATCACACCTAACACAACAGCCACAGCAATCAAAAATATTTAAAGTCAACAACACAGACTGGAATCCAAGAAAACAACACATCACAGTTAGCTGCAGCTAATGACAATGTGGTGATAAGATGGTGATAATGATAATAGGATGAGAAAATGTGTGGATGTGTGGTGATTTGTGATTAATGGAGCATCTTTTAAAATGTGTGGATTTTGTGTGGGTATGAAGTAAAAACATGCTTGTTGTTAAGGTTAGTTTCATTTGTATATAGCTATAAGACAACAGGATGACCTGTTGGGATGATGATAGGCAAATGGAGCTAAGCAGCTGATTGATAAGTTCATAGCCTAAAGAAGAAGGAGTCAATTTTAGACAATCTAGGACATATATTTTTAAACCTATTCCCCTCCCTTCCTAGGTCCAGTGGTCCTGCACATACTGTCATTTAGAAAGGGTGTCTTGGATTTCTAGAGAGTGGTGCATATATAGGAGCAATAACATTTATATTGCTGTCAAACTAGAGACCTCAGAGCTTCATCTTGGATAAAAGGTAGTAGTCTGGGGTGTCAAAGCAGGTAAATGAAAGAAAATCCACATTGTTGGGGTGTGTCCAAAATCACCCATTCACACACTACAGCCTACTCACTATATGGATAGTTAATTGTAGTCCACTATGTAGTGAGCTCACCGGCACATTGAGGAAAAAAAAAAACATTTTTGGGAAAAAAATCATTATTTGCATTATTGCACAGGTAAAATGTGACACATCACTACCAGCTATATACACTACACCATACCAAAGTACTGACCATCTTTCCAGGATCCATTGTGGTATACTTTCAGTTCACTATATTTGGTTTAATAATACCTAAACAGCACTACAACATGATAAATCCACTACATAGAGAATATAGAGTTGAATTAAGACACAGCTCTAGACTGAGAGTGCTTGTCTTGTAGCTGAATCTTAATGATTTTTTTCCACACCTCAGCAGATGTAATTGGCCTCTGCATGATTGTGACCCTTGTCCTGATAAAAACAGAGGCTGTCCACTTACAGGCGGATTTGGGATATTGTCTTTGATTGGTCTTTTGTCTCTGGATGAAGCGGTAGAACCAAGTCTCATCCAGAATTTCTCCAGATCAGCCTTAAAAATGAAAATATTGTCTTTAAAATGTTGAAATGACTTCTTAACAGGCCTAAGAAACATGGGGACTATTGTCTCAGACAGACTTCAATTTTACCTGATATTTAACCTGATGTCAATCTTTCTGCATAACTCCCAGTGTATTTAATCACCTCTCACCTCTAGTCAGGTAATTCAATGTCCTCAAAAAACTGTTTACATCATTTATGTCTTCATTGATGGTTGCAGCAGGAAGTGCTGTACTTTGCTGGTTTTGTTTAAAAAAAGGGGCGAATTCTATTTTTTCTAGAAAAAGAAAATAGAAAATAAGGATGTGCAAGGCTCATCAAAACTGAAACTCTGGAAGCTGAACTACATATCAGTGAGATCACTGACAGCTGCTCCCCAGAGTCAGTTATTTCTGATTTTGCTTATCTGGTCAATGTTCAGGAAAAGGTTCGTTTCCAGGTCCTTGCTGGACAGCACTGCCAACTGTCTGATATTTTATCAGTTATTGGTTTCACACTTTATCAGGCTTCTGAGAGTAAACCCTGCACACACACAAACACACACACAGACACAGAGAGAGAGAGAAGCACAGCAAAAACATGAAATTCTAGAGATGACCGTATTGATGTCAGTGCAGACACATATACACACATGCATTTAATGTAAGTGTCTCAAAGAAGTGCTCTTAAATCTCACTTTACACTTGAAACAGAATTACTCACTCACTCACACACCTAGAACAATAACTAGACAAAAAGCTTCCTTTCAGTGTTACACTTTTTCACTCGGAAAAGTCAACTTAGCTTGATCTGGACACCTATCTAGGGACGAGCATGTCTTTCTTTAAGAAGGACACACTCTTGGAGCGTCTCGCATGAGCAGGCACAGAGGGGAGTGAGATGAACACAGGCTGCCACTGCTGTAACCAATCATGGCAGCCACTTATCCTGCTCATTCCTCACAACAGCAAAATTATGTTGCGGCTATTGTCAGAGAAAATTTGCAATTCTTATACCTGAGAATAAGAATTTGATCATGAGAAGAACAAGATAATTGTGGCATCTCCTGAAGTTTATAGAATGATGGTATAAACTGTGGTTAATAATTACAACAATATTGCTTTTCAGAATGTAAAAAACAGCTGAGGTGCTTATGATGGATATAAAAAGCTTTGTCCAGCTCACAAGATGTCTTTCACACAAAGCTCTCACTCTCACACCTTCCTCCTGTCACTCACATGGAGCATGCTGGGAGGCATGGTTTCCAGGGCGACCGAAAGGCACCTTTCCTTGACAACAGTTCAGAATGCAGGGAGATGGAGGACATTAGCTTGCACCTCAGGTGTGGCAGTATTGGTGCCTATAGCTCGACCACAAGCAGAACAAAGCAACCGTGACTACTCAGCCTGAGAAGAAAAACACAGAATTCAAGCAGTGGGTAAAAAAAATGACAGTAAGAAGTGGCATTACCAAAAAGCAACTGCACCTTGATGAACTTTCTAGTTTTTGGTTTTGCAGCTAGTTAGGATCCTCCAGAGCTTGGTGTGACAGAGGACCTAGCGGGAGTTGAAACAGCTCTCTGGGTATCTCCTTGCAGTGATAAATGAACTAAGCTGCTTCACACTTATAGTGTGAATTAAAATTTCACACACATCCTCTCTCAAAAGACCCTCACACACTGTCCTAAATATGCAATAACACACTCTAGAATCCCCCCTCTAGGCTCCAAAATATATCTTCAAAGAAACCTGCAATCTGCTTAACACATTTTTACACACGGCCCTCACACTCACACACACATACACACAAATGGCCATAGCTGCACACACGTGTGCACAAAAGAACACATTGAGACTCACAGATCAATGCAAGAAATGGGCAGACTTGTGTTGCTTTCAGTGAAGGCCAAACCCATGAAATTCATGAACAGGAGACTGAGGTGGAGATGTGTCTGTCGTGTGAATGAAAAAACACACTGGATGCAGGGAGAGAAGACGACACATAGGCACTCAACACAACTCGGGAGAAACACACACTGAAGGCGAAGCAAGAGGGAAAAGAAAACGGAGTCAGTGTGTGTGTGTATGTGTGTTCATAGGTGTTTGTGCAAGTGAGTGAGAAGGAGACTGAGTGCATAGAGAATTGAGTGCAGTTAGTAGTGTTTCCCCCTCGGCTGAGGCATTAACAAGCCTATAATGGACCCTCTTAAAAAGCCGACTAGGATCTCCTCCAAAACTAACTGATTTAGAGTGGCCAGGGCCCCCATGGGCAGTGGCCAAGTCCCCCTCTGTCCCTCCCCAGCACAGCCACAGCCAGCCCCGGTGGCAGGCGGCACAGACACACATTGTGTTTGTCTACTGAACCACAAGCAATAGCAGTTTATAACACAATAAAACACCATGAGGAGGCATTAATTGGATATAATAGCCAGGGAATGATTTAGATGATTTAACACCTTTTTCCAAGACAAGTACATAAAAGAGGGAGAAAAGGAAGAGAGAAATAAAAGGGAATTAGACATGAGCTTACACACTATTTCCAACTATAATTTCAAATGGCAAGTCCACATACACAAATAGATATAGATATAAACACAAGGGAATTGATTTAAATGTATATAAAAAGGTTAGTAAATAAAGCAATGGCTTCTTTTCATTCTTTAAATAAAATCATCTGATCTGTGCTACATTAAATGACACCAATGTAATATCGAGGTTTTCTGTAATTTAGTAACCCATGAACTGATTGCAATAATCCGTCCATCACAGATGCAGGTGATGCTTATGAGATATGACAGGCCTGCTGGTAGAAAAAAAACACACACAGCCGTAGCCTCTTTATCATGTCAATGTTTCAATGTCAGCATTTTATTGACAATATAAGAATCAGGAAAATAACAGACGCCATGTTCTCGCAGCAAATTTAACTCGAGACCCACTCGCTCCTTCACCTTATCTCAGCTCCCTTCTCTTCCTCACCACCCTGTCTTTTCACTCTACGTACAGCTGAAAAGGAGCGGGGGGGTGCCTTGCATGTATGTACATAATTGGCACTTTACTGTCATATCAAATTCATATCAGCACAGGGTCTTGGGCTGGGAAGAACAATGAGGTTCCAGACAAAAGCGTAGCCCCGTGCTCCGAGAGTCGCCCTGATAACCGCGGCACAGGCCGGTCAATAAAACCAATCATCTCTAATCTTCTTATGGGGTACTAAACAGTTTCCCATAAGAAGTCCACAATGCCCACTAGACACAAAGTGCACTGCACTGTACTAGTAGAAGGACTGCATCAACAGGGAGAAAAACAATGGCTGAACCGCAACATCGGTGTGCGACCTCATCAACCTTATCTGCAGCTGCATTGTTGTCATCTAAGTTTATTAGGACATGGAATTAGGGTGAAGTTTGATAGAATAAGAACACTATTTGGAAAATATTAAATATAGCTTGTAATGTGCAGTTTTGAAAATTGAATATGCATAAAAGAAAACAAACAAACAAACAAACAAGCCAGTGTATTTGACCACAGATTACACTTCAGTATATTTCCAGCAAAAAGCAGAAGTGTTTTGGGATAAATGTGTTACTATATTATGCATACAATCTCATGTTTTTCACCCTGGAACATCTTCTTCCCCCGCAGAGATGATTAAAGGTCACCACCCTCATCTTTTTAGCATGTAGCATCCACTACTAGACTGAAGACTATCCCTCTGATTACCAGTGTTACAGCAATTTTGGTTGTCTTTAACCTGTAAATACAACAAATTGATGTATTAAATGATGCTGTGGTGTGAATCACACTCCTCCATCAGCAGCCTGTCAGCAGACTAGGATACAGCTGTATGCAAAACCTCTCTGATGCTCTAACGCCCAAACCTGTCTGCTGGGGCCAACCCAATCTGCAAGAAAAAAAAGTGTAGGGGGATGGGAGAGGTCATAAGGGAAATGCTATATGGCAAGTGTAGCTTAATCATTATATATATTGTATGTGTGTGTGTGTGTGTGTGTGTATCATGCAACAACAAAATAGACAGGGAAAATAACTTGAAATTTTATAAATATTACTCAAAAACATGGCTCACTTTTGGTGAAATTGGTCAAATTTAGATGAAATATACAAGCCACTTTCTCTCCATTTGTTAGTCTCAGATTGTCCTCAGTCACTGCCTCTCTGCTTCTTTCTCTCCCTAATGATGTTTGGCAGAGGTGCAGGTTAATTGCAGGGTTAACTGACAGCGTAGAGGAGCAGTGCGCTGCGAATATGAGACGAAAGCGAGGTTTAGTCACAGTGTTTGGATGGGTTTGGGTGGTGGTGGTGGTGGTGGGGTTGGGATGGGGAAAAGCTGTGCATAACTTTATTGAATTGATGCAGGTTTGCATGCTGTGTGTGTGTCATCTGCTGGGCATGAATGAGCATCATAAGAGCAACTCTTTGAAAGGAGGTTAAGTGCAAGCCTTTGTTTTCACGTGAACAGCTGACATGGAAGATTTGTGTAAAAACTCGCCTCAGCACCAGCGTCACCTCTGCTCTCTGTCTCAGTGGAATACAAAAACAAATGTCTCTGCACAGCACTGTAAACCATCCATTTGAATTTGACTTGTTTTACAACAGATAGTAATGAATATCTACAGGGCAGCTAATGTTCAGTGTGTCCTGTTCAGGAGCTCCTGACTGCTCATGCTGCAGTACATGACCGAGGAGCAGCTTCAGCGATGTGCAGGCTAATTACAACATGAATGGATAAGACCTATAAATCCATGTGCACATACACATGAAATCGTGCACCACTTATATGTCAGCCTGTGCCATTCACAGGGAGCGACATTTATCAGCAACAACCGACCAATCTAAATCTGTATACAAACACTAATTCTAGGAGATATCGATTCAAAGCTTCTCTCCATCTCAGTACACACACACGTACTGATGTGCAGACATGAATATGTACACAAACACCTTCAAAGGAGATCTGGGCGTCAGCAGCCTTTCAAACGTACATTAAATGTACAGAAACAGACAGGATAATGACAGCCTTTTGCCTACTGGCACTGTGACAAACAGATCAATGCAAACAGCTCGTGACATTTATCAGATAGAGTCAAGGACCTCCACATTAGTGCTGAAGCTCACCTCGCCAGTCAAGCAGCCTAACAATATTGATATGGAGTCCACAAAGTAAAGGACAATTCAGTCAGCTATAACGCTTCCAAATGAGAAATGGCTGGAGACAATAGTTTATGAATTGTTCATTCCGGAGACAATAGTTTATGAATTGTTCATTCCGTGTTTTTGTGTTTACAACATGCACGTATGTATGTGTGTGAGTGTGTGTGTGTGTGTGTGTGTGTGTGTGTGTGAGAGAGAGAGAGAGAGTGAGTGAGTGACAGTCCATCTTGCAATAAATGTGCCCTGTAATTTTTCTCAATATGAAATGATAAACAGTGACATCTGGAATTTTTTTTACTGCTTTGAGTCCTCATACAGAAAATGACATTTAGCAAAACACACACACACACACCTCTCTTTGCTCTTTTTTGTATTATATAAAATGCATGAGTGTATATATAGTGTTATATATATTTGTATATTTAAATTAAATTAAATTAAATTAAATTAAATTAAATTAAATTAAATTAAATTAAATTAAATTAAATTAAATTAAATTAAATTAAATTATTAATTATCATTATTAAATTAAATTATCAAAAAAGTTATAACTAATTTTAAATATTCCATTTTGAAAAAAATAGCTGCAACTTTGTCAGCTGTTATGTTATCCTGGGAACTTAAACAAGACTGTAATACGAGAATAATATTATTTAAATGAATTAAAATACATTTTCTAGGTGCACAAAGGAGTTAAGAGAACAGTAAAATATTTTATCATTTAATTTTAGGCTTTATTTCTGCATCAGTGCAAGCTTACCTGTGACCATGGGACCACAATAGCATTACTGAAGCTATAATATAAAATAAACGTGGTTCATCCTGACAGCAGGTCTAACATGATGCATCCACAGTACAGTAAACTTTCCCTTAAACTTCTACCTTGCAGCTTATCTCTCTGCCTGTCAGCTGCGTGTATGATTATGTGTGTACAGGACTCTGTGATAGGCGACTTGCATGCTGTAATATAAGCTAGTGTTTGTAGTATCTTGCCATATATTACCATTTCTCCTTGGAGGGGCCCCCTTGCATTCAAATCAGCGGCCGGCTGCCTGATCGTAGAGGACAGCTTACTAGGCCCCTTGAATTGTTCACCAGGAACAATGGATTCCTTTGTCAACGTGTTTCTTTTTCTCTCCCTGGACAATACTAGAGGGTCCTTCTGGCTCTCTGCACTTAAGAAATGTTTGCAAAATTACACCTCTTTATATGCCTCTCAAAACAAGTAGCAGTGCAAGTATAAAAGTGTGGGAGGTTTAGGGGGAAATGCACCGGAGGTTCGTTTCTTTTTCTCTTTGATAAACTTCAGCCACTGTTTTAAAGAGAATTTCCTGCGTTTAAGAATGGCTTAACAACGCCTTTTTGTTAGTTTTGTCTTCCTGGAGCCTTGGTGCTAATTTGATTTTTTTAAAAGCTTGCATACTCTCAAATATAACAAGGTAAGAAAAAACAACTGCATAAAAATATAGATATTATAAAAACAAAAGGCAGCCAATAAAGATGACGGCTTGAATGAAAATTAATTCAACATATCAACATAAATGCATCTCCATAGATATTGACGTCATGACCTCGCTGATCACCTGATGAAGATGAGATATTTACACTCAGAGTCTCTTTTCTGTGTCAAAGAAAAGTCCTGCATGTTAAAAACTATAAGCTGTGTATCTGCATAACGAGCTTATACTGCGGAGCTGCCCACCGGGCTGCAGCGCTGACCTCTCCCTCCTCCTGATGAATAGGCCCATAAGCAGATGCCCAGCTGTGCCTATTCGGGCCTTCAACAGCATTTCGGAAATCGGTATGATTTCCCTGGGAAAGTTGTCTCCCCACATCGGGACGATTTCTATTTCAACCTGGCATCTACAGCACCGAATTATTGTTATTATTATTATTATTATTATTATTATTATTATTATTATTATTATTATTATTATTATTATTATTATTATTATTATTTACAACGACTCAGTGTAACCAATATTTATTAATAATAATAATAAATTGTTATTTCTTCACAGCTGAACATTCAGCGTCCTTGCAGAAAGAACTTCTCACTTATATGTCAGAAAACAGGCGACAAAACTACGTTTAAAAATTCAAATGTTTTATTTTCACAAATATGTACATTCTTTCTGTTGCTGATTAAGCTCTGTCTGATGTTTTGGTTTCTATTTGGTGATTTTGCGCAGATCTAAGCGTCTAAACTTTGCGTGACATGTGCGTAAGTGTGCAATTTTTGCGGCTGTGCCTGGTCCTGCACCTCTATGTGCACCTCTGCATGTTTCCTTCTGCTGTTTACGATCCTGCGTATTTATTAGCTTTACATGCACTCTGCCATTACATCAGAGGTGCTGTGCACATTATATCACACCTGATTTAAACGTTAAAGAGAAATACTTGCCACACCTGCAGCAAAGAAAGTCTGAATCTGACCAGCTGGAATAATTCATAAACGTCTTACAAGTTCATTATTAAATACTTTTAGTGCTTCGCGTTAAACTTCGCTGCGGCAAGATTCTTAATGCAATTCAAATGCACAAGAATATTTTCCCAGCATACCTCAAAAGTCTAGGGGCCGCAGCTCGCACAACTGGGGCCGACTCTCTTCTCTCTTTTGTTGGGGCTATTGTGGGGGGCTGCGTGTTGGGATTGGGGGTGTAATGAGGGGGCTGCGACCCCCCGATGGGGGTGCATTTGCTGTCCAAAGACCGTTAGACAGTGGCTGAATGAATGGGGCCTGAATGTCATTGTAATGCACAGGGACAACTCCCCCTTCATTCAGCTTAAGATGTGGAGGCCGCTCAGCTCGGAGAGGGAAAGACGAGGAGAGAAAAAGCAATTCAATTCACAATCTCGCTCTCTTTACTTCACCGTGCATGTGGAGAGACACGGAGGGTATTTTGGCTCGAAGTTTAACCGTAATGCTGCTGCACTCGCATGCATTTTTTTTGTACAGATGAAAGCCTGCAGTTGCACAAAATGGAGAAGATGTTATGGAGCCAGTAGCTGGAGGATGCCAGCGACGACGAGAGTAAGACTCTGAACAAAGGATTCTGAGTCCAGCCCGGCGTGGATTTATCATCAGTATAGGCTATATTTGGACAGAGGACGCATCTCCTGTAGCAGGTGGCCGCTGTGCAGTGTGGGTTATCACATTTATCTCTTTTTTTGTCAGCAGGAACCAACAGACTTAAGGGCCTAACAAATGAGTAGAGTTAGTGTATTGACTTGCATTAATGTAAATGCAGGAAGCTCGTTTTCAGATGCAGATAGTGACGGGGGTGGAGATTATGCAATATACATGCCTGTTAACGTGGTTAATAATTGTATTTGTTTGAAAAAGACCACATTTGCGATTCTATAGAATCCGTTATGGAGAGTAAAGGGCAGCTGCTTCATCCTAAACACCGCTGACGGTCCCTCCTCTCCATCTCTTTGTTTAGCCAACAGTGGGAGGCAGACACAAGCTACGGAAGAGAGAACCATTTGAAAATCCAATGAGATTTTCTTCCGGGACAGAAATCAATAGATTCCTGTAGGATTTCAGCAGAACAGTGTTTACATGCATACTATGAAAACATGTTGCAGGGAGAATTAAATAAGCATAGGCACTAATTAATTCTAAGACGCAGCTCAAAATAGCCTAAAATAAATAACCTAGTGTCTCTTAATTCAACAGAAATTAAACAACGAATACAATTGTTTATAATATAGAAATCTGGATAATAGACATGGAAGCAACAGGCAAAATATCTGCTTTACCAGTAATCAACAATCATGCAATTTATGACAAATGTGCACACCTCTCTTAAAAATGAATTCATTGTTTATCACACAATTGTTTAGACAGGACTATTGCAGGACTGCGTTTTTCTGCAGTCTAAGTGATAAACGCTGCATGGTCCTGACCATGTGTCATCAAAGGCCACAGGCCTTAGACGAATAGCGGTGGAGGCACTCAATGTTATCATTTGCATACTGGCAAAAGTAAAGTTGGTGTTGCATATATAGTCCCATTAGGGAAATTACTGCATGCTGATATGAGCCTGCATGCAGGTCAGGTAAGGTTGGTTGAGGGGTTAATACATGTGAAAGAAGCTATTTACAAATCCAATGTTGAATTTGCAAAGTGGAGGTCCTCCAATTTTTCCTAACATTTACACTCTGACATCATTTAGATGCCAGCAGGCCTGTGATTGAAGTTTTGGACGCAAGTAAAACTTTTTTGGTGCGTGTGGAAAATGAACCGTCAGTGGAGGTTATCCATCTCCTTTATTTACTACAGACCTGAAATATAATTTGAACCAGGAATGATCGACTGGACACCTTTTCCCACACCCAGGCAAAAATATTTAAGTTGTTTGTATTCAGGTGCACACAAGCCACCCTGGCACTGCTTTGTTATTTTGGTTTCTTCTGCATGCAGGCTGCATTGCATGTGTTTAAAAAATTCCATACAGCGAGCCTATTATCTGCCGGTATAAACGGCTGTCTGCACCGATGCATGCATGCATGACGCGTTGCAGAAAGTCAGGTCGGTGGTTTCAAGGACATTTGGGGCTGATGAGGATTTGGTTTTAATGGGGGGAGGTGAGGAGGGAGGCGGGTGGCTTGGGCCCCGGGCCATGACGTCATTGTGCGCCCATGTAATCCTCTTGCGCTGAAGCCCAATCAGCAGAGACTCGCAATTGTCTAGGATGGGAAGAGAGGGGCGCTCTAATCCGGGAGACAGTGGATCACACAGCCCGAAAGAGAGAGAGAGAGAGAGAGAGGAGAGCGAGAAGAGGGGGGCATGCATCCAGGGCTGGATTGTGCCTGAAATGGGTCAGATTAAAAAGACACGAACCGAAAGGAACCGACTGACTCTTGGTGGAAGGGGACATTTCTGAAGACGAAGAAACCCTTTCCCCACATCAAACACGAGAAAAATCAACCTCCCGACTGCAGCAGCTGTAGGGAGAGAGCTAAAAGAGCGACTTGGGTTTTCAAGATATACACTAGCCGAACGCACAGCTAGCCATCTGTAGTTTGTCAGCTGGAGGAGAGGAGAAAAGAGGCATCGCGCGTTTTGTCCGAGGGCGTTGATCGTGGACAAGTCGAGGAACTGCATTCAAGCCAAGTTGAATGGAACATACAGTACTCTTCGCAGTGGGATATATGACTTCAAACAAATAGCCTTGTGACGCACTGCCATCGTTGCCTTCTCTTGTTTTCCACACTTGTTTGTATGTATGGGTCAGGCTAATGCTTTAAATTGAGGGGTTTTTGAGGAAGGACAAAGCGACAGGCTGTGTAGCGTGAGCTGTCATTCTGTGTGCGAGGTAACCTGCCAAGAGATGCGTAAAGACGCACAACCTACGAATTAGACAGTGTCCGCTATATCCCATGCTAATGTTTTCAGGTGGAGGCTTTGTTTTACATCCTTTGATTATGGGCCGTACAGTGATCGAGTTTGGTACCGAGATGTGGCGCAGTGATGTCAATATTTCTGTGCGTTGAATCCAAAAAGGCGCAGGAGACGAATGTGGCGGCGCGCAATATTGCTGGTGTAGGCTATAAATCGGCTTTAGATTTAAGTGTCCAAATGCGTGTGTGTGGTGTGTGTGCGTGATTGTGTTGCAAATCGGCTTTAGTTGCGCGTGTGTGAGAACGTGTGTGTGTGCGTGCGTGTGTATTTGAGCGCGCGCACGGAAGCGGGAGCTGTACTTAAATCGCAGTCATGCAGTCTTGCATCCTCCTTGGCGGAAGATGCTGGGGGGGTTGTGCGTGTGGAAGTCAGACAGGGTTAGAAACTGCTCGCTTGGCTTCATTCTGCACCTATCAGCAGGGTGAGAAGGCGACTTCTCAAAGGGTTGTCACTCTGCGTGTTCACAGCGGACCTTGATTTAATGTCCATACAATTAAGGCACGCGGTGAATGCCAAGAGAGGAATCTACACAGCATCCTGCTTCACATTTTATTCCTTCATTATTTCCTCAGGCCGCAGGCTTTGCTTCACTACTTTGACCCTCTGTGCTACAAAAACAGGCCCTATAGCTGCCAAACACAGCAGCAGGATGAAGCGGACTGCTGTACTGTCACTCAGCTGCGCGTGTGCGCCTTGGGCACGAGGAAGCATGTGCATTCGTGCCTATGTGTGTGTGAGTGTGTTGCTCCTGACTGGATGGACGCAATGCGTACTTTAATAATAGGCTATTAGCTATAGTATACAATCAGGTTACCATAGTTACCTTTTATATTTAAAATAAATATTTGATTTAAATGCCGGTTTCATGTGAGCTATCTATAGAATATAAAATGAAGGCTAACGCTCAGATACGACGGTTTACGAAAACAACTGGACTTTCGCCAAGAAGGGTCAGTGGCCCAGCCTTAGGTTTTACAAAAACATTTTTGGTAATCACCTAAATTTATGTTCTTACCTAATGTATATAATCTTTATTTTTATTTCAGAATTGGAAGACTTTCCACTCTTAAGTGCGCCACTCTTATCCCCTGTGCGTAAAAATGGATTATTGGGGAACATAACGTCAACAGAATTAAAAGCGGATGGGATGACCTAATTATAAGACGTGAAATAATGTCTATTTTTATATTAAATGGTAGATTAGGCTCGAACTAAAACACAGATTTATGGTTTTGGTCCACGGGGTGTAAAGCCCGCCTACAAATTAAACCCAAACAGTGTGTGTCTGATAATGGAAACATCTAAGTCCATTAAGGCTGCTCATTATCAAGAGTCTGTGCGACAGATTCTGTGGTCTATTACCGTCCTATTGTGACAGCTCGAGAAATATTTTCCAAAATATAATTGGGCCCATTCGTCAGTTTCAGCAGAGAACCTGTGATAGATAATCTTACGACTAAAAGTAGGCCAACCGTTCCAGTCCACCACACCTTCACAGTGTGGCTCAAAGCTTCGGCTTACAGCAGAGGCTGGAGAGGCTTGAAGGTACACAAACTGACGACGCTTGCAGTGTTTATTCAGATGAAGTCAGCATATAGAAATATAAGTGATCCAATGCCACCTACAGGCGTCCCTCTATCAACGCATTGCTGAAGCTGTAGACCCTCTGAAGGCCACAGGAAAGGATACTAGATCAAATAAGATGAACACGCATAAAATAACCTGTTAATTTACAGACTTTCTAAGATTATATTATGTTTTCTTCTTTTTTTGCAGCGACGGAGAACATGATCAATTGGTCTCTAAAGATTTTAAATAATTGACATTATTTCTAAACTAACAAATTATCAACAAAATGGCAAAAAAATGTAGTTAAACATTCAATTCTTGAAAAATTTGGAGAAATCTCCAGATTTGTATGACAATTCAATTCAACCAAGATTTCAACACATCTATGAACACAAATGAAGCTTATGAAAAGCATGTGTCTTACATTTTCGTTTTGTGGGGGGCATTTTCTACTGTAAGTATATTTTTTCTGTACATGGTTGGATGTTTTGTGATGATATGATAAATAAAGCCTTAACAGATCTGAGTGTTCGGCCTGTGAATATTTTATAAAGAACTGCACATTGGGATGCCAGCTTGGCACGATGCAAGAACTAATTTGGATTTATATTATTAAAATACAATTAAACTTAAACTTAAATTATTAGTGACCTTAAATATTTAAAGATGATTCATTTGCAAATGTACACATTTACTGTTATTATGGCATATATATAAAACAAAGATGCAAGAAAATGTCCATCTGCATTTCATAAAAGATCACTTACAGTGTGTTCACTCCAGACTGTGCTCCTCACTTCTTTTTGTGTTTGTAGCACCACTCCAGCAGTTTATTCAACGTTTAGGAAATCAGCACCATGGAGAGCTCCTGTTATGAAAAGACAAGAAAAGCTACAACACAGTGGAATGAGTATTATAACTGAGTAGCAAAAACAGAAAGCATACCAGATATCTCAAGCTTAAGACCTGGATTATCAAAAATTACATTTTGCCTTGTGAACACATAGAATCAAATCTGCTGCCATGTGTTTATATGCTGTCATCCTACATATTCCAAGCACTCTTCTCTTGGAGAACACTGGAAGCTTTGTAAACAGATCCCTATTTTGATAACATTACATTTACAAATGCAGTACAGCTTTTGGCAGATGGTACCAGCACAACAGAAAGATTTAACTTCATCTCAGAGAACCTTTCAGTAACTTTAAAGCACAAGGTTGCTCTCAAGGTCACTACAGGTAGTTAGAAAATTCACGAGGTCAAGAC
This sequence comes from Parambassis ranga, assembly GCF_900634625.1. Classification (NCBI taxonomy): domain Eukaryota; kingdom Metazoa; phylum Chordata; class Actinopteri; family Ambassidae; genus Parambassis; species Parambassis ranga. Next base: position 6,489,746 of record NC_041028.1, on the reverse strand, counting down.
GAAGTAATTTCTGAATGGACAGTTTATTAAGGCTTGATTTCTTCTATAAAGAAAAACCAAGATAAATCTTCTCAACAAGGTATGTCCACTACAGATGTGGCCTATAAGATAATCAAATAGTATTTAGTATGTCACTGATCCTTTTTTTTTAGTGTTGGTAAATATACTTTCATGGCTAACCTGCCATCCCTCTTGCAGCAAACATCTTCACCGATAACGTGCATATAACGTACTATAATCACAACCAGTTCATGCATCCTGAGGCAAGACAGTTGTGGCTGCCGCACACTCTTCGATGGCATCCTTTAGCATCTCCCCCCCGCCCTCGACTCTATGCTGCTTGGAGAGTGTGGCGTTTGTGAAGGCAAACATGTGAAGGGCGTTCACCATATTGCTTGGATCAACCTAACTATTGATTAGTGCACGTAAAAAGGAGATGAAGAAAAAAGGCTACAGTTAGAAGTCAGTTTTCTAGACAGCAGAGGATACACTGGCCAGGTATTGAACAACAAAAAAAAAACACCAAGAAAAATGCAGCGTCACATGTCTGGAAATACTGAAGCATACAGTCCATACTCATGGAAGGGACCTCAGCACAGTGCAGCTCTACTGCCGCTTCACGTTGTAACGGGTCAAACTTCTGATAGAATCAAGCATGTACACCAGCTAACATAATCTGAAAACACAAACAGCACACTTATCTAACAGGTGAGACTGACAATATTACCTTTTTTTAAACAGATACTTGTGAATCTCAAAATTTGGATACTGTGGGGCTATACCGGATTTATTTCTTAACAAAAAACACAGAAACAAGAAAAGATCCCTTAAAAGAACAAATGCAGCCATGCCTGTTAGCAGCATTGTAACCTTGCAATCCACAAAATACTGAACAGCGTCTGAGGAATCCCAAGGAAAAAAAACCTGCTGGTTTCTGACAAATCATCTGCTTTCTGGCTTTGAATGCTCAAAATGTTTTGGTTTTACACTCTCACCTCCCAAGACAATCTGCAGGGAGGATCATAGCTTCACCATCTCCAGCAGACTTACTACACTGCAGCTCGTCACGCATGGCCATACACATCTATTAACCACATTATTTTCTTTAATATCCAATGTTTTTTTTCTCTTTACTGCTCCTTAATTAATGGTTTTAGTCTAGAACAAACTATAGTTGCAACAACCAAAAAACACACAGAAACCACATTTCATTCTTATTTTTTTCTTACTCGATAGTAAATCAGTTACATTAATTTTTAGGTTATACATTTTTTTTAGGCTTTCTCCATGAATATATAGGCTCCTACGTTAAAGCTTAGCATTACGACCAACATGATAGACTTAGCAAAACCAAATTCAAGGAAAAAAAACAAAAACAAAAGGATTAAGACAGAATGACGGTGAATGGACAAATATGTGTACCCTCCCCCTTTGTTGTAGAACAAAATGCAATAGCAACAATTCATTCAATGTAGCAGGTACATCATTATATAATTCTGATAAAGCAATTTAAAAATGGTGAATGCAACAATTCTCTCAGACTGGGTTGTGTACACAAGCAGAATCTCCTGATGAAACAGACAAAAGACCCCTTCAAGACAAACATCGAAAGAAAGCAAAGCAAACGGGTGTGAAAGATGTAAATAGTACAATTTTTGATTTATATGGTGAGAGTTCTGGTTGTGGAGGACACATCCGAAATTTCTTTCCCAGAGGCCATTGCAATTCCTCCTCTGAAATGTCTCAAGTCCTGTGTGACTTCACACTATCCCTGATTTCTCCAGCAGTGTCACTGTTTGAACAGTTCTTTTGAAAAGTCACCAATAACTAGAAAAAAAAACATTAAGGCTCCAGAAAACAGGTTTCTGAAATGAAAATTGTCAGTAGTAAGCCAAAAAATAGAGATTTTGTTGATTTGAATGAAAAATAGATAAACCATTGAAGTTTTATTATCGCACAGTTCCAAGTCCAACATTGCCTTTGGGATCCTCCAACCCTGTTGGCACAGTTAAACCTCTGAAGCATGGCAATGTTGCCCCCAAATGGACAAACAGGGGCAGGACACATCCGTTCCTGATTGTACTGAAATATAAAGTGGCAGATTTTTTTTTTTCTCCATGGTGCAGTCAAACCCTGATTCAATTGGAAAGAGGAGGGGTGGGGGCAAGAGAGAGAGAGAAAACCAGTCTGGTGAGAGAAGAGTAGGTGATGGAACGGGAAGAAAAATATGTTTAAAAAAATAAACCTGAACTAAAGAGTGTTGTTGTGGCTAGGTAATACATTAAATCAGCTTGTTATCCCTGCACAAGAAATGGTGGTACATGGGGCAAAAAAAGCACAAGTCTCAACAATGAGAGATTCACCAGGATTAAATAGAAAAAAAAATGAAGGGCTTGGTTGCATTTTCATATTCTTCTGTCTCTTAAATCAAGTCCTAGTGTAACTGTTGATCAAGCCAAGAATAAATGTCTTCTATTGTTTATTCCTGTTTTGGCGCTCCTGTTTGGAAAAACAACAAAAACATAATATTAGTATTTCAATATTAAGTAAACTGTACGACATATGAACTACATTTAAGCGGAAATTACGTTTTCATTAGTAGTAGTGAAATAGCATTTTCACAATCAAATGCAATCACCAATACAAAGAATGCTCATGGGATACTCAACACTGACATTAAATTATGACAGGTCTTTACCTGATCCAACCGAGAGCGACTCTGTATCTGAGGAGGTTCAAAAGTCTGTCAGGAGAGAAAGTAAGTGAAAAACCAATAAAACAAGAATTAGTCTCTTAGTTCAGACACAAATACAGGCAATCTATAGATTAGAGATAAGAGAAGCATCTATGCAAGTAAAGTGAGCCCAGTGAGATGACTTTACTTACCTTGCGAACTTCCTCCTCCTCCTCCTGTCTCTTTTCATAATGGGAGAAATCATCAAAGATGGAGGTGGTGTGTTTGTAGGTAGCAATGATCTTGAGCACCTGCTTGGCCTTCTCCAGAGGAACCTCCTGGGTATCACGAGAGTTGGTCACTGGCTTGTTGTCATTGTTCTCCAGGCGGATGTGGCGCAGCTGGCTGTTAGGCACGTCCTTAACAAACAACCAGTCCACATCAAACTTGCCTTTCCACTTGTCCTGCGCCCAAACACCAGCACTGGTCCCATAGTCCACTGGTGAACGCATCTCTGCAACGCCACAGAAATGGCCACTGCCATTGACACTGAACAGCAGGTACACAGGACCTTTACCATTCATGGCTCGGAAGGCTGAGTCCAGCCGCTTGTTGCCATGCTCCGTGCTGCACCAGATGGAGTACTTGATGGAGCGATGAATATCGTCCTCGGAGTAGCTCTTAATGATGAATACGCGACCATTCTTCAGGTTCCATTCAAAGTCCTTGGGGTTGTAGCTATGGGAGGCACGCAGCTTTTCTAGGACAGGGTGGGACTCTACACCAGGTCCGTGGCTGGCAGACGTTTGGTGGCCATTGTTCCCACCACCAACCACACCCATCTCACCACAACCATCATGGCCGGGGCCACCTTGCCCATAGCCCTGGTTACGGTTGCGTGGAGCAACCCAGCGGGTCTGGGGTTGTGGGGGCTGGGTGTGGTTTTGGTAGGGCTGAGGTGGTGGCTGATGGTGCTGGTGATGAGGGGGCTGGTGCTGTAAGGCCATAGGCTGCATCTGGGGTTGCACCAAAGACTGGGGAGGAGGGGGCTGCATGGGTCCTTGCTGCATGGGAGCTTGAGGTGGCATGACATGAGGCAGGCCAAGAGGCTGCTGTTGCTGCAGTGGAGCTGTGGCTACTTTAGTCACTGGGCCCTTATCCCAGGTCCCAATGTTCATGTTGTGTTTGATTGGTGGTGGGGGAAGAGCTCCCCCTGGATTGGGCATCCCTGGCTTCACCTTAGCTTTCAGCTGCTGTGGTTTGGCAGGCTTGCTGGCAATGGCTGCCCACGAGGTGGGTTTAGGTGGAGGCATTCCAATAGGAGTGGCTCCATTTCCTGTGGCTGCCACTGCAGGTCCACCAATCACAGATCCCACTGCCTTGACCCCTGAACCCTGACCTGTGACATCTCCGCCAATCTTCAAACCAACCATACCCTGCTCCAGGCTGTTCATACCAGGAGCTTTATTCAGGGTTTCACTGTGAAAGCCTGTCTGACCATCAGGCACCAGAGTTCCCCCCAGGGAGCTGGGAGGATAGCTATAGCTGCCACCGTAGGCTGAACTTTGAGTCTGCTGGCCCTGGGAGCCACTAGTGCCCCAAGCAGAGAAGGCAGGGTTTTCAGGGAAAAAGTTAAACCTGTGGGGGTAGATACTGCTTCCCAGGCCCCCTGGTTGGCCAAACACTGTGTCCGGCATGTAGTGATGGTCTCCGTTACTCAAGGGTCCATAGGGGGTGAGGTATGGAATCGGAGGGTCCCCACCTGTGGACCAGGGAGCCTCACTGAGGGGGTATGGAAATCCAATGGAAGGAGGATAGTAGCTGGACAAGTAGGGATCGGTGATGGACTGGTAGCTGTTGTTCTGATGGAATGAGAGTCAGCAGAGTCACAGCATTAGAAAGTAACTTAAAAGTACCCCGTACAATAGAATAACACTCTTGGCTGTAGATTTTGGTTAGTTCAGTTTTTCAGGTGATGCTTGACAATTAATTGTTTAATTAACATAAGAGTAAAATTTCTATGTCCACATTGTGAGATCATAACAATATCTTTACAGCTAATGTCAGATAAGTGGGACGGCAGACTTTACCTGTGTTGATTGACCAGTGAGGTATGGCTCAAAGTCATTGTCATGGACAGTCTCTTTCTGATGCAGCGAACCATTTTGCACTAAAAGAAAACATGAACAAAAATTTAATTTTACTAGAATGGGTAGCTGTAATGTTTTACCATCATATTTGCTGTACATAATATATCAAAGAAACACATAACATTCACAACTTTATTGCTCAGCTGTGTCCCAAAGTATGTATTTTTACACAAATAAAATCTGTAAGCAACGTCAGTCCCTTTAGATAATAATCTCTTGGAGGTGAAACAGCCTGTGTCCTGCTGCCAGGCAGGTAAACTTTGACTCAACATATCAATGCTCTCTCTGTACCAGAGTTAGTTATGATAAAAAAGAAAAGAAAAAGACAAAGATCGAGGAATTAAAATTAAAATAGTTGATACCCGTAAGCACAGTACAAGTGATAAGGACAGCGATATAACTACATATCTGATATGAACAAGACACCCTGATCATATGAATGGATAATGGGCAATGTGCATTAAGAAAGAAGCCGCATTTACAGAATAAAAGTCAAATCTACATACAACAGTAATGTAGTTCACATACCTCCGTTCATGTTATGTACACTACCAATACATGAATTCTCTACAAACTAGAAAACAGAGAGTCTTATCCACTGTGTTCTGAGATTTCTAAACTTTAACTGCCCTTTGACACAGTAGACATTTTAATCCAGTGTCTCACATGATGTGACACAACACACATTTTTAAAATCAGGGTCAATGTTGTCTGTGGTGCATGTTTACACTAAAGTCCACCAAAAAGACTTAAAGGAAAGTAAACCTACTTCCTAATACAAGTATTCATGCTGCAAAGTGACTAACAAATTAACTCACCACCCAAAGTGCAATATCTGTACATTGTCTTCACATTTTGTCCACAGTGTGTATCAGATAAAGAATGAAAGTAATACTGATAAAATAGCTAAAGCTAGGCCCAGAGGAAATCTGTTCACTCCTCTACAACTCACCTTTAGACGCTTGTCCCTTTGATCTCTGCATCCACGTTGAATCATAAAAAGGAAAAAGAAAACAAAGGTTACTATCTCTTGTTCTGAGATTTAACACATTTGTTGGGACTGAGCCCATGCTGTTATCTACTGACTGCACTGATGCACAACACGGGACTATTTCCTGAAGAGAGGCATTGCAAAACATTCGCCTGACGTTACACTATAACTAAAAGATGTGGGTGCTTATTGTTGCAGTCATATATTAGTATTTTATACGATTTCGTTGCCAAGTAATGCTTGTTAATTAACCAGCTAATGCTAGCGTTAATTTAACACAACTTCGCTAACTAACGTAGCCCCCTTAAAATGGCTTTCCACACGCTCCTAGCGTTGAGCTATATTCTAACTTACGTTTCTGCAAAACACTGCAGACGCATAGGTCAATCTAGACACTACAACACAAAACTTTGAAAGTTACTATTCACCAAATAAGTTGGCCCCAGCTATTATGTAAATCTGTTTACCTTAACTAGCTTTAGGTTGCACGTACATAGCCACTGGCTGGTGCATTTTTCTTCTTACGTCGCTTAAAAAACATAGGTTTCGGTCAAAGATGTGTTTGACAACGAGCTAAAAGCTGCGTTAACGTGCATGTGTCATATTTTGTACATGTCCCCTAAATTATTTATACATTTTACGGAATGTAGCTAACTTGCTAGCTACACATACCGGCCAAAGCTAGTGGCTAGTTAGCACTTCCGAGGAATAGCCGTAGCCCAATAAATCGTTAACGTTAGCAGGTAGCTAGCTTGCAAGCTCTTTACAGGCAAGGTACATCGTCCTTCCTACCTGAGGGTCAATGCTTGTGGCAGACATAATTCATTAAGCAAGTCCCTGGATTCGCACAGAGCCTGAGCTTGTGACTGAATTTCAAGCCCCGTGATTTGAGAGCAAGTTCACAGTTCAGTTTCAGTTAGCTCTGTGGCTAGTAGTGCCGCTTAGCGTGTGGCTAGCAGTTGCAGCGCAGGCTCAGCTGTATATTTTCCGCTGTGTGGACGTATCCCAACTTCCACAGTTCAAGTCTTGTCGTCTTGATTTGTTGTCCGAAAGCAGCCAGGTCCTGGTACAGGTTTTTTTTAAGTCTGCGGTATGTGTCGCCGATTGGACCTCTCGGGTCTTAAATGTTTCAGTCTTCGGTTGCCTCTTACTTTGTCCTTTTTTTATTCCACAGAGAGAGAGAGAGCCCTCCTCAGTTACGTTAAAGCCCTGTACACTTCCCCAATGGCTGCTCCATCCGGGCTTTGAGCCTTCGCTGTAATTCACCTCGTTCCCCGCGGGGTGGCCAAAGTTTAAAGCATCATTTCGGGGAATACTGAGAGAACACATAAACAGGAATACACGGGTTTAACAAAGTTCAGTGCGCCAGTGAGACTGGAATTCAAAAGATGTTTGGCTGTACACATTAAACTCCATGTAGGCCTGCACATCCTTTATGTGCACCCTGCTGTATTTTCCAATCAAAATACAGATATGGATAAATGCTGCGATGTGCAGTTTTGTGTGTGTCATAGCTGTGATGCAAAACATATTGAAAGTAAACGCAGAAAAACAGTGTTGCAATGTGAATGAAGGCATGAAAATACTAATTTATCATGCACGTTAGAACTTTAACACTACTCACTTTCACCACCAGGAGGCAGCAATGACACATAAACAATACCCCAAACTCAGGCAAAGGTCAAATCTATAACCAACTGTCTATATTGGAACGTAGCTATTGTATTAAGAACCAGGGTAGAGAATCTTATATTACTATTAGGATTACTATTATAAGACTTAAAAAGAATATATATAAATGAGCACAACAAATACCTCATACAAAGATAATGGACTTCCCTGACATTAGGGTGTAGCATGCCTCTTTTTCCTAAGAGGCGGAGCAACATGGCATGTTCCGGCTGTCATTCATTCAAGGATCAATAAGCATACATTCTGGCATTTGGGGGACTTTCTGGAAAGCAGTTTGCTGTTAGTTCACTGTGCAGGCCCCCCACAGCTGATCATACTATTTCAGCTGGTGTGCTGCTCTCATCTTCAGTCTGCGCTCCACTATGGAACGCAAAAGGGATGACTGGAACAGAACACAAAGGGAAAGGAAAACCTACATGCAGCAGGATGACGGATGGCAGTAGAGCTATGCTGCACATCCTGGAGGAGCCTCAGATGCGACAAGAAGGGGTGAGACTTCAAACTTTTCAGAACTGGCCGGCGGATGCAGCTGTCTCATCTAGCGACCTGGCCAGGGCGGGCTTCTTCTTCCTAGGCCCGGGAGATAAAGTTCAGTGTTTCTGTTGTGGAGGGGTTTTAAGATATTGGGTAGATGGGGACTGCCCAGCTGCTGAGCACAAGAGGCATTTCCCAACTTGCAGTTTCATCTTGGGTCGACCTGTGGGGAATATTCCTCTCCCAGCTGGCTCCTCGGATTCCGTGGATGGCCAGCTGTTGAGTCAGCTCCAGCGGATGACTATGGAAGACCAGGGAACAGCTGGACAAGCTGTTTACCCGGAGATGGAAGCAGAGGACTCCCGGCTCACCACTTTCCACAACTGGCCCACGGAGGCTTCGGTCCAACCAGACATTCTTGCCAGAGCTGGATTCTTCTACACAGGTACACATTTCTGATGTTATCTCTGCCTATTTTCCATATTTGTTTATGAGCAGCATCCATTAGCGTGTTTTAGTGAAATATTCAGCTCTGACCTAGTCACTGCTAGAGTGCACCATCTATGTGACAGAGTTCATGGTACAATTGTCCTGCTGAGTCATGATGTTGTGGGCAGAACAACCTGGACAAAGCTGGGGAGGATAAAGAAGGAAGGGCTGTACAGCTTCAGGCTACACACAGGACACAGAAGCAGATTTAACAACAACAACAACAACAACACAAACAATCCAGTATAGTTCTCTGTTGTGATTGTGTCACATTTATTGTCATTTTTACACATTGTAGGGGTTTCCTTTAAACCCGCCCATCTCTTAATGTTTCATTTAAAACAGCATTTGAGTGTAAAAAAATTTCCTGTGTTCACTTGTAAAGCTGCAAAGATTCCGAGCTGTTAGACCCTTTTCACAGTAGTCTCATACGTTATCACAGGTCACGGTGACAATGTCAAATGCTTCTACTGTGATGGAGGACTGAGGAACTGGGAGCCAGGCGATGACCCCTGGCAGGAACATGCCAAGTGGTTTCCACGGTAACGGCAGGATTTGCTTATTTTTTTTTTTATTTAAAGACAATTTATTTAAAGACAATTTCCATTACATGGGGAAAAATGAAAATGGCAGAGAAGATAATCCACTGAAGCCTCAATCCAAGATGTTTGAATACCTGCCAAACACCATATGTGGCCATATTCACTACTGTTCCGCCTGCAGTTTGCATGGATACATTTGCATAGAGCCTTCAGTGCTAAAACTTTTTCACAGCTTTTTAATGTGTACCCACACGGACACTGTACAAAGTTCAGATTATAAAACAAGCCCTTTGTATTCCTCAGATGTGAGTTTCTAATCCAGTCAAGAGGGCAGGATTACATCAGCAACATACAGGATGCTCATTTCCACCTGGGTGACAGTGTGGTGAGAACCTGATCTCTTTTATCTACCCAGAATAAAATGTGTTTTTATAACTCTAAAGACATTATAGCAACATGCCATTGCTGAATTTAAAATGTAATCACTTTTCAAGGGAGGATCACAGACCCCAACAGGCAGGGATATTGGCTCCAGAAATGGTAAGTCCAAAGACTGCTTCCATAAATAACAATATATAAGGACACTTGCCAAATGTATATAGAAACCATACCTTACATAAGCTCTATTTTGCAGATCCCCAATGAAAGAAGCCATGTCCAAGTAATACAACTATAATCTATATTAGCTGACATACTGAAGAGGTCTTTGTTGTATAAATACATCAAATAAATAATAATAATGTGATGTCAGGCCATGTATAATATATTGGCAGACAGACTAAGATGTTATATATTGTAATACAGTGTCTGGTGCACCTGACATGCAGCTGCCTCTCACCCCACAGATATGGTTGGTGGGCTGGGGGCTTCATCAGCCATACTTTCTCCAGTTGCACAGACTGTGCTCCAGATGGGCTTTGAAGCCAGCCTGGTGGAGAGTCTGGTCCAAACCAAGTACCTTCTGACAGGCCAGCACTACACATCAGTGTCTGACCTGGTTACTGATGTACTGCAGGCAGAGGAGGAGGACAGGCAGAGGGGGCCACAGAGCAGAGGTAACAGCCGTTTCACAGGGTTACACAGCTTTAATTATTTAAACTTTGTCTTAAATAAGATTAAAGCTATTAAAGTCAATGTTTGGTCAAATATTTTTAGTTTTTAAAACTACTTCTGAGTTGAACTTTTAATTTGTTATCTGAGTGTGAACTGCTCAAAGACCAAGTCAGTGCTTGCTTGTGTGTTTCAGAGCCAGAGACGAGACAGGGCCCCAGCACTGGACATGTGAGGACACAAACACCCATCCGAGAGAAAGGTAAACATCTACGGCACTTGTAAGAAAAAAACAAACATCATACTCTATTATATTCAGAATGTTTGTGTGTTTTGTCCACCAGTGAAGGACCCCAGTCCAGAGGAGCTGCTGAGGCAGCTGCAGGAGGAGAGGACCTGTAAAGTGTGCATGGACAAGCTGGTGTCTATCGTCTTCATCCCCTGTGGTCATCTGGTGGTGTGTGGTGATTGTGCTGCCAGCCTGCGTCACTGCCCCATCTGCAGAGCCGTCATCAGAGGCAGTGTTCGTGCTTTTATGTCTTAGGTAAAAAATGAGAAGCGTGAGTGGCCTTGAGTTTTCCACTGAACTCAATTTCCCTTGTACTGAAAAAAAAACATAAGAGTGCTGGTTGCTTGTTTTGTCGGAGTTATTAATTATAATTTTCTATAATAAACATTCTAATCACCACTTGTCTGTTGTCATCATTAACACTCAGAAGAAAATTAAAAGATCACATTCTTTTTTTTTATTAACAAACATCTATGTACATGAACACAAAGCACACTTTTGGATAAATAGTATTACACAATCAGATCACATGGTGGTTGGAGCAACACAGGATGCAAGAAGAAAAAAATATGGTTTCCACTTTCGATACAAAGAAAAATTATCTACAAAGAGGAGGACCTTTTTTTAGTGTAGCACATACAAACAGGTTTTAACTAATGCCAGTCACCAGGAAAAAAAGCCTGTATTGCACTGAGAGGAAGACTAGTTTATACATTTTAGTAGCGTTTACTACTAATACTGATTATGTTACAGTATGAGGTGCTTTGTGTTTATACTAACACAGACACACACGCACGCACGCACACACACACACACACAAAATGCAGCCTACCTGGAGTGTGTACACTTTAAGTTAGACAATAAGAAAAATGGTTGCATCTCTCCAAGAAGTGACTAATCAAAGTGGTTCTTTTTGATTTTTCTGATGACTTTTCATTTTCTATGTGGCAGTGAAGTCCATGTAATTTTACAGAAAATCTGACACACACTTCCTTTTTGTTCGGCACACACAATAAACAAAAAGCTGGAAGTACATTGACAACTGTTTTGATCATTCAAAAAAAAAATAGTTACGAAGCCTGTTTCAGTACTTTTTTTAAACTAACGACAACCAGAAACTGGAATCAAACAAACTAACAAACAAATAATTTTAACCTAATGGATGCAAAACATAACTGTAATACAAACTGTTGGCAGTGACTGAAACATGGCACTCTATGGAAAGAGCAGTCATGCAAGAGAAAACTCAGTAGCCTTGCAAGTAAACACTGTGAACACCAGAGGGCAGCAATGAGCCACAACAAAGGCATGACTGTTCTGAGAGAGCTTATAGGACCACAGAAGTGCTACCAATGAGATACACCCCCCTGTGTGTGTGTGTACGTGGGTCATTTTTGCCTTAACAATGTTGCTGGATCAATTAAAGAATTTAACCAGTAGCCAGTGCAGATGCCAGTATTGCTGTTTTCTCATATGTCACACACATTATTACAATACGAACCCTGTTAAAAAAACATGCTATTTAACAATCACAACTGCTGAACCAACATGACACAACAACATAGTCAGGTACAGTCTGCTGTGAGAGCCATACCAACCAATACTGTTCTGTGTGTGACTGTTCAAGTTAAAAATATGCTGTGTAACCTTTGTTTGAGCATGTGAAATGATCCCCTGCTTCCCACATCTGTCAGTAGTTACAGGAGAAGATGCGAAAACAAAGCTTTTAGCATATCCTAAAACCTGACACTTCAGAAATGCTGCTGCTGAAAACAGTCACAATACTAAGACTCCAGAAATAAAATTAAGACATGCATGCCATTCCTTGTGTTTGAACACCTTTTACAGGCTCTTTTGCATTCTTTATAGTTTGCATTTTAATCTCCAAAATGAAGATCCGTCCCCCTCTCCTCTGGTTTCATACATTTTCTATTTTTGACAGAGGCCCCGGTAGGTTTGGTGCTTTTGTTCCCTCTCCACTCTCCCCTACCTCTTCCTGCTTTGCTTCTGTATTTATGCACACAGATCCTGGCCTAAAGTAAACAGGCAACACACAATAGCTCATTCCACAGGCTCCACTGTAATTCAGCCCTCCGGCCAAGATCTGGGCTAAACCAACAATATGTAATATGCTAAATGAGTCCTCTAAGACACAGTACCACAGACTGGAAATGCTGGGCAGTCCTGGATTACATACACAAGGTATTTATATGCTGTACATGTTCTATACAGTCACAGTCTTTGGGGGAGTATTAGCATAACATGGCGGGCAGGTCACTGCAGTGGGACCGAAGCTCAACACAAAAAAGGGATTGATGGTTTCCTAAATACACAAATACCACGTAAATACAGCCTTTGCGTCACTGTAATTCCCCTGTTCCCTAAACCTGTCACAATAGACCCTAACTGAGAAATGTTGGCTTTTCTGGGCAGAACACCAGTGTTTAAAGCACTAAAAATCAAGAAAAGGAGCAACGGAACGCCTGGTGTGCCAAAGTGCGCTGGGATCTTTGTGTCCGTGAGAATTTGCTGTATCACCTCCATGCTGGACGCACCTCTTCTATTTACGTAGACCTGGAGACGAGAGAAACATGGAAAGGACGGGCAGAGGTTTAGCGGTTGTTTGGCAACTCGGGCACAGGCACAATAACTTTACACAAACACCCACACACAAAAATGCACACATCCCTGGAGGAATTTATTCAGGATATAACTCCCTGTAGGTTTGGGAGACGAAAAACTTGTTCCCATTAGAGATGGAGCTGATTAAACTGTCAAGAAGCTAATAAAATATTCATTTCTTGTCAGCAGAGAATTATTACATGATTTCCTGGGCTTATTGTTATTAAGTCCTCGGCACAACTTTAATTGATTAATGCAATTTTCTGACTGAATTGTGTATGTTTTGTTTTTCAATCACATGCTCTTACTACAAAAAGGCATGGACACACATATAGCCTAATACAGAACAAAAACACCCAGTGGTGCTATGAACAACCTATTACACAGACAAACTACACAAAAGCTACTGGTCAGTCCTCAGCAAGAAGGGGCAAAAACAGCCGAGTCCTGGTGCAGGTTATATGATACTGATTCGACCTCTCAAACCTTTGATGCCATTAAACAGTGGCAGCAGGAGACCGTGTGTGTAGTTCAGTGCAGTGCATTGTATCACTCACTTCCACCACCAGGGGGCAGCAGCAATAAAACCCAAACAATAACCACAATTCAGCCAAAGGTCAACATTATTTCTTACAGCAGATATGTAAACATTTAAATCTAAAAATGAGGTTTTCATCTTTCTGAGTGGCAGGGGGACAATAAGAGAAGGCACAGCTTCCAGACAGGCCACTCAGATAGGTGACTGACTGATTGGCCGACCGATTGCCTGCCTGACTTCCTTCCCTCTGATGAGAGCACACACTCATACTTACAGGTACATGGGCTTTAGGAGGAGATGAGATGGTTTCTCATTGACATGGTAGAGTGGGAATGGGTCAAATCCACCAATAAAATCAACTGAAAATAAAAAGGATTAAACACACAAATCAATCCAATGACAGACATAACACAACATGACAGTGATGTAACTGAAAAAGACAAAATGCATGACAAAAAAAAAACATGATAGAACCTGAATGAGTAATGAAATGGAAACAAAAAGACACAGGGAACAAATGTTCAACAGAGCGGTTGGAAGGTAGAATGTACACACTATAAGTGTGTCCACAAAAAAGACAAAAGAAAATATACATAAACTTTTTTTCCCATCTGTGCATCTGCCTCGAGCCAAAGGTAAAGCTCTGGAGCAGGTGAGAGCTTGCCAGCTGTCAAAATAGCCTAAGCCTTTTTATCACTCAGAAACAGAGGTGACCTTCAGCCACTCAATGCATGCTCACCTCTGTTTATTTTCTCACTTAAGAGTTCAGACTTTAAGCAAGGTGCAGATGAAGCAGAGAGTGTTATGCCATATGAGGAAAGGAAGGTCAGCCTTGTGCTGTGTATTTTTTTTACAGATGTAGAGAGAGACAGTTGGAATAGAGAGAAAAGCCTTGTGGCTTTTCAGGGGACACAAAGGTTTTGTGGGAGACAGGGTGGAGAGAGAGAGGGAAGGACAGGCTGCGTCACGCTTGTCGGTCCGACTGACAGGGGGGCCAAGAAGATTAAGTTTAGGGGACGCATGTGAAAAGAGGCCGATATGTCTATGAGCCTCCTGTGAACGCCAGGAGGGGAAGAAAAGACACCAAACCAATGAAAGATCTGAGTTCAAGCGAATAACAGAAAATGGGCAGATCTGTTTTTGGAAACTAATGGCTGTGGGGGAAAAAACACACACACTGCCAGCCATGGAAACTCCTGTAAGGCCAAATCAGTTCCATCCTGATAAGAGCAGGCAGGGGTGGTCTGCTGAATACTGATATGTAGACAGGATGAGGGTAAGCCGGGGGGGTGTTTGTTGCTGTGCTGTCCCTTTGCTCTGACCCTGCCATGGTTTCCTGGGATTCACCATTTCATCTGCACACACACACACAAACCTCTCCCCTGCTCTTTTCTGTACCAATGATTTTTTCATTATAAGCAGGTGGGGATCCATCCCCTGCCATGATAAACTGTGCTATGGAATACAGCTAGATGATAATGATGGTTGCCTTTTTTAGACACGCTTACAGCTCCGGGGACTGCAATGGCAGTTTGACGATCCGTGCATCAGCCTGTCAATCTAACAGCCTGGTTCAGAGCTAAACATCATAACAAACACAGATGACACTTGACACAGATGTTCAAGATCTTCAGAGCGGCAATCCTTGTGTCCTTCTTACTTTTCAAGGAACGTTTAGACTTTGATGACATTTGGCAAATTCCAGTTTTGCAACCTTTGCCACATAACCGAGCAGCCTGATCTCATAATCTGATTCACAACTTTGCTTGTGTATGTGTTGGTATTGAAACAAGTCGTACAGACTACAGACAGGTACTGTCTGTCTAGTTGATGGATGCATGTGATCCCCTAAGTGTAGAAGAGGTGAGATCAGTTTCCTCCTGGCAGAGTGAGCAAGCAAATTGTGCCTTGCATGGATACATGCAAGAAATGACAGGAATGTAGGTCAACATTTCAGGAATCTATGCAGTGCTGAGAGTAATGTAAGATTACATTTCAGTTCACTTGGAAACTGGTTGAAATCAGAGAGCCAGTAATGAAGCAGGATAGTCAGCCTGCAGTAAACTGCTGCAGCTCTCACTGTGTGTGTTTGTGTGTGAAGCGCTGGCAGGCTGACACTGAAATGATACACAGTCACCGAGATAAAGGGGAAAAGACCAAAAGGGAAAAGATGAGGTTGGTGAGAATAAAAAAAATGCATTGTGGAGAAGATGAAGAAAAACAAAAAGAGACAGGACGGAGACAAAAGGAGGGAGCGAGATAAAGGACAGACAGACAGTTCAAGACTTCAGAGCAGGTCTATTATGCTGGAGGAGCTGGGCTACATCACAGTTGTGGTCTAGATCACTCTCTGTCTCACACACACTCACAGTTGGCTCGGCAGTTCTGTGCTCACACACCATTACACAGCCATCATTGCTAGACTGACTACTCATTTACTTTAAATGCCAGTTTAGCTGTTTTATGCTTTGTTATTCTGCATATGAAAACTCTGGCCATGTCTGATTGAGGTCAGAGTATTGAAAGTTAATCAACCATGCAAAGCTGTGGAGAGGAAAAGATAGATTAAGAGTCTCTAGAAAATTTCAGACACTGATGTTGCGATCTGCTTTTTGTCCAGCAACATCTTCATTTGTGTATGATTCATAATTCAAGATGGAATAAAAGGCCTGAGATGTTTACAGTCAGTGCTGTTCAAAAGTCCTGTGAAGACAGGGAAACCTCCATAAATAATGTCATGAATAAATTATACTCATTATTATTCCTCCATTATTCTTCTGAAGATGGCGGCATGTTCGGGGTTGTTGTCATGCTGCAGAATTAATCTTGGACCAATCTGATGTCTCCTCCATCGTTTTATATGATGGTTAAAATGTGTCTGTACTTCTTGGCAGTGAGAAGGCCGCTAGTTCTGACTCAGTTCCATACTTTGCAGAAATGGCATCCTTAATCCTGAATGTAATCTCCGCTAGCCCTAACATTTGAAATCAGTCCAGACTAACGGCTGATTTTTGCTGCTCTGTCTCTCCTTGTAGCTACAGCACATCTGGTGACATCCATCCACTGCTAACATTTCTGACCTTCTAAATTCAGAACAGTTGTTGGACTTCAGATTCTTGTCCATCACTGAACCAGCAGTTTGGTGTCAGCGATGAAAATAATCTGAATTAAAAACCTCCTGGCTCCTGTGCTAAAGGGATGAGACTCTTTTAAGAACCTGAGTGATATGCTGCCACCTGCACACCCAACCATCCCTCCAGATGCTCTGTCTGCTGTGGAGGATTTTCTGCGGATGTGACTCAGCACACAGGGCGGCAGCATAATTAGCAGACAAGCTAAAGCGAGCTTATCCCACTGCTAGGCAGCTAACTCCATGACCTACTTTACAAAGAGGATTTTCCCCACCACTCACTCTGCCGGTCTGTCTGCTCAACACAGATAACTCTGTATAACAAATTCATATATACACACACAAACACCTACACTTAAAAAGCCAGTCAGTCACACAGTCAGCTAAACCCCCACACACACATAAACATGCAGAATATAGGTGTAAGTGAGTGAATAAGGAAGAGAGTCTCATCAAAAAGGAAAATGCAAGTACAGTAATGAAGCCTGAAAGTCATGTCAAAGCCTGAGCTGATGGTATACAGTCATGTGAAAAAATTAGGACACCCTTTGAAAGCATGTGGTTTTTTGTAACATTTGTAATAAATGGTTATTTAATCTCCGTTTCAACAATACAGAGAGATTAAAGTAATCAAACTAAACAATGAAAACTGAAGAAAAGTCTTTTCAAGATCTTCTGTAAATGTCATTCTACAAAAATGCCTATTCTAACTGAGGAAAAAGATAGGACACCCTTGCCCCTAATAGCGAGTGTTACCTCCTTTGGCTGAAATAACTGCAGTGAGACGGTTCTTGTAGCCATCTACCAGTCTCCGACATCGGTCTGAGGAAATTTTACCCCACTCCTCAATGCAGAACTTTTTCAGCTGTGAGATGTTTGAGGGGTTTCTTGCACGTACAGCCCTTTTCAAGTCACCCCACAGCATCTCAATGGGATTCAAATCTGGACTTTGACTTGGCCATTCCAGGACTCTCCATTTCTTCTTTTTCAGCCAATCTTTGGTTGATTGACTAGTATGTTTTGGGTCATTGTCATGTTGCATGGTCCAGTTCCGCTTCAGCTTTAATTTTCTAACTGATGGTCTCACATGTTCTTCAAGCACCTTCTGATACACAGTAGAATTCATGGTGGATTCTATGATGGTGAGCTGACCAGGTCCTGCTGCAGCAAAGCAGCCCCAAACCATGACACTTCCACCTCCATGCTTCACAGTTGGTATGAGGTTCTTTTCTTGGAATGCTGTATTTGGTTTACGCCAAACATGTCCTCTGCTGTTGTGTCCAAATAATTCCATTTTGCACTCATCTGTCCAAAGCACATTATTCCAGAAGTCCTGGTCTTTGTCAACTTTATCTCTGGCAAATGTCAGTCTGGCCTTGATGTTTCTCTTGGAAAGCAAAGGTTTCCTCCTTGCACACCTCCCATGCAAGTTAAAGTTGTACAGTCTCTTTCTGATTGTAGAGGCATGTACTTCTACATCAACAGTAGCCAGAGCCTGCTGTAGTTCTCGAGATGACACTTTAGGGTTTTTGGAGACCTCTTTTAGCATCTTGCGGTCTGCTCTTGGGGTGAACTTGCTGGGGCGACCAGTCCTGGGCATGTTGGCAGTTGTTTTGAAAGCCCTCCACTTGTAGACTATCTTCCGGACAGTGGAATGGCTGATTTCAAAATCTTTTGAGATCTTTTTAAATCCCTTCCCAGACTCATAGGCTGCTACAATCTTTTTTCTGAAGTCCTCTGACAGCTCTTTTGCTCTCACCATGGTGCTCACTCTCACTTCAACAGTCAGGAGCACACCAAACTAAATGTCTGAGGTTTAAATAGGGCAAGCCTCATTCAACATGCAGAGTAACGATCTACTAATTATGTGCACCTGGTGTGATATACCTGTGTGAGATCTGAGCCAATTTAAGAGGGAATACATGTGAGGGTGTCCTATCTTTTTCCTCAGTTAGAATAGGCATTTTTGTAGAATGACATTTACAGAAGATCTTGAAAAGACTTTTCTTCAGTTTTCATTGTTTAGTTTGATTACTTTAATCTCTCTGTATTGTTGAAACGGAGATTAAATAACCATTTATTAAAAATGTTACAAAAAACCACATGCTTTCAAAGGGTGTCCTAATTTTTTCACATGACTGTATGATGCTTGTTATTGGGGCCATTGTGCATTCATAGCATCTTGTGGGTGTGTGCGTGTGTGTGTGTGTGTGAATGCATGCACGTGTGTGTTTCATTCCACTATTCTTTCCGCAAGTCTGAACACTCAGATCTAACTCCGTCCTCTCTCTGGAGAGTGAGAGAAATTCCCGTCTTATCTTCTTATTCGTGAAAAGCTCATCATGTCTTGTGTTGTTTGTTCCTGCGTATTGCATGGTTTCCGTCCCCCTCTCTTTATCCCCACTTGCCCCTGATAAACACCTCCCTTTGCTCCTTTCATTCAGTCTTCTTCACGCCTCTCTTTCTCTCTTTCCTTTCTGCCCCTCCAGAGGATTCTTTTTACCTTTCTTCTTTCAGTGAGGCGCAATCAACTATAGAAGTTATTGACCAGCAAGGCGCTTAATGAGGCTGATACAACGAGCGACCAGAGACCTGTAACTTTTTACAAGCACACCTCATTAAAGCCTGAGATGTAAAAAGACACACAGTGGGAAAAGTGAGAATATATGAAACAAACCAAAAATTGGATTCTGATACATGATTATTCCATCTACTTTTGAAGAAGCTGGGGATTGAAATAAAGCAAACGCGAGAGAAGTATAAAGAAAAGAAAGTTCTGAGTAGGAGGAGAGATGCTCAGACAGCCAGGGAACTCAGTGCAAAAACGTACTTTAATCTACACATCAAATGAGAGGAGAAAATGAGAACAGAAAAGTGCCTTCGCTGGTTTTTGTGTTGGTGCAAGTGTGTATGTGTGTGTCTGCCCACCTGCATCTGCATGAACATATGTGTGTGCTGGCAAAGTTCCGGCATTTCACTTTAGCAGAGCTGAGATCAGAGCAGAACCACCAAAAATCACAACACGTTGTCTGTTGTTGTCTTTGTTTATGAGTGTATAACTGTCTGATGTGATTTTAAAGCCTTCATTAGACTCCTCTTTGTATCTGGGCTCCTGCTTCAGAATCAGATAAATTAGGTAAATTTGGACAATGAGAACTATCAAGCTCTTTTAGGGCAGCTGTCAATTTGGTGGTAAAATAAAGTACCTGCGGCAGGTACATCTGAAAGCTATGTGGAAAGGGTCCAAAAAACTGTCTAGACTCAATATCCCAGCTCCCCTTCAGAAACACAGAAGAAAGAATGACCGAAAAACAGGAAGAAAAAGAAAAGAGGAAACGTGAAAACAGACTAATGTCCATTTGGTGGTCCTGGTGTAAGTGTAAGCTACCTTCAGTCAGTCGCCATACACGACTAAAGACACGCAGTGGATAGAGAAAGAGGCCTCACAAGAGGTTTTTCCTGTGGAAACCATCCAGGAAGAGAGAAAGGGTTTTTGAGAGCAAACTGTGTCTAATGGTGCCTTTGTGGAAATTGCTTGGTGATGCCAATAGAGTACATCTTTCTG
Source organism: Parambassis ranga (assembly GCF_900634625.1). Taxonomy (NCBI): domain Eukaryota; kingdom Metazoa; phylum Chordata; class Actinopteri; family Ambassidae; genus Parambassis; species Parambassis ranga. The sequence continues at coordinate 6,469,540 of NC_041028.1, read as the reverse complement.
CTGCCATGAATTTCAGGCTGCTTTTTAAACACTTTTTCTACTTCTAACTTTTAGGAAGGTTTAACTCCTCATTTGGACAGAAGCAGGCAGGAAACCACATTCAAGATGAAAAGATGAGCTGAAGGAAGATGAGCACCGAAAAACATTATTTATTTAGATCCTGAGATCCTAAAAACAAGAGCACTATTTGCTTGATTGTCACTTATAAAGATAATTCTATAGTATCACTGGTGTTATATGATCAATACATGTTCTAGTCAGCCAGCTGGTGCACTGGGTTTGAACACATTGACTGGACAACCGTATTATTATCTATTGTATATTAGAACAATCTCTGCAAGGATTTGTTGGCTCAAAAGGTTACCAAAAAAAGGACGCAGACAAGTTGCTCATGAGAGGATAAGTATTTTGTGACTGGTGGTACTGCCCAGACCTGTGCTTGGCTGGAGAACCAGGGATTTGAAACAACACGCAGCCACCGAGACTCTGGCATGTGACCACTTAAGACCTTTGCAGTGCTGGTCTACACACAGAAACCTTAAAAATCCTTTAGAAGTGTTCCTCTAGTGCACAAATGCCATCAGGTTCACAGACTTTAGGATTATATATCATTATATATCAAAGGATGCACTTGACACTGCATGCTCCTTCAACATATGGTTTCACAACATTGACTAATATATTTGTAAAGGCAGATTCTCATGCATGTGCACATAGTTACGTGTCCTAGTGCTAATCAGATATTTATGACAGCCGCTGACCCTCAGATCAAATGCTTCCTGCCCTCTGATTGGCTAACCTCCAGCAGAACCTCTGACCTGCTGTCTATGAGGTCACAGCAGCTGGGTCATTAATCAGAAGTGTCCGTCTCTGGTTTCCCCAGCTCCTCTTGTGGCTCATTTCATGGTTCCCTGCTGTCCTTTTCCCCCACACCCTTTTCTCACTCTCTCTCTCTCTCTCTGCCTGTTTATGCGCCACAGGAAAAGAATGAGAGTCAAGTCAAATTCTCATCTGACTCCACATTAAAGGAAAAACACCCACCCTACTCAGGCAACTGACAGCTGCAGCAACAAAACAAGGGACACATAAAGCAGAGAAAGTGAGAAAAGCAAGAGATGAAGTAGCAATCAAAGAGGCAAATATCAGGATTATGACGACAGCAAGGACCACACAGAACTCAAGGAGGAGAAATAAGGCGACAAGTGTACATGTGGAAAAGAAAAGAAAGAATGGACTGAAGTAGGTGTGGAGAGGGAACACATGGCTCCTTTGGTTCTGGAGGGAAAGAAAGTGAGAGGACCCAGCTGGTGTGGGGGAAGAAAGAGGGAGGGAGACAGGGGAGAGCTGGAGCAGTGATAGTGTGGGGTGTGAGAGGAAAGAAGGGAGACCAAAAAAAAGAAGTAGCTCTATTCTCCTAAACTCAGCCATTTTTTTAATCTCCTGTGTGTGATTCACTCATTGTTGCCTTGTGTGCGCACTTGTGCATATGCGGTTGTGTGTTAAGTCACTCACAGCTGTCCTCCTCCTCAGTGATAGCGCTGACAACATAACAGGCGTACACGAAGCCCAGGAGCTGTGAACAGAGAGAGAGAGAGAGGGAGGTTAGACTCCGCAGAGCAGAGGAGGAACGGTGCAGTTAAACAGCTGTGCACTTTCTCTGATAGACCTCATACAGAAAGGAAATGTGTCTGTTATCAGGGACCCTGCAGTGGGTGGATCACACAGCAAAGAACAGGACGGCAGCTCAAAGGATTCATTGATTAAGTGATTAATAGATAATTGACTGCCAACAAGCTTAAGAAATGAAGCAATCATTTGAAGTGGATTAGGTTCCAGCTTGCTTAATGTTAAAATGTACTATTCTTATCAGTTTTCTGTTCGGATGGTCTGACTGGTAGCAAGGCAACCATGACAGTCACCTTTTGATTTTCCACTTTTCAAATGCACAGACTAAATATTTATCAATATAGTCAAAAACCAACATAATAATAATAAAACAAAACATTTCTTGCAATAGAATTATTTGAATAATCAAATGCATGTGAAAGGGGGTAACAATTAAAATACAGGTTAAGATGTGAAGCAGATGTACTCAGATTATTCTGAAGGATGGCATGTATGTCAAATGTCAAATTCTGATATGTCATATAAGGACTGGTCAAGTGGCCAAAATAATCAGTCATAATATCACTCTGTGATTGGTGCACAGAATCTATTGTGTCCATGCTGTAGTTTAATATCCTTAAAGCTGAGTTCTGAGTTCTAAAGTATGCATTAGGAAGCCGCTTGTAAGCACAAACACACCAGAAAGTAACATAAAGCGCACACAAGTGAGTATACGAAGACAGACATGTCGGCAAACACACAGCCTGTGGAACTGGCAGATGGCCGTCATCATCTCAGAGACAGACACAGTGAGCCTCTCCTCCCAGCAACCCATCCATCCATCATTTGGCACTCGGCCATGCCAATTAAAACAGTATTGGGCACACTGCCCTCCTCACACAATGGGTTCACAAACACCCAGTCCAAGGTGGTAATGACTGCGTGTGATGATGGTTATTCATGTAACATTCAACCTATAACTTACATTGGCCTATGTGATTTATCTCCATTTCACTCCACTTTTCATGTGTACAATGTGCTTGATTGAATGTTGTGTTTATGAATAGTGAGTAAAAATCAAATGTCATATGCAATAAAAAAAGGGGGATGGCTGTCTGCTCTGTGGGGTAGATAAGATATCACACTCCTTTCTGCTTCTCTTTCACAGGATTTTTTTTTCCTCTCTAGCATCTAATTACTGGTCTCACCCCATCCATTACAGTGGCGGTGAAATGGAGGTGAATTAGCATATGTATAAAGCCAGTGTCAAAGACAAGATGGTGTTAACAGCAGGGGGCACACCCTGTTTGTTTAATTTTATTATGTCTATGTGTGTTTTTATCCTTTACAAGTGCACATGTGTAGCAACCAGCTTAGCTTTTAGGTTTAGTTACTAATATTGCCACCAGCTATCTATTCAGAACTGCCTATAAACCTGTTTCTGAAGTGCTTATCGTAATGATCATGACACACCAGAGAAAAATTATCTAAGACTCTGAAATCTCAGACTTTTGCATTCTCACATGTCCATCATGACGATGTCCAGCAAACCTATTAAAACGTATCAAAAAAATGCTGAGTAGTGCTTTAACTCAGGGATATATTAGCCAGTGCACCATCATGGGACTTTTATTTTTACCACAAATATCAACACACAACACTCAGAATGGTATAATAAAGAACAACTTTATTGACTATCAGCAAAGACTTAACCCTGAAAGAGCGCCTGCCAATGCTCAGCCATGGGAAATCACATCCATGTCTCATTCCTCAGCTTATAACTGCTGACACTGCATGTTACTGCTGACCTTAGACTATTCTAGCCCTCTTTTATAGAGCTTTCATACATTAAGTGTGACAAACAGGGAGCTTAATAAGATCAAAGCAATGAACACTTGGTGGCTTTTTGCTGGAGGCGGCAGCCAGTATAGGTCAGTGACCTTGATTATAACTGACAACTCTGCGTGTATATTGTTGCATATCAAGAGTCCTTCATTTAAGCTAATAAAACGCCTGTCTCCTACATGCACATCAGCGTTCCTCACTGATGTCCTCCTATCACTTCTGGAGTTCAGGGATCATTTTAGAAATTAATGTCATATTAATTAAGCTCATAAATCCCCCGGATGTCCTCAGTGACTGTGTAAGGCAGTGCCACTGTAAAGCCAGTTCATTTGGCTGCCAATCATTTGCTTTCCTCCGTGCACTCTGCTTCTTTATCCTAGTTACTTTCTCACCACAAGTCTCCATGTCGCTGTGAGTCTGCAATCTGCAGATCCCCCCTGTCACTGCTCTCTGTAACTCTCTCTGGGCTTCCTGTTAGTATGGTTTTTCAAACACTGACTATCACTCTCCTCTTGTTTTCCCTCCTCTGTCTCCTGGGTTGTCGGCCGTGAACAGTGATCTTCACATTTGATAACTGAGATAAGGGAAGCTCGGAGGAAGAAAACTGACAAAAACTTGCTTGAGGCAGGAAAATGAAAAAAGCCTTCACTTATATTTGGAGACAAAGTTATTATTCCACTATAATAAAGTCATTTTTTTCTAAATATTCCCCACAGTCTGTTTTAACAGAGCAAAGGAATGTTAACACGTTTTTCAAAGCTTACATTATTTAGCCTGCTAGACAGATAAAAATATTTTATCTGAAACTATGTAAGAAGGTCAAAATTATGAGTCTCAGTCTCAGTCTGAGGTAATAGACAGTTGTGTATCCTGGCATGGACCCTGGACTTTAGTACACTCCACAGATTTTCAGTCAGATTTTAGTCAAATCTTTGTGCAGGCCAGCAAATATCATTCCCTTTGCTGGAGGTAGTTCCACCCTGAGAAGAGCCCCAGTTCCAGATGCACCAACACATCCCCACAGCACTGTACTGCCACCACTGTGTTTGACTGTGGGAACTGTCGTCTTTGGGTTATACACCTCTCCTTCCTTTCCCCAAACAGCAACATCTCTGTGACCAAAGAGATTTGTTTCATCTGACCCTCTCAGTACGTGTAATCCTTCCTCAAATTGTCCCTAGCATATTTTCTTGGTCTGCAGCCTCACAGGCTGTCCCTGTACAGGCCTCTCTAGTGCACAGCAAAGGCCTGTGTGCACCTTCATCATTCATTTAGTGTCTTAGCAGTTGCTCTATGATCCTTAGACACATCTCTTACTAGTTTACTTTCAAGAGCCTTTCAAATTTTTCTCATCCTTACTCTGCCAGTCTTGTTTGATGCTCTTTGAACTTCTAATAACACTTCTCGCCCCAGCTCTTAAAAGCTTGGAAGCATTTTGATGAACTTGAATATTGTTCTCCTGCTTTGCAGCCATTAGGAATCCCTGTTCTCAAGTCTAAATGGTCTCTTTCACTTATGCCATTAAGCTTTCACAAGTATGAAGACACAATGTTGCTTGTTAAACTGTACACTCATCTGAACTTTTAGGAGCAAATCAAAAGCTTACATGGTCACTCAATTGAAGCATAGACTACATAGAATCATTGCATTACAGTAATTTTAAACAAAGAGGACAGTTCTTAATGAGACTAATAACTCTCCAACTGTACTATTTACTATAGTGCAGAGGAACCTACAATACAAATAGTGTGTAGCTTTATTTGTCTTTCTTTTCTCAGATAGTGAGGCCAAATAAAAGTTCAAGGTATTATTGTGAGTGAGTGAGAAGAAGGCCAGCTGCTGAGCAAGGAAAAAAACTTACATTTGCATAAGCTAATGAAGGTCAGCTTCATACTGAATATGTCAGTACAGAAAAGACACACATTCGTATACATTCAGTCCATTTGGGCATAAAACTACTTCATGATCAGCACTTTAAGTTATTCTGGACAGCTATGACATCTGAGGGACAAAATAAATCACCTGGATAAATCTGTATAATAAGTCTACATAATTACACCTTGCTTGCACACAGCTTTGGTGTCCATTATTTAGACTATGTTACCCTGAGGCCCCAATCAGGTGAAGCAGTGAGAGAAAGGAGCCACGTGATTGAGGTCTACCAGGCACAGCCAGCTGGAGTGAAGGCCAAAGGGCCAGCCTAGCACTCGCTAGAGGGATTACATCCCCCAGCTGGCCTGGGAGCAGCTGAATATCCCCCCCAAGAAGAGCTGGGGTAAGTTGGTAGAGACAGGGAGTCATGGGCTTGGGTATGTCTATGTGACTTCCAGTGAAGATAATTCCAGATTAATAGACTTACAAAATAATTTACATTAATGAAAGACACCAATCTTCAGTGGCAGCCTTAGATAAGATTAAGTCAAATATCTTTCTGTGTTTGCAGTATTTTGTATTATACATTCAGAGATGTTGCATGTGCACAGCTAAAGCCTGTGCATTTGTGGTTAGTGACCAATTTCTGAGTCGATCTACAAGCTAATTAACACACTATCGATTATGGCTCAATGTCAGGAGAAAACTCACTGAGCACACTGTGATGAAAAATTGAAGGTAACATATCACATGGGAGGAGGAGGAGGAAAGGGAACAGGGACAGACAGAAAGGGGAGGTGGAGGTGTCCTGTAGGTTAATTACACAGGACTCTTTGCCTGATGATAAGGTGCAAGCCTCTGCACAAAATTAGATGTATGTGTGTGTGTGTGTGTGTTTGTGTGTATGGCAGCTGCATGTTTAATGACAAACCATGATGAGATAGGGGCTGCAGAGACCACATCCACCTGTTCTTTTCTACCATCCCCCTGTCCAAATGTGAGCAGACACACACACACACACAGCTTACATATGAGCACATGGGTTGTTAAATATCTGTGATGCTGATTTGCATCTTCTGCACGGGATAGCATGCTAATATCACACAAGAGGCTGACTGGAGAAGGAAAACACAGCTTGTTCTTCACATGCAGCTCAACAATGAATGAAACTAACAGACTGAAGGTAACACAACCAGAGCGCACACACAGTGAATGGCAAACATGGTGCAAGAGAAGGTTTACTTTTTAAAGCTGCTTGTTTTAACACATCCAAGTTCTCCTCTGTTCCACTTTCCTCCCAGTGTCTCTCAGTTTAAAGACTGAATATTATAGTAAAATTAATCTGAGGAAAATCCATTTCCCTGCAAAACAGATTAACAATTAAAGCTCTTGGCCAAGACAGCCTTTGAAGTATAATGGCGGGAAGTCATGTTTTTAATGTCACACTGCAACTAGCCTGACACAATATTCAGAGGCCCACTGGAGACTAATTCTCTCCTCTGGTCTGGAGGTCTTTCTCCTCCTCGTTTCTGGCAGCAGCCAACAGCCCTAATAACTGCTTACTATTGCATCCTAAGTCTTTTAATCCCGGGATCTTTATAATCCTTTGAAGCAGATGCCATAAAACTTACAATGCAATGTCAATGCTGACATATTACAGCAGTGCTTTATGTTATTATTACACCAGACAATGCATGGCTATTTACTGATTCTGGATAAATTACCGGACTTCAAATAGAAGCACATCAAAGATCTCCCAGGTGGCTGCAAATGTAGAATACACACAAAAAGATATTCATCCCCAGTAGTGATGCCTGTGCAGCATGCTGGTTTCAAAACAGAACTAATGGACTCACCAAAGGGAGAACTTTGACCTTCTGGATGGATCAGGGGAGAAGCGGGGTATTTGTGCCGTTTCCATGCCACTGAGCCAACCTCAACAACCAACAAAACACGCACTGAAGTACACCGCCCTCCCAAGTGGAAATCATACTGGAGCAGTTTTTCACCAGTTCAACATCACCCTGACCCCTGCCGTTAAAACGAGCAGTACAGTAACAGTGGACTGACATGACAGAGCCATCTATGCTCCAGAGAAAGAAGAGAAGCGAAAGTGACTCACAGTCACTTCTCTTAGGAGGGAGAGAAAACATTGTCATTGTAGTTGGTGGGAATTTGATAGACATGAAGGTCAAACGTGAGATCTGGGCAGAAAAGGGAGACAGGAAGACAGACTGAGCTGAGAGATTGTGAGAGGGGGGGAAAAAAACATGACAAAAAAAAGAGGAAACGAGCAGTGGAACAAGAAAAGGACGCAGGCTGCTGTTATCAACTTCAACCCAAATGCAGGTTTCCTGGAAACAGATGCAGCAGAGGAAAGTTTTGCCTGTGGCAGCAATAACTTGGGTTAAATAATATTTGTATGTGTGTACGGGAGGACTTGCTTTGGCTCAGCTGCTCCAACGACCCTTTAACATCTTTCACTGCTCCCATTGGTGTGAGTTACATCTTCAGATGTAAACTGAATCTCACACAACTTTTTTTTCTGCTCCTCTTGTACCTTTCTGACCAACTATCATTCAACAAAAGAACAAACGGGCTAGGAAGGGGCAAAATTTTCCCCTTAGTGATGAATGAATAATACATTATCCCAGTTTGAAAAGGTTGTCTCCACTTCAAGCTCATCCTTTAAATTGTGAAGCTCCTTTTTTGGAGGGCTGAAAGTTGCCTGCGGCTGCAGTGAGCGACACAACAGGGCTGACTTCACCAAAACCAAAGCTTCACTTCTGAATTGCTTCCTTCTGCCTTATGACAAATCTGAGTAGATGGATGACAGTGATGCCTCCATTACTGGCCAATGGATCCACATTTTTCATCTTAATGAAACATGCTCCTCGGAGCCCAAACTAAATATTTAATGGCCTCTCACTGCGACCTTGAAACTCCTCTGACAAAAGACAAAGGGCACCCCACTTTCTTTCCCTTTCTTCTCATTCATCCTTTTAACTCTCTCTTCAACCAGAGAGGAAAAAAGGGACTAGCCACAACATGATCTCAAAGGACTCTATTTTCCTAAGCAGTGCTCTGCTTTTAGCCTGAGAGGAAATAGCAAAAAACGATGTCACATGTGACACTGGTACCAATTTCCCTGCTCCTCCAGGGACATGCTCCCATGAAGCTGCAGTAAAATGCATCGCTGAACATAGTCATGTAAAACTGCAGGCAAAAAAGGTGCTGGCATCTCTTATTGGAGGAATAAATATCCAGGCATGGCAAAGAATAAACCACTCACCACCTATAGTGCAAGGGCTAATGAGATTTAGTGAAAATAAAGAGAGGTCAGGCATTTTATTACCTTTCTCCATGGGTGTGATGAGATAAATGATACAATCCAGTGCTTCTCAAATGTGGGTCCCTCTTCTAATCTACCAAGCACTTAACTGCATTCAATGTGCTTTCTCAGGTGTAAATAATTCCAAAAAAATAAGAGTGAACACCAACAGAGCTCTGAAGCATGCTGAGAGGGAATATGAAGCAGCTTCATGAACTATTTCACTATGTCACCTACTGCCACCATTAACTACCCCACATGTATTTAAGTGACTGTGAAAAATATGTGTGTGTGTGTATGCATGCATATCATGATGCAGCCAGACTGAAAGTGGATGTTACTATGAGTAAATGTGTGTCTATGCACGCTTCAACTAAGTGCCTGCTGTGCCGGCAGCTAAGAGTGTCGTGGCCGGCATCCAGGAGGAGGTTAGTCGGTCATACATGGGAGTGTGCAAATGTGCACTCTGGCAGGATGTCAGTATCTGGAGTATTGATACTGAGCTGTATGAAGGGGACAATAACAGTCCTTCCAGTGTTTGACTAACCTGTTAGCAGCTGGCAGGATCTGAGCACCAGCTAGACAAAACAACAGATCAATTTTTTTTTTTTTTCATTCAGCGACGGGGCGCAGAGGAAGGGAGGCAGCGATAGACAAAATAACAGACCGCTGCAGATCTAAACTGAGCTGGAACGGTAACAAAAACATCACCTTCCTCCCCAGTATTTTCACCAAAATAAATCCCACCGCATGATGAGTTCCTGCGACATGTACACACATGTACTGTCTGTACAGTATCCTTGTATGAATATGTCATTGCGGCTATTGTTAACTTGTACTCACAGCAACAAGAATCTGCGTGCCGCTGTGCATGACTTCAATGTACTGGTAGTCCATGAGGCAGCCCATGACAGTGATGTAGGAGTGGCTCTCTGTGGTGCGCACCCCGGGAGCCTGTGGCATCTCTCTCCGCACGCAGCCGGGCCCGTGTTCGCTCCACCAGGAGTGATGGGCTGAGATGTTAAATGTCAGCAGGTCGCTGTCCTGGAAAAGGGAGGGAAAAAAACATTAGCTTCATTATTTATTATGTTGTACATTCATTCATTCTTTATAAGGATTCCAAGGTGGGATCACAAGACAGGCTGTTCAAGAGAGACATACCTTAACCTTGGAGATATACTACAGATGTTGGATGTCCTTTACAGCTGGTTCATCCAGTTACAAAACAAACTAGAATTTTATAGCAATGCTAGTAGCTCTGCAAGGCTGATTTTTCATGTTAACACTACTTGGAGCTAAAGGAAACCACCAGCACAGCTGGGATGACATCAGTTTGAATTATATTTAAACTCCATTGTTCTAGAATTAAGAGACAAAAATGGTTCATTTTAGAACCAGCATTTTATAACTCTTGTTCACAGTGGTGATGTTCAATTTGCACACAGCCATATGAGCCCACATACACAGGCGTACAGACACTAATGTCAATCAATATCTCAATACAGCAATCTAACCCTTCATCTGCCCCTCAGTGACAAGACATGCATTATTAACAGAGCCAACTGCTGTCAGGAAACATCTGATTCTTATCACCCCCCACTTACACATACATCTTCAAAATATGCATAATAAACTGTCAGCAACACTTTCAGCTGTGCAGAAGAAAGAAAAGAATCAGACATAAATATTATGATAATTTAACCCTGTATCAGGCCCTGTTTTTTGAACATCTCATTATCAACCTCAGTGTCCTCCTTTCATTGTCATTTTCTCTCATACGTCAGAAAAACAAGGGCTGCTGAAGGTCAATAGGTAGGACTGCATAGACTAATGACTTGACAGATGCCATTGATTGATCCTGCGAGCCAGGGAAACCATCTCTATCCAAGCTGCACTCACGACTGCAGTGTGTCAGGAGTCGATACTGAAGAGGCTTTTGGCAACTTACTGTCAGGAGTGTTATTGTTATGCTCTCATGCAGCCCAAAGCACAAAATCAATCCCTCCATATCATAGATTCAAGGTTAGTCTGATATCACTTCAAGTATTTTTTTTTTAACATAAGTCAATACATATTTAGAGGCGATCCTGTTAGTGGAATCACCAGAGACATGAAGCAATCTATACAAATAAACATCAAATGATTGGAATATTATTTGCTGTTTCTGATACAGCAGTGTTATCACCGGACATCAAACATGCAGGGTGTGTAATCTTTTCTCGGAATGATAAAAGTGTTAGTGTATTACGATACATTTGCTTGCTGGAAATGCACATTACTCTTTAAATGTTATATAGTTTATAAAACTTTGTCTATGACAACAACTAAATTGTGTTTTCAGTTTCAGACAGATGTTCCAAGCGTCCTTTTGGGGGATGGCGTTGGGGGGAAAAAAAACAATGACAACACCCATATGGATAGAGATAGATGCAGTTTTGGTAAATAATTCAGATTAAAGACAAAAGCAGTGTTTGCAGATTTCCATCCTCTGCTGCAGGTTTGATGAATTAAATCATGTCAATCTGAATGTTTTTTTCCATTGAAATCCACATCCAATCAACTGTCTGGTAATGAAAACAGCAGCATACAGTGCATGTTAAGAGCTGCAGTGACATCCAACAATGTTTGGCGTTGTGTATTATGTTTTTTAAACTGTTCTTTGACAACAAAAGAGGGAAACAAACAATATTTGAAGTAAGATTTGTTCATATCAGTGCAAAAAAATGGAAAGGCGAGAGCAACATTTTTACAGACAGCCTGGTCTGCTCAAAGTCTCTGTGTCTCTCAGTCGCTGTGTGCAGAGTGTGTGAGAGAATGAATAAAAGGCAGGCAGTGAACGACTGTTTAAAACAGAGGTGTGTACAGAGTAGCAGGGGTCTGTCTGTCAGTCTGTCTTGCACCAGTGGGGGAAGGGATAAGGGATCAATAGGAGGTGATAGAGCATGTGGCATATGACTCTGACAGGCTGCCCCCACACTATGAGGACCTGGCAAGTACACAGCATTCATGCACATAGACACACATAAACACACCCTCCAGTACAGTCCTGTCAACATTGGTCAAGGCAAGCCAGACAGAATTAGCTTACTCTATTTTATGAATAAATGTGCTAGGGGTCCTCTCTGGGTGTCACGTTTGGTCGTGCATGTGTGCATGCAGTGTCGGTGTGGGTGTGTGAGCGCTCCATTAGCCAGCTTTCCTCCTGGCCACCATATGCAAAGCTCGGAGCCCAGGCTGGCTCCATCTGTCGGGTTAATGCCCAACCTCAGCCCCAAGCAGCTGGCCCCTACAAGCCTCATTATTCTAGGAGGAACCAAGCAGGAAAACACAAGCACACAAACACACACACACACGCAGTGACAGACAGACACACTTGATAGAGCCAAGGACTATCATACAATGACAAAGTCACCAGAGCCCGGGAAGGTGTTTCTGAAACTCATTTTGGCTGTCGTGAGCAGGTGTCAGATGAACACTGATGACATGAATTCATTATTTTCCGTGGTCAGGCAGACAAGTTGGCAAGATACCCATTGATCGAGAGGAGAGAGGCCTTACGGTGAAAAAAACAAGATACAGCCTTTAAAAATGAGGGGAATAAATTAAATAACATGAAAGGATCAGTGAACAGAGGAGGCAGGGGGTGAGGGGGTGGATAAAATTACAGGTTGTTGAAAGGTGACAACCCAAACACTTGCCTTTGTCTGGATGAATATGCATCTGATCTGCACTCAGAAACCACAGGGGAGCCACAAAGATTGTGTGTGTGTGCGTGTTGCACTGTGCTTTGAGAGGGGGATTGTACCCGATTATTTACTTATTAAGTTTTAAGCTTCCACTTGAAACTCAGCAGGGAGCTAACCGTCCCCCACAGGACAACAGAAACACACCAAACTACACATCTCTGCTGAGGTGAGGCATTTATGGGTTTACTGCACACATTCCTGAAGCTTATAGTGATTTAAAGTTCAGTATTCAATTGCTATGAGTCTCACATTCATTTTACTGCAAGTAATTGTGTTTACTTTGGCTGCACTTGTTATTCACACTAAAGGCCCTCAGGCTTGATGGAGGCAGACAGCACTTGGTGGCAGCGCATCATGCCTAATTATGACTAAAATATACTGTATATTCAGTTCTGATGAAGCTCCAAAAAAAACTCAGTTATGCTTTTATATTTTATAATTATTAGTACAGCCTTGTGTAATAAAAGAAACAAGACAGGGCATTAGGTCAGAATTAAGATGAATAATGGTACGGACAAAAATAAACTCTAACTGGAGGCTTTTTTTCCTGACAAAGACACAGATGACGTGTTTTCTTTTAAGATCTTTCACATGCTGCTGCTGCTGCTGTGAGAAATAGACACTTTCTCTTTGTGAACAGTCACCATGGAGGAAGACATTTTGATATTGACAAGTAAAAATCTTTGAAAATCTAGGTGCCATTATTCTCCATCAGAAGAACTTTTTAGATGGTTCCCAGAAACACTGTCCAAAAAAACGGTTCAGTTCATGTTGTAAAGCGGTGTTAGGCTCAACACTACAAATTAGACATTTTTAGCCAGCAGTTGCCAAAAGCATGTTTGTTCTGAGCGACATAAACTAACAAAGAGTCAATAAATCCTGGACAATGTTGGTCCCTTTCTCTGTTTTTTTGTTCAATTTTTTATGCCAAATGTTGTTTACACGGCATCCTGCCAGTGGGTTCTACTTTCAACAATTATAGGAACTACAAAAAGTTCTTTGGTACGAAAGAGACTCAGTGTTGGAGTTACAGAAACTTTGGCTTGGTGGTAAGAAAGTGAGTTTGTAGGTCTCTCAGGCTCTCATTTTTTAATCACCACACAGTCCTTTTTTATGAGTAAAAGTGAGCACAACACTAAGAAAAACAGACTTTCTGAATGTATGCCATTACCTCATACACAACATAAGATCATTGAATCTCAAACTTTTGTGTTTGCCTGAGAACAACATGAAAACACACCAGCAGCATGGAAACCAGCTTCAGACAGAAACAAGACAGTGTCTGCACTACGAAGTTTTAAAAGACTGGAAAATACCACTTTTTAAAACTATGTCATATGCAGACAAATAATATCTGCAACAATTCCTTGTCTTGAGGATACATTAAGGATGTATCGGCAGAACTCAAAGCCTGGAAAAAGCCAAAATCTACATTTCTAAGTTCTCTGTGCACCTACAGGCTCCGACAGTGTAGGTGGCACAGCTGTTGGACACAGGAATATAAATCAAGCTCAAGTCCCCCCACTAGCCTCCAACCATGACCTTAGAAAAAAAAGAACATTCATCACAGAACATCACTTGACGTGGCTGACATGCATAATGACTAATGATTGAGAGATAACATCAGACTGAACTTTTTTTAGTCTCACCTTGGACAGGCCTCCTACATCCAGGTAGAAACAGATGATGAAGACGTTCCAGGCTACCCAGAGCGCGGCCCACACTGTGTACTGGAGGGCAAACAAGATAGAGAAAGAAACAAGACCAGGCAGATAAGCTTCAGGGAAGTTAGATGAACTCATGACAGGTAATGACAAATAAGTTGGACACAGCTAGTGTCCTTCAACCCACAAGAAAAATGTGTGTAAGACAGTTTTTTTTGTTTTAGATGCCAGTAAGTTCAACAAGTCTATGTAGGCCCTGAGGGAGCTGCAGGTCTTTTAACTGCTGAGGCTGAATGAAGTTCACGACTATGAAATTGTACAGTCAGTAAGCCAAGTGTTGACAGACAGAGGGGTACTACCGGTAGACACTGGCAGAGTCATCAGAGTAAAGGTTGTGAAATCATCCGCGTCACAATGAATTGTGCGTTTTAAATGTCAGAGGAAAAGCGAAGGGCAAAACATCACCTCTGTAAAAACATACAAGTCGAATCATGAAAGCCCTCAGTCTATGCTCTCCCATTTTCCACTTGACATGAGACAATAGTTTCAACTTTCCCTCCTTCCTGTCCTTCCTTCAGTTCCTACTTCCTCTGTTTTTTTTTTCATCTAATCCTGTGTGGCTCCTGTTTATCCCCCTTCATCTCCCCAGTCTCTCTTTATTTACTCTCTTCCTCTGTATCTCTTTCCCCCAATCTTCTCCTGTCATTAACATCACCATCTGTGCTTCCACTAATGCAGTTCAAAATAGGCTTTTAATGCCTCAGATGAATGTTATGGTGTCAAATAGAAACTGAAGTGCGTAAAAGCCCATTTATGAAGCTTCAGAGTGGGTGATTTCTAACAAAGTTGTTAACAACAGGCAGCACATGCTTCCTATTGTGCTTTAAATAATGACCTTCTCTGTCCAGAAACTTCAAGCCGAGTATAAATCTGATGAGCTCCTTAGCACTCCCCCCACCTCAACATCCCACCCCCTTTAATTAGTCCTAATTACCAAGGGATTAGAGTGATTTAAGAGTGTCGCACAATGCACAAAAGCGCACAGCACAGTTTGCAATTAGAGGAAAAGCAACAACATGTCCGACCTACAATAATTGCAAACACAGAGGGCAAATACGAAGTGATGTGGAGCTGCTGAGAGGCATAGGATTATGTGACAGTATGTACAGAGTGAACTAGAAGTCAAATGTGATTATGTGTTATGCATACTTACCACTATAATGTAACGTGGCCGGTACTGGATGGTGCCGAAGAGGCCGAGGATGACTATGATGATGTGGAAGAAGTTGGCAAGGATGGGGGCCCACTGGTAACCAAGGAAGTCAAAGACCTGTCTTTCTAAAGCCAGCACCTAGAGAAGAAGAGAAAAGACACAAATGTTAGCATGTTTTGTTGGATCAGTGACCTTTGACCGATTGTTAATCAGCTCATCCTTGAACCAACAAGCAGCAATGGATCTAGACAGCTAAAAGGCAGACATGTTGAAAAGATTTTGCCTTTGTTTTTGTAGGTTGTAGTGTGAGGATGTGTTGCCCAGCCTGACCTCAGACAGTCTGCGTTCACCTCACAGCGACTAACCAACAATCCTGTATAGAGCCAGCCGACATGAACAGCTTGAGTGTTTAGCCTCTGTCGGTGGGAGCACCCCGAGGTGAAGACTAGGAGTTTTATAAAACAAACAATGACAGATTTATCGATTCAACCCCTGCTGAGCTAAAGAGGAGATCACTGTTTCCAACCTTCCTGCCAACAGCTGCCAGGAATGAGAATGCTCTGGGAACTTTATGGGAGGTGAGGCCCTTCCTTAATAACACCACAGCAGTGCAGAGCTTATAGGCACTTATTAAAATCTGTACTCTAGAAGACTGTGTAAACACGCACAAACACACATGGCAATAAGGGAGAAATTCCAGTTTTTGCTAGTCCAGGCATACCCTTTCCACTGCTTCACCAAGGCCAGCTTTTATCATAAATATTAATCCTCCGTCAGTCTTCTTTCCATCCCAAATCTTTGTGTGCAACATTTCTGCAAAACCCAAACAAAGTCATTTGAACCTTACGACTGCAAGTCCCTATTTGCATCAACTCAATTAGCATCCCATTTGGAGGAAAATACAGGGAGGGGGGTGCAAACCATTTAATTAAAATTCCATTGCCAATCCAATTCCACTCCCTGTGTGTGTGTGTACATGTGTGTGTCTCAACCAACGATGTGTTTCGTTGTGTGTTGACATGTCATTTACAGCCAAGCGCTTGAAGATGGATGAGAGGGGGAGAAATCTTGTCTCTGCTGCAATGATAGGAACACACCACCAACCACGTTCAAACACACACACACACACACACACAGACACACCATACACGCAGCGGTGGCTGCTCTTCCAAAATGTAATGGAAATGTTACCAGCGACTCGATGAGACATAGTGACAGGCAGGGGAAGGAGATGATCAAATACTGAGTGATAATTAAAAATGAGCCCTTCTTCGTACAGAGAGGGGAAAGACTCCACAGGCAGGGTGTGAAGCAACAAAAGGGTGAGATGAGTGAACTGGGACATGCTTCATGCTTTAAATAAAAGTCATAGAATACCTGCAATCAAAAGATAAAAGCCTTTCAATCTAAGTAGCAAAAAAGAAAAAGAGTAATGATTGGGAATTAATAGATAGAAGGGGAAAATGTAAGGAAAACAACACAACGCCAGATAATAACGTCTGTCTATCCCCCTGGATAAAGAAAGGACTGAAGGAAATTAATAAAGCCAAAAGAGTCATACATCTTCTGGTCAGCTCTGGGTCATGGTTAGAGAGCTCAATAAAACTCATGCAGGAGGACGACAGCAGAGATGAGATGAGATGCAGCTAGACTGCCATTAATTTGAAATGGAGGGGTGGGGTTGTTTACAGACCTGAACCTTTTGAATACAGCTATGACTTTTAAATGTACGCACGCACAAACACCAGCATGTATTCCTTGTCATGTTATAAAGGAAACGTAAAGGAGAGCAAAGCTGACGCTTTAAATTGGCCCACAACATTATATATGTACAAACAAACAAACAACATGAACTTTGTGTTTCTTCAGAAGACTCTTATAGGTTTATTTTTTCCGTTGTTTATCCAGTATTCACTTAAAAGTTTTATTCTGCTCTGGGCTGTTTTAGCTTCTGTAATACAGCAATAAAAATGAACTACAGAACTAAATTCATCTGTTCATACACCGTGTTCCTTCTTGTACCTCCAACCCCCTTTTGTTGGTGTCTGAGTAGTGTAAAAGGGAAAAAAGAAAACAGATAATAAAAGGAAAAAGAAGAAGATACACAATGTCCTCTGGCAGTCCTAGTGGAAAAGAAGAGATCCAATGCCTTTGCAAAATCTATTATAACAGCTTTTATTGTATTTGTCTGGGAAAATACACAGAGCTTCAGGGCATTAACTGGATAGAGTTTTTACATTACCAATAAAAAGCCTAAAAGAGTGAAGACATTTGTGAGGTAGGATCAGAAAAATAACAATATGCGAGAGATTCAGATTAACATTACATGCCCAGTACACACAACTTACATCCATCTGGTGCATTCAATAGGCAGCCATAGGCCCCTTTCCCTGAAATATTTCCAACAGTCATTGAATTAAAGATGTGTACAGGCATGAGTGACGTGTGAGTGTGTGTGTGTGCATGTTTTTTCTCTCCTCTGAGATGCTGCAGTAAGCCTATCCCGCACGCTGCTAACTCAATAATCCTCCAAGATGACAACAATCAATCAAGGATAGAAAGGCCTCTGCCCACCCACGCACACACACACACACACATAAAAACCCATATGGCACAATTAGCCCACAATTCATAGGAAGCAGGTTACTGGAGAGTGGGGCGGAATTTGATCAAAAGATACCAATGCTCTTCCAGGAATAGTGAGCCGGCTACATAACGGCCCGTAAAAGCCTCCCGCCGACCTCCTGCTAGCACAAATGACTCCCTCTAGGGTGACGGTATCTCTTAGTGTGTATTTTGGTTTTGGGTGTGTATATGTGGAGAGGCATGTTGCCCACACATACCACTCCTCCCACCATAAATACTAAGCAATTAAAGGGTGCTGGTTACAGCAGCAGGATGCAACAAGCTCCTCTTGCACCTCCACTTCTCCCCATCCTTTGTTCACTCTCTGGTTGTTTTCATTTTTATCTCTATTCATAGCTCTCCCAAACTATCAATTACTCTGTCCTTCAGCCATGAGATGGCGGATTATGATCACAGACCTCAATACCACTGCGCCTATCACATGATGTTATGTCTCCAGAGGTGTGCAAACAGAGCAGTGGAACACACAAGTGGACACAGTCAAACACTATAATCCCTTCTTTTCCCCCTCGGTGTAAAAATAGAGAATATAAAAACACCCAAACATTTCAATCATCAGCACCTTCTTTAATGTGCCATGAAGAAGAGAAGAGGGAAGAGAGCTGCACCTAATAGTGACAAGCGGATCAGAGCAAACACGTCTGAAAAAGGCGAATAAAAACATTTGATCTGCATCGTTTGAGAGCCAATTAAAACATGCATGTGTGCTTAAGATAAGTGACAGAAAGACGTGGAAACTGTTGCTTTGACTGAGCATCCAAGCAGGATTTTCAGACAGACACGAAACATGTGGCGGGCTGTTTTGGCAGTTGTTTACGGTTGGTGACTCCACATGAGTTACTGACATGCAGAAGCAGGACACATTTCTGATGAGGTGTGAAAATGGGAGAGGACCTGATGCAGGTGACCCACTGATTGCTCTCCACCTTAGCCTTCAGCTACCATAAATCACATCAGTGTTTCTCTTTCTATGTGTGTCCTCCGTGAAATGTCCTCTGATAACATGTTACTGGATGTGTCATCAGGATATGTGTGTGTGTGTGCCCATTCAGTATGGCCTCAGGCTGCATGAGTCAGTCTCCTCTCTGTTTGAGCGAATAACTCTGACTCACAGTCAGGCAGAAGGACAACACTGAGGCGATGTGGGGACTGAATTAAAGACAACTCCATCTCCTCCTTTTTTATCTGAATGGATTCACTAATGGGTTGATTTTACTTTCATAAAAACGCATTAACCGACGAAGCCAACCCTGATAAAATACAACTCTGAGGGGCAATTTGTACGTAATATCCAAATGACTACTTCTGTTTCATGCCTGTCTTGTCCTCTAACTGGTACCTCACTGCCTGCTGGGAATGAGTGGGAATAAAGATAAGTCTGGGCAAAACATGGCACATCATAAAAAGCCAGCCAGACTCTGATTCACGCTTGTCTCTTTTAGCTTAGGTTTGTTCACATCCAATATAAAAATAAACTCTTCAAGACTCCTGTTTTCATGAGTGCCTGCATTGCTGTGTAAATCATTCCTAATGTGTGTTTTCAAATATAAATCGGAGGACTTGATGCTGCACACTGTTTTTCTCTGCTTCCTGGCAGACTGCTTTAGTGGTACATAGACAAGCAAAAGTTTTACATCATGAGCCATCCCAGAAATAATAATGGTACAGATTTTGCAGGTACACTTTCCACTCAAGTCATAGCTTCACACTGACCAGCCTAATGAGGAGACTTCTAGGTTTAATTTGAGTTAAAGTTACAGCGTGATGGTCTGTTGTTGCCTGTCTGCACGTAGACAGCCTGACATTCGTGATATTCTTAGGACTCTGTTGACCTGTGGAGGTCCTCAGAAGACTGTTTATGTCTGGATTTCTTACTTGCAACTGTACGCCATTCATAATTACCAGGTGGAAAACAACAGTGGGCACTACTGCATTTAATCCAATTTGGTGAGTCTGGAGATATCATGCTTTTTTATTTCCCCTGTGACCTACTCATTGGCCGGAGAGCAAGCGGTCTCATCCTAACAGATCGGAAGAGATTGGGAAAAATGTCATCTAATGCTCAGAGTCAAACATAGTACAAATTAGCAGGGGTCTCATTTACAAAAACACACAGTATCATCTTTGAGCAAGGGCTGTGGGTTACACATATACTCCCAGAAGTGCTGCTAATACTAAAATAGTCTAATCTAAAACAAAGTAAAGAGAGAAGCAGTAGAGGTGAGCCATGAGTCAGTGGCTGGCTGGCTGTTTTGTTTTTTTATGTGACAGTCTTTGCCCTGGCTTGTCTTCACTCTGAGACTCCCAGCAGGCAGTAAAGTACTTCTCAAAAACTTTCTCCAATCCAATTTTTCACCTCTCGCCTGGGTAAAGTTATTATACTCTGGTGCCTGCCTGGTCCTTGTGTAACTGTGTAACTAATGGTGCCAATCTCGGAATGTGTGTGATGTGTTGTGCGGCGTGTGTGTGGCTCTCATTGGATACATGGAGACTTGGATAGATAGATAGCCTTTGGTGGTGCTTGGGCTAGCAGAGCTGAGACAGGGATTAAGAGGTAGGGTGCCTTCATAAGCCACTTTCTTCTTCACTGTTTGAAATATGGTCTGCACTGAGAAACACACAGCAGCTTGTCCCTTTGCAAGTCTTGGGTGGCAGTATTAAAAGACAGAGTGAGGGGCTTGTTTAGTTTGAATAGCCCATTATTGATCAAATATGTTAACTTCCCGTATTCTTAGTGCTAATAACACACCAATCTGTCGGTGCTAATGGAAATCCACTCCACAGAAAGGAACACATCACCACTCTGACAATTTACTTTAAACTTTAGGCCGTTTCAAAGCTTTCACATTTTTCACATGATGTTGGACTATTAAAGTTTTAGAGCTTTTTAATATGTTGAATTGTTTTTGACCTGTTGCTGTCGAAGTGACGTCCTTCCATGTCTCATGGACATTCCATCAATCTTCTTCATAAGACAATGCATAGAAGATCATGGCTACATGAACACATACAATGAACTCCCACACTGCCAAATATTGTAGACCATCAGTCCCCCAGGCCTGGACTGTCTCAGACATTTTATGCCTAAAATCTTGCCACAAACTTCTTCCTTGAAAATCAAAATCTGTTTAACGCAGAGTCCCACAAAGTCCTGATTAGCAGGTTGGAGGTTTTGCACATTAATGAAGTTTAATGAAAATTGCTACACATTTTGTTATGATTTTTTAATGCTGTAAAGACGTACTTCAAACCACCTTTAAGAGGGTGTTAATTCTCACCATTTTCCTCTACATGACCTGACCAAAACTGGTCAGGAAGTCTTAGAAAAATATGTCCAAAAAAAACTTGACTGACTTGATGCTGAATCAAAGTTCACCGAGATATGACCTAAAGTCAAACACTGTGATGGCAAACACTTTTCCTCCCACTGCTGCTGCTAATCTCATAAAATCTCACTCCATCTCTGTCCTTTTATCTCTCTTCCACCACTTTGCCTTGAGCCAACATTTCTTTTATCTGCAAAGGTGGCAGCAATCCTGAGATTGTCACAAGTTAATTAAAACTTTACAGCATCATTTTGTAGAGGAATGCAGCAGCATTGTTATGATTTCAGTCCCAGTACCAGGGGATTAATGTTAGTTGTTGATGTGTCTTCCAACTTCTTGTTTGTTGTGTAGGAGTCGTATTAAGAAGTGAGAGGTAACAGCAGAATGCATTACAAACAAACACACATAAATAAAGTATATCAGGTAACATTCATCTATAAATACAACACACAGAGAGGTATTTTGGAGGAGCTGACAGAAGAAAAGAAAAAAAAAAAGAATAGAGCAGTGGATAAAACCCAAAAACACCAACAATGGGCAGGAGGGAGGAAAAGTGACGAAATGAGAGCAGCTTAAATCAGCCAATCCTCACTCCTCTTCTGCTCTATCATGTCCCAGATTTAACAAAGAACGGTTTAGGTTTCGCCCCAATTAACATGTAGGCAATTTAGCAGCGACAGAGGAAATTCTCATCAAGAATATTCAGTCAAGAACAGCAAACAGCTGTCAGCAGTTTGCACCCTCCAGCTCTACTTTCCATAATTGAGTCACTAATGTTGCTCTTTTCATCATAATACCATCACTCCTAATCCTTCCACCAGGAAGTTATGCTGCGTGCCTCCCTGCCGGCCAATCACACAACACAATTAGAGCAAAAACATCCGTGAAGTCATCAGCAGCTTGTAAAACAACGACTGAATGCCAAAAAATGTGTGGGGAAATTTGAGCGAGATGAATATGCATCGCAGCCATTCAACTGGGTGTGATCTGTCAAGATAGTCATCCCAGCTGTGGTGCTCCCAAAGCAATTTATTCGATGCCACACTATAACAAATGACACCGCTGCAGCCGTTGGAATGGAAAGAGAGAAATGGGCTTGCAAATAGTTCCAGTTTTATCTCCATTATAGCTTAATATTGCAGTATCATTGATGTGGAACACACACAGTCACACTGACACAAATGTGTTAGTGTGTCTGTGTGTGGCAAATGCACGTGTGCGTGGATGTGCACACGTGCATTTGCCAGGCCAAGGTTTCCACTTTAACCACATAATTAATGGTCTGTTAAATTGAAGACATTAAAAAGGTGAACAGTTGTAAAAAAAAGGGGGCCACCAGGGACAAAGAGGAGATTGGTTTTACACAAACACACATATTATTATAAGCAAGCATGCACACAGTGAAATTTGGGAGAAGGTCAAAAAAAGAACAGTGAGGTCACCACCTTTTTTCAATTCGCACACATCCTGGCACGGGAGTCCAAACCGCTCTGCTGAGACTGTAGCATTTTAGGTTAGTTGATCTTTGCAGTTAGGTTAAAGGCTATATATTTAAGCAGAGCTATCTTTAGAGTGGCAGATGTCTTGAGAGCAGGATGTGTTCTGAGCCCCATGTTCTTTGCTGGCCAACCCCCCTCCAGAGATCGTCTACCAGCACTCATCTCTCTTCCCAGCACGCTAGCTCAGATTTGCATCATACATTCCCGTGCCTCTTTTTGACAAGCTGTTTTTTTATTACCTGGAGGCTCGTCGGAGCATCATCTTGTGTACGTAAAGGTTTCCGTGGTAACAGATAGAGGGTGGGAGAGGAAAGAGAATGAAAGAGATTGGAAATGGAAAGCAAGACATCAGGTCTCTGGGGTCATGCTCATAATTGGCCCAGGAGTGAGAGGTTGAGACACCACCCACCCACCCCCCACTTTTCTCTCCAGCTTTCTATCCGTCTCTCCCCAAACACAACAGTGGCTCTGGGCCCGTTGATAAATCAGATGGTAATCAATAATTCAAACATATTCCAACCTGCGATCCCAGCAGGGGGAGAAGAGGATGGGTGGAGGGGTGGAGCAAATACAAAAAGGGAAAAGGAGACACACACACACAGCCACAAAGGGTGCGCGTTAAAGACAAAGAACGAACGTTCATTAGACATTCAAGCAGCACTTCCAGGTTGAATTAAGCACTCAGGTGAGATGATGACACACAGGATCTGCAAAAGTTGTAGACGCGACTGTGAATTTATTCTGGAGTCACCTTGCCCTGTGACACAATTTTAAATCAACTTTTTTTTGGCAGGGTAAGCACTTGCAGCTAAGACCAGTCCTGACCTGACGGGGTGTGCTCTCTGTCGATGAGGGCTGTTCAGGCATAGCAATCAACACAGCCTGGGTCAAGACCACAATCAAGACTGAACACCAGGGGTCCATTTGACAGCACAAGTACAACTCAAACACACACACACACAACACCTAATTATGGTAACCTGCATGACCTTCAAAAAGTAAAGAAGCAGGAACTGGACGCAATGTGAGGCAAGGTTAAGACCTTCATTTCTGAAATCTATTGGAGCTTCTATGGCTCACAATCACACACTATTTGAACATCCTGCCTTCCATTTCTGACACATCCTAGAAAAGACAACAAAAAGACCAGCGCGCAAACTCCCCTGATCATATATATTCCTGTCTTCATCTTCCGAACAGCAACTTTTTAGCATTGCTTAAAATTCAACCAGGCTCAGCTACTGAACCTCTTTATCTAGTAGCTCTGCTGAGACATTTTCCTTGGAGCAATACATGGTATTCCAATCTAGGACATAACTGTGTATTTTTATAGGTATCTCTTTAAAATTCTGAACAAAACCACCTCACATGGGGTATGTATTGAGACAGAAGCTTACACAGGGTGTCTATTATGTAGGCAGTTCTTCGATGCGGCATAGGACACATTAGTGTTCACACTGTTAAAACAAAGTGGCAACACGCAGCACCTCTGAATGTTGTCTCAGCCAATCAGATCTCACCGTGTCCTCAATGTGTCGTAGGTGCATTCACACCTGTACCTGCTGTCCACTCAGACATAGATTAATGGCATGTGTGAACAGGTCTTTTATAATCTCTATGTTAAAAATGATTAGTTTTACAAGTACACAGTTACCTCAGCCAACACATGCACTGCTGTTGGTATTCATTGTTGGTACTCTTCTCTGTAGAGTGCTGTGTCTAACACACACAGACACATTTTCTTTCTGCACGGATAATTCAGATAGGGGTGCTATCTTAGTTTGCCGCCATCTGTGCAAGCCAAAGCAAATAGTAAAAAAAAAAAATGTGTTTGTGTCTACAATGATATGAATCACAGTCCAGAGAAGCTTTATGAAAACTTAATAGCAGGCCCAGTGAGGCAAAGACAAAGAGAACGAAACAGAGTGATAAAAGAGCTGTGACCGTCCGCTTTATTCCTGCTGGCCTATCTCCTCCATCAACCAGGCAGTGCCAAGGAAATACAGTTCATTATCATTGATCACACTCAACACCAGCTTTGTACAGGCACACTAAAGCAGTTACACACATACAACGAACAAAACAAGCTACCTCCAACAGATGTCTGGAGCATCTGTAACTGGAAAAATTGAAATATTAAAGCTCTTGCCAAGAATAGCCTTCATATTTCACTAGTTACCAGGTTTTGATATATCACCTCCCCTGAGAACTGGCAAGGCACACAAAGGCTATATAGTAACAGTAACCCCTCACAGCATGGTCTGCAGGTCTGATGGTGTTTTATCGCCATCGATACAATTTGCTGCAGCTGCAGTAATTATTCTTAATTACAGCTGTGTGATGCATTAATATCAAAGCCATGGGCCAAGGCCTTGTGTGTGCAGGAGAAACAGTATGTTGATAGACATCCAGCATCTCTAACCTCATGAATATTCAACAGGAAATTTGAATGTTAGTGCTTCTGTAAAGCAAATGAGTTAGCAGTCAAAACTCAGCAAAAAAAATAAATAAAAAAAACAGCTAAAATCTGCAGCAATATGAAGGAGGCGACGTGATGCCAGCCAAGGGATAATGTGTAATGTGAATTTAAAGATAACACTCTTCTGGAGGAGTCGCCCTGCTTTTCTGCTTAAACTTCTTCTTGGAAGCACTTTACTTGAACTCATGCCTTTTCTCCGAACCCTTCACTACAAAGTATATTCTGTAGATATATCATCAAAAGAGTAGAAGAAAAAAGTGGGCAGTGTGATGCAAGATATTACACACACAGCCACATAATGCTTGTGGGTCTATTTTTAAGGGTGAAGATGAGGTAAAACTTGCAGACTGCAATGAAAGAACTCTGTCCCACATAGACACTATTCAAACCGGTCAATGTGACAATGCAGACACATTTTCACTTTTCATGTCATCAAATGAAAACCCTTCCAGCCTTTCTGTAAGAAATCTTGACCCAATACTAGACCTACTAACCTATAACTCTCAGTCCAGAATGCACAGCTGTGACTGTGGGTGTGTCCGAGTGTGAAAACGGGTGCATGAAATAGTGCCTGAGAGTCTGTGAGCCTGCATCCGTCAGCCGACACGGTTATGGCCGAGCATTTTCAGGGTCAATGTTCAGTTCTGAGCTCATTACCCTTGGTCAGTGCGATTATGTGTGCGAGTGTGTGTGTGTGTGTGTGTGCACGTGTCTGAGTGCTCTCCTGAAAAACCACCATGACCACTGAAGAGGTCTCCTCCATCTATCAGCTACCGTCCACAATCTACTCTGTTAAGGACAACGTCCTCATCGTGGCCAGTCACTGACATTCACAATTTGTCTAGACTGGCTCCCATGTCTGGCCAATGAAAAACCCTTCAACACCAGGTCAGCTTTAGGTCAACACCTCAAACAACCAGCCCGTTGAGACAAAAAATGAGCTTGCCTGTGTCTCAGAGTACAAACAAATCATTACACAGACAGGGCTTCCTGCCAACGTTGGCTATTCTCTGGGGCTGATTGGGGTTCTGACAACCATCCAGCCCCACTGTCTGGAATAGTTAGGCTGCAAAAGGGAAGAGGGAACAGAGGCGTTTCGATCAATACAGGCTCATTATCTGTTGCCTTCTGTCCCAGTGAGATGAGTCCCACCGCACGGCCTGTTGATGAGGAAAGCGCACCACAATTCAATTAGGGGATGGCCGAGATGCCAGAAGAGGTTTGATCAAAGCACTCTGCCTGGCTAATTAGCACACACAGTGGTTCACAGGGGCTATTTTTACATCTGAGGAGCAGAGTATGTTGTTTTGTTAATGGTAGTTTTACCCCGTAATGGACTGGGAATAACCTGGCTCATTGTCAATGCATAGGTTTCAGCCAAGAGAGAGAGAGAGAGTGGGGGGGTGTCCCTTGTGCTGCTCTACACACACATGTCCACATGTATATTCATGCGTACATGCACACACACAACCTGGTGACCTTCTGAAAGGTCACGCAGGGTTTAATGCAACCCCTCTTTGCAGGTTAAATTGTGCACATGTGTGTGTGTGTTTCCACACAGGAAATAGTGCCAGGGGAAAATAAAGCTGTTTCAAAAAGTCTTCAGGGACTTTTTAAGGTAGCCAGCTGACAGCTTTATAAACCTTATAACAAATGGTCAACCTCCTTCTCTCTAATGAGGCAAAATGTTCAAAGTCTGCGAAGGGAAAACAGGTGTGTGGCTCAAGGTGGGTTCATAGCCCAAGTATCTATGTTTGTGGGTGTGTGTCAACAGGGAGTGGCTCATAATTTTAATAAGGCAGATACACTTGTACCTGACAGATAAACAGGTGTTACCCACAAATACACAGAAGCACTCTATTAGTTTTGAAGATGAAGTGGGGAAAGAATAGCAGGAGGCCGGAGGCAGTTAGAGTCATTCAAATCAGGGGGAAAAACAGAGCTAAAACAAGAGCCCGTTTAATCTTTTTTCTCTGTGAACATTTCAACTCTGGCTTATTGTAAATCTAGATTAGCAGCCTCTGGTATTTCTGAGTGTAGAAACATGTACAGTGATATAGAAACTTCTTTAACAGAACAATTATGGTTGATAGTGGGGGGAATCTCTCATGTATCATGACAATAGCCCACAACTTTCCCATCTGACTCTTTGACTGGAAAAAGAAGATGTCATTGCTCCCTTGAGCTGTTAAAAGTGGCATTTACTATACTTGGGGGCTTACGATGTGAGCAAGCTCAGTTTTAATACCACCATAAATAACATTGTCACAGCCTGTCAAGTAAACTCCACTCTGGGGTTGTGGTAAAGGCAAGCTGGCCTGTGAGTTGACTGGAAGCATCATGTGAGACTGCACAGTTACCATCAGTAAATGTCACACAGCACACACTTGACTGATCAGAAATCCCTGTTTTTTGTGGATCAACACACCGAGATACAGCTGACAAATGTCCTAAAACTTGAGGCAGCGGATACAAATGTGTGCCATCACAGAGCTGTAAGGTCGCAGCCAAGTCTCTTCTTAATGGTGCCGTCGCTCATTCACAAGACAACAAAGTGCAGACATTCACAGAGCATGCCTGTGTTGTGCGATCAGAATTGCCTCAATTGCCTAGTGCTGCACATTCCATGGTGCCAACTTGTCCTTTCATAGCACTGTGACTTCCTCCACTGCCCTGAACAGGTTGTGTGTCCAACTGAGCACACCCAAACTCCATTGTTAACAGTACTCACAGTACTCTGGTGCACATGTGGCAGAATATTATACATACATACATTGATATCAGGTTGTGTTTAAAGCCATGTTATCTGTATCATCTAACATAGAGGTCAGCTATGCATCTTGGTGACCTCAGATGGTTCTCAGTTCGAATGAATAATGATTCATTAACATATTCTGAAGCCTGAATCTATGCACTTTCATCAGGCACCACACAGCTACCCCAGTACTGTCACTGTGCTTCAGCCTGGTGCTGAGTGTAGTGACTTCTTTATACCACAAACATCTCACTGTGTGTTCTCTGTTGACTAAAAGCAACAGTGCCACTTACTGAAGCTACTAAACAATAAAAACACTGCAGTGTAATCTAATTTCAAGCTAGATTTATAAACATTAACAGAAGGAAACAGCATGAAAACATGGAGTTTGTACAGGTTACTTAGTGAGTCTATTAGTTTTTAACGTGTTCTGTTGGCTGTGTTCAACATGTGATACTCAAACAGAGCAGAGTCCTGCCAAGTTAAACCTGACATTTAACTTATAAAATGAAATTAAAGTTAACAGCCGGCTGTTTTCTTGTACTGTTGGAACTTGTAGACGTATGGGTCAACTCACCAACTGTAAAGTGCAGATAAAGATGAGAGTGCATCGTCCGCTGCAGCAGCCCATTGTGTCAGCGGTGAAAACACGCAGACTCCGAGAAAAAAAAGACTTCCTAAGTAACGAGTCTGAGGAGCTTTCAGTGTGCCAAACCAGACTCAGTCCTGATCCAAGCACACAGTCCCATTCTCCTTCTCTTCTGCTCCGGTTTTCTCTTACGTTGACCCCCCAAAAACAGCGGCTGGGTCGCTCTCGCTGGTCTGTGGGTGTGTTGTGTTTGCTCCAGCCGGCCGGTCGCACTTGAGGTGACTGGTTGGGAGGATGGTTGCGAGCCGGTGTGTAGAGGAGGAGGAGGAGGAGGAGGGTGGGAGGTGGCCGTGGTGGTAGTTGTAGTCAATCGGGGCTGAGATTGGGTTGACTGAGAGGGCGTCGACGGGTCTGTGTCTGAGGTGTGGCGGTTTACAAATTACGCGCATCTTAATTGAAAGGCTCGAACTGTTTATTTACTTAATTAGTTTATTAGGTTTTATTGGAATACTCAATATATTAAGCACATTTAAAATGAGACATGTCAATTAGATTACAGATTGTTCAGCTAATTTGGGCATACCTTTGTTTGGAATTATTTAAGATTCGTGGTGGTGTTTGTAAGCAGTTAAATTTAGCGTGTCGTGGTGTGATTTAAGGCTTCTGGTGCGCACGGATGCGTTTAATTGCAGAGACCCTGGGTGAAGTTAGCGCTGGACTCAAGGCGCCATCTTGTGACTGAATGCTGACACACACTCTTGCAATCTTTACAAAAGAAACCCAGCATCATTTAAGATGGAAACACTTTATGCATTTCCTGCATATAAATAAATAGAAATCATGAAACATCATGTAGGAAATTTGGAAAAAGTCTCGATTAGATGATGATCAATGATTATTATAATTACCAATGTATCCCTTTCTTATGTAAACCAATAAATGCAGTTACTTGTGTTGATCATTTACTTGCACAGTATACTTCATTAGACAGCTTTAGAATGTGGTGTATTGTGTACCCTTGTTTCCGGGTAACTTTGGTTCCTATGCCATTGTTTACAGCGGGACAGTGATAACTGGGACAGACATGGGAAGAGTGTGGGTTGTGGGGTGTGTGGCTAAAGACTGCAAAGCCTCATTCAAAGACTGTGTCACCCACAGTCCTGTAAATAAAGAGATCACGCATCTTCCAGTCTAATTCACTTTCTGTGCACTTTCACCCCTCTCCTGTCCAAAATCATCTAGCCCTGTCTCCTCTTTGTCCACACAAGCCTTTTGTTTGGACCTCCCTGCGCCTTCTGGGCATCCACTGGTCGGTCTGATTTATAATAGAAAAGATCTTAAAAGCAAGTCAGTCACCCTCCTCTTCCTCCTCCTCCTCTCTGGGAGAGGCAGGTCCCACCTCTCTCCTCACTAGCTTGATAAATCTTTTACGCGTCTGCGGGCTGAGTGAGAGAAAGCTTCACATCTCATTTCATCACACACACTCTTCCACGTTTCTCCTTTAAAGTTCCACGTCCCACGCCGCCCTGCCCACCTGCACATAGCCGGCCCTAGAGGAGCTTCTCCAACCCCCCCAGCATCGCCAAAAATAACCTCGCTGTATTTGTGGGAGCATCCGAATACGCACGAACTGGACATTATAAGATGATTCCAGCTGCATCTGTCTCCACTTTGTTGCTGTCATATTATGTAATCTGTGTAAAATCAAGTGCAGTGTTAACTTTGAAACATTATATTTGTTGATGCAACAATATAACTTTTGTCTGGTGTTTTTAAAAGGTCAGGTCAAACTCTCCATGCGTAACATAAGATATTGAAATTTTAGTGTCTTTGCAAATGTCTTGGCTCTACAACCTGAATTTGTAAAGGCTTGGTTGGCAGCAGATGTAACGTGTAGTTTGAAGAGTGTTTTATTGTGTGCATTCAGGTGGTATTAACTGTCTTGTCTGTCATGTGTTACTGTTACACATTAAGCCAGTAACAGCATGAGCTACTAGAAGACGTCAGTCCTGCCCTTCTTGCATGCATGAAGCTCACTCATTCACAGCTGCATTTCTTATGAGAACATGCTTTCTGAATGTGTGTCATAAGGATGTGTGTGTGACTGAGAGAGGAAAGCTGAAATAAGGTCACTGTTATAGATCTATAAGAAGGCTTGATGGACATTCTCCTTGTGTTCTCCTTATCTACTCACTCTTTCCATGTATGTGTGTGTATGTGTGTGTGTCTGTCCACAGACTTCTTTAATGACAAGTGTGGCCCTACGGGGCCACTGTTTTCCACAAAGACACTAATGTGAAGTGACAGGACAGCCAGTGGTGAGCTGCTGCTCTTAGGGGACCTGCATTGTGGAGGAGACCCAAGAGTCTGGCTCATGGTGGACAACAATAGAAAAAAAGAGCCCAAAAGGACATGGCGCTTTTCTCTTATTTGAAAGCATCTTAGGCTGTCGCTTCTAGTTGCCACTCTCTTTTTTCCACCTCTGTTTATCTTCTCACACATTTTGGCGCTCCAAACACACACGTCCTCTTGCACACACACACACACACACACTATAGAGAAGCCTGTTATCACGCAGCTAAATCATCATTTCTGAGGCAGAGACATGAGCGCAAATCTGATTCTATCAGTTCTCATACAGCCTAAATGACATCTTTATTTCTCAAGTTATGATTTACAACTGATTTACTATTTTTTATGTACTGAACAGCACAGAATAATATGCATTTGGTGTAACTAAAATCTGCTTTATATAACAATGTAACGTTAAATCAGAAGCATTCATGAGCAAATGAGCTGCTGCCTTCAACACCCTGCAAACTGTAGCCACCCCTGGCTGTCTGACAAGCATATGAACACTTTCTTTATTTAGGCCCATGCTCATAAAAGTTTAACGCCACACATGTGCCCTCAGAAGCAGACTCTCATCTGTTTTTTTTTCCGTCACTGTTTTTGTTCTAAAGAAAGTTCCAGACTCAATGAAGAATAAATACAGAGGCTATTATGAGGAGCATGTCAATAATTTATAATGGGATTATGCTGTAGAGAAGAAACACTGTCCCCACAATCGCTTTGGAGCAGTTTGTGTCATTCTTCAAGGTGGACGCTAGGGGGCACATTCTGAGAGCGCGGATTAATTGAATGGTTGACTTCACTGCTGCGTCAATTTAGACACAAGCCGGAAAACACAATGAAATTCCTTCAAAATAAAACCAATACCAATAGAAACACTGTGGGGCTCAAGATCAGTCAGTGAGCAAGGTCGAAATAACGTGTAAAATTATTTAATACTTCTTTTAAAAGAAACAATAATAAATATTACACATTATTACAAATGAATAGGGCGTATAAAATAAATATATTGCTATACAATACCTCTCATTAGCATAAGATTACATGTATCTATTTTGAGGAGCTGAGCTAGATAATGTTAAGGCCTCTCAGTTGTGTGGTACCAATATTAATTCAATAACTAGAAAACAAACACACATCTGACAAATACAAATGTTAAATTTAAATATTACAACAAGGATATCTTTACTAGAATGCATAAGGATTCAAACAGGCCTAGCATACGGTAATCTGATGTGGGATGTTAGTGGGCTGTAACCCATGTTTGTAGAATGTTCCCATTTTTTTTGTTTGTTTGTTTTGTTTTTCTTTTGAGTTAGAGAGCACCTTTCTTTATTCCTTTTAATTTTTGAGTACATTTTGGCTGACATGTAATTGAGGGTTGGTTTGGTCAACAAAAACAGGGATTTGTACCTATAAATATCTGTGTTTTTAATAGTCTTAAATGGCAGTTTTGCAAAATTAAAGCTTTAAAATTCATATTATATTACATTAATGAATTTCTCCAATCTAGTTTTTTAATTATTTGAATTATCTTCAGTACGTTAATGCTTTATTTTGAAAGGTTTTACAGGAAGTCAGCATTGTAGTTCTGTCTGTCTTGAGAGCGGTTTCAGTCACATGGTGCTGCTTTAACAGAGAGCTGATGGAGCCAGATGAAAAAGGCAGGAGGCGAGCCCCTCCGGTTGCGCGTCAGCACCCCCTCAAATAGGAATCCGCTTCTGTCACTTCTGCGCTGCCCGCTGAGAGACGGACCGCAGCATCCCCTGAAACAGCAATTACAGGTGAAATTCATTTGGCATGCAGTGTATTTTTTATTTTTTACATGTGATGCCAAAGACGAAGAGTAAGGGAAGGCTGTGAGGAGGCTGGAGCGTTGCGAAGAATGATAGTGAGGATCAAGGCGCGCTGTCCCAGGAGAACTCATCTGAAGAGCTGGCCGTGAGAGACCGGGATGCTCCTCTAACACGCCGGGGACGGGTGAGTACCGTGCATCCGCTCTCTGCCTCTTACATTGTGCTTCCACTTTACCGTCATCTGGGGCAGTTGTAGGAATCTCTGAAGGCAGGTCCCTCTCTATCGCCGGTGAATTACGGCGTATAGCCTACTACTCGATCCCACCTGTCTGATCAATCATTCATGCTCATAGGAGTAACAGTGCGCATAGGTTGAGCCACCCTTATGTAAAAGTTGCCTCGTTAATTTGGAGACGACGCGCTTTCAGGCTTAATGTATGCACGCATCAAGGTTTAATATCATGCAGTGCATTACGGTGGGTGACTGGGAGGTCGATCATGTCCCTTTAAAGTTTGTGATTAGAGTGAACATGTGTTGCACAGCGCGGCCACAGTGTCAGTGGAAGGCTAATTAATAAATCCTTTGTACGGGGCTCTCCTATCGGAGCCACTCATCATTAATCCACTGATGGCCCAGAGGGCGTGGGTTGCTGTATACGTGATGATAAGAGGAAGACACCAGCATTACTTACACATTATAATATTGATTAATTATGGTTAGGTGCACATGAAGGGATGCAACAGAAATTGAGGCATTATTACACACTGACAAAATAAGAGTTCTCTGTGTTAGGAGACATTATTGACTCAAATTAAGGGTCTCTAAGGACGTGGTTGCTAAGTGACGTAGAGCACAGCGTTAATCCTTGCCCCATCTACATATGTGAATCCGTCTGTAATGACTTTCTCACCTGTAATAAGAGTGAAATGCTGGCTGCTGCTGCTAGATGTGTGGGTGTGGGTGTGAGTAGAACTTCTACAGCAGGCTCAGTGCATGTAGATGAATGAAGTCCACTTACTATGCAGCAAGGGTTCCCATCTCCAATGTGTGTGTGTGTGTATTTCACCTCATTACACTCATTGTGTTGACTTAAGCAGGAGGGTCACCCCTGAGGCCCGTTCTCCTGCTTTATTGAGGAGTGATGCCCTGAATTACACCACACTCCTGCTGATGACAGAAGAGGGGGAGACGTTTCAGCTGACGTGTTAGGTTCATGTCTGATGTTTTGACGGATGATGTATATTTCCTGGTTAAGATGTGGCCGTTCATTACGCAAGCAGTCCCCCACTAGCTACAAGTGTGTTTTGTTGAGAGGTGCTTAACTCTTGGATCTGGTGTATTTGAAATTTGTGATAAAGATCCGACTCTGGTCTGAGTCCCGGACAATTATGTATTTGCAGCCAGCCCACGCACACACTTTGTGCAGGAGTTCCTTTATTCTTGGTTGTTCAACAAACTGCCAAAAAAACAAACTCTTTTTCTCCCTTACACCCTGTGTGTTGCATTTCTCCTGAGGCATTCTCAATACTCTCCCTGTGTATGTATTAAACATCAAGCATGTCGAACGGCAAGCACGGGGCTGAGCACTTTAAGGCAGAGTCAGCCTTCTGTCGAGGGTGACAGAACAGTCAGATGGTCCCCACAGGGCAGAGAACAATTCCTGCTGCTGATGCACCCAAGGCGACAGGACTGGAGCACTGCTTCCTCCTCCCTCCCTCCCCTCTCATCCAGCCTCCATACCATCATCCCTTCCTCATAGAAATGAGAAACACTCTCTCTCTCTCTCTCTCTCTCTCACACACACACACACCTGCACCGCAGTGTCTGTGCTCTCCTTTTCATTTCCTATGCACTTGTGCATACACATATGACACACTTGCGCTCTCTTTTATAAACACATGTGCAGACATGTGCCTGAGGTATAATATTTATGAGAGGCTGCTCAGGCTATAAATATAACCTGCTCTTACACATAGCATCACTATGTGTCCATATGCACATTAGCATACCTTCTTATAAATAACCAGGGTGTTCTCCACCATCAGTTTTGTATACATCATCATTGTATACAAAACCGATCAAAGAAAAAAGTACAAAACTAGTCACATTTGGACATAAGGTTGACTGATAACTCTCCTACATTCACACCTTTAGTCACAGAGCTTACAGAGCTCATCTTTGCCAGCAACTTGGATCTCCAGGAAGTGATGCATGGCAGTGATGACATCATCATCATTTTCAACTGACAACAGTCAAGCTTCTTCTTCATCTTGGAGAAAATAGACAAATATACATGGGGTGGGTGCTGGACAACTTCAAACCCACGTGTCTGAATGGCAGCCATCGCTGCTGTGGACTTGTGGGCTGCATCGTTCTCCTGGTGGAGGAGCACTCCTCCTCTCAGCTTCCCACACTGGATCTTCTTGAATTTCTTCCATAGCTGTCTCAAGAGATCAGCTTAGTAGAGCCTGAAGTCCATCAACAGCTCTTCCTTTTTTATCTCAGAAAGTGGTGGGACTCAGAGGTTTAGGTCTTTTGTCTTTTTAGAGGTGCACTCTGCTTAAAACCCAAACAGTTAGGCGGCCAAAGGTTATAAACTTTCCACACAACCGTTCAGAGGGTTGAACTGCAGGTTTATGCCGAGCTCATCTCTTAGCCTTAGGCTACAGACTTATCAGTCACCCTTACACTTTGAGACTGTAATGCAACGACACATATATTATTTACATCAGATAAACTATGGAAGCCCAGACCGCATATATTAAAAGTGTTTGAAGCATTGTGACGTACACAGAGACAGTAACACGCTCTCATTGCACCGCATGCACAGTGTGGGAGAGATTGTGCAACACAAGGTGAGGCTGCTGCAACACCTTGTGTCCGTATTTGAAAGGAAAGTGCGAAAATTCGGCAATTGGTAATAAGAAAAACAATCAAAATAGTTTATTTAATTGGAAAATCAGTTTATAGTTCAACTCATTGAATAAATATAATCATTTAATTAATTTGTTTATCATTTTTGTTATTCTTTCCATGATGACAGGTGGGGCTCTGCCTCCTCTGCCTCTCCTGAAACCATGTAACTCTTCTATAGAGTGTATATTATGGGTGACTGAGACTTGCAGTGCATGAAGAACATCATGATAGTGAGGTATTCATAGTATTTCACTTTCACTTCCTTAATGTACAACCCTGATAAAATGTAGTAAAATAATCAGACAAGTCATCTTGCTATGTTGCCCTTAAATGATCTGTGGTCAGATTTAAATTCCTTCTTTGAGAATTTTACATAGCAAAAAAAAAAATACCACTAAATAGTTTTGTTTCCAAAAGGCTGCAAGCCATCAGAATTGAATCAGCCTCTCACACAATCACCCTCCATACTAACTTATAATTCTCACAAACATAATTACGGTCTTTTCCACACTGGCTACATGCACGTTAGACATATTTCCAGTCTCAGACAGAAATGTAATTCTTTGTCATGTCAACTATGCTTCTATCCCATATAATACAGAGAGTGCATGGTGCTGTGTCTGTGAGTTAAAATGATAGTGTTTAGAAGAGTGCCTCACAGTTATTGAGGGTTTTGAAAATGTCAGTTATTGTCTGTGTCCTTTGGTTGTTTTTAAAAGGTGCAAAAGTGTGATGTGAGCTTTACAGATCACAGCGTAAATGGTCCGTGAAGTTCTCCAAGTGTGTATGGGCACATGCATGTGTGCATGTTAGCTGTGTGCATAATAGCTGAGGGATCAGGGGGGCTGCAGATTGGCCAGTCAGCCAGACAGATGTGCCCTAGCCTGGACTTGGAGTGCAGCAGGGCTTCAAACTGGCCTGCCACCCAGCATTAGTGCCATGGATCTGTGACCAAACTGCTTTAGGCACCAAACCCTCTGCATAAAATGCTCTCAATTATTAATTCTGCTGGAAAGACAAAGAAGGAAAGAAAGAAAGGATGTTAACAAAGAAAGTTTTGAGTAGTTGTGATTTCCCCTTCTGTGCATGCAGTGATAAGCTGTAAATAAAGAATCACACTATTTACTGTGTCACACATCCGGAGTTTAGCAATCCACACATTAAAAAAAAACAATTCTGCAGAATCCTTCTGACTAATTGTTGAGTACATGGGAAGTTTAGCATCCTCTGTATGCAATAAATACATTTCAGAGTCAGCACGGATGGCAAGAGCTCGCCATTAGTGTAATTCACGAATATTGATTCATGTCTCAGCTGCATTACTGCATAATGTCCCTGAACACAGCCAAACAAGAGCACACACACAATAAATGGCAATGATTTACATAGTTATGCTGCTAGTAACTCCACAGAAGGTATATTTGTGATACAGTCATAACACACGAACGTGATATGATGCGACTGTTCTGAGCTGCGCAGCTTTATTAATGCATGGTAATGTCTGCGGCTGCCATTTTGCAGCTAATAATGTGAAGACAATATTATCTTGTGAAGCTTGAGGACATCTTCTAATAATCATTCACAATACATATTGTTTTGTGTTACAAGTGTATTTTTACTTTATAACTTACAGAGTGTGATGTTTGAATATGAAAGTGTTTTAAAATATCCATGTGTGTGCACCTCTTCAGTCATTTATCTCTGCCACTGTTACACTCTTTCTCTTTTGAAGCCAGTCTCGGTGCCAATCTGAGAGCTAAGCCTCAGGTTTTCTGAGGGTATATGTGAAGGCGTTTCAAAAAATGTTTCTAATCATTCTACTTTTTGTGCCTCAACAAAAATGAAAGTGCAGGATGACATATTGCTCAATTTGTACGTTGTACACAAAAAGTTTATTGTTAAGTTTTATTACAGTTGCAGCTTGGAAAGTGAATTAAAGTGCATTTTGTGCATTTTGATGGAGATAGTTGTGGCCAGAGG
This sequence comes from Parambassis ranga, assembly GCF_900634625.1. Lineage (NCBI taxonomy): Eukaryota > Metazoa > Chordata > Actinopteri > Ambassidae > Parambassis > Parambassis ranga. Next base: position 6,431,925 of record NC_041028.1, on the reverse strand, counting down.
CATTATATTATCACATATTGAACACAGTAGCTTGACCTAATTGATCAGATGTTAGTGGACAAAGGTCACTGTGACCTCATGTCATGCCATTCTTATGAATACGATCATTATCTCTGGAAGATCTTGAAGAAATTCAAATTTAGCACAAAGATCTGAACTGATTTCTTAAGAGTAGGGCCACTTGGACCTCAGAAAACATGTTTTTGCCCACAAACATTTCAGGATATTTCAGTTTGAGCTCTTTTTGCAGTGCGCTGAGCTCTCGAGGAGAATGGCCAATATAACGAGTCAAAAAAGCAATTTCAGATGGATGTAATGACGATGGTAAATTTATTATTCTTAAACCTCTTATTGTATTTGTAATGTTAAGTGTGTAGTGTGCAAAGTTTAAGTAGAAGTTCTTGTTGGCCTGAGGATCTTTGACCTTGCTTAACCCTTTTCTCCACTCTGAATGCACAAATCTGCCACTGAGCTGTTCTGTGTTTAGAGACTTATTTAAAAAAAAAAAGCCTTACAGCTCCTGATAAAAAAGGAGATAGTTTTGTTTTTCATCGGTAAAGTTTGTCACTTCCTGTGGGTGGAGAAGTGTTTATACCAACAACAGTTTAATGTGCGCAAACAGGCGATCTTCTGGGTCTCATTAGCGGGTATGGGGATGCTCCTCTCTGACACTCCTTCTTTGTGTCTGTGCTATTAGATCGACATACTATAACATTTAGAAATGCCTGCTCTGGCTTTTTTTTAAAGGGGAAGTGTTGCATAACCACTTACTTATGTGCTGAGCTTTAAACCAGTGATTTGCTGGATGGGTGTGTTTCTTGAGATATCACTTGTCTGTCTCCTACAATCATGCAACAAACACGCATGCACTGCCTCTACTGCATCAGCACATTGAGATAATTCAATGATGTCATCATGTGCTAGAGTTGGATTAGAGTATGAACATCCTTTTGTCACCTCACAGACAAGGGCAGAATTATATAAAATGTGGGCTATAATTGATCCTGCTACCTTGGTAAATGTTAAATTGTCCTGATCTATGTGTTGGGCATGAATGTGTGCTATTATATGGTGATGAATTGATTATCAGTCACATACCAGGACTGAGCAGAGCAGACGGGGAATGTGGTGCATTTATGCAGCATGTGTTTGTGTGTGTTTCTGCACCTTCCTCAGCCATTTGTTTGTGCATATATATATATATTTACAGCCTTATTCGTAGCCCGATTGTTGCATTAATTTGTGCTATAAATGTCTCTTCCTGTTAAAAACGAAAAAGCGTGCACTGCACGGGGGCGACTTCACCTTTGCAACAGTAGCTGTTTATCGATTCTACTGACAGTTGCACAGGTGTTGCCGATGGAAGATCAGCCTCTGCACTTAAAGAACACGGTGACAGCGGGGAGTTCATGCTGACTGGTCTGTTTATTTATTCATTAAGAGTTTGCACCTCAGCTCTGCCTCAGAGGACTGGTTTCACCTGTTTCACCTCCTGAGGTTTGAGATAGCGGTAAATTTGGTATCAGATCTGTCTTCGGTGAGCAGGAGTGCACAGTAGCATTCACACAGATACGCTAGTCCTTGGCTTCTATATGAATGAGTGAGATTGTGGGGACAGTGAGAGCTAGAGGAAGAATGAAGGGTGGAGTCGAGGGCTCCGGGGACCATGGAAAGACAGATCCTATATTGATTGGTTTAGTAAGAGAATCCCCCAGCTTTTAGTGGTGCTGCTTAATAAGAGTGGCTTGTGGAAGGAGAGATCACATCATCTGAACTCCACTCCAAAAGCTGCCTTTTGGCTTCAAAATGAAGTTTACAGCAAAATAAAAACATAAACAAGTGATAGCTAATCCATTTAAATTATGGTTTTTGGTTCTTGACAACTGCCAGAATTCAGAAATATCTTTTTTCACTAGTCCTAAAGGAGTAGTTTGAGTGTTCAAGAGGATAATGTTTATGATAAATAAAGTCTTGTCACAGTGTATGTGATCCACCCAAAACCAAAGCCCACACAGCCAAATGTGTGCACCTACCTTTCACATAGTACATAGCAGGATCACACAATATAAAAGCTTCGCATTGTGGAGCGAGTTTGTGAGCTTGTCGCAGCATGGATGGTGTGGTTTTTTTGCACTGATACTTTTTTGAGGCATGCACCTTATCTGTCTATCTTGGTGTAAAGTCAAGAGCCTGGCTTCACAGAAGAGCTATTTCAGGAGGCAGCAGATTGTGTTAAGCGAGGAAGTGAAGTGACACAACTGGGGTTAAGATTTCTTGGCGTCTGAAAACCTTGACAATGTCTTTATTTAGTGCGTTGCTCCCCTGACGCTGGCTTCACCTAGCTATGCTATCAGATAATAGTGTAGCTTGCGGAAGAATGGTGTAATTGTCTTTTTATGTTTTAATGTAAAATGACATTTGTAGTCATGGAGGCTGTTTTCTCTATATTTGGGTCATTTTAACTAGAAGGAAATGCACATTTTTGTCAATACTTTGTGTGTGTGTATTATTGAGAACAGGGCTGGAACTATTTTGGGCTGTTTTTGATGCTTTAATTTTATTATTTATGTATTCACCTCCACATGAAAGAAAACTGAAGTCCCTAGTGGTCTTATTCTCTCTCACACACTTTTCTTCTGTTTTCATGCAACACAAATCCATATTTATTAAGCAATTTTGCCACCATTTTTATCAACACTCATCACTAGTTTTTGCATGTTGCACAAAAGGGATCCATACACAGACAATACAATGTGTACGTGCATGTAGTTTGATGTGTTTGGACATGCTTGATAAAGGCACCTGCTGTTTGTTCGCTTCATTCACTCATCTGGTCGATAGTAAGCTGGGTCTGTCAGCGTGGTAGCTGTCATGAAATCTATGCTAACCCAATTAACCCAACCGTGCACTAACCCAATTAGCAGAACCCCTGCTCTATATTAACCCACCTCACACTGGTACACACATTCATCTTGCCAACATCAAAGATGCAAGGCCAGCAGGTCAGACAGAGAAATCATCCACTCTTTATCATTCGCATCTTCAATATTACAGTGATGTCATGATGATCTTTGTTCATTTTCTATATGATTAAGGAGTTTTTACTGTTATTTGCTGTGCAGTGGATTTATCTTTAAAACATTTTTATTTATTTTTCACCAAACTTTAATTTGATGGGATAGAAGAAGGAGGAGTTTTTTTCTGATAAAGGATAGGTCAAGGTCAGTCCACCTGTGCTGTATAAGGGGGTTCAGCTGAAATTACAGCTGAAAAGCTGCACATGCTCTGGACCAGCTTCTCCATTGCTAGGACTAGAGCTTCAGTTCAGTGGATTTAAAAAATAAATAAATTGGGGATGACATTTGTCCATCTGTGGGTTTTGATCATCACATGTTGGTGAGGTTCAAACTTTACAAACATGATCACCTTACTCATTTCTGATGACTGACCACTTAGTTTCGCTGTTTAAATATACAGGACAAAATAGCAAGTGAGGATTAAACCTAAATCTAAGAATATACAAACTGAATAGATGCTATATTATGTTAACAAATTTAATTTAGTGGCCTGATGTTGCTCTATGTGTTGTCAGATCGGGATAAAGTATATGGCTACGTGTGCATAAATAAATAATCAGTTAGTGTGATATATTATCTGTAAAGCTACTACTGGAATAATATAGAATCTCAATAAGGCTGGGTTTCTGTGTGTTTCAGTACATTTACTAAAGACAATAAACTATTTGTGAACTGATCATGGGAATCTTTCTGTCAATCAGAAGCAGCAAGTTGTAGTGAGCAGAGGTGTGAGACAGGAGCATCACATAGCGTGCAAGTCCAACCACAGTAAAAGGCCATTGTTAACATGACATAAGACAAAGATATTCCAACTAACAGTTATAAGGGTTTCAGCTCACATATCAATTTCAGCGCTGCAGTCGGCATTTCAGCTAGATAAAATTAGTCATCTGTGACTTTTCTACAGTGTCAGAGGCTGTGGGTAGTGTAAGAGATGAGCAGGCGTAGTAACTTGGCAGCAGCTGTGCCAGAGTGGAGGTGTAAGGTAGGTGGCCTTGGACAAGACATGTAAAGAAAGGCAGCATGACTCACCTAGAGAAGAGCCTGCATACTTCCATTGATGAGCAGGCCACAGAGTTCTCTCTCTCTCCTGTCTCCTCTCCATCTGTGTTGTTATGTAGTGTAGTTGGAGAGAATAGGAGAGTGATGGGAAACATGCATGTAGGTTAACGTTTCAGGATTCACCTGGGGTAATGGTTTTTCCGTAAGCCGCCATTGTTGAGACTGACCTGGCTTTTAAGACTGAATCAAATCGATGGCTTCTCCGTCTGAGGCTGGGAGGAGAAGGGGAGCCTCTCTCTGTCTGCACAGCTATGATAACACTGCTCAATGGGCACTAACCACCTTTCAAATGGAAATGGAGTATCCAGTGAATTAGACACAGTCATGTGGATGGTAGTACAGAGCTGTGAATGGGAGATGGTAGCACGACGGTTGAGGGTGTGTCATGCTCAGACTTTGTCATGCAGGAGCTCAGCTTTTTACTAAACACTTGAGGTTTATGCTGCAATTTTCTTTAGCCTTTGATTAAACACGCACCCCTAAAAACTGAAATTGTGTTGCATTGGAGGCTTGTAAGACTGAATGCAAGCTTGCAAGTGTGGAGGGTGACTCACCCAAAACCACGGGGGCGTGTGCTACAGACAGTATGCTAACTTACAGTACACTCATCACAGTGGCAGTTCGTTCCTTCCTGTGTCTACCCAATCTTTTTCTCTCTCTCCATATCTCTACTTACCACCTCCATCTCTCTCTCTCTCTCTCTCTCTGTGTTCCTCATTAGCTCTTCTGCAAACACACATGCACAACCAGTCTAAGGGGGTGGATTCATGAAGTGCTGACATAGAAAGTGTGTGCTGTGATCAGGTTGAGTACTGGCTCAATCCTGTAAAACCCCCAGGGAATAGTTTAAAATAAATCACTCATAGATACTGCCTGTCCTAAAGATTAAAGTGGAGGAAGTGTGTGTGCTTACGTATGTGTGTGTGTGCTTACGTGTGTGTGTGAAAGATCTCTCCAGATAAGACATTTAGGTTCGTCTGTGCGTCTCTGAATGTACTGACTGTAAACGCAGCCTTTGTGAGTGTTTCAGATAAAGGTGATGGGTGGGTGTGCTGTTGTTAATGGCTGCATGGAAGTGTTGACATGTGTAACTGCTCCAATTGGCTCGTCAGAGTTGTCCTCAGGGAAATAAGGGCAGCAGCACAGCAAGCAGAGGCTGCCACTGGTAAAGAGTTATGTGTCTGTCCTTTATGTGCGCTTGTTTTGAGTCAAAGCTTGCTATGTTGAGATGTGTGTAAGAAACGGGCAGATAAAACAATTCATGTTAATGTATATATGTGCATAAATCTCCACATGATTGTGATGTGCATGGAAATGTCTTTCTTTCCTTGTGTAATGGGCCTGTGCATATATACAGACGTAAGGTCTGCGTGTGCAGTGTTCAGGATGTCCAAGGACTTCATATGGTGTCAGTGGTGATAAATGGACTCTCAGAGCAGCACTCAGCAGCCGTTTGTAGACTCACAGCTGCAAGCACGGCCTGTACACTTCACTGTGTAAAGCTCTGTGGGCATCCTAACAATGTACCAATATGATGTTGTGGCCAGTTCACCTTATTCACATGTCTTTTAAAGTTTTTTATGTTAAAACGGTGAGGTATATAGGATGGGTTTATATCTATGATAGCCTGTCCTCAGATGCTCAGATGTGAATTACACCTGTGGTCAAGCCTTAACCTAGTTGATGTGTCAGAGGTTTAACTTAAACCTGCTGCAGTTTATTCAGGTTCAGGAGGCTGAAAAGGTTCAAACTGGAAACTGTAAGATGTCATGCAATATTAGTGCAATAGTATACATATTCTGGTTTTAAGATACAAACGTATTCTTAATGTGGTTTTATTGCTGGAAATATATCAGTCTCTTGCATCAGAAAATGTGTGCACAACATCACTTGTGTAATGTATGATATCTCACTTGAGGAACAGTGTGTAACAATGTAGTTTGATGTGTGGTTTTGACATCATGTTTCATTACTCTACTAGTTACTCATACGCACTCAACTGTTTTATTTTTGCATTTCGACAAGTTGTCATATCTGCCAATCTCACATCATCAGGTGTGTGGGTTGCCAACATCACAACCCATAACTATGGGCCAGTTCACATTGACTGCTCTGTAATTATGACTGGAAGGGGCTTAGCTGTGTTTGTTGTGAGTTTTACATGGTGGCTGGCTGGTTGATCTGTGCACTGCCAAAATATCCCAGTTTGTATGGCCTGTACGAAGCCTGTCCACACACATATGCCCCCATATGTGTATTCATTTCACTGCAGTATAGAAATGTGAACAACATTACACAAAATGCAAACCACGGTGCACATAGTTAACTTACAAGTGAAAGTTTAGCTGCTAAACTTGTACTTGTTTTGACAGCCCTGTTAAGTTTAGATTAAAGACGGGTATCGGGTACAGACTGAAAATGTTAGGCTCTCGTCACTGCAGGAGCAAACTGCACAGGGTGTTTAAAAAGCCCCTTTGTGCAGAAAGGTTGAACACCCTGATAGCTGAGTTTCAGTTTTGCTGGTAATTCAAAAAGTCTTTTTCTTTGTAACTGTTGATTGAGCTAGAGAGGATTGGAAGGTGCGCAGTTGGCTTAGAGAGAAGATAAGGGAACTAATTCCTTGCCTCTTCTCCCTCTGCTCTTTGATCCTCTGTGATTGCCATGTTTATAACAGTTCATTTTCCTTTTCTCCTCTTGCCTCTTTCCTCTCCTACTGTGTTGTGCGGCATGTCAGCAGTTCATCTTCTGTTGGAGGTCTTCTCACACATGACACACACCCTCACACTCAAAGACAGACATGGCGAGTGAAACACACACACACACACAAACACATTCAGAGCAAGACACACCCGCCTCCATCCTTCCAGAGGTAAAGTGAGTGCACCAGCATCTGCGATGAATAATTGAGTTATCTAGCTCCGTGCAGAAATAGCAATCTCCCCACATAAGTGTGAAAACATCGCTTGCCACCCGAGACCTGGAAACTAGTGCTGCCATGTGGGTCTGCACATGCATATGTGTGTGCTTCTGTTTGCATTCATGCTTGTGTGAAATTTGTTAGGTTTTGTATTGAAACATTTTGCAGGGGGTGTAATCCTAAGTCATTCAATGTCACACTGTGATGTTTGCGAAACTGACACAACAATCACAATGTTTGTGACACAAAGTAGGCCCCCCTGTGTGTGTCACATCTTTTTTTCCATTGGGCTGAGATGGAATTGTGATTCCTCTGGGCTCCCATAGACAATGTCACTTTGTGACTGTTTTTAAGCCTATCTTGAACAAGAGAAGCATTTTGATCACAAAACAGCAGCAAAAGTCTGCTCTAGCTTAAAATGCCTCTGGTGTGTTAAGAGTTGGGGTTTATATTATCCCTGACAGAGTCCATTTCTACACTTACACACTTAATTACTGACATTATAATTGGTGTCAACATGGTGACCACTGGGCTCCGTCCTACTTTTGGAGAAGAGGTGCCATATCCGGTGAATATGGTAAATATGACATAAGATGAGTTCAAACACACATTCCTGGATCCCCGCCATCACCACAGTGGACTTGCCCTGGTTAAAGAGCACTTCTCTAGTCAGCTGTCTACACTGAATTCCTCCTGTAGCTGCTTTTTAGAGATCAGTGTAGCGGGCTTCTGTAATAATGTAGTCCACCAGCAACTTTTCTTTCGCCATCAGACCTCACAGATTTTTAGAGCTGGGTGTTCCTACTGTTCTGTGGTTGGAAGTAGTGGACACATTAATCATTTAGAGAAAGTCTCCAAGAATTTACCTCAAAAATGTCAAGACTTTGTTAACGTGGTGCGGGAAATGCACTTCTCATAGTGTAATAAAGTCCATTTATCTAGATTTTACACACAAATGCATTTATGCAGTAATAGTACAGAATTTTGAGGCATAAAAACACATCTGAACATAAATTGTCAATGTGTCAGACCTATTTGAACCTGTTTTCACAGACCTATTTTTACCGTTGCGGTGACAGCATCTCTAGAGATAATCGTAGCTGTTTAATTCCTCATAACTAGTGTTATCGCTGGAGCTTAAGCATTCCGTCTGTCTCGGTAAGCACTGACCTGATGTAAATCAGCTACGAGGCCTGGCATATAGTCTCTATGTGAGTGACTCCCAGGAGCCCTGTGAAACAATCTGAATGGTGACATGACAAAGCTGAGGAAAGCAGAATCACAGCAAACTGACAAATAAGGCCAAATCTGACAGGCGCATCCTCAGAGCAGCTTCGCAGCTTGACAGATCCTACAGCAGAGGAGCCAGCGCCCGCTGCAGCAGCATCATTCATTAATGCTATTTCATAACACTACAGTAAAGATGATCACATAGTTGGAATAAGCGTCAAATGAAGAACTCTGCATTCAGTCGGTGTGTACAGAATTAGTATAAAGTAGGTTAAATAGTGAGGTTAGGTGTCCACAGGACAAAAAAAATCCTGTTAGTCCTCTGTGTGTTGCTGGGTTGGGGGTAGACACAACCAGCTGTTAGGTCTAAAAGCTCAGAGCTCCGTTATGGGGAGACAGTGGCAGATTAAACAGCAATCCTACTGATCCAGCCCACACACTATCCCTCCGCTCCCCCTCCCCCTCATTCACACATTCATCACTGAAGAGGTGCTGCTACGTTTGACCACCTTATATGCTGCTTCGCTGTAAATGTTAAAGAGGTCTGGTCCGCGTGACAGCCCGCTGCCATAATAGGCAACAAACCTGGAAAGAGGCCGAGGATGAGATGGAGACCGGCTGGAAGCGTGGGGTTAAATCTGGGGCATGCTGTCACAGGTTGGACAGCTTCAACAGCTGCCATCGTGGACAGGGATGATCCTGATGTTATTAAGACATTTGAGATAGTAAAAGATGGACAGTAGAATTTGCTATGAAAAAATAAAAAATGGCGGTGCCCGGTGTCGTCATGCACATCATGAAAGTGCTTTGACAGCGTGCTTGCACGAGCATTTATAGTGTAGCGCGTGAGACTAAGGTTTAGCAACAGTGTGCAGTCTGGTTCCAGGCTAGAAGAAGCAAGCTTCATGCCCCTGGTCTTTGCTACCCCTGTGTTTTCTACAGGGTTAAGAGTCTTTAGCGTGGAAATCGTCATTAATCTCCTCTGTGCAGACAAGTCAGACAGAGGAGGGAATATCAAAACATGTATGGAGCGAAGTCTCCCTGGATCATTTGAAATCCTGTTTGGATGTTTCACCACATTGCAGCTAAGATATTGAGCCATTCCTGCTTCTGCTTTTCTGCATCTGTCTCACCCATTCTTTTGTTCAGATGTTTTTTCTCCCTCTCCCTCTCTCTCTCTTTTTCTGTCGTTCTTTTATTTTCTTACTGTGACTTCTTTTCCTTTAGTCTGCCTGTCTCTCTCTCGCTTCTCGTCTTTTTGGTGCCAGCTGGGGGATTGGGAGGGTTCCTCCAAATTGGCACACAAATGAATAATGCATCTAAAGCAAAGGCAGAGAACTGGGGTTGGATATATCTGTCTGTCAGTCTCTTTTTCTGTATCACAGCTATGTAGGGAGTTTTACTGATACCTCTGAAGCCAAAAAAAAGACCCAGCTTCCCATTTACTTCTCTTTCTGTTAATAACTCATTTATTCTTAGTTAAATTATGAAGTTGCATGGTGGCAAAGCACTGTGGGTAGGTCCACACACTGATACATAGTCTAAAAGATTCTTGGATTTTAGAAGTTTGTCAACCAGGCTATGTAACATACATCCATAATGCATGCATGGTATTTTGATTTTGTTTGATTTTCTGTCGCTGTATGCATGAGTGTTTCTGTGTGTGTATGTGTGTATTTCTTACTATTCCCATACTGCAGCGTTAAAAAGCAAACTGCACTCATGAGCATAAGCTCATAGTCGAACCATCATTAAAGTAATGAGCAGGAAGTTAGCATTGAAGTCAACCGTAAACAGAACGATAGAGAAGGAGAGTGAGGGAGAGAGAGATCCCTAATCCCATAAGGATAAATCTTAAATCCTGAATGTTGCTTCTGACTCATTTTGGTTAATTAAGTCGAGTCAAGTGAGAGTAAAATAGGGTCTTGCCTTCCCTGAGTCTGTTGGATCAGCACTACTGTATTTGCGGCTTATGAAGTCTCTCACTGGAACTGTCCTCTGTGCACTCGGAAAGCTGGGACAGAACAAATGGTATCTAGTCTCTTCCTCCTGTTTTTTATTAGCTTCATCTGCAGAGCCTCTTTTGTACATGGAAAATCGTGCACACACTTCCTGTCAGGTCTTACATTTACATACATATCAAGAGTAAATGCCCCATTCAGCATTAGGTTTCAGGCTATGTACGCTAACAGTTTCATTTATCACTATCTATCCTTTAGCCCCCATTTAATGTGGATGGTATTTGTTCTGCAGATCCTGCACTCAGCAGTTAAAACACACACACACACACACAGACATCCTCCCAAAACTCAAAGCAACAAAGAATTCTGTTGAACAACCTTTTGGGATTTTCTTTGTTGTATTATGGTGGAAAGATTTCGCCATGCGACAAAGGATGAGGCAAACAACTGAAATGTCAAAATCCTGTGTAACTCTAAAAATAAAACAACACAAAGGTTGCCAGTTGAGGACATCATAGGCGCTCATTGGGGTGTGGAACAGATAAAACAAACACTTCTTTATACCCAACAGCAACCCAGAGTAGAGCTGCCAACTGTCCTCTGCTGAGAATACGGGAGAGTGGATTTTGTAAATGTTTATATATTTAACATTTTTTGAACAAGTGCCATTAAGATTACTCATCTTTTTTCTGCTGCATATCATTATTACAGACATACATGTTGCAGCAGGGGTCTTTAAATAAGTAAAAATCTCATCTTAATCACATAAGTTCACACACATTCAGTCATAATAGCCTGTAATTCATTTGCAGAATGGGTAAAGATTTTTTATTTAAAAAATCCACTCACTATTCTCAGCAGAGGACAGCTGGCAGCCCTATTTGGTTAGCTCTTGGGCATAAAGAACTTATCTCACAACTGATTGAGCACCTACTGTATGATATCCTCAACTGATGTGGAAAATGTAGCACAACCTTTACAGTTGTTTCTGGACATCATAGGGCGTCTTGATGAAAACTTTTGGCCGCTATGACAAAGATCACAAGTACTGCAATGCAGAATGATTGTATTTATAGTTCCGCTGTTATGATGTGACCTTACACTTGTCACTTAATACCTAGGCTCATTAAGAGAGATGTTGCCAAAAGCTTTTAACAGACTTTAAATCATATTTGGTCTTGCTTATGAGATTAGAGCATTAGTTCAGGACAGATAGCTCAGCAGGTTATGTTCACTTGATCTGTTATGTGACAGGTCACTTTGGGATAGGCATTACATTGCAAACTGAATTTCCAAGTTCCCGTGTGAGGTCTTAGTCCTGTGTGTGGGTGTGTGTGTGCAGAGATAGGCATTGCAGCCGATGGCAAATATTTCAGAGGGTTAATCTGCACACCCTGACTGTCTCTCTGCCTTCCTTCCTCTCTCTCTGTCTTTCTACTTGCCCGTCTCCCCATCGCTCAGTGTTGTTATGCACGCTGCAGCGGTGTCCCGTGGGGCTGGAGATTGCCATGGACATGATGTGATTTCTCATCTCCTCTCAGTTGTAATGTGCAGTACTACAAGCCACTGATGAACTTGCTTCACAATGTTGGGAAAACAGGTTGTCCTCTAGCCTCCCGTCTTTCTGTCTTTCTTACTTTGTATCATATATTTCCTTCATACCCTGATTATGTGTGCATTGATGATTGATTTCCAGTTGGCATGACTGAAAGAGCTGGAGGTGGAGAGTGAAGGAGAGCAATCTGTTTTGTTGATTGAAGTTTACACGTCGGTGCAGAGGAGGTGATATAACTCAAATATTTCATACCATCTAATGAAGACTGTTGGCCTATAACTGATGTGATGGTTTACTGAGCTTCACACAGACACACACACCCTCAGACCTCTGTGGTTCGCCCCATTGTGGCTGCTGATAATAATCACTTAGATTTGTCCTAATGTGATGACAGAGATTGAAAGCTGTGCTCAGGACTGTGGCAGGGTCATATCAGCCTTGTGAATGTCTGCCTACAATTATGAAAATTGGTGGATGTTGGATTTGTTGATCCAATATGAAGAGAGTGGGAAAGACTTTTTCTTTTTTTCTGGAACCTTTATAAGATAAGTGCATGCAGCTACAGTAGCTTTAGGACAGAACCCAGATGAGTGTGAAAGCTGCTTTGGTAAGTCATAAGTTGAGAAAATAATAATTACTCTGGAAGTGTCACTAAACTATGCTACAGAACAATCTACAAACTGGTGGTGTTCCAGATGTCCACAAAACACAAGTTTTAACATTAGGTTTATGAACTTGAAGCATAAATAAGTCAGACAACAGAATCTGAACCTATCAGCTGTGTTATAAAGCTATGTTAAACAGCTGTACAGAGGTCGACACAGTTGCATTTGGGTTCGAACATTCCTGCTGGCTGGGGACTGTGTGGGTATTCTGGTACCATTTACATTACAAAGACATGAGTGTAAGTTTAAACAGTAATTCTACATCAGGCGTAAGTGTGAATGTTTGTTGGTGTCCAGTGATGGACTGCAATGCAACCTGTACTTGGGTTTCTACACATTAAGGCATAAGGTACTCTCCACCCGATGTGACCCTCTACAGGATACAGTAAGTTAACTCCTGGTAAAAACAACTGTGAGGAGATACAAAGTAATTTGATTACATGGTATCGATCTCAATTCACATTCTTTACTCCATCAGTCTCCTTTACTGTACACACCTGTTTCATGGAGCTTGTCAATCAGTTGTGTAGTGTAATTGTTTTATGGTATGACAATAGCCTTATACAGCCACACAGATTCATTTACTTTTGGATGACTGTGTGGGATCACCTGTGAAATGCTGAGGTTAACTTTAATATACTTTACAAACACTCATTCTCCACAAAGCCGCCCAGTTTGTGCTTTGTACAGCATTTGGCTCTGAGCTATTCTGCTCTTTCAGTAAAAGCTACAAGACACTGAAGCAACATCAGCTCTCAAGTACTGAAAGCATTAACATTTTATAGCTCATGATGCAATCCAAAATGTAAATAGAAATGTAAATGTCATCCCAGAAACACTAACTGAATCAGGTTACGCTTATTTTTAAACCTTTAAAAAAAACATGTCCTACTTTTTAAAGAAGTGCTATGATCCAAGAGATCCTGGTGAGATGCTTTCATAGCCATATACATTGTTTGGTAATTCATTTAAATATGTACTTAAACAGATAAGACACAAAATTTGTTTAGAAAATCAATTCTTGTATTACAGTACAGTAAGAAATCTGCAGTCCTCCTCCTGTTAGGGTGTTAGTCTCTAGAACACACATGAAAAAAGTGGCTGATTTTTTTGCAAGTATTTTAAGCAACGGAAAGTAGCATCTATAATTAGCTTGAGAAGATATTGCAAAATAACAGGAGTGCCAAGTCTGCTAGACACCATTTGTACATCAAGAGCACGTCAGTTTGACTTTTTTTTCCTCTCTTTTTTTTTTTTCGCATGAAATTTGCAAGACAAAAATCTAGCACTTCAGGCTGCTGTGTGTTTGTGTGTGTTTTGAAGTATATCGTGTGATCTCAGAGACACACAGAGGAAACCTTCCACCCTGTGGTTGTGCTGCACTGCTGCATCCTGCTTGCTGCTCTGCCGCTTCTGCTGCTTGCATCCGCCCCTTTGCAACTCTAACTTTGACCTCATTATCATTCTGAGTATTAGTAAATGCACCCTTCATCAGCATCATCGTCATCATGATCATCATTATCATCATTATCATCATAAGAGCCACCACCAGAAGCAAGCATCAATAGGGCTATCACCAATATTGTCATCATTCTCAATATGCTGTTATTATCACTGTCATCAGTTGCTCGTAATGTTCTGAAATGAAGACAGATGCTGGAATAATATTCTTACACCCTGACTGTGTCACTGTCGAACATGCTGCAGGGGCGTCGTGCGCTGTGCAGTAACTGCCTCCCCTCCTCCTGAGTCTTGTTCACCACTTGTGAGCTTTACATACTGTTAAGTGTCCTGCTAGACATGTGCTCCCATCTTGTGTTGTGTTCACTGGCAGTTCAGAAACGCACCCGTTGTGTGTGTTTCTCCTCTGAATATTTCAGAAGGGGGCTGACAAAATGCAGGCAGAAACAGACCGCTGATGACCTCCTTCTCATTGCCTCCTTTTCGCTCTCTCTCTCGCTCTCTGTCTCTGTTCACCCCTCCTTGCGCTCATCACACATTCTCCCAGGCTTCCCCGCTATTTCTCTCACTGTCTTCATCTTCCTTGTCTCATCACCCTCTTTTTTCTCTTTCCTCCCCCTCTGTTTATCACACCCTCCCCTCCTCGTTCCTCCTCCGTGTTTTAAGTCTGCTCCCCTTTCTCTGCCTTTCCCCGTCTTCCTCTTACATCTTCTCCCACCTTTCTCTCCTTTCATCCCACTCATTTGCTCCTGTGTCTGATCACCTTTCCCTTACCCTTCCCTTTCATTCACTGTCTCCCTCTCCCTTTTCCTGATGCACTCTGCCTGCATGCCTGCCTGCCTGTCTGTCTGTTCCATAAAGGGCTGTCTGAGGCCTCTGCTCTGCTAATTCATTCGCTGTGCATCGCCTCACATATCTGCAGGATCAGGCAGACAGACAGGGAGAGAGAGAGAGAGGAGGAGAGGAGATCTGGAGGAAGAGAGAGGGAGAGGGACCAGGAAAAGAGGACATGGAGGGAAAAAAAGAGATGCAGTTTTATCTCCAAGAAACAGAAAGCCGGAGCCAGATCCTGTGGTGTTATATTCCAGAATGTCTCTCACACACAACATATACTATACAGATGTAAACAGCTTGCATGACCTCCTTCTGCACACTGCTTGCTTTTGTTAGTTGTGCATCACTAATGTTCATTTTTGTTCTAATCAAATAATTAAACCACATTGTTGCCATTGTTTCTGTATCTGGGGGAATGCAGGAGCATATGTAGTGGGTGCCTCTGGGCACAGTGCAGGGCAGTGAGGGCAGGTATTGACAACTGTTCATGCTTTCAAATATCCTGTGCTCATAACTTAGTACCAAGTAAGCAAGCTTGGCTCATTTTGGAGGCTGGGTGCACCAGATATTTATAAGCATGTATTTAAATTTTAGGTCAACTTACCGTATTCAAGTTTGTATGTAGCGATTAGTTGTTCTTTCATATTTTTTTATTCACTCTGATGACTGACTTCTAGCTGACTGACAATTAGTACTCTAAAATATGACAAATTTAGACTTAATAGCAAGCTGACTTTACATTTCAAAATATGAATGCAATAAACAGTAATAGTAATATTCATTAAATTCATGAATCAGTAAAGGTTTTATACTATTTATTCTGTTGCATGAACTGTGCAAAAATCTCCACATAAAATAATTTGTGTCTGACATAAATAACATGGAGGTTTTTTCAGTGGCGTGGGGGTTGTGGTGGATCTCTTTACCCTGATGTGTAAGAAAAGGGAGCGATATGTAATAGTCCAACAATGACTACAGTATGTACCACAAACAAAAAATAAAAAAATCTTGTTTTCAGAGTTTACGCTACTTCTGATTGCAGAGTAGGAAAAAGTTCTGCAGCACTGACTCTGGACCCTCCGTCAGTGAGGCTACTACTCATGGGAGGCTCAGTTGGTTTTTCCTTTTCGACTAACACAAGAATCTCTCTGGCTAGTCAAAGGAATGTTACGGTATCATTTGATCTTTTTTTAACAGCAAAAATAAAGAGTGTGATGAAACCTTTTTTGGCGTGCTCATACTGGCTGCTTTGCAAGGTGTTCTATTTTCTGTGCATTATTCTCATGAGTCAAAAATAGAAACTGATATGTCAGAAAGAGACAGTGACAAAAAGCCAGAGGCAAAGCGAGCACGCACACACACACACCATTCCTCGCCTCGCGCTATGCAGCATTTCTTCACTATCTTCTTATCTCACATGTCACTCATATGTTGTATCTCCTCTTTCTTCCCTCTCCTGTATCTTTGCAGGTTTTCCTGAGCAGACTGTCTGAGCGGCAGAGTTTGAGCTTGAGTGAAAGTGAGGGAGTGAGCTAGTCTGAGTGGGTGTCATGGAAGACCGTGAAGAAAAAAATCCAGAGGACTCTTACAAAAACCTGCTGCTCTTGGGAGCCATCGCAGCAGCGTCTGCCTTTGTGGTCACCATCCTCATAGTCCTTGTCTGTGTTGGCTGCCAAAGGTAAGATGCTTACATGGCTTGAACTGTGGAAAAACAAATAAGGTGCAGAATGATATCAAAAAACAGCAGTCAGAGTTTTATCATCACTGCTGCCAGCTTTCCATGCCCTCCCAGATGACTCTCATCACCCACTCCTCCTTTTATGTGTCTCTACTTCTTCTGAACTCTTCTCCTCCCTTCTTTCTCTTCCCTCCATCCCTTCTCTCCGTCTCTTTTATCCCCTGCTCTGTGCAGAGTGGCAGTAATGAATGTTAATGGCTGTGCGTGTCAGATCAGATGAAATGATGTTTACAGGACACTGAGGAGACAGGCCAAAGACAGAGCAGCCTCACGTCACCCTGCTTGAGCAAAAACTCCTCAGCAGGCAAAAGCAATGGGACGCCCTGCGGTTTAAAAAAGGATCAGACTCTGAGCCAGGCAAGAGCAGTAGAACAGCCTATGTCCTTTTTTATTTTTTTCAGAACCATTGGGGACCAATCAGAGGCTGCACTGTGGCTTTGTTGCCATGGGATACACAGATAAGGATGTAGAGAAATGTCAAACCAGCTTATGTCATGGAAATAAAACTGCTGTATTGTTAAAATCGAAAGAATAATATATAAGCTTCCCATTTGATGTAGCTAATGTTCAGAGGCTGAGTGCCACAAACCCTACAGTTATCGATTTCTGTCTATTGATTTAAAAATGCACCACTGCTCTGTTCTTCTTCAATTCTGAGTTACAGTAGATACTTTCTGTGAGCTGATGCTTCAAATGACTAAAATAATTGTCACCATTCTCTACGAGTTTGTGTAATTTTTACCTCAACCCCCCCTCCTGTGCTGCGTTATGAAAATCTCCAAGGGGAGCTCTCTTCAGCTTCTCATGGTCCCCTTGGGCTATGACGGCCATATGTTTGTGCAAAAACATACTAGAGAAAGCAATATCGAGCTCCACTAACTTGGATCAGACACAACTGACCGTGGCGCCTTTTTAAGTTCAGATATTTTTCAAAAACAGCCTGCTTAATTAAATGTTTCTGCTCCTGTTTGCAAAGCACAAATGCTCTTTATTGATATGTAGAATTCTGCAGCACCGCAGTAAGATCTCACTTATTATGTGACGCAGTTCCTCACCCTCCCAAGTGAGAAGAAAAGAGATACAGGTAGAACAGTTCTCACACTCACACCTTCACAGAGGAGCTTTTGTCTTCTTGCTTCATCTTCTCACTCTCTCACCATATCAACTGTCTCCTGGCTACACGCACCACCAGGGATCTACAACATGGTGTAACACCTCTCTATTTGTTTCACAAGACTCATACCAGAAGTGAAATTGCAAAAGACAACAATTAGGCTGAAGCAAACTATAGCAGAATAGCGGTTTGCTCTTGAATGGGAAAAAAAGTACTGAAGGTCATCCTCCACATCAGGCAAAAAGTCTGAGTCACTGTTTGACAGGGCTCTTGTTGTCAACCAAGGACTTCTATGCCCTAACCACAGTTGTATGCTGATGGTATCTTTCTGCTCTGCGTCTGTGTATGTTCTCTTTCTGTCCACTGGCTTCTGTTGACCTTCCTCCACTTTGATGTCGTGTCAGAAAAAGCAAGAGCAAGCACCCCCCAGCTGGAGAGAAAGGGACATCTGTAAATATGGTAAGACATGCTTCATTTTACTCTCTTTCTCTTACGTCCCTCCCTCCCTGTCTCCACCTATTACTTCTCTTGTTCGTAGCCATTTGTCTGCACAGAAGAAGCTGCATATGTTTGGATGTTTTGTGCCTGCATTGACAAGTTCATATATGTGTGACAGCAGGGTACACTTCGACATCCGAAACTCAACTCCATGAGTAAATCTGACACCAGGTTGCATGAGATCAATCGCTTTCCCTGCAATGGAAACTGTAAGTGATGACTAACTGTTTCAATGTGACAATAACTGATGTATCACCCTGAGCTGTTACTCTATTTCAGTCTGCTTTCCTCCTCCTCCTCCTCTCTCTATGCAGCTGTTAGTAAAAGCCGTCCAGCCAGTATGGACCTCCTGCTCCTGCACAGCCGCCGTTCCCAGACAGACCTGAGGCCTTCCCATGGACGCCAGCTCCCACAAATCCCCACCAGTCCTCAGGGATCTGGCCAGGGGGGAGGTGGAGGAGGAGGAGGAGGAGGAGGAGGAGGCGGAGGAGTAGGGGAATCGGGAGGAGATGGGGTAGTTGGAGGAGGAGAGGCTAGGGACCACACCTACACTGAGGTGGGCCTGCGCAATAACCCCACCCCTACCCACTACCTGGATGATGGCCTGTATGAAAGCGTAGGTGTCCGGGAAGGTGACACAGCCCCTAAGGCACCGTCAGCGCCACCAACCACTTCAGCTAATACTCCAGCTACAGTGAGGGCTGCTCAGAGTCCTTCAGCTCATACCAATGGAGGCCGTAATGGAAATGGGAATGTAAGTGCTCACACATAGCAAACCATGGAATTGATTGTCGCTCATACAGCCTGTTTCAACCCTATACTATAGATCTTGTTATTATAAGGACAGTTGTACACTGATTCAGCCCACAGGATAGAATACACAGTACTAACAACAACTGCTAGATAGATATGTTGTTGGGGTATGTTCTGTTAGGGCTTTCCAAGTGAGGACTACAACTGATTGAATGACATTGGCAGGACCTTGTGCTGAGTGCTTTGCATCACTGACTTTTGGATTTGTGACAGTAATGTTTGTTTTGTTTCTGGTCGCGCAGGGTGGCAGAGGGAATGGCAGAGGAAATGGTACCATTAATGGACCAATGTCAGGAAGAGGTAATGGGGCGAGTGGGGTCAACAGGTCCCCTCTGTCTTCTGTCAACTCCCTGGCCATTCAAGATCCATCTGCTGCAGAGTATGCTTCTATACGGAAGTTCAGAAAGGTGATTGATACACACACATATATATACTCACATATTAAAAATCCAAGATATTCTGCCGCTTTTTTCATAATGACCATTTAGTGACCTGTCGGCAGCACCCTTTTCTTTTATTGAGTGTATAGTAACACATACGTGCTTGGCCGAACATTCTGACTATTGATTCCTTCAGTTCCAGTTGTTTAAGGTTGCTCTGCAATGATATTGTATGTTTTGTGTGTTGAACCAAAATCAGCATATATACACATTTCTTATACTCCACACGAAGTACAATCACAATGAAGTTGAATTTGAACGTTCAAAGCAACTGACTCTAGGTCCATATTTTTTAGAGATAGAAGTGCTGGAACTGACAAAGAACTAATTAGCCTTCAGGCAAAAGTAACTGTGAAGGGTTTGTAGATACTCTTATAAATATTTCTAAAGAACCGTGTGGGCGTGTTACCTTGAGGAGAGAAGTCAAGCCTTCAAAGTACACAAAGTAATGTAAAAAGCCTTCATCTGGCTCTGAATAATAAAACACAGCAACCTCAATAAAGACAAAGTTCACCTCTAAAACTACACTACACCATACAGCATTCCATATTTGTTCTTAAAAATTTGAAAAGGTCAGATAATATCAATGCAATGCTAACAGCTCTAGTAGTCATTTTACATGCCATGAGAAGGTCAAAACACTTTTTGTCAATTTTGTGGCATTTTGTTTACTCTGTTTGACGGGAAGCATTGACTATAATATTGTAATTGGTGATTCAAAGGTTGACAAGGTAAACAGGAAGGAAAATAACGGGGCCGACAGCCAGTCAGACCAATCGAGTGTGAGTGATTCACCTTCTGCTGCTCCTCCTCCTCTACACCGCAGTCAGGAGTTTCCACGTAAACCACTGGAGCCATTTAACCTGCACTCCTTCCCAAAGGTACAGAAACCATTGAGTCAACACGCAGAACTTCTCCTAACTGTGAGTCTGTCTATCGACCACCAGAGGGCACTGTCCACAAACAAACATCTCTCTATGGTCAGACTTTCTTATTCTGCAAAAAACAGAGAAAACCTGACATAAAATGATGGTTTTGTCACATAAGGACTTCACTGTACCTGCTGGATGTGTCTAACAGAAAAGAAGTTTACTTAGATCACATATATGTATTTATTTTTTTTACATCTGTCATGTAGGCTTATGTGTGTGTTTGGACGAGTATAAAATGGAAAACAGTATTTTTTTTTAAAGAGACTGATGAAGTTTGTTTTGTCTCAGCTGTGGATGTCAGCCTTTAGTTGACCTGCTCTTCCAATCTGTGTATGCCTAATCCTTAATAGTGTGTGTTGATGTTTATGTACATGTTCATGTGTGTGTGTTTCTTCCCTTTGCGCTGTGCTGCACAGCACGGTATTAGACTAAAGAGTGGAAGGGTGGATTATGTAAGAGCTTGGCAGGCTGCCCAGCTGCCTGTGTATCTGTGTGTGTGTGTGTGTGTGTGTGTGTGTGTGTGTGTGCGTGTGTGTGTGTGTGTGTTTTCATGTTGAATTTATCAGCAAGTCTATCTAGAAAGAGCTAACAGGTAGCCAGCAGCCAGAGTGGGAATAATAATTGTTCACATATTGAAGTCATTTACTGTGTTCCGGCTTCTATTACTCACTCTTACAGCACAGGAGGAACGTATAAAAGTTTAATCATCCTTGGTCGCATGTGCACACACTACTACATGTTTTCTAATTGGTTACTAATTGGATTTGAGGACCAGCAGTGATAAAAAAAAAAAAAACGCAACAGCAGCTACTTGTTCAGTTACTGTTTCAGTATGTATTAGACACCCGTGCCCCTTTTGTTTTCCAGCTCATACGATTTAAATGAGTCAGCACTTGCCATTCAGAATTAGTAAAACGAGGCCATTGAAGTTTAAAAAGGTGCTAACATTTTTGTATTACATTTCCTAAAACTACCTCTACCAGCACAGTGAAATGGAGGGTGTGTTTTGGCAGCATTGTCTGTGTGTCAGTGGGTCTGCCTGCCTGTCAGCAGGATATCTTTGAGTGAACAGATTTGCATAAAACCTTGTGGAACAGTTGGTCACGGAGAAAGGAGGAACTGATTAACTTACTTGCTTGCTGAAAATTCAACCCCTAAGCAGCCGTTCCTTGGCACCAGCAAAGCACAAATCATCTAGTAATTTAGTTCATTTTGAAATGAAGAAGCGTTAAGTGCATTTAGATGCAAGCAGCATATAATACCAGTTAAGAACTGGTGTCACAGCTGCCAAAAACACCCCCTCTCTTTTTTTGTGTCACTTGCTATCTGGTCTTGACACAGAGAGAAAAACAAAGTAAAAAGCCCCATCATTAATCAACAGATCAGGTGGGTACATTTGTCATAAAAAAATGATAAGTGACACCTGTGGTCATTACTGTGTTTGGTGAATAACTGCAGGACTGACCAAATTTAATAAAACAGTGTTGATACATATCCCACAGTGCAGGTGTGTCATCGCTCTCTGTCGCTCTCACACAAACACCTATCGCCCACACTGTGCAACATGGTCACAGTTTGCCTGTTAGGCAAGACAAACAAGGAAAAGCAAAACAACCAAATAGACTGTTAGGCAACACACACACACACACACACGGTTACTTTTGTATAATGACCTCTAGATCATGACTTGATTTTATTCATCAGGAAGCGGTGTTCATGGGCAACGGGGAGCAGTACATCTGGAAGCCTCCAGAGGAAGATGACATCATCACCTTGCACCCTCCTCCACTCCGTGGAGAGAATGGACAGGGTCACCCATCTCCTCCAACTGCAAAGGAGGTAGTGTGTGTGCACGTGTGTTTGTATGAGTGTGATAGTAGCTTGGGGGGGAAGGACCAATAAAAACAAGGGGTGTCCGGACAGACTACAAGCAGATGGATATACAGACAGGTTTCTGATTACTGCTGTGCTTACCAATGAAGTTGCCTGTTTGATTGGGCACGCTGTCATAACACGGCTGCCCTGTGACCTGCCTGTCATACAAGGTTTCTTCTTACAGACAGAGGTTATGTTACATGGACCCAGCACGTCCACCCACCCCCCCCCCCCCCCCCCCGCCTGAACCTTGACCCCTATTTCTACGCCCTCCCCCATTCATCTATCTGACTTCAACGTACAACCAGACAAATCGAACATCGACACCTGCTGTTGAATAATTACCCATACTGTGCATTCAGCTTGTTTTTTAAGGTCGTTTTGGCCCATCAGCTAACAGAACATGATCAGCGAAGCAGGCTGACCCACATATACAGTATATTGTAGGGCCTGTCTGCTGTGAGACAGAGGAAAGTCTACACTCACCCATCATGTCACATATTATACCACATGTGCTTCCACATGCAGCAGCTCCACCCCCACTTCTCCACTCTGAATCCCCCTATTCTTTGCTCCCTGCTGGACACGGTATGATACACTAAGCAAGTTACAAGCAGTTCAGGAACTTTTGTCATGCTTCAGGGGATGGGGCAGCCAAACTAAATAGAGGGATGTGTGTCCCTGAAATGGACCATCTTTAGTCTTTTAAAAACCTCACCAGGACAGGAATGAAATTTCAACAAAAAACAAAAACAACTTTTGCAGTTTGTCATGCTGTTGTTGACATAAAATAATAGAATAGAATATAATAGAAATACGTATCCATTAACGTATATATATGTTGATAGATTAGAGACTAAATGAGACTTGATGTTTGAGCTGTAGAGCTTGCATTTTCCAGATTAGTGCACTAATCACAGAAGAAGAGCAAACCTCTGCTGCAATATATTCTGTAAAAAGACAATTACAATACAGTACAATACATATTGGTCGTGCATTAGATTGGATAGTTAATCTGTATTGATCTGATCTATATTGGGACAGATGTAAGAGTGATAGAGTTGCAGCCCTGAGAGGTTTTAAGCTGCAGGTCAGTTTAAGTCTAAGCCAGTATGGAGTCGCAAGAGTTTGTCTGCTGTGGACATTAATGGGTTAAGTCTCTGCCGTTTATGTCCAGTTAAACTCCTCCTCTGCAAATCAGGCTGGTACACAAAGCAGCTGGTTTTGACTGCATTCTGCAATCTCTTTCCATGTATTTTTCTTTCTTTCATTCATTGCTGTTTTTTTTTCTTTTCCTTAGCTGTGCTGTGTTTTTCCATTCAAGGGTTTGTTATTGCCCTAACATGCCCGTATACTCTGTATCTTCTGGACTTTGTCAGTTGCAGCCGTCAAAAGGTGTTGAGTTTCCTCTCCGAACTAAATCTCCTCCTCTCTTCTGGCACTCTCTCCTTCTGCACCGCTCCCTTTGTGGCTATTAGGAGGCGCTGCCTTCCTCAGCCAATCACATTGCGCAGAGCATGTCTAACCAGATGAATATCAACTGCCAGAGGACAGTTTGGAAACGTATGCCATATTTGCTATTCATAAAGTTGATCACACACAGATGCATCCCTCTTGCATACGGTTGTGTTTTCATTGATGAGCAGAAATTAAATGTGACTCGTCAAAGCCTCGGTCTAAGCAGAGAGTTAATGTCAGAAGAAACATAACAGAGAGGAGTACAGGCAGAGGGGAGGAGAAAAGAAAACATACAATGCACAGGCTTCCTCAACAGCTGCAGCCCAGTTTTGAAATCCCCATCATCTTGTGACTTCCTTCCTCTGCTGCACAGAGCTGCAAATTCTGTGTGCACACACACAAAGACTTGCACACACACACTCACAGTGCACATTGTCTGCGCACACTTATAGCATACGCAGGGTCTTTGTTTATCCAAAAAGGTCACACAAGAGATTTGTGGGGGCAGGGTATTATGTATGTGTGTGTGTGTGTGTGTGTGTGTGTGTGTGTGTGTGTGTGTGTGTGTGTGTCGCTTGAGATCCATCAGAGACAGAAGTAGTGCACACAAGAGAGAGTTAGAGAGAGATTCACAGATAAAGTCACTGTTGTATGCAGTTTAGTGACAATGGTTTGCATTTTAATTATATTTTCCCAGCAAACCAAGTGTCTGGAAGATGTATAATGTAAAGGAACTATGGAAGTAAAGGCAAGGTGAGCACCCATCAAGAAAGAGTCCTGCTCATTGTCTCTGTAGTCTCAGGTTTCTGTTTTTTTAAAGCAGAACAAAAACAAGGCCAATCTGTGTTTGTGTGTGAGTGATAGAGAGAGTTTGTATAGCCAGTGTTTCTCAGGGCCAATGGAGCAAAGCTGCTGGTCTGGGTGTGAACACAGAAGGTAAACATGACCATGCCCCACAATCCTCTTTCTCATATGCTCCTCTTGTGGAATTTTGACACTGAAATGCCAGAGGTCACCAGTGCTGGTTTATCAAAATTCCCCACAAGTCTTCACACATGCTTTTCAACTGTGGCTCCTGGATATCAAAACATACTGTAAGCAGTCATATGCACATGCTCAATGTGCATGCATGAGCAGACACAAAAGCATGCACATATGCTTCACTCACAGCAAATAATAATGTGAGCAAAGTCCATTAGTGAATTCAGAGCTTTTTTTTCCAGCAAGTTGGCCGTTTTCCAGATCTTTCACACCATACCTCGCTGTTCTGTTGCCAAAGCAGTTGTGGTGAAATTTTAACAGGTTCATCCGCTGCAAAGCCAACTCTGTTGCTCCGCCTAGAACTCAACAGACTGATAACACAGTTTACTCTGTCTTATCCTACCCCATTAAAATAGGTCAGCTTACAGCACTGAGTGAGCTCTCTCAACACATGTGCAAACCACTGCGCATACACAATCTGTGTACACCATTTACATTATTTAAACGCAACAAATCAGTAGCATTATATATATTTGCCGTCTTCACCACAAATAGTACTTTTGTGTGGACAGAAATACATACTTGAACAAATATATAGGGGAGTCTGAAGCTTGTGAAACATGAGACTGTGTCTTGCACAGTATAGCAAGTGGCAGCTGTAAAGTATCAGCAGTTATACTGTAATTCTGTGTTATTAACATACACCATGTTTTGCTCTTCTCTCCTATGTGTGTGTTCTCAGATTGCAGACACCTACTCTATTGTTTGTAAAACCCAGAAAAAGAAGCCTCCTATGGAGCACAATGGAGCAAAGACCCTCCCACGCTCCTTTGGTGGGGACAGAGCTAGGGGCCGTGGCAGAGGAGTCCAAGGCCAGGCACGTTCCCAGGAGGAGCCCTGCTATGAGCCTGTAGGAGACAGGTCCTGGTCCTCTACAGTGGCTGATTCTGACCCTGCGTATGCTAGTATCGATGCCCACTGGAAACGTGAGCAGGGGGGAACCAATAACAGCACAATTGGGGGTAATGCCACCTTGAAGAGAAAGAAGCAGATGCCACAACAACAACAACAACAACAACAACAACAACAGCAGCAGCAGCAGCAACAGCAGCAGCAGCAGCAGGCAGCACCAGCGGCACCTCAAGCCTCAGGACCTAACGCCCCTCCTGTCAGAGGCCTGCCTGGTGGGGAAAACTTCTATGAGACCATCAGTGATGTTAAACAAGGGGCCACCAGCTCCAGCACTACCACCATCTTCACCTTCAATGATGGGATGGAGATGTATGTCACTGGCCTGTAGCTGGCTGACAGGCACAAAGGGCCCAGAAGTTGTAGGGATCCTACCGTTTACTGGCTAGCAGGTTCCTGTACATAGCCACAAGGCCCTCTATGGTAAAACAACATGAGGATCCATTTGTGTTGACATCAGGTACAAACAGGGTCTTAATCCAGGTTCAGACTTCCCTTGATTGGTCTGTACTTCAGAACCAGCCTAAGACTAGTCCAGCCCAAATATGGACCAAATACATTTGAACAAAAAAAAAGGAAAAAATCTAACTGGAATATACATTTTCAATCTACTGTGTCAATGACCATCGTCACCTGTTTGTGCATCATTTTCCATAATATCTTTATTTTTATATGAACACTGTACTCTTTAAAGAGTATGTGGTGTAATGTAACCTGAGAAGAGTACACTTTAATATAATATGAAAAAAAGAAATGTGCATGCATTGTGCAAACACACATGAAAATAGGTGGTAGTAGCAATGACACTGGCTGTATTAAGAGTAAGAGGCACAATGTAAGATATTGTTACCAATATACAAACACAGACACACCCACAAGCCTCTTCTTGTGGGGACTTATGTATTATAAGCATATGGATGTCACAAAGATTTGCGGTGCTTAGCTCTCCCAAAGCAAACAACTGAAACAGGTTCTCTGTGCGCACTGACCTGTTGCCTGGCAGACACCATTGTGGTGCAGTGTTCAAGCATAGGCCTATAATTTATAGACCTCCTCAAACACACACGTAAGTGAAGGCTATTGTCTTTATTCTAGGAATCAGTGTGCCCTAAGATAATTAGCAGCTTTCAGGAACAGCCTCATGATCACTATTAGGTGTGATTTTTTGCTCAATATGTAAGCTTCATTTAAACTAAGAGATTAGTTTGAAAAAAAAAAACACTCAAATTTGACAAACATCTGCAGCCAGAGGCATGTTGACACACCCCAGCACAACCCCACACAGATACACACATATTTGGCGGAGTCATGCGGGGTAAAGCGATCAGGTCAGGGGCACCGAGTGGCTTGTGCAAGAATTTCCCCAGAGTGATATTTGTGACAGATTTTGCAATGCAAGACCTTTACTGTATGACTGAGGAAAATGAGGGAACGATATTTTCAAAAAAATAAGGAAGTGAAACCGTTTCCAAAATACAACAGGATACTTCATCCATTGCAGTTAATAGGTCATGTCTTTTGGGCATTGTAAACATCTGATTTTACAACCATTGTAATTTTGCACTGGACAGCTGCAGGACTGTTGGGCTTAATTATGCATTAACATGCAGTAAGCAGTGTATCCGAGCACAGCGAAAGCCAGAGCTCCCCCATAACTCAGTAGACTTAAGTCTGGTGGTTGAAATAGCAACAGAAGGGTCGGACTCCAAGGAAAATAAAGAGCCGGGCATTAAAATTACTAGTGAGTGTCCTTTGGAAGGTTGCCGCTCTCCCTCTCCCCTCCCTTGTCTCCAGCCTGTGTACTGAGTCCTCTTCCATTATAAACAACGTCTTTCCCATGAAGCTTTGGGGAACATTAAAAAAAGAAGGAACAGTGGAAGAAAACAAAACATCCGAGGCTTAATAAATGGTAATAAAGATAAGAAGAGGAGAGGGATCCATACTCACGAGCTGAGAGATGAATTTGAATGATCTCACTGTGAGAGAACCTTGCAAAGAAAAGACAGGTTTAAGAAGCTTGGTAACTTATATTTAGAAATGTTACTGTGTCAGAAGGTATGTAAAAAAACAATGCACTCTGTATTTTAATGCACTGTTTATTTTTTCTTACCTACAGATAATACCATTGATTAAATAGCTCATACCACTGCCATGAGAACAGTATGTTTATGTTGTTGGTGCAATTTTTTCTGCTTGATCAAATAAGTGCATGCTTTGATATATGAAGATGAAAACAAATATTGTGGTACTTAATTGATCTCTTGTTTGTTAATCTTTTCTGTTGTACTTTTTTGCCATGTAATGCAAAAGCACCATTCAGTTTTTTTCCAAAGCAACAACATGGAGGAGCAGGGGAGAGGGTGATCTAGAGTGGAGTGGAGCCACTGGGAGCTTATGGCAGAGTGTTGTTTATTCTCTGCTCTTGGGGAGCCAGAAAGAGTGATAGAGGTGGGGTTGGTGTGGTGGTAGTGGGTTGGGGAGATGGGGGTGCACAGCTAGCAGTATACAGCTGGATGAGGATCAGTGCAAACGAACACGGAGCCAAAGGACCCTACTCCTCCTCCTTCTCCTAATATGTGTCTACGTGCACACACACGCACACACACATAATGCAATATTCAGCCATGCGCAGTTTAAGGGAGGCAGCACATTATGCCTCCACTTGGTCAGGACTTGCATACACTCCCTCCCCCAGCTGTGTTCCTCCTCCAATACCCAACACAGACCTCCTTTTTCTTTGCTTTACCTTTCTTCCGCGTTGTGCAGGAGAGGGGGCCTTTGATGTTCTGATGGACTCAGGGAGGGTGATGTGGGTTGAGGAGGGGGCAGAGCTGAGGGTCAGGCCAACCCCTGTCTGATATCAACAATGCACCGACGGCTCAACTACTGTCTGATATGAAAAACGGCCAACAGCTGAGACCCATAACAAGCTCTGTCGAGGCTTCCCTTAAACAATGCCGGCTGGAAATCACTATCACACGTAATCCTTTTTCTCTGGCTGTCACCTAATGTGTCACATTTTCTTTAACCTGAGAATAAGCACTGACCTGATATATTTAGTTGAACACTGTAACATGCTGATTGAGACAGATGTTCATTGCACAAATACAGTATGACTATGTAAATGTGTAAAATACTCTGTTGCTGTGCTGATGTTGTTCTAATGTAACATACAGTATACAGTATATTTGTTAAAAAGAAAAAAAAGATGGTTATCACAGACACATTGTACTTTGTGGATGCAAAAAAAAAAAACGTTTCATGCTTTCCATGCAGATACAGATGCTGTTTGTTAATTGTCTTCAGATATAATTATGGGCCAAAACTGCTGTGACAGCTGTAGCCAATGTTGTATGTTCTTAAAGCACAGGGTTTAGTTAAAAAAAATGAAATAAAAATAAATATAATATAGTGTGACAGTGCAGATATGCAAAAGATTGTAATGTTTTATATTAACCTTCATAAAATATTAAAGTGAGTTTTTACTTTTCTAATAAAGTGTCACATTATAACATGTCTGTTTCGCCTCTAGTCTTATTGTAAACAGCATCAAACAAGGCAACACTGCAGTGCATTTGCAGAGGTTTATGTAGAAACAAGCAAGTGTGAAATGCACCTTTTTGTAAATGGAGTTAATAAAATGTTTATTAAGCAACACATCTACCTATTTATATATAGGTATATATATATATATATATATATATATATATACCTACCTATATATATACCTATATATATACCTATATATCTATTCTACCAATATCACACCAAAAGTTTCTAGATTAAGCACTGAAAACTGAACCTTGCTCTGCTGTTATCTATTTGTTTGGGATTTCTGAGTAATAAAGGGTTATGTAACGCTTCAGTAATAATAAAAGTATGGCTCATGACCCACTATATAAACGTCTGATTTGCAGAAACATAAAGACGCAGTTGCGGCCTACAGGCTATTTTTCCTGCGCTTCCTCTCCCTCGCCTGTGTGTGCAGACCGGCTGCTCTTCGACAAACACCGGCCGGTAAACTGAGGGACACGCCCCTCCTCTCTTCCACCCACATTACTTGGATTAAAAAAAAAACAAGATTGACACAGCACAAGTAGCCAATAAGGAGCCGTCTCGCTGTGGACGCGTGCCAAAATGTAATGTTTATGAACGCAGTGGGCCAATAGGAGCGCAGCGGAGGGGGCGTGGCATGCGTTTGGAGGAAAGAAGCAAAACAATCTTTTATCCTCTGACCGGGCGGCTTTTTGGGTATCCTGGGTAGCGGTGGCGGCAGCAGTGGTGGAAAACTTTACATGTAGACTAGAATAGAAGTTAAAACACAGGCAGTACCTATCAACCTGCGACAATCCTGATAAATGTATCTAACTCCAGCAATTTGCACTAAAATCTATAGAAAGCTGGTTTTCTTTCTTTAGTCTCCACTCGCCCTGTCTGAATATGGAGTCCAAATATATTTTGGAAAAGTCGTCGGTCGGGACAAGGATTGGTGGTGCAGATTTTAACTGCCGGACAGGCCGCTCCGTGCTCCGCGACACTCGGGTCTCCATGGTGGAAAAAAGCGGTTCCATGCCGGTGTGCACGCACAGACAAGTCCTGTACAAATTTGTAACGGATGGCGGCTCTGCGGTGGAAGCTAAAACCGAGAGAACCTCTCCAAAAGGGAACGGGCTTCCTCCAGGTGGTCGAATAATGAACGACATGGAAAAAGTAAGTAGCGTTAAGTGTGTGCGCACCACTTCATTCGCCGGTAAAAGTCACCTGTACTTGCAAGTTAGTGCACAGATAAAACCATGCCTGTAGCATCGAGCTGTCATTACGTAGTGTGTGTGAGTGTAACTTTGGTCATTTACGCCGCTTTCACGTGCACTCTTTTTTTTTTTTTTTTTAAATGGTTGCCACCGTGATGCACCCACAAGACTACTGTACACTGGTGACACTGTACACTCTTATTTTAAATTATCTGAAATGTCACCAACTGCTGTCAGTGTTTGGTTGTATATGATTGCATCGTATCCTAACCGCGTTAAATGGCGGCTCGGTCTGTGTGCAAAGTTTACAGAAAAGGGGGGTTGGGACTTCTAACTACAAGCCTAACCCCCTCCCCCATGACTTCAGGGTGGAGCTACAGCGTGGCCTTCCTGGCTGCACAGCAAGCCCCGGCTCTGTCAGAACTACAAACAGCACTGTAAATACACGTGACATACGTGATATACGTGCCCCCCCCCCCCCACACACACACACACACACACACGCACACGCACGCAGCAGCTTTTTAAATCTAATCATTTGTGTGCAATTGCAATTATTTTCATTAATATATGAGTAATATGTCGTCCATGTGTTTGTTTTTCTCTTTGCAGCCAGTAGTGGAGTCATATTGTTAGTTTCTGGCCCTGCAACATTTAAAGGGACAGTTCCCCTCAAACTTTAATAATCATATTTTTTCATGTACCCTGCAGTGCCGTTTGTCCATCAAGGTTATTTTAGTGTAGATTTGTACAGGTTTAGAAACCTGTTCTTTTTTTAGAGCACCAAAAATTCTATTAACAAACCCATCTTTGCAGAATGGATGTAAACATTAATGACGTTTTGTTTAATAATGGCCTAATGTTCATCACAGAGTGATGTATGGTGCCTCCTGCACGGTGATAAAGGAGTGAGCTGAAGTTCAGTAGAAGAACTTCCTGCTTCAAATTATCCATGCCGGGGCTTGTGAATGTTTGTGAATAACTGGGTTGTGAAGTTTGGAAATTATTCCATTATATTTCGGACATTTCTCCAAGATATCTATCAAAGCTTGGCAACTCACACCAAAACATTAGAGATGGATCAGTAGCACAGAAGACATCAGTAACAAAATATTTTATTTTTGGGGTTAATCGTCGCTTTAATAGAGAATTGCCACTTTTTGATAAGTAGTTTATTTGTTGGACTGTGTCCATGCAAAGTCCATGCAAATAGATGCAGTAGTATGGGGTTAGTTGCATTATATAATAAAATGTTACAATGCAAATATGGAATGAACATAAATTAAATATTAAAGAGAGTTTTGTTTGTATTGTGTTACATAATGTTTGTGTGCATTGTGTCTAATTGCTTTGCAAACAGAACTTCACTACTATAAAAATATATTGATTGTTTTTTTTTCCTGCTTGGTTAAAGGAGGTTCATGTCCAGTGGAAAGGACAATAACCTCTGGGGTATTCAGTGAATGGAAGAAAAATTTTAGTGATAAACTGACTTGAAGGGTGTTTTATTTTTATTCTCTAGACTGACCTAAGGGACCAAAAAGACACTGGTTCCACTGGGATCCTGAAGAGGGCCAGCCCCACTCACTGCCAAGGCATAAACGGGCAGCTGCCAGGTGGCTTCATGCATTTGGATGTCAGAAACCCAGGGAAACAGGCAGAGCTGCCCAGCAACTTCAGGGCAGCACAGGGGCAGAGTGTACCACAAACAGAGAGACAACCCCATCCCTCCACCCACATTCCTGTCCCCAGAAACAGGTACGAAAATGCTGTTGACATCATGGCAGTCTTGTGTATCTTCGGTTTAATATCTGAAGCGTTACTTATTAACTTCAAGAAATACAGTCGTTCGGCTTTGGTTTGGACTCTAACCATAAGCTTTAGTATGTTGCAACTATTTTATTGGGAATTACTCTTCCAGAAGCTAATTTGGCACTGAATATATGGTGATAAAAATAACCACTATAGTTGATTTTTACTCTCAGCTCTGGACTTGTGTTCCTTAACAAAGTGGAATTCACCATCTGGCTACAACTGTACAGTGGTTTGAGCATGAACGTGTGGGGGTGGACTGGTTAACTGACCGCATGTTTGGTGTTCCATCCAGAATAGTTTCGAAATATGCCTTAGAAGAGCCAGAGCTTGCAATGAAGGCCAGGATTGCCCAATCAAAAGGAAAAGAGCGAGGCAATAGGAGATTATATGAGAGTTATTGTATGTCCTACTGATAAGCCAGGAACTACATTTGAGAGGGATTTAGCTACATTTCTAAATGTATTGATGGACTGTTGCTAAGCCCAGTGCTGGCTTTGCCAGTCAGTTGTCTAGTCAGTATGTGTCAGTATATCTTTCTCTTTGTGTGTCAGGCCAGAAAGCAAACTTTGTTGTCCATGTGTGTTTGCCGTTTCATGTACAGCACACTTTTGTCACAACTGTTTCACATCATTTTTATTTGTAGATTTACACCCAGGTCATTCTTCAGTCACCCTTTGGTTAACTTGTATGCACATACAGACTCTTTCCCACAGAGCAAGCACAACATGCATCAAGGGACAGGCCTACTGCACTGATAAGTGGTTATGTAACACTAAAGAGGACTGGGAGAGGCTGTAGGAGGTGCCTAGGCGCTCTTTCCTTCTATTAACAGAGCTATTGGTTACTTTCTGTGTCAGCTTGCTGTCTGCAAAATGCCTGCCAGCGTTACAGTACAAGTGTTAAAACTGAGCAGCACTTTGTTGTTGATATGTACTTAGGAATGTGGTGGCTTTTTTGAACTTCTGGGTGATTGTGTTTAAAGATGATAGATTATTACAGATTTTACCTCGGATAGACAGTAAGATAATTTTAATCAATCAACAACACAAAAGCGCTCACACCGTGGTTGACAATAGGCAAGTGTTGCATGGTTTGATTTGTGCATTTAAACTTCGTTCTTTCATCATCACGTGAATTTCACATGCTGCCGGTCATGTATGATGTGAGGGAATGTCTCTGGGGAGCATGCACGACTGAGCATGCTTTTTAAACCAGAATGCCAACTTTTTTTTCCAGTGTGGTTGTGAATGTTGCAGAATACAGTTAAACAAAACAGCAGCTCAGTCTATGTGTTTACCACATTTGAAACATCTCATGTTGATGGTTACTTTAACACACTGCTACCACAAAAAACGAAGTTGACACTACACAGCCGCTAAAACAGGTTGCAAGACATTATAGAACTCTGTAATAATATTAGCGAGGCCCTTTTGTTGCTCAATTCATTGACCTTTCAGATCAACTTGGTGTCTTTCCCTTGCTCAGATTGGCTTTTGTTTTGCTGTTGGTGAGAAGAGGCTCTTCTCTCTCTAACCCTGAAACTGTTTTCGTAGACATGATTCACATTTTTTGTTTAAAAAAGGGCTGTGTTTAGGGGATTTTTTACCACGTCTGTAAAACATCAGAAAATGGTAGTTTTTGAAATAATCTGAAAACCATCAAACAGTATTGAAAATAGACAAAACTTAAATTTCTTGGGCTCATCCCAGCTCTATCTGATCTGCTATCCAGATGTGTGTGCATGTGGTAATCATCACAAATTATAAAAGCAGCTTAAAAAGGCTCTCAGGTTGCCACTTACAGTAATTTTCTTTTTGACAAACTTGACTTTAATGAGTTCATCATGACACAGACCACACTATGAGACCCATTATAGGCTAATAATCTGAAAATTTGGGCGTGACCCATGCACTCTTTTGCTGCTCTGCTTTGCATAATGTCAACAATATTATTTATTTTCATTTGCTCCTTGTCAGCTTAAGTAGTGCCTTCACTGTGTTGCAGGATTAAACATTTAAAGAGACTTTAGCTAAAAAAAGATGTTGCCCAGCCCCCTTGTTGTGTTTTATGTTAACTGCTTTGTCAGTTGTTCTGTAGTTGTGTACAACTTAGTAATATGTCACACCTTGCCTTGTTAGTTTGCAAGAGCTGCAAAATAGGTCACTATGCTTTAAACATGTCTGGGCAAAGATTTTACAAGAAAGAAAGTTGAAGAACCAATGCCTTTACTTATTCACAAATGTCTATTAAGCTGGTAGCGGTGTCTGTCTATATATGTGTGTCTCTCTCTCTCGTCCTTGTTCAGTCTAATTAAGTCTGTCTTGTATCCTTACCCCAAAGTAAAGCACATTCGACCTGTCAATACTCATCAGTGTGGGATCCAGTGCACTGATTACAGAACAAAGACCAGTTTGAATGGAAAAAAAGAGGTCTGATGAAATGGAGGAGGGGCATATTGTTTTGATGAGAAAAGCGTTTCTTTCTTATCTGTCCTTGGTCAGGTCAGGTACATTGTCACCATAGTAGGGTAACATAAATGGAAAACTCAGAGTCGGCATAAGCAAGACACCAAAGCAATCAACTGCTGTGAGGGAGGATGGGGTGGAGGGTATCTATAGTGGAAGGAAAAAGACTGAGTCTGTGCCTATCCTCCAACCACCTCACCACCAATCGTCTTCTCCCAAACGGGACATTACAAACGGTTGTTGAAGGTCAGAGTCAGAGGAACAGCTACCCACCCCCCACTCATGTCTGGGCTGTCTAACCCACATCCAGACTGCTGACATTGCCTCCCAAGTTAAGCAGCCTTTTCAGGTGGTCCTTTGCTTTAACCTTTCACTATATCCCTAGAAAATGCATTTAGCATATCGCCATTATTATTTGTGAAAAGATTCTGTCTGAGCTTGAAGCTGCATTTCATCCTTTCATGTAGTGTCATCTCTACCTTATGGAACACAAGAGGTTAACACTCTTACACCGACAGGCAGGGGTGAAAGGTCACCCTCCGTGAATGGAGTCATGCGAGAGGGGAGGGTCAGATCAGGACGCAAGCAGGCATCTGGCACGTCTGCTAGGTCAGCCACAGGATCTGGGTTATGAGCTGCATTGGCAATTTATAACCACAGAAGATTGTAGCAGACAGCTCATCATCTAACAATGCAGCTTCACTGTCTCCTGACTTAGAGGTGTATGGAGGAGTGAGGATCTGGTATCAAAGAAAAAATATTTTTTTTTATTTAATCTGTGCTCTTAGGGTGCAGCTTCATAGCTGGCTCTGAATCATTCACTCTTGAACGCTAATAAGGGCCTCTGGAAGAGGAGCCAGATAATAGGTGAAATATGTGCTGTGTGTGTGTTTATACAGCTCTAATGAGACATTAATCATCTGCTGTTATGCAGTGAAGAAGAGAGGCAAAATTTCGTTCCAATTTTAAAAGTGAGGAGGAGAGTAGGAGGCATGCAAGAATGCTCTGTTGCATAAGTTATGTTACATACACAAAGTTACAAGCAGCTCCAACAGATTATGCATGACAAATTAAACATGCTTCGCGTCTGTGCTACTGTATGCTGCTGCATATACGGTACATGTGTCCTCCAGAAGGACGCCTTAAGGATAGGGAGAAAAAGAAATGCATATCAAGAGGGAAGAAACTCTTATTGCGCAGCTCTGGCGCAGCTGCAGTAAAATGCTTTATCACTTGCCCACCCACACTAATAGAAGCTTACATAAGGCCTCCTGCTCTGCCTCAGTAGCATTAGAGATGCCACAGTCAGCTGTCCTTCAATCAGTTTTCTGTCTTTCAGTGCAACTCTTCATACCAGCCCCCTCTCTCTACCCTTTTTATGTCATGTTTCTCATTTTTCATAATATCTTTCAAACAACTCTATCAGACATGTAAATGCCAAAAAGTTAAAACTGAGGTCCATGTGTATATTTTTTTTCAGTCTAAACATAGACTCAAAACTATGCACCACAGATTTCAGCTGCGATGTCACAATTTTTCCTCTGCTTTAGTAAATGCTTCTTCCCCTTTTCATATATTTTATCTGTTCCATACATCCTATTTTCTGTTTCTCTTGGCCTTTTGCCCTCTTCCCCTTTGTCTGGAAGAGGACCAGCTAAATCCTTTTCAAATCCAGAAAGGATGAAGCCCTCGGAACAATTCTTTGAGTCTATTGCCAGAGAGATTATTCCACACTCCTATAGAACATCGGGCCAGTGCTAATCTGTCTTTAAACACTTCATGATTTATACTCTGCTTCAGCATATATGTGCTCTTTATTTTGCACTACTTTACAGTGACTGTATCCATTCATAAGGCACAGACATGATAGCATACTCATCACTGGAATTTCCACAATGTTTCTGTTGGCACTGAAAATGCAGATCCACAGACTCATAAGCCGAGGGTTGACTTTGGACAGAAATATGTCTTCACCGTTGAGCAAGATCAGAGCTTCATTTTTCTCAACATAATACAGACTGATTACATAATATGATTATACTTTTACACTGTAATTGATAAGGCTAATTGTGCTTGTTTTATTGCCTCTTATTGTAGAAGATTAGTCGGCACAACCAAGCAGGAACGTTTTCTCAGTGTACTGTGTAATTCTCCAGTGCATTTAAAAATGGCTTCCAAACCCAGATCATTGGTGGCGATGAGTAAGCCTTTTAAAGTCTGAAGTAACTGTTTTTAAACTGTACAGTAAGCTCTGAGCTTCATGTGCTTTGCTCTCTCCTGCTCTCAATTACTACACTTATAAATAAGCACACACACAGCGTCTTGCGCCACACTATCATAAGTCATCCCTGTCTGCTGATGACAAGGAGTGAAATTCAGTCCAGACTGCATACAGAGTGAAGCCTGAGGAATGCCTTACACTTTGTACTGTGCAGTCCTGAATGGTCAGCATTTGTTTTAAAGTCAGTTTTGTTTTACTGCTCAGCAGTTCTTCTCCTTCTTTGATAGGAAACTCATATTTGTATTAGTTTTTGCAAAAGTAGTTTTGAAGTAGCTTTAAGTAGTAATGGCTGTAGTAATGGCTCTCAAGTGCCTTTTTTCTTTTCTTCCAGTAACCCATGAAACACATGTTGGTTATAGAAAACATAGTGACGAAGTTCCTGACTGTATTCTGGGACACCAGATGCCTGTGATTGTGCTTGTAATTAAACCATTATTGGCATCCTTAACTTAAGTCATAGAGGAGAGCTGTACTGAACTTTTGGCATTCCAATTGATTTTGTGTTGACACAGTTAAGTGATGTGGGCATCGATGCATGGGCCTGCAGGGGATTTAGTACATCAAAGTATAAAGAAAGAGCCTGAAAGCACTATATAAATAAAAAATGTAATAAAAAACATTCAATAAACAAATTTAAAAATCCATGCCACACCCAGGCTGTAAGAACCAGTGGGCCTTGTCCTTGTAAGCTCCTAGAAACCCCCTACGCTTTGTGTGTGTGTGTAGACATGCATGTCTTAACAATAGAGCTGTTTAGGCTAACTTATCATGCTCACTAACAAATGGAGTTGGAGGACAAGATGCACAATCAGGCTTCTTCTTTGTGTGCTGATGCATATGTTTGGTTTTTTGTCATATTTTGCTTTTGACCCCCAGCCGCCGCCCCCCCTGGCACACACACAGACACATGCACATGCACACACACACCCTTTCATTCTGTAGCCATAGCGATGTTGTCAGGTTTCATTTAACACCAATCTGCCAGTACTCTCGCCTCCTGGCCATTGCATCATGCGTCAAAATGTTTGCCATGTCCTGCTGAGCTAGTCAGCAATGTTTACATAGATATATCTATATGCACAAAGTTACGCAATCAAATATCATAATAAATAAACATGGTATATTTTTGTCGTAGTACAATAGGAAATTGACAAGTGAAACAAGTTCCCTTGACAAGCCCAAGATTCCAGGTTTCTTAAGATATAAGTGATAGTGTAAAGGTGTTTTTCCTGAGCCGAGCAGTCTCGGCAAACACTCTGGACTCCTCTGGCTGCTGCCAAGATAATGAGGAGATTTCCGGCCTGGGGAGTGGTAGAAAGTATCCCTGCTTAATCCTAGTGGTGGTGGCTTCCAGCACCAACATGCCACGGCACAAAGCACTGAGTGTGTGAAGCTGTTCAGTCAGGTGCAGAGTAGCACACCGATCACTGCCCAAACAACCCCAAGAAGTCTCAGGACATGGAAATACCAAGAAATCTTCACAAGCCAATTCTCACTGTTCTCATTAACTACATGTCCACCCACATTTGGGACACAAATGTTCACATTTGTTCTTGGGTTTTGTTCATATACAAGAGACAGTGGTGTAGTAGTCCATCCAAGCCTGACATATTTCATGAGATTTGCCTGTTGTGCAGAGGGAAGTGCTGATCTCCAGTGTCTTGTCTAGCAGTTTTTGCTATTCCTCGCTCCTGTCCGATCTGCCCCAATCCGGTTTGGACCGTGAATCATGAACCATGGTCACAGTATATATACTTGGTTGTGTTTACACTGTATTTTGTTCACCATAATTATACCATGAGGTAAAGACGGAAAAATGAAACCCGAAGAGTCACAGAGACAAAGAGGGAGAGGAAGGGAAAGGAAACCTAAACGTTGGCTGTTTTTTTACGGAAGCCATACTATCTTACATATTACTTTTACAATTTGCACAATATCAGTTCATCACACAAATACAGACACTGGAGCACATGATGAAATTTTTCATTAACGGTTGCTACTCAGGTTCAATTGTTATGTTGCTGTAGGTTCCTCTTATGTTCAGTGTCTATGTCATCAAAAGTTCTATCAACATATGACCTGATTCTTACTAAGACCTAAATCTTAGGCTTAAACTGAACACTGTCCTGTACTGAACACTGACTAAAAAACAGCTGGAAGTAATTTAATTGCTATAAGAGTATATAGCGGAGTGTTATATATTTTATAGATGTGTTAAGCAGCTGTTTCTGTCTCTGGTTTCACTTCAGTTCTCCTCAATGGAGAGCTCATATCAGCTTCCGTGACAAGAGTTACTAGAGAATGTAGACCCACAAATTTAGGACTTTAACTGCTTAGAATGCACATGCCTGTGTGTCTTTGTGTGAATGAATGATGTTGTAATCTAGTAGCATGCCTTTATAAGCTCTTAGCGGTATGAATAAAGATTAAAGGTACAATGCTTAATTTTTGTCTCCACCTTCTGGAAGCAGGAGTAATGAGACAAACCCTGACCCTTGAGTACAGCTGGGGCTGTAATTAAAACTCATTATGCACACTTTTATGCAAGTAGGCTGGTCACTGTCATTCAGTAACATATTTGAACACTTAGGTAGACACCTTGTAACTGTAAGTGTGACTTAAAGTGTGAGATTTTCTTTATGGGCTAAAACAATATTTGTTGTACTGTGGGCCATATCTCCTCAGTGAATTTGTTGAATAGAGTGAATCAGTTGCTAGGGAATTTAAAGGTTTGCAAGCCTTAAAATGTGTGCCATTAACACAAATGTTTTTTTGCATTTCTGTTGACTAAATCACTGTGTTGTGTGTCTGAGTCCAAGTGAAGAGCCTTGGCTGAGAGAGACCTGACTGTTCAACAGAAAAACACTTCAGTCCCACAAGGCATGGCTTTCCCTGGGCCAAATCTGTGTCTGGCAAGCACTCCCATCTGTCTGGAGAAAGAGTCTGTCTTATTCTGACCATCAATTTGGTTTGGCCTTGTCAAAAAATGCTCAACTCTCACTGGGGGACCTGCCATCCATGTGAGATCTGGCTTGTAAATGGTTTGTAAATAATAAAAAAAGAGCAGGTTAATCCAGAGCCTGGGTTTGATATCCTCTCAGATATGGAGAAGCAGTGCTGTGTCTCTGCACAGCTGTCTGTAAGCAGACGCTTGGTTTTTATCATCATCATCTCTCCAGTGTTTCCATGATGTGCTCTTATTGCCTCCATTCATCTTGTTAACTATCCCATTGCTGGCATGGCAGAGTGATATAGGGAGAATTTTCCTTTCCTTTAGTAGTTTCCTTTAGAGAAGATAGTTTGACTACCTTCTCCTGTAAGATGTTGAAACACCAATAATTTGGAGAGGGGTGGAAGTTTTTTGTGGGAACAAGGCCAAAGGTTGCACTAAGAGACTCTTTTTTCTTTTATTTTTTTTGTATGCCAGGTCTGATAAGGTACTATGTATCATAAAAACAAAGGCACATACTCCACCATATAAAACTAAAACACTCTACCAAACGGTTGTACACAACTCTGAATTTCAGAATGTAATTCAATTCAATGAATTTGAATTGACTCCAATATACAGGACAGTTACATTTGTACTGCAAAGAGTATTGGATTCTCTGCCTCTCTATAATGCTGTGCCCAGACCCCTGCCTCTAAGTCTACTTTGCTTTCACATGATATGCCAAGATGCCAAGAAGATTTGGACTTGCACAAGCAAATGAGAAATGAGTGTGATTGGATAGTCATTGTATTTCAAAGAGAGTAGGGTACAAAGTAAAACATTACATGTTTCAAGTGGTGAGTAAAGTATTACTGATTGATTCACAGTTCCCAATGCAGATACATGCCATGATCATCAAAATAAAAGACAGATTACAAATCTGGAAACTTACCTGGAGCTGCCGTTTGAAATTTGAGGTAGCCTTCATGGAACCACAGGCTGGAGCAGTGCAGTAATTGCAGATTGCTCTGTAGTTTCCATGTGTTGTGGGAATTGTCTCACCAAAATGAACGTGCACAGATGTCCTTTAACGTGTGTTATCATTTTGCATATTGCTGTAATCACAAAAATCAAAAGTGCAAACCAGTTCTGGCTCTTCAGTTAGCTTAGACACTGGAGTGTGCTCCAAACAAAATGGCCTAAATGTTTGGACAACCATTTTGAAGACTTGGATACAGCAAGGTATTCTGGGAAATGAAGTTCTGTCTTAACATATTCTACAAGTTGACAGTTTTTACAATATTGGTTTTCATAT
This sequence comes from Parambassis ranga, assembly GCF_900634625.1. Classification (NCBI taxonomy): domain Eukaryota; kingdom Metazoa; phylum Chordata; class Actinopteri; family Ambassidae; genus Parambassis; species Parambassis ranga. The sequence continues at coordinate 6,390,786 of NC_041028.1, read as the reverse complement.
TGGTTTTATAGTTTTTAATGTTAATTTGTGTTAAAAAGTAGGCCAATAATATCTGTATGAAATTCATGTTGTAATCATATGTAATATATACTGTAAAGCTTCATTTTTAAATATACCTTAATTATGTATCATGAATTTCTATGAATTTCATGGAGTTCCAATTCTACTTCCTGCAATTTGAAATTGAATTGCAATTCTGCTTCCTGTTTGGAATCTCAATTCAAATTCAAGAACTGAATTGGAATTTAGGGGTCATTCTCAATTCAATTCCTGAATTATACAACCCTGCTACCAAAACCTTCATAAAACGTAGCTGTTTTAAGACACATGTACCTAATAGTAGTTTACTGGGATACAAGCTGCAGGCCCAGAAATGCATGTCTTTAAATAAATGTCATTTAAACAGCTTCAATTTTACACTCATCAGTCCACAAGAGAAAGTCACTCATCACTCAGAATTTAAGTGTTGCTTTTAAATCATTTTTGTCAGTTGTACACTGCATCACAAATTTGTTGTGTGTCAGTGTAAAACTGACTTTACACCAACAGACATACACAAATACTTCAAATTCCTTTTTTAATTTATGCTACGGTAGAGTCTGGTTTGGTTTGGTCTGGTTAGCAATGCAGAAATAATAGATTGTAAGTGCTTAATATGTGCCCACTTCTTTAGAGCTCCTTTCTTAATTTGTCTTTCTGGAAAACAGACACAGATCAGTTTATTTCACTGGCTGGAGTCTTTGTCTGTCTGACGCTGCCCTGCAGATATTTGGCTTCATGGGAGTAAGTAGAGCAGAGTGGCTTTGGAACAGCATTCGTTTACTTTCACTAAACACAGGAAACCAGGCAGAGGCCTGCTCTGGCTTGTGATTGCAGAAGGGCAGATCTCAGGAGCAGTCAAGAGTGGGAGTGGGAAGTGAAGAATGAGGAACAAAATAAGCATGAGGGCTGCAGAAACAACTGACCACTACGGAGGGCTCTTTGCCATTTTAATCGTTGTTTCAGAGCCTCAAGACATATTTCTTTCTTATTATAGTCCTTATCTTTCTTTTCTTGCCTGTTTACTTCTGAACTGCATGTCAAAATCTGTAGTGTGAGAGTCCCCCTATCGTCTCCTCCTTTTTATAGTTGTGCTTAGATAACATACTCAGAGTTCTTGGTAATGCTCAGGAGATAAAAACCAGTGTAGGTTTGGAGGATGCAAACCTAGGTCTAGCCAAGTATGGTACTTTGGCTTGTTTAGATGTGATTTGAATGGATCTCTGATAGGAACCATAATGTTAAAAAAACAGAAAAGAAAAAGGAATAAACAATCATTTGGCCAACTTCTTTGGCTTGCTACCTCTAGGAAATAGGAAAGATGAACTCAGGCATACTGTAAACTTTTTTTTATTGTGTAAAGCCAGGTGTGTCACCTTTTGTATCTTCCCATATTTTGTGTGACAGCGCTGGCCTGTGTATGGGCTCCCTGCAATTGTAAGAATTTGCAATATCCTCATGCCTAGCTGTTTCCACAGGCTGGGCATGACGTACAAGTCAGGTAGTGTGTCATGATCTACTTTGTCATCAACCATTTAATTGCTTGTGCTGTGTCAACATTTTCTCACAGAGGACCACTTATTACAAGCTCTGCAAAGGTATATGCATACTTTACATGGAAAAACCCTTTTCTTAATGTTTGACCAGGCAATTTTCTATTCAAGGGATATATGGGTATGTAAATACAATTCTGTCTGTGTACTTCATGACACATTGAATCAGAAACCACAGAGGGAATCATGCCTTTTGCTCCATGTCTATCCCCTATTATTTTGCCAGAACAAAGCTATCTGTTGTTTGTGCTTGTCCCTAAGGCCACAGATTGCATTCTAGGATCAAGAGAGAGAAAGACAGGGCTTTTTGTCCTGGGACTGAATAGCCATTACACTCACAGCCCACATTAAAGAGACACGGCTCCTGCCTAACAGCATCTCTCTCTCTCCAGGGGATGCAGAGCCTGGGGACTTACATAAGGGGCAACATGTGTATAGCCTAGACAATAATGGGTGAATTATGGAGATGTGTACACTGTTACACCATTACCCAATGCCTACTTACATGCCTTTATGATTTAATTGTGTAAGTACAATGCCACCTTATACAAAGAGCTAGATTGAGTACTATAGAAAGAGACAGCTTCGACAGCAGTAGGGGTTCACAGCCTTAAATATACAGGTACAAGTTTGGGTTGAGTCGGTGGGAGACCGTTTACTGCCAGTCATTACACTGTGCCCGAGGCGTGGAAGTGTGATAGAAAGGACATTACGTAATTCTGTGGAGTCGAGGCAGGATGATGGGGGACAGAGGGATTGCGGGATTGAGAGCAGTGGTGTTCTATTAATAGTGGGCAGCTGTCCGGGCAGCACAGCAGGCAGACACTCATCAACACCAGCCTGGTCAGTTCTAAGGGCCTGATTAGTTACAACATTATCTCAATATACCTGATATACCAGTTTGACGACATCATACCATTCCATGCATTGTTTATTTTCTTTAGATATGTGCAAAGTCTCATTTTCTTACATAAATAGTCCACAATCTCAGTTTCCTTAGAATGGACTTTGTGCCTCAAACAGGCCCTTCAGGAAAAAGGAAACAGATTCATATCGAAACACGTGACAGAAAAAATGTATAGTTAACAGTACTTTGTGTGGCTGTAGTTACTGTCAGCCTCTCTCCCTTTGAATGTGCATGAGGATGGGTGTTGTAGGCATATGTTTTAGAGATGGACTAACAGCAGACTTTGCCTAGGGAAATGTCTATCTCATGACTGGAAACATTACCCCTATTTCTGGTACACATATCTCTACCGCTGTGTGCATTTGTTTGTGTCCAGAAGAGATAAAAAAGGAAAACAAAAACTGCATGAAAACACGGCCTGTGAGCGCTGTGTATTCTATCAAGATTCAAAGTTTTTTCCTCTTCCTTAACTGCCAAGGTCACGCACCAGTCACTTTGCCAATCTGAGGTATATGCAGCTGCTTTGGATATGAAGAAGCCGATGCACACGAAGGAGAAGCACACAAATACACCCATGCCTGTTTTCGGGATCATGTTGATCACATTGGCTGGATAACTTCTATTTAAAGAGACCACCACCAGCACTGAGGAGGATCAGAGATTATTGTTGGCAGTGTACAGTGAGGCCGAGACTAGACCTGCCATATAGTATAACAGATAATCAAAACAATAAAATCTACTAATACGGCCCAACCCCATAAGGGTTGTCTGACTATTTTCTCTCTTCTTCAAAAACAAGTTTCTTCACTTATTCCACAGTTTCCCTGGTAAACAAGATGCACATGTAGTGTGCTTTCCATGACCTAAAACAGTAATTAAACCAAAATCTGTCATTTCTGAAAATGAAACACATACTATATTTTAAACATGGTGGGGTTGTGGTTCATAGCATTTGCATCAATAGACAGGAAAAGCCATGTGTGCATTTGTGGTAATTCTTGTTCTGGTAAACTCATTATTGACTTTGGGATCAACAGGTGGGATACACATGCAGGTGTTAGAGTAGGAACCTGAGGTGAATAATTTACATCAAGGCCACTGATAAACATGCCTGATCCTTAGCCATCTCTAGACTGTTATGCAAAGTTATTGCGTGTGTTTTGTTGGAATTGGCCTGCATCTTACGTGGATTTGTTTTAAAAGTAGTGTGTGTGTGTGTTTTAAACCAGACAGATCCTGGGGATTTCTGCTGGGCTGGTAACTAGAGCATAGGTGGCGTGTTAAATATAGAGGTAAGGCCCTGTCATCTCCCCAACAACAGCAAAGAGCCCACTGGTTAACGGTGCCAAACAGCAACACGGCACCATGATATCACATTTGAAGTATTAAAATCACAGTGTCCTCCAAGGACCTGTTGTGAAATACTGGTTTGTTTAAAACTTTCTGTCCAAATGTATTCAACTTAATAATGACCCCACAAACATACTCTGTCTTAGCTTGGACTCACTGTAACTCACTGCATCTCATGGTGGAGTTCTGCAAAGCTTATTGTTCATTGCGCGCACACGTGCTCTGACCACGTTACTTTCCGTCTTTCTGCACTCTGAGCTTGTTGTTGCTGCTTGCTTCTTGGCCCAAAGCAGTAGTCTCTTTCTCTCCCTCTTTCTGTATGTGCCTGGGCCTGGCTTGTTGACTTTAGCTGGCCCATGTGTTGTGTTGCTGCCAAAGGGGAGTGTTCTTGGCCCAGTCAAGGCCAATACAAGTTGAGGGAGGAAGGAAGGTAAGAGGGTGTTGTGTGGGTCGGGGCGGGGGTGTACGGTTTTGTTTGTGCATTTACAAATGTGTGCCAAATGCTCCAAACCATTTTATGCATACACATACAGGAACGGTAAAACAGGGCTTCCCATTTGAGCTATAGTACCTGTCTCGTAAAACATATTCGTCAGTGACAGTGCTTGTAAATTTGACAGTTTTGGGTATGAATGGTATTGCTACACTTCATAAAATACTGTAGTTACCACCGTGGGCATGCACTGACACATGTTCATATGCATGTGTGGGAGGACTGGTTTGTTTATCATGTCATCAAAAAATTTAACGCTTGCCAGAAAGGCACCAGGGATAAACTGAACATCTCTTGTAAACATCCAGATTTGGGGTGTCCAAAACCAAAAAGCAACATATACAGTACCACACACAGCCCAAGTTTGTTGACAGTGATCTCTGCTCTTCATTTGCTTCCTTCTGGCCACTAAATAAAGGCATTCCCAGTTTAACTCACTCCAAAATAAAGCTTCTCATAATAAGATGTAGACAGATTTACAGTCCATCAGAGCTGTTGCTCTTTCACCTTCTCTCCACTCCCACCTAGTTTAAAGGCTCCATAGTTATTTCACAGGTAAATGAGAAGTGATTAAGAGAGTAGCAGGCTGTGTCATTTCGAGTATCTACCGGCACCGATGCCTTCATCGAGTGAACAGGAATGGTGTGGCTGTTATCTGTCCAAGGTTGTTTTATGATGGCAGAATGTGGCAGCCATCTGCTTCTAACTTGTTGTAAACATTGATATCAAAGTCAGTCTGAAAGCAACAGGAGATTAGCTGCGCTGCTGTCAGCGTGAATAAAAAATCAATCAGCAATTGGGCCCTCTGAGAAACTGTGACTAAAAATTGCCTTTAGTGTTGTTTTTTGTTTAACACATGCACACACACAAAAACTGGCACCAGATGTAGTGAAACTGCGGTGAAGTATCATGGCTGTTCTGGGAAGCAGAGGAAGGAAAATGCTCAATGTCAGGAAATCAGGGTGGGTTAATGGGGAGGGGGGTATTAATGGGGTCTGCTGTGTGTTGGTATCTGTGAGTGTGTGTGAGAGAGAGATGTTTAAAGTAACTCTGACACCGACCTTCCAGTTTGTGTTTTTTCCCCTTATCTATCTCTATATCTCTCACACATACACACGCGCACACGCGCGCGCACACACACACACACACACCCCACACACACACACACACACACACGCGCACACACACACACACACACACACACATATAAAACCAGGAAACAGACACACATGATTGTCAATAGAAAGCTGTTAGTATACCTTTGTGTTGGCAGGCCAGAAATGAATGACTTGACCAGCACTCGTAGCCCACATTTTACAGAAGTGAAAGCACAATTTATTTAATTCCTAAGTTGAGCTGACAACATGCTGTCTATGTCAACAGCAAAATAGAGAAACGGCACAGAAATGTTATTAAGAAAGCAACAGATGTCCATAAATCAAAAGTGTGTCCCTGGTTGGCCTTGTTTAGTGCTGAAAACACAGCTAATGACTGAAACAGGACACGACTAATCTTGTTATCTCTTTATCTCTTGTCCAGACTATGTGTGTGTGGGTGTGTGTGAGTGTGTGTTACCCGCCTTTCCTCTGGGTATGTCTTCTGTTTTAGCTGTGGTGTGAATGTTATTCTTTACATGCCGTGATTCTCTCCATGTTGGTATTTCATAATTATACACAACTGTTTTGCTTACTGCCCACATTGTATTCACAGCTCACAAACACACATAAATATACACACTTAACCCATGTTTTAAGATGTTGCAGGGTAAAATCAACATCTTTGTATGGGCACTACTGTGTTAAGTGTTCAGACTGTCTTTCAAAGATTCCTCCATATCTGGTACATTCCGCTGTGATCTGTTTACTCCAAATCTACCACATTCTCATCAGTGTAGGAGCTGCGCCACTTTTTGAACTTTTTCTATGTCGGTAAAATGTTTTAGAGACTACTCATTTGTGTGTGCGCAGGTACACGTTGGCTGGCTGATTTAAAGTGTACTTCTGTGTGTGTGTGTGGAGTCCAGAGTGAAGTTTTTTGTTTTTTTTTTGTACTGTATTGTGTGTGTGTGTTTGTGCTTGTGCACAGAGACTCATAGTGGATCTCTGCCAGGGCTTAGGGCTTGGCTGAGAGAATGCCTCAAACCAGTTTACTCTGGTTGTGTAGTGGAGAAGTCTGGGGGCGGGACAAGTACCTCTTAAAGCTGCAGACTCCAGTTCTCTTTACACAGGGCTGTCTTTTTGTGTTTTTTGTAAGCACATGAAATTTGTGCCTTTGGATTTGTATGTTATGTACCGCTGATAGGTACATCGCAGTATTGCTTGCTGACAGCTCGCTTTTTCAGGATTTTACATGAGAATTTACATCCATTTATATGTGTGTGCATGTGTGTACGAGTGTGTGGGAGAGTTCTTGGCCCTGCCTTAAGTAATTTTCCCCACATTTCACTTTCAAGGACTCCAACTAGAGAGGTGAAGAGTGCCAAATAGAATTGATTGAGAGAATAAGCATGTGCAAAGCAGATAAGTTTGTTTGGCCTGGCAGGAGAACACAAATTAATGTTTTATCACATTTTTATTAACATGCTGGATGCACTCTCTCTAATATGTATGTGTTTTTGTCAATGTGTATGGTGTGTTTGTGTACACTGCCTGTTCAGGTGGGCAGTATAAATATGATTTAAGATGATGGTGGACTGCTCAGCATGGGGCGTACTGAGCAGGAAGGGAGAAACGAGCATCTCGCTTCTCTCAAAGCGAGGTTGCACAAGCGCAGAAACACACCACAAAACACTTTCACTCTTTCCATTACATCCTCATGCACACGCACACACACAGAGGGATTCATTTAAACACACATACAAGCAGCAAGTTGTCAAAGGACATATTTTATTTAAAATGCTGTAAACTTTGCAATTTGCTGTGGGGACAAGGCCAAGGTTGTTTTTTTGTCCTGAAATAATTTACCATTAATGTTGATACAGGTTTGTAAATGATTTGTTGAACCATATCTGTGGTGGAGACTAATTGGAGACAAATGGACCAGTGAGAAAAAACTACAGCTGACATTTTTTCTATCTCTATTTGTTGTTTTTGCAGGAAGCCCTCAGGTCATGCTGATAAGGAGGTGATGGCTGCCACCGTCCTGTCGTCACTGTCCACATCCCCTTTGGTGCTCTACCCTTCCTCTGCACCCACAGGTCAGCTGCATACATACTGCAACACAGTTGGACTGACATCAGTTACTTCACTAAATATAGACTCATTAAACACACTATTCACTTTAACATTGCCAATGATTGCTCAGTGTCAGATGTGTAAAGCTTTTTATATTAGTGCAGGAAGGAGGATACAAGTATTGACAACAATACAGGCATACAACATGCATGTAAAGCCTAACCTTACAGTGTCATTAACACTATTCCCTTATCTTTGGACGCATGCATGTTTACACAAGCCCAGTGTATATTGACAACTGTTTAGCCTTGAACCTATCACAGCTCCTTATTCTGTTTCCAGTATTGCTGTGGTTGCCATTGCCATGCCAACCATGCCAGACGGTCAAAGTCCTCTCAGCTTTTTTTTTTTTTTAAACCCAGGCTGTTTTTATTCTTAGGAAGGCATCTTGTAGTATACTGCATCCCTAAAACTGCAAGGGACACCCTGTTTGACACTGTCGCTGTACCAACCCAGACAAATAAATCAAGCACAGCAAGGCTTCCATATACAAATCAGCACCAGTCATCAGAGGATGCTGTGAGTTTGTGAGATGCAATGTTAAATGAAATGATTAATTGACAAATATTGGAGAAAGTAGAGTACAGTTTGGGGTCTGTTATGTAGGTCAGCCCTACACTTTCCCCACAGTTTTGTTAGTTATTGGCCCATGAATTAAAAAATGGCTTTTAATGATTTATCTAGTGTTTTGTGTGTCTTTGCAGTTGAAACATGCCTGGCCACACTATGATTTTATATGACACCAGTGCCTAAATAATTCTGTGAAATATTAACAAAGTAGTTCTCATATGCAAGTTGAGGTATACTACATATTTGTACAAGCAGGGAATCAGCTTGTTACAGCCCTATAGGAAATAGATGGTTTATAGAAGTTAATCCCCAGCATACAACGTAATATTAGTAAAGCTGGGGTTTAGCATTTTTACTAGTATATGCCACAATAAAAGTCAGATTGAGTTGAGCCAGGATTATTATCACATTCAGGTCAAAAGGCCAAAGTGCACAGAAAAGGTTAGGCCAAGACTTGGAGAAATATTGAAGTATCTTGTCTGGGAAATTAAAGTTGGAGATTATTGGGCAGAATTCGGTATAGATTATTGAAAAATGTAGGACAGCAAAGGATCTATATAGGATATAAGCATGTATCCATTAAACACTGTATGGTTTAGAGCTTTGGAGACATTTTACATTTTTATTTTCATTGCTAAGCTAAAATTCATGTTAGGTGAATTTTTTTCAACACTGTTACAAATATTACTTTTATTTGTAATGTGCATCCATATTCATGTTTACTTAGCATATATACATATTTTTGTGTATTAAAACACAACCTCTCCCCATTTTAAACATGTCCTGGTAATAGTTAATTAACTGTACGTATTCTTTAACCTGCAGTCCCAGAGCCAGCCAGCAAAGCTTGGAAAGAGGTGCTGTCAGCGAGCTACAGCAGTTCAACCAGCGGCAACTGGAGCTGGGATGCCAGTGACCAATCAGTGCCCTCTACACCGTCCCCACCACTTTCCAATGATGCCAACAAGAACTTCCTGCTCTCGTCCCATGGTGATGACGTCAATGAGGATATCACAGAGAGCACGCACTTCATGTTTGAGGACCCCATACCTCGGAAGCGAAAGGTAAATATGTTTGATTAAGCAGGCCTCAAGTCTAACACAAGGTTTCTATAGGTTGATGACTATGACTACACACATAAATCCAGAGTAAGGCAAAGCCACAGATGTCGTCAAATCCTTTTGACGTGCTCATGTTATACCTTTAAGGTAGAAATGAGAAAACATGACAGAAACATTCAGAAAATGTAAGCAGTGTGCAGTTTAACAGCCTCTGACATAAGGCCTGTCGGCTCTCTGCTTGTGTGGATGATGGATTATGCTCTCTCTTTCACTTCGCTTCCTCTCATTTTTGTACTCTAGAAACCGTCCAGAGCGGTGAGATGTTTTCACTGTCAAAAAGCTTTCTGTCGCTACAGGGGGGAGAGGTGGGAAGGTTTTAGTGAGAACGAAAGAGAGGAGGAATATAGGGGAGGGATGAACAGCATGAAGTAAAGATTCAAGGGATGCATGATGAAGGCAGTCAGAGGGTGTAGAGAAGCAAAGGAGAATTGACGCTTAAGGTAGCAGCAGGAGGAGAGATGAATCTCAATATTTCCTCTGGCCATACAGTGACAGAGGTGAGCTCATATTCTCTATATGTGGGAGTATGCAATTCAACCCCCCTGGAAAGAGGCAGCAGGGAAGATTATTGAGCTGCTGAATATATGAAACCATAAAAACTCCCAAGGACAAAGCTGCCAGAAAGTCATGTCATTCTATGGATAAGCAGACAGGAAATTGAGTAGGAGGGTGCTAGGAGGAGCCTAGACACACAAGCATGTGGAAGAGGGTTAAAAGGTGAGATAAGTTGCTGGTTAACTTTGTGTTGTTATATAGCTGGCACTAACTCCAGAGGTCTCAACTCTCCATGAGCAGCTACCCCTTGGATTGTAAGCTGCCTGATTTTGTACTGGCAGTGAGTTAAGAGGATTATTAAACATGGCAATCACCAGTCTTACTGTAACTGTATAAAGATTTGGGAATTAAGTGATTTGTGATTGTTTGTAGGATTAAAGGCTTGTTTACTTTTTATTAGGAGTGTTGTTTTAAGCAGCATGGTAGATTCGCAGAGTTAAATGTAAGGCAATGGCAGCCGATGAGAGGAATAGTAGTATAGGAGACAGTTAACATAACCATTCATTTAAAAAATAACCTGTTTTACTCTCACTTCTCTCTTGCTCTGCTCCCCTCTATCTCTTCTGCTCCCTCCCTTTCTGTCTTGCCCTTCTTTCTCTAGAGGCTGTTGGAAGGTAATGAAAGTACACACCCACTGTCTTTCATTAGCAGTGATGCAGGTCCCTGCCTGCTCAAGGGACAGCTGCCAGACGCTGATATGTGAAAAAGAAAATGAACGGAAATAAAAACACATGCGGACCATTTATTCATCTCCTCATTGCTTGCTAGTAAACTGACAGTTATCTAGGGTCAGGGCAGGATAAGCATTTTCAAAGGCTATTTTTGATGGTCACATGTTAAAGAAGTTATGGTTGTTTCCGCTTGTGTTCTTTGAATACTTACATACTTTTGCAGTTTTGCCTCCATTTTTGTGTTGATAAATGCCTTCATCTTATCGTCAATTTTCACCCAATCAAAGACGGATGTAGTGATATAAATGCACAGATGTTTAAATTTGATTTATTTTCATTTTCTGGCAGTATTTTTTTGAGATCAATTGCATTTTTTTTGGTAACACATAATCACCCAGCTCTTGTTGTATCCCTCAGAACTCCATGAAGGTGATGTTCAAGTGCTTGTGGAAGAACTGTGAAAAGGTCCTCAGCACCTCCTCAGGGATCCAGCGACACATCCGCACTGTCCACCTGGGGTGAGTGGCTGTTTATCACTGGGAAAATAAACACACACAATCACACATTTAGTTACTGTCCATTGTGTTTCAGCAGTCCCACTCATGGTGGCAGCTTGGCAATTGAGAATGTTATGTTAAGTCATTGATTAAAAGTTATTCAAGTTTCAAAAGTTTCAAAATACTTTTGTTAATGTAATGTAATCATCAATTCTGATGCTTGGCAGAACTACAGGCTGAGTGTAATGCTTCGATCAAGACCTTTACTATGATATTAATGTTTTATGCTGCTTCAGGGTGTCAAACGTTGTGATTTAAATAGTGTGGTAGGACAGGAAGAGTGACACACATTTGACTTGTCACAGCTTGGATGTTGTCCAACCGCCCGCCTTAACATCTCAATAAGCTATTGTATTACTGAGTAGGCATACAGGTGCTCACAGGCACAGCTGTAAGCAAATCCAGCCCTTCTGAGTATGGGAGAGTTCACATACTAAATGTCTTTCTCAGTATTTATAGCTAACATGTATTCAGCTGAGAGCTCATATGTGTAACAGTATTCTTGCTTAGTTGCAGAATTTGTCTTCCCTTTTTCTTTTAATAATCCAGTATATCTTTTAAACTTCTCCAAAATAAGCTTTCATGATTTTAGTTTCAGCTGTTCCACATATATAAATGCTGTGTTATGGCCATCTCTAACATGGCAAAGAAACTCCTATTATTCTATTATATTAGCCAGAAAAGATCTGTGATTAAGTTTGAATTGACTGTGTGACTGGCGTCTTCAAATACTTGGCCACTGTGAAGAAGAAGAATGTGATGCCCTCAGTGCACAGGCTTAACTATAATTCAGTCAAAGCTTGCTTCAGAAATAGTCAGTAGTGTGTTGTTGAGTGTCCTATCGCAGTGTCCAGATTTGAATCTAAGACAATGTTTGGTGGGATTTAAAGGAGGCGGTGGCAGCACAGTAATCAAACAGTGAGCTGGAAGTTTGAACACAAGAGGTACAAACAAAAGTTTGTGAAAAAACATCTTAAATATTTTTCCGAGGTCACGTAGTTTGACAGATGTCAAACAGAAATTTAAATTATGATCTTGCGTAATTAAAGTTTTGACAGTGATGTTACACCTTGGTAGTTATGGTGTTTTGTTCACTGCCTACTAACAGTTAGTACCTACTTGACTTCAATAAAGTCCACATACAGTCACAGTGTTGATCGTTTAATCCTTGAGGACCTCTGCAGCAGACTGGCTTTTACTGCCCCCTGCTGTTATCCTGACCTCACTGTCATATAGTTGACTGCTCTTCTGTTGTTTATTGGTGTTGATGGTGCTACTGCTTCTTCAAGGATTTTTAAATTGCACTAAAATGTTTTGAGTGCGTTTTGTAATGACTTCCTGTTTCTCCTTCCAACAGGCGAAACAGTGACTCAGACTACAGTGATGGAGAGGAAGATTTTTACTACTCAGAGATCGAGGTCAACATGGACAGTCTGACAGAGGGCTTGTCCAGCCTCACACCCACCTCGCCCACCACGGCTGGTCCCCCGCCCATCTTCCCTCCACCACTCACCGATGTCCCTCACTCCGAGCACATCATTGTGAATGGCTCGCAGAGCCACGGCCCTGCACTGCTCAGTCAATCAGCTCCCTCCACACTCTGCCACATCCGCACTGACCATGCTTACCAGGTAATTCACACACATGCACAGGTCTGTATGTGGCTGAGGTGCTAAAGTAGAATGCAGTTTTCATAAGGAATCTACAGAGGAATTGTTACCCAAAATAAGGTGGCAATTACTCATTACTCAACATGTGTGGGAGGATTTAAGAAGAACAGAAACAGAACTTGCTGGCAAATATTAACAACGGTTCACCTGAAGAAATAGTCATGATTTTCTTTTTCTTTCTTTTCTTGTTTGCACCTTATTTCAACGGCATTCTCTTCTTGTCTTTTTCTTATTCGCTTTTTCTTTTTCTAACTGTACTAGCTAATGCACTCCTATTATATTTTTCATTGTGTGTAATGTGAAATTGTTTCAGCTGGAAAAACACATTTGGTGTATAAATATTTAAAAGAGTTAATATTGAATTCAGTCATTTGCAGTGTTTGAGGTTGTACTGAACTTTCAGTTGCCATGACAACACAAAATGCATATAAAAATAGATTTACAGTATGCATATGCCGGAAACCAGCAATGAGTATTTTCTTCATATTTTACCAACTTCATGCTCTCTTTGCTGTCTTGGTGAGCTTAAATTTTCTACATCGGGGAAGTCGGCAGTTTTGATGTAGATGCAGGATCATTACTGATTTGAAGGCGCTTTTCAGATTAAAAACTGTAGAAATATCTTCCCTACTAATTATGCCATCCATTTCTTCTGTATTCTGTTCTTGTCTGTTTCTGTCCGCGGATTTCCCCGTCCCTCCTTGTTTCCGCCGTGCCCTCTCTTGGCTATGTGGGGTGGTTGTCCATGTTCCAGGCCACTGCTCCAGTGAGTATCCCAGTGGGTCCAGAGCTGGCTGGGATAGGCAGTGGTAACGGGATCGGGCCTGGAACTGGGACTGGGAATGGCATCAGTGGGTCGTGGCAGTCCCCCCCTGTCATTTTTAAAGCCGTCCCGGTGAGTGAGGTTGTGTCTCACATCTCCTTTGCTGGTGTTTCTACTTCAGGCCAATTTAGCTCATTTTTCTCTTCTTGCTTTTTTGCAACGTGATGTTTTATACATAGTTTCTTTCTTTGCAGATTAAGCCACATGTGAAAGAATATGTTTTAATGTGCTAAGAACATTATCACTATTGAAAATCCTTAGTCCTTAGGCCATAATAACTGAAAGCATCCTTGCCTTGAATCATAGTCTGGGGCTTCGGGGACAGCCAGGAGACAGTCAGTGGACCTGAGGGATGTTGGAGACACATATTGCATCTTAAAAGCACGTCAGACATCCTCAATCACATAACTGTTTAAAGATTTACAAACCAATAAAAGACCCTAAAACCTATACTAAAACTGACAGGAAACCACAAAAGAGACACAAAAATGTCTGTCGTCATGCAGAATACATTAAGCCATACATGTGCTAATGTCTGAACCGCAATGCTGCAAAGTTAAATGTCGTTTGTGTATCTGTGATAGCGTCTGCCTGTCTCCCTCCGCACAGATGTGTCTGTTCAATCAGTGGAATAACTGATCATTTCTGTCTCTCTGTCTGTCCGAACTGTGTCTGAGAGTAGACCAGACACTTATGATGTTTCATTCTCTCAGGGGCCTGTGACTCATGTCCGGACAGTTACCATCGGTGAAAAGCGGCAGCCGGCAGCCATCACACATGCTGCTGCTAACAAGAACCATGCTTCAGTAACGCCAGCACCAAAATCTACACCAGGAACCAGGTAAGATTGTGTTAGGACTGCTAAATTGTTCTTAAAGAACATAGAGGTGGTTGTGCTCTCATTTTCTCTTGTGATCCAATATGTGTCTAAATAGTTGTTATAGTAATTTGCCAGCCATGCAAGTTAACTGGCAAATTGCAATGTTGTTGTCTCTACAGTCAGTCACAATTGCTACATAATTTGTCATAATATATAAATACTGTATATACTGAAATGCATGAATGTCAATGCATTTTTAGCAGTTATACTTAGTAGTATATTGCTGATGGAATGCTGTTGAATAACTGCTGTCAAGGCCTTGTATAGCACTTCATGCTGGTGAATCATATAAAATCAAAAGCATAAAAAGCATCATGGCTTTTCTGCACTAGATTACATTTATATTGAAAAAGAAAGACTCAACCCCGCCCACTACATAAGACACATTTAGGTGCCTCTGAGCACATTGTACATATATGTGAGCTTTTTTTTTTGCCCATGTGGGCGTCTGGATGTCTGTGTGCCTGTCCTTATGCTGTCACATCTGCTGTTACCAAGGAAACCCCGTGGGGAGGCGAAGAAGTGCCGAAAGGTGTACGGCATGGAGAAGAGAGACATGTGGTGCACAGCCTGTCGCTGGAAAAAAGCCTGTCAGAGATTCACCGACTAATCCAGTCCCTGTTCCCCTGGTCTGAGAGATGAGCTCTTCCTCACTCGGAGCGACAGTGAGGTGGACTCTTCCACTGAGAAAATGAGGGGAAACTTTTTTTTATGATGGATTTCTCAGTGCTGCTTCCTCCAGCCCAGCAGGGAGGTTTGCCTTTTCTCTTTTTCTCCGTTTCCAAATGCAAACAGAAAATAAAAATGGTGGGTAAAAAAAAATCAAAACAAAAAAAAGCATCAAGAAAAACTTTATGCAGGTTTGGAGACTTTTTCTAAGACTGAGACATTTTTACTCTGATGACGCATAAGGAAAAACATTTTAAAAAATTAGAATATAAACATTCTGATTTGAACTTTGTTTTTCACTTGCTTCAACTCAAGGCAATGTTAAGACTACAGATAAGCTTTTTTGGTCATTTCTGTTGTTCATTATAGGAGCATCATGTAAGCTACTGTTTATGAGGTGGATCATAATTCTTTTTTGAGGTTCAAAGGGTAACACCAGACATGTTTGGTAAGACCTCTGTAGCATATCTCATTGTCACTGTTTCAAACCTATCAAATGCAAAAAGCCTGTTCACTTACTACCAACAATTCTGCTCTAACATCACTGTCTTGTGCAGTTTTACTGGATTATGACTGCAGGACTGAATAATCAATATCAAACAACATTTGTTAAGCAAATTCACAGCCAGCTATATTTTTTTTGTAGTTTTGCTAAGCTGCACAAAACCCCTTCACACCAAGTGGTACAGAAAGTTTTCCCTTAACGTTCCAAACTTTTTTCAAGAGATGTATACATTATATGAAATTTATTTCTCTCTCTTCTTCTACTCTGTACTTATACCCTAGCGATATGCACCTTGAAGAAATAGCCGCCTTTTAGAGTATCACTGTAACCCCAGCGTATGCCTGAGAGTGGATATCTATTTCTTATATAGTTTATTTTCAGCAGTGACTTGCTGAAGCAACTAGTAGTTGCACTGTGCAATCAACGAATGAATTACAGCATTTAATGATGTCTCTCTTGCTTTGTGGTTGTCATTGAGTCATGAGTTGAGGCAGAAATGCTCAGTTTGCTCTATTTCTTTGACAGCAGATGTTCTTAAAAGATTGTTTACCACAATGCCATGTGATGACTTTCCTTACAGTCTGACTGATGTAAATTGTGTATGTAGGTTAAAAAAAACCTAGAGATTGTAACCCAGCAATCACTACCTGATGATAAATAATAAGTCAGGCTTCCAGAAATTCACTTCTTACAATTGTAAATGGTGAGGTTACTCAATCTTTGGAATAATTTCCATTTTGTTTCCATATTTGTAGATAAAGCAGACCTAACTTGTAATGGTGCAACATTTAAAAGTGAGTAGTTAGAATCAAATCAAGTCAGTTCAGAGGAGGGGTGAGCAAAAACAAAGTAGCAATGTTCGTAACAAAGTAGCAATGTTTGAAAAGGTTTTTATCAAATTAGTCTTACGCTTTAGAATAATAGTAAACGACAGGTTTCCAAGCTTTAGAAAGAATGTATAGTTAGTAGACTTTTAGATAGTTAGATACTTTAATTTTCTTTTCATATATCCCTTTCAAAAATGCTTTTCAGAAACATGAGCCACAAAGAAAATAGTAACAATTTGAATTGTTGAACTATTAATTCTCTTTCTCTTTCTCAGCGGTTTTGTATTTTTTTATATTGGTAGAAATATAAAACAAAAGAAAAGGAAAAGAAAGAAATGTAATTTCTGCATTTTTTTAATACTCTGTCCCTTCTCTAAAGCGTATCAGCCTTAGTTTGAATCTCTCCAGGGTGAAAAGCACCTGTAGTGGTTGGCTTGCAGACATAGATGGACGACTTAGTGGGGATCTCTCATTATCAATATTCAGGAAAAGACAGAAATCAGTAGTTGTGGTTAAGACTGTTAATAGTCGTGCTTTATCCCCCCCCCCCCCCCCCCCCCCCCTTCAATTTCTTCTGAGTTAGGTCTATTTTCAGAACTTTTAACTTTTTAAAATTTTTAAAGATGGACAATAGAATATTTTTGAAGAGACTCACTCTTGTGCTGTATGTTAGCTACTTTCTAAATGCAGATTCTGCTGCCGTATCTCCTGACGCTGACCTGATCTCTGTAGCTAACACAGACTGCCTGTCCTCTCCTTTATGAGCAGGCCACGTCTGAGCAGGCGCCGTGACTGAGGCACTTCAGACAACTTGTCGCCATAGAAACACCTGTTCTGTCATCTGTCGTCTAAAGGTCACATGCTGGTTGTCGTTTCTCAATGAAAGCTTATGCATGAAGTCAAACATTAAGCACACACGTTCGCTGCCACAGTAGTTAATACTATCTCGTTCACTTCCTCTTTTTTTTAAAAGTTCTGATCCTCCCTGTAAAGTGTTTCCAGTGGCATCCCATATAAGCTAGGTCAGCAGGCCTCTTCCAGTCAGAAACTTCACCAAGTGCCAATGAAAAGAAAACAAAAAGGAAAAGGTATACTGACCTAAAGAAATTGCACTACGTTGCACTGCGCAGACATGTTTTTATACATGGACATTTTATACACACATTTTTAAGTGAAAAGGATGTTTTGTTTCAAAAGGGGGGAAGGAGAGGGTATCGTCACTGCCCGGTGGAATTAATGGGGTGTCAGGGATAGGGGATGTGGACCTGTGGGGTTCCCCATTAACAAGTGATCTCGACAGTTAACGTCTTGCTCGCTGTGTCAGATTTACTGTACTAAACACAGTGGTACTGGAAGTACAGTATGGTACTCAGTAGTAGTCAATCACTTTGCCTTTTTAAGGGGCCCGAAGTAGTACCAGCCTTGTCTCAGTGACAATACCAGTGTCAGTCAGTAGCTACACATTGCGGTCTTGGTAACAGATGCTTTACAGTGTTCAATTGCCTGAAGTTTTTTGTTTTTTTTCACACTATTTGTCCATTATACTCAGCTTTGTGCTTCCTTTACTTAAAAAAAACCAACAAAAAAATAACTGCAACTTTACATTTTTCTGAGCTGAGGTAGTAACGTGTGTACATACTGTTATTAGTGCTGGATACCACTTTTAATTCTTCTGGTTTGGTTGTTAGATTAAGTGTCAAATGCAGCCTGGTAGATCTTTCTCCATTCTCAGCGTAAGCACTTTTAGATTCCACCAGCAGGGTCAGAGGCCAGTGCGTTTGCTGGCAAAGAATGGGACTTGTAGCATACACACTAAGCTAAGAGACTCCAGTGCTTGCCAGTGACGTAGAACCACCTTTTCTGAAGTTGCACTAAGCTGGCCAGTGATGATCAAGTCCCTACCAGTTGTGCTGTTAAGAGCTCGGTTTTGTGACTGGCTTGGGTCATCATATCCAGGAAAAAATAAAAACTATGTGGGGATATAGTTTTCACCCACAAAAAGAAGAATGGAGATCGACTGCTGACAGGTGTGTGTGGGGGGGTGGGGGGTGGGGGTGGGGGTGGAGATTTACAGTGGATGAGAAGTGAGACGCGCAGTGACGATGTGCAGGTGGATTTGCAGTTTCAGGGCTTTCTTGTACATATGCAACATAAAAAGAACCATGAGGTTTTTTTTTCATATATTGTTGTTTTGTTTGTTGTTGTATCTCTGTTATATGAAAAGGAAACTTTTTTTACAGTACAGTTGCTCAGAATATTTTTCTTGCTTTTTTTTTTTTAAAGTTGATTGAGAAGCTATAGTGAACAGATTCAATGTATTTCGTAGGGGAGAAAAACAAAACCTGTTGAATGTAAAACGTTTAAAAAAAAAGTCTTTTTGTTGTTGTTGTTGTTATAATAGTTGCTGGCTACCTTGTACTGCCTGTAGTGAACCTGTAGGCCAAATCAAATAATTCTAACACCCACAGACAGCTGTCGCCACACTGCTCAGTCTTTAACACAACCATGCAGTATTGCTTTACTATCTTACTCTGTGCAATGAGATGCTTTACAATGGAACAACAACTAACTGTTTTTGGTGACATCTGGGCTTTCTCGCTCACACTGTTGCTGTTTATCTTTCACCCTGCCAAATGCTAATATTTTCTAATATGTGTTGTGCTAATATGTGTGTTGTTATTGTTTGTGGTTGTGATGTCAGGTTGTTTTTAGGCAGGACAACCTCCATGCATTTGGTCTCCATGGAAATTTTGTGGGTGTCTTTTATCCTGCCCTGCACATTCCAACAGACAACATGCTTTTAGTGTCTTCCACTCGTTTCCTATAAGACATATCCTTCTCACTTCCTTTTTGCTCTGCCTTTCTTCTTCTGTTCTCAGTACGTATGCTATCCAGCTTTACTGTGGTCCCACCCAAGCCTTTACCCAGTACATTAAGCTAAAGAAAACCCTTGAAATGTGCATAAAAAAGCCTGTCTTTTTTCCAAATATGTCAAAATTGATGTGCTGCTTTCTTGAATGTCACGTTTTCATTTGTGTGTAAACCAACAGCAGCAAAGCCAATAGATCTCCTTCCAAATCAAATGTAATGCATTGCAATGGCAGCTCCACTCAGCTCTCTGCTTCTTCTTCTTCTGTGCTCTAATTGTTTGTCACTTCTCTCTTGTTTGATGACCATTTTTGTCTCCTCCTGTTGTGTTTTTACTGAGCCTTACACCGGCTGGTGTGAAAACCAACCTGCGCTTTTTTTCTCTCTCTCATTGATTGATTGATTGTCAAGTTTGAGGTTGTTTTGCATGTCTAGCATCGCTCATTTTTTTTTTTTTTTGTTAGGAGATACAACACTGAAGGGTTTTATGTGTTAGATTTCCCCTCTCAGTATCCAACCACCCAAGGCTGTTGTACATTGTTTTCCTCTAAATGTAGAAAAAACTGCACTGCAGCCTCTGACACAAACACAGAGTGCTAAGTGCGTTTTGTGGGAAACATGACGTCAGCTTTGGGTCTTTACTGGAGGGCATGATTTCTCCTGTGTGTGGGCTCGGCCTCTGGTCTTCATCAGCAGACCCACGCACACGGAGGAAGCACTTTCTGAGGAGTGGTGCACTCAAGGAGTATTTGTGTGAATGTCAAGCCTATGACTAGTGCTTGAAAAGATGGATGACCATGTATGATGCTGATAATGTGATCTATGTGATGTAATGTGACAGAAAGAAAATAAAACTGAATGGAAAAGTCTTTGTTTTCCTTTTTTATAAGGTGAATTATTTTAGAGGATCTTTGAAAGATTGAAATATGTCAATGTGACTTCATTCCTCTATTTGTGCTTTCTCTGACTTGTCTATTCCTCCCCCTTGTGGACAGCAGGAGGCTTGACAACCACAGAAAACAAAAAGACACACTGCACATTAGTCACTCTTTACAGCAGCAATTTCAAAATTTATTGAGACTGATTGGTTTTTGCAAATAATAGTCAAGCTAATTCTTCCACTAAACATGAAGTTAGAAAGAGGCTTGGACGGCCAGCGGGCCAGTCCCAACATCAAAAACAAGAGGCTCATGGTAGACTGTAAAAATGTTTTTTTGTGATCAGTACTATCAACCAAAAAATATCCGCACAAGAGCACTTAAATCTGCCCAAAACAAAACAGGTGTAAAAACAGGACAGTTTTTTTTTGATTATTTAGCACATTTTGTTACAAACACAGGATTATGATAATAATCAATATAAAGTCAGTATCATATTGAACAATATTCCCAATGAAAATAAACAAACCTCAAGTTTCAAGTGCGACCTTTTTACAAAACAAAGACCCTCTGAAACTTGAGAAAATAAATAATATATAATAGTAATATAAATTCATATATATGAAGGTATACACACATCACTCTTAGTAGAAGAACAAAATCTAAAGTAAAAAGCGCCAATTTTGAAATATAGTATAATATAGATATTCCCATATCTATGGCTTCATGATTTGCACGTGTGAATCAAGCTATACAGGCTAAATGAGGATTGCAATTTGTACACATCTAAGAATACCCATATTCATCTGCATTAGAGCAAACAGTTCCAGTTTTGCATTGTGTGGAATGAGACAGTTGTGTGCAGATGCCGAAAAATGTTGCTTTGGTATGACAAAATGAACACAGGCATGCAGTTAAGACCACAGATTTCAGGGCACAAAAGGTCATCAACAACACGGTAGGAAGGAGAATCTGGTCGCCCCATCATGATTTGTCTTTTTAAAAGTTTTATCCTCAAAAGAACAAACAAAAATTTTCACCTCTAATCTGATCAGTCGCATCTCATTAATCTCTATCCATTGATACAAATACTCAGTCACTTCTCGGAATTCAAACACACTCACAAGCGCACAGGTGAAATGTCATCGAGGCACATATCAAGGGGTTGATGGCGGACGTTTTCCTGAAGTACAACCCAGAATGAGGAAGCAGACGTACAGTACAGGTTGTGAGAAGAAGGGGGGGTGCAAAGGGGAGGGAGAGGGGGGAGGAGAGGAGGAGGGGTAGTCACACATACATCCAGACGTCTTTCAGTGGCCACAAAAGCACCATCGGACAGAGAGTTGTCACTGATCATGGGCTCCTTCCACACCCACCATTGACATTCATAAAGATTTTAACCCCATTGTCTTCTTTTCTTTAAAAACAGAACCCCGGTAAGGTACAACTATTTGATGATTAAATGAGTCAAACAAAAACACAATAAATAACACACATATTAATAAGACATGAAGAAAGCATCAAAATCAAACAAGCCTTTATAAGAAGTGCAGTCCATGGCACCTGTAGCAGAGGAAGCCTGACGCGTGGGACCAAAAAAAATGTTTCCCAGAGTTGCAACTGCAGCACTCACTTTCTTCCCTTTACGTAAATGAAGGAGTCAAGCCAGTAAAACGTAGAAATACAGCATGTAGACTAAACACTCAACACAGTTTGAAGGGAGTTCTGTCTGCACACTGCATTTCTACTTGATTGTGTGTTGTTTGTTTTGAGGTGTGAAACGGCAGAAACCAGAAAATACACATAATAAATGGGCTTGGTTTTAAGATGCAGTCTTCAAAAAAAATAAAATAAAATAAAATAAAAAGCTAGCTGGTCATCATCACACAGCCCTTCATATTCACAATAATACCATAACATGTGCACTTTTTTTTGGACAAATAGTGACAAAAATAAAAACAACCCAACAACAAAACTGTTTACCACAACAATAAATCCAAAAAAAGCACCTGCACACACACACACACACACACACACACGGACTGAAACAAAAGCACTTCATGTATACAAAGTACTAGATTGTTTTTGGTTCGATATTAATCAATTAGTGTACATTAGTGATGCGAAAAGCGTGTGCTGAATATATGCTTCGATCAATATCTAACAGAGAATTTTGATGGTGAATGTGTTCTCCCCCTTGGTAAAAAAATCAAAATAAGACAAACAAATAAAAGCAAATACGACAGAATAAAGCATAAACTGGCACAATAAAAGGTTGATAAAAGCCCATGGCTTGCTGTCCACAACAAGGCAAAGTATAAAAGCTTTTTTTTTCTTATACAAGATATAAAATATCCCAAAAAAAGAACACACAATAAAGCTTAGCATCCAGCACTTAATAATAATAATAATCAATAATAGTAACATCACAACAGTAATCATAGTTCTGATATTCATAATAATAAGACTTGTCATCTGCCTCACTTGAATTGTCAATAACTGCCAAAAAACATGTAAATAATCTTAAGAAAAAATCAATATAGACTATTTTTAGACACTGGACACTCATTCTTGCATACAGCCCATCCTCTTACCCAATACACACACACATACACACAAAGAAAGAAAGAAAATCAGGAATCCACACACAGGTTTTTCAATAAATAGCAAATTAATATAACAC
This sequence comes from Parambassis ranga, assembly GCF_900634625.1. Taxonomy (NCBI): domain Eukaryota; kingdom Metazoa; phylum Chordata; class Actinopteri; family Ambassidae; genus Parambassis; species Parambassis ranga. Next base: position 6,367,934 of record NC_041028.1, on the reverse strand, counting down.
TCAAATATCAAACTCTGAATTTCAAGCACAATTTTGATCCTCTTCTTTTAACCTTACAAAGTATAACACCAAAAAGAAAGATGGAAAGAGCCTGCATAATTCTGTAATCCAGAAACTGGAAATACATGAGACTGAGTAAAGAAAAACAAATCCAGAAAACAAAACCAGTTTTTTTAAACAAAGGCAGCTCCTCCTTGGGTGTGAAAAAAAAAAAAATCAGCTCTCAGGTCCTATCATCACCACCGCCACCCTCCAGTGTGAGAGAAACCAAAGCAGCGAGAGAGACGGAAAGAGTTATTAGTGTAGGTCACATGGATCCATTGTGTGCTTGAGTTGATTTTCCAGAACAGCGAAGCAGCAGAAGCTGAAGTCCATTTTGTGTTTTCAAACGCTTACGTACACTGTGAAAGTGTCTTTCTGTCTCTCTCGCACGGCCTTCATTCCCCTTTTAAAAATACAAAAGAAAAAAAAAAACATATGTACATTTGTCAAATCTCCAGTATTCGTTGGAATGAATCGACTCAGACCAGGTGGTATGTGAAGAAAAGATTAAGGACCCCACAGAAAGGCATTGGCTATATAAACAGCAATCTGCACAAAGATTCAGTGATTTCTATATCGTGATAACAGTCAAGAGGACATAAAGTATATCCTTAAAGGTAGGTGCGGTCACCGAGTTGTTTAGGTAAGTAAAGATCAGATCAAAAATGTAAACCACGGGTTCAGGGCTTTGATAGGAGTCAGTTGTCATTAAAGTGCAAGTCTGTGGCAGTAGGACTCTGCATCAACAATGTGCCATCGGGCTGCCCCCGGTCCTCTGACACATATAGCTTTGCAATAGATTCAGACTCTCCTCTTCACTCATAGAGAGACACTTTCCCCCCCCAGAAACATTACAGCTGAGGAGGAGGGACCAAGACACACCACCCCCTCTCTTTCATTCTCCTGGCTGTTTCCCTACACTGTCAGTGATCCTTGGTTTCCATGGTGATTGTGATGGCAAACATACAAAGTTGCAGTCTAGCGCTGGCTGCGTCCTTGGCAGCGCCCTCGTTGATTCCTGTTGTGACAGAGTAGAAAACTACTGGACTCTGGCCTGAACCCTCAAGAAAAAAGAAACGCAAAAAACACTGCATCAGAAGTAAAGGAGGTAAGCAGAAAAAGCCTTGGACTTGAGCCATTTCTTGATCATTCTTCTTCTATTATGGCAGTCAAGGTTGAGAATAGCGTAAGTGTGTGAATGTGTGTGTGTGTCTGTGTGTGTGTTTGTGTTACTCAGAATGGTATTAGATCATTGTCGCGCATCACCCTACAGCGTTTCCATTCAAAGGAAGGCCTGCCCACAGCGGCATGAATGGGTAAAGAGAGCAGAGAATTCTGCCTGACAGATCGCAAAAGATCTTCAGAGATTGGTTGGCGAGCCACTAAAAGGAGCCGGACAGATTCTACGAGATCCAGGCAAAGTCCCTCATTCTCCCATTCCCGTTCTGCTGCTCCCCCTCCTGTGCTGAGGAGTCACTCTCCTCTTTCTCATTGTCCAGTGTTCCATGTGCCTCAGCGGTCATCCCTGAGTCCTTCCACTTCCCTCCTTCTTCCTCCCCTTCTCCTAAAATCTCACCATCGCCCTCCACCATCATCTCCTCCTCACCTTCTCCATCACCATCGCACTCCGCCTGGTCATCATGGAAACGATCGCCAGGGTACAGCTCCTCCTCTGGAGAGATGTCTCCACCCACCTCCCCGTTGTGGTCCAGCAGTGCGGCCATTCCCCGGCCAGAGCAGTCGGCGCAGACACCATGACGACGGGAGCCATGTTTGATTCCAACGCTGGCTGCTGACATGAAGACTCGGCTGCACACTTTACACACATACTTCTTGTCTTTACTGTGGACCTGTAGGATGCAAACATTTGAATTTTTAGAGTTGTAAAAAGTGTAAATTTGCCACTTTTCACATTACACAACTTAAAATTAGCATTGAAAAAAGTCTGCTTCCAATCTCTTAGATAGGTATGGATGTTCTTTGATTAGCTGGTCTACACTGGTTTGTTAATTATCTAGATCCACATATCAAGCTAACCACCTACCAGCTACAGCATTGCTAACAAGCTGAAAGAATCAGCTAGCAATTCAGCTTCAAGTACGTAACTGGCAAGGCGGCAGTTTGACCAGCTGTTGAAAAACATACTACTACTTTTAAATTTTAGAGACACTGGAACATTTCCTCGCCCTGAAATAAGAGAACTTTGAAACATTAGAAAGATGAACATGCTTGAATAAGCAAAGGACATTTCACAATTTGAAATAATTAATCATTTACTATTAAGTTTTTTTTGTCCTTTTTTTGACAGAAGCCCTATGGGGTTTGAATTTACAGGTGTAATGCGTTGCCCCATACAAGTGGTCAATGCTCACTCACCAGTGTGTGTCTTTTCATGTGCTCCCTCCTGGTGAACTTCTTGCCGCAGATTTCACATGGGTAGGGCCTCTCGCCGGTGTGGGAGCGCATGTGCCTTTTAAGGATGCACTGGTGCATAGCAGAGAAGCTGCAGTAGGGGCACTTGAACTTTTTACGGATCACCGTGAAGTCATTCACTATAATGACAGAAAGGGGGTGAGGAGGGTTGGAAGGAAGGAGAGAAAGAAGGAGAGAGAGAGAGAAAAAAAGATTAGCGTTGAATGAAACTAATTTAAATAAACCGAGACGTTACTTTTCATTTATTACATTTAATTAGCAGCATGGTCTGGAAATGTACCATCAATTCCCATGGCCACCCCAATCCTAGTCAAAGCTACAGTTGCCCTGGCAACAGCTCTTCCTCTATACTACAGCAATAAAGGCAAAGAGATACTATAAACACATGACACACACACACAGAAAGACTATGGACGCACACGGAAAGACAAACACAGACAATAACAAAAAACACACACACACATATCCACAAAGGATGAGAGAAGCTCACACAAAGGGAGATGACAGCAAAATAAAGAAACTAATATTCCTTCAATCTTACATAGAGGTTTGGTAAGCCAATTATTTTATATCAAGACATACATGGTAGTTAAGCCAGGTGAAGGGCAAATAAACAGCAGGAGCTCTCTAATGACAAACATTTGACTATTGGGTACAACAGCACACACTCTACACATTTACAGTAAATAAAGGAGCAGAGGGTCAACACACACATTTGAGGGTTATTATACAATATAATTACCTCCATCTGCAAATCGACTTCTGCTCTGATTCTGACAGCACATCAACGAAAAGCATGCAACATCAACTGCACAACACATTTAACCATGCACTTAAAGACAAAAAATAAACGTTGTGAATGTGTGAATCTGTGCACAACACAGACGCCCACAGAACAAAAAAAAGAAAGCAAACTTCATTTTCCATCATTTTTTAATTACAGCATAAAATCTACAAGCAAAATTCCATTCTGTTTAAAAAAAAAAAAAACAAAAATAGAGATTGTTGACAGTACATGGGTTTCATTGAGAAAACATACAATCTATCTTTCAATATGTACAGCAAAACTGGTTCAGTCAACTAGAAGAAATATTTTGCATTTCTCTTCCTGGATACATTTCTCTGCAGAGTTCATGATTAGTTCCTGACTTCTCTCAGCCTGTCTCAGCTGCTGGCTGGGACAGAGTGTGCTACCTGAAAAATGAGATTTTGTAGTAAAAAGGATTTGGCATTTGGGAGTTCCCTGTGTTATAAGTATACACATACACACACACATATTATATATATATACACACACATACCCGCTCACTCTCTCACACACACAAACAAAAGCAAGGGGACAGATTCCCAATAGACACCAGTTCTGCTTTCACTGAGCTCACACACATTTCAGCGTGGGGGTGTTTTTTTTGTTTTTGTTTTTTTTAAGAGGTAAATGCAGGTGGATGTCTTTCTTTTTTAGGGACAGTATTCACAGTATGTGTGTACACAATAAACCTTCATAAATGGGCTGTGTTAAGATAACATTGCAGGGTAAAGGCCCCCACTGTAAACTCCAAAAATGAGAACATTTTGGCAGAAATTTGTGTGAATTTACATTAGCAATGATTTTCAAGCCAGTGTTCACTCCACACTCATCCACATCCTCCACTAGACTCAGCACCTCCCTTATTATCCTGCATTTTCCCACTTGTCTCCCCCATTTTCTGCCCTGTGTGCTCACAACCACACTATTATCTGTCTGCAGCCGTGACATCACTAAACTCATCTGGTTTAAAGGGCATCTGTCCCCTCAGTTCCCACTTCCTACTTCAGTTGAGGGGTCAAGGGGTTAAGAGGAGGCCGGAGCCGTGAAGGACCAATTACTGTCCAGCTCCAGTCAGTACAAGACTTACAGATCTGGGACAGAGGAGATGGACAGAGAAAGAGAAAATGACACCACCCAACCCCCATCCTAGCTGCTACTTGATCTATTGTTTTAGCCGGCTTTGTTTCGTTCGGCACATCCCCTCCATCTGCACTGATCTGACAGCACTGAGTGAAGGTAGTCATGTCAGACTAAGGACTAGTCTTTGTGTGTCCAGTAGAAGTGAATCAAGTCTGTTGTCTATTTGATCTTTTACCCTTAAAATTAGAGTAAAAATCATTTTTAATTCAATTTTTTTTCTAATTCTTCAAGCACTGAATCTTATTTGGGTTCTGTGTATTGTAACACTGCAGTGCCACAAAGTTCCTGCAGGTGGTGTGGTTGTGTGTGCAGTGAGCCACACTCACGCCTGGCAGATATAAACTGTGCCTGAGTGTCTTTGTGCCCGTAATGCAGGGGTGGACACAAAGATAAAGATCTCTCTGCCTAAAAAGGAGAGAAGAGTTCAGTCAGAGTGGTGACTGGCGGCAGAGAGTCAGACATGCGGTTTAGGTCTGTGAGGTGGAAAGACACCCCCTGTCTCTCCACTGTGGAAAGTAATTCACCTGTGCATGGGTCCGGTCAGTGCTCACTAAAAACTATCCACACACTCTAAAAAAAAAAGATCCTACGTAAAGTTTGTTTTACAGATATCTGTCTTGCATAGCGACTGTGGGTTTTTGACACAATTTGTTGGATTTGTTAAGTCATTATTTAAATGTGTTTATATTTAACAAGCTGTAAAAAAGTGACCCTATAATCATGTACTACACAGAATTCTAAAAGGATTTTTTTCCCTTCTCAGTGCAATGACACCACAGAACAGTTTTTGGCATTAAAATAAATCACGTGTAGGGATGCACCACAAACTGATGAGGTGCAATCAGCCTGGAGTCTCTCAGTTTTCCACATTGATACTGTGATTATGATTGTCAACTTTCATGTGTTGAGTTAGCCGCCACAATGGGTCACCCTGAGACATTTCCATTCCAGTGCTGCCTCCCAGTATAGTTCCTGGCAATGAACCCACCTGGCAGCACACTTTAACATGTGTCGCCAGGTTTTTCTGGGTGCTAAAAGCCTTGGCACAGGCAGGGCAGGTGTACCCTCTCTCTTTAGAGTGCACAGACGACAGGTGCCTGTGCAGGTCTGTGCGGTCTCTGAAGTGTTTCAGACAGTACACACACTGCATCAGCTTCTTCTTGAAGTGGATGGTCTTCTCGTGTCGGTCTGCATTAGATTTGAGGGTGAAGCTGGCAGGGCACTGAGAGCAGAGGTAGCGGGCTGGCGTGGGCTCAGCCACGGCAGGACGGTAGAGAGACTGGTGGTAGTGAGGAGGCTGAGACTGAGGCTGGTGACGGGGCTGGGTAGGTTGTGGACCTTGCATGATCGGCCAGTCCAGGGACAAGGCCATCAGAGACAGGGTGTGGCGGTACTCATGTTCCCTGAGATGCTCCAGGCTGCTGAACAGCCGTTTGCACAGGGAGCAGGCAAACCCCTGTGAGGGCCAGGCACCATGCTCTGCCAGGACTCTTTCCCCTGATCCAGCCTCTTCACCCAGCACCAGTAGCCCTTTAGTCCCTCTGCCAACCACAGACACTGACGCAGGCACTGTCAAGCCACCAGCACAGCTCCCCTCGCCCATCTGATCCCTCTCGCCAGGAGACCGGTCATCTTCCAAGGCTGAAACAGTGACAAGAAGAAGGGTGAGGGTGAAAGTGAGGGGAAAGAGTGAGGAAAGGTGTGCACATATCTTAACATTTAAACCCTCAACTGTACCTGTGCTGTATTCTGTTGTGTCTTCTTTGTCTTTCATGCACTCCTGTAAGCACAAAACATCCCGTTATGTCACACACACATTTATACAGTCTGTATGGAATTCTGTCTGGGCATGCAGGAGACAGGAAGGTGATATAAGCTGTGAAGACAAGCTTTTTGTCGCATGTAAGAAACACACAGAGAAACAAAGGCATAAATGAGAAATGAGAAAAATCAAAAACAAACAAGGTCATAATTATTTAAAGACAGGCTGGAGATTAGAAAGCAATAGAAAAAGATGACAGTTTCTGGATGCTACAGCTATCTGATGTGAAGCAGAATGAGCAGTTAGGTTGATCTACAGCATTAATAATATTATACGCCTGATGCGCTTAGTGGCTTGTTGGTTGTTAGCAAGGTGCACCAAACACCCATCCCCAGTCTTTCTAAACCCTCCTCCATCTACACCATGCTCCTGCCATTCCTTCACCCCCGCCCATGCTCAGCCCCTACACTCCTCCTCCTCCTCCTCCTCCTCCTCCTCCTCGCTAAGAACAGAACACCATGCACTGGGCAAACAGATGGCTTGTCCGTAGAGATAGGGAGGCTTGTTGGGAGGCAGGTCCACAGAAATCAAATGCTGCTCCTAAATGCTCACCCGCACACACACACACACACACACAGACTGTCACAAAACTCACTCCAATGTTCATATTGCCATGTTCACACACACACACACACACGTGCACACCAACTCTCACATTCGCACTCACACACACACACACCAAGCAAACAATTTCCTGGGCTGCGAGAGCAAACCTCTCATTGTCTACTAGTATTGATTCTACTCAGTCTCATCACACTACCTCGCCAGTTATCTGCCATCTCGAAGCACGCGCAGCCTGTGTGACTAGGTGTCATCTCTAATGTAACTACTACAGACTAGATTATCGCTAATGCTAGAGCAATGACTTCTGAGCCTGAAGGTGGAATCAGGTCTAGCTACAATAAAAGATTATCTGAGAAAAGAGACAAGAGTGAAAAACTGGCAATCTGAAAGGAAGAAAAAGCAAACAAAGCATACAGAAAAGAAAGGCAAACAAAAAACAGACAGTATTTCTTCTCTAGTGTAGCAGGAAATATGCCAGATTCCACAAAGAGGATGAGACACAGAGAGGGGTTGAGGAATGATGTGTTCACGTGTAAGAAAAAAATTTGCAGTGATGAAAAATAACCCCCCTGCTCCTCACTGGTCACTTTTATTCTCTCAATCACCTCTCAACCCCCATCAGTGTGTGTGTGTGTGTACAGGGTGAAGCTGCCCCCTGGATGCTTATCTCCTCTCTGTTACAAACTTTTATCTGACTGGAGGAGCAGTACCCAGGGAGCAGCCTCTGCCCTGGAGCTGAGCCAGGCTCTGTGTGCTTACCTCAGGCGAGGTGGAGGGCTCTGGGCCCTCAGGGGCCTCTTCCACTTCCATGTCCAATCCGTCCGAGCGCAGCAGGGGTGCCCCAGCCCGCAGACCGGGGGCCTCCAGGGGCCGAGGCTCAGAGGGGTGCAGTGGCGTGGGTGGAGTGGGAGTTGATGACGACGATGAAGATGGTAGAAGTGGTGGTGGTGATGACAATGGTGGAAGATGAGGAAGATAAAGAGGAAGAAGAGGAGGAGGAGGAGGAGGAGAGGAGCCAGCCCCCTGTTTGTTATGAATTGTGGCCCCCGTGGCCCCTGGCCGGAGCGTGCTGCAGTAGTTGTTGGAGCGGAGCCCTGAGGAGCACAGGAAACGAGTCTCACCCACCCACTCACGTACAACTGCAACTCTGCTAGCAGCTGGCCACCAGAACACAACGGGAGAGAGTGGGCAGGGGGGCACACAGAGGCTGCCAGTGCTACACTATCAAACACTATGGAGAGGGGGAGGAAGAAAAACTCTGAAGTTTCACTTTCCACCAGCCAAGGGGAAAGGGTTAGGGCTTCTCTTCTCTCTTTCTCTCTTTTTTTTCTTCGCTCCTCTGCTCTCCTTCTCCTTCCACCCACATGCGTGCGCAAAGGATGGCAGCGGGTGTGTGTTTTGTGAGAAAGTGTGTGCATGTGTTGTATGTGAGTGAGTAAAATGCATATATAAGGAGAAGGCTTGAGGATCCTCTGTAGCGTGGAGGGAGACTGTTTTGGAGAAGAGCCATCTTGCAGCTCGAGTGAAGACTTTTTGTACACGCAGGGTAAAGGACGACTACATCGACCATGTAAGATGTTTACTAGCAACAAGTTGAGGCACTCTGGATAAAGAATTGCAAATTTCTTCCATAACTATTCACACAGAAGCTTTTCTGCTACATTAATATCACCATTACACTGGTACAGAGAGTGCAGCTCTCTTTGTATTTCTACTTTGATTAATAGTGCACATTATAAGTAGTAGTGCTGCAGGTTATTCTAGACAGCGTGTATATGTGAGAGTGGGCAGCATTTTGGGGAATGTCTCCAGAGTTATGCAGTGGGTTAGCCATTCATTTGCCCTCCTCTGCACATCGGACAGAATCACACAACCATGAGGCTCGACTGTGGACGTATTCCTGGAATGTTAAACTACCGCGCCCGACACTCCCCACTCCCACTTACTGAGAACACACACACAAATGCTTCACTCCCCACTCTCTTCTTCCTCACCCCAGCAGTGACGAGAGAAACAACATTAAGAGGGAGGAAGAAGAAGAAGAGTTAAGGGGATGAGCTGCAGGTGAGAGAGAGAGCAGCTCATTAACAAATGGTGTTCTGGCAGCGGACACTTCTCAGGGACGAGCTATCGTAGAATAACTATGATGGTTGAGCTTTTTTTTTTTAATGTCCAAGCCTCTTGCAGAAATGCAACATTCAGAGTATATTTTGCAATCTTGTCTCAGTGAGTTTAATAATGCAGTTGTGTCTGGGAAGCTGTAAAGAATACAAATAACAGCCGTCTGACTCACTCCAGCGACAAGAGCAAAAGAAAAAAAATCATAATGTCGAATAATTGATTTATCTTAATACAAAATAAATGTAGAATAACATAACAACTAGAGTAAAAATGTGCGTCATTTCCTTCTCCTTCCATCATAACAGGATCAAGCCTTAAGGGAACCAATTACTATAAACTGACTAACCAGTTAACAATAGCTAATTAAGTAAAACTTGAACCGCCAGATTGGATTGGACGGAATCCAAGAGAGGAAAAAGGCCTTCTGACGCCAGAGAGTGATAAACTATGGACTATTTATCGATGTAAAAATAAAAGAACCAAGTTTAAGGTTCCCTCTGCAGGTATGATATTTTGAATACGTACAACCAATAATGAATATTAAAACTAGATTAAAAGGATTCCTTCATATTAACCCTTACAGTTTTTCTTGTTTTGTCATTGCCACAAAGAATCCACATTTTTAAATAGATGAACGTTTGTGTCACAGTGATAAATACATTCAGAAAATCTCTGGAGAGCAGCTACAGAGCCTCTGTGGAGCCACTGCAGCCGGTAAGTCAATTTTCAAAAGTAGATGTGAAGTGATGAGAGCTGGCAGCGGAGAGAAAAGTTCAATAATGTCAGTATGATCCCTATAGTTAATTGGATGTTCTTTACAGCCCGTGTGCGGTGGCAGTGCGGGCAGAGGCAGGTGCAGGTATGGTCCAGCAAAATCCATTGTCTGGCATTGACTGTCTGACGCACAGCAGGGGTAGTAAGGGGCCTAATCCCAATGATCTTAATTGGATTTTTTTGGAGGCTGATTGACATCCAAACTGGTTCTGCTGTGTTTTTTTGGCATTCCACAATGCAAGGAGGACAATGCCTGTGACACATGCAAAGAATAGCAAATAGGATTTGAATTGCATGTCATGTCAGGAAGGTTTGACTTAAGAGGGATTCAAACTGTACAACACTGATTCTCAGTTTAGTCTGACTTTATGAGGATGTTTTATTAAAGAGTCAATTATACAGAAAAGAAAGAACAAGCAGGCAAGATGAGGGAGTGGGAGACCGAAGCTGTGTGTCAAGGCCTTTTGCTGATATTCAGTGGTCTCTCTTGAATTAGGCCAGGTGACCTTGCTCTACCTCCTCTCTACCTAGATCAATACTTTCCCAGGATTTTAAACTAACATGCTTTGATGCTCCACAGCTGTAAAGTAAAAAGGGGGGGAGACAAGAGTGAGACAACAAATAAGGGGGGACTGCAAGAGCCAGTACCAAAAGAAGGGAGGGGAGTGAGGGAGAGTTTGAGGGATGAGTGTTAAGGAGGGGTGAAGGAGAAATAGATGGAGGGAAAAGGAGGGAGGGAGGGATAGATGGTGTGAGGGGGAGGAAAAAAAGGACAGGAAGGATGTGTTGCAGGGGTGAAGGAGAAGCAGGGAAGGGAACAGGAGAGGGGGGGGGGGTGGAAGGAGGCAGGGAGCAGTGATCTGTCAAACCAGGCAGACTTATCCTCCGCCCAGTAATCTGAGGTACAGTGTTTGTTTATTTTCTGTCCTCATTTAGACACAGGGACAGACCCGGGTGGGAGGGGAGGCTGTTGGCCATCTCGACAAGCCCATTTCCCCGACCCCTATTGTGTAGGGAATAGAAAATAGGGTTTGGCTAACCAAAAACCTCCCTGTGGTTTCTTTAGTGACAACTGAAATACAGATATAGGGCTCATTCAGTGTGCTTTTTTTTTCCACACAGGGAGCAAATGATTAACATTCTCTGCATTCTCAAAATCTCCTATTCATATAGTCAAGGCTGAGTGTATCTGTAAAGTCTGAGTGTGTTTCTAAAAGCCTCTTTTTCTCTTTTTCTGTGGCTGGTGAGGCTGTCTATCTGTGCTGTGACAGCATCTGATTCTCCTCTTTAAGCCAACAGAAACATCTCAATCCCACACACTTAACACTTACACAAAAGGGGCGATGTGATGTGACGCGCGTTGTGCAAGCGCGCACGACACCGAGCGCGTGTTCGGGTCTATTCAGACGTGGCCCTGTCTTTTTATTTCCTAGGTGAGTGGGGCTCAACTCAAAAGACACGGCTAAGGCTAGAAGTTGTACCCTTCCTTTGCTTTTCTTCCGCTCACAAAAAAACAGGCAGAACTCGGGACAAAAGATCCAATTACTAGCCAGTAAAAGCAAAAAAGAAACAAATACACGAGTTGAACACACACACAGACACACAAATGTGCCCACGCGGACATGTACTCAAGCAAATATACAGCAGCACACACACACACTGACAGTTTTAACACCCTCACTGAAAACTGACTACACCAAGAGAAAAATCTCTGAACAAATTATGTGGCTGCTTATTGATCTATTAATGATTCGATTAGAAAATGGTAAAGGGACTGAGTGGAACTCTGGAGCTGGTTTCTCACACTTTTTTGGTGCTTGTTTGATTTTTTTGTTTTCATTGTCACATCGCTTGTTGTTTCGCTGTCATTTTGTGTGGCTAAATGTTTAAGAAAAGCCTCATTTTGAAGGTGCTTTTTAACAGCATGCAAAGGTCTATTTTGTAGTTCCATGGAGCAATTCAGTAAGTAAATAATATCTGAGGAGTTGCTGCTGTTCTTTTGTGTTATTTCGCTGCTGTGAAATACAGCAGTAAACCCACTGATTCGCACAAAGAACGTGTCACATAAAACCAAACAAATTTTCTCAAGACAGCAAGAGCCATCCCAGCAAAATGTTCTCTCACTGAGTCACTGCTGACTAGTCATCACTGGCACTGCCACACAAACTGGTTACACACTCAAGTGGCACCACACACATACTTCACACACACACACACACACACACACACACACACACACATTCAGTTATCCAAATACAGTAGTGGCTGATGAGAGAGGGGGGGGTACTGTGTAGCAGAGGACACTCATACAAAAAGCTTGTATGTTTTGTGTCATACAGGTATGAGCGGGTACTCAAAAATCTGCTAGATATTTTGAATTTGTGTATATCTCAGCTGAATTCAGCTTTGCGTGTACATAACAACCAGTGTGAGCACAGTGTTAGTAAATAGTGACTTACAAGACAGGGAGTGTCCTCCTTTGGGCAGGTACTCGTACAGCAAGGGGTTATCATCTCCCATCATCTCAGCCCGCAGTGACAGCAGGCTGTTCTTACTCATCAGCGCCGCCTTCAGATTGGCCACAGATGAGATCGTCCCACCCCCGGTTCCTCCGCCAGCCTCTTCTGATTCGTTGCCACCCAGGAAGCTGGACTCTGTGGCCAGAGTCTCTTCCTGTTTGAGGAAGAAGTCGTGGCGCTCGCTGCGGCTGTCTGAGCTGTTGGGTTCAGTCACGTCTGCCCCTGAATAGAAGATGAAGTAACAGAAGGAGGGTGAGGAGGGTGTTCTTCTGTCCCCATGCAACTACAAATGTGTGACAACATGTTGTTTAAAACAGCACAAACAGAAATCCCAGCTTTTATGCTCTTCAGTTGGCTGAAAATGCTGTCACTCTTCACTCTGTGAATTGCCTTCAAAGGGCAATTTAAGGGTTTCACCTGCTTGAGTGAAAATACTAAAAAGCACCATATTAAACCAATTCTTTCAACCCTCTCAGCCTAGTCATCGTTTACGCCCAGTGTTTTCAGCAGTGACTACCAACACGTCACCGCTCTGATTCATCCTTCACTCTCTTCAACTCCCTAGCACACCTGATCATCACCAGTCAACAAAAATACAGGGAGATCATAAAGAGGGAGAGATGGAAAGGCAGACGCCGACGTGATGTGTGTGTGTCTGTGTGAGTGTGTGTGTGTAAGTGAGTGAGCGAGCGAGTGTGTGTTATGTCTGTGCATTTAGCCATCAGAGTCGTTGAAAGCAGAGAGAAGCTGTCAGCAGTAGACATGTCGCTGGAGGTTCCTCTGTAGATCTACAAGACTGTCAGACCACACTGCTGACGACAGCTCAGCTCAAAACACACACACACACTCACACACACAAACAAACACATGCAAATACAGACATGCAAACACACTTTCATTGCCTCCTAATTGACATTTAACTGATGACAGGTTGCTTTTCTCTAACAAAGACAAAAATACACACCACGCACATCACTCGCTTAGAGACTCTGAAAGAGTGGCTCGTCTATACTAACACACACAGACTTCTAATGGAGACTTATGTGTCGCCTTAAGGGGTGGGGGGTGGGGGGTGGTGTGTACATAATTATGTGTGATTGTTCTGGACAGAAACCTTCTGACATCCTAATATATAAGAACTACTGTTCCATTGAGCCCACTGCTGAAATCGCACTTAAAGCTAATGGAGAATGGTGAAGGAAAAGTGACGGGTGGGGTGATGCGGGGTCTGCGAAGAAGAGAAATGGGTTAAACAGTAAAGGAGAAAGAATGATCAGGAAAAAAATGGGAGCAAGAAAACAAAATAGCCCTATTGTCCATTTTAACTACAGGCAGGTAAGTGTTTCCTGTGCAGCCCAGTGCTCATCTGCTGCAGGGGGAGTCAAGGTGACAGAGACAGTAGTTTGCCTCCACGTCTGGAATACCGATGGGTATACAGCCCTTTCACTGCCTACTAGGTCAATGTTGACCACTTTCTCTCCCTTCCTCTCTCTCACAGACACGCACACACACATAGTGTCACTCATTTTTCATGCTCAGTATATAGATAAATGATCACAGATCAGGTGGATAGATACACGTTCTGTATGCGCACATAGATCCAAAAAGTGTAGCGATATGAGTGAGATATTGAGGACAGGAGAAGGAGATGGGCCGCAACAGATAAGAGTGACACACATATGAAGTAATCAGCAGCTATCCAACCACGAGGAGACACATCAGAAGATATAAAAAGAGGGGGATAAAGTAGGAAAAGAGAGGGTGCACAGACAGAGAATGCAAGATAAAAAAGAAAAAAAAGACAGGGGAGTGTAAAAAGCAGGGGGCGTTCAGCTGTGGAGGATGATACACACATGCATGCATCCACACACACACACACACACACACACAAAGTTAATTAAGGAGGGGGTGTAGGGGTTGGCGCAAGGGGCATGAGGTGCAGGAATTCATTAGAGCTCTGCCCCCTCCTTCAGTGGGCAGCCCAGCAGCCACAGGAGTCAATCAATAACATAGATCTGCTGTTGGCCAACAACAACACATGCACAAACACACACACACACACACACACACACACGTATATGGAGGAAGAACAGGCAGACAAATGGAAGGAGAGAGAGAAAAAAAAGAGGGTCATCTCTGACCCCCATCTCCCTCCACTCATCTGTTCATTGGATGAGAGAATGACCCCTGACCACTTTTCCCAGCATCCCCTGGACACGTGAAATCTACAGATGGAACATGTCCGCCCTCCTCAGAGTCATACAGTTACAATGCTTCAGTCAAACACACACATCAGAGTTCACCACTTCCTTGCAGAAAACTTGTGCAAATAAAAAAATGTGTGAAATTAATAAGTGAACGACTCTCCATCCTGCTGTTGTGCAACATACTGTATCCTGTTTGCTGAGGATATAGCCACACATCCGCGACTAAGCGTGAGATATTAGAAATTAGTATACAGCTGACCGCAAACAGGCTTCCACAACAAAATAATCGGAATACACTGCATAATCCTCCTTAACTTATGTAGGCTTTATTGGGCCTATGCTAGATGGTGTGTTACTTAAACCTCATCCTGTTCTGACAGATAAAATCATTTACCACACCAGAAACAGTCGCACCTAATCCCATGCACGCAGCTTATGGATTTCATCATACATGTTCCTGGTTTGGTTGAGGATTTGTAGACACACATATTGTGCTGTCTTTCACAGGCAATAGGTTTATCCAGAGTTGTAGAGACACAGTGGTTACATCATTCCTTTGTGCACATATGCTGAGTGTTAACATACTGGTTGTTATGAGACAACCTATGAATTTCAATGGTGTGGAATATGCCTTTGAACTGCATGGTCAGGCACACAAAAAAAACAATAGCATTTTCTTCATCTTTTTCCCCCCCCTCTTCTTTCCTTTCTTCTGCCTTTACAGTGCAGTGGTCTCTGTACAGTGAAGGGAATTTTCATTTTCCCCTTCATAAAAGAGTCCGAATAATTTAGATTTCTGCTTTCTGAAGAGATCCTCCGTTTAATTTGGTTGCCATGGTAGCCAGGCACCCTTGGCTTCAACATTTATGCTAAATAAAACCCCCTTTTAAAAAGGAGAGACAAATATGTGGAAATGGTGGTTCTCTTTGTTCATGTGCGTGTTTGTGTGTGTGTGTGCGTGAGAGAGAGAGAGCGTGCACGCGTGTGAGTGTGAGCGATGCTGCAAGCTATGTAAGGGGCTTGAGTGGGAAAAGGCACAGGAGGAATAAGACTTGCGTTGGAATAAAAGATGTGTGTGTTGAGCTATACTTCAAATGTGTTGCGAGGAATACTGCATTTATCATCTATTGAAAGAGTTACGGCTAATGGATAGATGATACAATTTTATGTGCTGTGGTTGGAGGCTGCACTGCATATCTGAGTGGTATGTGTGTGTGTGTGTGTTTTGCAGGGGAGTTGTGTTAATAGAGAGATCGCTTTGACGCAGTAAAAAGGAGGACAGAGAAGGCCTGATAAGGGAGGGAAGGGTCAGCTGACCCAGATTGACCTCTGATCTTCTGTTCTGATTGTTTGTGTTTGTGTACAGGAGTTGTGTGTGTGTGCGTGTGTGCGCTTTCCTCCTCTCTAAATGAAGCTGTTATGTGAGGGAGTTTCCATTTTCCAAAAATACAGGTTTTGATAGATTAAAAACACTATACTCATCCACTACTCACGCGCTTACACACATGACCTGTCTGTTGACGGACACACTTCTTTAACACAGCGATTCCCTCTCTCTCTCACACACACACACACACACAACACACACCACGCCTTCAAATCAACAGAGACAGTAGCCAAACACAATGGAGAGAAAAAAGTCCAGGGTGGTTAAGCAACGAGTTACTGAGGCTTGTCGACCACAAGAGAGCTGTCAGAGAAGAAAGTAGGGTTTGTGTGCATGTTTGAGTGCAAACAAAGGAGAAAGACTCTCTCACTGTGTATATCTGTGTGTATATACGTGTGTATGTGTGTGAGTAACAATGAAAGACAGAGAAAGAAGCTTTGCCCCAAGTCGGCCCGGTTAATGGCTCGGCCAGTCTGAGGTTGAAAAGGACGAGACATTACAAGAGCCATGTTGTCACAGGATTCCGCTGCTTTCTGTGCGTTGTCTATGTGGACATTATGCTTTAGAAAAGTCTATCCTTCACCTTTTTTTTTTTAATCGCATTTTATCACAAACCGCTCCAGACACTGTATGTGTGATTAGTGCGTGTTTGTCCTCGAGTGGACAAAGAGGGGAGGGAAGGTGGAACTTGCTTCCTCAGCATGCCAGAGTTTGAGAGGGTAAAAAAGTAATTTCAGCCGAGAAGGGGGAGTGAGGCACTAAAACAGCTCAAGAATTCAGAGGCAATTTAAAAAGCAGTGTGGGAGAGGGGAATGAAAAAAATGCTGGGTTAAAAAGGAGGGAGGATGGAAAGTAAAAGAGGTTGTTATTCTCTCTCTCTCTCTCTCTCTCTTTTGCTGTTGTTTTTAGGGACTAGCCGGGCCACAACCTCCAGGAGAGATAGGGAAGGGTGGGTGGTGGTGGTGGGGTGTGTGTGGATAGGGAGGGCAAGCATAAATCAAGCAGAGCCTGAAGGCTTTAGCGTAGGGAGGGACAGAGGAAAGAGAGTGGTAAAGGACAGGGAAGAGAGAGAGAGAGATGATGGTGCTGGTAGTGATGGTGGTACTGCTGGGGGCTCGGAGGAAAAGAGAGTGTGGGTGGAGGGGAGGAGAGGAGAGAAGAGGAGCACAACGATTGCAAGAGCTGGTGGTGAGGTGAGAGGTGGATGGTGGGGTGATGGAGTGTGGGTGGGTGGGTGAGTGAAGGGGAAGCGAGGAGAGGTAAGGGGGAGGTTACAGAGGCTGTGGGTGGGGGAGTTGGGTAGTGATGGTGGGGGCGAATGCACCAGTGTGAATTCTGAAAGTGCTTCCTTTATTCCATGTTTCAGTCACATGTTCATATCAAGGCAGCAATGCTACACATCTGAAGGACCCAAACATTTGGCAAGAGAAGCCATTATTCAGTGTAATAATGTGCGCTTCTACTCATTGTTTTTGGTTTTTACATTCAGAAGGAAGTTTATCCTGCATCTTGGCAGAATATGGGCAAAGAATAGACCTGAGGTACACAGGCAGCGTGTGATCCGAGACAGCACCCACCCACAACATGCTTAAATATGCAGAACTTTAAGCCTTGATATAATTACACAAAGTGAGTCATATAAATATACACCCTCCAAACAGTTAAATCATCCTTATAGACCAAACCTGATATTTATACCATGCAGTGGAAATATTAACAAGAGGGTCCCTGCCACAATTAACTCATTTTTAGAGCCTCAAGTGGCCACATGTGGAACTGCAGCCACAGAAGTCGCAACTTAGCGTAGTGAAGTATAAAGCTTGCACACACACACAAAAATGACTAATATAATCTAATTGAGCATTCATGTGCAAATCTAACCTGTTGTTAGTGGCTTACCAAGAAAACAATTATCCATAAACTTGTCAGCAGGTAAATGTATGATTAATGCGCACATGCTTGAAATTATTTGTCAGAACTCGCTTGATTTATTACTATCTTATACAACAAAAAGCTAAACACATTTATAAATAAATAAATGTTCAGAACCAAACATTTCTATGCTGTTTTTGACATCAGACCAACAAAGAAGCGTCTGAATGCGCTGTAAACTTGATAGAAAACTTTCTTGTCTGTTTGAAGGCTGTGTGTTGGCAATTTTCTGTTGCCTTGAAAGCTTGTTGTAACGTTTCTAGTCATAATTTTAAATGGTCGACTACAGAAATATAGTATTTATGTTTCTTCTGCCATCCTGAATACTGACATGATCGATATCTCAGTGCTGCTGAGGAGGCATTTTTTCTCCACCTGGTTAACAGGTGGTTTCAGTGGCACGACTGCTTTTCCTTATTTTTTTTTCCATTTTTCTGGCTACAGAGACAGAAAATACATCAATGAAACAACTAATTATGAGTCCTGCTAGCTGTCCTACTCTTTAACAGATAATGGCAGTGATGCAGATCTATTTTTCTACAGTTTAATTGTTTCAGTAAGTATAGAGGTCCTCACAAAAATGACAAAACAGAACGTTTTAGACACATCTTTGAAATTGGCCGCCTCGACGTGGACGTAGTCTGAGTGAGCGAGTGAAGGAAGGGAGGGAAAGAAGAGCGGGTGAGTGCGTGGGGGATGGAGGATTCCAGGGCTCAAGGTAATCTGGGGAGTTAATGCAGCTTAGAGGGACTGAGAGGAGTGGGAGGGAGGTAGAGAGAGGGAGAGAAGGGGAGTGATGGCAGAGAGAGAGAGAGAGAGAGAGAATATAAAAATAATAGGGTCAGCAGGGAAAGAGAGGGAGAGAGAAATAAATGAAGATGTATCAGAAACAAAAGCCAAAGCAACTGAGGGGGGAGAGAGAGGGAAAGAGAGAGAGAGAGAGAGAGAGAGAGAGAGAGAGAGAGGAGTGTGAAAGCCAGAGAGAGATAGGAGGGAGAGTGAGTGAGCCGAGTGAGTGTGTGAGATAAAGAGTGGGCTAATGAAAGGTAGGGTGAGGCTGAGCGAGTTGTAGGAGGGAAGTCGACAGAGAGAGAACGAAAGAGAGCGGGGGAGAGGTCTGTATGGGGAAAGAATGCTGGGTGGGGAAGGAAGGCAGACACGCAGGGCTTTGTGCTAAAAGCAAAGAGAGAGAGAGATCGAAAGATTGAGAGCGAGAGAGAGGTTATGTCTTGGCTTTATGCACAGAGGAGGTGAAGGAGCGCAAACGCCATGTCCGGCTTACTCCAGGGTCGTGTCTGAAGGGTGAGGTGAGACAGAGGGAAGTTAAGAGGGGAGGATAATGGAAAGTGGAGGAGGAAAATGACACAGACTCTGGGTGGGGATGCTGCACAGAGCCTGTGGGTTATTGGTGTGTGGGTTAACACACTCTTCCACTCACACACTGACCAACTGAAAAGGCTCACTAACTAGCTGGAATTACTTCTTTACTGCTCCCTGGAAATGAATTAAGGGCAAGTTGTAACAAGCAAACAAAGTTGGCGAATGTAAAAATATTTCCAGCTGGACATTCTGGAGAGGATTATGGAACAATAAATATGATAAATGACATGTTAAAACACATAAATTCAAATGTGTTCAGTAAAACAGACACTGTTGCCCTATTAAACAGAGAAAAATGCTCTGCACTGCCACAAAAATCTGAGGTACATTTTGACCACCATCATATGTGCATTTGCTGCCTGTGTCTGATTGTTTAAAAAGGGCCAGTAAGTGTATTAATTATCATTATTATTAATATTATAATGTAAAAACCGAGCCCTGTAGGTTTTTCCTATATGCTTAAAGAAAGGTTAATCTCTGCATCCTCACCACTAGGTGTCACTAGACTGCACACACTGGCCCTTTAAGTGTCAAGTCCTTTTTGCCTTGACTTTTACCCCACTAATAAAATCAACCTGGTCAAACAATTTCAAAACAACTATTGATTTGTTTTGTATTAATATTGCTGGAAGTATCATACTAATTTGAACAAGTGTCTGGATAAGTACTTTTTTTTGGATGAGTACTATTTATTTAAAAAAAATATTAAGGTTTAAAAAGAGGAAAAGGGTGGTTAGCAATCACACGAAACAAGACATCAAATATCTCTAGTATCTTAACAGCAGATACTCTTTATTAATTCACTTTTTCAGACTTTTGTGAGGAAGAACAAATGCTGGGTAGTCCAACCACTCAAGCACGCCCACCACATGCCCGGCTGACAAATGTACAAAAACACACACGAAGACGTTCGCTGCAATCATACACTACAGTCACAACAGGCGAGCAGAGAGCAGGCGACCAGTACAAAAGGTTCCTCCGCCAACAGTCAGTGTCACTGTGCTCCATCCACACAGGGACACTCCACAAAGTGGGTAGCAGGGGGTGTTATGTGTTCTCTGGAGAGCATTAGCGTGCTGTTGGGCTGCCCAGTGACCAGGCTATTGCCCCTTTTCCCTCTGGTCTCTCTCTCTTTCTCTCTTTCTCTCTCTCCCTCTGCTCATCTCTCCCATCTCATAACATTAAGACTGTGCCTCTCTGTGCTTGTATCCTTGGCAACCTGCCTCCAACAATGGACAGAGCTCTGGCCTCAGCATGGGAGGAGTGTGGTGCCATAGAGAGGAAAAGCAAGGGCGAGGGAGATAGAGGGAGATGGAAAACTGGCAGAGTGGCTGAGTGAAGGAACGAGTTGCAGTGTTTGTCGCGCACAGACGCGCAGGTCAAAAAAATAGAGAATGGAGCAAGGGGTTAAACAGGAGGAGGAAGTGAGACAGATGAGACGTGGATGAGGATGCCAAACCTGTGCTAGCTGCAATCTTAGTGTTAGTGGATCAGTGGAGATCTGTGTCACTCTTGAGCTGATAAAAGTTGGACTGATCTCAAGCTCAGGCAGGACAGATCTGGACCTCTAACCTCACACCACTCCACGAGCCACTCAGCAGTGTAAAGCCTGCAAGATGGCATCGAAATAGAGGATGGCCCCGGCTTGATTCCATATTCAGAGTTCTGGCGCTAGAGCCAAACTGAGTAAGTTTGATTTTCTTTTGATTTAAAACTTTACAAATGACCTCAGGACCCTTTCAAATGCAAGTCAGAATAAAAGATGGTCAGTTTGCAGCTATATTTTTCTGAAATGAAAAAAGTTCCTAATGTTCTGCAGATAGGGCGAGAGAAACAATTGCCGCAGCAAGTTGCCCTCTTATGATACATCTACAAGAGGTAAGAACAGCAAGTGGACAGAAAAGAAAGCCATAGTGAGGGACGCCTGCATATAGAGGACTGTGTTCATCTTCTCTTCCCCACTGCAGCCGAGCTGAGCCATTGAGATTAATTGCTTATGATCAAATCAGCAGAAGCTGTGCAAATTAAAGAGCGGGCCACCCCTCTGCCCCCCACAAACCCCCCCACCTCCACAACATCTCTTACCCATTCCCTGAGAAAGACCAAGTGGACGGTGCGTGTGACGAGCCACTGCGCTTATTCAAGGCTACAAACGTGTCATTTCCTCTTTCCCCAGAGAGGAACATAGAGCGCAGAAAGGGCTTAAAATGGAGCAAGGGTTCGGTCAAATAGTGCAAGGCATGTGCGCTCAGACACACACACACACACACACATACACGGTCAGAGCCCTGAGCAGAAATGCCGATATCTCAACCCGCTTCTCAAAACTGCTTCTCTCCCTCTCATTAAGAAGCCATTAGAGAGAAGGGCAGCACAAGACCACATGACCTCTTCCTAACCCCTGTAACGCACCCCTGAAAGGGCAGGAGGAACACAGGGAGGAAAAAGGGAAAGGGGGAAAATGTATGAACAGTGTCAGATGGCAAAAGGGGAGGGAGAGATAAGAGGGGGAGATGAGAATATGGGGTAAAGGGGGGAAAGTTGAAATCAAGAACAAGAGGTGAGGAGGAAGAGCTCCATTTCACACCCAGCCATATACGAGTTAATTCCAATTTCTCTGATGCAGCTTCTGATGATCTTCTAGCGATTGACAGATCACGACGCACAGACTTGTTCTGAACTTTATTTGCACTGCAAAAAGGTGACATGATGTCACTGTGCTGGCAGATCTTTTTCACTCGCTCTAATATAACATTTTACGACTCTAGATGATCACACGTGATGTTTCCTGTGTGCTGAAGGGAGGGACAGGGAGGATAAAAACACGGCAGATAGAAGAAGAGATCCACAAGAGTCAGCATGGAGGAGAGAGGTAGAGAGGCGTGCGATAAGTATGCAGTGACTTGAGGAGAAGGGGATAATTTGGGAGTGGAGGGGAAGACGGCTAGGCTGCTTCCTTAGTCGGACACAGGAATGTAGAGCGGGCGGATCCCAGTGTGTGTGCGTGTGTGTGTTTTGATGTGTACGTGTGCGTTTGTGCCAGACAGGAATCCCTAACCCCCACAGACTCCGGCTCCACTTATCAAGGCCTAAACAGAGGGGTATGAAGAGGGAGAGAGGGGTCTGGGTGTCCTATGCTATCAAATCCACCTCTAACCCCCATCGCTCCCTTTTCCCTGTCGTACAAGACACACACACAATGAACCTTGAAGCTGGATGCCTCTGAGGCCAGATGAGCTATGGGAAGGCCAAACTGTCTAACCACAAAAACCCCTGCCAGGGTCACAATTACACCATACACACAAGCAAACACACACTCCTCTGTCTACCTTACACCAACACACGTCTATAAGCCAGCCTATCCCTAAATCACTCTGAATTGAACTTTTCACTTAGGTCAGGTGCGGACGCAACTGGGGAATTTGTGTTAATGAAAAAAATGGGAAAAAAGCTGGTACCACCTGAAACAAGCCTGTGACCCATTTCAGATTCAGAGATATGGACGTATGAGGAAGAGAAGGGTGGGGGCTGAAGAAAGATAGAGCGAGTGGAAAGGAGATTAACTGGATGGACTATGAGGGTAGCAAGGAGGAAAGAGTTTCAAAGGGAGAGGCAGAGGAAGGTGGAAACAATGAGGAGTGTGGGCAGGCAGGTGATCTGGGGCAAAGGGGTTGGGGAAGAGAGCGAGACTTTGGGAACAAAGGAGAGGTTGGCCTGCTTTTAGAAAGCTATTAAGAAAAGGAGAAGAGGAAATAGTTAGTCCTGACGTCAATTCTGGGCTAAGAGCAGTTGTAATAGCAGAAATATTTCAGTGCAGGTTTCCAAAGCTAACCCCGCCACCAACAACACGGCATTTCTATCTGGAACTAGACAGATCTTTAAATCGGTTAGGTCACATAAGCTGTAGTCCAAGACAAGAGGTTGGGTGGCTCCTGAGACATTTCTTGATTTGGTGCACACCTTCCAACAAGACATCAGACAGCAACTGACACAGTGGAGAAGCCAGCAATCTGCAGCTGCCTTACAGGCCCTATCAGTGCGATCTGGTGATGGCCTCTGTCTTCTGGGATGCTACTGGTGGACTAACAGGTAACGCGTCACACTATCACAGGGTTCTACTACACTGATCTCCTGAGACAGCTACAGACAAAACCATGAAGATGCAGCCTGGGAAGCTGATAAGCACAGTGCTCCTCCATCCTGACAATACTCCAGCCAACATGTCCACAGTGCTGATGGCTGCCATCCAGGAATGTGGATTCAAACCTGTCCACTATCCACCTGATTTAGAACCATCAGTCTCTACTACCGCTTCCCCAAGAGGAAGAAGAATCTCACTGGGTGCCATTCTGATAAATGCAGTTACATGTAACCTGTTTTGATAGTGTCCTGGTTACTGAACTCTCAGAAACCTGTTTATAAATAACCAGATTTCTCATGTTCAGTGTAAGCACCAAATCCAGGGTATAAACAACAGTGATGATGTAATCTGGTCTAAGAAACTGTCTTCTACAATATTAGCCTGTGTGTAAACGTTAGAGCAGAAAGATAACGATATTTGGTTTTCTAAAACTTCCTGCTTCTGCCTTAGGCCTTAGACTTATCAATCTTTACTTGTACTTTTGCCAAAAAAACATAATCATGTCCTTTGATGTCTACATGAAATAGAGGGGGGGAAATCAGGTGGACATAGTCTGGCTGCCCCTTTAATAATTTGCATTATTGCAAATGTGCCCTGTGATGTAGTCATTTTATTTTTACTTTTGGAACCTGGAAGTTCCGGTTTCGTACCAGCTAAAAAACAAACCTACACAGATCCTCTGATGAGGAGGAAGTTTAACCCACAGCTTGGCCTTATTTGAAGCCCATGTACTCAATGTGAAACCACACACACACACACACAGACTAAAGAAGTGGCTGTAGGTCTGGTGTGTGTGTGTGTGTGTGTGTGTGTGTGTGTGTGTGTGTGTGTGTGTGTGTGTGTGTGTGTGTGTGTGAGATGAGTAAAAACAGAAGTGACAGTGTGAATTGACAGGATGGTAAGGAACGTCCAAACAGACAGAGGGAAGGAGGGGACAAAGAGTTGTGAAGGACAGATAGTGGCTTCCAGGACGTCTCTGTAACTATCAAACCCAAAAAGAGCCACACACAAACACACACACACACACTAACACACACAGCCTAAGCCATAATTGTCCCCTGTGGTGATTTTGGCCTCTCCCTCCTGGTTTCTCATTGCTGTTGGCCAACTCTTCTGTATCTTTAACACTTTCTTTTTTTCCTCTTCTGAAAAAGAGAAGGAGGGTTTGGGGAGGGGGGTGTCACAAGAGAAGGAATAAGGGATGAAGGAGAAAGAAAGGTCTAACGGAAAGAGGTGTGGAGGGGTGTGACAGCGGAAAGGGGGGAATGAAGGGGGACGGAGGGAAAAAGAAAGAATGAATGTGTAAGAGGAAGGGAGACTTTGCCCTCCAGCGGGAACACTCCCACGATTGTGTGCACTTATGTGTGTGTGTGTGTGTGAGCATCTGTGTTTGTGTGTGGGCTGTGCCACGGCCAAAAACCGACACACCCACAGGCTGTAGACCTCTATATCCTGTTGGGGTTGTCCGTTTGTCCAAACATCAGGAACACCCCTCTCCCCCTCCACCTCTCTTCTTTGGTCGCTCCCCCTTTTCAAACTGGTCTGAAGCCGCTGAGGGAGTGGGTACAGTAAATAGAACAAAGCCACCTTTCTAAAATAAACAGACCGGGAAAGAGGAACTTCAGGTTGACTGAAAATGAGAAAAAAAAACAGGGAGGACAGCTCCAACTAGTATAAAGCACTTTATTTTAAGGTTAAAGTTACTGTTTCTGCTTCTTCCTGTCAGTCAGTCTGCCGCTGCGTACGTCTGCCTCTCCCACACACGCACACACTTTACTAGTCTCAATATCTAGGCTGCTTGCGCTTGACTAATTCTTGGTGAATCCTGGATACAGTGTGACACATAAGCCACAGTGCGCAGAGCTGCCAGGCTCACGGTTACAGGGCCCATTACTGGCTATCAGATCACTGGAGGAGTGAGAGAGAGGCATCGTAGTGCACATCACATCACATCTCATGTCCTGTTTCTATAGGAGGAGCCTTGTCATGGACAGGGGGGAAGCAGGGGGGAAGCAGGAGACATCACTCATATGTAAAGCCTTTTGTGTTTTACAAATAACTTAAAACAGGCACATTGATTGGTTTAGCACAACTTTATATGAGGTTGCACAGTACCTAAAAGTTAATTTTTTTTTGCAATTTGAAGACACTTTTCTTTTGACAACCTAAGAGAGGTATTGCTGAACTTCCCTCTTAATCATCTGTCAGAGATCTAGACAACTACATGGAAGGAGAGCAGCCTAATGCAAAAAAACTGAGGTGAAGCAGTCAGCTCTCAACACACAGTAGACACAGTTGTGACTAGATTCAGAGTGACTTACTCTTCCAAGGATATCAAAATGATTGATAATCCATCTTAAATAAATGCTCTTAAATCTGCTTATAGATATTCACCAAAAGTAAGACGTGCCATTTATATTTTCAGTTTTACTCCACATTCAAGTCTTTTTTACAACCTTCCACTGCAAAGTGGAACTGCTAGGAGCTATTTCAGCACACATGTAACTGAGCAAATCTGCCAAAATATGCTGGAGGCAATAAAAGATCAAGATCAGATCAAGATGTAGCCAGCATTAATTTATCATACAAGCAGAGCCTACTTCCTGTTTACAGCTCCCAAAGCAATATGGGAACTGTAGTTCCACATTGTCGACCTTAACTATTCTCCACAACAAAGTAACAATCATCCTGCTTAGAAAATATTTTCCGTAGAAAAGTGTGGTGAAAAAGGCTTAAACAAACTCCTCCTGTTGCACAACTCACTAGTTAAATATTGTGTTTGCAAAGCAAATGTTACATTATTTTTGCTTTTTTTTAATAATTCTATCTATGGTATAATAAGGAAGGAAGGAAAAGACAAAATGTCCAAAGCCCCTTGTGATAAAACTGAACATTGGAATAATGAACAGAGCGAGAGTGAGAGGATGTGGAGTGTATTCTCATGCCAGAATTTATATCTCTTATTATATATCTGTGTATAGATATTTGGGACTGCGTGTGTTAATTTGTCAGGCCAGGTTTTAGCTGTGGGGTACTGCTGAGAATGTTCAACCACAACAACCTCCTGACCCTCCCACCCACCCCTGCGTCGTGCCAACAGGACATCCTGTCAGGATGCATTCTGGGTAGTTTAATTCTTAGACCTGAGTGACTGATGCCAAGAAGTGTGTGTTGAACTTAACCACATACATTCTGTTAAATAAAACTAAAGGTTGGACTGTATGAATACTTTACATGTGTAGGCACTGCGTTTATACTCATGCATAAAGCAGTTTGTGTGAAGGAACAGTGTGTGTGTGGGCTGTGGTGGGTTATAGCACACACATGGGCCCAACCCAGGTATACTCAGTGTGGTATGGCTAATCTTTAACCCCCACCAAACACAGACAACACACACACACACACACACCTTCAACTCCTTTTCTCCACCCAGCAATCCTTCTCCAGCCTGTTCCAGGGGCAGGAGGTAAAGAGGTGGGGGGTGCTGACGTTTTGGAAAAAAGCCATGGTCAGGAGTGGGGAGGGGGCAGCTTCCTGTCCAAAATGGTTCTTTTAAAGCCAGAGAATTATAAATAGAGCAGGTGTCAGTATTGAGAACGAAGAGAGAGAGAGAGAGAGAGAGAGAGTGCTGCAAGAGAAAAAGACAGGCAGCAAGAGTGTGAAAATTTGTGTGAATGTGTGTTTGTGTGTGTGTGTGGTGTGGTGTGATGCCATGGTGGGAGTAGGAGAAGGGGGCTTTTAGCTGGTGGACTGCCCATAATGTCCAGCAGGATGTGAGGTCATATGACAAAGATGGCTGGTGGGCGGTGAGAAATGATTGGTTACCACAGTGATAATGGAACTTTTTTCCTTTTTAATTTCGTGGGGGAACAAACAAGAGTAAGGAGAGGAAGAAAGACGTAAAAAAAGAAAGAAAGGGGTGGTGGTAAAAATGTCCTTATTCTAAAAAATACAAGTGTGTGTGTGTGTCTGTTTGTGTGTGCTGGCAGGGGACAAAAAGGGGAAAGAGAGGATGGAGGGGAAACTGAGGGAGGTGGGGTGAACAGGCCACAAAAGTCAATAGGGTGGGAGGAAAAGGCTGAAATCATCTATGCAGTCAAGAGGACAAAGAAGCAGAGCAAATAGGGGGTGGGGGAGACAGAATGAGGCACAGAGAGAGAGAGGCCCAGAGTACAAAGACAGCGAGAGACAGAACTGATAATAGACTGACTGTGGAAAGAGTGAGAAAGATGAACCGGGAGCCACAAAAAAAAATGGAACGAGAGGAGAAAAGACAGGAGGAGAGGCCTCAACATGATGTAGTTATCTAACCCATCCTGTGTCAAACACTAAGCTCTCGAAGAAAGGGGTTAAAAATTAAGTCCACACACAGTCTGAAATATTAAATCTATTTTGGTTTTTAATGAAGGAGGAGTGAATTAGGGAGGAAATATGAGAGTAGATTATTAAACTCAAGAATGAGGAGAAGGGAGGAAAAAGTAGAGAGGTGTGCGAGGGGTGAGGGGGCTGAAATCTGTTCACGGTGTTTTAAATATTAAACCTATTTCAAGTTTAATGAAGTGCAAATACTATGGGGAGAGTCTTAACTGGAATACAGAGAGGAAGGGGGCGAAAGGGGGATCCGATTCATTATTTCAAGTGTTCACCTTTAGACTGCAGAGACTTGGGGAGAGGAGCACAGGGACAGAGACAGAGAGAGAGAGAGAAAAAAGACAGAAAGTTTATGCAGAAGTGCAAACTAGAGGGCAGTTTTGAGAGCACCTGTCTGCAGGCCCCAGGTGGGTCCAGGAGGTTCCAGAGCTGCCGAGGATGAAAAGCTCAAACAAGCCAAAACATGCAGCGCTTAAACTGAGCATGCAGGAATAAACAGGACATGGTTCTACGGAAAAATGATTTTTCTTTTTCTTTTATGGCAAGCATAGTGTGTGTGTGTTTTTCTGTGAGCAAGTGTGTATTACTGGTTGAGTAGGGGGAACTCTGAGGCCACAGAGTGGAGAGGAAGAGAGTCAGATAAAGATGTTGGATTTCAAAAAAGATTCTCGATGTAATCAATGTGCAACAGCTAGAGGGAAATGGAAAGAACAGCCCACGTGTGATTGAACTGTTCACGTCTACATAATCAGATGCTCTAAGCTGTGTGTATGTGAGTGTGTGTGTGTGTGTGTGTGTGTATATATCACACCGGCCATGTACCGGATTGCCAAAATCCCCCAAGCTGCCACTAAAGGTCACCATGTGTGTGCAAGTGTGTGTGTGTGTGATTTAATACCAGCAAAAAAAAAACACAAGCAAAAAGTATTTCCAGTGCTGTTATTATGTGGGATAAAGATCAAGTTGGTGTTTGCCCCAAGTACCAAGGCAGTAGGAGAGAAATCAATTGTTAACTCATGTTTTCACCAGCTTTGCTTCTTCTCTGCCTGAGAGGGAAGGTGCCAAAGAGTGAATGACTCCTGTTTCTAAAATGACACATAGAAGAGGTGGCACAATGAAGTAAACAAAAACATAGTGCGGGGCTATGTTTTTTTCATAAATAATAATATAAATTGGCGACCACTGGCACAGTATCTACCTTTATAAATATACTCTTACATTTTTATCATTGTAAGAGTCATTTACTGTCATTGACTGCTTACTCCTCTGTCCCGTCCTCTTCCTACCCTGTGTGTGTCCATGTCTACTCTGAGTGTGTGTTGGTTGTATGTTGAAACATACTCCCAAACAAACACACACACACAGCGCAGAGCAGCACAGATGATGTGATGATGTGAAGATACTTTTACTAAAAGCAAACATTAGAGTTCAAACTGATGTTAAAAAGAATCAAACATTCTGCAAGAACTGACTCATTCCGTTTTGAATGAAATATGAAAGATGTAAACTGCAGCACCGTGGTAACACCTGAATGCTCCGTGGAGTTTCCGCATGCTTTACCGTACATTTCAGTATAGTCGCGCAGCATTTTTTAAGTGTAGACAGCACGACTGTGTCTCTCCAAATTGTAGAGGGGATGACTTCAGTACTGCAGCGGGGAAGAGACAACGACGGGTTGGGAAGATGTTACAGTGCTCATCTGTTGTGTAGCTGACTTTGTAAATTTTTGGGTGGATACCCGTTTGCGGGCTAGACCAGTCCGCAGGCAGCACTGAAGCCACAAGGGGGGGTCAGGCCCGGCCCTCGGGCCATACTTTGCCCAGGTCTGTTCTACATGGTAATATTTTTTCTATATAAATGAATAAATATTCTTTAAAATGATCCATCAATTGAGCATTATACAAAGCTAATATGAGACATCAAAGAAGACTATATTGAATTGTTCAAAACATTTTGGTATCAAACATTAAAACCACTTTGTCTCTGATTAGCAGGTGTGTTTTATTTAATTCAGGTCTGGAAGAAGCAGCAGGGGTCAAACTAAAAATAATTGTAGGTAATTATTTAAAGGGTCAAGACACAAGTAAGACTATTTTAAACCATCCTCTTTAAAAATGTCAACTTTAATATAGCATTAGGCAGACAAAATATAGACGTGATTTGTTCACTAGATTACAAGCAGAGCTGATTTCTATTCCTCGCTGTGAGATTTCAAACATTTGTGTGAGCGAGACAAGGTGAGTCTGGGGAGATCAAGCGTTAGAATGAAAAGGATGTTGAGTGCTTAGTGGCCTCGATAATGACATCAAGTGAACACAGCAGATGTTTGCAAGGGAAGAGGATCTAAAGAAAACAAATCCTAATTCCTGCTGCTGTTTATGTCAACATGGGCACATGGCATTTTCATACAGCTGCTTTGAAACGCCTGCACGCTAATACACTGAGCATTTACACAGCTATACATTATCCGTAGAGTACAGAGTAATCCAGTGAAATCCCTGGTCATGCAGCCTGTGTTATGTATGTCACATATATGCGTTTCCTGTTGCAAAACATGGACACTGATTACAGATGAATGAGAGAGAGATAGAGAGAGAGAGAGAGAGGGAGAAGAGCACATCTTGGCTCTTCTCATCAATAAAGAATGAAGCAATTAAGCTAATCTCAGACTGAAGGTGCCCTTTCTCCTTCATACCTACCATATCCCTTCATAGACTTCGTGGAACAACACAGACGCTAAACCTAATGTCACAACTAACCCTTAACTGTTAGTCTACTGCTAAACAAAAAGGACTTCTGCAATGACCATCAATTACAGCATAAATCTGTCACGCGGCTCGACATCTTGACATGTCGTGTCACAGGCAAAGCACAGGTGTAATTACCAGCATTAATAAATGGTTGCATTCTACTTCAATGTGTCCTATATTGTGCAGGTTAACCCAATGCCATGGGACATTTGATGGAAAAGAACCATCATCATCATGTTGTTGCTTTGCAATCAAAACGACTAATCTAACTTTGCAAATTCCTTTAAATAATTAAATCAAGCAAACACTACAGGTTCCTGTACTGGTCTATAATACATGAAGATGTTCTCTGATTTATATAATTGACAGTTGGATAAATTGCCTTTTGTTTGCTTAGATAAACTTGTCCCACACACCAGTACAAGTAATGAAATAAAGAATGAATGGCTCTAATTACAGAATAGAGCAGCAGACCCGCCATGGTCACATCATTGAAATAATAATGCAGCGTGGGCTTTTTATTTGTAGGGATAAAGCAAAAATCGCATGTTTAATGTTTGCTGATTATATTTGTTTTCATGGTGAACTTAACATTATTTTAAGTCTTCCTCTATTTATTATAAGGGTTAAAACTGTCATTTCTACTCAGCAGTTGCAATGTTGTGTAATATTATTACAATTAAAGACTTAAATAGCAATTGCCTTCTAATTCTTTTGGCCCTCCATGTACATCTGAATGGGATTTTCAACTGCAGGTGACAAAATCCTGGACTTAAGTCAACTTAACACTTAAGTACACTAACTCTCATTAGCCCACAGACATCCGAGGTATTTTTGACCCTGACATGTTGGTCAAAGTAAAAGGACACAATATGCACAGTACATGACGACTGAAACATCACACCGCTCCCTGCACAGGCTCCCCACATCAATTATGACCTCACCAAACCTGTTTAACAACCCTCCCCAAACCTTTACCAAGCACACAGACACCGCCTCCTGCAATCCGACTCAACTCACAGTGAAACACATCCTGATATATGCTACCACTTCTGCAAGCCCACTGGTAACATGATGTTTTACTGCAAAATGGCAAAGGCCACCTCCCCCCTGAAGGAGACCCAGTTCTTCACCATTACAAGCCCAGTGGAAAGCCTGGATAAATGGTTGTCTTTTGGCTAGCAGCAGGTGAGTCTACACCAGCAGCAACACTAGACTTCCTCTAACCTTTAGGTGATAAAACACTTCTTTCCTTAATGGCTGCTTCGCCACAGCCAGACTTAAATCTCTACCTTATACCTGAGAACAGATCCACGGAGCTGGGCTTAACAGGGCCATTTACTTTGTGGGTTTATGTGGTTATGCATGTGTGTGATTTCCAAAGACAGATTGTACTCAGGCACCCTAAGAAAGTTTGACCTGCTGGTCAGAGGATCTGCGACTTAGGACACTTAAGTGTTAAGTAGACACACTCCTATAAGCCCGAACGGACGCTCTGTCCAATCCGCATTTATTTTTTGTCTCTCTGCTGTTCTCTCTCTCACTACCCCTCTCATCTGCCACTCTCTCCTGATTTTCCCCTCCTCTCGCCCTTTCCAGAAGGTCCTTCCCTAAACCCCAGAGAGGGGGGAGGAGCCTGGGATGGTGAGGACGCGCTGGTAATCCGTGCAGTGACCCAGGTCAATTCAATTATCCTGTTTTCTTTCGCTGTGCGACGCGTGTGCCCATTTCACAGCCAACTCCCTTAATGCGCCCAGGATTAGCTTCTCTTACTTTTAATGATCTACCTATCGACGCCTTGGGCCCCACTGCATACACACACACACACACACACCATGCACAAACACACACACACACACAGGTAAGTTTTTCATGTGCAAGTTTTAGTGTAAAGGAATTCACTAAACAAATCTGCAAAGCTGAGGATCAAGAGAGACTTTCTCAAAATAAATATGTGTTCATGAGTATGTTTTTGTGTATGCATTTGCTTGTTTATGTGGGAGTGTAGCTTACATAAACTGCAGTGAGGAGAGGATTGCATTATCCATCTGCATTTATCCAGCTTCACCTCACACCTCCAAGATTTGAGATAATCATCTTAGGCCTAACACGTTAGTGTATATAAGCTCACTAATCTCAACCCCGGAGGAGGAAAAGAGGTCATTTTACCGTGTTAAAATATGAGGATGGCCGACATGCTTTGAAATACTCGTACAGGATTCAAAGTATTACCTGCACTTCAGAGTGTCATGACCAGAGCAAATAGAAAAAGTCAACAAAGTAATTAGATGGCTTACATGCATTTGTTACTCTGTTAGTTAGATGGTGCAGTTTTAAAGACAAATTAGATTTTGCTATAGATAGGCGTCAAGATGACACTCTCACGCAATTATCTAACCTAATCTTATTATCTCACCAGTCATTCAGTAATTACATGACTAGATGTAGGACCAACACTACAAACCTGTAGCAACTCCAGGAAAGACTAACGCCACAAAGTCATCAAACTGGCACCGTGAAATCCTTTTTTCCTGGATCCTACTAACCTGTCTGTACTACCACTTTTCAGAATCAGTTCCATTTCCTGATGTAACATTACACTGATGATCTAACCACCAAATCCACAATAAAACTCTGTGTTTAGCTGAAAAAACACAGACAGGAGATATGGTTAAAGCTTTGCTCGTCTTACCTGGGATATCTTGCCCATTGTAGTTCCATCCAGCTACAGTCAGCATGGATGGCAGAGGAGATCCAGGCCTACTGTCCCTGTCCCTCTCTCTGTCTCGTTCCCGCTCCCGGTCCCGGTCCCAGTTCCTCTCAGCCTGCTGGGTAATGTGTCTGACTGTGTCCTTATTCTTCCTGTTCTTTCTTCGCCCTGACCCTGACATGGGTTGCCAGGGCCCGTCTCCGTTTCCTCCACCAGCACACCCAGAGCCTTGCTCCCCCTGGCTTTGGGCTGCTCCTCTGGGAGTGTCCCGGGGATGAGAGGAGGATGCAGGAGACACCTGTTCCTCTTTGACAGTGACAGGCCTGTAGTCATGCGGCCAGGCAGGCTGGGAGTCGTGGCAGGCTTCCTCCTGGCTCTCATGGCTCTTAGGGGGTTCTTGGTCCTCCTTTCCATACGTGCTGCCTCCCTCATGGCAGCTAGCGATGGCAGAGTCCCCAGAAGAGTTGGCCGGACTGGTACGGCGTGCCAACCAAGGGGAGGTGCTGCGACCAGACATGATGGATGCCAGGGCTTCAGAAGCCATGCCCACTATTCCTCCTCCTCCGGCTCCTAAACCCGCTCCCACAACTCCCCCTGCTCCTGCTATGCCCGCTCCTCCTCCACCTGCTCCAACTCCCCCACCTCCACCAAGGCCAGCGGCAGCAACGGCTCCCATTTCAAAGTCAGCCAGTTCGTCAGCCATCTCAGAGCGGATGCTGATGTCCAGCGCAGCCTTAATGAAGCTGTGGCATGCCTGGACAATGTCTGTCATCTGCAGGTAGCTGGCGGCTGACATTACCTCAATGACGTTCTTACTGGTAAGAGCAAGGTGTGCCGAGTACATGAAGTCCAGAATGGCTTTGAAGCCTGTCGCCGTTACAATGTCCAGGTGAGTGACAGTAGTCTGGTGGTGAGTCTCTGCCCCCTTTTTGACCTGCAGGTTAAAAAGAAAAGGGTTTTTTCATTTGAGAGAAAGATGACTGCGTGACTAAATCCACATGTTTTTAGTGAGGTCCCTTACCTGGCAGTAAAGAGTCTTGAAGTAGCGTGAGGAACCCAGGAGGACGTTCTTGTGGGCTTTGAAGATCTTTCCGTCCACAATGACACAGGCGTCACAGAGGATGCCGTGCTGCCTCTGCTCATTGAGCTCTCTGAGGAGCTGACGGTAGTGAGACGAGATCTCCATGTCCTCCTTCCTGTTGTTCATCTGTGTAGCTGAACAAAAGCCTCTCTTCCAAACATCTGCTGGGAAATAAAGGAAGACACACAGACAAAGAAGTCAGGATGAAACATCAAGATGTTGAATTAAAAGTACAGTATGGACACAGCAAAGCAATCACACTCAGCCATTCCTCCTTTACGTCCATATATGATGGCTCTACACACAAACTGCTGGATTTATTTTAATGTAACGGGGGAAAATTAACTGAATTTAACTGAACCACTTCTTTAAAGACGAGCCAGGGTAAGGATATGTCAGTAATGACTGTGACATAAAAACAATGACATCAATAGAAACCACATCTCAACTGCTGTGGTTTGATGTCTAAAAACAGCCCAGTAACAAATATTCAAAAAATCTCTGTGTTTAAAACCGTGTCTGACAGGTTCATTTGTGTGTGTGTGTGTGTGTGTGTACATGAGTGTGTCAGAGTGAGAGAGAGAGAGAGAGAGCGAGCGTGTGTGAGCTCATTAAAAATGTCAGTTAAAAAGTGTAACACTTTCACGGAACAGTTTTGAGGGAAAAAAACACCTCATTTAGAACAGACCACTTTACCATTAAATTTATCAATAAACACAGACTCAGTTCCTTGTTATTTTTTTTTTTATCTCCGTTTGACTGTGAATATTGAATCAGCTGTCTAGTTAAGACAGATATTC
Source organism: Parambassis ranga (assembly GCF_900634625.1). Lineage (NCBI taxonomy): Eukaryota > Metazoa > Chordata > Actinopteri > Ambassidae > Parambassis > Parambassis ranga. Next base: position 6,332,952 of record NC_041028.1, on the reverse strand, counting down.
ACTCTTGAACCTTCACCTCAGTGTTTCAGATCTTGCACAGTTCAGTCTTAGGTGGTGAAGACAAAGTTTTTGCTGAAAACTACAGAGAGAGGACCATTAATGACAGTTTGTTGAGCTCTGCTCAATTGTCAGCAAAAGAAAATCCATTTTACAGTCATGTTTCAAGGAAGAATTAATTTCACAAAATAAAAGCCCCAGAAAACCCTCAGCTTAGATGTTTAGTTTATGTTGTTGTGTCAGTCTTCCTGCTGTTAACAGGTTAATTGACACAAGATGCACTGTGTGCTCTCAAACACACAAGAGAAGGGATACAGAAAAAAAGGCCACAACGAGCAGGAGAAGACAAAGAGATGTGAACATCGCTATGTTGAACCATGCAAGGAGGTGGCGGAAAAACAAAGAGAAACCACCTAAGTCCTGGCAAACACAAATATGCACACACACACACACAGGAAGATAAAGACACACATACTCAGACAGTACATTAGCCAGAGCATTAGCAGCCGCCGCTCCTGCTCTTGTCTCGGTGAGGGCTAAATCGTGGGGACGCAGAGTGTTACCAAACGCAGCAGTGATTTGTTTTGGGAACGCCACAGCTGTCAGCTCTCATGGGCCATTCTGAGAGATGACAGCTCGGGTTGGCCAAGGTGACAGCAGCGTTTGCTCGGGGGCCGGCACACTTCAGGTCATGTTTAGCAAAGCTCTGCTCAACCTGATGGCTTGTAAGATCAGATAAATCCACAGTGTCTCCCACATCCATGTGGACAAACACACCTCCTTTGAACGGTAGTGGACAGGAGGATGGAGTGATGGCGACAACAAGCCTCCTTTGCACAAGCAAAAAAAAAAAAAAAAAAAAAAAATCAATCAATGCTCGGCTGACTCGAAACCTTTCACTTTGATTGGTGTGTCTTTAAGTCATAGAAAGAACTGTGAGGAGGATGAATGTGAATGCAGTATAACAGCGTCTCTCAGAGTCTCAAAAGGCAAGTTTTGACGCAAGTGTTTTTATCCTCCACCTCACATTTCTTTAAAAAATATCTATTGGCAGCCTAACCTTGAGATACTCCTTTCTTTCTGCTTTGCTCTGATAGAGGTATTGAGAGTCCTCACCTCTCACCTTTGCAGACAAACTGAACGGTTTTAAAGACACAGCTCCTCCTCTTTCTGCTCTTCTTCTCTAAGGGCCGCTGGCACATTCAATTGTATAGCCTGGTCTATAGGCTTCCTCTCACAGCCACATAAAATACAACAGGAGGCGTTCATTCACTGAGACATATTCCTCCTATACTTGTTTTCTTCAGCTGAATGTGGATGGTGAAATGAGGGGTCACGGCACAGCACACACTGGTCAGCAGCTCCCATTTGAGATCTCCAGAGGAAGCAGTGAAAGAAAGCCAGCTGGAGCAAGTTTCACATTGCTCAAGTGTTGCATTCAGGGCTCAGACTCTGCCTCTGTTACCATATTCACCTCCACAATGGGAAGTTCCTAATAAGCTGTTCTTAAGTTCATGCAACATGCTAATCACAGCCAAAACAATGCATTCAGCAAGAGAACAGCTCAATTAAATGGAGACTTTACAAGTTATGAAAAAAAATTAGAGTTAAAAAACTAATTATCTGAAATTTCAGCTTTTACCCCTCAAGTAACTCAGATGAATGAGTTTTAATTTGAGTCCCTCCAAGCAGAAAAATCAAGAAAATCTAAGATGGGAGAATTAGATTCTTTTCTTTTCACAACAGTAATGGCAGTACAGTCACACTGTCAAAAAAAAAGATTTAGTAAAAGAACCCAACAGATTAGCAGAGAAAAAAAAATTAAAAAACATTTGATGAGACTGGAAGCAAAAATTTTAGACATGAACTACACTGTCACACTATAAAATTAGAATGACAGTAGTGGTTGAATTTTGGAGGCAACTGATACAATCCTCCTGTGGTTGTGTGAATAAGTGCATCTAAAACGTCCTTGGTGTGACAGGACTCGTCACCATGGTAACTAAGAAGATGGCGGAGAAGCTTGTTGCAGATAAGAGAAGGTTTGCCTTGTAAAGCCTTCCTGAATGTTGTGAATGTTTCAACCCAAAACATGATAATGCCAGTGAGCTACCACACAGTATAACAAGCAAGTGCCCTTTGTGTGACTGTGGTGCGGACATGTGGCAAGGACTGCGCCAAAAGACATGTTAAATGGTGCCTCAAATTTAACAAAAACACTGATCAGTGGAGGGTTACACAGCCAGCACAGAGAAACAGAAAGAGAAGGAGAGGTCTAATCAGATTTATTGCTTCAACTGACTCAGAGACGTACCGAGTTAGTCGGTCGGTAGAGAAGAGCAGCTTTAATGGAGTGCGCTTTGACCTCCAAACTCTTTGCTTGCCTAATTGGCTTGTTTAATTTCAGCAATTCCCTCCAGTAAAAGACCCCCTTTTCCAGAGGAACCAATTCCAAGCAACCCCTATATCATGCATAAACACCTCCCGCCCCTTAAAGCAAACATCAGCTGTGTTCATGTTAAATGTTTGCCTTCATTTCAGCCTCACACGGCTACTCAATCTTGCCCAGACCTGCGACCAAATTTTAATCCTTCTACCACAACCTTGATTTGTGGCACGTGATTTGTTTGTTTTTTTCACCCCAAACATAAAGTAAGGTAAAATGAACTTGTCAAACAATCAAGTATAGAGAGAGAGAGGCTTTTGCGTCTCATCCAAAGCATTAGCAGTCTCACCAAGGCTACAGAAACTAAAGCCTGCTTTCAGGATGTCACGCTTTAAGAAAAAAAAAAGCTTTTCATCCCTCTATGAAATATCACTGCAAAAAAAGCAAGGAAAAACTCATCAGACGGCAAGCTGACAGACTGTGAGCTCTTATTTGTGGTCAGAGACGACTGTTTCAGTAAAGCATGCCACCAGAGCTCCAAGTCCCTGTCACCCTTCTGAGGCCAAATCAAAAGTGACTGTCCTCCTTAACCCCTCCTTTCTTGACACACACACACACACACATACTGAAAGTCCTCTTCCCCTCAAAACAGACACACACATCCAGCCCCTGCCCCTAAATACACAAACACATGCAAGAACTAAAAACACCCACGTTCACACGCTTAGCAGAGCCGTCATGGCATCACACCCGGTTTGTCCCGGTCACATCACAGCAAAGTCACTTTAGGCCCCAGCCAGACAACTAAAGAGATGAGACGTGTGATGGAGTGAGAGAATGGGGCTTCCTCCTTCTTGTGTTTCTCTTAATGCAGCCTGTCCCTCCGAGCCACTTCTCTGCCTCCTTGACCGCACAGGACTGAGGGTAGATGGAGCACAAGGTCCTTCCGAATCAAAGCCAGAGCCATACTTTGTGAGTGCGAGGTCTAGCACAGACAGAGCGTTCACAACAGGCTAATGCTGCAATTTTACAAGGTGCTCGCACATTGCACTGGATAAGGATGTTACAGCATGCGAAGCATCGTCACTTAAAGTGATAATGCATGATTACACAACATATTTTAGCAAATTAAAAGTCTCTTGAAGCACATTGTCTTCAGTGTCGGTAGATTCACTCTTCATTAACATGCTGGTCACAAGTTTAACCGACTTCAACTTCCTCCGTGCGCATGTTAGCAGTGCTTACACTTGCAGTTATATTTATTTTAAATTAAAGGATTTCCAGCTGGTTAGGGGAAATTATAATGAAGTGGCCAGTGTGCTGCTTTAAAAAAAAACTGCCACCCTCAGCTAATCACTACACATTCAAATTGTGTCCCTCTTCTTGACAAATGTAACAATTCTGTTCATTATTTGATAAAAATGAGTTTGGCATGTCAAAATGAGCGGACGCAAACTTCACACAACATCCTGTCTGAGTGCTCGAATAAGTAAAGATATAAAGAAGACACTGACAAATGTAGAAAAGAAGCAAACTAAATGCAGACTTGTTTTTGTCAAACATGGCATCATTATTTTGTGTGTTAATTCCTTTCTTATATGAACAGTTGTTCATCACTTATACAGACAAAGGCACAAACATAGGTACATATACCAAACAGTAAGGAGTGGAGAATTTAGCTGTTATAGAAACAGAAGAGCAAAAAGAAGAATGTAACATATTGATATAAACAAGGGGCTTTAAAAAGTGTACAGAAAAGGGACAGTTGGAGAAAACTGTGCATTTAAGGGTTCGTGTTAGAACATGTTATGGCACATTAGTGCAATAACGTACAGGTACATTGAGATCAAAACCCTGCATATAATTTTTAGCCGTGTACTTTTTCCATTAACTTCCTGAAGCCCCCTCGTATGCTGCATTAATCATATAGCAACTATTTAAGAATTTCTTTCCATTCTCTGCTTGTCATAGGCGGCAGAAATACACTTTGACATTTGTTGTCACCCACATCAAAGCAGGAAACCACTAGATCAGTGTGTGGCTAATACTGCAGTGCAAAACTATGAGGAAAAGACGAGTGTGACACCTGTTTTTTTTTTTTTTTTTATTCTGTATCGATGACGGCATGTTGGTAGATGCACAAGTCTGCAGGAAGTCCTGACCAACAGTAAACAAAAAGGTGACACTACCACCATCGCCTCCATCGCCATGTTGATGAATATGACCAATAGTATTATTATTATTATTACAGATCATTGAATGAATTGTATTGTCACAATAATTATGTAGAGAAAACATTATTTAAGCACCAATACGTGATCAATTTCTGTATTAGCAGTGAAATCCCTCTTTTTAAGATCCCTGCTATTAACTTGGCACTTGTCTTTGAAAATCAGCAGGGTGGACACAATGTAAAAAAAACTGGCCAGAGACTGAAGAAGTGAATGAAAGTGAGGAGGAAGGAGGAGATATCAAAGCGGGACTCAATAGCCAAGAGCTGGCATTTATGCTGTCAAGCAGCCCAGCCTCATGTCTCAGCTGCAAAATTTTTATCAGTTAAGCTTAAAAAGCAACACGTTCCTTTTTGCATATTTTCTAGTAGCGACTTGCAGCAGCACACAATTGCATCACAGAAAGCATTTCTCTGGAAAAAAAGCAGACTGGGTGGCAGGTCTGTGTTAAAAGAGTTATGTATAATCTAAAGCTTTCAAAACAAAGTGAAATAAATCTCTATGCTAATATCTATGAAAATAAGAAAAATGAATTTGTTTATTTACAAATGGTGCTTTTTATTATATGTAATACTAATGGGAAAAAACACTAGAAAAATATATGTATAAAGTTTATTATGCAGAATTAAAATACTCTCCAGCTGGACACAAGATGCACAGTTCAACACATGGCAGCATGACAGAGGGCAGCCATAGTCTTCAGGTTGAAAACTATGGCCCTTCACCTAAACAGTAAATAAAACCTCTGTAGATGTTCTGCTATTATTAAATATGTGATAAATGTTACCCCTGCTCACTGAACACTTGTAAATATGAGGCCAACAACAGGGCAGCATAAACATGGGACAAGCATACACGGAAAGAGAGAGCAAGGTGAGAAGTCGAAAGAAAAAAACAACGGAGCGCCTAAGAATGACAGAGATAAAGAACAGTGAAAAACAGAGAGAAAAGAGATAGAGCCGAATCACAGACTCAGATAGAGACGGAAGATAGAAAGAGGGGGAGACAGGAAGAGAGGGGAGAGTGACTCAGGCAGCCAATATTTTTTAAACAGCTTTGCTTCCACTCAACTGGGCATCAAGGCCATTATCCCGGGGTTAATCCCCAATCCGACGGAGCTGGCAGCCTTCCGGGACAAGCCAGGGTGGCAGTCCATCAACAAGGCAGGCACGGACAAAAATAACACACACACACACACACACTCAAACACATGCACATGATACACAGCCAAAGACAGGCAAGCATGCAAGCTGCAATTAGGAAAAAAAAAGCTATTGGCTGTAAATCGCTTGTTCTTCGCTTCTTTGTTGCTTTACTTTCTGTTGAAAATAAACTATTGTTCGTGCTTGTCTCTCATTTTATCTCTGACTTCTTCAAACCTCACCGTACATTTTTTCTGTGTTGTCAGTTTCCCTTTTATCAGACACCCTCCATCTGTCCACCTTTATTTTCTCCACCTTCCCCACCAGCTCTAATCATACTACATTTTGCACCTCACTCTCTATTTCTCTGTCCGCTCTCTGTTTCTTTGGCCAGCGTCCAAGGAGCCAAGGTGGAGGAAGAGATTGACTCAAAGAAGGATAGCCATGTCATGTGGAGAGGGACCAAAGAGGATCCAGGAGGCTTAGGGAGACTTAGCGCTACTCCCTTCATCCCTTGCTCTTCCCTCCTCAGTCCCACCCTGCACGCACTGCCACCAAAACGGCACCTGGACCCTCCCCCGTCTACACCTGCTGACTTCCACATTGCTCAACTGCTCGTAGTTTTTTTTTTTTTTTTTTTTAACATGGTCACATTTGTTATGCTTGCAAAGAGAACTGGCTCGATAAGCTGCCTGTCCAGCTTATGACACTCACAGTAGGCCAGTGTGTGCACTTTAACAGCTTCAGCCCTCCTCTGCCACCATGTCCTCTCACCTTCAGCCACACAGGTGTTAAGCCTTGATCTTATGGAAATCCAGTCGTAGTAAGGACGGGATCATCCTAGAGTGACTGAAAAAGAAGTGCGACTCAGACACCTTGCAGCTGATGTCTTTTAGCTTGAACTCTAATGACTGACTGTTCAGCTTAAATTCCTCCAGTGACCTACAAACTGTCCATGTTTTACGTATCAGGAGCTTCAAAAAGGGGCAAGAAATCTGGATTCTGACCCTCTCTGTGTTGTCTTTTTGTTTCCGTGTCTCCCTCCTTTACACTTTTTGTGTGCATGTGTGCGAGTATGTGAATGTGTTTCTGGGCTATCTTTCTCTCTAGGCCCCTAAGCCTGCTATGTCTCCCATGGTAACTCCCTGACTGACGACCCGGGGCTTAGCCTAAATTCTCTCTCTATTAAAAGCTGTGAAATGCAAATAATGAAACATCTCATTACCACTGTCGGAGAACCCAAAATGAAAGGGAGGGGAGGGAGGGGAGTAGAAGTGGGAGGGAGAAGCAGGCTGTAAAACAACGAAAGAGGGTTATATACAGGAGGGAGGGAAGGTGAGGAGGACAGGGAGGAACAAGCGAGAGCTGGAAAGACAAAAAAAAAATGGGATGGGAGCAGATAGCCAGACAGGGAGGCTTTTGTTTCATACATGTTGCCATTAACATAGAGGAGTAGCTAACTATGCAAACACAGGTGGAGCCAATAGCCTGCGAGTGTGTAGGTGTCATTCGAATATCATCAACACCCAGCAGTGGAAGCTTCCATTCACACAAGTTTAAAGCAGATCAGCTTTTCATAGCATCTTAAAGAGCCCAGAAAGAGACATGACCTCACACACACACAGTATGTGTGTTGATTGATCATTTTATTATGCACCAAGAGGATTATTAGTCACAGAGTTTTACTAATCTTCTGCTCACTGTTGTCCCATTAATCACCTTGAATATACCAAACTTTCTTTAAAGTAGCATTTTCCTTTTTATGTGTGTAGAAGTGAAATCACAGACAGGAAGTGAGTGTGAGATGTGTGTGTGGGTGTGTTTTTTTGTATTTTTTTTAAGGTGGGAGATCGATGGATGGTGGTGCTGGGAGGCCTCATGTGACAATGACCGCAGAATCTTGTGTGCTGCAAAAATCCCAGTGTGAACACTTATCTTTCATGATGTGTAGCAAAAAAACACCCCTGACATCATGATGGAATTTGTGGGAAAGGGAGTTTTAAGGTGACTTCTGGTAAACTACGGGTTTTGTGTAAGGTTCTTTTTTCCTTTGCATCATATTTTACCTTCAGTTGCTTTCCTAAGTAGAGGCAGTGGTGGATGAACATTGCCTATATATTAATAGAGAACCATAAAGGTGGACTAAGGACGGAATTTGCAAACTGATTTTGTAGATGAAACACCCACTGAACATTTAAGTGATTTTTTAACATCTCATTCCAACATCATGAGCATTAACGCACTGCTGAGTGTCTCCTCTTTTCTAAAAAGGCTTTTCACATGATTATAGAAGACAACTGCAGAGGTTTGCTCCCATTCATACCACAAGGGCATTAGTGAGGTCAGGTACTGATGCTGGACAATGGCCTGACTCACAGTCAGCGTTTGAATTCATCTCACAGGTGTTTCATGGCATTGAGGGCTTTATGCAGGCAAATTCTTCCACTCACACACAAACAAATAAAAAAAATTTGATTGAGAGATGTGGAATTACGCATCCCATGAAGGACCCTCCATTCAAACAGTTGTGTTATACTGAACTTGCCAGTAATGAGCATGACTGCAACAAAAAAAAAAAATGTGAAAAATGTAACATTTATAAAAAAGTGTCCCCGAATCTCAGAATTCACTCTGTTTCTGTCATGTTTTGTCATTTGGCACATTTCAGTTCTGTTTTGAAAAGCACCAAATGACTTTGGCTGAATGGTTGAAGTGATGATGACAAGGCTATGGACTGGCACTAAACTCACATTCAACACCTACCCTGATCACTCCCTCCCTCTCACTCTCTCTCTCTTTCTCTGTCTCCCTTTCTTCCTGCATGTGTGTGTGTGTGTGTGTGTGTGTGTATGGTGTCCAGACCCTCTCATAGGTCTTAACACAAAACCTGTCACAGCAAAAAAGCAACCCGTCACGACTCAGCTAGACACGACTGTACATGACTGTACCACAAAGAACACAAGCAGCCTGTTCCCGAGCTGTTAAAACAGTCACTGCAGCCACCAGCTCCAAAGGTCTCAGACAAGACAACACACACAAATACACACACACACACACAGCAGAAGTGAAAAGTATGGAAGAGATGTAACAAAGGGTTAGCAAAAGGAAGAAAAAATATCATATGGTACAACAAGGCCATCCCTTAAAAGTATAAATGTCTGAAATATGAGACGGCTGAAAGCTAATTGTTGTTTGTTAAAATGTGTGGTTTTTGAATGTGTAATTGAATGACTGAATGATGGTGACTCACTGCTGGTGGCCAGTCACTATCTGGTGCCGAGGCGGGTGTCCAGAGTGTGTGTGTGTGTGTCTATGCGTGCAAGGGTAACTTAGTGTGACTGTCAGTCTCTCAGACAGCAAACAGAGGCATCTTTCTCAAATCCACACTGGGCTGCGGCTTACAATGAGCTCATGCAAAGAAGGGAGCAAAAAAGCCGGAGCTTAAGTGTGTACTCACAAGTTCAACAGGCACACCCTGCATCCCCCCTGAGCAAATATTAAGAGAGACTTCACTCCCAGCTAATCTAATTCACAAACACTCAGGAGAACATGCTAAACAAAAATAAATGTCAAATTTTTATTGCATTAACTGTTAACGTGCAACATTCACTTATAACCACCTAATGTTCCTGCACCCTACTGTACAACAACAACGGAGCACTTCAGCGATTTACATATAGATAGAGGAGCGTTTATAAAAAAACACATTTGTAAATAATAGCCTCAGGCTGTGTTGTCACTCATCAAGCGGATCAAAAAGCAGCTACTATACAACACTGATGAATCTTGGAGCGCTTTTTGCGAATCTGTCCTTCAATGGTAGAAAAAAAAAGGAGGTGAGATAAAGGGAGAAAAATCAAGGGGAGCGGAGCATCTAAATATAGAGAGAGACTCGCATTTTGGAGTCAGAAAAAGAGACAGTGAAGGGTAAGGAAGAAGTGGAAGAGAGAGATGGAAGAAAAATAGCAGTGAAGCTGCAAAAGAAGAAGAATAGAACACATAGAAGCAGTATCAGTGTAGCTGGGGATCGATGGCTGCACAGCATCAGTGGGTTTCTCCATCTGCTCTAGCCTTACTTAGTGGACTTCTGGAGAACAAGACATGGCGGATGCTCAATTTTGTTCACGAGACTTGAGAGTTCAATATGCCGCATAGTGTATCACTACAGGTGTTCATCAATACACAGTGTCGATACAGAGGGTCTACCCCTTCACTGATCGTTTCAGCAGTGGCTCTACTGCTAACCGGATTCTAATAGTGATAAGTGAGGAAGCAAAATCATTTAAGCTCTTTGTTTCTGAGCTGTGCCTCCTGCAATTTAATGCTATAACAAAAAGCCTTTTAGAAGTTTGTAGGCTGTTGACAGAAAGAGAAGACAACAGCTTTAGGAAGAAGAATGATCTTTGTCTGACGCAGGTTAACCAGGTAGCCACAATAATAAGTGGGTTATTGAGTTTATGTAATCAGTCAGTTTGAGGAAGAGTAAACCACAATTAACATGGACTACAGAAACAGCAGTGCACAGACAGTATGATTCAAAGACCAACCTACATGGTGATTGATAAAATAGTCAAAGATGGCTTCCTGAAGGGATCAAGACTTCTTCTCAGTAGACAGCATTGAAGCTGCCTACTTGTCTAATCCATCATCCTCTCCGATGTCTAGTCCAAACAATAAATTGGACGTCTGATTCAAGCATGCTAGAGACTATGCTGCATCTTTTTTTTCCGAAAGAGATGTGCAAGTTCTGCATGACGTCATTCAGCTAGATGTGCACAACTATGGCCACACAAATGCAGCAGCTTCTGCATCTTAGGTCCCCCTTCTTAGAGTGCTACACCTTTAACTACAAACTGCAGGTCTAAAGTTAGTTCCAAGAAAAGTTTCTTTTGGTGAAATGTAATTGATTAAAACAAGTGACTTTTCAAAATACAATTGGATGGACGTCCGCGCGGCTTGAGGCTAACATGTCCACGGTGATTGACAAAAAGCGAAGTCAGACCAGACAAATGCTTCACCTGGATCCTCACTCCTGTCACCCCTCCTCCTCCTCCTTATCTGTCTGTCTGTCTTTTCACTCAGGGACTGTTTACTTCAATGCGCTTTGACATTTTGACTGTCACCTGTTGACTATTATGAACTAGCCGCTGTGGCTCGCAGGCTTTTGGAACTCTTGCTGCTTTTTTTTCCCACCAACAGCAAAGGAAAGGACTGGAAATTCATGTACAGAAGTGTCATAGCCAGACATAAGAAACACAAGAGAGAGGGAGAGACAAAAGGACCACTGTGCTGTAAACTCTCACGATGATGGCGCTCACCATCGCTAAGGACAACACCCACCTCAGAAACCTAATTTTGAAGAAGTCACACATTCCCACATTGTGAGGCAGTGCCAGTATCAGGTGTCTGTCCAAACCACCAACCACCAATCAACTGCCACCCTCTTCGTGACACACCAGCGCACACACCAAAACAACCAAGAGGGGGGAGGTGAGATAGAAGACAGGACGAAGAGAGGGAGGGGAGGGTGGGTTGCGGGGGTGAAAAAGAGAGAGTAAAAAGAAGAGGGCACGGGAAAGAGCCAGCCAGAGACAAAGGCAGACAGAATGACAATGAGTGAAAAGAGGATGAGTGGGGGAAAAAAAACAAGAAAATAGAGAGGACAAGATGAGGCACTGGCAGCTCGCCTTGCACATTTATACAGCAAGAAGAGAACAAAAAGGCAGCAACAATGACACTTCCATGTTGTATGTTTCCGTGTGTGTCTGTGTGTGTGTGTGTTTGTGCAAATACTACATTGGAAAGAGCAGCGGGAGGAGCAGCACATGGGGAAATTTACCCCTTGCCATCGAAAAAGGGATGTGAACCTGCTCACTTCTGTTTACATGTGCGTCGGCTTCATGCTCATAAAGGGAACTACCCTGATTCAGAAGGGCTCATAAAATGTCCAGCAACAATGACAGAGCTGCTCTATCCTATACACAAAGGGTCAGCTCATAAAAACATCTTAAATCCAAACGTCACCTTTCAACTTAATAGAAAACTTTTTCTAACTTGGATCAGACAGAAAAATGCAGGTGTTGTCTGGAGAAAATCTTGAAACTGTGGTTATGTGTTTAACAGGATGACATTAAGAGAATGTATAAATATGAGTGAGGGTCAGGGGGAAGGATAAAAATGAGAAAGGGAACAGGGAGAGGGTAAAAATGAGAAAGGGAGTAGAGGAAGGGTAAAAATGAGAAATGGAGTAGGGGAGGCCACAGGAGGCACCTGGCCCACTTACTGCAGAGGAGGGGGTGGAGGAGGAGGAGGAGGAGGAGAGGTGGAAGATTAAGGAGTGGGAGGGAAAAAGAAAAGGAGAAGGTGGAGGAGGATGAGGATGAGGAGGAAGCAGGGAAAAAAGTAACGGTGATGCGGTTGGGACGGAACAGAGGGCACAGGGAGGACGGGGGTGGGTAGGGGGGATGGGGGGCTATAGGGGGGGGGGCTATAGTAAAGGAACGTTTAAAAAAAGTGAGGATAGAAAAAGAAAGTGAGATGAGAGGGATGAAATAATGGGAAGGGGAGAAGGGAATGGGGGGGCAAGATAAAAGGTGGGGGCTGGAGAAGAAGAGGTGGCCTTGTGATGCTGAGAAAGGTGGTGGTGTGTGTGTGTATGCGTGAGCGGTATGAATGTGTGTCTCTTTGTGTATGTGTGGGTGTCTAAAATTATGACGAAAAAACTAACACCTCACCCAAAGTATGAATAACCGACCACAACAGGCCAACGTAGGTTCAATCTCTTCTCCCGGCACATTGGAGCAGGCTGCCTATACCACTAATATCCCACTAATACCACCCACAGTCCTCGCTCCACCTCACATCAATGAATATTTCATGTCCTGATGGCACTTTTAAAGCAAAAACTAATTAGCAAATCCAAGTTGATCTGGCATTAGTCATATCAGGCCAATTAAAAGCCCAGTCCTACTGTACATGTTAATGGCAGCGAAGTGGAATAATTGTATGTTGAGCAGGGGAGAGAATGTTAAACAGGCCTTGTTAGCAGCACTTTAGCACTCTAGCCTGAGTCCATGGCTGGATTACAAAACTCTACAAAGCAGAATAATGTTCGTCAGAAACACACACACATGCACGCACACACACACATCTTTGAAAGCATCAAAACTCCATCCATTAATTAAAGTGTCGCCATCAATTCCATGGGGTCAGGTCTGATACTTATAGCTAAAGAAGAGGAATATTTCCGGGGAAAATGATGTTTTTATGCTTCAATGATAATATCAAACAGGGATCCAAATATTGGCAGAAGCTTCCAGGTCAGATGTTATACAGTGTTAGTGAGAGAAAAACCGTTCTCTGTTCCACACAGGGTTTCTGCGGTCAGCACCAGTCAACGTATCTGTGTGGTAGTAGAGAAAGGTCCCACTCAAGTCGTTCCAACCTTCCCTCGGTGTGTGTGTTTTTTTAATGCAGGAGTTTAGATTTAGACAGACAGCACTGACACACACAGACTAAACTGTACAGCGCAAAAAAAAAACTGACAGAATAACAAGGGTTAGAGCTCCTTTGGAGTAGATGTCTATTTCATCACCCATCCATCCCCTCCTCCTCCCCCCTCCGTTCTCCCTCTCTTCACGTTCCCTCTTTTTTCTTCCTCTCTCTACCTCCCCTGTCTCGTTCTCTCACCTGAGCTTTGATATGGAAATCTCTCACCAGCCAGAGCCCGAGGCTAGTTGACTGTTTCTAAAGATGTATTTGCTCAAAGCCGCTCAATTTCTCATCAAATGTTCACACTGTGTGTATAAAAGACAAACTCTTTCACGGGGAAAATAACAACTAACAACCGCATACTTATATGAGGCTTTCAGCAGTTCTCAAACCCCCAGACTTCAACAAAGACATTTTTTTTCATCCCAAAACCTTGAAGTTCTTAATAGCTTATATAAATTTGACTAAAAAGATGGTGACCTTTCTACTAAGTGGAGAGCTCAGGACGCAAACTCTCTTGTTGATAAAGCAATTCAAGTGAGAGTGCGTGCTTATGTAGACACTTCTTTCCCACTGGTTTACCAGTCCTGCCTTGAAAAGTAATTATACTGCATTAAGGGTTCCCAACCAGCACGTTGACAACACAGAGCCAAAAACATGACAACTACAACCACTCAGGGATAAACAAAATATTAACCAGTTCCATGTCAACGCACAAAAGGGTGCCTCAAGTGTGTTAATCTTTTGAACACATTATCATATGTATTCTGATATTTCAAAAATAGCAAAATTCTTATCGAGTTGACTGCATTGACACCATGAGTGGGTTGTCACACATGGCCTCCTCCCAGCTTGACACCGAGTGTGGGCCATCAGAGACTTATTCCACTCCAGCCTTATTCAAAAAGAAGCAAAGAGGAGGAGCATGAACGGAGCCCCCATCTGTTTAAACAGCTAGCAACCTGAAAGCAGCCACTCCCATATACTTCCATAAGTATTGACTCCCATACAATCGATCAAATCCAAACCATTTTTCATACTGGACTGGAAAAATATTTATGAACACTCAAGGAACTGTAGTTTTTGGCAATGCGTGTTGGCCTTTATTTTTAACCTCAGATGCTGCCAACCTCATAAAGATAGCATACTTTTTGTCAGAAAATACACTGATAACCACAGTAAGCACAGAATACACTCGCCATGTTGAAATGACTGCATGAAAAAGACGATTTTGTGCACGTAAACGTAGCGAATGTCTTGTGAATCGTTGTAATCATTCAAAGACAGGAAAAAGAATTTCAAAATCTTCCTGCTGCTAATTTAATAAAGCCTAATATAAAAAAAACGTTGACATTGTATAGTTGTTGGAAACAAGGAGGCTAAAACAAAGGAAAAAAATACTTTTGTTTTCTCATTAGCGTCAGATATAAAGCTAATTAAAATATGTGTAAAAATACATTAACCACCAAACAGAAATACAATACAGGGAGCTGTGTTGCAACGATAGCTGATGTAATAAAAAGTTCCAGAAAATTATTCATGTTCCTGATAAAGCATTGTGTCACGATGAGGTGGTGGAAAACAGCGACTCTGCTGTGCATTTCTAAATAAAAGCCAAACACACCCTGCTTCAAGCACACAAAGTGAAATCCCTCATCTGTTCGTCTCAGGAATGTGTGATCCAAAAGGTGTTCTGCAATATCAAACAACTCCTGAGGAGAACAAAATCTTTTTTTTTCCTTTTTAAATTCCCCTTGCTTTTATTTTTAGCACCAAATTATAATTTTGCTGCAGGACGTTTGATTCGTGCTTGTTGATTATGAAAATTAGAGCGAATGCTGCAAATTAACTTCTAATTTAAAATTCAGGAACAGAAGAAGAGATTATTGTTTTCATTGACATCTTATTGTAGGTGAAAGCATGCATGCGCATATGAAATATTAACACTTATGTGGAAAGACTAGTGAGGTGGTGGAGAATACTTTCTGTGTGGTCTGCTGTGTGGATAAACTCACCTGTACTCTCTGTTTGGAGGGGGGGGTGGATGAGCATGTCAGATAGGTGGATAGGGAAGCCAGCTGTTACACACACACACACACACACATCCCCCACAGCCTCTGTGTAACCCCATGGGGATTAGGAACACCTGTATTCAGCACTGCACAATGAGCTCTAGAAGCAGTTGGGCTAAAGGGCCTTGGGAGTTATTAAAGGATGGGGGATGGAGCTGGTTCGGATCTGGGGGGGTTAATATGTGTATACACCAGACTTGAAACCAAATAAATGTGAGAATGATACTATTAACAATAGCAGACAGAGTTGTCAGAAGACTCCAGAGGGATGTAAGGTATGTACATGTGAGTGTAAACGGATGTGAGTGTAAACGGTTCATTTTGCAGCATGTTAGCCAAACAGGTGTTCCCATTAACAAGTGAGCTCAGAGGGGCGATCGGGATGAAAAGACTGGCAGTAAGAGAGAGAGAGAGAGATGAATGGAGTTTGCTCACAGGGGAAAAATCTGTTTTTATGGAGCGTTTGCCCTCTTTTTCTATTTCTAGGTAATATACAGTAAACTCACAGCGCAGAGTGTCGTCGTGTTGTCTTCATAAACACACATGCTGCTGTAAGGGTGTAGTACAGTCCCCGGGGTCTGCATAGCTGAAAACCGACTAACTTGCTACCACACAATTCAGCCCACAAATGCATGCTAGCACTGAGCACCACCCACACAATGCACACATACACACACACACACAGCAAGAAGACAAATGTCAAGCTTCAAACCTGACTCCCACCCAAAAAAAAAACAAGCCCCTATGTCTCATTTCTCACCCTCTTTCTTTCAGACTCTGCCACACCTTCACATTTTCCCCACAAATGTCCAGGCTGTGGATAATATTCAGCCTGAACAACCTCCACCACCTTTGACAAACAAGTGCACACAACTTTCTAGCCTCAAACCAGAAAACGACAGGAAAGTCATTTAACTTAGCTTATCGTGTTTAATCAACTTTAAAGAAAAAAAAAAGCCTCATTCATGCGAGATAGCGTGAGTGGAAAGTGCTTCAAAAACCCTCCTTTGCAATCCCACAAGCACACGCGCTGCTAATATTTTTTCCATCTTTCGGCCGAACTCGCCTACACTCCTCCTCCACTCATCCTTGTAGCCGTTGTCTTGGTCTGTATTATATTTTCCCCATGGAACATACACAGAGACACACACACTGATGTCCACTCTTTCTTGCAATAACAATAATAACACTCCACCTCAGGGAATCAACCTCAGCGTGGAACGACAAGTGGGGCAGACATGAAGCATTCTGGGAGATGGTTTATGATTTGCAAGGTTTGTTTGCTTTGCTGTGTTAGTTGAGGATTGTGTATATGTTGAAGACAAGACATCTGAGCTTTCTCCCCAGGAGGACAAGTGAATGGACACACACATGCATGGTTACACACACACACACAAGCTTTGGATAATTAAATTAGTGAATAAAAGACTTTGGGAGGATTTATCATATCAAGCGCCAATCCTTAACTCAGTAGTAAGAAGGACAAAACAACTACACAAATCCAGAGAGGACTAAGACAATTTGGAAAAATGGCTTGATGGTCTCTTAATCCCAGAGATCCAGTTAGTTGATGTCAAACAGAGGAAGAGGCCTAGATCTAACTAAGGCAGTACACAGAAGCCAGGGGGGGTGCACTTTAAACCCAGCTGAAACTGAAAAGTTACAAATAACCAAAGAAGTTTGAGAGGACAACTGGCGACACATGTAAAGATCTCTCTGGCGTGCACTCACCTGGCTGTGAGGTGCACGACAGTCTTCACAGACAATGTGGGGGTTCGTTCACTTCTCGCTTCGCAAAGCATGGCAGAAAATGGAGGAGGAAGAAGGGGCACTAGACGGCTTTGAGAGGGCAGACAGGCAGGCAGACAGAGACACACGGCAACGGGGGGAGACAGACTGACAAGCGGCCAAAGCAGGAGACGCTTTCGGCTCCTGTAGTCGCCAATAAAGAGAAAACACTTGACGCCACACACTTCTCAACTCTCAACGCGGATCAGATGATGATCAGCTGTGCCTGAACAATCACTAACACTAACAAACGCACACACACAAAAAAAATTACCCGAAACAAAAAAAAAATCCCCCCCATGTCTTGCCTGCTACTCTAGGGCTGGGTGTTGACGCAGCAGAAATTTCCAGCTGGAGAAATCCCCCCCTTCCCCTCCACCTCCCCCATCTGGAGGTTAATCGAGGGGAGAGGGAGGAGGGTTTAAGCCCTTGTCTTCCATGCGCTTTCATTTTGAATCCCCTCCAGACGGCTGCGCGGAGCATCATCACCCGTGTTTTTTTTTTTTTTTTCTTGTGGCACGATATGTGTGCATGAGAATTCCCCCCCTCCTCCCACCAGCCAGTGTGGCACTAGGTTGTCATGCTGTTCAAAACTTTGCGAATTTCACCGGGATCCACCGATCAGCTGACGTGAAAGCCCAAAAACACAAAATAACACCCGAAAGTGTCACATATGACTGAGGAGTTATTTCTAAAAGTGTGTTGTGTCATTCACTAATATTATTAAACACACAAGACAATTTCCTACAAGTACTTCTGCAAACAAACAAATCATTTCCATTTAAAGCAGTTTTTAAAGCACATGTTCAGACGCGTCACAAAGTAGATGTCAATTGATTTGCTTTTGTACGTGTGTGTGTGTTCCATAATCCGCTACATGATGTGTGAAACGTTCAATGTGCGTATCCCGTCAAAGAATGACAGCCTCTCCAAATATCAACAAGCGCAACAGACAGCTGGCTGTCACGTATGGAACAGGTAGGCGTACTTTCAGACTGTCGCCTGCTCACTCGCTCGGGTACGTTGCTGTCAAAATACACTCATGCCGTGGCTAACATGATGCCAGTGGACTGGAATAAAAAGAAAGAGACAGGCAGGCCTCCATAGAGTCGCTTTTCTCTTTCCGATGGGTAAACTAAAAACAGTACCGCGGTTGCGAGGAGTTGCATTGTCTCCAACCTGTGCGCCCACCAACTATCAGCTGTTAGACGCGATGGCTCCGTGAGGCAGAAAACTAATTGTTGACATGACATAAAGCCGTGGAAATGTTGCGATATGCGCCGCGTCTGGGTGAAATCTCTAACCTGTTAGCAGGAGAGCGCGGCTGAACGCTGGCTGCAGGGACCACTAGTGAATATAAGGAAGTCAGACATACCTGTTACCCCATGGGGTCTGGGGTGGACGCGGTGTCGGTCCTTCGGAGTCCAATCTGGTGTGACAGCCTGAGAGAAGAAAGGAGGGGATGTCCAAAGCACTAGGTGCTGTCCTTCCTCTTCTCTGTCTGCTTTCTGTTAAGTGTTATTCCCCGTTTTCTCCAACTCCCCGCTCTTCTTCCTCCACCAGCCCCTTTTTCTTTCTCTCTTTCCCTCCCCTGCTTTTCCGTGTCTTGGTATCAGGAGCCTCCCCCTCCTCCTCCTCTGTGCATGTCTCTCTCTCTCCCTCCCTCTCTCTCTCTCTCTCTCTCTCTCTCTCTCTCTCCGTGTCCCCGTATCTCCTCTCTCTCTCTTTCTCTTTCACTGGGCAGAGTCAGGAAATGAGACAACGTGAGCGCACACACCGTGCGTATATCCATCAGATCTAAGATGAGTCCTGCTCCTATCAAACAAAATCAGCTAATAATAATACTCATAAGAATAATAACAATAATAATATTAATAATAATACAATTATATGTGATGATGTAAGGTGTTGGGTTGTCATGAGTCCTGCGCGTCTTGTGGGGGCTTCTACCTTGTGCGTCTGTTGCCATAGGGCTGAGTAACGACCAGGGGATTACTGTAACTTACCCCCTCTTGTGGCAATAACAAGAAAACACCAGTCATTCACATTTAAAAAAAAAGAGGGAGACTGGCTTTTACAGTTTGACACTGTTTCGCTGGAAAACACCTATGACAGCCATGTGATCTGCAGCATGCAAGCCAGTGTTTTTTTGGCAAAATGTCTGGGGTAATTCCAGTTCAGCCTGACCTCTCCTCCTCTATCTTTTTTTTGTTTTTTTGCACATGGATTTTTTTCTAAGTACATGTTTTGAAGCGATGGGGGGAAATTATATGGTGGCAAACAAACAGACAACAAAGAAGAAGAAACAAGGGAAAGTTCTCAGCTAGAAGATAAAACATGTAGTGTGATACAATGTACTCAGTATGGAAGCACACAGAGATGGAAGCACAACAATAAAATCATTTAGATATCCTGTATTTAAAATACAAAGCATTATAATAAGTACTGTAATATACTGTACATAAAATTTAAAAAGTCAAGGTTCTGCAGAGGAATACTGACATATGCATGATATTTGACTGCATAGAGAGATAAATGGTGCAATAACACATAAACCTCAGTTAACTGCTGCAGCTGGTGCATTAGAGGTTAGTTTTTGTTTGATTAATATTTATTTTTTGGCCTTGTGGAGCATGCAGACATCAGTGTCTTAAACCTCCAGAAGATGATGGTGTCACCATCGCCATCAACATGGCGGCCACAGAGTTAGCTATTGTATACATTCAGGTTGAAAAAAGTCCATAAAGCCTAAGTTGAGCTGCATGGTCATTGTAACGAGAGCTGTGCTCATTCCATTCTACTTGAGAACAAACTTATCAGACATCCCTTAACGTGTCTCAGTCTGAGGGGCCATGAGACCATTAATGAAGCACAGCAGACAGGGAAATGGGAGTCCTGCTTGTTCTGGCTGATTGGCACCAGCTTTATGTCTTGCTCAGTCAAAGATAAGTTGCTAATCTTGTGTTGCCAGTCAGGTACAGCACAGAAATTTTAACCTGACACTTATCACTGTTACTTTTTTTTTTCAATTCTCAATCCAACAGTGCTTCCTGTTACCTCTCTCTCCACTCTGCTGACTTTCTCAGCATTCTGTCCATTCCAATAAATTTCCACCAGACAGCTGTCACTCAGTAGTACTCGGTAGCAGCTAGTCTTTTAATCACAAAGTTTTGATCTCCAACATCTTTACCTGCATAAGTTACCTTGGTTAACACAATGAACCTTAAGGTGCTCCCTGATGGCACTTGGTAATTAACATAATATGTTCTGACTTTATACCATTGCCAAAAAATGGTCAGTTTTTACAGGCGAATTGGATTTTTCAACTCCAGGAAGGATGGAGGACATTAGTTTATCTATATCTGTGCCTTAGAAATGCAACAGATGTAAAAGTAGTACTGCATGTAGCAAATACTGCTGTATTTAAATGTTTTCCATGATTTTCCATGAATGATCGGGTTAAACCATTACAGACTTGTGTGTCTGTCACTGTCAGTGCACACATAGTGAACTTTGAATGTCTGTGCTAATGAGGAACTGTGGGCGGGCTTGTTTCTTAGGAAATAAGAGCAAGTAAGCTGTGACCAGGAATCGTTGTAGGTTTGAGGAAGTGGGAAAAACTTATGGGGAAGAAAGTGGGTGCCGCTGCAAAAAATGTACAACTGTGTATATGTGTATTGTTGAGTGTTTGGAGATAGATTGATGTGTGGCATGACACAGCAGGGGGTAGAGCCGTGCCTCCATCAGTCTGGGTAGTTGGCTGCCGAGGGCCGGATAACAGAGAATGTCAGGCCATGTGGATTAAGGCTGTAGGTCTGTAATGCCCAGGCACAGATTTCTCTCTCTCTCTCTCTCTCTCTCTCTCTCTAACACACTCACACACACACACATACACACAGTTCATTTCTACAAGTAGGGTCTGCAAGCACAATCCCTGCCTGAAACAAGCTGCTTTACTCAAAGCTGTGCTCCCTCACGCCAGCGTGGCCTTACAATCCGCCTGACACGACTAGCATGACCCTGGCGCCCCCCCATCAACCCCACTCCTCCCCCTTTCTCTCTCTCTCTCCAGCTCTCTCCTCCTCTGTCAGCTCATGGATGGGTTTAGGCGTCATTAGGCCACTTACACATGTATTCAGTCCCAGGAACACTCATCATGGCAATCCACTCACAAGAGAATGGTCAGAGGGAAAAGCAGGATTTTTGTATTACAGTGGTTTCGGCCTTTGTGTGTGTGTGTGTGTGTGTGTGGTAACCTACTTATGTCCACAAAGAGTCCTTGAAACACAAGGTGATGAGTGTGTTGAAGTTGTGTGTTTGTGTGCACGCTCACTTTGAGGAGGGGGTCAGTTTATCACACGGAATTGCTGCTTACCCATAAACACACTCTTTTTGTGTGTGTACTCTGCTCTTCACACCCAAAGTTTGACTTTTGAATAATGGATATAAGCAAGTTGTTTTCAGACACAGAGAAGAGAAACATCTCTCCGTGTGGCGACAAAAGGATGAAGAACGTGAACGCACTTTAGGAAAACTTTTTGAAGTCAAGCATTAATTTGCCGGCCTGGCCCCCCTGCTGAGGAACGCAGCAGCGTAATTGGTCACATTGAATTAAACAGCAAAAAAATCTACAACTGTCATAAAAATAGCACAAGGCGTTTTCAAAGCCCCATCCACTACCCTTCACTATCAATTTACCAAGGGGAACAGCTGTGTGCTGCTTGTGCCATCCTAGCCCTGCTTGTATAGAAGGCAGAGCCTGCGGCTGAAAGAACACTATCTCTACCAGGTGCAGGCACAGGATGGGGGAAGGCTTTACAAAGGAATATTTGGCACAAGGTGTGAGGCAACAATATGTGTGAAGGTGCAGCTTAGTGATACTCAAATCAGTATTGGGAAGCGACAAGGCTTTTATAAAGAGTCCTCCCTCGGAGAGAAAGAGCAAATTAAGAGTATGGGAACCAATTCCACTGATGGTAGGAAGAAGAAGGAGAGGAAGGAAAGGACTGAGGAGCAAAGGAGGAAAGGAAGGTAGGATGGCATTAATAAAGGAGGAAACGAATCCAAAGAATAAGTAGATTTGTCAAAGAAAGTGTAAATGAATGAAATACAACGAAGGATGACACCAAGAAAAGCAGAATGAATCAAGGTTATGGGATTTAAAAGATGTATAATCATCTGGAGGATACAGAGAATGTGTTTGTGCCCACACATTTTGTTCCTGTGTGAAGGAGGGGGCTGTTCATGACGCTGCCTGTCCTCGTGTCACCCGTAGGACTTCCTGCTCTCCCCACAGCCGCTGGCCTTTGCGCCTGTTGTATGTATATATGATGAAAAGATGCCTCTGGATGGGGCTGCAGATAGCGTTCTCATCACCCCTCAAGTCATGCTATTTGTTGATAAGATTTACTCCTGGCTGACCTCACAGTCTGGACAAAACAGATGCAGCCTCCCCCAGTTCAGGGGAGGGATCTTCCTCCCAAATGAAAAATAGGCAGACTCATATTGAGGCTTTTCATGCCTATTTCTGTGGTTTCAGACCCTGCCAGCCTTGCTCTAACCCCGCTAGTCACTTTACTTTAGGGGAATTCAGATCATTCCTGTTTATCATATTCTAGTTCTCTGTGTTATGAATCCTACATTAAACTGCCCTCTCTCCCCCTGCATCTTGCTATCTTCGGATTTCTCTGTCTGCATGTCTACCCTCTTGATCCCTTCCTCCACTATCCTACCCCCATCCAAATCTCATTTACTCCATTGGAAGTAGTTGAAGAAAAAGAGAGAGAGGAAGAGAGAGAGAGAGAGAGAGAGGAGTACAAAACGACCTTCTCTTCCCCGAAGCAAGAACATCTTCTTATTGTGGAGGTCACCGTCTCAGTTCAGCCCCACGCTCTGAACACTACTCTGCTTGTTTTAATGATGCACAGAGCGGAGAGAGGGAGAGGGAGGGAAAGAGAGATAGAGAGAGGGAGACTAACATAGTATCACAGAGAGAGAGAGAGAGAGAGAGAGAGAAAAAGAAGAAGAAGGGGGGAGTGGATGGAGATGGGAGGATTGGGCTATTTTTTTCTACCGACTCTGCTCACCCCCACCGCCTCTACTACCTTCCCTCCCCCTCTTCGGCGCAGAAAGTGCACCTCTCTTTCCACATCCATCTTGAAAGGTTCTTCTAAGCTGTCTAACCTCTCAGCAATATTATATATTATTGCTTGCCTCAACCCACACTGAAACCTGGGTTGCTATGCTACAATAATATGACCTCTCATCTCCTCTCCTCCACTACATTTCCTTTCTCATTGCTTCCTTGCGTTTCAAGGAGGGAGGCAGGGGAAGGGGTTAACAGCATCCTACCTCTGTACGCCTTCTACCCCATCAGGATTATGTCTCTTTAATGACCTTCTTGAGCTCAGTGCTGCTGTTTGATTTGACCCTGCTGACCACGTGGGGTCATGACCCCATTCCAGACCACAACAAATTATCTTTGACCCTTATGGAAGAGCCAGGGTCTTAGTTGTGCTTTTTATGTAATCATGTAGTATCTATCTATCTAGCCTAGTTTTCTGAAGTATTGGAGGCACAAAAACTACATTAAAACAGAAATATATTTCAGTTATAGATAGATGTGGACTGATATGAACTCCTGGTTCTGAAATTCTCAACCCAAATCATAATGCACAGCCAAAATTCTCTGTTACATCATCCATCTCCAATCCCTTCCTCCTCCTCCACCTCTTCATTCTCTCCCTCTGCCATCCTCCTCTTTCTCTCTTATCTCTGCTGGCCCCGTCTCTTGGGGGTCGTTCGTTTTTGTCATAATCACCTTGGAGATTGGGGACCGGTGCCCATGGCAGAGCTGAGCTGAGCTGAGCGGAGGAGAGTGAGGAAAGAGGATGAGAAAGAGTGAGAGAGAAAGAGGAAAGTGGGGAGGAGGTGGTGTTAGGATGAGCAGTGGAGGACAGTCTTGCGGTGGGTGTGTGGAGGGGGGGTTGACGGCTTGTCTGGCTCAGCCCCGGCTAATGTGAGGGGACAGCCTTGGCTTTGCCTTAACCACACTCGCACCGTCGATGCCAGGCAGAGCAGGGGAGGAGAGAATAGACGGATGAAACGCTCTCCTTTTCAGCGCTGCCTTCTCCCGCCTGCACTGACTGCATTCGGAGGCGCGTGGGGCCCCAATGTCACACCCTGTAGGTGTTTAAGCTGCTTACTTACACCAACAAGAGAAAGAAGATGAGGCAATAGAAGACAGGGAAACAGAAAAGGGAGAAGAAGATGCTGAAGGGATGAGAGAGGGTGAATGGGGAAGAGTTGGAAGAGGATGGGGGCGGAGGTCACGGTTGTAGGAGGTTGTAATATATCCCAGTTTGACTGCCTTCCCACCAAGGAAGGGTTTATTTTATGTGGGGGATATTCATCACGCATTATGCTGATGTAGTTTGCACATGTGACGATTAGAAACTGCATTGACAAACAGGAAGTCATGATGATGATAAGATGATTCCCTAGCCCCACCCTGCTGACTTTTCTTCAATAAGGAGAGGCTGACTGGGAAGGCGTGGGATGCACCAGTCAGGAGACGGTTTCATCAGGAGGTCGCAGTGTTCTGTGTGCATTTTTAAAAATACTATCTGGTTGCTGTCAGGCACATGTGCATTCAGACCTGCGTTTCACTGAGGTGTGAGGGGGTGACGGCGATGATGATGATGATGTGCTGGGAGGGAGAGTTTAGCATGGGGGCAGGGAGTGATGGGCACAAGTGAGGCTTTTGTTGGGATCATTTAGGCCTGCTGTGTAAGAATAGGCACTCACACAGAGAGGTCAAAGGGTGACGGCCGGACAAAGACCACTCACACCAACCAACATGTTCGACATTGTGGCCCTGCTCTTTTTCTCTGGGGCTGCTCTCCCTGTTTTAACTTGTATTTCTGTCCTCTCAGCAGCCTTCTTGTTGATGCATGCTGGTTATAGGCTCTCAGACACTCCCTCCTCAGGTCACTGGCTCTGTTTGTGCTAGCCCTCCTTTTCCTTCAACCATCTCCACCCCTCCCTCTGCTCCAGCTCCTCTCTGCCTCTCCTCCTCGCCTGACCAGTTCCTCTAATTTGGTTTCTAATTTTTTTCTGTACCTCATCTCCTCTCCCTTCAGCCATGTGGGGGTAAAGTACAGCCCCTCCCCTTGGCTGTGTTTGTATTTTCTCTGTGAGTATGTATGTATGTGTATGTGTGTGTATGTGTGTGTGTGTGTGTGTGTGTGTGTGTGTGTGTGTGTGTCCATTTGAATGTAAATCCCCTAAAGTACTCAAGGTTTTTAGCAGCACAGTCCTTCTTCAAAATGATGATTTAACACCGATGGCCTTTGGGAAAACTAGTCTCACATAAGACTCAGTGTTAACATGCCAGGAGAAACATGTGGGTTTATATCATGTGTACACACAGAGCCACACACAACCACACAGCGTCAAAAAATAGACAAACAGGTCAGATAAATGTATAAAATGTAAGCCGCAAGTCAGGTTAGACATGGGAGGCACTTTTTTAAACATCAGCCTGAGAATGTGTGTGTGTGTGTGTTCAGGATAGAGAAATAGAGAGAAATTGAGCGCAGCATGGTGGTAGAGCTTACAGTAAATGGAGACATTTAGGAAAGCAGTAGATAGACAGACACAAACACACAGATCAAAGAGGTCTGAGCATTACAGTACACTGGGGAACAAAAAGAATAGAGAGAGAGAGAACGAGAGAGAGAGAGAGAGAGAGAGAGAGAGAGAGGATGTGAATGAAGGTGAATAAAAACCCAATCAATATCATCCAAGAACAGCTTGAACCAGTGGAGGAGCAGAGAAGGCGAAGAGAGGAAAAGTGGGTCAAATAATAGTTGAAAGGGTGCACGAAGGACAGAAAGATGGAGGGAAGAGGAGGAAAAGATGGACAAAGCTATGATAGAACAAGAGTGGGGTCAGCAGAGGGAGAAAAGAGCATGAGCGGGGGAGGTACGAGCTCCCGACCCGTGCTGACCCTTCAGCCCGGAGGACCTGAGGAGCTCAGGGCAGGGGAGGGGACAGGAGGTTATAGAAGGGGTGAGGTCTTGTGGGAGAACTGGAAAGGAAGGAGGCAATGTTGATGTGGCTAAAAGATGGGGGGTGCAGGGGGTGATGTGTTAAAGAAAGTGAGGAGGAGGAGGCGGAGGTGGAGCTATAGTGAGGGGTCAGAGAGGTGGAGGGGGGGTCAACCTGCCATTCAAGGGCATTAGAAAAACCATTCGGGAATAATAGCATACGTGTAGAGACATGAGTGGGGTGCGAGATATGAGTGACCGTACACTCAAATGTACACAGAAAAACGCTGACAGAGCCACCTACTAGCTGAAATGCTAACTGAGTGCAGATGACCCTTTTTGCATTGATAGCATATAAGCTAAATTGCTAAACAATTCTATCCGTGTGAAGACCAGTCAAGTTACAACATGCATAATAAGTAGCATAGTTTAGGCCAACATGTATTAACTAAATGTCTGGAAACACTGTTACACACAATAATAGTGATATAATAAATTAAACAGTGTTTAAAATATATTTACTCACTTTGAGTAATCTAAGAAAATGTGAACAGAAATTACATTTAAGGACATTTATTCTGTATTGAAAAGATTAAACACAGCAGATCATCTGTTAGCTTGAACAACATAACAGTCACTTTGATTTTCCACTAAGAGCACTTTACACTAAACTTCCTTTTAAAGAGTAATCATTTACTATAAACTGTAAAGAACATTATTTAGAGTGTCTGCCATTTTATAGTCTTGCCTGATTGCCCAGAGAGACTCGAATTTATCCCACAATGCAACACAATGTGTAGTGAGTAATTAGAAGATTAGCAGTCATTAAATGTCACTGTTCAGGATGGATTATCAACTGAAGCAGACAACTGCCTTGAGGCTCCATAAACAGCTCTGAGGTCCCCGGGATTTTATACAGTCAAATAGTTTGTGTTGGGTTAACAGGAGGTGTGTGTGAGAATGCTGGAAGCACTACAGTGTTACCTCCAAGATTATAATCTGAAGACGAGGATTCTACCTGATAGCATCATTCAGAGGACAAAAAGTTTCACTCCACATGACTCCACATTACCCACAATGCAATATGGCTGACAGCCAGTTTGCCATTGGTTTTGGGTTGGTTGTTTGGTATATAACATATGCACCATTGCACAATTTTAAGAGCTATAAATACACCTTAGTGCTTCAATGAAGGATTTCCTCTTCATGACCTTATTTTGTTCTATAACTGAATCAGCACACATATACAATGGTCGAGCCAAATTATCTTCAAAATACCTCACAGTGTCGGCGTTAAATGAGTTTATTAGTGCAAAACCTCAGACAACATCAACAAGACTGCTGCCCGTGTCTACACAGAAAATAATAAATTAACAGATTATGCTTAAATGTTATTCAGGTCCTGTCATCTGAGGCTGCACTCTGTCTCTCTTTTCATTTAGGGCCACATCATTTAGCACATGAACTGTTGGCAGGAGTTCTTCATGAAGGAGTACTGAGCGCAGAAGCTTTGAAACACCTTAGCCAACACTCACATGCGTTCTCACACACTTATTGTGTCTCTATCTACTAAAATCAATACATACTGCAGCGTGCTGTTGTATTACCACGCCATAATGACCACAAGCAACATTCCTCCTTCTGTTGCTTTTCATGTACCTCCAGCCTTTCTCCTACAACCTCACTTCTGGTTCTCCCTCCCTCTTTCCTTCTCATCCTTACTCCCTCCTTCTTGCCTTTTCACACACACACACTCACACACACTCTCCCTTTCTTCAGCCTCCTCACAGTCCAGATGGCCTAGCTGCCCCCACACTCACTCCCCCACATACACTCACTCCACGCGCTCCACCCCTCTCCCTATGGGAACAGCACTCCCTTTTCGAAGGAGTAGACCCCCACCCACCCAACCACCCACCCCCAAATAAACACCATTACCATTGTGTTCACATTCATGATGTATACACACACACACACACACACCTCCCCACTTACACGTACACACGCATACTCTTCTGTCCCTCCTGTCCCTCCACAGACCACAGGCTTATATACGCCCACTCACATACACACTGACACACAAGATCTCGTTCAGAATTCTGCTCCTCTGCAGCATAATGACTGATGGGAGTTTAGTAGGAATGCTGCTACTGTAGGTGTGATATAAGGCACAGAGGGACGTGACATGTAATCAGATCAGAGCTTTGTTTTTGGTTGTTTTATTCTTTTTCATTTCGTCTCTTTTAGTGTTGGAGACTCCGCTCACCAACATCTTTCATTGGTGACTCAGCTGTTGCTAAGCACAGACAGTGTCTTTAGAATGTCTTTCAATGAGATGCATCACATGGTCGTATATATCTCATCACTGCGACCCCGTCACGAATGCAAACCTACCTGCGTTGCTGCAATGGCTGCAACACGTACAGTCACAGTAAGTTGTCTTAATAATTAGCTGACGTGGGGTCAGGGAGAGAGCGGGTTAAAGAAACACATAGACAGTTGTCAGGGAGAGTAGGGAAAATCAAAGCAGAGAGAAGTGTGAAGGAAAAGGACCATTGTTGGAAAGTATGTGTATGCATGTGTGTGTGTGTGTGTGTGTGTGTTCATTGGCCAGAGAATCAAGGAGAAAGAGGGTAGAGTCAGTGTGCGAGCGGAGTGTTTTCTAGGGCTTGATGTGGTGGTGTGAGGGGGGGTGTAGGCCAGAGAAGGAGGAGGAGGAGGAGGAGAAGGAGGAGGAGGGTGTGGTTAACGGTTATAGTGCTCACAGGAAGCCGTGAAGCAGGGAAAGGGGAAGTGAACCACCCCCACACTGTTCCAAGGCCGCGGCGGCGCTCTCCTCGAGGTTGGAACTAACTGACCTCAGCTCTCAACTCCCACCACACCTTTATAACCCTCTAACACACACACACACACACATGGCGTCAGAGAGATGATGCACAGACACATGCTCATATGATCAGTATCATTAAAGTACATAGTGGCGATGTGTCATCTATTTATGCTGCATTAACCGCCGTGGCTGCACCTATTCATTGACTTTCTATAATAAAACCCTTCTAACTTTTGTTTTGGCCTCAAAGATGAGGTGGTTATCTATCAGGTTTTGTATCTGCCGCTACAAATCGAATGATCTTTTGCAGTATTGTAGCCATTTTGTAAAAAGCATTCAATGCAGTTCTAAACTGTCTTTCCTCCTACACACTGTGCAGAATTAAATGCCGCACAACAGGCACAGTCTTAAAAAAATGTTTGATAATCCATCATAATAATCAATCTGTAGCTCTAATCAGCAGGTAAGAGCACAGGCATCATTGAAAAGTGTTTGTGTTAGTGTGTTTAAAAAAATGCATCTGCCGTCAGCTGCCAAAAAAAGGTTTAATATCGTACGTCTTAGTGTGTGTTCTACACCCAGAAGGAGAATAATCCAGTTATCACGGCAACAATAGAAAAAAAAACTACAATAATGTTTTATTTAAGATTTTTTTAATACAAATGAACACAGCAAAAAAAATGACAAAAGATTACACAAATGAACATGTCCCCTTATCTAAAGTAAAAGTCATTGTGTAATATAATATAAGAGTCAGTGTTCACCAGCGTGACCCTTTTCATCCCAGTTGCGCATAATGTTACCTTGGTGACCGGGTTTAATCTCTCCACAGAGAGCTGGATCCCAATCTGACCCTTCACTCAGATGAAAGGAGGGTCACAGAGGTCACACACTTCTCCGGCCCATTTCGTCCGAGGCCATTTTGCTCTGAAAGGACGTTTGTTAAATCCGTTTTCATGGCCGACAGAAAGCCGGTGTGAATACATTTAGTTGTAACACGATTATTACAAACTGAGACTAAAGACAAATGTGTGTTTACGGCGCTAACATAACAAAAAGACCACGTCTCTCCTCTTTTGTCTTCTAATAGTTGGCCAGTACAGTCTGGTGAGACTATAAAAACACATCAGTGTTTACACCCTTGTTAAAAAAAAAAGAAGCTAATAATAACAAAGCCCAAACACAGAGAAAAGTTGTATGTTTTGCTTGTTAGTCCATTATCTGATTCTGTGAGGACTAAAATAATCTGGAACAAGTGATTTCTTATAAAACAGTTGCCGGGTTACTGGAAACTATTGTACTAAATATATTACACGTTTGGAAAGATCTGATCTAAAATGTGGATGATCTCCCATTTCATTTTTCACTTCATTTTATTCCTGTGAGTTTTAGATTGAATTACATATTAATCTCAGTAAGAGGTCAGAATGTAAAACAAAGATATTGCTTTTTTCCCTTGGATAAAAAAAGAAACACACAGTATGTACCTGGCATTGTACAGAATTCACCAGAAATTACTTCGGAAAAGCAAATTTTCAAAAATGTCCTCCCTGGGGCTGAATGCCTTCAGTTCAATTTACCATGGACATGATTTCGATGAAATTCTGATGTATTACAGATCAAGTTCAGAGAACAAAGAGGAGATGTACCAATGAATAATCGCTCAGACTGCGGTTGTATGACTTCCGTATTAGTTAGGAGAATAGATATTGAAGTGCAAATAACATATGCTGCAAATGGCCGTGAACAGGTGCATTTAAACCCCAGACCAAGCACGGATAATTATTTAGGATACATTGCTGTTTTTATGCATTTCTGATTGAACTGACTTCACTTAATGCAAGTGCTACATTTAAAGCAACACTCGCTAAGCTTTTAAGACATATAAGGAAATTACTCTTCCGCTATAGACAGATGGTACAATTAATGTATTTTTCAAATAATGCCATAATACATAATATACATATATTGCACACACACTGTCTCTCACATACACACACACTTTATATTCACAGAAATAAAATAAAAAATAAAAAATGTTGATCAACTGTAGCCTGCCTTTGTGGTTATACATTACAGGATACAGGTATGTATGAAATATAATAACAGAAAATAATTAAAGCAATCATAATGTGAAATAATAAAGCCCCATTCTTTAATAATCACAGCAGAACTGATAATATAATTAATAATTAATACCGTCATGTGTGTGATAGTGTGCACGTTTTAGGTCGACTGTGAAAAAACTTGCGACAGTCTTTAAAAAGGGACAAAACGATCGAGTCAACCTGAGGACATTAAAACTGAATTACTGCAAAGCTTATTCAGGCGATTCAGCTTTGAAAAGTAATTTGAAAGCAGTAGAAAGTCTGCTTAGTCTGGTTAGTGTGGACAGTGCTCCCTCTACTGGTTGTGTTGGAGGAATCCATTAGTGTCTGTTCTGTTTGAGGGGATGAAAACCTGCCAGATATCACTAATAACATCACTCTTAGTCAGATAATTTAAAATCTTGCTCTATATGCTATAAATACAAAAAAATACATCCCATTACAGTCCGGCGTTTCTCTCTGCCTTTCTCTTTATAATGTGCTGAGGTGGGTTAGCATTTCATGGGCTGACGAACCTGAGATTGAGCCTGAAATTACCATTCTCAGGTTGGACAGTCCTAGAAAGAACCAACCAAGGGTTAAAGTGGGACTGGATGTCATGTTCAGGCTGCTCCATGGGGCTCTGTGAGCAGTGTGTTACACACTGAGGGACAATGTGTGGACAAAAAAATACTTTAATTATGATGGCCCCGATGTGTTAGCACAGCTGCCCTTTCTACCTTACTTAATTCACAGTAAATCACAATGATCTACTTTAGAGCCAATGTGGAAAAAAGTCAATAATAATGATACCAAAATAATAATAATCACCAACAGGTTGTATTAAAATCAGTAAGCCTCAGTGTAATTTACATACATGATCAAATAGGCCCTTACAGCATGTTTTCATTGTTACTGACTCACTTTTATTTTAAGGCTGTCATTAAGGTATTAATTTAAACAATTATTGACACTAATTTGAATTTTAAATCATTTCACTTGTGTGCATCACTAAAGACGTTAACATTTTGGCGCCAACGGCTGTCATCCAGTGAGAATATAACAGAGAACATATTTTTGTTTTTAATTAGCATTATTTATTTTTGCACATTTTGGTCTATAATATTACTTTTTTTATTACACTGCACTAAAACATGTTCAATAGGTCTTAATGTTTAAGGGAGCATAGAGAAACACACATTAAACTCCATCAGTCAAACATGAAGGCCTTTAAACAACATGTCTGGCTTGTGTTTGCACACATTTTCTCATTCAGAAAACTCAGAGCACAACAAATGAAGCCGAACACCGCATCTGTCTCTCTGCTGTTAGCTAACCTGCTCTGAAACCACTCAGAAAGCAATTAAACACTCAGCCAACAGAGCTTAATGCACAAACTGCATCTCATCCTAAAAACATCTAAATCAGCCCGACCTGACTTTATGAGGACAGTCCAGTCTCTTAGAATTTTTACTCATGATAAACTATGCAGATGCAGAGTGCAGGATTACACACACACACACACACACACACACAGAGAGAGAGAGAGAGAGAGAGGAAAAGGAGGGAGATGAAGAAAAAGACAATACTTTACTCTCTTCAACAGACTAATCTAAACCCTCTTCACATGATTCAGAAATACTTTATCATCTGAATAATTCATCCTCGACTGTCTGCATTAAGCTGCCGCTCTGTGCCGGCCTACTCACACCATCTCTTCACATTTACAATGCAGACAATGCCAGATAGCACATTAACCAGACAAATAACAACCATACTTCCATGTTTCCTCAACAGTCATTACAATAATGGAGGACTGCGGCAAGTTTGTGAAGTCTCTTTCTGTCTTAAGCGTGTACTCCTTACCCACATGGCAGACCCTGTGACTCCTCAGACCTCAGTCAAGCCAGGCAGTCTTCATCATGTCAAGTCAAGATGAAAAGAAAGGCGCACAGGAAGAGAGCAGAGCAACTTGGAGTGAAGACGTGAGGATGAGACACACTGAGCTACAACGGCCACTCCTGCATGTCTTTACCAAGCTGTGACCTCATCATGCTCTGTACTACCAATGGGGATGCAACTCACACACACAGTGACACACAGAGAAACACACCACCTTCCTGTTTGTCAGTGCTGGTGGTAAACTTTCCACTGACAAGGGACCAGTGTGAAGGTTTCATATATTTTGTCATTAAAAATAAAATCTCTATTTGAGCAAATGCAATCATTAAAATGTCACATTCACTGCAAATGTAAGTCAACACATTTTTAATCAACACAAAAGCTATTTTGCAGAAAAAAAGCATATTTGAAGTCTTTGTCAGCTCCATGTTAAAGAGCAAAAGAATAAATAACACTGCTGCTTCCTGATATTCTTAGCTCTTGCATGTCTTTTGACTGTCCTTCTCACGCCTCCTCTAACTGAAATTAGATGCCTCTTGTGCGTCAATATCTGGCCACTGGTTTGTAATTGTCCATCAGCTTCACCAAATCCATGTCAATCATACTTTACCGTGGCTGACGTCTTGACAGCTGTCAGAGTGATAATTATGGAAAGTGATGGAAGATATCAAGGTTACTTTCCATGAGAAGAGGACAACCACAATATCCTTCCTGTTCATTTTCAGAGAGCAGGTTACGTGTCTCTCTCTCTGTCTCAAAATGTTTGATAAAGGTAAAAATATGCATGTTGTTCCGACAAGTATATGTCTTCGAGGTGTATTTTAATTTCTCAAAAAAAAACCAGGCAATGTGAGCAGATAAAAACATGTCTTGCACTTTTATTAAAATATATAAATATTTAAAAAAAAAAACATGCAGAAGTGGAAACCCTAAAAATGTCAAACAATGAGGCTGCATGAGTGATTTCATGATAAGTGTATGCAGGAGTGGTGGAGGCAGTAACAGGCGACTAAATGAAAATGCAATGATGAGCCAAGAGGGGCAACTTGTAGCTAATGTGACAGGATGCAGAGAAACGCAGTCAACACTTTGTATTCTTTAAAAAAACAACAGTCAAATGATGATGAAAAAATAATAACTAGCCAAGAACTTGTAGAGGAGAATATGTTTGGCAATGAGGCGAATATGAATAGGCACCAACTTTATCAGATGAATCTCATTCATTTTAACATGGAGTAAAAAAAAGCTCAGGCACTATCAGGACACTTTTTCACCTGGTGATATTTTAGGTTAAAGTGTCCAGCACTCTGCTGCCCTCCCTCTAAACAAACAACCCCACTGACTGCATGAGGCGCACATTAGGACTGCGAGGCTGAATCAAACACTTAATCTACTGAATCTAGATGACCTGATTTTCACAGTAAAAAGATGCATGAGTCGCCTGCTGACTGGTCAGGTTCTATCCATAGTAAAAAATATGCAAATGAAGGACATGCTGCATAAATATACACCACAAGTACATACTTAAAGCTGTATGATGAAAAATAAAAGGTTTTCAGCTGGTTAGGTCCACACAGAAGGAAAAGGGTGAACTGGAGCTAAAAAAAAAAAAAAAAAAGACAGATACACCTACACATTTTCCGATGGTCCTTCAGAAAGTGCTCGTGGCGATGGAAGTTGAGCAACGTAAGTTCATGTTCTGATTTTACTTTTTTGTGAAAGTTGTGAGGAAGGTGTGCGGTAAAAAATAAAAGATTGATTTTTCTTCAACGTCACGTGCAAATTCACATTCAGTTCTGTCGGCCACAGTACACGGCTTAAGGCTAGAAAAATCTTTTCAATGCAACACATTTCAATAGAGTTTGTCACAATTTAAACACTAAAATAAACATTTATAGCATACTGTACAAATAAAAATAGCATTTACACCAAATTAAATAGTTTAAAACAAGGTGGCTATACATGAACATTGCATTGTCTTGTCTTCAGTTGTTTTTTTTTTTTTTTAGGCCACTCTTGTTTGGCGCTTGAAGGATGCACGTCCACAGCCACACAGGGGCAACAAGTGCGTCCTCATATTGTACAGTAAAGGGCACAGTCCTGAATCACCCAAAAGGTAAAAGTGCAGTGCCATTAATTTGATCAGTAAGCAGGCTCATCCATGTCCTCATCGCTCCAGTCAGGAGGTGCATCTGTTCCAAAATATCGATCCCCGAAGTTTCCTGCAGAACAAAAACATGCTGTGTAAAATAAATCTGCATCACATCTTTGCTGACAGCATGTAAAGGTCAGAATTTTGAATAAAGTGCTGACAAAACAGCTCCTCTTTTTTTCTCAGCTTTGCTTACCTATGCCAGGAATAATGTGAAATAAATCATTGACCTTCTTGTCCACAGCTGTGGTGATAATTTTAACCTGTGGGAAAGCGTAGGCCACTGAATGGACTCCCATTTCAGCCATGAGCAAAGACACTAGCAGGATCTTATCCTCCTGAACGTCATGATCCTGAAAAAAACCAACACCGCCCAATTAAAACAAACAACACAAGGAAGACTACTCGCGGCGGGAAAAAAATGAAAAGGCAGACTCACCAGCAGGACTCGTACAGCCATCATGGCGGCAGCTCCGGTGGACACGGTACAATCCATCAGAATCACATGATCTTCGCTGATGTCTTTTGGTAGACGCAGGTAATGGAGCTGAAAATGCGTAAAGACAGGATGTGGTTAAGACCAAAATATCACTCGCATGACCCAAAGAATATTGCATGAGGCAATATGTAGAAACCCCCCAATCTGACAACTTCACACAGAAGAACAGATACACAATGTATGATGAAACAACAAACACATCTATGAAAAGTCTGCTGTGGGATATTAATACAATAACATTTCGATTCAATCTATTCTATTTCAATTTTAACTAATTGCCCCTAAATTAGTTAAATTTAAATGCAAGACTGTTCCAGGATTATTTCAGCTGCATACCTCTGGTTCTCCCGTGTCTTGGTTTGTCTGGATGAGGATCTTGCCGATGCGGACGTCTTTGCACACAGCCCTCAGAGCTGGTTCCATGGTCTCCCCAGCTCGCAGGATGGACACACCAGTGATCTACAAAAAATGAAGGAAAAAAAAAATTAAACTGAGGTTAATTGTGTCAGTTTAGGTAGAGGCAAATTTAGTCTGAATGGGTTTTAAGAAAAAAAAAAGAGAAAAAAGAGATGGCAGGGAGTAAATGGAGTTCACTCACCCTCTTTCCGTGGAAAGTCCTGCCCTCGTAATCCTCTCCCTGAGGGGTCTGGACTACGTGGACCTAAGATAATAATAAATCATAACAGTGTGAGCAGAGCGCTGATCAGAGTACAGTATTAATGTGACTAGCTACAGTGAATTACAAGCTGTCAGTCACGTGTATTGCACACTGTATATTATGATTATGGTATGGAAACTTTCCATTGTGGTGACTGATAAGTTTCCATGCTCATGTTGCAGGCCAGTACAGTATGTGCATCGATAGTCTTTTAGCAAATAGAAGCACTCAGTCTTTTTCCATTCATCTTATTTCTTCATTCTTATTTCCCATTCCTACATACTGCATCCCACTGAGTCTTTTCTATCTAGTGATTATATAATGATTTCCCTCTCATCAGACATCTCGTGTTATAAGATCTACAGTGAACAACTGAACCTTCATGCAGTAAATTAATTGATATAGTATCGCAGTTTTTGTAACCTGTGAAGGGAGGAAGGAGAGTGCTCGCTCAATCAACAGTCGCATCAACCTCTTGGAGTAGAAGATGAACTCATCACGGCTGGTTTCTTTGTTTCTGCATGCGATGATCAGGAAAAGAAGATTAATACCGGTGTGTAATGGAAGCAGAGGTAGGTATTAAATAAAGAGTTTGTTTTTTTTAACCTGATGATGGTGTGCATGCCCCTGACTTGGGGTGTGCTCTCCAGAACGCTGAGGGTTTGTGGGAGGGGTTGGGCCTGGTGTGCAGAAGCCAGGGCTGCCCTGTAACCACGGCAACAAATAGTAGTAGTGCGGGGGTGGCAGAGGGTGAGAGCAGTGGAAAGAAGAAGAAAGATGGACACACACATGAATACACATCACCTGAATATGAGTGCAATTAAGGGAGTATGTGCAGGGTTCACACACACAGACACAGACACACACACAGAAGTGCACATATACTGTATACTTGTATGCACATTCAGAAAACAAACACACACACACACTAAGATGTGTATGCACATGCAAAAAAACCATGAATCATTTCTCCATAGTAGTTAGAGCATATTTGAAAATGGCGCTGTAATAGGATTGCTTGGGAAAAGACAGACAAAATTGCAGAGCACGCAGGGTCAGTGTTGAGTATTCTCAGTGGAAAATTACAACAACGCAGAGACCATGATAATGGAAAACAAAGTTCAGAATTAAAATGGATTCATTTAAAAAATTAACATCATACAGATTTGAAATAATGGACAATTTCACTGTTCAATATAAATAAATGGTTATTTTCCATAATAGGTCTCTATTGAAATAATTCCCCAAGTTTCCACAAATATAAATTAGTTCTGAAATTCTAGTTAGCCTACCTTGGACTCTAGAGGAATAAACACACTGTTACAAATACTCAGTGATGCTTTTATAGTGATACTACAGTACCCATAATGCCACTGAGATACACATTAGACAGATGCAAAGAAAAGAGAAATCATAGCAAATCTGCTCACATATCCCAGCGAAGTTTCCTCTATGGGGGGATTTTTTTTCGACGAAACATTAACAACACAGAAAGACGAAAAACAACAGATAAGAGGAGGAAAAATGAGAAGAGACACAACATCAGGTGGATGAAGGGATTATAACACAGTGAAAAATGTGACAGCTCGAGATTTGTAAAATGTCAAATGTCTTGTAAATGCTGCTGTGGTAAATGGCCATTTTGCAAACATCTGTGGGTTATCACTTACAAATGCATGTTACTGGCAAGAACTTGGGCAATATGCCATACACCAAAAGAAAAGAACAATCAAGTTTTGGATCATATTTAGATATCGTTACACGTGCATCCATTATGTATACGCGTGGGAGGTGCAGAAGTGTGGCTGTCACTCTTTTCACCGTGTAGAACAGTAGAGGTTGGTATTTCAGCTCACAAGCCCCAGCACATCCTGTGTCTAAAGGCAGACACCGAGCTTACTTCCTCTCGCTCTCTGTCTGAGATACTGTGGCCGACATTCAATGGAAAAACTCAGCGCTTTGTAGTAGGGTATTGGAAACTTTCTCTGTGGCTGAGGCATGTGATAGTCAACAGTACCTTTAGCAAGAGCTTCCTCTCTCTTACTTTCTGTTGTAGTCATTCTCTCTCTTATTCTTTTTGCCACTGAAAGGAGGGGTCAGCGACCTGACTCATTGGTGTATTTTTAGACACAGAAGGCAGGAAGAGTGTGAGTTGTCATTTCTCTAAAAGACAGAGAGGGAAAACCAACATCTTTACATTAAATGCTGGCTGCACCACACCCTGTCAAACTGTTTGATCAACTTTCCAAACATAATAGCAGCTCAGCATTTACTGTATTTTTGTTTTGCATGTTTGTCATGCTGGTGTGGTCACAGGGGTTACTCTGTGTTCCTACTGATTGATCGTTAACTATCTAGATTTGGTTTACAGATGCAAGAGTGCCGCCTGGTGACGAGCCATGGCAGCCAGCATGTGTAGAATGTAGAGGTTGGTTTTAGGGGACTCTTCCTCTTCCTGGAGCAGTTGGGGAAATGGGGAAGATGTTGAGAAGAGAATGGTAGACAGGACAAAGGCTACTCTACCTGACGCTGAGCTCGCGCTGTGAGCCATGAAGGGATTTGGGGTGGTGGGAAAAGTGGGAGGGAGAGAGTGAGAGAGCAGTCCATCAGCATGTGTGTTACTGTGTGTGTGTGGGGGGGGGGGATGAAACACAGCAAACTGAACTGTAGCACAAAGTGCTCCCCATGAGCAGAAAGGTTCTAGTGATGACTGGTGATTAGTGCATGTTGTACCACAAATCCAAAAGTGAGACTGACATGCTATGAATCAACACTATGCTGAGCTGCGACATTAATGGAGCATGAATGAATCACGTATTAGGTGATAGTTGCATAATAATGATGTTTTCTTAGGAGACTCGCATAAACAAAAACTGTTTGAAAATGAATTTGATATGAATGAATGCAAAATGAACCACATCATGTCCTTTTAAAATAATTCCATTGGCATATTAAAGCTTTTACTGTTAGAGGAAACTGGAAAAAAGAGCAATCTCTGAGGTGTTCAGACATGGATCGCCTTGGATAAATCTGATCAACTTGTTCCATACATGCAGAGTGAATCAGCATCTACAGATATGTGTATTTTGTGCTGTAACACACTTTACTTTTAACACATGCTTTCTTTGCAGGAAGAAAATGTGGTATTTGTCCTCATGATCAGATAATCAATCAAACATAACTGTTATATGTCTCCATTTAAGCCTACTGATAAGCCAAGGACAACCACACATTTGAATTCTTTTAAAACCTGTGCAGTGAATTTTCTATCCACTAGAGGGAGGTGTATTAACAGGCTAAAGAAGAAGCTAATATCAAAATGGCATGAAATATATGTGACTTTATATATGTATGTGTATGAGCAGGATCTCTTACCTCCTCCAGCTGACTGTGAACATGTTGCACAATCAAATCAATGGCCACCATGTTACCACCACCTGACAGAGATTGAGAATGACAAACATAAAATCAGTAAAATACACTGACTGTATTTTACTATTGTAAATTCTAAACCAGATATGAAGCAGCAGCTTCACTGTTCCAAACTGAAATTAAACACATACTTGAAAGTGTTGCTGTAATAACACAGTGCTTGCAGTAGTAGTATAACAATGGAAATATACAAATATGTTGCACATACCACGTGGTACCACGATATCAGCCAGGCGCATGGTAGGTTCAATGTACTGCTCAAAGGCTGGCTTGACAAACTTGTTGTACTGTTTGATGACTCCTTCGATATCTCTGCCCCTTTCTGTAATATCCCTTCTCAGCCGTCTCACCAAGCGGATGTCGGAGTCTGTGTCCACAAAAATCTTCATGTCTAACAACTGACAGGAAATCAAAGCAGAAGATGGTTAGATGACCAAGAAACAATTTTACACATATTTAAATAAGATGTCATAGTAATCATCATAATGATTGTGATTGATCTCAACGATTTGACTCTTGGACTGTGTGTGTTAGCTTTGCATGAGAGAAACACACATAAAACAAAATGACATTTAATATTGTTCCATGCAAATGATATGTGTATGTGTCATGGTGGACTGCAGCTGTGTATTTGCTAACACATGCCACTCTTCCTTGACAAATAGCTTCATACAATGTCATGAATTATGTGTAGTTAACCACTGCACTCAAGTTCCCCATCAATTCAAATGTTTTAAGTATTTTGACTGTGACATTTTCTCCAATTAATTATAGGTTTTGTAGGTAGTGTTAACAGTTATTCCTAGAAAATGATCAAAAATGTCATCCTGCACTCAAGGTTATACACTAATTTCACCCTTAATGAAACCCATTTGAATTTCTGTTGTTCTCTCCCACCCCCTGCACTGCACCAGAACTAATGAGTGAATAATAAGCACTTCCTGTTCAGGCCATTAGAATTGACAACAAATAACATTCTAAAGTGATTAGGCTACAAAAATGTGGAAGTAAACACTGCAGAACTCAACTATGTGTTTAAATAGGAACTTGATAAGCAACATTTTACAACACATATATGATGCAGTGACTGCTTCTAAATCACTTTGTTCTGTTCTGTTGTCTGTGTTAGCAGGTCATGACCTTGGCCTACCTGTAAGAGTTGTTTATCTGCAAAGGCCATGATTCCCTCAAAGATGATAACACTGGCTCCATACACAGTTTTCTGTAAAGAACACATGCTTATGAAGTAACACAGTCAAATTGACAAACAGCACACATCTACTGCAGCAAACATCGCTACCACTTCTAACTGAGAAGTTCTGAGTAATGAGTAAATATCCCAGTGTTGTAAATGGACAATAAAAAAAACACAGAAATCACCAAAAGCAATCTGTCAAAGACCATCTGGAGATATGCAGATTTGCAATGTGACTGCCTCTCTAGAGAGGGAGATTAAAACCCTCTTAGGTAATCGAGAAACTGAGATTATATGCAGTAACTCTGACATGCTACTCATTAACTTACAAATGCATCACCACATTTTTGAATATGTGCATTTATCCTTACCCACTCCTTCTGTCTTCCATGAGTTGTAAAGTCATACACAGGAATTTTTACACTCTTTCCCTGTTTGAGTTTGCGCAGGGTATGCGTCAGCAAATCAAAGTCAAAGGCATCAGGGTGGTCGAAGTTATAGTCATTACTGGCAGCCAGTGTTTGCTCGTCCTCAGACAGGACCTGAGGATTGACACAGAGTGGATGTTAAAAGCAATGCTTTTCAATTTGACTTTTGTTTACACATAAAAAAAGTAAATGCATGATCTAAACATTATACGCATGCTTTGTCAACACAAACAGTACATGTGCACAGATATTACTCCATAATTACATAACTGACAGAAACACTTGGGCACAGATCACTGTTCAAGTTGGGGGACCTAAATTTAGGAGGACATCATGCGCACTGTGACGTCAGTACCAGGTGGTGTGTGTGTGTGTCCTTAGGCTAGTCAGGCATTTAAACCCAGACCTGGTATTTGGCAGTTTATGAACAGCAACGCCCCCTTCTCAAGTGAACAGATTACATGCTTAATATGATAAAGTTACAGCCTCTATGCAGGCCTTGAGCAACAACAAGAGAAAGCAAGAGATACAGGAAAAATAAATGACTGTTGACCCGTGGTTAAGCTACGAGTAAACTAGCACTTGCTGGGGGTTACAGGAGCAGTGGTCACTGGTAAATCCCTTCTACTCTGCACAGTCTGAACTGCCGCTGTCAGATTTTGACAGGATTACACAACCAGAGAGTGGGTGGAGGTATAGAGGGGCAAGAATGATGGCTCTTGCTTGATTGCTCTCCACCGCTCTTTTTCTCTTCTGAATTCACTGGCCACTGTGCCTCACATATATGCCTTCATTCTCTCTCTCCTTTTTCTTCAGTTTCTCTTCCTATCCTTGTTGTTGCCTCTGGAAACCAAAGGGAATCCTATTTTCTCCTTTTATGCTCTGTCTTATGTACTCAGTCTCACTCTTTTCTACTCTTTGTACACATTAGCAACCAAGTTTGTTGTCTGGACTTGATTTCAATGTAAACTCGCATGAACTTTTGTGCAGTCAGATCCTATCTAGGTAACTAATAACAACATTAAACAGAGATGTGACAGTATGCAAACTGTGCAAAAACTACATAGCATGCATACTGCATGGGCACGCATACCTTGTAAAACGAGTCCATTGAGAGTAGTACGACCCATGGAACATCCAGAGCTTCAATAATTTTCCTGGCTACAGTTGTCTTTCCTGAAGCACTGCCACCACACAGACCTGTGACAAAAAAGTCCATAAAGACGATGAGTAATCGAGTAAGTAAATGAGTAAGTCCACATGCATGTTTTATTATTAAAGTGTAATTAGAAAATACCTTTGCATGGTGGGAAAACACTAGCACTAGCTTGATAGTACATAATGTTCTTGCTGAGGCTGCTTTAGGCTATTATTTTCACACAGAGACAGGCTGAAACAGAGTCTCTGCTTTCTTCAAGGTAAACATTCTCGTTAACGGGTAAAAGCATTTTCAAAAATGTTTTTCCTCAAAAAACGCTTGTATGTGAAATATCTCCTTGTGGTCTGTAAGAAACAGTTTGATAACCTCCTGTCTGGTTAGCATAGTTACTTTACTTGTTCCATAATAGTCGAATGTTTGTGTTGCTGCCTCGGAAATACCTGTCTTTACATTCTGGCATGCAGATATTCTGAAGGAATACTGAAGGTGTCTTTGGAATAGTATGGTACCAACACTTTATAAGGGTGACACTATCCATTAGCAATACTATTGTGATAGTATAGTGTTTATTTATGGAGAAGACGGTTCTTGTCAGAGTACAAAATAAATACTCAATAGCTTTTTAAGCTGAAAGCCATTTTTTGTTTAGCTTAGAGAACTTACTATGTACTATGTCTACTATATGTTTGCTTGCATTAGACACTTTACTTATTAAACAGCATGTCTATAAGACACATAAGACAAAGCACCCTAAATGAAACAAGACAAAAAAAGCTGTGGGTTGAGTATTTCTTTTCTACCGATGACGAAGGCCTCCTTCGATTGTGTCCCATGTTCGTTGTACCAGGGTGGCCGACCCGCAGTGTAGATGGTTCGTTTGGAGGTGCGCAGCAGAGGAGGTTCAGATTTACACTGGCTGGTGGTCCTTTTCCTGGGTGAAAGACCTGTGCTTACTGAGGGGAGAAGCCGGTCCAGTGATCCCTCACTACCTCCACTGTGAAGACAGAGCAGAGCAGCCATCAATAGGTGAAACACAGGCAAAAAAAGGCTTAGTCAAACATTGTTGGGTCCTGGATATTGCTCTTGTTGTCATTCTTAACAAAATGCACCCTATTAAATCAAATGACATGCAATGAAATGTCTTTTCATTAAAGTA
This sequence comes from Parambassis ranga, assembly GCF_900634625.1. NCBI lineage: Eukaryota > Metazoa > Chordata > Actinopteri > Ambassidae > Parambassis > Parambassis ranga. The sequence goes on along the minus strand of NC_041028.1, from coordinate 6,289,297 downwards.
TGACAGGAGTTAAAGAACACTAAAATATAACCACTGCTCACCAGAATCAATGTGACTTAGATTGTACTTGGTGAGGGTTACTAAAAGCGTAATAAAGCGTGCAGAGAACAAAGCAGCCAGTCATCACACAATACATAATCCCCTAAGGATTATCCATAAGGATGTCTGAGATGCTTGTTAGAAGGTGTCATTGTACCTCTGCTGACTGATGAATGCTGGCATCATATACACAAACACACACACACATCATTTTGGGTGTGTAAGCATAATCAGATGAGCTAAAAATGGTGACCTAGTTAACTAACAAAAAATAAGATGGAACCAGTACTGCCCCTTATGTCACGGGTTAATGTTTAGTGGTTTTTTACATATTCCACTTTTGAACTTTGTCCAGTCTTGTTGATTGCAGGCAGTAAAGTACATATACTGTAAAGCTGCTTAGTGATTTTACTTTAACAACAGCAAGGCATTAAATGTATGTGAAGTGAAATTTTGGCTACTACTGCGAGTTGTGTTTGCAGAAGCTGATACAATAACACCAATAACTACTACATGCAGCAGTGCTACCAGTATCCACCCGTTCTCCAGGAGATCACCTGGAACTTTGGAAACAGCTGTTGAATGCTTGAAAATGTAACCTTTAACAAGGTAAAACCTATTGCAATACTTTGCCTTTAATATATGTAGTGGAAAGGCGTGTAGTATTTGATCAGTTGCTGTAATTGTGAGGACGTGTGATCACATGTAACAGGATGAACAGGTTCTAAGAAACAAATCACAATCCACATTCAAAGTTCTTAGAGGAGTGAGTCATCAAGTACATTTACATAGAATATTCAAAGTAAACATGATGGTCTATTTAAATTCTTCTATAAGCCAAAGCAACAATACAGATGAAACCAGTCCAAGTATCGGGTGTTTCAACACCCAAAAAACTTCATCAACAGACTTTTGCAATGGCTTTTTGAATGTTGTAACAGCGTCTTGCAATGGACTCTCATGACAAATGGAAAGTGAGGAAGAACGAGCCTCAACATTCAGTCAATGTTTGTGGCTAATTAAGATTCAGAGCAGTAACCAAAACAGCCACAAAGAACTGGTCTAACACTTTTGTTGTATAACCTCCCTGGAGCCAACTTTATTTCTCTCTTATACAAGTCTAGTTTACTAAAGTCTGAGTCACCACTGAAGCTCCGGACTTTTTATTTGTGAAAGATTTTACCATAAAAAAATAAAGCAATCACAAAGATTGTAGCCCTATACAGAACTGACACAAATGCTGCTTTAGGTGTTTGAGTGATAAGTCTGAACAGGTAACAGTTGCTAGCAACACTTACTGCAGTATCCGAGACATCCACACTTCACCCAGCGAGGACTGTAAAAAGCCAGATGCCATTATTACAGCTTGGCTGCTTGATAAAGGTGTCTCCTCTGTTCCTATGTTATCCTGTCAGCTCTCCATCTCTATATAGGGCATATATATCTCCCCAGGTGGAGTGTGATGGGGTCAGAAGTGAAACAAACAAGCAAGCAAAGATTTATCTTATCGCATCAGGGTCACCTGAGCTTGGATGGAGGCAGGGAGTGGACTGGGAGAACACATAGACCCTGCATGAGGCATAGCTCACTCTAGCTGTTTTATCAGTTAAACCCAAACCAGGGTGCTATAAAAGATTAGCCTAGCTGACTGTGCTGAATCATGCCCTTGTTTGAGTGGTTAGGCTCATAGTACTAAGAGCCCCTTAAACACTACATACACTGTGAATGCACCTTTGTGAAAAGAACAAACTGACAAGAGGTCACAGTGCAGGATACCTGAGAAGACTCTTATGGAGCAGACATGGAAGGCCTATGATCAGCAGTGGTCAAGGATAAAATTAGCAGTAAATAAGACACAGTGTCAGACATGAGGTTGTGTCTTTAGAAAAACCATTACACATTACATCAACAACAAAAAACACATTAAACGTATAAAAGCACATAATGGCATTTAACACACAAATTTCACCCTTTCCTCTGCTTTTCATCAAAATTCATAAAAGCATTAATTATAGCAACAACAACTTGCAAAAAAATACTATATTTTCACAGCTGATCACACAATTTGTGCCACTGAGTGGCAGATGCAAAGCTTTACAAAACAAAAAGCCCAAAGCTATGACTGCAGAGAGGTAGACACCAGAGTTGTCACTCCTGTTTACCCACATTTAAATCTCACAGAACAAAAACACTCAACTGTCAAACTCACCTGTGGATAACAGCTGCAAATAAATTTATATAAAGAAATAAAATGCACTTACCTTCCATCAGATCTTAGAGTCCAACAGCCAGATATTCTAGCTCCTGAATAAGCTGGTAGAGTGTTCATAACTGGAGAAGTATGTGTATGTCCAGTATGGGTACTCCGCAAGTTATGTTTGCAAACAGGTATACTCAGTATTTATACACACACCTAAGTACAGCACCCTTTACAGTATTGCCCACTGATACAACACATTCAGAGAGAGAGAGAGAGAGAGAGAGAGAGAGAGAGGCTGGGCAATATAGAGGGGAATGAACTTGTAAGAGAAACGAAACTTTAAACATCTGTTTAGCTTTCTGTTTCTTCCATTTACTCAACAGAGGGAGAGAGCTCGAGAGAGAAGGCACTGCAGCTTTGGTGGAGTGTGAAACTACAGCACAGCTTTTCCCTCCTCTTTCACTAGTTCTCCGCTCCTCCCCTTAGTCATCCAGCCAACAAACGTAAGAGGATAACCTACCCTTCAGATTATGTTCATTAGCTGGTATTAATAGCATCAGGTTAGAGCCAGACCTCCCTACTCCTGACACACACACACACACGGTCAGCCAAGCCAGCCAAGCCAAGCTTCAGTCATCTGTCTTTGACAGTCAGTATCGCAACATGTGGCTGGAGGTGAAAGAAAAGGAGAGCGGCAAAAAAGAGAAAGAAAGAAGAGTATAATAGTCAGAACAGACAAACAGCCTGCTGTGATGTTGACATAGTTAACCGAATTCACAGCAAGCATACCTCAGGCTGTGTTTGGGAGGTAAAAAGAGGGAGAAATGGGAGTGAAGAAAGAGAGAGTGAGAGAGAGAGAATACTGCAGAGGGGAGGTGATGTGCTTTTACCCTGCAGGGACTCACCATGTCTCTGCGTGCCTTACACCAAGTCTGGAGACACCAGCAACACAGTTAACACACAGCTACACACACATATACACACAGTGGGCAACAACCCCTCCCTTACTTCACTCACAGTGAAGACTGGGGAATAAACAGCATGATGAAACCCAACACTACCTCTGCTGCTCGATCAGCTGACAGTCTAAGCAACAGCCCAGGGCAACAAACCCACACATACAACACATGAACGAACACACACTCACACACACCCTGACACTCCTCCCAAGCCACATGTTGGTCAGACAAACAAATCATTATTCCAAGAGTTCAGAGGACAAACTCTAATTGTTTTCCACTGCATGAAAAGACAATGCCAAGAGCAACACAGGCCACACCGCTGTAACCACTTAAGGGAGCTTTAAACCAATATTTAAAACATTTTTTAAATATTTGTATGCACTTGACAAGACTTTCTTCCTTTCTGGTTGCTTCCTCCAGGGAGGAGAGACACAGGGGAATTCAGTGTTTTCCACTAAGCTGCACTGTAGTTGTGGGACTGTTGCTTTAAACTGCAGTCAGAAGCCGACAGCTGCAAAGCACCAAAGCCACCTCGAAACAAGAAGCCTGCACTGGTTGCTATGCCAAACATTCGGCCATCTCTCAGTGGCTATCAGGGAGGCACAGCAGGGTTACAAGGCTGAGCTGAAGTAACACTTAACAAAAACTGTAAGCACACTAAACGACAAAAGGGTAATATATTAAACAAAACATGTAATACGAAGCACAAACAGATACTAAATAGTATTTCTATAAACTATGAGCGAGAGTGGGCAAACTGTGCTTTGAGGTGGGTGAAATAATAACACAATATACAGCAATTTAAAGGTAGAAATTTAAGACTTCAACATGTGACAGCTACCCCTTGTAGAGAAAAGTGCCACAATGTCTTTGTTACAAACTGCACCTTTAATGTCATGATGCTGCAAAAAAAACAATTATTTACATTGGCACTCTTCTAAACTATATGAGGTCTTGAGCCACCTGGTATTTTCAAAGCTATACTTTGTGGTGCTTTTAAGTTGGACTATTTCAAAAATTCACCTATTTAAAGCACGGTCCATGTAATAATCCTTCACAAAAATCGAATTTTGTGTTAATAAAATACAGCTTGTTGCAGCTACATTCTCACCAAAATGTGACATTATAATGTTTAATGCTTCTGAAAGAGTGCCCAACAGGGAGAGACACTCAGTGGAGAAAACGATGCAGCAACGCCCTCTTGTGGCTGAGCAGGATGTAGGCTGTGGGCTGGTCTGACAGAGAGCTGACTGTGGAAACTAACTGTGCCATTATAGCAGTGTGACTTATGCATGTAAATTCAGCTACAGCATTAGTCACACAGATCAAATGTCGCTCTGTTCTGTCGCCCTGGAAATCCCGTAAGAAGAGAACATTCAGAAATGTCAGAAATAAGCACTTTACTCGCACTGCCAACAGGAAAAAAAGCATGTCGTGCTTCTCCTCTTTTTGCTAAATAAAAGCTATTTATGTGGATTTTAAAAAAAAGATTTAGTTATAATTTAGGTACGTGCACTTCTGTTTATTTCGAATACTTTATGATATAAGTGATTCCCTGTCCTAAATAAAGTACAATGAAGTTTAGAGGCCACCTCGTGTAAGACAGCTCTCAAAGCCAAGTGAGTGACTGGGCGGACAAAACGACGGATTTCAAGGACTTTCTGTTACTTTTGCAACAAACCAACAATTACACTGTGCTTATCTGGCGAGCGTTAGGGTTATTTTTTGTACTGATAGATTACCATTAATGGACACAGTGTGACAGGTCGTGTTTCCGTGAAAGATGCTTAACCTAAGTGCCAGTAAAAAAATAAACAAATAAACAATAAACTCGCTAAAAAAACGAATTTTGTAGCTAAGGGTATCCGAATAAAAGTCCAAACTCTAAAAGGTTTTTATACCTGTTAGACATAGGGGAGGGTTTCTCCTCGCTGCTCCTCTTTGCGAGCCTTCCTTCCATGCTAATGGCAGACATTTCTACTCTGTTGACAATCAGGTGTTGAGGGTAGAGTTAGCACCGAAGCATCATGGGAGTTGTAGGCTGGTGGCGTTTCGTTGTTACTAAGGCGTTGTTGCAGCGAGCGTACGGGTGGACTCCAACTCCCAGAATGCAGCTGATACATTTTTTTCGGTTAACCCTCTACAGCGCTTTACAGTATCCAAATCTTACTGGGCCTTTATCAGGCTGGCAATGGTGACTCAATAGGCCACGTGTAGACATGATACTGACTTTAATGATTAAATATAATTTACAATACAAATAATATTTCAACATTAACCATTTCCTGGCATTTAGTGGCAGGTATTTGTATTTGTAGTTGTCATTATTAATCGTTATCTTTATTAACAGCAATAAATCTTAGAGGCTAACACAATGACACATATTTAGTCAACAAACTTTTATTAATTAGTTGTGGGATACTAATGCACAGGTACAACAAGTTCGGGAGAAAAATTGTAACGTTCAGACTCCAAGGAGGTGTCGATTCCTCCACTGTTAGGTAATATACAGCTTAATTTCAGATATGGAAATATTTAATACATCATTAGTCTCATTTTATCTGTTACCTATATATGATAAACAGTTAAGAGCTACAACATCATCTCTTAAAACTCTCATCTCACCGACAACACAGTCGGATGGCACTTCCTGCTTTTTGAATTAGGTAGCATACAAAACAAACCACTGTTGTCCAAATAAAAGGGTAAAATTCTTAGGCAGTCTAAAGGGGATTTCTAAAGATTAACCTTGGTTTTTTTTTTTGGAAATAACATTGCTGACAAAGGGAAGACGCTTGAAGCCTGCTGTTTCCCCAGGTACAAAAGTCACACCACACACAGTCCAGGTAACTAGAAAGCTCCAACAACACTCCTAATTCAAGCCTATTTCATGGTATAGTAAGTGCACTAAATACAGAAACAAACACACATACATATGCCTTGTTGTCCCATATTGAATAGATAATAATAAAGGACTCTCTCAATGTGTTTGCCATCATGTACTGAAAAAAGCTCAATTTATGTGCATCATCAAAAATGAATAAAATAACATTGTATGCCAACATACAGGCCTACAATGTTCTTTGTGGTCTACAAAGTTTCTCAACCTTACTTTTTTTGTTTTGTTTTAATTTCATAATATGTAAAAAGCATTTTCAAAGCAAACAAATAAAAAGGGGAGTGGAAAATAAAGCCGTACAATTTTGAGAAGACACATCAAATATCAAAATAGTAGCAAGCCAACAAAATCAGCTAAATATGGTGTATTGCTGTAACTCTCTAAACATGTTGCAGTTAGCTCACACTGCGGGATAGATATGTGTTTTCCACATTGTAGGAAGACAGATAGTAAAGGGTGTGATAAAATATAAAATACCCACTGTTAAAAGCAGTGCTAAACTATCATATTGCAACACCAAAGCTTGTCAGGTAAACACAGTCAATGTGACGTTATCAATGAAAACGAGTAACAAGCAGCTGATGAACTGATTCTGTGCCACAGCATAACACTCAACAAAAGTGTTACCATGTCTGACATCCAGTCATTACAAAGGTGCTAACTGTTATAACCCACACACACACACACACACACACAAGGTCTGGACAACTCATATTGAAATAAAAAAAAAAAGGTCCAAGGACCAATCAGTGCTCATCTAACTTTTTTTCCCTCTCCATCAGCTGAGACGTATTCATCCCCACCTGGATGAACTCCATCAGTTGATTAGTGATGGAGTAATTCAAACTGAACCTTTCGCTTTACATTATAAAAAAAGTCACAGCATGGGGAATGGCTCCTTTTAAAGGACACACGCGCAAATTTCAAATCCTTAAAAATGTTCCGCTGACATCAACGCTTTATTTTAATGATGACATTTGACATTTTGGTGCAAAAACTTCAGAGGACTCGCCAGTAAGAACGTGGCAGAATAGATTAGTATGTGAGTTGTATCAGGTCCTTAAGGTAGAGTGGCAAGTAAAAGCACCCTTAGAAACTTACCAGAATATCCTCACATCACAATTTTATCCAAAGCTATCAGATTGCTATCTAAGTATTACACATAATATAATATAAAATAGATTTATGATCTGTCTTTTTTTTTTTTTAAAGTAAGCAAGTAATTCATATGGACATAAACTGCAAGTATAAATCAAATATCTATGGATTTTCCATAGATATTTGGATTAATGTGGATTCATTCAAGTATCTACTTTAAACATGTTCAAGTGAAAATATTTTTTAGATTTTCTTTGAGTTTTGAAAAGAAATGTTACATTTCATATCTAATCTAATATTAAATGGCAGAGCAGCCTTAAACTTTCAACAAGAGCAGTTATGGCTTTCTGTCGAGAATCAATTATACAGGCGTTCACCTGTTGTTCCATTACTCATATGAAGACAAATTTAGTTTTTCCTCATTAAATATTTCCACTCCTGTATCACAACAGCCACTATGTTAGCTTGAATATTCCTGGAGTGCAAAATTACAAGAGAAGGGTTAAAGTGCAAGGTGTTAACTTTGAGTGTGTGGAATTAATTCATAAACATTTCAATCTTCATTCTCTGCAATTTTTTTTCCTGTTTAATAAAAGATTATTATCCTCATCCTCACTATAAAAGATACGTTCATTCTCCTCTCTTTCCCTCAAGTAGCCATAAATATGGCTGCATTTTAAAAATGGTGTCACATCATTTGATTGTGCTGCAATGGTGCAACAAGCTTCACACAAAAAAAACTTTCCTTCTTCCAAACATTTAGTCATATTTTAGAATGCTGCAGTTTTTTTTGTAATTTAAAATCAGTTAAACAACTTATAGCTTACAGATGACAACAAACAGTTTTGGGGGGGCCCTCTTCTGATGAATGAATGTCAGTGTGAAATGGTTGTCGAAGCAGATTCCTTTCATTGTCATTTGAAAACAAACATCACTGAAATGACAGCTGCAAGGAAGGGAACAACTGACCAACATGTTAGCTTATGATAAACACTAAAGTAAAACAAACAAAAAAAGAGGGAGAAATGAAAAATAAAAACAATTTCAAAACAACATTGCACTACAGCACACACTGCAAAAAATTCTGACTGCTTATGTATGATCCAGTTGGACGTGTCAGGCTTGAAAAATGACAGATGGCATCATTGCTTTGAGTATATAGATATATAGATATAGATATTGTTTATGTACACAGTACAGTATATCTGTGGAGGAAATGTAAAAACACTAGCTATCATTAAGTGACTTCACCATGCTAATAGATTATCTTTTTTTAAAAACCTCTCAAACACAACATGAATCTTGCAGAGAAAATGATTCTCGATTCATTTGGAATACTACCTCTGTTTAAAAAAAAATGAAATCATTAAAGGTCAGGATTTTATCTTTGATTACTACTGACACCCCTGCTGTGAGTACAGGAACTGAAATGTGAGCCTTTAAAAGAAGACAAAAGTGGAATGGAGAAATAAAAGACTGTTCTGAGTATTGTTAACAACAGTACGCACATTAACTGTGGGGTTTAAAAACGAGATCTGATGACTGTAGGTATCTTCTTAGTTGTTGATTTGACTTTCTTCTCAGTGCCAAGTACTTGTGGAGTTAGAAAGGTCTTTCAGCTTCTCAGCATAACATTACAGTAAATATCCTCCTTGGCTGCTCCAGGGTTGACAAAAAGCAAAAGCTACTCTGACAGTGACAGCCTCTTGGGTTTGCTTCGTCTTGTGGCGGAGGGGACGGGCTGTCTGTTGTGGCCTGAATTATCACTGTCCGTTGGGTCAGAGATCAGGGTCGGGGACTGTGCTGGGCCAGCAGAGGGGGTCACTGCAGGGGTTGAGTTTTGAGTAGTAGTAAGTGCTTCAGTTTTTGTTTGGAGAGATTCAACCACAGGGGGGCGCTCTTTAGGTTTGCGGCCCCTCTTCTTGCCAGTGGTGGCACCGTTCCTCACCTCAGATTTGATCCCATTGTTTTCTGAGACTTTGCTCTTGCTACTAGAGACCACTTGAGTGGCTGCTGCACGGAACCAGTTCTAAGATGAAAACACACAGTGATCAACTCAAAATCTGAAGAAGGCACAAGTACAAGTAAGTAATTCCTGCTGGAACAGCTAGAAATACAAACAAATGCTAATCAAAGTTTATTTAGAGTGAAATAAATAATAAGGATTGCTGTAAGGTTGCTTGTGAAGTGACCCACCTGTGAGTGTGTCTTGCTAATATGGTACTTAACGCCGCTCTCTGAGCTGAACTCCTTCTGACAGATCAGACAGGTGTACTTCCCCAGTTCACCACCACCCTGTAACACACACAAAGAACAGCACAGTCAGCACTTTTGTTCAGCTGTTGCGTTCAGACATCCAACAGACATTCAGACTGCTGCAGTTGTATATTCATCTATTAGTTTATTTTACATCTGAATTTTTCTAAGCATTAGGATGTATTGTTATTTTATGTACTAGAGCATCACAGACACCATGATGACAACATGAAAAGGACCCTGAGGTACCCCTTAAAAATGAGGTTCTACATTTCAAGAGGTGATTCTTCAATAAATTAACATTCTGACTGCACTAATGCATTGATATTGAAATCTTGTGTGAAGTTGGTGGTTTTGCTGCAGGCAAAGGTTTGTACCTGACTACAATTGGCAAGATGGGCCTTCAGTCCTGACACACTGGAATAGACCGCTTCACAGTTCTAGGAAAAAGTGCAAAGGAACCGAAAACACACTCAATCAGATTCCTTGAATTGTTTTAGTCAGAGACAGAAAGTAAACGTGTCGGAGTTCTTACTTCATTCGTGCAGCAGATGAAGCCCTTCTCCTTGACTTGGTTCTTCCAGGTTTCTAATTGTTCTGGGGTGAAGTTGGGAAGCCCTGGGCGAGTGTAGTTTAACTATACAAAAGAAAACACTTTCATTAGTAATTATGGAACATTACAATTTACCAGGGCAAAAACAGAGGATAATACCATGTAGACCTGGTCTTTGTATGAAGCCTTTGAATGGAAGGTTTCTTTTGCTGTGTGTGTCTATATTACACAACACTACACCATGCATGTGTTTACTGTATGCCTACTGTGTTTATCTCCACATGTTAGGAGTATATATCACGTGTGCATACTGGATCCATTCTCCGTCCTCACCCTCTTGCTGTCAGGCACCAGGTCGTCCTTGATGCGTCGCTTGGTGCCCCAGTCTTTAGCCAGCTCATCCTCTGCTATCTCCTGCAGGTGGAACACTGCCACCTGAGCTGACCTCCGCCTCACTCTGCCACTGGGGGTCCTTTCGAAGTCCTCCCCCTGGCTTTCAATCTGTGCTGTTTGTTCTTTTTCTCGTTCCCTCTCCTTTTCTTTTTCCCGCTCCTTCTCCCGAGCTTCTCTGTCCTTCTCTTTGGGCTGGCTGGACGGTGCTTTTTCTTGCCAGTCTTTCCTCTCAGGCTGGCTGTGCTCCCTCCTACCTCCAGATGGAGACTCCTCAGTGATCTGAAGAGGCAGTAGGAGAAGTCATTGAGTCAAAAACGTGACAAAACTTTAATAATATCCACTAAAATATAGACTAAAGAATATACAGTACTTCCAGGATGGACCTACCCTCTCCTTGTTGTTGTTGGTGTCAGTGACATTGTCCTTGTTGTTGGTGGCTGTCATTGTGGTCGTGATGGCCGGAGAGTTGTGTTCGGTGCGTATGTGGTAGTCTCTGCCAGCCTTGGAGCGGTAGCTGGTTCCACAGTGCTGGCACAGAAACACAGGCTTCTCATCGTCAGAAATCTCTCTTCCACAACGCTTCTGGTGATACTGGTATCCCATCAGACTGGAAAAGTGGGCTGAACAGCCCTGCACATACAGTGTGTGTGTGCGTGTATGTGTATGTGTTTGTGTGTGTATGTACACAAAAATGTTTGTGATCATGTGACGCCAGTGACAGAAATGAGACAGAATGAAAACACACATTAAGCAAGAAACTGGGTAAGTGGAACAAAGTCTAGATTTAATGGAGCAATATTTCTGCATTTGATCAATATATTGTGGCTGATGTTAAAAAGAGAAAACGTGACATGCTCATTTTTCAGTGTAAGGACATGTCAATGCAGAGACTCTATATTCTGCAGCTCTCTTCCTCTCTCTGCCTTTTGCACTCTAGTGTGAGTAATGGGAAGCAGAGTGTTGATGTGGTTTTGGGCAACATGTCAAGAACAAGGCATAAAGGAAAAGGAGGGAAGGAGAGAGAGAGAGAGAGAGAGAGGTAAAAGGAGGCAGACACAAAAGTGGAGCCTGAGGAAGAGGGAGAAACAAAATCAAAACTGGCAGATGAGGGAGATAAATGTGACATGAAAGACAAAAAAGAAAGTTGAGATGCAAATGAAGGACACAGGAAAGCAAGAGTATAGAATGAGAGACTGGAAAAGAGAAAAGGACCAAGTAAGAAAGACGAAGTGCATACCTCAGTGGGACACTTGATTCGTCCCATCTGTTTGAGCACTCTGCGCAGTCGTTCTCTCTCCTCGTGCTCGTTGCTCGTCTGGCCTTCACTCCCTGAGGGCTGAGGAGGGAACAAACACACCGTCACATAAGCGTGTCCCACCATAACACTTCCCACTCCCTCATGACTTTTCAAAAAATGTGATGAAAATGTGTTTTCCATCTCTAGCGTTCACACTACGCCAGGATCATTAAATGGTTTCATGGTGAGGCTGTTACTCAAGGCATGTTTATGACAACTGTCAAACTCGTGTTTTTACTCGAGTGTTAGCTGGTGCCAAACCCCAGCCAAGACCAGAACAACAGATGGTAAGGCTGCCAGCGAGAAGAAAGACGTGCAGGGGACTGGAGAGAGTCTGGACTCTCTGAGGGGTCCCATTGGGACAACCTTCATGTGTTTTCTCATGTGTGTTAACACACAGAGATGAATGACACACAAACCTGCAGTAGCTTTCTGTTAAAGTAAGGAAGAAAAAAGATAAAGCTAGGATACTTCAATAGCACTCACTTGTGCCTGCAGACACCACCAGTCTGTGATTTACACCGGCAGGGAAAGAAACCGTGAAACTACATCAGCATGTATTCATAATGCCTCCATCAAAGACAGTGCAGAAGAGCAAGCACAAAAGAGAGAAAGGAAGGGACTGGGCTGCACCATTGCAGTAGCAACATCAAGGTCAATCTCAGTGGGTGACCCCTGTCTTCCTGTCAGCCTGCTGTGCTTTCCCAAACTGCACTGTGTCTGTGCCATGTGGCCACACTAAAAACACTAGATCCAGGGTCAGTGCTAATTCCAAATGATACAAAACAATCACAGCAGCACTACTGTCTATGAAAGACTTTAGTGCAAAACAGCAATGTTATTTCATCGTACAAACAAAAAATTACCTCTCCATGGGCTAAATGGTAAAGTCTAACTGAATTGCAAAAACAGTTCCTTGTGTGGCAACTTGCTCAAAAGCAAGAGAAGCTCATCTGTCATCAATGCCTTTGTTTAAATGCCCATCTTCACAGCAGAAAAAAAACAGGTTTGCACCTTTACAGATACTTTCCCTATTCACAACAACTGCATGATTACTGTTAAAAGTGTTTAAACTGCATCTATAATTAAATTTCTGCATAAATAAGAGAAGGGCCATTTAGAGTAAAAGGTGGGCGCTATCATCTGCTATGCATCTGCCCAAACATCTCATGCACATACAAGATAAGCTCCTGTGCTTTCTCCTCCTGCTCGGTGGCTCAGAATTTTCTCTGTTTCAAAGTTTTCTTGGCGAAAAAAAGAAAGTATGACACAACTAAATAATAAAAATTTTTTAATCAGCAGCTACTGGAGTCTAGAGATGTCAACACATGATGGCTTTAGTTCTGTCAGAAAAGTTTTATTTGTCTAAAAAAATAGTAAGGTTTAGCAGTGTATAGAGAAACACTACCTTCTGAAGCCTTTGAGTGGCTTGCTTTTAACACACACATAATGTTCTAATGTCTTTTGCTCTGCTGGACTGGACTGCTGCCAATAACGTCAGGGCACAACAGGTCCATTCGGAAGACAAATGGCGGCATTAAACAGTTTAACTTGGCTGACACAGACGGCACAGTCATCTATCATTAAACCAGCAAATTCTACACACAAGAACCCTCACACACGCAAAGCATGCACTATATCATGTACTAAAATGTGCTCACACAAAAACACACATGCTACATATCTCAAGGTTTTCTGTCCCTACATTCATGAATATTTCATGATACCTTTCAAAACAGGCAGCGCTGAATAATTCAGCAAACTTCGTAGCGGTACCATTCTGCTCTAATGCAGGAGTGTCAGGATAATATCGTAATGAAGCCCTCTGCTGTCAGAGTTAAGACAGCTGCAGACAGAAACGTGAGCATTTCAAGGACAAGAACACCAATGACTAGATTCAATGTATGATCACTGGCAAACTCTGAGATCACATTTGTTGAGAAGAGCATAGCAGCTGGCAGTTAGGCAAGAGTTCATAGAAGAGTGCATGGCAGGCGTGTGTGTCATCCATGTTCAGTAGGTCAGTGTGACAAAGGGTTTTCCGACTATAGAAACAAGCAGGCTGACTGCGAGGTAACGCTTTGTTGCTCTATTACACCACTGATCGAGCAAAGGGATACTGATTGACTGATCTGTTACATTACCACATGATACAAGTTAAACCCTGAATGGGCTGTCCTAGTGAATGATTGTGCCTGTACAGGTTTCTGCAGTTAAAAACACGGAAAAGGTGAAGCATTGTTCGAACCACTTGTGTTGGGCTATAAAAACTCATGATGAAGATAAAAGAAGCCAAAAAAGGCACATCATAAAAGGGTGCTATTACTGAAAACAACTCTTATATAATGACGAGATTTACAAGTCTACCTTGGTGGTGTGTTCAGCCATGGTGTGGTAATTGAGACCGGCCTTGGACCTGAACTGTTTCTGGCACTGCTGACACTTCAGGGCATCTTGGAGCTGTAGTGGTTGAAGACCAAACAGTAAATCAAGAAACACTTCACCTCTAACCTAAAACAGATTGTTATAAGTGCAAGTTTTGGTCAAAGTTAAAGACAAAGGACACACTGAGAATCTTCGGAGACCTGAAAAAGTCAATTTAACACAGTGTTCGCTGTCATGGACTTCTCTCCTCGCCTGAGTATTGATTTGAAGACAGAGGTGTTTTGATGGTGAGTGACCCAGTGGTAATGTGGCGATTCTGTCATTGCTTAATGGCAGACTGTCACTTTAATAGAGTCACACAGGCCACTGGGCTAAGGAGCTATTAAAATGGCTGTAGGAGCATGGCTCTCTGAGGATCCAGGCTGCCGCATCACACTGCCTGGTTCATCCACTGAAAAAGCTCAATATAATGTAGTTGGATAATCTTTAACTGTCCATACTCTGTTTATTACTACTTCTGTGTATGTGGTGTGAACACAGTGTCTGCACGTTGCTCTTCCCCCCTGATTCATTTGGTATTAGCTTTCATATCTGGAACAATGAATAAGGGTATTGCACAAAAAAAGTGGTTGAAATTACTGCACTGAGATACAGCTTGATGTTATTGGTACAGCTTTCCAATCAATATCTTTACTGTAAAGGCTCCCCAGACTCTGCAAAATGGGGTTCTCTGGGAGAGGTATCTAATAACACTGCAGTCACTGTGGAAATTACAGCTCTGTGTTGGTAGAGCTTTATTTCATACTTAAAAAAAACAATAACAGTTATGTTTTGTTATTATGTAAACAGTTTTTTGCTGATCTATGGATTCTACTGAGACATTGTGTTGTGGGATCACCTGCTATAGAAGTCTTTTCATGGGAACAACATTCACAGCTGAGAAGAAGTTTTTTTAGGACATCTATTTTTCAGGAGGATGACTCATCCAGTGAAAGTAAGCTTGAATGAAGGTCTTGGCATTAACTAGTCTAACATTGTGGTGTTGCAGAACTGCATCGCCCACTGACCTTCTGGCAGATCTCCATGTGTTTCTTGAGGCCATGGATTGTTTTTCTGGTCACAATGGAGCAGGTGGGACACACCACCTCACCTCGCTCTGAGATCGTTCGCTGCCATTGAGTGTCAGTAACAGTACCTAAGAGACGAAGAGGGCGCAGTATTATCACTACTCTTTATTTCTTCTTTCTTTCATTTCAAGAGGTCCTCTACTTTGCTGTCAGCCATTATCTCAACATATGCACTGTATGTATATCTCATTTAAGGTTAAGCAAAGTTCTCATCCATCCATGGATTTATTCATAAAGATGATCTATGTGTTCACCTGCTGGGGTGGAGTCTTTTTTGGACGACTGACTTGAAGCAGATCTTCGCTGAGGCTCTTCACTGAATCCACTCCCCTCTGTTCTCTTTGCACGGCCCGCCTTTAGCTTCTCCTCCACCTTCGTCATACCTGCAACACACATGTGCATACACAGACACACGTTCATTGGAGTAACTGAGTCTCTTTCACAAAGCATTCAAGGTAAGGTGAGAGGTACAAGCAAAGACAGACAGATGTAGGACAATCCTGAACAAGAAAAACACACTAAAAAGAGAAATTTGATACAAACGTTAAATGAAAAAGGAAGTTCTGTTCTGTGTGGATCAATGACAGACAGACTGAAAGGGAGCAAGAGAGAGCAGTGAGACCTGCAAACTCCTAAAGATTTGTTTGACAAGTGATGATGAGTAGTTTACAGCCCTGTGTATGTGATATGAGTCACATTTTCAGCATATGAATGAGATGGAAAAAGAGAGCGAGGTTGGAAAAGCTGTGTGTGTGTGATGTGTGTGAGTCACTGATTCGTTTAGCCAGATATGAAACATCTCTACAGTTGCCACATTAGCACTGTTTAAAGACCAGTACTATTGATTAGTAGCAGCAGGGAGCGTTAACAATCACTTACATAACTAATCAAACAATGCAGTTAAGCTCTTTTCAATAAGCCCAGAAGCCAGCAGCGGCACATTTGTCCTCCCAGGAATTCAATTATTAACTCAATGATAGGGTTCTTGACATGTGCTGTAGTCAACGATGACTCAGACAGCTCTGAAAAACATCTCTCTTCTGATATTTATCACACCCAAATGTGATTTCACCATAACGTTGTTTATCCATTACAGGCAGTTTTTCAAAAGATCACCAAAAACGTAATGATGATGAATTGTATTGCAGATCTTAGGACTAATGTGAACATTTCATTTTATGATAAAGGCGTTTCTACCTTTCAATCCAAATGTTCCAGATATAGAGGGCTGTTCTCCAGTGAATTTCTTAGGCGTTTTCTGCTTCCGTCCTGGCTCAAGAGAAAAAAAAAAACACAGAGCAAAAAACGGTCAAACACACACAGTACAGTAGGCACCATATAATGATAATATGGAATCTATTACAAAAATCTTACTGTGCCTCATTCGTTCTGGGTCTTCATCAGCGAGAGAAGGGGGAAGGCTGCCCCCCTCGCTCTCACTCCCCCCTGCATCAGATGATGTGCTTTGGGACTGTGATTGCTGGGACTGCAGCTGGACGGGCTGAGCCTGCTGGATCTGCTGCTGTGGCTGGCTGCTGTGGCTGTGCTGTTTCCTCTCACTCTTCTGGTGACCCAGCTCGCCATTCTGAGAGGGCGTGGATACCTCGTGGGTTTTCTTCACTTTGAAGAAGACTGGATGGGGGGTACTGTTCTCCATGGGTCTGAATTTAACAAGGAGGACAGCTTTTTAGCACTGTGACCTTACTAACACCACGATGTGGGTCAGTATGGGTGGGAATTTGAAGGCTCTAAATCCCATTTACCTTTTCTTAGTGTTGGACTTGACAGTCTTTTGAAGTGTAGACTTCTCTTCCTTGGCTTCCATACTGACTCTGTCTGGGTGGTTCCACAGCTTGTGCTTCTGCAGGCGCACCTTTGTAGCAAACACTGCCTCGCAGTAGGGACAGCCGTGACTCAGCTTCTCAGCTACGGTGGCCTGAATACAGACATTAAAAGAGAGGGGATTTAGACTGAGCTCCCGCCTTCCACAAAATCAGATGACAGTGGGTGGCTATTGCTCATAACTTGATTAATCATAGTTTTTTTTGTATAGCCAATATCACTGTATACTTGTGCTTGAGAACAGTTTTTTCCTCCGAAACGCCAGAGGCCCTACGCTAAAAGGTTCTCCTTACTGTGTTCCTCACTTTACAGTCTACTCTCAAGCTTAGAAATAGCCACATAGCAGGAAAGAGCAGAGGCTAATGACTCACCCCCTGGCAGCGTTGATAGTGGTACTTGACGCCATAGATGCTGGGAAACTCTAACCAGCAGCCTGAACATGGACATTTAACCCTGGAGCGGCGCTTAAACTCTTCCTTCCATTGTACTATCATTTGG
The DNA here is from genome assembly GCF_900634625.1 of Parambassis ranga. Taxonomy (NCBI): domain Eukaryota; kingdom Metazoa; phylum Chordata; class Actinopteri; family Ambassidae; genus Parambassis; species Parambassis ranga. The sequence goes on along the minus strand of NC_041028.1, from coordinate 6,271,748 downwards.
GCCTGCTCAGGGGTGAGGAATACAGAGTTGAATGCATGCAGGTCTTATCGCTACAAATGACTGAATATTGTGCATATTTATGGGGAGCTGTCTACTGTGCAGGAAAAATGAAGCCCATTTCAAGCACCCACTCCTTTTTAAAGAAAAACACTCACAGGGATGCTTCTCAGTTCCTGTACTTCTGCTTTAGGACGGCCTTTCCTCTTCCCCTCTGCTGGCTCATCACACACAGGACCTGGAAAAAATGAGAGTTAGAAACAGACTAGAGCCAGCACTTCATATTGACAGAATATAAATGTCTGTCCTGATCTAAGTCCAAACAAGTTTGATTAGGTACTTCTAGCCACACATCCTCAACTTCAATAGCTTTTCCATCCTCCACTATTAACTATAAGGTAGGGTAGGAGATTTTGAAAACTCAGAGTCAGCCAGATTTTGAAAGAAAACACACGCCCCTTTCTCTCAGAGCTCACCCCGAAGCCATGCCTCCCAACCAGTCTGTGACTTCGGCCATCATGCACGTACCTCTCTGGTGCACGCAGAGCAGGAAGAGAGTGACAACCAGCCAATACTCTGCGCAGGTGCGCCTCGCAGGATTGGCTGATGTTTTTAGTGTTTTATAGCTACCACATATGATTAGTATTCTTCGTTTTAAAGAGAAACTGCCGAACTAATTGGTTGCTATCGGATTGTAAAGAGAAGTTATACTAATTTAACAAAAAGGGCATCAGAATGAAATCTCCTACCCTACCTTTAAAGGATATCTTCTTATATCATATTTAAACAAAATATGGATATGAAAACAAATGCCACAACAACCACAACACTGGTTTAATAGTGACCATTTTTCAAATGTTTGCATGTTATGTGCGTTTACATGAATGAATGTGTGAGTGAGGGAGTAAGAGAAAGAGAAGGCAGTGCGGGCAAAGGCCTTGTGTTGAGCCAAATAGATCAGCTATAAATCGCTGGAGCCTGCGTGAACCTCTGACACAGCAGACTGCAGACCGACCGCCTCAGCTCTTCCTGCTCTCTCTATTGCTCCCTTCTTTCATCCTTCACATTCCTGCTTCCCTCCTTTCTCAGCCCATGCCTATCTTTCTCACTTTCCTTCCCTTTTCTCTGCCCACACCCTTGCCCTGTCTTTCTCTGTGGTTCCACTGGCTCATTACTGCTCAGCTACAATTAGACCTTTGCACAATCAGCCCTGCACACTACTGCTTCTATTCACTGCTACTTGAGGAAAGACGGAGAGAGAGCTGAGGATGAGTGTATGCATGTAAAAGAAGGGGAGGGTGGTGACAAAGGAAACGAAGAAAAGCAAAGGATGTTGAGGGAGAGAATAGAACTGCAGAGGCGGATGACTCTGACCAAGCATAATACTGAATGACAGTGCTGCAGGTAGCTGTACTCTGCTCTTCAGAATGATACATCTTTACATGTGCCAGATAGAGGAGATAGCAGCAGCAGACACAGGCAAAGGTGGAGACAGAGATGCTGCTAGAGTCTTTTCAGTCATATCCAATCTAGGAAATGTCAAAGAAAACTACTCCAAGTAGAGATGACAGTCCTTTTTTTTTATGAAGTGGAATGCAGCTGTGGTCTTTTCTTTGGAACAGTTTCACTTACTCAATCAGAGTAAAACAACAATGTGGGGCTGGCTGATAAAATTATATCAAATTCAGTTTGCAATAAAATTTGAAATAACAATGATTACTGATGAAGTAGGAAACTGTCACACAGCTGCAGGAAAGAATAACGGAACACGGAATACACGGAAAAAGCATGCACTCATTTGTGTGTGAGCCTCAGGCGAAGAAAGCAAAAGTGAAAGGAAGTGGTCTGGATATCATAATGAACTACCATCCCATATTTTTTGCCATGTCGCCCTGTCCTAACACAGTGTCTGCCAAGTGCTTTCTTCTCCAACAAACTCATTGACAAGCAGATTCAGGATGCACATACTCATCATGCTGCATATTTGTGGCAGCTCCCAATACTGGATCAGAGCACTCTGTGTGCCTACTAGGATTATAAAAAAAAAAACGGTTGAATAATTTTTCATCAAATAAATGAATTGACTTACTGTACTGCCATCGCTGCTCGTACAAAAGCAGATCATGTTTGCAAAAGAACAGCCTTTCTCCCAAAATACATCTATCTATGTCTGTGATGTTAATGTGCATAAGAAGCACTGACCTCCACGACCTCCCCTTCTCATTTCCCTTTGTTATTGCACCGTATACTCTCCCTTTCTTCCCTCATTTGTCTTCTTTTTGTTTCTCACTCAGAAGCACAGACACAAACATAGGCTGCCGGATTATATGTAATCTTTTACTTCAGACTCCACCATAATAAGGTAGCAAGAAAATAAGCCAGGGCTGAATAAGATGGAACAAGAGGTACAACATAACATTGCTGGCTGTGCTTTGGAATAGTTCATGACACAAGGTGTACATGAAAGTGCAGACCGCTACACAAACAAGTATACAAAACCATTACCAGTGTGTGTGTGTGATTGTTATGTGTGTGCATGGATATGGGTGTATTAATATTCTCCAGGCGACAGAGCATTTCTCTATTAGCTGTCTGGGTAGCAGCTGGAGAGGTGATGCAGTTGGCGGTGCAGCTCTTGTGTCGAGGAGGAAATTGAGCATGCATTCTAATTCCTGTCTTAGAAAATAAAGGTCTTGTAAAAGAAAGGCATAATTAATGAATTCAGCTTCTGGGAAAGATATGTTCTTGTTGCTATGGGAATAAGATCCACTTGTCTTAGTTACCACTATCAGAGGCCTCTTTACTGCGAGCAGAACAATTAGGCCCACATACAGTAGGTTACAATGCAAACAGGCAGCGCACGTGTTGTTAAAACTTACTGTAAAATGTGATATAAAAACCGCAGGCCTAAGAGGAACCATGCACATGCAGTAATGTGTGTTCATATCTTTTACTCTATTTTACTTTCGTGCATAAGGGTAGCACAAACACATTCCAGCAATCACAAGCATTGTCTCGGTATGAAACAAAGCAGGCCCATTGTGTCAAATAAACCCCAGTTATCAGGCACAGGCCATGGGGGTAAAACAGCTGTCCAGCTAATGTCAGAGTGTGACTCGCTCCCAGCTGTCTGCAACTGTTGCTCTGACAGAAGAGAAGAGAAGAGAAGAGAAGAGAAGAGAAGAGAAGAGAAGAGAAGAGAAGAGAAGAGAAGAGAAGAGAAGAGAAGAGAAGAGAAGAGAAGAGAAGAGAAGAGAAGAGAAGAGAAGAGAAGAGAAGAGAAGAGAAGAGAAGACCCAGGAGTGCTGGCAGCTGTCTAATGATCTCAAATAACCTCTGAGTTCTCCTAGCTACGCCTGCAACTGCTCTCCCTGAGTGCAAGGGTTCACACATTGCCCACAAACACACACACACAGATGCACGCACACAACAGCCATTTGTTTTCCTTGACAAACACTCACACAGGAGCCTTTGTCTGTGTCTGCACAGTAGGTTTTAGACATACTGTAGTTTAAAAAGACAACACACAAATACAAACACCACTACACAAAACTCCATGGAAAGAAGACATGCTATCACTACTTCCTCGACAGAAAACTGAAGAAAAAACTAATGCACCTGGACACACAGTGCACTATATTCATTTTATTTTTACTCTTCACAGCGTTTTTACACATTCACATAACCACATTATCCCACTTGCATAAACACATTTTACTTATAATAATTTCCATATGCTTTCATGTTAAATCTTGATACATTTTACTGTCTGCCTCTTTCAATCTCAAACACCCATTCTTTTAATCATACACACCTCCTTTTGAAGACGTCCCCATATATCCTCTCAGCCAGGAGGGCCTGAGTCCAGACAGTGAGTAAGAAGGAGAAATGAGGTGGAGCAGCACCAGAACAGCCTTACTACCCAGACACTGAATAACGAAACAAAACCAGACTCTCTCAGTGAGTCTGCTTCTCACTCTCTGTCTTTTGGTTTTTTTCCCTCTCTTTCTTTCTGTCATTCATTCTGCCCTCCCTCTTTCTTTATGTCGCTACATCTAAGCTAATCTGTTGTACATACTAAGTGATATAATACAACACTTAAATGTAAATGTATCGAATTAAACACCTGGAAGGAAAAGGCCATTCATCTGCAGAAATGTGTTGACAGTGTTACAGAAAATTTTAGGACTAAAGACCAAAGAACACCTCAATCTGTTGGAATTGCTATGAAATTTTGAGCTTTTCGCCAAAAAAATGAGGTTATGATAGAGCTTGCAACGAGTAGGGCCACTCAAAGTGTGTTTTTAAATTTATTTGTTGAAAAGACACTAGTGACTCTAGTCCATAACTTTGTGTGATACCAGTTTGTACCATACAATGGGCTTGTAATCCACTGTAGCTTTGGTTTGCTCCCAGTTCAAGCAGTTGCAACAGTAACTCTATTAAAATTCATCCCTAGATTTGCACTAGTCTTAGTTTCATGAGGCTTTCTTACATCATAAGTTTTAAACAAGTTACTTGTGTGAGAAAATGAATATCCTAATGAAAAACACTTTTCCTTGCACTCAGTGGCCTCAGCTGCCATATACACTTTTGTGTATGAGCTTAGGTCTCACCACACAGCCTTGTGGCAGGCTATCAGTTTACTGCCACCACTAAACCACACGTGAAGCAGCCAAATCAAAGAAAGGAGCTCGAGCTCGAGATTCTTGCTACATAATCTGGTGACTCATCGTACCTCGACAGCTTCCTCAGACCTGCATTGATTTTAAAACCTTCCACATCAATGGCATGCATCATAATATTGGAAACCTAATGCATTCCCTGAAGCCAGTTTGGCCAACAACCAACAGTGTGTTTAGTGACATCCATTGACAACAACTGGCAGCATACTGTTTGTGGCCAATGAATTCCTAGGAGATGGTGCAGAACTGAAAGCTGAGCAGACAAATAGTTTTCTAACAGGCGACTAAGGGAATATATATATCATTAACAACTGTTGCGCCACACATACAAGTCCACATGAAAAAAAAATGCCTGTGTTTACGCAACATACATAGCCAGACAGACAATGTCTGCTCCAGACTGTTTGCAGTGCCCTCCTTATGGACAATGACTCACCAACTCAATCTCTCTCCTCTCCCATTTCCCTGTACTCCTTCTCATCTGCCATCCTCAAGTCTGCCAAATAAAGGTGTGACAAAGATGACAAAGGACTCTCCTTAAAACTGGATGCAGCATCATTCTGAGAAAAGCGCCAGAACTCAATCCCAAACCAAAACAAACATTTTCCAAATCTATAGCTCTGTATTGATTTTTTTTTCTTTTGGTATTTCACCATTATACGCAGACTCAAAGCATTTGCAGGCGGGAGCTAGAAAAAAATAAAAAAAAGTATGAGACGTGAAAAGAGTGAGGATGAGTAGTGGGGGAAGGTAGGAATAAGGTGAAGAAGGGGATGGATTGGAAGGTGGCAGGAATAGTGAGGTAATGCTGATAATGCTGCATAATGAGCAACACAAGAAAAGATGGAGAAAAAAACAGAAAGGATCACAGATATGTGTGAAGCATTGTACAACAAAAGAGAAAGCAGCGGATCGGGAGGGAAAGTGAGATTCAGATGCTGAGGCAAATACACAGGGTCAGCAGATGGTGGATGTGAGCCTAATGTGAAGGTCCTGCAGTCACAGTAAAGGACTGCAGAGACATGAGAACATAAACAAAAACAGATACTAGCACACTGTCTTAAGTAGGGAATATATTTGCTTTTAAGCTGCATGACTGGGTTGCCAGCTGGCTACATTGTGGGCATAATTCCTCAAATGCCGATGCACTATAGACGATAGCAGTTCACACCACTCAGTACTGTTCACATTGAAGCTGCTACTGACATAAGTAACAGGAATTTGACACCAGTAACTATTATTGTACCATGTTTTTCTCCACTAGATGGCACACAGGGGACTCAGGGCATTTTGAATTTTTGGTGTCAGTTTGTTGACAAAATCAATTAGTTAGCTGAGGCGTCTGAGGTCTGTTGGACTGCACACCGTCACCACCGTATCACTCCCAAATTTATCCTCACATATGAACATAACAGTCACAAATTTATTCGTGCAGGTTTCCACAGTAATTTCTAAAATAGTACATATCTCTCAACAGCGGTTTATTTGTCAGGCACAACTGCAGACTCCTTCTCCAAAACTTGCCGTCCATCTGTATTGTACGATACCACTGCTTCAAACAGACTTAGAAAATAAATGTGTGGCAACTATCATGTGTGGTTAAAAAATATCTCTGGCCTTATGCACCACATGCCCAGAGGAGAATGTGTCCTTGGATCATGTATGGCATTGCAGAACTTTTGATCAAAGGAGAATGGTCACACAGCCAGATTCCACTCATAAAGACATGCATTAGCATATCTAGAAAAGGGCTTAATCACAGAGCGTGCAGAGCAGCTTCCATCCGAAAAAAAATGTTGAGAGAAAAAATAATCTTAAAAACAAAAAGAGGAACACACAGAGCATGGACCACATTACTTCCTGTGAACTGCCTGGTGTGGCAAGGTGACAGCTCAACCACAACACTCTAGTAAAGCACACAAACGCATTCTTTTAGGTTTTGTTTTCATGTGTAGAACCGTAGAGGCAATTCAGGAAACCACTAGTACTATAATAACAGTCCAGGCAGACAGGATTTCTTCCTTGTTACATCACACAAAGTTTCCGTCTGAGACAATTATCGATCGACAGCGGGAGCTGATAATACATACTACACGACACTCCATGGACGTGGAATGAAAAATGAAAAGTAACCAGTGGGATGAGGGCACATAATGAGGTAGCTGGTTATCAGCACACTGTGTACAATGGGCATAGACTGAGTACTGAAAAACCTCCACAGGGAGCCTTAGATATTGATGCCTTTGTTTCCCCCAAACTGAGGCCCACAGCCCCCCTGAGACAGACAAGCTAGCGCCAGCCTCATTATTATTATTAGCACCGTAGCATTTCTCATTATCATTTTAGAAAGCTGTTGAGTAATAAACTGAGATTTGAGAAGATTTAAGTTCATTGTCTGAGCAGTATTTTGATATAAATGAACAGAACTTTAGGTCAGTGGATTTTTTTTCTACCCAGTGAAGTATACATCACCTCAGATACTGTGTTTGGTGAATATATACCAACACAGTCCACTGGTAAAGCTAACCGCTGAGGATTTTTAAAGGCGAAGGCCGGCCTCAAGTAATGCTCAAGATGAGAGAGACTTTCCTACCGAAGGAGACAATTCTTCCACTACAACATAGCATAATTAGTGTAGATTCTTATCTTGTGCAATCAAACTGTGCCAGAAGCTCTCCTTAAACCATCCTCTCAAGAAACACAGACATGCGGTATCAAAACCACTGATGTAATTACTGTACTAGCACGCCCGAAAAGCTAATGAGAGTCAAAGGAGATCAACTGTGCAAAAAGAAAATGAAACAGACCGGCACACCAAACCGTCGAGTCTAAAGTTACCTGAGAAAGTCCCATAAAAACCAGGACCAATCCATCACCTGCGATTGTATTACCTCAACACATGTACACCCACAGGCACACACACACACACACACAGACCAACAATCATCAGCTACTCATTAGTGAACTAAAGCCAACGGTGCTTCTCTCAGTCTACAGTCTCAAAACGATCAGGGCCCACCCCCAACTGATTTATAAACTCATCTTGTTTATTGAGTAATAAAGTGTAAGGAAATCTATAAAACATGAGGCATTAACAGGCTGCTGAGAAAAACCTGCCATTCAAATACACTTGCTTTCTTCAGCTACAATAAATACTTCAAGAGCAAAACCAGCACATCAGCTGGCAGCCTGTGACAGAAGATGGAGAGCAAACATGAACTGCAAACTATCATGAAGTGACTTTGCCTCTGTGTTCTCCATGTTGTTCTGCACTCTCAGCTCTGTCTTGCAAAACAAGCTTTGTATTAATGTCCACAACAATCAAGTGCACACACACACACACACATGCACGCACCCACACAGGCATGAAAATCCGGCCCGCAGGGCTGAATAATCACGCAGAAAGAAAACAAACTGAAGCACCTAGTATTGTGTCGGTGCTTTGTGCGTCTGGGAACGAGAGGCTATTTTGTAGCAACCAAAACAACTGGGTCATATTAGAACAGCCCCAGTTTTCCAAGCATGCCTGACGCTATTAACAAAGTCCTGATGATTTGCTGGTTATTGGATTGAAAAATAATTCCCCAGTCTGGCTCTCTCTTTCCTAAATCTTCCATCTCCATCCAGATGGCTTGGGGTTTCACTCATGTCAGTGCTTGGCAATGCTTGTTTGTTTGGTTTTCTCACTGTACGGCAGGCTCAGGGAAAAAAAAAAGTTGTAGTTTCCAGGCCCTTCTGTGGTGCTGAGATGGGTAGAATTACATCCAGGCTGGAACCATTGATTCCTAATAAAATATAATCCATTCAAAAAAAAGCTGCAGAGACCCTTAAATGCATGGTATGTTAATCAAATCATGGAGAAACAAAACTCCAACTCCCACCAGTGGAACATAAAGACAAATGTGCAGAAACACAAATGCAATTGTCCTATATGTGTTAGTATGTCATGCTGTATGCAAGCTAGGAGCAAACCTGGGTCATGGCAACAAGTTGCCCCTGTTTTCATTATTCAAAGTGTAGAAGCTCGTCACTCACTGTGTTTGTTGTTGTTTTCAGGGCCCGGCGGCATTCTAACAAGCTCCTGGGGATGTCCATGCTTGGGGTTTCGGCCTCTTGGCAGCCCTGATGAGGACAGCTTCCCAAGCCTGGGGCCACTTGGGCTCTCCATGCCTGTAACGTTAAGAGGAGGAGGAGGAGGAGGAGGGTAGAAACACACAAGAGAGTGAGGTAGCTGAAGGCAACGTCTGGATGCTTTCTGCTGCTCATTAATCCAGTTCCATTGCTTGTCAAAACATTATTAGAAAAGCCCACTACATCAATAGCCTGTGATGATGATGATGATGATGGTGTCTCCTTGTTCTATAATGCAGGGTCTTCATTGTTGCTATTAGTCTGAAGGTTATCTGAGTGGAGGCACACACATCATCTGGAGTGGTAATGAGGGTGCGACCTTCCATGTTTCATTTCAAAATCAATACTCCCACTTACACACTAACTTCATGTTGCACCCATTAGACGAAAGGTGAGGTCAAAGAAAAGCAGGGGACACGGAGCTTTATAGGAACCAGCAGCGGTGCATGTCTCGATCAGGTCACATGATCAGGAGCAAAGTTCTCTGCTATAGGAGTGAGGGTTAATCCACACTATCGTCCATCAATCCCTTAGGAATTCTGTGTCATCATCATCATCATCATCACCATCACAGTAAGCCTACATTTATACATTAAATCCTGTTTCTCTGTGCTGAACCCCTCAATCCCCACCAGCATATAGGTCAATCTAATGAATGGATACTGACAATTGCTAATTATGCTAAGTGGTACTGATTAGGATCCAACATGCTTTCTCTTAGCACACATTGATGTCACTCTCCTAATGAGTTGCAACAGCACACAAAGGGTCACTCAGTGGGGGCCACTCAGTGTCTGTTTACATGGCAACCCATCATGGCTCAGTGTGGTATACTGAGCAATGACGGCTCATCTATGGTAGTGATAGCATGCTGACAGTAGCCTATGCTTGTTTTGAGGTCAGAATGTTAACAGGCATGCTGCAGGATGCAAGTGTGCAAACATCAACACTAGTGTCTTCCTGTTCCTGTGTGATGTGTGAAAAGGAGATCACAGAAGCAGCCAGCTACCTAAAAATAACAGACATGCTCATATCTCTACTTTTAAATTTCACTTCCTGAAAACTGAGCAGACTTATTGGCTGCTAATCTGTGCAGCTGGTGTTTTCATAAAATCTCAATTCTACAAGTACAGTAACTTTAGTACCATACATTAAACCAGACACAACACAACCTGGTGACACCCACTCACATCTCCTCATCCAATCTGCTGACAAACCAACCTGGAAAGAAGTATTTTAGCCCCACACGTGTTTGTCAACTACAACACAGGAAATAAACAAACAAAACAAACATAACACAGTGTTCCACTTTATTCTGACCGCACCTACCTCAACAGTCGGACAGTCACCCAGCAGCACCACAGGGCCGGGTGGCCCCGGGTCACCCACGTGAGGGAGGGGGGGGTGGGAGAAGGAGGGGTGGTGGTTGGGGGGGGGGGCGTGGGGTCAGGAGGATTCAGGCACCTAAAGTGGGCGTTTTTTCCCACCAATGTTCTGTTACATGGCAATCACACCTGCCGTGCGTCAAGGACCGGTCAGACTGAGGTTTGGGGGGGCCTGGATGGAAGGAAGCGGACAGCCGTCACCTCGTCGTCCTGTCCCCCCCTTCCACTCCGCAGACCAGGTGGACGACGGGAAGCCACAAAATAAAAGAGCAGCGCAGGAGCAGATAAATTACAATGTCGTGTGCACATGAAAAGAAAGCCAGGATACTTTCCCCGTATTTCCAGTTCCCGATTGCCTTGCCCCCCTCGGTTCCTGCATTAATATGTATACCACGAGGCACTTCTCCAAGCTCTTCTCCTTAAACACTCCAGAAATGTCACAAATAGCCCGGAAAGAAAGGCAGGTCCCCGGCTCCTTGAGGAAAAATATTAGAATACGGGATGGTTTATATAGGCAGTGAAGCAAAATGGCGACTTTATTACGAAGGAGGAGTAAAAAAAAATCCTTGCGCTGGCTGGAGCTAAAGGGAGGCACAAAAATATGTTTAGTGCAGTAATTTCGACGTCTGCGAGACTGCTGGTTAGAGTAAAAGGAAACGAAGCGAAGGAAAATAAGCAGAAAGGCCAAATCCCCGTCGGTTCTGGTACACTCCTCGGCTCCTTACCTCGGGATTATTTCGTTTTTTTTATACGGATATTATCTCCGCGGCCGTGTACAGTATTACAGTAATGTGTGTTGGGTCATGCGCGTATCCACTCCACCTTTGACAGTTGCAACTAGAGTCTTGAGGCAACTTGCAAACTCTCGCGTTATTATTATCTATTTCCAGCAGAATAATAGTAGTGGGCTTTCAGGCTAATAAAGTCGCTGCAATACCGGCTGATCGTGCAACCCGACGTAACGGCGCTCCTTCCTGACGACAGACAAAAAAAATGGTCAGGGCTTGAATTCCTTATATCAACCTTCGCTAAGTATTTGAATCTATAGTCTTCCCTCCAGTTCATAGCAGCAGATCACACAGACAAGATTCCAGTGGGCTGCTGCTGCTGCTGCTGTTCTGGTTGTCATAGGCCGGTGCTGGTAGTCAGACACTCCAATAACCACTGGAATAACAAGTATGCCCAATTTTTTTTCTTCTTTCTTCCAAAAAAACTCTACATAAAAGCTGCCAATGATCAATGCAGTCCTAAAATTCAAGGTCAATATCCAGGCATTAGCTATTAATCCTAATGGCAGCTATAAACAGCTCCTGCTGCTGTCAGTGCAATATTGAATCTTTAATTGCTGTATAGCAGCATGCTGGCTACAGGCTTCAGTCCCCCCCTTCCCCTCCTCCTCAAATTTAACCCAGCTAATAATAAATGTTTCACATATGGTGTGAGCACACATATTTCCTCATATCACAGCTCTCTAAATGAATCATTCATGGCATCATTGGCACCTCACTCAGTTTCTGGAAGAAAAAATAAAAACAACAACAACAACAGAGGGGCTCTCTTTGGTGTTTGATTGGTGCCAGTCATCATGACCTAATATTTCCCTGTAAGTGGAAATCATTTGAAACCATGATGCAATTTATGTGTAAGAACATTTTCAGTTTTGCCAGCAGAGGGCAGCAGAGACTCATATTCCCCCCTTTATACTGTGAAAAAATCACGCAAAAATATCACTAATGAGGCAAAATATTCAAAAACATTGCACGATATTTTTGTTTTATATAAATATTTAGAAAGAGGATAAGTCATTAATTGAAGCAGTATGAACACAAAACAAAATGAACATACATTTATCTTTAAAATACACCAAATCAAGACAAAAGTGAACCTAAAATCTCAAAGCATGGAGTTCCATAGGTTTAAATGGCTACAGCTCAGTCCCCTTTATTGACATTTAGGAAACATTAGTGGTGGATCTCAGATGATATTGCTCCTAGGGAGTTAGTAAGTCATGCAGACAGGCAGGCTGACCTTTGGAAGATTTAGAAACAAGCAGTAAAATCTTAACATTTGTGTAGTAAGATCGCCTCGTTTGAAGAAGAAGAAGAAAAGCCTGGTTGCAGTGTTATTGTCTGATCTTGGTATTGTTCACCTGCTGATTCCAGAAAAGGTCTCTATAACTCATCTATCCCTAATTGTATGGTTGGGGAAAAAAGTATTTACAGGTTTGTCTACACTTATCTTCCACAAGGGGGCAGTGTGGTGATGCAGTTTCTTCTCTGTGTGGAAACATGGCAGCATCCTTGTCCCTTTGACTGCTGTGTGTTGGCATAGAGTCAAACAGGCGCTCTTCTTCTTTGTTTCACTTCTGATAGCTGTCAGTCTTCTGCAGGTATGTGCAGAATGATAAAAGTTCAATCTGCTTCCTGCTTTCCTTAATGACTGCTGATGAATAGTTCACACAGGGCCTCGTTTGACCCATGATTAATTCCTCCAGCCAGTGGCAGTGATTTATGTTCCCACTCTCCCTCTGCTGAGCGAGCAAAAGGCTACTTAATGGTTTTAAAAACTGGCCAGGTGGAGTAGTCTGCGCACTTTAAAGCTCTTGAAGAGTCAATCCAGCAGTTGATTGTGTTATTTATCTTTTGACCTTATCTTTTGAAGTTGCGGGAGCACGCATGCACTTTTTTTCATACTTTGTAGTGGATATTAGCAGTTGGGACGCTTGCCAGAAAAATTACAGTCTTCAGCTGTTTATGCCATAAAGTGACGTTAACTGAAGCAGCTGTTAAAGGGCTTCCCGATGGCAGCTGATGAGAGAGGACAGAGCGTTTCTCGTTCAATATCAGCGAGGGCCGAGATCCAGCTGATCAAAGTCAAGAACACATAAACAAGCCAGACGAAAAGCTTCAGCATTGTGGCGTTTCAACGAATAATCACCAAAGACAGACTGTCAGAAAGGGATCTCATATTTCCAAATGTCACAGAGAAAGAAAGGACGCCTATAAGAGTAAACAGCGCCCAATTAACTGCATCATCCAACCATCTGCTCCACAGATTCATTCACTGTCAAGGTTGAGGAGGCTGCTGTTCACTGAAAATGTTTATCATACATGTATCCTGTTATTAACAGGTGAGATGCTTCATGTCTCTCAGTAATTGGATCCCAGTGTGTCTATGTGTGTGTGTGTGTGTAGGCAGGCAAGGCTGTTTTGCATTCACAGAGTTAAGAGTCATGACTCTGGGGGACAACAGTGGCGCAGTGGTATAGCAGGGTTATAATAATAATAAAAAAATGACTCATGAACCCTGAATGACAGGTCAGAAAGTATAGCCTTGAGGCCCATATTTTCCTTTTATTTTCCTTTTTAATTAATTTTAGGATCCTGTGCTGTAAAAAGAATGAGAAAACGAAACTTCAAGCACTGGATACCATCCCTAACATGACTTCTGCTGACCTGAAAACCTTAGAAAGTACAAGCCCTCATCATAATGTGACCATCAGGACAAACACTTTGTCTCAATTAGTTTATTCAAAAAACACAGCTTTCATCATATATTCCATACAGTATGCCTTTGTGCCTGTAAAGCAGATAAATATTTTTTTACATTTCAAACAGTCAATCATCAATCAAAGTAAACTGGAGTGTCAGTATTTACAGTACATCAGGTCATCTAAAAATAACACAATGTGGTGTTTTGTTCCCTTTTAACAGTCAATAACTCACATTACCCAAAGACTGCTTGTCGAAGATGGAAGGATGTTGGGTGGGAAGGATTTGGAAGTTTGTTTACTTCTTTATTTCTGTGACTTAACCATCATCATAAATAACACAAAAAAAGCTGTCTGCTGCTGCCTGTAATGACAGACTGAACCACGGGGCAGCCTAATTTCTGGGGATTTGAAGTTACAGAGTCACAGCAGTGGCTGAAAAAAGACGGAAAGCAACAGAGGCTTGTCCTGTTCTTTAGGACAACGTACAGCAGCACACATGAAGCATCACTGCTAAAGCTAACGCCACTGTAACAGCCAAGGTGTTTTACATTTCCCTCAGCAGACCCCCCCCCATCTCCACAAGAAAGGACTAATAAAGAAAAGATTAATAATACTTATCTCAGACACCCTCTTCACCTATTACCATTTAAATTATTGCTTCATCAAACATATCAACAGTCAGTGATTACCACATTAAGTCCATAAGCCCCCTGGATCCATTCCATTAATAAGACTACAGTACACAGTATACACAGGTTAAAGTGTATGTTATTCTACTCATACTGTATATATATTATTTTATATATATTTCTACTTTCTCACTGACACACTGCAGAGTAACAATACAAAAAAAGATTTATTGTGGGTATGACATTCAGCTGAAAAAAGCCTCCAAACCTGAAGTTCTGAAGGGAAAATGCAGTGTGGGTGAGGAATTAATTATAATTCCTCTGGCATTAATCAAATGCATTTAAGGAAACTTTGAATAGGCTCCGGAGTGTTGCTTCAAGGGCAGAGCAAGATGTGTCCTTTACTTTTTCCTTTATAAGGAATTACCCACATGTTTCTGTCTTTAAAGGGATTTATTTGAATTAAAAAAATGAAACTGCCCAGTCAGTCCAAATTACATAAGGCAGAAAACAAACACAAAGATCTATACTCAAGCATACAGTATCAGTGTCAGACGTACATCGTCGCTAGGACTGAGAATCTCTCTCGTCTTATCATTGCGTTACAGTGGGTACCCCCAGCCTCGAGTGGGGCTTTGTCTCTGTCTCAGTGTCTGTAAACCAGATTGGCCGTGTTGAATGAGAATCATCCAGACTAGTTGGCATGTAGTCTATAGACTTGTCCTCACTCGCCTTTCACTCCTCGATTCTCTGCTCACATATCTGAAGACAGCAGCTCTTCCATGGCTCCTAGAGACGTTATTGTGACAGGGGATGAGGGAACGGGCTGCCAAATGGATCCAGGGATGAGCTAAGAGAAATTTCCAAAGGAGGCTGCAGAAAGGGGAGAATGCATAATTAGAATTCACATGGGTGGACAAACCAGAGGTCAAAGTGCAGCAATAGTGCGTTCCCACCATCCTGCCCTAATGTAACCTCTCTTAATGGCCAAAAACCAATTTTCTCTCTTTGTTGAAGCAACGACGTGGAGCTTTTATCTCCCTCTTCTGGACATGAAAGTAGTAACATGAACAAGCCAGCCCAGGGATACTTATTATAACTTGGACATAAGAGAGGGACCAAGAGACATTCAACAAAAAAACATTGCTGCTGGTGCCCACAGACATCACATTCAAAACCCTGCTACTCTGAAACATTGACTGATATGCACTGATAGTCTTATTCAACATGCCGACATTTTGCACAAGAGTCTGTGCATCACAGAACCTTTTGTCTCAGTGTCATCTCTTAGTTCTTTTTCAAAACAACAGATACGACCAGGTGGTTTCCCTGACAACTAGCCAGTTTGTTCCATCCTAAAGTGACTCAAGTGTCAGAGAGAAGGCAGACTTTCCTTTTCCAGACATGTTGGCATTTTAACTCTAAGCTCTCCTCTCCTGATAGCCAAGGAAGATGTGCCACCTGTCTCTAGACACAGACAGATGTAGGATGGCACTGGAGTGAACCTGAGCTAGGAAAGGATGGAGAGGCAGACAGGATGGAGAGCCATCGATATGACTAGAGGCTTGCACAAACAGAGAGCAGCTCTGATAGAAATTCTTTTAAATGAGCTCCCTGTGGAGTCGTCAGAGCCTCAGAGAGGAGCGCTGGGAAGAGGGGAGGGAGGGGGACAGCAACCGGGCAAAATTTGCACTGAGAAGAAATGACATGTTCCTCCTTCTTCTCTGTCTGTCACGCTCAGAGTTCCATTCATATTCTAATTCAGAGCTACAGTTCAGCTGGCAGGCACCGCACGGAGCTCTGAGTAAAGCTCTGTGAGGATGGGCAACATCCACAGAGGCAATTCATACCTTAAAGGTTACCAAGACAGTCTCCAACGGCAACCAAAGTGCCAAACAACACATCTTTTTATGGTGGGAAGGATCAGGTGTTTTAGCTAAAAAAAACTTTAAAAAAAAGTATTGGCAGATTGCTAAACACATACAAGAACAGCCCGACTTTGATAAAAATTTGATATGTAAGGGAGGAAGGAGGTGCAGACAGTTTATTATGAAGATATACCAACAACTAGCGGCTAAGAAGAAGAAAGAGGGCAGAGCTCCCGCTGGGCTCTGATCTGAATCCTCCCCTCCTCCCAGAGCTTTCCAGATGTTACAACCCCTGCATGGTTCACAGTATACCCCGGGAGAGCTGTAGTGGCTTCCGGCTATGGAAAGACATCAACCTTACCTTTCACAGTGTGACTGAAATAAAACAGCCTGGCCTGGTGGAAACACATGAAATACTGTGACTGAAGTGTCTAAAAATACAAGTAACAAGACTCATGCACAAAAAATAAAAAGCTATCCCGATCATGGCCGGGTTACCAGAGGAGCCATAAACAGCTGTGTTGGAAGAGCGTATATACATTTGCATTCAACTTCGATTGAATTAGCATAATCTTTCAAATGTTAGTGACTACTGTATGTGACTACATTTTAAATCTAAGTTACTTGGAAAGTTGCATTTTGACAGCCATGAATGCACAACATAAGCTGAATGTGGAGCACAGTGGGACAGATTATACAAGAGGTATAATCAACAATTTTCTTTTGAGTTGTGTAAAACATCATATTTCTCATCATGTTTCTATTCATGCACTCTACACAATCCAAATACAAAATCCAGCAGGCAGAAAACACAGGACTGAAGAAGGCAGAGGAGAGTCTTTGAAGAGATCACATGCTTTTCAGAGCCTCAGGACGGGCTACAGAAAACCAAACACCTAACCAGAGAAGTCACCACCTTTAAAGGGCACTGCAGCAGTAATATATTGCACCTCTGTGACCACAGGGACTTGCAAGAAACAGAGTAGAAAAGAACATTCACAGCTGGTGCAGCTGAGGCTGACACATCCTGACACACCTTTAGTTTTATCTTTGCATGTCTACACCTTCAGTTCGCAAGGCAGGTTCTGTCAAATATCTTCAACCTCAAACGAGGCCGACCCTGAAGACATCAGAGTTACTCCTACAGTTTTGTCAGTTCTGACCAATGGTGGAGGCAGGTCAATAACCCTGAGTCTGTTGTTAAATCCTCATTGATTCAATTTTCTAATCAAACCATCCTAAAAGCGTATAGATCATCTTCAAATCAATATTTGTTCCACATTTTCTGTAAAACAATGCATATCAATCCCTTTCAGTGACAAACACGCTTTGTTGAATTTGCACTAAATGTTGTTTGTTTGCTATTGTGTGGGGGAACAACATTTTCAACAACACAAGTAATGTGATTTTGTGTCGAGTGTGAAATGCTATTACAGTGCTCTGAGCAAGACAGTCTGCTACAGACAGATTAACATGGAGTAAAAGTAGGGCCCTGTAGCAGGGGAATAAGAGTGCTATCAGGCAGGGGGTTCTTTCACTAACCGTGTCTCTCATTTAACCTCTTTATCCATTTCATTCCTGTATCTCTGTGATCTGTCAGTTTCATCTTTTTTCTCTATTCCGTTTAACATCACACCTCCAGTAGCAGCTGTCTGTCCTCTTATTACACTCGTGTCTCTCTTTTCTCAGCCTCCCATATTTATGTTGTACCCCTCAGGTGATCTTTTCCCCCATCACCTGTCTTCCTTATTCTGGATCAACTTTCAAAAGCAGAGGAACTCTGAGAGCTCTTATGCTTTGCAAAGTTTTAAGAATCACTGACAAGAGCACTTATTGGTCGTGTAAGGGTTGTGTTAAACAGAGCTATCAGGGCTTAGATCAGAGACAAACCCTCACATCAGATTCAGCTTATTTAGTATTTTCACTCGCTGTTCAAAACTTACCGTGAGATCAATATTTAATTTTTGGTGAATCCATTGGAGATGAGTCAGACCTGACAGGTGGTATGACGGCTCCAGTGAATCACACCAGAAATGTGTATTGGGTTAATCATTGAGGGGTGAATAGCTGGAGTATATGAGCAAAGACGAACATGAGTGCAAATCCTTAATGTGCATTAGCTCCTGTGCGAGTCAGCCTCTTTCTTTCTTCTTATCCTTCCATTACAGCATCACCATGCTTCTCCAACCATGACACCTCCGTCAAAACATCAGCATCTTTTTTCAGTGTTTTTCTCACTCAGTTCTACACAGGGTGACTTCCATCCAAAAAAGGCACTGGTATTTAAACATATATTTAAATATTTTAAGAAATGACTTTCATAAATAAGATCATAACTCATTAGATTTCACCCTATTAATCATACATTTTGTAATCATTAGAATGTGCATTTCTAAATTATGGTAAGAAAAATGTTACAACATTTAATGAGTTCCTCCATGAGAGACAGGTTGCTCCAACATTGATCACATTCAATAAAGGCATTTATGAGATATTGATCAGACACTGAGACAGACACGACCTTGACGTTTGACGCATGACCGTCAGATTCAAATGAGTCCAACCTTGAGTCCAAGTGAATAAATATCTATCCAAAACTGGAGAAAAAATGTGAGCTTATAGCCAGTGAAATCTTTGACACCAAAATCTTAAGAGAAGATGCAAAAATGATGTAGTGCAGAGGCATAAAAACATAAATGTCAACTACACGTTGGTGCCAGAATAAAAGCCGTGACCAAAACTATAAAGATTCATAGTCTGGGAGGTTTGCACCAAACTTTCCTCTCAATCTATAAAATAGTTGTTGAGAAAATGCAGTCTCAACCAAAGAGGGGGAAACAAGGTCAGTCTGAGTCTGGCCCTGTCACCTACGAACAATCCCAGGACCACTAACACCCTGCTTAAGTATTCTGAAGTAAGTTAATGGCTTTTAATTAGCCTGTTGGTTGCATAACATTTGTTGCGATGTCAGTCGTCACACTGTTTTTTTTACAGGTTTTAGTCGACACCTTGGCCCTCATTTACTGCCTTCTCACCACCTTATCACACTTCGCTTTTCATTTAAAACACTGAAATATCCCCATTATCGGTCCTTCCCACCTTCTGTATCACCCCTGAACACCCTCCAACCTTGTGACGCTCAGGTGTTGTACGAGGCCACCCAATTAGCTCGCCCTTACAGCTTCAGAGTCAGAGCCTGCTGAACTGGGAAATTACATTTGCATTGCTCAGTTAATAGAAGTGTCCAACAGCAATTTAATTCTCCCTCCTTACCAGTTGGTTGAATTGCATCTCTTAGGTTAATTCGATTCAGAATGCTTGATTTGCATAAATGTCATCAAAAGCACTTTTTCTACTCTGTAAGGGGGGGAGCTGTGATTACAAAACACAGTGAGTTTGGATGTTGTGATCCATCGGTGTAAGAAAGAGAAGTCAAAGACATCCATAAAAGTTTGAATCTAGCACTTCATTTGTTGTATTTGTGTTTTCATAAATCATAATACATTCATATGCTGGCTGCTTTTCTTCTTCCCGCTCTTCCAGTTCTTTCTTTGCAGTTGCGGTTTCAAATCACTTTTTTTTTTTATATCGTGTTGAACTTCAGACAAACAGTTTACAGATTTAAATGTCACAGCCAGGAGCCCTTTTTACAGTGTATGTTGTACCTCCTCTCACTCTCAACTTTATCTATCTCACTTTGACAGTACTGTGAAAATCTCTGGCTCTGTACAAAGTCCCTACAAAGACACTTTCATGTCCCGAAGGATGGGTCATGGAAAGATTAAAATCGACATGAAATGAAAGTGTCACAGCACTCACCTCAAAGCAAAGTCTGCAGTGAGTAAAGAACATGCAGACAACCAAACAGCGGCAGCAGCGTGAATGATGAGGAAGTGATGAGAGCTTGTAAAAAGTGCAGAGACCACTTCATTTACTTGTTTGATTATAAGAGCCCTTCCACCATCAGTGATTGGCTGATGGCAAAAAAAAAACTTCATTGCTCAGCCTGATTTTTTTTTTTTTTTTTTTTTACAATTCAGTCTATTTTAGACTGAAGCACTTCTGTGGAGGGAGATTGGGTCATTTAGAGTAAATGGCTGTGCTATTATTTCAACAGACAAAAAAAGCTCTTTCAGAATGCTTTAATACCTCCACACTTTTCTTCTGTTCCACTCCTGCGTAGTGAGTTACGAGGGACCAGAGCTACACACTTGTAGCGATTCCCCTTAAATGCTGCAGAGCTCCTCTTATTTGCAGTATGTGCTTAGCAGGGATGCTGTGGCTGAATATACGTAGGCCATGATCTTGAAGATTACAGTGCCCCAAGGAAAACCTGAGTGAAGTACCTGTAAGCTGCTCTTGCATTTGGCTCTGAATACAAACGCTGCCGGAGTTAAAATACAAAAATCTGATGAAGGCGGAAAACTTTAGTGAATCCCTTTTTTTAGGTTTCGTCTAGTAAATAAAAGGAACAAATGGTTGCTTAACTGAGAGACAGCATTGTCAGAGGAGAAAGGAAATTCTGCGGGCATTTTGGTGACTCACGAAGAAAACAACCATCTGCAACAATTGGCACAATGAGAAAAACACATGCTTACAAGAGGCATAGCCGCATCACCTGCTGAATGCAGGTCAGCAGTGAGTGATGGAGGCGGTGTATTGATGGCTGGATAATAAAAGTGTTTACCACAATCATCATTCAGAGGCAGTGCAGCAAATCAACAGCTCCCATCAATACAACCACACACAGTTGGCCAGAAAACAATTGCACTCTGATGTCCAACTGCATGCATGACACAGCAGGCAGGCATGGTCTCAGCCTGCCTTCTCCCAATTTAGCCACACAGTGACTCCCCCCCCCCCCCCCTTAAAAAAGTCTCTCACACAAAATGGTTACTTGCACACAACGTCTCATCACTTACTTCTGCTAAGTAGCTGCAGGTTGCGGACCTCTTCTCTGACCTGCAGCTGGAGGACTTGTTGGAGGACCTCCTGCCTCAGCGTCTCCTGGACTATTCCCATCCTCTCCAGCTTCTCCCCGTTCAAGCGCAGCAACGCCCGTCCTGTGAGGGGGAGAGGAGGAGGCAAAAGTGTGTATAAGATCCTCCAAAAGAACGGCCACACACACAACAGCATGTTATGTGATTATTTTATGTGAACTGCAACTGTCAACAAATAAATGAATGGATTATATGGCATCCCTCTTCTTTATGGAAATTACAGTTTGTCAGACATTTACAGCCCCAGTTCAGGGTTTAATTTATGTTTTAGCTTGATGATTTTAAATTTGCTTTAATGTGTAAAGTGTGAAGCGCTGCAGCCTCCTGTTTGTACAGAGGCTGGCTGTTTTCTCTGGTTGAGTTTTACTACAGAGTTTGATCATTAACCCTGGGGACACACACATTTAACATACCATTACACACAGTAAACAGCTTCAACAACAAACAGCTGCACTCATACAAACACAAGAGACATATGCAAGGAGGTGCAAATACACACACATACATACACAGAGGTTTATGTGGGTAAGAGAGCTAAGTCCTTCACCAGTGTTGAAAGAAGAGGAATCCATCATACCTGCAGCAGCTCTGTATGATGCCCAAATCATAATTAGGCTCATTATTCATGCAGCTCCCACTCCATATCAATTCATTCATTCCTGTTTCTTCGCCCTAAACATCAGCACACTCTCTCTCTCTCTCCCTTCATTTTCTCTGTATGGTCTGCAGAGGAAACATCCCACAGGTTATGCACACACGTCTATGTTCATACACATGGTATAATAGTCTTCCTTTTCCCCTCTCAAACACACACCAATACACAGTTTGAAGTCTGAAATTGGTCCTTCGTTTATCCTTCTGTTGCTGGTAAGCATGTCGGTGGGATGAGAGGAGAGAGGAAAAAAGAGCACAGTAAAGAGGCAGAGGAGGGAAAGAGAATTAGAAACCTGTGTCTTCTGATCCC
This sequence comes from Parambassis ranga, assembly GCF_900634625.1. Lineage (NCBI taxonomy): Eukaryota > Metazoa > Chordata > Actinopteri > Ambassidae > Parambassis > Parambassis ranga. Next base: position 6,249,596 of record NC_041028.1, on the reverse strand, counting down.
ATGAAATATAAATGCCCTTAATGGCGAGTCGGTAGTCATATTTTATTAGGCAGTCTTTATGGAGGAGAGCAGATTTGGAGTGTGAGGTGATATTAAAGATTTTTTAAGTAAAAATCGATAAGGTCCCAAGACATATTCTACTGAACAGCTTAACCACAGCAGTGTAAGGCTCTTTGAAGAGAGCTGTATGTCACAGCACCACTCATGACCTTTGTCTTCTCTGCATCATGTATTCAACGGGTATAGTTAAGTTCTATAAATGTTTTTATAGCTACGGGTGTATGTGAGGTATATTTAAGGGACACTTGGGACCACGCTCCCCCCTCTGAACTGCATGAGTCTCTGCAGGTACATTGGCCTCACAGCTCACCACCCACCACCATAATGAATCACTAAACCTGGAAACTCTGCAGTAAACTTTGGGCACAATGCTCCGACTATGACTCGGTTCCCATCATCTGTTTACAGTGGGAGGCAGCTATTCACACAAATCTGTTTTATAAGGCTTCAGCATCTTGTCAGGACACACCAACAGTTATAGGTGTGGCAATGAATTACACTGACAACAGTAACATTATTCTTGTCTACTAATAGTTTTAAAGTTCGTGCCTTTTATGCTTATTTTTGTTCCATATGTTGCCTGACTAATGCTAAGTACAACGTGCTACCTTTCACGGTGCTCAGAAATTCATTCATAGGGCTACTATAACTGCAAAATATCACCAATACCAATAAAAACTTGGATTTTCTTAAGAGCCTGAAAGTTTTCTGCTCCTGGGACTCTTTTGCTTCCATCACTTTCTTGACAGACTCTCCATATTTTCATCTTGATGATTCAGCCGACTCATCTGCTGACCGATTTACTCCCACCAATCAAACTTCAGCTCCGTCTATTCCAATCTTAATTTTATTTCTTCTTGTAACGACTCTCCTGTGCAAAGAGGGACTCTGTGAGTGTGTGTCTGTGTACCCTGTGGAGGTAAACTGAGATAGGACTTCAGATGGGAAAATGCATTTGATGAATGTATTGACATTTTAAAAAATTCAAACCAATCTCTCAGGACAGTGCTGAAGTACTTGGTTGTACTGTGGCCAGTTTAAACTATCTGATTGATAAAGATTTTCTTAATATTGATTTTCTTTTGTGTGGAGCAGATCGCTGCATATGAAGCAGCAATTATTGTTTTTCCATGTCTTTGAGATATTCATCTCTTGCAGAAGTAGCCAGTCCAAATGAGGACAAAAACTGTTTTTATTTCACAGGCTGGAACAATACAGACAAGAGTTACCTCCAAGCTGGCTGCACTCCCTGGGAAAATAAAGCCAGGACAAACCCGGCCGCTTTTGAAATGGTTGAATGTTTTGTGTGTGTGTGTGTGTGTGTGTGTGAGGTGCATGGACATGCTGTTTAAAAGCAGATTATTTGTTTCTCCTACGAGCAGGTGCTCCCTGTTTCTAGCCATATATACCCGAATAAAATATTTTGTGTGAGCACAGCTATCTTGGGGATTCACTAACAATAATTTTTCATCTATTTTCTTCACAGTTTTAGTATTTTTTTTACGCATACACACTTTTGTCTGCATCAACCTCTTCACCCCATCTCCACTAAAGCCCTCTTGTGTGTGCTTGCCAACAGCAGTGCCAGTGTGTCCTAGAAAAGAAAAAAACTGCCCTTCCTCTGTGAATGCGTGTGTGTACAAATGAGACAAAGCAGATGAATGGAGCTCAAATCAATTCCCCTTAGACAGACTTAATACAGCTCCTAATAATTGCCTGTAGATAGGGAAAGTATGCTGTCAAAGGGAGAAAAGAGACACCAAAACAAAAGCTGTTTCACTACAGATTGCTTCTCTCAATTTGGCTTCAAAATAAATTGCTTATTAACAATGTCTGTGGGCAAATGGGAGGGAGCTCAGTCTTGCTCAGGACTATAATGACTCTTAAAGCAGTCTGAAAAGCAATCCAAGGGAGAGGAGGTGAAGACATCCTTAGGAAAGAACAACCTTTAGTTTAAAGCTTTGATAGCCATCCAATTCATTTTATACTCTCCCTGAAGGCCTGCATACCCATATTACACTTCTGTACAAACAAAGCCACCAAGGTTAAGTCCCACAGTCGTGTTTAACTATCATTTTTTTCCCCCACACTCAGTATTATGGTCTTCATACTGCGCCCCGCTTTATACGTCTATCCAATCCATCCTATCTATCACTCACACCTGGAATAAAATTGTCACCTTCACTGGGATATATTACCAAGGTAAGGAAAAATGGAATATTAATACAAGGTGTAAATATATAGCCAGAGCTGGAAGGCAATGCTAGCTGGCTTTGTGATCAGATCTGTGTCTGCGAATGCAATCCATGAAGCTTACTGCACATAAACTCAGGACAGCAGGTATCCGTTTTATTGACTTTACATCTGCTGACCTGCTGCACATTAATTATTGCTTATCACAATGTGGACAGAAGGTAAAAAAAAAAACAACAACAAAAAAAACTGCTGTGAACGTAAAGAATGTAATCATTGTTCTGAGAATACACCCAGATTAAGATCAGATTTATAATCCAAGGCAAAACAGGGCTTCTGTCACAAAACACACGATGCATCACACAACACAATCATTTGGGCCGAGTAGCGCAACAACCACAAACAGAGGAGGTACAACACAGAGTTAAAATAAAACGTTGCTCCTTTACATTACTGTACAGTGTGGCAGAATATAAATATAGGCACATTGCACATAAGAATAATCTGATATTCTCTTCTGCCATCTAGACCAGTGGCAACCGACTATGTTCTAACACTGAACATGATAAAAAGCAGCATTCATGAAAGAAGTGGAGAAGTACAGCCGAATATGAACCGTTATCCGCTAATTGAGTGCAAGAGATGCTAAAGAAGCTACACTGATCTCCTCAGGCAGCTTGTTCCACTGTAATGGCGTCCTGACTGAGACACAGAGAGAGATACTTTTGGGTCACTGAACTAACATGACACAGACAGAGAATCCATTTCTTGGCAGTTTGAGAGCTCCTTCAGAAAAAAAGCAGGGAATTTGGTATGTAGGACACTCACTGATGCCATTCTTTGATGCTGACCATATGAATCAACAACAAAAACACACATTTAGCCCAACATTTGCACAAGAAAAAGCAGGAGCTAATAACCAAAGCAGAATGAAGTCCAGCTGGACATCAGCAAGTGAATACATATGAATAATTGGATCTAAGCCTCTCTCACTCTCTCTGTTTCAGAATACATAAATAAAAATGATGTGATCAGAGCTGCTGCAGCTACAACCGTGGCAGCATTGTTAACCCTGAAGCCAGTGTGTATGTTTGTGTGTATGTGTGTATGCATGCAAATGTAAGTGAGTGGTGGCTGACCTGCGGCACAACACAGCAATCTGTTCTCTCTGAGACACTAAAAAAGGAACTGCTCTACTGTCTGGTCTGTCAAGGCTGTGTGTGTGTGTACACATTTATCTGCACATGCTCATGTGTGTCTATTGGTGGTTTGTGTGCACAGGCACTTGCATGCTGTTTGTGTGGGCTTGCTAACAAATAAATGTGTGCAAGCATGTTGTTTGAACTCGAAACACGATAACCCACCATTTTTTCCGCAGCTTTGCCTTTCTTCTCCAAAAATAGGCAGCATTTCTTTCGTTACCTCACATGAATGCCTTTTAAATCTCCTTTGCAGAGATTTGGGTGTAAACCTGTTTCCAGTTGAAAAAGCTAAGCTGTGGAACCACAAACCTAAAAATACAACCTATGGGAGATTTGCTAAGCCTTTTATGGCAATGGTTTGCAATGTCTGTGCTTATTGAAAGGGGGGAGAGGTCAGTAACCAACGTCTACGGATAATAATATCTGGCGATGCCTTCAAACGACTACTCTGAGGTCACTTCTAGACATTTTAGAATATTAATAGGTCAATACCCAAAGAGCTATGCCTGCACTGTTCCAGCTTTTTTTTCTGATAACTATACTGATCTGATGTCATTTCCTTTGCCTTTGCAGATATAACAAGTAACCGTCAAACTTGTTAGGGTTACCAAGCAAGAAATCCCTCCATACAGCGGAGTCTTTGACTCGCTTCACGTTTACCTCATCAAGTCTGCTTGCATGCTGCAGAAGCATGATCAGTCCCATGTACAACCTCCATTATCCCATACCCAGGTCTTTAGTGAATATTAATATTGGATGGGTGCATCCCTCCTGATAGATGATAGATTCTTTAGATGCCTCATTGTGAATGTAATGTACAGATAGTTGTACATTACAAGCATGTTAAAATATCAGGCCGATCAAGACTACTGTAGCAAAGAAAACAGTTGATAAGCTTGTTGACAAGTTTTTGTCCTAAAATATGTGTTTCATCACATTCCATTCTCACAAGACTACAAGATCATCTTTAGCTGTGTTGCACTGTACCTGTGATGGCATGATGGGAGAAGGCCTCTACGTAGGTCAGGTAGTTGTGAGGACAGTGTTTCTTAAGCCACTTGCAGACATCCTGCTGAGTCCACAGCACCACAGGTTTGGACAGACTGGACAGCGTAGGACTGGTGTGATACACAGTGAAGGCTTCGCCTGGACGCAGCTGAAACACAACGAGCGGAGAACTGCATGTTATTCAATGTAGTGTGTACGCTGAGGAAAAAGAACAATAAGTGTGTGTGTGTATTTGTGTTCTCATTTCCCGAGGTAACACACTGTATGAAGCAATTTGGAGCATTGCTTTTTAACACCTTGTAATTGCACTAGCTTCGTTAAACATGCAACTTGGAGGGCTTTTTTTTTTTTTTTTCAATTAAAATGAAATGAACTGCAGTGATGCATTCTGATACAGTACTTTATAAAATAATCCCTTCTGGTAAATCACAAATAGAAAATGTGCAAATTATGGAAAAGAAGGCTATAATATTTCTGTGATATTTCTCTCTTACAAGCCAGAATGAGACCTTTTTGGTGTAAAATCTGGCAGGATTGGTGGCTCACTCTTGTATGAAACTAATGAAAATCACACAAGAACAGTGAACATATGGTTTGAAGGGTTTGAAGGCATGAAAGGGGCAAACAGCTGTTTTTTTCCCCCCCATAAACACATGCACAGTTTTCACCTTTCAACGCCAATTTAGACAGACGGATGAAAAGCTGCTATTCGTACTGCATCACCATATTTTCCCAGTGAGTCCATTATTCTAATTTATGTGGCACTTCATTCCCCCTGTCAACAACTTATATTGATACTGTAATTACATTCCATATATAAATCTGACCAGTATGCATGCTGACGTTGTGTCGCTTTCTAACCGGTGTGGTCTTATTTTGGAGGTAATTTTTCCTGACAGCGATACCTTCATTATACAGTCAGCACAACATTTATGTCATTCTGTCATCTTTATCTTTCTGTTGTGTGACAATGTCTCTTTTCTTCTCATTTTCATTGTTCCCTTACACACACACACCTTCCTCTGATCCAGACAGCTGGCTTTTTCTTTGTTTGGCATAGGCATGCACAGGGAATTAATGGGGATATTAATAAAGTCACAACCAGTTCATCTAGGCAGAAAACACAACCTCATCCCCTCAACTTTTTTTTTTTTTAAACTCTTGTGTGATACTCTCATATCTAATCCATTCATTCATGCTCTGACTGAGCCAACGCCACAACAAAGGCCTTGGCTGATTTTCAACAGAAAAACACAGAACTGCTGCCAAACGGTTCCACTCCATAACTGACTGCAATAAATGGGATTATGTATGCTGAAATGTCATACACACCAATGCGACTCACACACACACACTTGCACTCGCTTTATACCCGACGTTCCCCCACACATACCACATACCATGCCACATACTCATTAAAAGCACAAAGACCAGCACACGACAACACCTTCACATCTTAATATGTGACAGACACAAGTTCATGACTATTTATTTGCCAGCTGCTGTAATGAGATCGTCTTCTGTCAATTTAAGCACCAATCAACCCTCAAGTTCTGGCTGGTCCACTGGCAAACTGCTTTGTAGGCCGTAATTGAAAACAACTCCATTTCTCTGCTCAAGCGTGTTTGCTTGTTTCCTAATTACACAAATACTTCTAGCCCGACTCAGTGGAGCAATGAAGCCATTTTAATAACCCAAATTTACTGCTTACCCATAATCATTAATGAGATTGAGTTGGAAGAGGTGTGGAAATCTCATGTGGATGATTAAGTGTGGACAGGAGAAGGTGAAAATGTTCCCTCATCTTTGAGCATCGCCCTAACATCTGCTAACATTTAGTGAGCCTGAGCACCGTCAACCATTAAGTATGAATAAACATGTACTTAAATCAGACAAATATCTGCCTTTTGCCCTCTAAGGACCCAACAAAAAAGTCCTGTGACCCCAAATACTGAGAAGTTTTAACAGTATAGTTTGTTTAGAGAAATACTTTAATTCACTTGCTTAGATGGGAAGATTGATGCCTCCCTAAACTGTTTAATATGAGTACAGACCCAGCGCGTTGCTGCGCCTGGCCAAGAAATAGTCAAACCCACAGCCCCCATAAAAAGTGATTTGTAGTTATTACAGTAAGATATAACCAGAGAAGGAGAACCATGCAAATGTTTGGAGGCCCCACTAAACTAAAAAAAAGGCCCCTATTGGCCACACATATTGGCAAATCTTGTAATGAGAACTGCAAACCTCTTGAACATATTCACACAGAGCACCACCACCGCTGCCCTGAATGAGTCCTAAAGCCTGGACGTTGCTACAAGAAACACAGCAAACACAAACTAGGGAGATCTTTCTTCTTGTTATTCTACACAAACTCTATATGTCAGCATTTATAAGTTCAAGATGGATCCTTTATGCTAAGCTAAGTGTAACAACCATATGGTAAAGCTAATCTTCTAAAGTACAGCTTTATGGTAACAAAATGTGGTGAACTGATACAGAGATGTTAGACGGGTCGAGGTATAATCACCGTCTTCTTCTCACTGATTAGAAATATACACATTTAAATGCATTAAACATAATCACTTACATCTGAAGCAGGGACTGTTTTCATATGGAATTGAAAAGGAAGATCTTAAATGACGTGGAAAATTATGTAATTGTACATTTATATGCCAGGGATAACGTAATACACATACAGCAGGTTGCACAATTTGATGTGGATAGAGATTTCCCTGCTGGCTCTGCAACCCATAACATTAAAACACGAATTAACACAACCCCAGATGGCACCGTTAAAAATTGAGCAGGCAAATTAATAATAATCCAGGGACCTATTTTGAGTAAAAAAATGTCACCAAATGCTGCCAAAAATGTCTGAGCCGCAGGGTCACTGCTTCATTCACAACAAATGAAAAGTGCTTCAGAAATCGCTGAATATTTTAAGACACATTTGTTGACGTGTATTTGTTATTCACACCTGAACGAACAGCACAGAGACAAAAAAACACCAGAGAGGGTGAACAAAGACAAAAGACAGAGAGTGCAGAGTGGAGTACTCTTTGCGTGAGTAATGGCCTTCATCATCAAGAAGTCAGACAGAAGGGAAATGGAATGATAGCTCCCCATCATCCCTCCTTCTCCCTTTTTTTCCTCCCTCGCTTTTCTCGCTCCGTTTGTTGGCCATCCATCAGACTGTATCTCCTCTGGCCAGTTCTCTGTTGTCCCCGTTCACCCTTTACTACCGCCCCGCTCCTTCTGAGACCTACTTCTGTCCAACCGGAGGAGGTCCCTCATTTGTTACGTACAGAAGGGGAGGGAGGTGAGATGTGGAGGGGGGCGATCAGTAAGGTACAGGCTGTACAGGGAGTGGAAGTCGAATAAGAGATAAAGGGACAGAAGAGTGCGGAAAACAGCAGGAAATATATGTGTTTATTTCACATTTGTGGACTTTGCTGGTCTTTTAACTACAGCGTCATCAACCACGTATGTCAAATGGAAACACAACCTCACACAAAATCACAAAATAAAGTTTTTCCATTTGGATTTTTGTTTTGTTTTACCTACATGAGGCTCCTGGTTTGGATAGGAGAGCAAAGTGTAACATTATTTACAGTCAAAGCAACTGGAACTAGAAACAGCAGACTGAGAGATAAAACAGATTGATATTTTATACTGTGTGGACACATTAAACTGTTTCTGGCTCTGCTGTTGCTACAGGAGGAGTATCAAAATAATTCATTCCAAAAATTATTGACTGTAGAATCAAGTCTTGTTTTTACTTTGTCTTGAAATTGGACATTGAGATACCCAACATGTATCTGCAGGAGTCCTGTGTATTTATCTTCCTGCTTTCTCCCTTTCCAGCACTTTTCTTTCCGCAGTTCTCTATTGATCATTCTGTTTGTATCCTCCAACAGCTTATTTGTCCTTCCCTGCTTACTTTGTTCTATCATGTCTCTCATCCTCCCTCTACTTGCTCCTCATAAATTTTATCCTCTCTCCCTGCCTGACATCCCTCTCCCCTCCCCTCTGTCCTTTCGTTCTCTCGTCTCTTACTTCAATCTTTCTTCTTCCTTGACTTCTGTGCACCAAGCTTTTTTTTGTCCATTTATGTGCCTGTGTTTCTACGTGTGTGTGTGTTTGTGAGGGTGCATGGCCTGCCTCTCTGTGATTCTGAGTCGGGGATTAGCTTAAAGTCAGGGGAGCGTGGGGAATCCTTAAAATTCACTCTTTGTGACCGATAACACCTCTCTTCCAAAGACTGCCTGTGTGTATCTGCACATCCAGATCCTGCTTGAGATCGATCAATGATGCTACGCCAATTAGCAGTAAAAGATATGTGTGTATTTGAATGAGGGTGTACTGCATTTTATGCATATCATGCATTGTATCTTACAGCTGCTAGCCCACTTTTCTCTGCATCATGCTGTCACTTCATCTCTCCACAGGATGCTTAACACTCGTCCTCTATCTTGTCTGTGTGCTCTGCTGTCTGACTGAACAACTCTCTCCATCTAATACTTGTTGTCATTACAAAATCAGATCGTCAATCTGTCTCTCCAGTCCAAAGAGCCTGACAGATCCTGACACATGATCCTTCATATCTCCCTCACACCTCTCATCACATCTCATCCTTCATTTGTCTCTTCTCTGTAGAATCCTCTCACGCCTCTTTTCCCTGGCAGCTTCTGTTGCATCATTTAGCACCCTTGTGTCTCCTTGTGTATTTGTGTGTTTGAGTGTATCACTATGACTCTGCTTCAGAACCTTTGTGAGTGTCTACTTAACTTTGGGTGAGTGTGTGAGCTGTCAGCCTAAGTCAGCATTGTCCAAGTCTGCCTTTGGTTGCCCTCAGGACTCGGAGTGTGTAAATTCCTTGCACTCATGCAAATATGAGCTGCCTCTCAGTGGGTGGACAAAGGGCCAGATGCAATTCTCACAAAGCGCTCTATTTAGCGTGTGTCAAACGTGTGTCTCTGACAGAGCAACGCGTCACTGAGTGGCAGGACAAGGACAATACAGTCCGGACCATTTCTGGTTCACTGCCCAACAGCTCAGTGTATTTCACAATGTTGGCCTCCAGTGCACTAACACTGCACCAGAGCACAGGTGATGGCTTGAACTGAGAAGGTCACAGTCAATGCTAACATGGTGATGACAAGCAGGCAAAGGAAAAACAAGAGTGGTGGTTTCACAGTTTGCACATGCAAGACAGATGCCCTGATAGACCAGAGTATTTCTATCTTGGATTATTTCACAGTCATAGAAGGCAGTATAACAATATAACAGTGCAGGATAACCAACATGCTTACTGTTAAACAGACCTGGAAGTGAGTTCTTCTGGAGAACTACTGATTCAGAACTGCTAACTACAGATTAGCTCATCGGCTATCAAGTCAACAAACAAACCATGGACGACAGCGCTTGGAAAGGACCACTGGGTACGTATCTCTCGCCCACATGTCTTATGTTTTGTAGGGGGGTGGTAAGATGACGGTAGCAGCAGGGAACATCATTTCTTGTAGTGTGCTTAATGTTGTGAATAAGGGTTGTTTATCCCAGTGTGTCTTTCTGTGTTAACCCTGTGATCGACTGGAAACCTGTCCAGACTGTCCAGGTCTAACGTCTCACCTATTGACAGCTGGGATAGGCTCCAGTCTTCCCATGACCATGCACAGGACAAAGCAGGGTAAGAAAATGGATGCATGCATACATGTGTTCTCAACTCAACTCTCAACTCAAACCATGATCTTTACCTAAACCTAACTCTCTTTTTGAAGCCTAACCAAAACCGTATGTAAAAAGGAAACATTTGTGACAGTCATGAAACGATGGTATCAATGCTGACGAGGTCTGCTGCAGGGTGTGCCACAAAGCACCCAGATAACCTTACACACTCTTTTGTGGCTATATCGGGCTCATGAACAGATGACATAGACCATATGCTCAGTTCTGTCCATCCAGTGTAAATGTATTCATGTGTCATATCGGGGCAGTATAATTATCAACTGAATGCAGCATTTATTTGTGAGGATGCATTGACTACAGATCAGGGTCGAATGGAGAACTGTAGACCACTAATTTGATATAAAAAAATAATACTAAGGTTATTTTGGTTACTAAAATAATGAGCCTGAGTGGACAAGAGTTTATTTTATTTTTTTTTTTTTTTTAGTTAGAAGTAGTTTTCAATAATATATTTCCATGTTTTCTTCCCCATTAGTTCCCTCTTTTGTGTCAGTGTCAGCTCATAAGGTCAGTCACCGAGTTCTGTAATGAGGAGGGCAAAATAATCACAGGCTGGTCTTTTCATTCGTGTACCACGCACAGCAAATTATTTGCAAATAAGAGCTCTATTTCCTGTAACAGGCTCGGCCCTGCTTCAGAAAAAAATGAGCTGCAGTGGCTGCTGTTGCTAAATTGTGTCTCTGTTATTCCATCTATTCCCTAGTCTCATCTAAAGGTTCAACCACAAGCTGTGTGTCAGACAGCAAAATGAGCCACCCGCAAACCCCTCCCCTCACCCCATCTGGCTACCCAAAAACAAGCAAATTCAACGATGGCACAGAAGGTGTGGTGACTACACTATAGCTCATTATTTGGAATAATCCAGTTAGCCGATAGGTGTCCACATACAGCAGATGCACCTGCAGCACAGTGACAACACAAACAACCTCTGATTTAACAAATAATGTATCCATCATAGAGGCAACTATATAAACATAATATTAATACGTTCAGTTTCATTACTTTTTTATCCTCTGTTGTGATTTGGAACAAATATATATATTTTAAGTGTGCTTGGATAATTTATGTGTCGCTACACATTATTGCTGGGGACAGCTTTGCTAATAACGGGCATGTTTGTGCATGCAGGGACACCAACCTCTCTTACTGCTGTCACCATTTCTTTTCTCCCCTGACTGGGAGTTTGTATAGCAGTGAATAATGTGTTATATCAGCTTTGTTAAACAGATAAGGATGATTCCCCAGGTCCCACCTCACCTCCAGAAACCGAGCTGTGTTTCACTTAACTGGCTCCCTCATTACAGCTGATGTGTGCACAACCAGCGTAATGGAGAATAATCTAATCATCACTCCTGAGAGACAAATGCACGCACATACACACAGTGTTTCAGTTTATAAATGCAAGGATGGACACAGAAATACACACAGACACACACACACACGGCAGAGAGAGCTGGACAGCTCTACCATTTGTTGAATAATGCATCAAGAGGCTTGTTGCCACAAGGAAATGATAAGCCGTACTTCTCATGGTATAGAGGAGGTTTAATTATCCGGTTTCTGTGTAATCACATGGAAACAGCTTCCCACTCGTCTTTTATTAAGCCTTTTATAGCTTATAGCTGAGGGGGCACTCTTTTATGAATTATTGAACAAATTTTGCAGTGCATATGTGCTGTATCTTACAGTCTCACTGTTGCACAGTTTCTTGAAAGCGGCGTGGAGACAAAACAAATCACCTCCACCGGGCTATTTGGTCCCTTTCATTTGACGAATAGGGAGGAGGCTGTTGTGTCATATGTTGTTTTAGGTCAAACACAGGCGGAAGGCCTTAAAATAGATGTTTCTGCCTCTTTGTTTCACCACTTTCTGGTGCTGCACAGATGGGATTGCGATGTGTGGAAGTAAATGATGCTCTGGCTGCTGTGCTTACATTAGAGCACTGAGCCACCACACAGGCATTCCTCACACTCCAATCAACACTGAAATAACTTTTATATCTCATTTTTATGGCAGTTAATTCTCTTCAAACTGTAACCGAGCTGTGGGGAAAAACACACTGCTGTCAAATGATTGAGTTTTTTTAGACATATGAGTCCGTCCGTATTAGCTGTATGCTTCTGGCACAGGATGCACTGTACAAGCGCTGTTACATCACACAAGCCTGGAGGTAACAGTCCCTGTACCATTCCTCCATTACATAATCCATTTCTTTCCACACTACAGGCTCAGGTGAGACCAGCCATCATTGCATACAAGATAAAACAATTACTTCCTTTTACCACTGACATTTTAGACATGCAGCACTGAAGCTCTTGTCTCCCTGATGATGACAGATTATCAGACACATCGTAGCGTAAAGAACTGTATGTTCTTTCCTCAGTTAGGACAGCTTGACTGCACCACTGGATAGAGGCCCAGCCCCTGTAGGACTCTAAGATTGTGTCCCATATGATTAGACAATGTTTAAAAATCTCACCTGTCTATAGTTTAAGTTATGTTCTGGAATGGAAGATGTTATTTTTTACTGTGTAAATTGGTTAATTTATGCTTTAAAGTAGCAAAAGTAAGCCACAAATCAGTAAAGCAGGATGAATTGGCTACTTTGACTACCCAAAAGAAAGCTTAGAACCATACCAAAGAACCATTTCTGAGGCTCAAACGAGCAGTTTTCTATTTCCATATCTGATGTGGTCCAACCTGCCCATCTCTAGAGCTCTCCTTTGTTTAACCAGCTTACCTTAGTGCTCTGTGTTTTTGAGCAGAAACACATTTGCAAGTCATTCACATGCACTGAAAACCCCACGCTGCCTTTTTTGCTCTGTTTGTGTGGATGTGTTTATACCTGGATGCCCTCTGTGCCTGGCTGCTGCAATAGTTTGACGGTGCGCGTGTGTGCTGTTTTCTGGCCGCGACCATCGTGCCAGGTCAGGTTGCTGCCTCCGGCGCGACGCGGCAGCTGGTAGCTCAGCTCCTCAGCAGACACCGTGTGCTCCAGGGAGGCACGGCAAAAACTGAAGCTGGACGCCGCTGAGGAGCAGAGAAAGGAAGAAGGTACAAACAGAAAGGGAGGAAAAGGAACAGTGATAAGAACAAAAGGCATTCATAAAGTCTGAGATCTGAGCAACAGGAACACCAAAAAAATGCAACACCATAAATGATTGATAATCCTTTAAGAGCTTAACAGGCTGCATTCACTCCAGATTACATGCTTGGTGCACTGACTCCAGTACAGCTACAAACAGATGGCTGTTTTGGTGATGGTGGTGGGCAGCAGTGCGCTACTCCACTGTGATCTCCAATTATGCTGAGTGCATATTCACGGAGGCAGAGCCTGATTTTTGGAACTGTGTGTCTCTCCTGCCAGATTAGTCCTTGATTATTTAAATCCTGCATCATGAATATTGATATTTTTTTTCTTCTGTTTCTCTGTCTACCCCAACCCCTTTTGACAGAGTGTCTGCTGTGAGACACAAAAGCAGACAAGTTGTCACTGCAGGGTCACAGCACAGCTCTGTGAGAGCCACAGGGCATATTCAGCAGGTCACATCAAGTCAAAAAGGCAACTGTAGTGTGGCTGCAGTGAATCATTTCAAAGGGTGGACATAGAGTCTATTTACCTAATGTACTAATTACCGGCTATTAAAGTCAGACATGAGCATAAGAGGTCAGGGAGGTGTAGGACAGAAAAAGAAAAGTACAGCAATCTGATTTTTAAAACTATGATATAACGAGGAATGTATCGTACATCATGTGTTATATATTATCGTTTGTTACAAAAACTCGAGAAAAATTCAGCTCGTCAAAAATCTGTGCATTCAAAGCATTCCCCCCATTGTCTGTGTTAATAGGACCCCAGTTCTGTCTGTGTGTGTTATTGTGAGAAAGACATACAGCGGATTGAGCTAAAAGGGGAACAGTAATAATACATGGTGCATTCATAACTTTTTCATATGAAAAAAAGTCCCTTCACACGAGAACAATGCCAGAGCATTGTGTCAGAAAAAAAAGCCTAATTTCATCTCGCATGAATCACTTCCTAATTTCTGCTCGTCCCTCTTCCGTGGAGACCAGATTTAAAAATGGGACTGGACTGAATTTCAACACAGATGAGATGTTTGTCTGATATCACACTGCCACAACCCGCCGACTGAGAGCTCAGTGCCCTCAATGCAATAGTGTCAGAAGGACATCACCCACAACAATCCCTCTATCCCCATTTTAGAACTGCCACATCAGACCACTGCTGCATGACAGCCCGGGTTCGTGGGAACCACCTGGTTGCAGCTGAGAAGACCGAGGAGGAAAAAAAAACACACTTTTTTTTTTATCAAACTAGAAGTCTGTTCAAGTGAGCAGTGGTGAATACAGAGTTCACACAACCATGATGAAAGAATGAAAAAAGAGTGGAGATGAAAAAGAAGAAAGGCCTGTCAGGAATCACTGATGTGGAACCTTTTCTGCCTTCGTATACCCCTCTCCCCCCTCTCTCCCCCTTTCTCCCTCTCTCTCTCTCTCTTGTCTTGTGCTTCACTTCTGCTTTCCTCATTTCTGTATTATGCCACTTTGCATGCAGTATTTTTCTTGTTCCCCACATTTTTTCCTCTTACAGCAGTCCTCTCTCTTTTTCTGGTTGTCAGGTCTTTGGGGTCGGTGGGACAAACCAGCACCAACACTGATATAATTACTGCCAGTCAGACTGAGGGGGATGAGACAGGAGGAAGGAAAATGGGGAGCTCAGCGCCTTGGAAACCTAAAGACCTGCCAATCTCACAGAGAGAGACAAGAGCAAGTGTGAAGGGAAAAGCAGGACTGACAACAGAGAGAGAGGGGTAGAGCAGTGCGGAAAAATAGCATTAGAATCAGGAAAAACGATCAAACTGTATCAAGGTGAAAGAGATCAGGAACGAGGTGGAGAGACACATAATAAGAGACAAAGTAATTCCACATAGCTTTCCAGTTATTAGACTGGATCATTCCCTTCACAGACATCACTTAAGTGATAGATCATGACTTCTGTCTTCCATTGAAATCTCAATCTTCTGCCACATGGTCGGACTTGGCCACCTGCAGCAGTCATAAAATGAAGACAAAACATTCATCCTGCAAACTTTAATGGACTTGGATGGCTTAACCTCCTGGCACAGGGCACAACAGAGAACTTCAAATCTTCCAACGTTCCAACTGCCTCATTTTAAACACTGCATACAGTACATATCTGCAGCTTTTAGAGACACAAAGAAAATGCAAATCCAGTAGAGACCCATTAGAGCTCTTTGTGATTACCATTCACCCTGAGGAGAGGTTACCTGTCACCTCCACATGTCTGTCTCAACATGCATTTGATCAGCCCGGGCAACTGCCGCATCTCCACTGGCCTATTTGTTACTCTCTGGTGTTGCATTATCTCTCGCTGCCCTTGCTGGCGACTTTTATCACCTCCAGTCCATGGGAGGGGTGCAAATACAAGGGAGGACAGAGGGCAGAGGGTGAGAGGCAGGATGAAAAGAGAAAAACATGATACATGTCTTCTGGGCTACATAAAAAGTCAGTATAACTCAGTATTTTTAAAGGTTCAAGAATCTACAAAAAAAAAAAGAAAGAGGGCTGTTGGTGAAGGTGCCAAAATCAAGGGCAAAGAGTCAGACAGTTGTGTATGTGTCTGTGCAGAGTAAGTCAATACGACTCTGACCAGTGAAGTGTAACCTCATATCACCTCCTCTTGACTGAACAGCATATCTGCTCTGCAGAGTGGCTGCTAAATCTCAGAGGTATTCCCTTTTGAAAAGGTAATTAAGCTGTTAGGTACGGCACCCTGGAAGGTCGTTCCAAGCCAAATCCCACAGTAGATTAACGTGGCATCACCGAACATTACTCATTTGACTCCAAAAGAGAGCATCTAAATTAGTCCATGTGGACTATTTTGCTGTGTAGGCTTTTTATGAAAGTTAGGCTTTTTCCCATAACCTTGGCATCAACTTCAGGGTGTATATGTGTGCTTGCTTCATCCTCTGGCATGGAGGATGAAGCAAGTGGTCTGGTTAATCCACCTTGCTCTAGGTATCACAGGGAGGGGGCCACGGTGTATTTCACCAGTACGATATTGGCATCAACTCCCTCTCTCGCTCTCTCTCCCTCTCTCTCTCTCTCTCTCTACCAAGCACCTCTTATTTAACTGAAAGATAAAATTTCTATTTGCAGTCCAAGTTTCATATAAAAGAGGAGAAAAAAAAAATCACAGCCACTCTTGCTCCTCAGTAATCTTCAAGGGGGTAAAACTTCATCATGCAGTGATTTCATGCCTGTATAAGACATTAAACCTGCAGACCTAAATATAGCATTGAACAGGCCGCGGTTGCCAGCTCCACGAGTTGGTCCTATAGCATGTTGGGGGGTAAAGTGAGGTGCTGTTTACAACTCTTCCACTCCACCAGACCCCGTTTTAACCCCAGGAATGAGCCATGAAATTACTCTATTTGAAAGAGCAGCAGGAAAAAAAAAGAAGAATCTGGTTGCAGATTTAAAAATAAATATAAAACTCAAAACCCCAGGGGTTTTCCCATGATGCATTGCAGTCTATTATCCGCTCTGACATGAGACATTGTCGCAGGCTGGGGCTGAGGTTTACATTTCAAAAACGATCAGTGTCATGGGAACACGCAAATAGGAAAACGGTAGTAAAAAAAAATGGACATCTGCAAAGCAAGCTCCAACTCTCATCAGGGTACAGATGGAGGAAACGCAAAGCAAATCTGTATGTACGTATCCTTGTGCATGCTCATACATATATGAATATGATTCACCATGCCAGCATGTGGACTCACACATCTGTGAGATCTCTGTCTGTGTTTGTTTAGGCCTGTGGATCTGAACAAAGCTGCAGAGGCTGTAGGTGCAGCCATGTGGACAAAGCCTGCTGGACTTTAAACTGCAGGGCAACTATGGCCCGGAACACAGGTGGAGCTGGCATTTCTGTGATGATTCTGCTACTGAGCACTCACACTCACCCTGAGAGCAGAGAATAACAAAGGCTGATACAAGGAATGGTTTCCTCTCTGTAGGGCTCTCTGTGTGGACAGGATGACTTTTACCCTCCAACTCTTGCCCCCCACCAAATTTCCACTGAGACAGACAGAACTATTGATTATCCATCACTGTGTCAGAGAACATACAATTAGAGATCACTTTAGATAAAACACAAACACAGTCCACCTAACTGCTGCACCCAAGGCCATGGGCTGTCATACCCGCTTCTGCTCAAAGGATTCACTGCATGTTTCACACAAGAAGAAGCAAAGGAAGAATGACACAGAGGAGGAGATGGGATACAGGGGTCTGACACGGCCGTGCCCTCTTAAGAGGATGAAGGAATGAAGCCGGGGTAAATGCAGAAAGAGAATGTCCAAGAGATGTGTCATATGACATGTCAGAAAAGAAAGAATAGATGCAGAATTAAGCTTTAGGGAGGGCCATTAATATTAATTGCACCAGGAAATGAAATGGGAAGGAGACTGAGAGAATACTAAGGAGATGAGGTTATAGAGATCACACGTGTCTGTTGTTTTCTCCCCTTTCGCAGGCAAGCCCTCATATGATGACACGGGAGACAAGATTAGATCTCAATGACAATCAATAATCCAAAATGAATGTCAGAGGAGGAGGAGGAGGAAGGACAAGGATGAGGAGAGGAGACGGAGTAATAGGATGTGAGGTGTGATCAGGCTTGATCAAAGCAGGGAGCAGACATGTTCGAGCAGCGCCTTTGCCTGCAGAGTAAACTGGTTATCTGGTGTCCTGGCTTGTGTAGAATTCCAAGTATGAGTTGTGCAAATCCTCGAGGACAGACCCATATATGCTAGACACATGAAAGAAATCGTGAGCATGCAATACCAACTCAAATAAAATACAGACATGCATGCTGAGATTGAAAATGTGATTGTGTTGTCCCTTTCATTTTCCATCAATGTCAGGTCTAACAAAGAGGCAGAAGCAGACCTCCACTGTCATGATAGCCCAGAATATGAAAAACTGGATTTTTTTTTAACATTTTTAAATTTGCTAGTTCAAGAAATTGCAGCTATTAAAAAAATATCATTGACACTAAAGCAGCATTTCTGCGAAAAACCCTCCATCTTGTATTTTATATGTCACTTTGACCCATAGAGAAGAGCAACACTATAACCGCCTGGTAGCATCCACTGTCATAATGAGGCCATAGAATTAGCATCACACAGCATCTAGCATGAGTGACTTTCTAATCATACAGTATCTCCAAGGACACACCTTATCTGTGTGCATGCTTATGAGATAATGAATAATTATCTCACAAGTCAGTCTTACAGGTGAAATTATCACATGATCCATCTGTCCATGAACACAGCTCCTCCACTGTTATCACTTCATGACACATGAAAATTTACAAGTTCATCCAAATTAGCCCATCAGAAATGCGAATGAAACCAGAAAAAATGAGGACAATTACATGAAAAGGTCAGAATAACTCACTGGGTTATATAATAATTATATATAATAATATATAATAAGCTTGTTTACACCTAACGTTCTGAATGTTTGCCTAAATGCGTCTCATTTATTCTAACAGGCAATTTGCAATATGTAAAATCTGCAATATTACAGATGTTTCCGTGCAGTGATATAAAGGTAGATATTTCAGACGTGCATTCTGTATATTCTGCTGGAAATATTCCAAATGGATGACTGTAAATGAACGATGTAACTTTTCAGCCTAGACATGAATGGCTTTTTGCATATTGAGTGTTTGTTTACAGCTGTGCCCCTGCTGGCAAAATATTCTGCCTAAGTGGATTAAGGGGATGTTTGGGTACAAAGCACTAAACCTCTGAAATGCTCAGTTTTCATTTTCAACTTCCGATCCTAATGAAGGCAGCAGGAAATGAGTAATATAGCATGTTATCACAGAAACAATGCCTGCATTCATTTCAAAATCAAAATGTTTATCTTTGGAATTCAACAGCAATTTAAGCCGATCATTTGGAACAAAGAGAGATAAGCCAGATGGTCTGCTAATGAACTCCAGAGCGGTTGGAGCAATAAGACTAACAGACATTGCTATTATCATTTATTTTTCTAAAAATCAAAGAAGCAATCAATTTACACAAGCAAAACGTTTCCTGCTCATTCTCACATACCTTCAGTGATAGCCTGAAAGGCCATCCAGCAGGGATCCACCACACTCTGCCTGCCAACCATAGAGAAATCACACTGTCACATTCTACTCTTCACAAGGCAATGGGCATCGCCTGAAAAGGTTAAACTTCACAGAATGATCTGAGCGGAGTCTACATAGCCTACAGTGATGAGAACGAGCCGCACTTATTTGTGATCGTCACATGTGGTCTGTAAATCGATGCAGTGCACTCACGCTACGGCCTGGTGAGAGAATAGGATGTGATGCGGGGCTCACCACTCAATACTTTATCGAGTGTCCTTAAACCACGACTGCCACACAAGTACCCTACTTTGTTTGCTGCGTATGTGTGTCAGTGCTCACAGACATCTGCGTCATGTTAGGAACGTCCGAGCGATTACAAAATACCCACTCCGTAACACTGAATGAATGAGGGTGCACAAACATTTGCACAAATAAAAACAAAGCTCATTGAACGCAGAGGGATTTCCAAACAATGAAGTGAATGAAATGGCCGCTGTGAGAGCTCTATAGCATCAATGCATCAACACACAAAGGAGATCAGGATAAAAGAAGATAAATAGGGGAAACAGAGGAGGAAACGGGCGAAGAGCTGGGAGTGGCAGAAAAAAGGAAAAAGTTAATGCGCTGCAGAACCTGCGAGATAAAGAGAGATTGAGAAAAGAACACGGCAAAAAAAGAGGAAAACTGTGCCAATAAATCAGAAGCTTAGACAAGCAAAGGACAAATACTGCACACTGGAAGTTAGTTTGTAGATTAAGCAGCATGAATGAGAGTAGTGGTGGTGCTACTTCTGTCGGTAACTCAGAGCTTTGAAGTTTCCAAAAGTTTGTTGCACTCCTGAGTGATGTGATCAAGGAGGCTTCCTGTAATCTTGACTGGAGGGGAGGGAAAGGAAGGAAGATGCAAAGGTTGTGACAGGGGGGCCGCACACAGAGAGAGGCTCAGGAAATGCTACAGAGACAGGTAAGAGGGGAAGTGCAGCACAGCCACTGGCAAAAAAAACACATCACATGAAATGCTCCATTTCCTTTGCACATCATTTCAACAGAGCAAAACTTTGCTACGACTCTTCTACTGTAGATGGCAAAAGACATAACAAAATGAGACTGCTATAGGTGTGCACTGTGGGAATGCAAGTGCCACAATACAGTCAGCGATGTGTTGTCCAAAGCCTTACTGAGGAGCTTGTGTGTTTTCAGCCTGGTGGCAAGACAAATTAGCTCACACCTGGGGGCACTGGCCCAGTCTCTGTGTCTCTGCATCCACTCCTTGTAGTCGCACCTGTCTCTGGAAGACTCCGCACCACGCTGTGCTGATTGGGGGTCTGTCTCCCCTCAGCCTAATTGCCATGTTATCAGCTCCACTCCGGCCCCTGCCACTTCGCCCGGGCCTTCCAGTCAAACGGACGTGCCAATTACCACTCCTCTAACACATGCACCCTTGCTGGCTCACATGCTTTCCTGAGGCTGCACTGTCAGGTACCACTGCAGACAGCAGCTGGTACAAAGCGGGCAGTTTGGGGTGAAACACAGGAGGAAGAGAATCAAAGCTCTTTGATGCACACATGAAGACAAATACACACATCAATACACATAAAGTCTCAGCAGGAGATTCTTGTCCAGGCCAAAAGATCCCAGGGGATCTTTTTTTTCCCCTTTTCCTTCTCTGAATCCTTTATTCCAAACACACACATACACACACACTCATTTCTTAATGGGTTTTCTTTCCGGTCCCTTTTAGGCACAGATAAACAGCATAAGTAACTGAGTCGAACCTGTGCCCCCTGTATTTGTTCACACAATCACCAACATGCTCTGGGTTACTTTCTCCTTACTATCCTTCACAACACATGATGGTGCATCTTTTGCATTACTAGTAGGTGAAAGAGCTCACTACAAGGTCACAAGTATGGGAACGATGTCCATGTTGTTTATTGGATGGTAACAATGAATACATCCACTGTCCTTAGTGGATTTTTGTCTTGTGTCAATATGAAAACAAAGGACAAGTTTATCTGCTGTCAGATTGTGTAACCATTATATTTGTTGTCATTTTTATAGATGTTTTGTACAGATAAGACCAAAAAGGCTAATTAGGAGACTAAACAGATAATTGTAGACAGAATACCCTCTGAGGACAACAATCAGGAATTGTTTCAAGAAGAAGAAATAGAAAACATTTATGTTTTATTTCTTAGAGAGCCAAAGTCTAACAATTGATTTGTGCTTAATTCTCTGTGAGCCCAATTGTTCTGACTTATTAATGTAATTACACAAGCCACCACCCACAGCCATCAGAGTAAATCTCTTAAAAGTAATCACTACAAGCTAATGTCTTTCACACATTTTCCGTGACTGAGCTCCATCCGTGTCAGATTTTCAAACACTGTCATCTTTTTTATTGATAACTTGTAATGTTGACTTGTAATGACACCAGATGTTAGCAGTGTGACACAATGACAGTCTGGGTTCCTCGCAGAGACCCACCAATCAATCAACCTGTGGGTGTGGGTGTGTTTGTGTATGTGTTCCTACTTCCCGTTTAACACTAGTGCTTCTCTTTCATTGTTCTTTTTCGTTGCAGTCCCAGACTGTAACTCTAGTTTCCTCACTCTCTCTTCTACTCCACTTAACCATTTCCTTATTATCACCCCAGCAACTCAAATGTCACACACACACACAGACACAAACACACAAATTATCCCGCAGACACATCATGTTAACCATGGGACATTAACTGTGAGCGACCTCCTTTAGTTGATTTTTCTCTTTCTAGCTCACACACACTCTCACACACACACACACACACACAGGTCCGTGTCACTTACATCTTTAATGCGCTGGCTGATTGTAGAGCATTTTCACTTTGGATAAGATGGGACGAGAAAGAAGAGTTTGATTATTCAATTATTTGATTATATCGCTTCATTTAGTTCCCTGCTATCCCTACTGTCAGTCATTATGAAACCCTCTAAACCGTATTTAAAAGTTTCTCTGCAGCATCTTTTGTGATCTATTTTGAAAAACATATACTGAAGATATTTTTTTTGCAAACTTAACATGAGCCGTGTCAGTTATTATTCCCAGCTGAAAGTCTCTCTTTGTGCCACAGATGGTGACTCAGCCCGCTAGTGTAAATGTAGAAGTGCATGCACACAACTGCAAAAACTATATGTATGCAGCTATGAGCTTGTGCATGTCTGTGTGTGTGCGTGTTTGCTTCTGCCAAGAACTAAAGCCTGCAGAGCACCAGTGACCTGATATGTAGGGCGAGACTGAAACACTGGGATGACAGCTTAGAGCCCGCCCCCACTAACGCTGACTGACAGCCCTGTAACCTCGACTGCCTCCCGCGACAATAGTTTGGTCTCAGTTCCACTTTAACGTCTGTCATTCCTTGTTTAATATAACAGCTATTTCTGGAGCACAGTTCTATATAAAAAAAAATCATAACAGGACTGGAGGACAGAGACCCGATGAGGTGGAATGAGAGTATATAGATGTTTTTAAGGAAGACACACTGAGACTCATTTATTCCTTAAAGCAACTGTCAAGATCTGCAAAAGTCTCACACTGCTCAGGGTGACTTTAAAGAGTCAAAAATTATGTTAGCGTGCTTAGTATCGCTAAAGGATTTTTTTTTTTTGCTCTTTAGTGCTAAAGCCTTTGCAAGCAATGTAGCACTTAGGCAATCACAACCAGCTGCTTCAATCTTCCCTCTCTTGTGGGACAAATCCATCCTAATCTACGGATAAGGTACAACAGTCGCATGTCTCAGTGGATTCAACCAAATCAGGTCAAAGAGGGTGCAAACAGTCAAAAGAGCATTATTGTACACAAAGAGAGCTCAGAGTTAGAGCTCAGCGTTTGATGCAAGGGAAAATGACCGAAGGATTAAAACTGCACAATGGAATAGAATTAATATGAAATAAATGAGAATCTAAGAAGATTTTTTTAGGCTTCAGCTGCTTACAAAAACCAGTAGGAGAGAAAAAGGAAAAGTTTGTGAAGGCAAAACATTCACATGGTCAAACAGCATTTAAGGAATTGTGAGCTTAATGTGATTGTGGATGGAACTACAGAAAGGGAACATGGAGAAAATGACAGACGAGAAAAGAGAGACCAGGATGAGATGATGGTGGAAACAAAGTGTGAGAGGGACAAATGCAGCGACTGTGTGGGAATGTTAGTTCTAGGGGTTAAAAAGAGTCACTGAGTGTGGAGCTGCATTTAAACAACACTAACTCCCCACCTCAGCTGTAGAGCTGACACTTGGCTGCCTATTGACATGGTAAATTGAGGGTCCATTCAAGCAGCAGAACTGTGACAGTCAGAGGAGGCCAGAGCTGTAGATTCACAGGAACTTTGTAATAATACACATCAGGGGTACAGAGCAAAGAAGGAATGGAACAGGGGGTGAGGCGCATGGCGGTAGGACGACTTTTAAGAAGTGTGAAATACAGGAGGGAGCAGTGAAAGGGGGGCAGCTCTGATAAAAGCGGGGGAGACAGAAGGCAAAATTGATTTCTATTTTTGGAAGAGGTACGAGCGATGGATGGAATGAGTCTGAAACATGTTCAATTCCAAAGTCACAGAAACTACTGTGATAGTTTTATATGCATATAAACTCTCTTCTCACATGCAGATGAAACCTGCCACAGATCATACCAGAAGATTGCTTCCAGTAATGTAATTGCTTTTTGAGTGGATGAACGTGACTTTTGCTCCCGACTGTGCGAGCATGTATGCCTTGTTAAGGGTGTAGCCGCAGCCGTTAGCCATTTGTTTTAATGGACAATCTCCACCACATGGCTTCACTGACCCCCAGCATTTGGTAGGAGGAGCAGGCCAGCCTATTAACAAAGACTGAAAAGCTCCAAGCTTACCCCTATCACACAAGGCCGCACTTAATTAGACTGTTTGTTTAGCAGACTCTAATGGGAAGGATGGCGAGCGGGGGGGAAGAGGTTGACTGCTCTCCTTGAAACTGCAGGCTGAAAGACATCTGGCCAAGGATGAGATAGGGATGGTAGTGGATCGTGGCCTCATCACGTCCTCCTGTCTCATTTTCTCAGGACATATGGCAGGAAAAGAGAGCAACAATGGACAAATTCGTAAATGGTCATTTGAGTCAAATTAAACGACAGAAAACTCATTGATTAAACTGATTAGGCATGTGAGCGAAAGAAAACAGTAAGAGAGGGAGAGTGACTGTATGTACATGTACCAAGTAACAACAGTGCAATACATGTGAGATAGAACTCGTATATATTAAATTATACCTAATTAGTGCAATCCTTCAGAAAAATAACATCTCTCTTTTACTTGCGTCCCTGCACCCTTTCACTTCCTCTGTCTTTATCTCAGGCTGTGTGCAGAGGGCTAATTAAAGAAGAGAAATTGGATTGGATATGGGCCTGTGTGCACTCTATTTCAAGGGGAAGAAGGAAGAAGGGAATGGGTGGCAAAAAAAGTGAGACCCAGGACATGATGCTGGATCTGAAAGGTATAAGGGTTTGTCATCCTAGGGAGAGCGAATAAGTGTCCAAAGTTCACCACTTCCTGTTAATCTACTGCTGAGTTACACTGAAGTCCTCCTCTCTTTACCACTTCATCAATCTCTGAAAGGCCTGCAGGATTAGGGCAGAGCAATATTTATCTATTCAATCACCCTGCGTCCATCCGAGTCCTACACATTAGGTTAGAGGTCAAAACGGTTGGCGGTTGGGTCTGACAGGACCACTTGACAAATCCATGAGATCAATAACTCATTTAAAATGTTCTCCATCAACAACAGAAACCCTCTAATGGATATCCGACTCTGAAAGAAATTGATTATTGTATCACTGGTATAGTGAGCAGTCCTCAAGTGTCCTCACCCTAAGACACATGACTTCCTGGGTGATGTCTAGAACAATCATTGATCATCAATATCAGCCAAAACCTCTACAGATATAAATGCCTCCAGGTCATTAAAAATTACTCTGAACTCACTCGGTGAGACACATAGCTCCCTCACACGAAGGTAATTTTGTAACTGAGAGCGCAGCATACTTTAATGTCACTTTTCCCAAATTAGCACAGACTTTAGGGACAGACAATGGAATGAGTCCAGGGATTTAACTTCTTATTTTCCAACTGGCAATGCTGAAAAATGATGGCATCCAAATGAGTGTAGGTGAGGATCGCTTCCTAGTATAGAACATCTCCGTGATTGAGCAACAACACAAATAACATCGAGTCTCCTTTATTTTCTCCTTTCTAAAAAAGATAAGAAAGACGTACCCTCCCAATTGAACTAAGAATATCTAGGATGTGCCAACATTATGATGAAGTAAGAAGTGGCAAAAAAAGAAGTGTGTTTATAGGTCGTGAGGCTGCTGAAGGTATAATACACCCAAACTTCTGACCAAACTGTCAAAATCTTTTCCGATAAAGAGACAATATCGTAGACCTGTTGTTTCAAATTATTGTGCATCATGGCCCATTAAATGGCCCCAGGCGGAAAGGCACCTAATTGGCTTGGTGAAGAGCTTTTTTCACACAATCCTGCAGGTTTGACTAAAAGTATCTGGAAGAGAAAACAAAGAAGACAATCCTTCTATTATAAATCTCAGTACAGATTTACTTCCAGTTATACTACAGTGCTCAAAGAGGATTCCTCTCCACTGACAGATCATTAACATTTCAGAGGGGCTCACCTCCCAAAATCTTCTACCGACTCTGATCATCTGAACATCTGTGTAATGTCTGCCTGAGTCAATGTGTGAACAGAGCATTTAATTGTCTGGAGAATTCACAGGAAGCCAGTGGGCATATCGATGATGTTGATGTGGCTGCACAGAGAGTAGCCTGTATTTTGCTTTTTGCTCTTTTATTGATAGTGTGGCTGTGTCCAAAACCATGTAGTATTGATGTTAACACAAAAGGAGAACAAACTTCTCCCGCACGCTCGACTAAGATGCTTAAAAGTTTCTCCAGCAGTGAGAATGCATCTGCCTGCTGGGTGCCACATTTCTGAAACACCAACCACATCCAGGCTGGATCCTCCAGACTTGTTGCTGGTCTGTTTTTTTTATACATTTCAGCAACTGCTCTGGTACAATATAATCATTATTGAAATGACAGAACTATGATAAAAGTCTATAAATCTTTGTAAAAAAAAAAAATACATTTTCCAGTTGACATAACAGTCTCTGAACACTTTTCAATGCATAATGCAAATTTCCAGTTACTGTACCATTAACACACCCCTCCATGTCTCCTCTAACACTCTGTCCACTTTGTCTTTATTCCACTCACTGTGTGTCTAAAATCCACAGGCTCAGGCCAGGTGCAGATGCACAGCAGCGGTGGATCAGAGAGTTGATGATGGATGACAAAAGAGTGTGTGTGTGTGTGTGTTCAAGAGGATTCTCCATGCATTACATTGAGCGACACACTCCCTGCTGTGAGGAAGCAGGGGATGATGATGGACAGGGAAAAGAGGTTAACAGCTTGCATGCTCCCTGTAATGCATACACACACATAAAAAAATGCTGTAAAAGTGTGTGTGTGTGTGTGTGTGTGTGTGTGTGTGTGTGTGTGAGAGAGAGAGAGAGAGAGAGGGGGTTAATACAACATTACGATATTACTTAACTACAGAGGCCCAAAACACATTTGGCTCCAACACCAAATGGATGCCATCTCCAGCAGGCGACAACAAAGGGTGTGTTTGTCTGTTTAAAAGCTAACACTCCTCCTCCACCCCCTCTGTCGTCCCGCACACACCAGGGTGCGTGCTTGCCCCCCCACTGCCTTATCTGCGTGTTCTCACACACAAATATAAACACACGCAGCGCAAAACACATGCGCACATTCTCGTGCACACGTACAGGCTGAAATCCTGCGTTACAGCAGGGGCATCTCACTGGAAAAGGGGCAATTATTTCACAGCTGAGTGAACACACCACTGTGTGACCTGATCAGAAGAAAGTATGTGCTGTGCTGTGCTGTGCTTGTGTGGGGGTTGAGGAAAGGGTTAACCATGGGCTGGGGGGGTTAACAAGACAAAAGATGATTCAAAGTCTAGCTATAATTTGTCCCCCCCCCCAATCTCTCAACTAAGTCTCTGCCAGACTGAGAGACATGGGGTTTGTGATAAATAAATGGCTTATTTTTAGATTCAGATCAAGCTCCTCTGTGCATGTGGGCCTGTCAGTTTGGTGGTGAGCATGGCTTGGTGCCTTGTTTTCCCCCCTTAATGTGTGTGCATGTGTGTAACTGTACATGTATCTCGTAATACACGGTTGAATAGAAGCCACCCTGGCATTCTCTGCAACCAGCCCAAATCTTTGGATGCCCCACTGTTGAGCTTAGCCAGGCCTGCCGTTTGGAGGAAACACACCGGGCTGCCCCCTGTTCCTAATGTGAGGAGGGGATGAACCGCAACGCTCCTGAACAACGAGCACTGGACAGCACAGCAGCCCAGTATCATCATTCGTATGGCTGCTTATCTCAGATGTAACAATACAGCCAGATATCCTGAGTGATTTAAGCAAATGTCTGATGCATTTCAACCATTCAAAGTGTCGAACATAGGGGGGAACGTAATTATATAGCCTGACTTGTTGTGCAGCAGGCAGCAAGGAAGGAAAATGTAATTCTCTCTATAATTTACATAAAGATGAGGCAACAATGTCTATTGTACCTTTTAAAATGCAGATCACCCGCTGTAATTGATAGTGTCACGGGCCTGTAGCTGACAGCCCAACCAACAATAACTCTCCTGACAAATGGAAATTAAGGCAAACATTATCAATCAATGCAGTCATTTTCCTGTACATACAGCACCTATAATAGTAGTCACAAATTGGGGTCCAGGGCGCCTCACAGTGAATTGTTCACACTTTGCAGTTTTCCATTTCTCAGATATGATTAAACTTTTTTCTAGACGATACTTAAATAAGCTATTGTCTGTTATCTTCTGTTTTCTGAGCTTCCAACCGCTCAGCAATCAACCTCAGTGTCATCGCTAAGTGGCAACTTGCTGTTGGCTTGAATGCACCTGTGTTGTGTGGATGAAAATGAGCATTCTACAGTATGTATGGGCTCCTGAATGTGTCGTTTGTTTGTGGGAAATGCACTCTCTTATCCACATAGCAGCAGACAGGAGCCCGACCACGTGGGACACACCTCCAACAGGTTTAACTTGACACACCATGCAGACGATGGGGTTATACATCAAGCCGTATATGTGTCTTCAAACAGTGTTACAGTCATTGTGGGCCAACTCTCATTAAAGTTTAAGTGGCACGGCACACTGACGCCCAGAGTTAGGAGTAAATTAATGATGCTTAAGTAAACTATGGATTAATTATAGATAGTCCAATGTGTCACTTGGCATGTGTGCATATCTGACTGAGCCTCCTACTGTACCTGCAGCCATGCAACACACTTGGACTCATGCTCTCACACACATTACTGCCTTTGAGAAGAGGGAGGCTCTGATTAGGCTACACTTATGTTAGTAAGCCAGGAGCATACACCAACCAGCCAAGCGCAGGAAAGACAGAGGGGCAGGACGACAACAGCCTATAACGGAGGTGTTTAAGGATAAAAAGTGACTGTCACAGTTTTTATTACATTTTAAGGGTTTTCTAAGAAATAAAAAAAAATCAGGACCATAAGAAGAATCTGTAACTATTCTTCTGACCTTTTATGGTGTAAACAATAAATATATCAAGAAAACTATCAGCAGATTAGTCAGTAATTGCTGCACAAAAATGAGAAAATGTACCCAGTTTACATTATGGACAGCAATGACCTTTTTTGCAACAAATTTGAATTTATATTAAACATAACATTACTGTCAGATTTTATATGTATTCTTTGTTTTACTATAACAAAAGAACAAAGAGTGGAGAATGCTGCATCATTTGTACATCATGGAGCTGAAAGCTGCCAGGTGAACCAGGTGCAGGTGGACAAACAGACTGAACACCCAACTTCCCTCTATAGTAACACTCTGGCCACTGCACTGCACATACTGAAAATGTCACTGTACTTTGATACTTAATGAATCACTGGCAGTTCTTGATTTTAGTAAGAGATATTCAGTTATCAGCTGTCAGAAACTTTGGTTATTCAGGATGATGGCGATAAAGTGGACTATTTGAATTTTAAGGAAATTCTGAATATATGCTCACATTTACAGCAACTTTTACATAATAAATAAACATTAACCAGCATATACTGAAGTCTATCAGTCCAGGCTACAATAGGTAAATGCCACTCGGGATGGCGAAGATGCTTTGTAAGAGAAAGAGGAGTGGGCGACTCGCTCTTACCGTCCACAGCCATAGTCGGTCTCAGCGTGTATCTCTCCGTGGTGTCAACAGGACTCTGCCATTCTCCTCCCAGACGGATATAATGTACAAGAGTGAGGATGAAGAGCGCTCCTTGCCCTCTCTAACCTGCTATGTGAGCATGGAGACAGCTCTCTCACTGCTGTCGTACTGAGAGAAAACAAACCTAAAGCTCACACTCTTCCTTTCTCTGTCGCGTTCACGGCCATTTGTTGTTCGGGACGCCGGGGACGGTCCGATATGAAGCTTCTCCTTCCGTATCTCCGCCCCCCTTTCTCCGCACCTGACAGCCGGGAGACAAAAGGTCATTACGCACCGACACCAGCTGTTATAGGATACAGCCTCTCTCTCTCTCTCTCTCTCTCTCTCTCTCTCTCCTCACACACATACAAACACACTTCCACGCCTCAATTTATTAAAATGGCAACCATCCTCTCCATCAGTGGTTCTCATTTGGCTCTTTTTTATTTTTTTCCCAATAAAACATTCACTTAACAATATTTGTGTGTGTTTTTAATGGAATCAGTTTCACAAACCTAAATGTTTTTGGTGGTGGAGGGAAATAAATGAAGGGATTTGAGAAAGTTGTGTGACTTTATTCCAAACTGACATGCTGTCTGAGCTAACAACAATGAGGAAGAAGAGAAAAAACCTTCAATGTTCCATAAATCTTTGGGTTTAACTGGAGATAAACACAGAAAGTAGTCCCCTGCACCTCTACACTGTCCCCCTATTGGTAAAGAAAACAACACAGGGTGTTTTTTTTCTTACTTGCAGAGATAATTCAGCAATTCCCAGTGCAAACAAGTGAAATCAAGTCAGCCACCATCTCAGACCAACATAAACAGTAAGTCAACTGCAGGCGCTCTGTATTACACAATAGACACGGTGAATATTCACTTATTTGTCTGAGTCTTAGAGGAGGCTTTGTTTCTGTTATGCAAAAGTTTGCCAAACTACAGGACTATCTGCAGCACCACCCATGATGAGTTTAAAACTGGTGGTGTGCTGTCGAGTGGAGCTAAAAGAAGAGGTTCATTCAAACATCAGAGAAAGAAAACATCAGCTGCATGTTTTGGTTACCACTTATTCAAACCTTTGCACAAACACAGAAGCAGACATGAGGAGGAGATCCTCCGGCAGAAAAACCTCAAAACAGCCGGTCCCCTGTAGACGCTCACGTCGGCTACTGTTTGCCCATCAAACAGCCAAGCTTTACTTCAAAGCAGGGGATATGGGGAGCAAGTGGTGGACGTGTAATCTCACAACATACACAGCTAATTGATTCTGCCGGCGTGCAGACAGACTGCACTGCTACAGTGCTTTTTTTTGTAGAACAGTGAAGAGATATGTCCCTGAAAGACTCCCATCAGTCTGTGCAAGGAAGATGAGGGAGCTCCCCGAAGCCCAGCATTGAATCATCAAAGGGTGAGCAATGAGGAACAAAGGACTAGCTGCTCCATCAGGGCTTCATCAGAATACAAGCTGACTGGGAGCGAGAGCACTCGTCCATACACAGATTTACACATAATATAAGACGCGTTCACACTTACATGAACTCGCTCATGCTCTCAGAGACAGGGCTTAATTTAGAAGCGTGCCTCTGTGTGCCTGTAAGGACATTTTGTCATGTAAAAAATTAAGCAGTGGAGGGGGTGGTCAGCGGTGTGCTGAATAATGAATATAATGGAACCTGAAGATCAAAGTGTAAGATGTGCTGGTACTAATTGTCAAGTGAGGACGGTGAGGAGTGTATTCACTTCTGAATCTGTTATTGTGCTGCTCACATGGACCAGGATGCATTGCAGCAAGCTCATGGAGGAGGATGTTTCAAACACAGTGTGCTGGTTCTATATTCATCTATCCATCATCCGAACCCACTTCATCCTGCAGTACAGGGTCATGGGTCAGCTATCTACAGGTGAGAGGCCGGGGTACACCCTGGACAGGTCACTAGTCCATCACAGGGTAACATACACAGACAAACAACCACTCACAATCACACCTATGGGCAAATTAGTGTCAGCAATTGATGTAACAAGCACATCTTGGGAGGAAGCACCTGGTTTATCATGTTGTACCATGAAAGTGTTTCATGTTATAACATCCATCCATCCATCTTCTATTAACCTGCTTGCCCTGCAGTGCAGGGTCATGGGGGCTGGAGCCTATCCCAGCTAGCTTTGGGTGGGAGGTGGGGTACACCCTGGATAGGTCACCAGTCCATCGCAGGGCAACACACAGAGACAGACAACATGATATATAGTAATGGTGGATAATCTGGTCCAGAGCAGAGAGGCAGAGGTGGACTCCCCTGTGATGTGTCATCTGAACTGGTACTCAGCTTTGTGACATCACAATGGCACAAAAACACAAATATCCTACAGTTGAGAGTACTAGAAGAGAGTCTTTCACACATAGAACAAGAACAGGTAAGTGTATTTTTTATTAGCTCTGTGCTTCATTTTGTCATTTAAATTATCTTCTTTGAATGTTAAATCTTTTTACTATAAAACACAAAATTATTGCATTATAAATGTTTCTTTTTTAACTGTACTTCTATGAAGAACTTTTGTTAATGTTGGTGTGTTGTGACACTGTGTCCCTTAATCAAAATTGACAGTGATCCCAAGTGACAGGAACACAGCAACTAAAGTATGAGCAAGAAATATGTGTGTGCAGACAAACATAAGGAAAATAGCTGTGGGAAGTAGAAAGTGTTATTTTTTGTATTCATTCTTTACACCCTGTGGTCAGGAGATGCCATGGATTAAAGTACATTGCAATCACACACACATAAGCACACACTGTCAAACACATAACGCCAGTTTGCAGTTTGAAAACAGCTGAAAGAGACACAGAAGGTCTGCCTAGAACCAGATTGTGATTGTGTGATGTTACAGAGCTCTCTTCAGAGCGACAGGGAGAAAGAGGGGGGAAGCACTTCCTCAAGAGACACACAGAAGCTGTTGATACTGGAGTGTGGCATCAGTCTTGCCAAAGCTGGTTTCATGGTGAATGGGTGTCCCTGAGTTGGCAGTGAGTAATAATGGTGCCAGATAAAACA
Source organism: Parambassis ranga (assembly GCF_900634625.1). Taxonomy (NCBI): domain Eukaryota; kingdom Metazoa; phylum Chordata; class Actinopteri; family Ambassidae; genus Parambassis; species Parambassis ranga. The sequence continues at coordinate 6,216,780 of NC_041028.1, read as the reverse complement.
GAAAAAAAGGAGTGTTTCGAGAAAAGACCTATAAACCACGGGTGCATCTAAATGCTCAAAAAAACCAGAAAAGATTCAAAGAGGCCAGATTTCAATAACACATAAGAGTTTTCTTCTGCCTGTAGTTAATCTGATCTGAAAGGAACGCGCTTTCAGGTGGATGTGAAAGCAATCTAATGAATTCCCATAGGAAGCCATTTACTCCACGGAGACGTGTGCAGATGATAGAGAAGATTCCACTTTATAGTGTTAAGTTGTGGCCCTGAGCTGTTTTCCTAATCACAGGCCTGGGGGGGAGTTTGTGGTAATTCTATGTGCATATTGTTGAGAGGCCTTCTTTCAAAAAATGCGGACCCCTCTTTGGATTTATTCAAGATGTGGAGCAAAAGATGACAGAACCTATTTGAGAGATATATTCCCTTTGCCACTCCCTGATCATCACCTTCGTCTCCTGTGTGTGTGTGTGTGTGTGTAATGCATTTGTGCTTCTGTGTGTTTTGTGCATATGTACACACATGCAAGGAGGAAGGGAAAGGAAGGCAATTCTCATGCAGCTCACTCATGATGGTGACCTCACTCTTATGCAAATGACCACAGGGTCTGCTAGAAAGTCTGTCACACATGTGTGCTCACACACACACACACACACAGATTAAGTCTGTCTATCCATCTCTGTAGAGACAGTATGCAAAAAACTGAATAAATAAAAAATAACAAGAGACTGATTGATAGAAATCGCTGCCTTTGCTGATAAGTCAAACCTTTGAAGGAAACTCACACACCAATCATCACGCCTATTAGATATCTGTGTGACCACCAAGTCAAAGTCCATGCTGGAGTAAGTCAGTAAATGTTTGTGATAAAATATTGTTTCTGAGCTGTCAGGCAGAATGAGAACAGACACATGATGCTTCTGGCCAAAGCAGGACCATTTTACAGCAAAGCACTTACATCATACTGGTTTAAAAACCATTATATACAAAAATACAGATGAAAATGTGTATATAGTTTCTCCTCTTAATCCCTTCTGCTCTTGCCCACATGCACTGAGGTGTCTGGGTTCAGAGCGGCACTTTAAAAACAATCAGCTTTCTCAGTCTGATTGTGTAATCTTGGTCACAATGTCTGTTATTATCTTCACCAGGGAACAATTCTCTGTATGCAGAACACAAAGTGACTTTTCCTGGCATGAAGTGATGTGAAGAAAACAGTGCTACAGTTATAATCTTTATACTGTCTATGTTTCCTTTTTGTTAAGGATTATTGTGAGTGGAAAGGATCCAGGTTTATTAGAGCTGCATACTTCTGAGGCTGGATGCTCCGTCCCTCCTTGTGTCTTTTTAAATCCCATTCATCTCCTGCCTCTCGTTTTGTCTCTTTCACAGACAATATCTGTACTCTTCTCGTATCCTTACCTCTAAAGATACGTCGGGTCAGAGTAAACACAGCACTTCACCGTCTGATTCACAGGTCAGGAGAAGAGCGTCAGTCAATAAACTCATTTATCTGCTCACCCATCAGGGAAACAAATCGGCTCATGTTAGCTGTCAGACATTTAATGTGAAGAATATATAAACCTTTTACCAGCTCCGTGTGAGTGTAAGAGGCACGCTGGCATTCTTCGCCCACGCTAACTAAATGCATACAAGGAGATGAGTAACATTACAGCAGAGCTGTGTTGTAACATGAGTACATCTTTGAGCTTCTTTGTTTGTTTGTGCATCTCCTCCTGCAGTGATAGGTGTGCAGAGGAAGGGCTCTCTTCATGAAGCAATTACCTAAGTAAATAATTTCCATTGAGCCACAATGCACACGTCATGTCACGTTTGTCATGCCATGTCATTGGTATGCACAACAGAAAATCCACTTCTTTACCTTCGTACACATCCTACTCTAGACTAATTATCGGACTGTCCTCGTTCAAAGCTTTGTTGTTGCACTAAGATGAGCGGATCAATGAAATTCCATTTGAACATCTGTTGCCCAAAATGACTCTGGATGGCCTCTTTTTCAAGGAAAGCCGTAAAAAGGAATTAACTGTTGTCCTTTCACAAGGACGCTCCTCTTTGTTTCAGAAGAATACAGTCGGTAATCAGCGTTAAATAAATCATTAATCCTCCTGTGACTTTCTACGATGTATGCACAAGCAGAGCACTTTCAACTAAGAGATGGTAATGGCATGTGTGCGTAATATAGAAAAATGATGATGGCCGTGTCCTATTTTGTGACTTTTTTTTGCCTGCATTGTATTGATTAATATAATGAGGTTAAAATGAACTCAGAATGCAGGCCAGGTAGCATGAATGATGTCACTGCATTCATTGCTTCCTCTCCATTAGTCGACAATGAAAGGGCCCAGGGCCTGAGCGATTATATTTGTCCTATATTATCCACTAATACTGGTCTATCATGGATGTAAAACTATATGTTGGCTGATACACCAACATTCATAATATATAAGAGGCTATTAATGGACTTTCTAGGTCTTGTAGCCTATACTACGTAACCAATGTGGCCATCTAATGCCATTTTGAATCAATTATTGTGTTATTAACATTAACATCATCACCACAAATTCAGACTGCAATAGACATCAGCATTCATTATTAGTCTATGGACATCTGTTATGACACAGAGGACAAACTGTCCTTTGGTCCTTCTTTCCATTGATGTCATATGTACTGAATAAAAGGATCAAATATTAGTTATGCATCCATGCAAACTGGCACACACATGAATAGATAAACATGCAGATTGCTTCACGCTTGCATGGAAATCCACACTTTCATGTTTACAGTAATTCAGTTACACTTGTTTAGTACATTTTTCTTCACATTAAAGTCTGAATCTGCCTTATCCAAAGTGTAATTCTATCCAAATGAAGCGATTAGTCTTTGTTAAAATAGAACCATTTAATAATTGTCTTTCAGCTTTGCTCACAAATCAGACTAATGGCTTTCTGTAACAATCAATTTACTCTCATGCCTGTGTCAATCAAAGGGCCTGATTTCTATTATGAACCACATAAGCACATAGAAATTGTACTTGTTGTCCAAAACACATGTAGAGGTCACAACAGTCCTTTTTTTTACCGCACTGCATCATGATGCCAAGTTATCTGTAATGCAGGTAAAGTTGGAAAATATGATTTGTATTCATTCTAGACACAGTTTCTGTCTCACAGCTGCGTTTACAGGAAGCATTGCCAAATGTTTTATGGCAGCACATCAAAGGAAATGATGATAGTAAGATCTCTGGCGAGACCACAGCTACTCAGTAAGCCTTCACGACCCCCGAGCAGATATCTGCTATCTTCTGCAGCCATGGCCTTCACAATTTTTAATGTGTGTGTGTGTGCATATGTGTGTCTGTGTCTGGTGGATATTGATGGATTCCTGCTGAATGTTTAATGTTGATAGAGACACACTTTGGTTCATTTTATGTAAAACATTGAGTACAGCCATTGAGGTGTGACATGGTGGCTACTGCATTGTGAACATGTGAGCTACAATTATTTTTTCTATATGTGATTATAAAAATCATTCAATTAAAGTGCAATGATCATTGAAATAATTAGAGGAAGGCAGCAGCAGCCAAGTAATAGCTAGATGAAATCAGCTTGAGTTACACTTCATGTTTAAATTGGTCCTTTGACCGTGTGAGCTATACATCTTCTGATGCGTCTGACAGTCCATTTTCATCATAACATCTTCTCTCAGGAGTAAAATAATGTCTGCCCTTCAGGCGATGTAAATGAAGAAAAATGTAAAGGCCTGAGCCGAGGCTCAGTACGTGGATGGGTGAAGTTAAATGTGATTGAAGCTAATTGATGTATGACCTCACTTCATCTCATGGAGTGGAACCCAGAAATGTCATGTTAATATGAAATTACTTCTGTTGCGCTCTCCTGTCTCATCTTTGTAGCATATATAGCATGCATAATATGGATATATTTTTTAATTGTAATAAGCTAACACATATCTGAGAGAACTGCACACTCGGCTCAGTTCATTCTGTGCTTGTAAATATCCACTTCAAAAGTGTATTGTGTCTTAAGGTCCAATAAAAATGCGCTAGGTTACATATTGATCCTTTAAAATAACTGAGCTGTGGGCATGAAAATTACAACGAATTTGGCAAAAAATCATGGCCTGATTAATTATATAATACCGGTTGTGTCATGAATGCCCAGATCTAGGTCACAGGTCCTTTTATGACCCTCCGCCCAGCGAGGTAATAACATTGCATTAAATCAATGAATGATTAGTGAAATCATTTACATTGCTGTACCGGGATGCCTTTGATGTTTGCTTTAATGTCCTTAAGAAAAAATATTATGTAAATATAGTGCAGTGAAATTATGTGCATATATATCAACATTTTAGAAAATATGAAGAAGGTTTTATCTATAAATAATCTGTTGCAAACTTTTGAGTGCATTATTTTTCAAGTATGTGGCGCCCCCCTGTGGCCTTTGCATACATCCTATGATCGGGATTTAAAATGCAAAATATCCTAAACAAATTACTTCAATTACAGTCACACGGTGAGAGGCGGCAAATCGCCATGTTATAGAAACTTCAGCAATTTTGCACTGAATGGATAGCGGAGAAGGAAGAGTAAAAGTATTCAATCTGGCCTGTGGGGGCGCTGTGACAAATACTCACGGACATTTTTAGAAGGACGCGGTCGGTGTTTGCTGGGAGCGGAAGTGCGAGTGTTGTGTATCCGATTCCGTCAGTGAGTCTCCTCGCCGTTGGAGCAACGATGGCTAGCGCTATGGCAAAACAAGCACCTAAAATTGTGTCCAAAACCTCCGCGGGAGGCAGTGGGGCGGCGGGGGCTGCCGGTGGGCCCCCGATTATGCCCCTCGCCTCTCCGCTTATGGGGAAAAAGAAGAAACCGTTTCTGGGGATGCCCGCTCCGCTGGGCTACGTCCCCGGTCTCGGAAGAGGGTAAGCTAGCAATTCAACGCTAGCTAGCATAGCTCTTCATTTGGCCAACTAAGTTATGTTTATGTGTGTGTGTGTTTCTAAGCAAAAAAAATCACAAGTTATCACCAACTAATTACACGTTAGCACGCCATAGAGACGTATCGATTAGCTACGCTTTAGCATTGATGAGATTCTGTCATTTAAAACAAGATAACACACACCTGCATGATACAGTGTGAATCCGTGCTTATAAACAGCAATAAGCTTGTTGTGTGCTACACGCTAGTATTAATACTTCACTGCGTGCATGTTTCTGTAAAACTAAATTGATATGTCTCATCTCCAGTGCTACTGGTTTCACCACTCGATCTGATATTGGTCCTGCTCGTGATGCCAATGATCCAGTTGATGACCGACATGCACCTCCTGGGAAGAGGACAGTCGGAGACCAGATGAAAAAGAATCAGGATGATGATGATGAGGATCTGAATGACACCAATTATGATGAGGTACCGCTGACAAGCTGTTTTTTATGTCAGTACTAGACGGCCAGGCAAAACTTGACTATTTAATTAAAAAAGAATAATATTTTTCTTTGTAGTTCAATGGTTATGCTGGAAGCTTGTTCTCCAGTGGACCTTATGAGAAAGATGATGAAGAAGCTGATGCTATTTATGCAGCTTTGGACAAGAGGATGGATGAAAGACGTAAAGAAAGAAGGTTACAAATTAAACTTGTCTGCCTTCCCATTACAGTGAATTGTTGATATTAAAACACTGCACAGTGTGTTCATGTTATGTTACTGAAATTGTTTCTGTTTACTTTTAGGGAGCTGAGAGAAAAGGAAGAAATTGAGAAATACCGTATGGAGAGACCCAAAATCCAGCAGCAGTTCTCAGATCTTAAGGTATAGAATGCACACCATACACCAAAGAGTCGCCTTTTTCACTATTCTTCTTCACAATTCTTCTTCACAAGTAAATACAGCCTTATTCATATATGTACATGTAATATATTCTTATTTTGTAAAGACACAAAGATGCACATATAGACAAAAATAAAACAGATGTTTGCTCAGAAACAGTCTGACAGTTTATAATAATAATTTGAACATATGCATGATCAGTCAGAAAATAAAACACTTCCAGTTATTCAAAGGTGATCTACTTCTTTTCTAAATCCCTTACTCCTCAACCCATTTTATTCACAGAGGAAATTGGCAGAAGTGTCAGAAGAGGAGTGGCTGAGCATCCCTGAAGTGGGAGATGCCAGGAACAAGCGCCAGAGGAATCCCCGCTATGAGAAGCTCACCCCTGTCCCTGACAGCTTCTTTTCTAAACATCTGCAGACTGGAGAGAATCACACCACCGTTGACCCTTTGCAAGGGGTTAGTATTTTCAGATATACAAATTCACATAACTTGTATTGCACACAATGTAGTAACATAACATTAGGGTGTAGTTACAGTGTGCCCCAGCAGGTGTCAGGATATCTCAAACGCTCTTAATTTGTGCATTTAATGCTGTTGGCCAATGTTCACAGACTGAGTGAACTCTGCATTGTAATTGACAGTAGACACCTAATGCAAATTATAAATGCTACACTATTGGTGTCTGTGGTTCATGCTAACAGTCTGCTTAACACATGTTTAATTAAATCAAACATGGGTTGTAGATTTGAAAGGTTTCAATATTTAAAAACAGACTTTAACACATGTTTTAACATGGAATTGTTGCTTTTACAAATTGACTTTTAACTTAGCTATTTCCAGTCTGCAGCACAGGAAAGCCATTAACCAGATTTAAACTTTCACAGGTATCATTTACAGTGATGAGAATAGGGTCATATGATATAGTCCTGTTTCATAAGCTGTTAAAACATGCTGTAACAAAATTCTCACAAAGAATATAATGCTTCTCTTTACAAACATCATTTCCTGTCTCCTCTAGCTGGGAGGTCTGAACACACCTTACCCAGGAAGCATGACCCCTGGTCTCATGACACCAGGTACAGGAGAACTGGATATGAGGAAAATTGGTCAGGCCAGGAACACACTCATGGATATGAGGCTCAGTCAGGTAACTGATTCATCATTCTGAGACTTTTCACTTTTACCTTATGCTGACATGGGAGAGCTTAATTATTTCCCGTCTTGTGTCCTCCTGAATCTGCTCAGGTGTCTGACTCTGTGAGTGGACAGACAGTAGTGGATCCAAAAGGTTACCTGACAGATCTCAACTCAATGATCCCCACTCATGGAGGAGACATCAGGTAGAGACACAGTGGTGGCACCAGTTATACCTGTGTAAAATGTGTGTGTGTGCTGGTGGTTAAGTGGGTAACTCTGTATTTCTAGTGACATCAAGAAGGCCCGCCTGCTTCTAAAATCTGTAAGGGAAACCAATCCCCATCACCCACCTGCCTGGATTGCGTCTGCCAGGCTGGAGGAGGTGACTGGCAAACTCCAAGTAGCCAGGAACCTGATCATGAAAGGCACAGAGATGTGCCCTAAGGTAATTAAGGGATTGGCATTATTCTGAATCTGAACTGTTTGTTGATCATTTTGTTAAAATAAGAACCATGATCTCTTATATTGTTTTTCCCTAGCTGTTGTGTAGTAACACTACTAAACTACCAGACTGACATTTTTTTCTGACAACCAGAGTGAGGATGTGTGGCTGGAGGCAGCCAGACTCCAGCCTGGTGACACAGCTAAAGCTGTAGTAGCCCAGGCGGTGCGTCATTTGCCACAGTCTGTGCGCATCTACATCAGGGCAGCAGAGCTCGAGACCGACATCAGAGCAAAGAAGCGAGTCCTCAGGAAGGGTAAGAAAAACAGTCATACTTTTAAATAGTTTTTACTGTTACCGTATATGTGTGTCTTTTAGAGTTTGGTGAGTTGTTATATTGTTGTGAATCAAAAGTTATGTGCCTTCCCAACAGTGCATTTTTGAACAAATATGTAACAATTTGGAAGGAAAGACTCTCGTAAAATCACACAAACAGAACTCTTCTGTCTCAACACACATGAGGTTGCATAAAAGATTTCATTGGGGTTACATTTGGCAGCTGTGACTTTTGGCTTCTTATCAAGGCCAGACACCCTATTGAACCATGGTGTCAATGTCCTGTCACACACACACATTATTTCCCAGCAGCATACTCCAATGACAGAGATGGATGCAGAGCTTCCAAGGAAGAGCTCTCTAAGCCTCTACATGTTCAGTTGCCTCTGCTCTACTTTTCTCAGTTACTGTACATACACAACACTCGCTTCTCATCAGGCAGTATTAAACTTGTACTTGTAGCTACTGTAATTCTGTTCTGTAGTATATTATTATTTAAAAGCAGTTTATGTGTTGTGTCTGTATTTTGCCTGTATTGTATTTTTTAGTAGTAACCTGGCCTGTTCATACAGTCTTCATACAGTTGTCCTATTGTAATACATGTAGCACTGGAGAATGTGTCCAAGTCAGTTCGACTTTGGAAAACGGCTGTCGAGCTGGAGGAACCTGAGGATGCCAGGATCATGCTGAGCAGAGCTGTGGAGTGTTGTCCTACAAGTGTAGAGGTACACTTACATTTTTACCTACATTTATTATTGCATTTTGATCGTGGTGCAACAGTTGTTGAACATTTGCACTTAACCGTTTTTTTTCCCTCCCTAGCTGTGGCTGGCCCTGGCCCGGCTAGAGACGTATGAGAATGCCCGGCGTGTCTTGAACAAGGCTCGAGAAAACATCCCCACAGATCGCCACATCTGGATCACTGCTGCCAAGTTGGAGGAGGCCAATGGGAACACTCAAATGGTGGACAAGATTATTGACAGAGCAATCACTTCTTTACATGCCAACGGCGTGGAGATTAACAGAGAACAGTGGATACAGGTGTGTTCCTGTGGCTTTGTAGTTTTTACAATCAGGTTCAGTTTTTCGATATAAGTTCCCCTAATCCCCTAAGGGTGTGCCAAGTGAGTAGCAGTGATAAATAATGAGGGGTCTTGAACTGATTTCGGTGGTCAGGTAATTATTGTCTAAATGTCAGACTTCCACATCACAAATAACCAAAATATAAGGTGGAAATTAAATGACTGTACCTTTAAACCCTTGCATTGAAAGAGCAGAGACTGCGTCATGCGTGTGTCAAACTCAGCTTTGATAGCATGCCAGCATACTTTGGCATGGAGACTCCCTCCTATTTAATCTGGGTGCAACATAATACAAGCCAGCACGGTGACTGACATTTTGTTTAGTGCTGCTCATGCCTGTTTTGCAATTGTTTTTACCCACTTTGTGTTTTGTTTCTCTCTTGGCTTCCACATTTTAACTACCTCCGACAACCTCTGTGTGGTTGTCATGGCCAATTCAAATTAAGAAAAATTTACAGGATTTAGTTATCTTAATATTTTCTCATCCCAGAGCTTTTCTCTTCAAGATTTGCTTGTTTCTGTGGGCTAGCCATTTACTCAAACCACCCAAAGAGTTGCAATATGTCTGTATGACTGTAAGTCATTTATATGGATATTGATCAGTAACCCCAGTTATTTTAAGGACATGTTCCTCTACCATAATGTTATGGGAATATCTCCTTGTATTATGCATTCTATTTCAACTTACAGTTTCTTTCCTCCTAAATTCTTCTTGTGATGCAGGATGCAGAGGAGTGTGACAAGGCAGGCAGCGTGGCTACTTGCCAGGCCGTCATAAGGGCCGTCATAGGGATTGCTATTGAAGAGGAGGATCGTAAACACACCTGGATGGAGGACGCAGAGAGTGTGAGTATATGGATGCTTGCCGCATTCAGACTCTTGACACACCCTGAGATAACATTTACATAATCATTTTTGTTTGTTGTGCTTCAGTGTGTTGCCCATGGAGCACTGGAGTGTGCCAGGGCCATCTATGCCCATGCTCTGCAGGTGTTCCCCAGTAAAAAAAGTGTCTGGCTTAGAGCTGCCTACTTTGAGAAGAACCATGGCACCAGGTGACCTTTAGTTTCTGAACATACTACTAAGTATTTGTAGTCAGAAGCTGGCAGTCGATCTGTTACCTCACATCATGTTTTTACTTCCATTGCGTCTCTCAGAGAGTCATTGGAGGCCCTTCTCCAGAGGGCTGTTGCTCACTGTCCAAAAGCAGAGGTCCTGTGGCTAATGGGTGCCAAATCCAAGTGGCTGGCGGAGGATGTGCCAGCTGCCAGAAGTATCCTTGCTCTAGCCTTCCAGGTGATTAAGCAACTTTTCAAACTTTGACTTTTCACATTCTGCTCTTCTTTATGTCTAACATTATGTATCTGTTTCCCTTATGTCCTCTGTGTCTGTCTGTTTTCAAAGGCTAACCCCAACAGTGAAGAGATCTGGCTTGCTGCTGTCAAACTGGAGTCTGAGAATAATGAGTATGAAAGAGCCCGTCGGCTGCTGGCCAAGGCCCGCAGCAGTGCACCAACAGCCAGGGTGAGTGTTTTTAGTCACAACTATCATTAGTGTATCAGATGTGATTTATTATAAAATGGGCTAAAAAGATTAATCGGAAGGAGTGGATTTCCTGAACTAAGCTCTCATTCTTTTACGCTCTTCCTTCCCTTTGTGCCCTTTTGTACAAGTACACTGCGTTACTGTGTTAGTGTTGTTTATATTAACAGCGCTCTGACACACATTGTGTGGTGACTTGTAATCGGGTATTGTTTTTCACGTTTATGCTAGTGCTTAATAGAAAGTTAATAGTGCATTGTCCTTAAGGAAGCTTCCATAAACATTGGATCTATCTCAGGTTCAGACTTGCAGGGTTTTTTCCACCAGTCAGCAGCACTCAGGTTGACAGATACTGTCAGCTGTGCTCTTAAACTATCACTGTCTCTCGGGTGACCTGGCTGCGCTCCCTTTTGTTTTCTGAATGGTATGCTGACAGATATGCCTGAGTTCCTGCTTTAATGTTGACAAGACAACCCCACTGTGTTAATGAAGCAGAACATTTAGGCTTTGCCCTAGGAAGTTGGTGTTTGAAAGTTATTTAATAACAATTTAACTCATGTCAAGTGTTACAGAGCCAAGGAAGGTTAAAAAGGGAGGTGCATGGATCCTGTTTCCACATAGTTTCTGGCTGAACAGGGTGTCTTGTTTGTTTTTTAATCTCTACAGGTTTTTATGAAATCAGTGAAGTTGGAGTGGGTGTTAGGAAACATAGAAGCTGCTCAGGAGTTGTGCACTGAGGCCCTGAAACACTATGAGGACTTCCCTAAGCTTTGGATGATGCGAGGCCAGATTGAAGAGCAGTGTGAAAATATGGACAAGGCCAGAGAGGCCTACAACCAAGGGGTGAGTGTTTGGAGAATATGTTGGTTTGTTTGTTTAAGCACACATGCAAGGGGTCTAGGTCATATAATGTAAATGAATATACATGATAACTGGAATGAGTAGCTATTGTCATGTTTGTTGCTGTAGTTGAAAAAGTGTCCCCACTCGGTGGCGCTTTGGTTGCTGCTGTCTCGTCTCGAAGAAAGAGTGGGACAACTAACAAGAGCCAGAGCGATCCTGGAGAAGGCCCGACTCAAGAACCCACAAAGCCCTGAGCTATGGTAAGAATTAACACAACAAGAAAATATAAACATGTGTTAGTTGATGTTACAATTACAGCTAATTTCACTATGCACACAAACATCAGTGTCAAATTAAAAACAAACCTACCCTAAATATATCTTATATGAGGCTGACATATCTGTGTCTCTACAACGTGTGATCATCCTAACCAGGTTGGAGTCTGTCAGACTGGAGTTCCGGGCTGGACTTAAGAACATTGCAAACACACTGATGGCCAAAGCCCTGCAGGAGTGTCCAAATTCAGGTAAGGCCAATAAATCTTAATTAGCTCTACATTAGCCAGCAGTCAAACTCCCTGCAGAGAGAAATCCAAATAAATCATATATATGTCTTTGTTGGAACGTTGGTGCAAAATACGATGCCTCCTTTCTGATGAGGAAACGCACAAACTTTCCACTCCTTTATTATTAAACAGGTTTTTTAATCTCAAATGCTCCATTCAATTCCACTTCTGTTTTCTTTCTTTAAAGGTATCCTGTGGGCTGAGGCAGTGTTCTTGGAGGCCAGGCCTCAGAGGAAGACAAAGAGCGTGGACGCTTTGAAGAAGTGTGAACATGATCCCCATGTACTGCTTGCTGTAGCTAAGTATGACTGCTTCTTGTACTTTTTCCCACATTCTTATTCCCTGATAGTGATCATTTATAAAAAAAAAAGTATTAGCTGAATATTAGCCAATAAGTCTTTGTGCACATCTCAGGTTGTTCTGGAGTGAGCGTAAGATCACTAAAGCCAGAGAGTGGTTCCTCAGGACAGTAAAGATTGAGCCAGACCTGGGGGATGCCTGGGCTCTCTTCTACAAGTTTGAACTGCAGCATGGCACAGAGGTAAGCATCCTATGTCTAAACTGGTGCTGATTTATCATTGTTATATACAGTACCTTGCAGCTACTATACATGATTACAAACATTTAACTCAAATTATTACTCACTGCTTTTTGTAATATGCTATACTTCCGTTCTATTCTCTCATTTTTAAAATTGGAACACACAGTGTGGTTAGAGTTTGTTATAGTTTGTATCTCACTGCTCTGCATCTATCAGGAGCAGCAGGAAGAGGTGCGAAAGCGCTGTGAGAATGCAGAGCCCCGCCACGGAGAGCTGTGGTGTGCCGAGTCCAAACACGTCCTCAACTGGCAGAAGAAGACAGGAGAGATCTTAGCACAGGTGGCAACCAAAATCAAGAACACATTCTGAGACTGGGGAAGTTTGGACTGAAAACCCCCAGAAGACTCCGACAGTCACCAGCCGAGCAGGAAACAACTACAGACATTCTTGTTCTTTCGCTCATCTCTGGCAGATACAACGTTTTCACAACCTTTCACCTATTTGTAGAACCCAACTGATAGTCTGAACCAGCACCTGCTCAGCTGTGACGCATAGGGTACTACATGTACTGCACAGTGCTGAGAATATAGTAAACAATGGAGTTGAAGCATGCTCTGGTGGACAAACTATGTGATGACAACATTTCAGAACGACCACAGATTAAAACAATGTACATATTAGTGCTGTTACTGACATACATGTGATTGAAGTATTGTGTCAGTCAGACTTTTGTTTTCCATGTTTTAGTATTTCACAGATTAAAGTTTGTGCTTATGAATACAACATTTTGTAAAAAAAAATGGTTCCTGTAAAAAAGAAAATACTGAAAAATACTTTGGAAGGGAGACTTAATTAAAACACTCAGGCTGATTCCACCTTTACATGAGCTTTGGATGGAACATTTAAGATAGAATTATTTTTGTTATGAAGCATTTTTATGCTAAAAAGCTGACACTGAGGCTATGTCTGTGTGTATATAGACTCGTGAAGACTAGATTTTTTTTTAGTAGCTTGCTTGAAATGTGTTTAAAATGCTTTGAAGGCATCCAGTAAACAAATAAAACAAGTTTTTTGAACCCTTCCCTATAACACGTTTTATTATGGTGATTTTTTTAGGCACGTTCAGTTCTGTGCTCATCCTTTTACGCACTCAACGCGTTACCTTTGGACCTTTTTGTTTGGCGAGATGGAATCCTGGCAGCCTGTTAATAATCTCACATTATAATCTAAAACCAGGCATTGTTAGAATAAAAACCCTGAAGGTTTTAAACAGCATGTTCCTCTTATTTAAAATTTTACACACTCCTCCTCGGTATCACGTCTTTCCAGCGAAACCGAAAGGATGAAGACAAAGTGATTGATTGCACAAGTTTTTCTCGACTTGATCGGACTGGAGTTTGGTGAAATATTAATCCCGGTGTCAGCAATCCATGACCGGGAGGGAAATAGGAGCAGCAGCAGTCAGTTTGGTGATGTTGGAAACCGTGGAGCACCATATCGTAAATCTAGCAGCTGCAACCTTTCCTAAAGAGTCAGCGCAGAAATACTGAGGGGGAAACATCAGGTTTGGTTACAATGTGCGCGGCTGCTTCGGGAGTAAGTCCTTGGATCTCGCTGTTACTGGTAGAGATGGGTTTGCTCGTGTGAGGATCCTGCAGAAGAACATGATAAATGGTAAGTGCGCTTTTCACATGTGGTGCGTATTTACGCAGTGGATGAGCTGACGCGGGCAGATATTGAGGAAGACTGTGAACACAGCTGAAGATGAAATATTAAAGATTAAGTTTTAGTTGTGATGTGATGAGGCGTAAACAGCTGGAAACGGTTGCATTATCGCACAGGTGCTTCCCAGTAAAGTGGTTCTTTATACTCTCTTTTATGGACTATTTCTTCACCCACCATCTCTCATAACATCTTTCTTTATAGTGTCTGATCGGAACTCTACTCCGCAGTGTCCTGGTGCTTCTCCTGCTGGCCAACTCCTCTGGTAAACGTAGATGTAACTATAAAGAAATACTGGGCTCTTACAGAGAAGTCATCTTCGTTGAGCTGCAGAACTTGGTATGAAAACAAGATGTGCCAGTATATAATTACAATTACACTGCGCTTCATATGATAGAGACATTTGTTTTGTATTTATTCTTGCATGTTTTCAGGTTCAGGCGCAAAATAAGTTGCAGCTGTCATATTATCCAGTGATAGGCTGCCCCCTAGTGGTTGTTGTGCATATATAACATGTGGCTGTTCTTTTGCAGAATGTCACTGGTTCACAGAATACCTTCAAAGAGAGAGACCCCTGTCCTTCAGGAAAGGTGAGTGGCACACGGACAAAGAATTATAAATACTTGCATTGCAGTGCTGCTGACAGAGGAGATATTCAAATTGTGTCCCATGGTAGGCTCGTCGCATCCTGGTCTCCATCTATGGTATGACACAGAGGATGCGGTGTCAGAGGAGCGGTAAGCAGCCGTCTACCCTGGAAAAGCCAGTGGAGAGGATGGAGCAGCTCATCATTAATAAGTGCAGTCCTGATTACCTGGTAAGAAGGATTCATTTTATTTTATAAAAATCAATTGGATGCTTCACCTCTTTAAATTCCCCACTTAACACAACCACAGAGAAATCATTTTTTCTTACTGTTCCCAGGGGAAGAGAGCCTCCTGTAGAACTGTCCAGAAAATAAAAGGAAAGAAGAGAAAGCGGATCAAGTTCATCAAGGTTATACAGGCTCTGATCACCTGTTGGCAGAAACTTCAGAGCGTGTATATGCTCTCAGATTAAAACATGGTTCCTGTAAAACCTGTGCTACTGATATACATGAAGATATCATGTGATGTTCCAGAACGGTCACAGCAACAAATACTTTCTGTTTTTCCATGTAATGTGATGTTTACTTACCGTCGTCAGGTTCTCATTGTTGTGTATTACAAACTGCACCAGCTTTTGCATGTCAATGTTTCTACCTGTTTAATGGAATAGTTCTATAGTAACCACAGATAAGCTAACAAAAATATCCACAATGCATTCAAATCTTTACTTTACTATGATGTTTTATGTTTGCCATGTGTCATCATATCCATGAAATGTTATGCTGTTAGGATGATGTGCTCATGCCATCTAATAAAATCTACATTTGTACAAAATGTGGTTATTATTATTAGCCTAATGTATTTCTATCCCTTAAATATAACTCGTCCAATTACAACATGGACGGAGAAGGTGGGAAAGAAGATCAGCAGATATAATGTGGACAATACAATGTCAGGAAACCGCCGTCTCATCATACTTACCTTAAACCTTCATTTGAAGCTCATGTAGTGTGGTTGAAATACTTTAAATACCAGCTCACCAATCAATCATTCATTGTCTGATGAATAAAACACTATTTGTTTGCGATTACTATATTTAATTAGTAAACTTAAGAGCAATCATTTATGCCTTTTTTTCAGTCTAAACAAAGTATTAGTCTGTTAGGAGGGGTGATGTGTGACTTCATGCTGGAGGAATGTTACTGTTTGAATAGTGAGACAAAACTACAGCATCCAAATCCAACCAAACAAAATAAAAAGCTGCAGAGAGTCCAACAACTCCTGCTTCTGAAATACTCCATAAAACAGCATTCTGTCCTCCAAATATGTAAGAAGAAGAAGAAGAAACATAAATCACAGCATAGCATGGACTCGTGTGGGTTTTTTCTAGCATTAAAATAAAAGTCCAATATGATAAGTAACAGCTCTGTTGGGGCCTATAACAACATCTTTTAAGATTTTCAGTTTAAATCCTACCAATGATGATGCCTAAAATAAATACTTCCATGAGCAATGCAAACATATTCTGATGTATCTTCAAACAAATTACACACAAACACTTGCGTGTTTTTTTTCATATACCAAAAAGGTTTTCTCACATTTGACATGCCCCGGTAACTAAAGAAGCTCATTTTAAATATATATTTTGTAAATAAACTAAAAAATGACAAACAAACATATGTTTATGTTTATCTTTCATCTTTGACCTCCTTAAAACCTTAAACTCTCCAGCAGAGTGCGTAACAAACACTGTGACCCCTCAGCAGTCAATGTTAATGCTGGACAGCAGCTCCTCCAAGGCCTCCAGCTTCTGATTGGCTTCCTCGATGGCGCTGTACGTCTGCACGTTGCTGGCGATGTGGTAGCGGATGTCGTCCACTAGAGGGACGGAGTCCGTCTCGTGTCGCTCCTCCAGCGATGCAGCGTCCTCTTTGATGATCTCGGCAAATTCGGCCTGCTCTACCAGCTGGAACAGAAAGGTACACGGGTGTTTGAATTTATCCTGACGGGACGACTGAGCACAGCAAAAAAAAATCCAATACATCAACTGCTGCTCAGAGCTGCTGTTACTGGGACTTAGGTCTTGTAAAGTAGGTTGTAAATGCAGCAGCTAAAATTTCATAATATGGTCTCTAAGGTCAGCCTGAAACTTCTAAGCGAGGTCTAAGCTCATAAAAATGTAAACTATTAACAAAATTATCAGTTTCATTCAAATTCATTGGTTTTGTATTGGTTACCAATGCCAGCCTTGTGTCCCTCTGCTAAATTTGCAAGGACTTAAAATGAAAACAGCCGCCTGTCTCTGGAACCACTACAAATCATTGATTGAATAGATAATATTCTTTGTTATTATATGAACACACTTATTTGACACTCTAACAACAATGACACCCACCCGCTCGATGTTCTTGGCCATGAACTCAGTGCAGTAATCCTCCAGCCGAGAGAGACGGAATAGCTTTGCTGTCTTCCACATGTACAGTACGTTGTCCTCGCCTATTGTCTTAGCAAGCGTCTTCCCACACAGACTCTTCAGCCCTGCCAGCAGATACATGTCGGCCACGCACAGCACGTCAAACACGTTCTCCGTCGTTAGCTGGACAGAAAGAGTAAAAGAGTCCGGCATCAAACTGACCGCGATGAGCATGCAGCGATAACAAAACAGCACACAGAGAAACTGAACAAACCTCTGTGTCGTCAGTGTAGATGTAATACATGACGTGGATGAAGATTTCATGAGAGATGTTGTGTAGAGTGATGACTGGTGTGCTGGGCTGAGACTGCAGCTGCTCTCCCTCACTGAAGTGGTCCTCCAGTAGGGCTTTAAAATAATCACTACGTCCACAGAAAAACACCTGAACACACACAGACACACAAAAACAGATATACCATTTCAATTCAGCCCACTGAAGGATGGTTTTCTGCAGGACACTGGCACGTCTGAACTGAGTACACTTCCATGTCCACTTGTTTACAGTCTATGAGATAATGTGCAGTTTGTACCTTATGACACAAGAAATCGTATCCATCCACCCTGAAGCAGATATCAGGATAAGTAGCAAAGTGGTCAACTCTGTTAAAGGGAAGTTCACCAAATCCCACCTGTTGAGAATTCATTGATAAAGTCAGGGCAGAACTGGTAGCAGGTATAATGCATTAACATGTTTGATTTAAAGACTGTGTCTTTACTCTGAGTTCAGTCGGCAGTGCGCAGTCTGCTAACTGAGCCATGTCTTCCTGAAGCTGACAGCTGTGAGGCTCCAGGCTAAGAACTTTCACACAGATTCCTGGTTTGTTGGATACTTCAAGTATGTGAAGAGAGGAAGAACAGACAGACCACGAATCACAGAAGGTTGACTCAACTCCAGAAAAACATGTCAGTGCATTCAAATGTGTTTTTGTATTTGTAAAAGCTTAGAAGCTTACATATTACCAGTATGAACCAAACCAAACACATTTTCTTACCAAACTCATACACCTGTTTGCATTTATTCTCCAGCTCCTCTATGAGATCTGCCATTTTGCACTGTTTAGCAAGACGCCTGCTGTCCTCCAGAAGACTAATATCAATATCCATCCGTCCTATAAAATAAAAATACACACAAAGACTTTGACTCTTAGATTTACATCATTTCATTCAGGCCACTTGTATTGTCTCCAGTTACAGCATATGGTTTTTTTAGTCTCTTCTTAGTCACAGATTTTGTGCCATATTGTCCATAATGCCTCCTCCCCCCTCCCACCAGCAACCTTCTGGTTACAGTATTGCTCCATATGCACCATATTGGAAGGACTTACACTGCCCACCCACCTGTATAGAAGTACTGCAGGATGGCCCAAAAGGCTGCAGGGTTGATCTGAGATCAAAACAGCTGTCTGTTATCACAGTGTAACAAAGAGGGCAGCACAAAATGAACTGACCAACATCATACTCTTATTTACCAAAGGGTGTTTGAGGGTGATCATGTTCTTCCCTTTCCATTTCGTCTCAAACATGTCAGAGAAGTACTCTGAGCGTGCGCTGAGAACACATCGGTGGGCCGGAAACGTTTGTCCGTGAACCTGGAACTTAACGTCGCTGAGCTGACCCTGCTCCAGTAACCTACCAGTTAAATCCCACATTCATGTTGATTAGACGAGTATAGACACTCATTGTAAAACAAATAGTTTAGAATGTTCTTCTTCATGTAAATAAGTGAGGTATTTGAGTCATACGTGTGCAGAAAGTAGGTGAAATCATCCCGCCGCATGGGCCGCACGCTGACACACTTGTAATCTTTGAGCAGGCGTCGAATCGAGTCACTCAAGGAGCCGTACACACAGCGCTCGCCATCAAATGTGTTGGCTTCACACTTGGCACCTGAAAGTCAACAATGAACAAACTTGGTGGATACTATAGACAAATACTATCATTACAAATAAAGCAGGAAAACATCTGCCTTACCACTAGCCAACAGGTACTGGACCAGCTCCTCGTGACCACAGAGACAGGCGTAATACCTAAAAACAGTAGTTATAATAATGATGCAGTGACAACAGAGGAATTACACCAGCAGTCTGCACGATACTTACAATGGGGTGCTGTCCCATTTATCTCTTACATTGAGATCCACATCTCTTTGTTCAACGAGGAATCTAAGAGAGGAAATGAAACAGTGGATTTAACTTCCTGCATCACACAAGGGGTTAATGTTTACATATCTGAATCCTGTGCCTGATGAAAAAATAGGAAAGATGCATATTGTGGAATGTTATTAAGCAAGGGAGAGCTTGTATCCACCACACTTCACTGAGTATAGATTATGCATCAGCACGTGTGTTTGTGTCAATAAAAACAAATCATCAATATGGATGGATTCTGCTTTCATCGACAGGAAGTATCAGCATTGCTTTGCACACAGCATGTGTGAATTTAAAAATATAGACACATACTACAGTTTCTATAGAATATGAAACATACACCCATAAAGCAGCACTATGCTAGAGTGCCCCCTTTGCCGCTGTAATGTTAAAACCCTCTCTATCTTGCAGGAGAACATGTCTTACGTACACACTCCTGTCGAGCATCCGACACTTGACAGCCAGCACCTTCGTTACATCTGGAAACTGAGCAGCTGACCTACAAACCTTAGCTAAAGTTACAAGCTGGGTCATCAGAGCTAATGTTAGCTACACAGCCTTCCGTTTGTAACTCTTGTTTATGTTTATGTTGCATCCAGCTTTGGGGTTAGCTGCAAGACTGCAGTGTGCAAGCTAATGTTTTGGAAGCTAACATGACGATGGTACAAAAAAAACATACAGCTTTAACATACATCCAAATAAGAATAAGGTCAACAGAGCTGCTGGTTACCTGACTCTACAAATGTCGCCCTTTTTGCAACTACTAAACAAATCGTACACATCCATGATCGCCGCGGTGTTTTCAGTCCTCTGTGATGCATGGAGACGGCCTGTCTGTCGGACAGGTGAGCGATGGATTGGTGGAGGTTTTAGTGTTTTCTCGGTGGACGCTGAGAAAGTTGGCAGCCTGGCACACCTTCTTAAGCAGTTGTGTTGACAAGCTGCTCTGCACCAAGATGTTTTGGTCGAAGAGTTCCAGTAGTCACGTGATTAGAGAGCGCTCCCTTCCAGATCTCACAAGTAGCGGAAAAATGAAAATCACAGAGATTTTCTCTTAAAGCGACAATTGTTGCCTGTTTTATACTAACAAATTTCACTCCAACATACATTTTCCAACATGTTTGATTTACTGACGATGTTAACGGGAGACTGGTAACTTTAATGGGAAGCAAGCAGATCGTGATAACAGTGAAAACCTTGAATATCCAAGCTTACACAGGTCACTGAATGCAGCATACGTCACGTCGTTCTTCCACTGCGTGTGTTTTCAAAACAAAGCAGTTTATGCAATAAAAAACACAGTTTTTGCTGATATTTAAGAGCATTCCTTTGGTTTTTTTAGTACCTTTCTGGCTCGTAAAAGCTTCTTCTATTTCACCAGTGAACTACACTACTAGACTTGACCCAGTTTGTGCCTCTGTGGTCGGACAAACGCTCACACAGCATAAAAAGCTGCAGTTAGAACAGTCATAAAAAGTGAGAACGTGAGTGCACTGAGAAGGGTTTCTTTATTTTGCATAAAATTTGACTAACCATTAAAGCAGCCTTATTCAGTCATTGTCCTATTTGTGTCTGGTATGCCTCTGCTTAAATAAACAAATCTTAAAGTTGAAGTTTTTCTCAGTCCAGCAGGGGGTTTTCCCTCTGCAGGCTTAAATCAACTTGCATGCTCTCTGTGAGAAGAAAAACACAAAACACCAGATGAAAATACCAGAGATTTCCAGTCATACTCTACATGGATACCTATGTATCCACATACATACATATGTACATACCTATATGTTTTGCTTTGCAATCCTGTCTTAACAGCAGAGAAACATTTTCTACTTTAAAGGTGATCTAAAGGTCTGCAAATATGGCCAAATATGGTTCTTCAAATTATATCACCATCTGTGTTTGAATTTTGATGGGCAGGATGAGCTACATGCTCTGGACTAATAGTATTTGTCACGATGCTTTACATTCTCCTGTAAGAAGCATTCCCCATACATTCTAAACATTAAGAGGCCTATACTTCATGAAGGTTAGCTTGTCAAACTCTTCACCTCATATTCATCAGCAACATGACAGGGTAAATTACAAAGTACAAAGTACCTGTGACAGCTCTTTTCACTGAAGCTCGCTGGGTATTCTCATTTACACATTTTTGGCTGCTCTTTCTGAGGCAGAAAGGAGGGGCGCTGCATAACTGCACCTCAACAGGGTGGTGACACTCACGCTCAGCGTTATCAATAAAAAGTCATCAGCATGATATGTAAACACCTCTGTCACTGTTCTTTTCAAGTCACTTAAACATGTGTGGATGTACATCATTGACTGACTGAGCTTGATAAACCTGCTGCCGTCTCATTGGCATGTTTCAGACGTAGCAACACATCCAGGCCAAAACCACAGATGTTACATCAATTATCACATTATGACAGGTAAACACGCACAATGTAAGTCACTGATGAGACTGACCTGTGCTGTGAGGTTTGAAATAGAGAATGTATGGCTGTCTTGCGAAAGCATCAACATCGTTCACCTGGTTGTCTTCGTATTGATAGCAATCAATGACCTACTACGACTGCTTCATTCAGAAACTTGACTGTTCAATCTTCACTGGCCTGAACACCATAGAGAGGTACTGAAACAGCAACAACATTCCTCTAATCTGCCCTTAGCAATGCCACTAAAACAGTATTAACCTTAACCAGACAGGACGTCTGGATCTCAGGCTTTATCAGTCCAAACTTCTGCAGTTTCAGCAATCTTCATATCACACAGGAACAAAGCAAACACATTTAATACACATTTAAAACACAAACAGTTGACCAGTGTCTGTCAATGGGATAGACAGGCCTCTCTCTTATCACATTAGTTATCAAATTAGTTATATAGTATGAGTAAAATAGGTACGTAAATTAAGCTGGAACGAGAGAAAGTGAAAGTGAGAGATAATGATTTGTGCTTTGTCTATAGGCCCACAGTCTCAGACATCCTTTTCTATATTGATGTTACACTATGTTGAAGTTAAAACTTGCTTAAAACTAATTTGACTCCTGCATTTTACCACAAAAAAGTGAAATTGCTTTACAGTGAAGACTTTCTTTCTTGATGATTTTTTGTAATCCTGCTTGAAAACATTTATCACAGCTGAAGCTGCAGAGCAGGAACTGGTTCCAGTGGAACAACACATAGTTACACTGGAAGGGTAGGTGGGATGTGTAAACTGGTTCATCCACATTCACATCACTATCAGTATCACACCACACCCACATTTTCTCCTTTATAAGGTAGCCAAAAGATAAAGCATTCACAACAGAGCTCCACTACCGCCTGAACTCTCCACCATTGCCTCCTGCAGAGAAGTCTCTACACATCCAACAACCAACATGAGCATGAGGAGCACGCGCAGCAGCCACCCCAGCCTCTATGCATCAGGGGGATTCAGCAGCAGGTCCATTGGATCCTACAACACCCCCAAGATAAGCGCCAACCACATGGCCCCCATCACTCCTGTAACCATCAACAAGAGCCTGCTCACGCCGTTGAATATAGACATCGACCCAGCTGTACAGGCTGTCCGCACCCAGGAGAAGGAGCAGATCAAGACCCTCAACAACCGCTTTGCCTCATTTATTGATAAGGTAAGATTTCACTGAAGTGTCAGTTGAAGCTGTTATTGGGAATTTAACTGATGTTTCCCTCACTCTTTGTGTCCCAGGTGAGATACTTGGAACAGCAGAACAAAATGCTGGATACCAAGTGGAAGCTGCTGCAGCAGCACACCACCGGCTCCTCTGACATTGAGCCCATGCTGAAGTCCCAAATCGCCAACCTGCAGAGGCAGCTGGAGTTCCTCAGCAGAGACAAGCAGAGGCTGGACGTGGACAATGCTGCCATTCATGACCATGTGATTGAATACAAGACAAAGTAAGCACGCCTTTTGTGACAGAAACTGAACTGCTGTGGAATGATAAGAGCAGCAAGAGTAATGTGATACTTGTGGGTGTTTCAGGTATGAGCAAGAGATCAACAAGAGGAATGATGCAGAGAATGAGTTTGTTATGATCAAAAAGGTACTGTAAAATATTGTTTTTATTTCCACAGTTTAAAGCATGTTTTCCTGTAAACATCTCACTGAAAAAAGTGGTTAAAATCTGTTTTTTTCCCAAATGCAGGACGTGGATTTAGGATATCTGTCAAAGGTCGATCTGGATGACAGGCTGTGTGCTATCAGAGATGAATTAATTTTCCTCAGGGCTCTGCATGATGCGGTACACAATTATTTGCTAAAAAAATCCTCTCAGAAGTATTCTAGATGTTGTCATCTTACACTCACTGTAATGTGTTGCTTCCTTATAGGAGCTGAGGGAACTGACGGACAGCCTGAAGGAGACCTCTGTGGTGGTGCAGATGGACAACTCCCGCGGCCTCAACATGGATCAGATTTTGGCTGATGTCAAGGCTCAGTACGAGGACATCGCTGCCCGCAGCCGCGAGGAAGCTGAAAACTGGTACAAGACCAAGGTGAGTGTTTATTTTAAATTGAAAGGAGTCAACAGTTGGCAGGAAAAGTTGATAAATTAAGGAAACACCCTTGTCAAACCTGAAAATGAAAAAAAAACTTTTGCCCTCCTCTTTGTTTGTTCTCCAGTTTCACCAGATGACAAGTGATGCCAACCAGTATAGCAACGAGCTACAGAGCACCAAGTCTGAAATAGCTGAGCTCAAGCGATTGATCAGTCGCTTACAGCAAGAGATTAATGCTGCAATGGCACAGGTGAGAGGAAGAACAAAAGCTGCTTGACAAAAGTACATGTGTAAAAAAAAACAGGTACAAAAAAGAAACAACAAAGCTACCTGAGACTGCATCAACAAAGAATCCTTTAAATAACCTTCAGGTAGTTCAGGTATTCTGACGGATATGCCACCCCCCCCCCTCCCCCTTATATTTCAGCGCACCAGCCTTGAGGGCAACATAGCTGAGGTGGAGGAACAAGGGGAACATGCCGTGCAGGATGCCAAGGGCCGCATCAGGGACCTGGAGTTGGCTCTGCAGAAGGCCAAACATCACATGGCTCATCAGCTCAGAGAGTACCAAGAGCTCATGAATGTGAAGCTGGCCCTGGACATAGAGATCTCCACCTACAGAAAACTCCTGGAAGGAGAAGAGGACAGGTGGGTGGTGGCCCCCATGGTGTTCAGTAACTTGCAGCTTTTGTAGCCTTGTTCTTTATCCAAATTTTACTCTATTGTGTCAAATGTGCTCATCACTGCCTCTTGAGGCTGGAGTGCAGAAAGTATCCACTGTTACACAGGTGTTTTTCAAGCAGACACCACAAGGGGGAGACAATAACACATCTCACACTGATACACAAACTGACAAACAACTGGACTGATATTTATGCTTTAAAACATTGAAAACTCCTTTTAAAAATGACACTTCTGATGAACCTTGGTGAAGCAATTTATTAAACTTAAAAATCTGTAATTCTTTTAATAACCATTTATAGTACTCTACTACATCAATGCTAAAATTATTATTGTATTTGTGCTTTCTTAATGACAGACTTGGACAGGCATCTGTTCTCAATGTCCAAACAGTGTCCAGCAAATGTAAGTACTGAGGTAAATATTTCATCTTGATTACACTTGTTGCAAATTTCAGAGTGAGACCCTGTGTTGCATGTGTTTGACTTATATTTGCTCCACCTTTCTACAGCAGCACCGTTTGACAACAACGAGCAACAAAAGTCAAGTCCAGTGTTCATCAAGACAGTGGAGACCTTTGACAGGACATACTGATGAGACAGGAACACACTGCAGCGTCCTGACCTGCTGGATCACTGCGCCCTTTCTATTTACACCAATCTCTTTGTAACCTACTATAATCTGAGCCACATGTGTAATTTGTTTACCTTCTTTCTGCTCACATTATTTATCACGTGAAAATAAATATGTACAGTGAAACATGATCATTTGTCTTCTTTTGTCGAGTGGATTTTAAAATAACATCTTCTGAGGTCATTATAAATTATGTGAAGGTGGGTTAGCTTGATTGGATCTGTTATTACTCACAGACAACAATATTTAGCAGAATGCAGCACAAAATTGACATATAATAAGTACAAGTATCTAATATATTTGAGTACACATGTATCAGATTGTTTTTTGAGTTTCTTTGCCGTGTGCCCTGTTGTCTGTAAGACACAGCTCAGGGTTTAAAATCCCACTGTGCACTTCCTGGTTTGAGCTTCCCATGGTGCAACTGGTAGATTCATGGAATAGTTCATGTGCTGCTTCATTCTCAGTAAAGGTGTTACCCTGCTTTAAAACAACTCTCTTCTTTACTTTACTCCTTACCAGGCTTCTGTTTGTCAACAACACTGTGTCCATGGTAACTATACTTTCCACTATTGTTTTTAAATGACAACTTGTACTGTGTGTTTATAGTTGTTTTCAGAGGAAGTATTACAGTCATGTATGACGTGATGCCTGCTGCTTAAATTCTTTTACCTTAATTGGAATTGTCTGTATCTGCAGTGATTTCCACGATGGACAAAGCTGCTGTGCTGACTCATATCCTGGAGTCTAGGGGCGTGGTGACACTTCTTGGTGGAGAGCTGCCTGTCAGTGTGATAAACAACAACAAGTACATACCCCCACTCACAGCTGGGTCTCGGGAAGAAGGCGACTTACCCTCACTTGATCACGCCATCCAAACTGCTCTGTCTGGTGAGATCAGGACTGTTACAGTCATAGGTCCAGAGGGATGTGGTAAAACCACAGCACTGGAGAAGCTTGTGGTGGACTGGGCAAAAGGAGAACAGCTTCAGAACTTCTCACACGTTTTTCATCTCAGGTTCAGACAGCTGAATTCTCTTGAAGGTGAGCTCTCCTTGGAGACTTTAATCCAGCGCCATCTTGTCCCTCCTGTGTCCATATCCTTGGCTCTGCAGAAGCCACAGGATGTGCTGTTTGTGATGGATGGTCTGGATGAGTACAAACACAGCTTGGACCCTTCCATTCATTCCCTGTGCTCAGACCCGAGTCAGCCAGCCTCAGTGTCCTGCATAGTGGCCAGTCTCCTTCATGGATCCCTGTTGGAAGGAGCTGCCTTTGTGGTGGCTACCAGGCCAACAGGCTGTGTTGAGTTCCTCAGTGGCACACAGGTGGAGGTGTTGGGGTTTCTGAAGCCACAGAGAGAGGCCTACTTTAACAGCTTCTTTACTGACCCAGCTGATGCCAAAAAAGCACTGATGCACATGGAAAGGACTCTTGGGTTTTATGATTTCTGCAGTTCTCCCAGATGGTGTTGGACAGTTTGTTCTATTTATAAATCTCTGATTGACTCTGGAGCGATATTTCCGGAGACTTTATCCCAGCTGTTTGTAGATATCCTTGTCCATCTGCTTAACATGCTGTCACTGAACCAAGCCTGCAACAGAGAGCTGGTGTCAGCCCTTGGCAGGGTGGCCTCTCACTGCTGTCTTGATCAACTTTCAAGCTGCACCAAAGAGCAAATGAATTTGTTTGGTTTCAAGAATTTCCTCACATCAGTTGGCCTTTTCTTGCGAGCAAATGGTGAACCAGATTCAAAAACGTGCATGTTCTCCTTCCACTCCCAACTGATGCAGCAGTTTCTTTTAGCTGTGTCTTTCTTTTTGGATACGTCCACATGTAACAGTGTGGAGAAGCTGTTAAACAAACACGAAGGTGCTACCAAGTTCCTGGATCTGTTCCTGGCAGGGCTGTCAGAGCCAGTCCATTACAGACAACTGGAGGCCCTGATGGGGGAGTTCAACACCGAGCAGGTCAGGGACTTCAAATGCTGGTTTGAAAGCAGCTCAAATGCAGCGCTGAAAGGGTGCTACAAAGACAAACACCACAGATGCTTCCATCTACTTCATCAAGCTCAGAATGAGAGCTTGGTGAAAGAAATTATCACCCCCTCAGCACGGATAAACATCAGCTATTGTGACCTGAGCCTCCGGGACTCTGTGGCTCTAAATTATGTTGTCACACGTCTCGGCCAAATGGAGACGTTGAATCTATACTATACTAGAAATTTGACTGAGGAGAAAGCAGAGGCCCTGGCTTCAGCTATGAGTCTTTCAGACAAGATAATGTGAGTCAAATTTAGAGAACACAAGAAAAACATGTATATCATTTACTTCATTTGTCAGTACATATAATATTACTCTGATGTGTCCCCCAGCTTGTCACAGAGCTCCCTGAGTACTGGAGCTATACATCATCTGGCTTCAGCCCTCAGCAGAGGCCTCACCACAGAGCTGGATCTCTCTAGTTCCCGACTCGGTGATGAAAAGTTCAAAATTCTCTGTTCAGGACTCAGAGACTGCAAGCTGTACAAACTAAAGTAAAAATAATCCAATTTTCAAACATTTCTCAAAGTAAAAAAAACATGCAGTTATTAATATTTAGCTTTTTATTGTAGTATTCCAGTGTGCAGCCTGACGGAGGGAAGCTGTGACGACCTGGCCTCTGTGTTGGTCTCAGACACCTCTCAGCTGCATGTGTTAGACATGACATTTAATCAAATCGGGGATCAAGGCTTTGTGAAGCTGTGCAGAGCCCTGCGGAGTCCTCACTGCAAACTACAGGAGCTCCAGTATGCATACAATATTGTTTCACAAAACAGCAACAGGAATCTAGAGAAAGGTACTACATTATTTACCAAATAGCTTATTTGAAAAATGACCAGATTCTCTTTATTTAAAGGTTACAGAACTGCGAGCTGACTGCAGCATCCATGGGGGCTTTATCAGCAGCTTTAGGGTCTGATCAGTCAAAGCTGAGGAAAGTGAACCTGACACAAAACCAGATTGGTGACAGTGGAGTTGAGAGCTTTTGCAAATCTCTGCAACACCCACTTTGTAAACTGCATAGCATTGTGTAAGTCTGTTCGAACAACACTGTGGTCTTTCTTTACATGTGACAAACAGCCCTCCTGT
Organism: Parambassis ranga; assembly: GCF_900634625.1. Lineage (NCBI taxonomy): Eukaryota > Metazoa > Chordata > Actinopteri > Ambassidae > Parambassis > Parambassis ranga. Next base: position 6,188,538 of record NC_041028.1, on the reverse strand, counting down.
GATTACTTGTTGGTGGCTCAGTCGGAAAAATCACTTCTACATGTACTTTTGACTCTTCTTAGATTCTATGACTGTGAGCTGACAGGAGAAAGCTGCTCTCATTTGAAGGAGGCCCTAATGTCAGAGCACTGCTCTCTGTCAGAGCTGAACATGTCAGTGAATGATTTAGGCCAGGAGGGGGCACTGCTGCTCTGCCAGGCCCTGAGTCGACCCAACAGTCCACTAGTAAAACTCTGGTAAAGCACTTGCTTTTAAAACACATTTGACTGTTCAGTGATAAACCACCACCTTTCTCAAATATAAGAAGATAACAGTGTTATGTTTTCTCCACCCTGCAGCCTGAAACGATGCCAGTTAACTCTGACGGTCTTTGAGAGACTTGGCTTACTGTTGAGAAGTGGAACTAGTCAACTAAAGTCTCTGATTGTAGGTATAAATAAAGTGGGAGACCAAGGGGTTAAACATCTGTGGGATGCTGTTGCACATCCAAACTGCCTGTTGGAGGAACTGGAGTGAGTAACTCCCATTATGTCGCCACATTACTAGACTCGTTATTTCACTGCAAACATCTTTGCGTGTCTTTTATTGCAGTGTTGAAATGACAGGTCTGACGGATGCTTGTGTTGAAGACATGTGTGCCGCCATAAAAGCCAGTAAGACGTTGAAGCACCTGGAGCTGAGAAACAACATGCTGACCAATGCTTCCATTCCAGCCCTCATCCAAGTCATGGAGGAGAACCAGAACATGCAGGAGATGAAGTAAGTGGATAATTAGAGACATAAAGCACAAAAAAAATCATAGTAACAACAAATCTAAGCACTATTCTTGTCTACATTTCTTTCAGCATTAAGTACAACGACATCGGTGATGAAATGTTTGACTCGCTGGACGAATGTGAGAGAATTCGATACTGAAGGAAGTTCAATCCACTCTGCAGGATCACAGACATTCTGCAGTATTTACTTATTACACGATTGATTTTTCATATCCGACTGTTTTGATATTGACAGATTTATTGATAGACACAAGCACATTTCAGCCGCTTGTTTTTTTGTCCTATAAAAATGTATATCAATCATATATAACTGACAACAAAGCCAAATAAACAAACAAAACCCTTTTGAACTCAATGAAACTTTGATTTCATAGACCCAAAGAAAAAAAAAGATCAATAATAAAAATAATCAGATTAAATTATAATAGGTTGGGGCCTGTTTTACAGTTACATTGCATAATAAAGAAACAATACAAAAACAATAACAACCTGCTATTTTGTAATCTTACATTGAGACATTTGATCTGGATCAGTACAAAAGGATGAGGAGCTTGTGGTCTAAATTATTATGACATAAGTTGCTCAGCTGGTATCACATTCGTGTGCAGAGTAACTACTTGAGTGATTATGTAAAAACCATTATGATGGTAAAGATTCTCAGTCATCCAGGTCATTCTCATTCAAGAGCTCGAAGCAGAGCCACTGGACTTGTAGAGTTCTGATGAAGCTGCATGGAGGAGCACTCCAAGAAACTCTATAAGTCCAGTTGCCCCATTTCAAGCTCGTGAACAGAATCGTTTAAAGCTACTTTGCAACGTGATTGTCTCACCAGTTATGTAAACATTGTTGTTGTAGCTATTACACACACTCAACCTCCATCAGAATGTTGTAACTGTGGTGATCTGTCCACAATATTTGCATTTTCCAAGGCTTTAGTTTCATTAGGAACCAGATAGAAAACTCCAAACAATCTCACTATGTTACAGGACAGTAGACTCTAAGGCAGGTGCAGTGATGCAGCAGTACCGATTTCACTGAGAAAATCTACTCACATACAAAATAGTGTAGACATTCATGCATGCGCTGCATTTGATTCTAACTTTAAAAACACACATCAAGGAACAGACTACCACACAACGTTTGTGTCCCCTCCTGTTATTAATTATCCAATATAAACTTCATATTGTAAAACTAACTCAGTGACACATTTCTCAGTCTGTATGCTATGCTTAGTGTTCTCCTGTACCCAAGTCATTTCTCTCTATTTAAACTGCTCAGCAGATGTAATGTCTCTTTAGATTTAAATCCACACTGTATGTACTTATCCATTCAGTGGTACTCAGTGGTCATGAGTGTCTCCATTGATGTTACTAATGTGACTGCTGTCTTTTGGTTTTAAGGTGGAGTTTTTACTGCTACTGGAATCCTCATCTGAGCTGCTCTCTATGTCGCTGCGGTCATCTTTGGACACCTAGGAAAAGAAACAAAATCACAATGAAACCAGTTACTTTTCAAAAGTAGCAAACAGATGCAGCTTGTTCTAGAAAGTACAGAGAGATACAGGAAATGACTAATACATATTTATAGAGAGGCTGCCCACTTCCTGTTAACGTTAAACATGGCCACAATTCAACTAGGGCAACCTTAGATAGAATGAACTAAAATTCTAGGGTGCTCGTAAAATATGAAGATATTATTTTTGGTGCTCAGACTGGAGAAAGACAACACAACAGAAAAAGTGTAAGCTATGAGCATCACAAATCGTGTACAGTTACAGTTAATGGGGTAATCAGAGTAAAATTCCATTTGCAAACTTGTATCACAGACAACCAGACTAACCTTTCCCTTGAATATTGCTTTAACAGCAATGCGCATGATAAGATAGAACCAGATGATGTGAAGAGTCTGAAGGACCAGCAGCAACCCGTTAAGTAGCCACCAGGCCCGATATGGCCCCACAATCTCCCAGCTTTCGAACAGAACGCTGTAAACAATCCTGCACACACACACATACACAGCACTCATTACATCTTTCAGTACATAGTGTAAATATGATGCGTTTAAAGAAATAAAGAAGCTCTAACCAGAAAGGAAAGATGACAAGTCGAGTGAGGAAAAAGCTCAAGCTGAACACCACAAAGAGGCCGTCGCATAGCCTCTGGTACTTGGCATAGTTAGCCAGCTTGGCTGCCTTTGGGAATAAAAGGACATTAATCATTCAAAATATGTGTAAAAACCATAGTCTCAGTGTTATATTTTAAATAATGTTATAATCCTCTCTGTCTCCTCCCCTTTACCTCAAGGAAGATATCAGACGCATCGTGCACACACATGACCAGAGTTCCAACTCTTAGCATGTTGTTGGTAAAGGAGAAAGTGATGAGGAATATGGTGGCCAGGTGGTGGACAAGCATGATGATAAAATCCTGTAAACAGGAAAACGAAGGGAGATGAAAAACAGGTGGTAAATGGTAAACAAGATGCCTCAGCCATGCACAGGAAAACACTGATCAATAACTGAACAATAAAAGCTCACACTCTGTACTACAAACCATAATAGTGACATTTCCTTGGCCTTTTCATATTCATTCAAAAAGAAGACGCGTGCCATCACATGTTCAGAGTTGTAAAACTAATAGTAGTGGGTTGGACTTTAGTGCCAATAGGTAGAGCCTCCTTGGCATGTGACAGACAAAACTTTCGACATCTAGTTGGTCTTGCTCCTGTCTTTATCGTTGAAAACATGAGGCAAGGTCACGTGAAAGCCATAATAGTTTTACAAGGCCTTTAAAAGGCTGGTGAAGGGAGTCAGCTGCAGGTGGTGTGGTTTTAATCTGGGGCAACCAGTCATGGACAGAAACCTCCCAAGAGCCCAAGTATTTCAATACTGGATCTGCAGGTAACCCTGCAACCGCTGGTCTTAAAGTGCTTTTGTCTCCATTCAGAAAGAGATTGCACAGGTTTGACCTGCTCGGGAGGCATGACAGAAGCAAAAAGCCATTCCTGTTTAAAATAAATATTTGAAGAAAAACAATGAACGTATAGAGAAAGACTTAAGAATCTACGAAAGAATTCTTTAGGCATAAGAACAGTTGACATGGAATTTCATACCAAAGCTCACTGGTGAAAATCTTGTGTTGTACAAAGCACTTGAACTGTAAATTCTGTATCGTATAAGAGTGCTTAGAGATAATTTGAGGCCACTTGTCAGCAAATTGAACCAAAAGCAAACAGTTTCTCTAGCCTAAGTGTCAAATTAAGTTATATAAATATGACAAACAGATCTTTTGTATGCAGTAGAGCTGGGTTAGGGCGAGCAAAATAGTGTTACTTAGTGTTCACTCACCTTACGTCTAATGTCTATGAACTGGGAAAACATGAGAGACCAATAGAAAGCCAGTTCAGCCACATAGTAGTTGTATTGTCCAGGACTCATAGGCTTTGGGAGGGAATAAAACAAACACACCTTTAACAAATCTGTTGCAGCATGTGTTACAAATATTAGGAATGGATACAAAAATAACTCATAGGCTGCTGTATATGATGTTTATGCAGGTAAATGACACACTACTCACCTGAAAAGGGTAGTTATACCAACACCGTCTGGTGTCCCACATCCAAGGTGACTAAGAGAAACAGATCAATTGATTTAATCAATAAAAAAACATACATATTAACACACATATTGAATAAATATGTCAGTTGAACCTACCACCCACAAATGGGAAATGGCGTAGATAAAAATCAGCAGGTAAAACGTAAATCTCCACCTAAACAGAAAGGAGCAGAATTGGGTTACTGTACCTCCAGAGGAGCACTTGAATAAAAATCATTAATTGTCATTAGGATTCATCATCAAGGAAAAATGATTAGATGCTGACAAGATAAGTGAACATTAGGTGGTCTAGTGGTTAGGATTCGGCCCGGGTTCGATTCCCGGTCAGGGAACAGGTTTCAAGAATTTCCTTCGGGATTAATAAAGTTTTATCTTATCTTATCTTATCTTAGAGGATCACCACATTCAACTTTCATCCTCTGGTAGAAGGTGCAGTGAAGTAGCAGTTAACCTACATGCTCTCACAAAACTTTTTCTGCATGCTGGGTCTGTCTTGGTTCCGTCGGATGCGGAACCACCTCTGTATTTTCCTCACATCCCAGTCCAGTTGCTTTGCGGCTCCCTCCAGCTGCCTGGTGTCTGGACACTAAGCAGAACAATACAGAACAGAATTATAGAATGACGCACTTTTTTTTCCCAAACTCCCTGCTTGGAAAACCACAATACCAATAGGTATGCTGTCACAAAACATGACGTATTTATTCAATGTATCATTATATGTGTGTATGTGTGTGTGTGTCCCAGTGCAACAACACCAAATGTGTACACAAGCATGTTGTGGACAACAGAACAGACACAGGCCTTATGTACCATTTTGGACTGATACAGCCTCTCCAGGACAGCATTGGGCTGAGCTCGCCGAGGCACTCCCGCCTGAATCTGAAGTATGTGGGCACAGGGCTTGGCTACTAGCCTGTATACACACAGACAGAGGGGCAGAGAAGAGAGGGTGGAGACACAGAGATGGCGTGGTATTAAGAGAGACATTCAGGCAAGGACAGAGTCCAAGTGAGAGGTTTAATATTACTTAACATGCAGGCTTTTACACAGCATTTCCAAAGGGCTCCCGACACAGCTGAGTTTTCACAGTTTGTCCACTAAGTTTGCCATATGTGACTGAGTTTGTCAAAAAAGGAGGGATAAGGAGCGTAACAGAGGATATAGGGGAGACACAGGGAAGGGTTAGAAAGGAGGAATCCTGGGGAATGTAGCACCTAGTCTAAACAGAGCATGATGATCTGTCATGTGAGAGTACGGGAAGCAGGGAGGGACACTTCTAACCAAAACAGTACTGTGTGTCATAAGATCATCTGGTTGAGCTGCCTAGTGTTTAACTCTGAGGCATTTATTACACATCAGCCTGAGGCGGCCTGGAGGGATAGCAGTATAATTCATACTGCACATTCTCAAACTTCTTTGGATTTCAACCTAAATGAAGCACTTCTCAGGAAGCCAGTGTCACTTGCTTAACCTCTAATTAAGCTGAGCAGACTGGTTTTTTATAAGCTTCTACAGCAAACCAAAAAAATGTCTGGCTTCAATATTCAAACAAGGAATTTATACTGTGACAACATGGCGTGTGAATCATCACCTCACATGAATGGTACCACTATTTAATAAAAGGCTGAACCCAAACCAACAACAGGAAATTCTTGTGCTCCTAAACCTCCTCGACTATAATTATATGCTACATGAAAAAGCATGTGTCGTGATCTTTGTTAATGTAGTAAAAAAAAAAGGCAGGGTCACTCTGCTTTCCGGTTTTATAACCTAGAGAATGACTCATGTAAGTTTCCTCTCTCAGTTCCCTTTTTCTTCTTCCTATATTTACAGCTCACAGCTGTGCACTTACACACGGAGCGTCACAGAGCAGAAACGCATATAAAACTGCATTAAAAACACTTCACCGTTCAAACAGCAGTCTCAGTAGAAAAACTCCGACAGCCAGCGGCAGGGCGCACAGTATGTCCCTGAGTTGGGGATACTCCACTCCAGGTGGTGGATGCTCCAGATCCGCCCACGAAACATTTTCAGGAAACCAGAATCTCTCACTCCAAATCCATGCTGAGATAGAGGAAGTCATCGGGGAGAAGAATATATAAAAATTAGCAGCGGAAAACAAGGTAAATGTAGAATAGCAGTCACTTGTCCAACATCTGGTGGCTGAAAAAGTTTGCAGTGATGCCCGCTCCGCCTCCCTACACTGAAATGAGCATCACTCACTGCAGGTTACCTCCTACATGTGTGTAAGGAAACACCCTTCTTCCCTCCCACCCAGCCACATTGAACTATAAGCTCACTATTAGCTTTCCAGGTAGGTGTTGTGCTGAGAAAATAGCCCAGCTTGAGTCAAAATTGTGCTAACGTTTGCTAACACCAATGCTAAGTTGACAACCTCTCATTGGCTATTTCTCCATAGCTTGTTAAACTATGGCCTGGTTCCATTAATTGTCCGAATATACAATAACAACGGGCCAACTTTTTACCAAATCAGTAGATCCCCTAAATGGAACGCAGCCCTCATTAGTACACCTGTTGCTCCAAGTCAAAACGGAAGTCGTCAGTTTATCTGTTCTGAGTTAGCCCTTCAAGCTACTTAATTGCATCACCCTTGCTATATTTTGGAGTTGTTTGGTGGTAAGCAGCAGCTTATTTACTTTTTTGGACACAATTAAGATAAAACGATAAAAGATAACTGAAAATTGAAGCTAGTAGGTGTCATCCAATTATGCTAACAACAAACAAGCAGCTTGCTAACCTGGCTAAATTTAATAATATAGTTCTATACTGTGCTGGACTGTTTATATGCTAAGTAGAATGAACCTCTAGTTTTTCTTTATGTTGGATAATGAAGTATTTCCTTACCACTGTCTCTGTTTCTGTTAATTGTCTTTAGACAATTTTGATTGATTAATAATGGCACTGCATACAATCAAATTGAACTGAAGTAACCTTTATCTTGTAAATTGATCTGCTTTATGTGAGTGTATGTACATATTCTTTCTTTGTTGCTGCCATGTGCATGTATGTGTACGTGTAAGAGCTTTTGCTTCGTTTGCTTGTGTTTATTGTATTATTCTTTAAAATGCTGCTAATGCAAATGCAAATAGTGTGGGTGAAACTCTGGGTGAAGCTCTAAATGTCTCACAGGTACCTGTGTTGGTCTGACTTTCTGTGTCAGGTGTGTCTAATGACTGGCTAATGACTATGATACTACTGGAGGGTTGTGGTGGTGGGACCGGTTGGTGGGGAAGGTTTTTCCAGCTTAACTTTGACCTCCTTGACACCTCTTTCAAACAACCTGTCCTCTCTGTCTAAGATGTGAACATTGTTTTCTTTGAGGTGTAGTTCAACAACTGAGCCTTGTCCTGTGGAGGTGGCTGTCCTGTGCTGTGCCATTCTTCTTTGGAGTGGTTGTTTAGTTTCACCAATGTTCAGAGCATTCCTAACCCTAACCCTAACCCTAACCCTTACCCTAACCCTAACCCTAACCCTGCACTGGACTGCATATATGACAGTGCTGTGTGTTTTTTATTCGGAGTTTTGGCCTTCCGGTGAACCAGTCTTAACTGTCTTAGTGTTGTCATGGGTTTAAAATGGACCAGGATGTTGTGGTTGTTGAAGATTCCCTGATACTCCTGTCCTGATACATATGGGATGACAATTTTCTTCCTCTGCTTGTTGTTGTCCCTTTTCTTGTTATCGGTGGGTCTTCTTTTTATGGCTTTAACCCTGTGCCCAATCAATAAGACCATACATGCCTTGCAAATACAATACAAACAAATAATAGATGATAACGCGAACATTCAAAACAATGGTATTTAACCGTTTGTCTGTCTTGTGGTTGTACTGAATGTGTTTGTATACTCTTGATGAGGTCTCTCATCCTGCATGTAAAAGAGCTACCAAAAACTGTACTGAAAGGAGATGGTGCAGTTAAAAATCACTTCCTGTATCTGTGTCACATGGTCTCTCTGCTGCCCCGCCTCTTCAGGAGATGAGCAGCTGGCCTCACTTTTGGATTGTGAACACAGACTGTGAAGTTCTTTGACCCCATTATCATCAAACTAAACATTAGACTGTTAACATTTTAACAATAAAACTATATTTTACAGACAGACAAATCAGGAGAAAACAAACTTATTTTGAAACACTTCTCTTATATCTCAGCAAACTAAACACATATTTTAATCCTTTAATCTTTAATCTTAGTCTCACTATAATTGTAAAACATATTGACTCCAACAATTTTATTTTGTTGTAGACAGTTGTGGTTTAAAGTAGCTCAAATAAGCTCAAAAAAGTATCTTTCTATTTATCTATCTATGTAGACTTTAATAGATATAAAGTGATAAATAGTTAGCCCACAATTAAATATCATGAGAGGAGGAAGAGGCACCATGTACATAAAACACGCCCTCTCTATTCACTGTCATCCTATAGATTTTTACATCAGTACCAAGTGACCAGAGAGCGGCTCAGTGCACTGAACAAACCCTCTCTGTGTCAGTATGCAGCTGCAGCTTCCGAGATGCCCTACTCGGATACATGACCCACAGTGTGGAGGGGCTGGGCACTTCAGCCACACAATAGGGGAGGGTGCAAAGTCTTGTTTTTAGGACATTAATATGGCTTACTTCCAGTGTAAACATTTGGTCACAGTATAGGTATGTCTGTGTAATTCAGCCAGTTCATCAGTAGTCCTTGCCTTTTCTCCAGCAGTAGCAGGGAGGTCTGATACACTGTGTTTCTCTTCCCATCGGTGCCCCCCTCCCTTTGTTCACTGCTTGGACTGTTCCATTTCGCATCTGAAAAAATAGTTGGAGAAGAGTTCTTCATGTCAGGGACTGCTGTAGCCTCAGCACGTAGACTACTTTAGCTCCTGGATCACCTAAGGTAATGTTCCCTGTTTTACATATTCCTTTTTATTTAATGTGACCTAATCCTCTGAGAAAATCTCTGTGAAGCTGGCTCTTCCAAAAGTACTTATGTGTCCAATGATGAACATGCAAATTTGTGTTTATCTCTAAGGATAACAACAGCAACGGTGGTATTTATTTAGACATGTTTAAATTAATGATTGCTTTGAATTTTTTATAGATAAACAAATGGATCCAAAAGAACTGAGTGATCCCCTGAATAACGTATCAGTGATTAAAGGTAACAGCTCTTTTATTTTCTTCCTCTACTAATGGACATATACAAATTTTGTGAATGACTTGGCATTCTTTTGCTCTTAAAATGGCTCGTACCTGACAAAGTGAGAAGAGAAAAAAAGGCATGAGTCACTCTTGAAATGAGTGTCTGCACCTATTAGGGCAGCTTGCTTGCTACAGAGCTCACAGTGCTGTACATGGCCTTGTTTTAGAGGCCAATTTCTTTTATGTCAACAACTTATTAGAAGAGGACACATCAGCTGACTAATGCGTATTAGCCCTGATATTTAGGGTGACTAATTAAAAAAAAAATGTCGTTGATAAAAGGAATGACCAAATTGGAGGATATAAAGATCAACAGGGACTGTCATGACAAAATGTGCAAGCATGTTAGTGAAGGAATCCATTTTAGATGATGAATGAATTAGAGATGCTACACTGAACAGCATATAGGAAGCACAAAGAAAACAGTGTCTTGATGACAACAGTATCTCCCAGTATTTCTCGGAAATTTAGGCACACAGAACATTTTGTAGCTGTAAATGAATATCACCCTTGCCAGAGTGATCAGCACTTTCAAAAGGAATATTGTTGACACATAGTGCAAGCAGTGCTAACCCTGTGTTTTTGCGGCGACATTCATCGGAAAAGGAAACAGACAGTGAGAGAACATGGACCATGATGGCTGTAGCCTTCAGCAGTCAAGCTAAAAAAAGACTTTATCCTACATTTTTTTCTGTCATCACTTGAGGCAGTGTGATGCTCAGTATTTCCAGTTAGTGTTCAAAGTATTTTTAAATGCACACTAATCCCATTACCACTCTGTCAAGTGTCATTGTGTGACACTAGCCCCCAGAACGGTTGTAATAACTAAAGATAACATGTTGCACTCTCATTTGCAATCCTCCTGCTGTCTTCAGAGGGCATCCATGTTCCACACAAACAATGTACTTACACAGAGTCCACTCACATTCTAGCTCTCACTCATACATATGCATACATGTGGGGAACACACAACCACACACTGGGCAGAGCGTTGCACTCCCATCCTTTTGTCTGGCACACAGCAGGGTGGTCATGTGCTTGAGTCGGTGGGTGTCACCCTCCTCCAGCTTTTGTTTCCGTTAATTTTAGGGACATTTATCGGGGTCATTTATCAGTGCCATCCGATGGAGCTACAAATAATATATGAGTGCATGTCTGCTTCATGTACGCAAGGCACAGTGACATCACCGCTTTCACAGTAAATACAGCTTTTCATGGCAGTTCCAAGTCCCGTGATGTATCCATTTATGGTGCACATGCTTGACCTGTCCCTGTTTTTTGCCTCTGCCAAATGCTGTGCCTGAGATGAGGTCATCTCTTTTCCTAGCCATGGTAGATTAGGGGATCAAGATATTCACTGGGCAATAGCAAAGCAGAAGTATGTGTGGAGCTTGTTTTCACCTCCAGGAAACACAACAGGCTCTTGACAACGTTGGCAGATCTTTGCTCTTTGTGCCTTTTTTACCCTGACTTACTATTAGTGAGCAATGTAGATGTGCCAAAGGCCTGTATGAGGCTGGGATAATGGACAATCTGCACTGAAAAATGCAGCAAGTTGTATCTATTCTGGGTGAGCAATTAGTTTATGTAATAGGCCTCTTTTATCTTGGGAAATAATCTAGTATGTCAACCCTGGTGAAATATTTGGGACTGTAGATGAATGAAAATATTCTCTGTTATCCTTGTACTTTTGACTTAATGGATCTTGTAACTAACATTATCATTGTTTTTATTTCATGTTACTAGATGATCTGACCCGGTCAAACATGGGGTCATCTGGGGACTCAGAAAAAATGATTCAGCGCTTGAAAGATGAACTTCGAGAGGCCCAGGGGCTAGCTAATACAGAGAAACATAAATGCATTGAGCTACAAGGTAAAATGGAACATCTCTGATACAAACCATCCACACCATGTCATACATTATACACTATGGGTGTAAAAGTTAGATGTGATACATGGTGACTGACAGAGTTAATTGAATATAATATTTTGCAGGTGTTTTAGAGGAAGAGAGAAGAGGAAAAAAGCAACAAGCTGATGAATCTGCGAAACAGATAAAACTCCTTCAAGGTAGATATGTGTGGGAAAGAAAGGTTTGAATCGTTAATAACTGGGGTAGCAGAAAAATACAGATCACTGTCTGAAAAATATAACACTATCTATAATCTATACTCAGGTCAGCTGCGGCAGCTCCAAGATGAGATGGGTGTTCTCAGAGAGCAGATGGATGACTCTTCCAGTTCACGCGATGAGCTACAAAATGCACGTGATGAGGTGAAGTCACTGAAACGTGCCCTAGAGGCAGTCACTGCTGAAAGGGACCGAGACGTTGCTGCTATCCAGTCTAACCTGGCAACCGCCTCCAGCGATCTGGACAAATGGCGTCAGACTGCCAATAAATACGAGCGTGAGATTGACAACCTACAGCGTGACCTTCAGCAGCAGAGCAAGCAGTGGCAGAAAACTGCAGAAATACAAGGTCTTCATGATGACATATAAGATTACAATACTGAATGCATGTGTTTTTTACCACACTAACTTGTACAAAATGTTATTAACATGGTTAGAGAACAGTTTATCTGGAAATCAGAAACCAAAGAATGCATCATTATAACATGACATAATTTCTCCCCGCAGCCGGTGAGCTGCAGTCCATGCAAGTGGAGTGCAATGGTCTTCAGAAGGAATGTTCTGTCCTGCGGTCTGAGAAACAGGACATTCTGAATAAGCACCAGAAGGAAAAGAGCAGTCTGCAAAGCGACTGTGCTTCCCTCCGGGCTGAGAAGGAGGACCTCCTGAAGGCTCACCAGAGGGAGAAGGGCAGTCTGCAGAGTGAGTGTTCAGCACTGCGCACTGAGAAAGACGCCGTGCTGCAGAAACAGCAGCAGCTGGAGAAGGACCTTGCCAGGTCAGTGCACTAATCTACGTTACCAGGAGCTTTAGGTCCCTCTGTGTTGTGTGCTTGACTCAGCTTAAACATGTTTTTGCTGTTTGGTAACCATGCACAGGTAGATGCATAACTGGGTTAAGGTTAGTTTAATAGAAAATATCTGGTTCCAGCAGGTTAGGTCGGGATTGACAGTGCATTGTTTGAACTAATTTTAGAACACTGAGAAACATTGCATGCAGTAGACCAGGTTGTACTAGTCCACTTTCAGTTCCTCTTTTTCTCTCAAACAGTCACTAGATTCACTAGATGATTCAGGGCTCTTGTGTCCTGGCTGTCAGCATGCAGGAGGATTACAGAGGAACTTCGAAAGAAGCACTGCGTAGTGCTTTTTTCGAAGTTCCTTTGATAATTCAGTTAAATTTATACTCTATACATTTTAGATGATTAGTGTTATGAGTGGAATGTGTAATATGATGCAGCTGCTGGTGTTAAGCTAAGTTCAGCACTTTAATGACTGAATAGTTTTTGAACAGTAATGAACTAAGAAGATAACAGGACCCAGATTTTCTAGGGTATTGAATTTTTACAACTGTTTTTGGCAGAAGGAAACCACAGAATCCCTAAATTTCTCCTAAATGATCTCTTCTACAGATAGCCTAGCTTCATTCCAAGTTCATCTATTCAGTAGCAACGTGTCACTCTGATGCATACTTTCATAGGCAGAGTTGTACAGATTGACTCTCGTAATACCTCAGACTTTTCTTCTTTGTTGTCCCTCACCTATTCAACTCATTGTTATTTTGTTACTGGTAGTTTGCGTGCCCAGAATGCCGAGCTCAATAAGAGCCTCAGAGGCCTTGAGCAATCCCAGCAGGAGTTGGAGAAGAGGCTGGCGGCCCTGCAGGTCCAACACCAGCAGGATAGCATCAAGCTGCAAACCCAACTGGATGAGGCAGACAGCCGCAGCGAGGTTCTGCAGAGAGAGGTATGTTTGCTAAACAAGAATGAGTCCTGCTGACAAAAACATGAAACATGTCAATTAGAGCTTGTCTGAACAGAATGTCTTATTTTCACTGCACTTGTGCTGTCACTTCAAGAATGCTGCCCAAAGTCAATTTTGGCTGCCTGTCTACTTTTTCCATCTTTATGCATGTTTGCATATTGATCTGTAAGCTAAAAAAAAAAACGGCTCTGAATGCAGAGTAGACAGCTGACCTGGGTGTGCTGCTGACCACACTGATTTACAGGGTCTATGTTGACAAGGTGTTAAAGTATTTATGAAATTTCCAACATGCACTTTCAGGAAAGGCCATATTTTCCAAAGCAAGTAAAATTGTACTTGAATTACAAATTGAACTTTTATACCAAGATGGTAATTTGAAGCATGAAAAAGGCCAAATTCAACAAACACTGGTATACTTGTGGACATCAAGAATCAAGTGCATGATCTAACCTGATCTAGCTGATAAATATTTAGAACCTTTGTACTCGAGCAAAAAACTCCAGATTGAAAATAAACATTTTCCAAGTATTCACAGTTTATAAATGGATTTTGCTCACATTCCTCAAAGAAGGACCACCAAGGACTTTTGTGCAACTCTGAAAAATTGAGTTAATCAAGATTGTTGATAAATTGCTTAATAAATCTGTTCCCTCAGTCCAGCCTGCTGTCCCACTGGCATGTGGATTCCTTTTTTTTTATTTTTATTTGCATGTAATGATTTCTCTGTCATCTAAAGCTAGAAGTGCTCAAAATGGGAGAATTTGGGACCAGTTGGAACATATTTTCTATTTTGAGACGATGTTGTAGTCATCCAGGCCGACCAAAGCTGCTGCCTCCACAACTGACAGACAGCTCTGTTAATGACTTCCTGTAATGGCTGCTACTTATTCCAAGAAATGTGTTACTGTAATGAAATAACAAGGAAACTCACACTCTTATAAATCCTCCAGTCTGGACATCCCACACGCTGCCGTCTGCTGTCCAGTGGCAGATTTAGTTGCACAGGGGTCATCTACTGCTGTGACACCAGAAAAGTAGGGCTAACGTCATATCTAACATATCTAAGTCCTTCATTACAGTGTAGGTCTAGTTTTTTTTTTTTTTTAAGTAAAATCGGAGTGATTTTAGAGTGTCCTTCACTACACATCATACTGAGGTTGCCCTCATTAGCTAAATATATAAAAATGTCCACAGCACCTCATTTGAGCAGGAAAGCTGGCTGAGCCTGAGTTTGTGAGAAACATTCAACAGTCTCTGCAAATCAAGCATGATTTACCATGACACACTGTATTCTTGAAATGTTATGTTATTTTTGCTGTATGCAGTATGATGAGGCTAAGATGGAGCTGTCGGATCTGAAGGAAAAGTACGAGAAAGCTGAGCAGGAGAAACAGTCGGTTACAGATGAGCTTGAGGAATGCAAAGCCACCATGAAGGAGTTACAGGAGAAGGGAACAAAGGTGAGTGCTGATCCATCCAACACGCAACACAAAGGGGAAGGCATTTTTAACATACAATCACATGCAACCATGTGAGCAATTATTTATTGAAAGGTGCAATAGAAAAGCAAATGTGCAACTGCTCTGGGAGCATGAGCTTTGCCCTAAAATTTACAACACTGTTGAAGCATCTGTTCAGTTTGTAAAATATCTTCAGGTGAATTTTCTAAAGATTCACCTTTTTTATTATTAAAATCACTTCCATTTACTCATCCTCTGTCTTTTAATGTTGTTTTTTAAGGCTTTCACACATACAGATTCACAAATCTGGATCATAGATGACTGAGAATCATTATGAATCCTATCTGGCTTTGGTGCTGTGCGGACTCGGCTGCACTACAACTTGTGTGAATATTTTCTGATTCCAGGCCGAAGCTCGAGTATAATAAGTAAATTGGCAAAGTCTCGCCCCTTCCACTGCACCATCCTGGGACCTTATTTCAGAAAAAAAGAGATCTTAAGTTACTATATTGATTGTATTATTTCAAAATAAGGTCTCTTGAGGTCCACAAGACGGCGTTCTTTCCTTTGAAATAGTGAACATTAAGGTGAAGTATGTACCTTAATGTTAAACAGGGTGTGAAACAATCTGTGCATACACTCAAATGCATGGTAAGACATATATGAGGATGTAAATTAAAACGCACATCACTCTGCATCTATGTATCTACGTTGTGTGAACTGTTTAACACTGACAGCCGTGTGTGATTTAAAGATTTGTATAAACACCAGTTACAGATACAGACTACTGACTGAGGGGGTCCATTAATAAAGCTGCACCCATCCAAAGTGCATCATGTCCCATTGCAGTTGATTACTATAATATCCCTTCCCTTCTGTAGACTTCCTTATTGCTGCCCGTTCAAGCCATAGTCATCGGCCTTATCCTGGCTTTGCTGTATTGGTGCTTCGGCGCATTGTGGTAGTAAGGTACACATTACTCCTGTCAAGTCAGCCTACATCTTTCATTCTCATCCTTGTCTCTTTAGATCATTGCATGATTTTAAATCAGGTTCCCCTCATTTCCTGAATGCCTTCCTCAGGGGGGAGTAAAAATCAGAACTCTAACCGCTCTAATCGTACTGATCCCACACCTGACATCTGTTTGTCCTGTCTGGATGGCTAATGCTTAACAACTGTTCCTCTCTGTTAGCTTGGACAATGCTTATCTTTAAGATAAAAGAGCTGTTTGTAAGTTGTGTTCTTTGTGCACTGCCTTGATCTCAGCCTCTGTCAAAGCTTTGGCAATCCCCTGATAGCTGCTTTCATGCGGTGATTCTCATCTCATCCATCTCTGTGTTGCCGTTTTTTTCAGAAGCCGTGGATGATCTGGGGCCCTGTGGTTGCTGTGGCTTTAACGGCTGTGACCGCTGCTGTGCTCGTCAGGACCTGAGGGCAACTTGCTTAAACACACACATCTATATAAATACACACACACAGAAGTGAACCTGTATTTGTCATCGGATGTTAAAACTTGCCCCGTTTATCATATCTGCACTATTAATTAGGAGGGCTCGTATTTAACTCTGTTTAAATTTTAAGATGCTCTATTTTAGATGGCGAGACTTAATAAAAGAATGTCAGTTTGTGTGCAAATGAGTAAGTTTGTTTGTATGTCTATTAACTGAAGGACATCCAGTCAGGTTGTATGTTGTTTATCATTATAGAATTATCAATTAATGAATGTAAAATTACTTGACACACTCAACTAAGTCTATTATTTTAATGGATCACTCGATGAGCCTCTAAATGTAGCTACACATCTATATGATTAACAAATGTTGTCACAAGAACACAGCCCCTCATGGAGGTCATGATGACTGCCGTAGATGGGTGACTGTACAGGAGTGGATACTGGTGGGCATTGCTAGGACGTAACGTTGGCTTAACTGTTATCAGTGGAAGAATGAATAGAGGTTAGCTTACTTTCTTTAAACAGAGCATCATTAAACAGAACTGGAGCAGCTTGCCTGTAGAGTTATATCCCTCAGTGATAGGGTCAATTTCCAGACTGCAAATATTATGTGTGTATTTCACTTTCCCTCAGCTTTGTGCTCTTTATTTAATATACATGATGATAAAATGCTATCTCACCAAGACGCTTGGTTTGTCTTTGTACCAGCTGCTCAGATTCATTTTGCAATGCAGCACAACTTTATTGAAAACAAGGAACAAGACACTTGTTGCACTATTAAATCAATGAAGAAACTGATATATTTTATTAAAAATTCAAAGTTTTTTTTTTTTGTACCAAAGTTTTCAAATTGATATTACATTACTCAACATATATAATAAAATGCACTCTTCTGACAGTAGCCACTGCAAGAAACCAGAGTAATGTATTTCAGGGGACACTTCATCCAAAATCGAACATTTTGTACCAAACTGAGGCTGACGGTATCTTTGGGTGGATATTCTTCAGTAACTACCAGTATATCTGGATTTAAAGAAAAAAATTAACTTTGCCAATTGAGGTTTCTTGGTGCTTTGAACATGGGAAGGTGGAAATCTTAACTTAACTCTCCAAAATCCCCCCAAAAAACGCTACCAATAAATAGTCCTGCAGGCCACAGAATGTTTGATTTTGTGCTGACATGTTCCTTTATGTATCAGACTTTTTGAAAATGATATTATGGTCTCAACTTGCAAATGAGCAAAATTTGTAATTTACTCAGTTTTCTATTGGTTAAATGTTTGCATGCACTAAATGAGTGTGTAAAATATTAGAATTAAATTTATCATTAAATATATATTAATTTGGTGTATTTTGTTTAGTTCTTTGTGAATAACTACAAACCCAGTGTATTTTGAAAAAAAGAGTTAAAGGTACAGTATGTTGGTTTAAAGGGTTTAGAGAATAAACTGCTCTAAAATGTAAGAGTGACCTCTGTTAAAGAAAATTAATGCACCTTTATGTCACTGAAGCAACTGTTTAATGTGGGGTACCATAGAGTTTATAGAGTGTACCTCAGGTTTGAATGTTTAGAGAAGGAGAATATGTCAAATGCTAAATATTTGACTGCTTCCCTGTCAAGTTAGATCACTTGTGTGATGTTTGTCTGTCCCTTCCAATGGCTCTCCTGCAGCTGACATTTAAAGAAGCTGGTTGAGGCTGACAACAGGAGGTTCACAGTGTTTTCTTTTGGGAGAGAGAGGGAGAGATGTTGTCAAGTAAACACAGTGTGCGCAACAGCACAACATGGACAAGCATGCAGTTGTGTCGAGGACAGACACCTAAATTACCCCTCAAGCTTTCGGAAGGAATAGTGTGATGACAACACAACATGTTTCTGGAGTTTGGGCAGAGAAGTTATGCACCCACATTCATTCAGTCATATCTGTTGGGTTTTCCTAACGAGAGGACCCAGAAGCAGAACAGAGGCAGAGGGTTGCTTAAGTTCAGTTTAATGAGAAAAGAAATAACAAAAGGCGAATCCAAAAGGGATCAGTTCACAAAAGGCTATGCTGTTCGGCGTGGCTGGCTAGGAGCTGGCTGGAGGAGCAGTCAAACAGGTAGGTTTCCTGGCAAAGAGAAAGAGGGAAACAGTCACTGAAAAAGGCTGAGAATGCTCAGATCCACGATGAGGAGAATTAGTTCTCAGGAAAAGCTGTAACTGACGAGTTACCAACTACGTAGACAATCCAGCGTCGAAGCAGAGAAGAGCTCCGGTATAAGTAGAGAGCAGAGATGAAACGAGGTGCAGGTGTGCCAACCTCCAGCCAGCAGGTAACCACGCCCAGCACTTCTGAGGAGAGACATGCCTCCAAGAGGAGGGAGAAAAACAGAAGTCAGCACAATCATGACAACAAATAAGGCCCAATCCCCATATCATAACAGTACCCCCCCCTTAACGAACGCCTCCTGGCGTCCGACCAGGCTTGTCAGGATGCTTAGCATAAAAAGCCCTCAATAGTGCAGGACTGAGGATGAGCTTGCGGGAGATCCAGGAACGCTCCTCTGGACCATACCCCTCCCAATCAACAAGGTACTGGAAGCCCCTACCACGGCGTCGAACATCCAGAATCTCTTTGACCGAGTAGGCAGGGTGTCCATCGATCAGCCGAGGGGGAGGGGGAGGGGGATCAGAGGGAGGGCAGAGTTCACTAGAGCAGAAGGGTTTGAGCAGGGAGACGTGGAAGGTGGGGTGGAC
Source organism: Parambassis ranga (assembly GCF_900634625.1). NCBI lineage: Eukaryota > Metazoa > Chordata > Actinopteri > Ambassidae > Parambassis > Parambassis ranga. Next base: position 6,169,400 of record NC_041028.1, on the reverse strand, counting down.
CCGGAGGGAGGGGGGCAACTTAAGGCGAACAGAAGTGGGATTGATGACTTTGTCAATGACATACGGTCCAATGAAGCGTGGAGCCAGCTTGCGTGACGCCACCTGGAGGGGCAGGTCGCGGGAAGAGAGCCAAACCTTCTGACCCGGCTGGTAATCCGGGGCTGGCTGCCGAGACTGATTGGCTCTTAACTGGCTACGGGTGGAAGCACGGAGCAGAGCAGCTCTAGCGGTGCGCCAGACTCCTCGACAGCGGCGAACATGGGCCCGGACAGAGGGCACAGCCGTGTCCTCCTCCTGAGCGGGGAAAAGGGGAGGTTGGAAACCATTAGACACCATGAAAGGTGACATACCTGTTGAGGAGTTGGTGAGTGAGTTATGGGCGTACTCCACCCACGCTAACTGAGAGCTCCAGGAGGCCGGATTGCGGGCAGTGACGCAGCGCAGGGCTGTCTCCAGGCTCTGATTGGCCCGCTCCGTCTGGCCATTAGACTGGGGGTGGTAACCAGAGGAGAGGCTGGGGGTAGCGCCAATCTGTTTGCAGAAGGCTGTCCATACCTGGGAGGCAAATTGAGGACCCCGGTCCGAAACAATGTCCACAGGCAACCCATGAAGGCGGAAAACGTGTTGAGTGAGCAGGTTGACAGTCTCCAGGGCCGAAGGGAGCTTAGGAAGGGGAATAAAATGGACACACTTAGAGAAACGATCCACAACAGTTAGTATAGTGGTGTTACCGTCAGAAGGGGGCAATCCAGTGACGAAATCCAAGGCTATGTGAGACCAGGGGCGGCGAGGTATGGACAGGGGATGGAGAAGACCAGAAGGTGCATGATGGGAAGGTTTGCTGCGGGCACAGACAGAGCAGGCATTAATAAACTCACGGATCTCTTGGGACATCTTCGGCCACCAGAAGCGTTGCTGGATGAAGTGGAGGGTCCGGCGAACTCCAGGATGACAGCTTAATTTAGAGGAGTGTCCCCACAGAAGCACTTGGGAACGCAGGTGGTTGGGGACGAAGAGCCGTTTAGGAGGGCAATCGTGAGGAGGAGGATGGCCGACCAGAGAATCCTTGACAGTAGTCTCTATGTCCAGAGTAGCAGCACCGACAATGCAGGAAGGGGGGAGGATGCACGGCACCTCAGGGTTGGGAGGGTCTGGTGAGAACTGCCTGGAGAGAGCATCAGCCTTAGTGTTTTGTGAACCAGGGCGGTAGGTCAGGGTAAAGTTGAACCGACTGAGGAATAGAGCCCATCGAGCCTGGCGGGAATTGAGGCGCTTAGCAGAGCGGATGTAGGAAAGGTTCTTGTGGTCAGTCCAAATCAAAAAGGGAACCTCAGCTCCCTCCAGCCAGTGGCGCCACTCCTGGAGAGCCAGGACCACCGCCAACAGCTCCCTGTTACCCACGTCGTAATTCTTTTCAGCAGGGGACAGGCGACGGGAAAAATAGGCGCAGGGATGAACCTTGTGATCCTCTGAACTCCGCTGGGAGAGGACCGCGCCTACTCCAGTCTCCGAAGCATCAACCTCGACAATAAACTGGCGAGAAGAGTCGGGGTGGATGAGAATGGGTGCAGTAGAAAACAGAGTCTTCAGGTTAGAAAAGGCCGTCTGGGCCTCCTCTGTCCAGAGGAAGGGCTTAGCAGGGGAGGTTAGGCTGGTGAGGGGAGCTGCCACTCTACTATAATTTCTAATAAACCTTCTGTAGAAGTTGGCAAAGCCCAGGAATTGTTGTAGCTTTTTCCGGGTTTGGGGAATAGGCCACTCCACGACAGCTTTAATCTTGGCAGGATCAGGGATGAGTTGGCCTGTGGCGATGATGAAACCTAGGAAAGAGATCTTGGGCACGTGAAACTCACATTTCTCCCCTTTAACAAACAGTCTGTTCTCAAGGAGGCGTTGGAGAACCTGGCGAACATGGAGGACGTGTTCAGACAGAGAGGGGGAGAAAATCAATATGTCATCCAGGTAGACAAAAACACAGCGGTTGAGCTTGTCTCTGAGAATGTCATTAATGAGGGCCTGGAAAACAGCAGGGGCATTAGTCAATCCAAATGGCATGACGAGATATTCAAAATGTCCTAGAGGAGTGTTGAATGCTGTCTTCCATTCGTCTCCCTCCTTAATGCGAACCAGGTGGTAGGCTGACCTGAGGTCGAGTTTGCTAAAGATCTTAGCATCATGGAATGGCTCAAAGGAGGGATCTATGAGGGGAAGAGGATATTTATTCTTCACAGTGATATTGTTCAACTCACGATAATCGATGCAGGGTCAGAGGGATCCGTCCTTCTTTCCCACGAAGAAGAAGCCAGCACCGACAGGGGAGGAGGAAGGTCGGATGAGGCCTGCAGCCAAGGATTCCGTGATGTACCTCTCCATGGAGTCTCTCTCTGGCCTAGAGAGTTTATAGAGCTTGCTTGAAGGTAGGGTGGCTCCAGGTAGAAGGTCGATCGGGCAATCATAGGGTCGATGAGGGGGGAGCGAGGTAGCCTTAGCCTTACAGAACACTGGGGCGAGGTCGTGGTATTCAGGGGGCACCGAGGATAGGTCAGGCGGTTCAGAGACAGCAGGGGGAGGAGAATGAGCGGGAGGGCTTGCAGCTTGGAGACAGTTAGCCAGACAGAAGGGGCTCCAGTTTAGAATAGTACGGCTGAGCCAATCAATATGAGGGTTGTGAGTGACTAACCAGGGAAGGCCCAGAACTATAGGAAAAGCAGGAGAGCTAATAACGAGGAAGGAGAGCGTCTCACGGTGATTACCCGACAGTAGTAGAGTAACAGGGGAGGTACGGTGGGTAACTGAGGCTAGCAACCTGCCATCTAAGGCATTAACTACCTTAGGGGAGACTAGAGGTTTAGTAGGTAGATTGGCTTGGAGGGCAAAAGCTGAGTCTATAAAGTTGTCATCGGAACCAGAATCTACAAAAGCTGAAAGAGGCAGAGTTACATGGGGGAGGATTAAGGAACCAGCTAGCGTAAACTGAGTGAGGGAGGTTGGAGAAGGGGAATGGAAAGGTGTATGGCTCACCAGGACTCCCTCGTCTACTGGTGAGCCGGCACTTTTGGGCAGGAAGGCAGGAGATGACCAGGCTCACCACAATAAAGGCAGGGGTTCTCCTGTCTCCTCCTGAGCCGCTCACCAGGGGACAATTTGGATCTGCCTAACTGCATAGGCTCCTCTGGAGGAGGGGAGGAAACAGTAGGTGGTGGGAGAGCAGGTAAAGAAGACACGGAGGAGGCAGGAAGCCTGGGGTTAGGAGGAGAAGCTAGCCTAGGAGGGGCGAAGCCCTTCTCTCTCCTTGTCTCTCCTTCAGCCTAGCATCTATCTTAATAGCCAGAGAAATAAGAGAATCTAAGGGGCCAGGGTCCTCCCTGAGGGAGAGTTCGTCTTTAATTTTATCAGATAGACCCTTGTAAAATATTCCCTTAAGAGCCAATTCATCCCACCCAGACTCAACAGCTAGGACGCGAAAATCTACAGAGTAGGCCGCAACTGAACGTGAACCCTGACGGAGATCGAGCAGGCGTATAACTGCCTCTTGGCCCTGCAAAGGGTGGTCAAAAATCTTACGCATCTCTGCCAGGAAAGAGGGATAAGAGCGAAGGACAGGTGAATCACTCTGCCAGAGGGCAGTAGCCCATTGACTAGCCTTGCCCCACAGTAAATTAACCATATAGGCCACCTTAGCCTCATCTGAAACATAGGAAGATGGTCGCTGACTAAAAACCATAGAGCACTGAAATAGGAATTGGTTACACGACCCTACATCACCAGCATAAGGCTCAGGGGGAGGAACAGATGGCTCACGTGTAGTAGGTAAGGCAGGCTCAGCAACCGAAGGAGGGTTAGCAGGTGGTGTTTGCTCCTCACGGTCTCTCACGCGTCCTGAAAGCAGGTTTAGCTGGGTTAGCATGGAACTCACGCTGGCTGACAGGCTGCGGAGGTTGTCCGAGACGTCCTGAATTTGGGCCTCATGTCTTCTTAACACGGCTTCCTGAGCGCTGAGAGCTTGAGCGAATGACTCCGAGTCTGCTGGGTCCATGCTGGCTGGATTGTTCTGTTGGGTTTTCCTAACGAGAGGACCCAGAAGCAGAACAGAGGCAGAGGGTTGCTTAAGTTCAGTTTAATGAGAAAAGAAATAACAAAAGGCGAATCCAAAAGGGATCAGTTCACAAAAGGCTATGCTGTTCGGCGTGGCTGGCTAGGAGCTGGCTGGAGGAGCAGTCAAACAGGTAGGTTTCCTGGCAAAGAGAAAGAGGGAAACAGTCACTGAAAAAGGCTGAGAATGCTCAGATCCACGATGAGGAGAATTAGTTCTCAGGAAAAGCTGTAACTGACGAGTTACCAACTACGTAGACAATCCAGCGTCGAAGCAGAGAAGAGCTCCGGTATAAGTAGAGAGCAGAGATGAAACGAGGTGCAGGTGTGCCAACCTCCAGCCAGCAGGTAACCACGCCCAGCACTTCTGAGGAGAGACATGCCTCCAAGAGGAGGGAGAAAAACAGAAGTCAGCACAATCATGACAACAAATAAGGCCCAATCCCCATATCATAACAATATCTCCCATTAAAAATAAAAACATACTGCATTTACATCAGGCCACTGTCAAAGCTAGGTCTGAAAGAACTGAACCATGCCAGGTGTACCAAACCTATGATTTACCCCCATACAGCTCAGTCAGTGAACGTCAGGTGTGTTTGATATTTAGGGTTTCACCAAGGTCTACAGGGAGATGGAGCAGCTGATGGTGTTGCCTAGCAATGGTAGTATGCTACTATTGATGGATATTAAACCTGACAGTTCAGATTTTGCCTGCAGTAAGCTTTTTGAGGTTGGAAGAGCAGCCATTGTCTTTATTTTGATGTTTTCAAATTTCTTCCAGGAGAATTCTTTAATATTATAGCTGGAGTCGCCCTTAAGAGGGTGGCGGTTTGATATTTGTGATACAGTTTGACCTAATCGTCCAGGGTTGCAGTGTCCTTTCTGCTGGAGGTTTATGGGACTGTACAGTCGCTGATGTTGGTTTAGTCAGTGAAAATGGACACCACATATTTCTCAACAGGATGATTAATTAGGTTATTATATTTATATAAATTAAGATTATCTTTCCTTTTGCTCCACAGTAAATCCCACAGCTCTGGATGGATGGATAGACAAGTCATCTTGCAAACACAATATTTTGTAATATGTGAGACGTTAAGGGACAGCATCTCCATCCTATATAACAACCAAATATGACAATTGTTTCCATGCAAGGCGAGGCTCTCTGCACAGTTTCCCTGTCCATTTATTCTGCTCTAGTTTGTATGTAGGTCATCTGTAGTGGACCAGAGTTGCAGCAGAATGGCAGCCTGCATTAGCTTCACTATGTAATCTGTGGCTTCACATTCTGAGTAATAACAAAACAAATTCTTAAAATACATAATAAATAGTTACATAGGCACAATCATTTTGACCTGAAAAAGGATTAAACTGCTGAAAATATTTTTTAGGTAATTCTCTGTTTAAAAAAAAGAAAGAAACAGAAAGCCCAGACAGCATTAAAACACATGTATGGACCCAGAGAATGTAATGCACACATCACCCAGAGAAAGCCGACATTTGCTCGAGAAGTAGGCAGCACATTTGAGGGTCTAATCATCCATCTGTCTTCAAAGTGTAAAGATTATCTGCAATAAGACGGAAATTTGGACCCACACCCCCCACACAGCAGAAGTGATGATGTCTCACAGTGTGTGGATGCCATCACTCAGTGTCATTGATCTATGCAAAATGCCCTTCTCTTCCTACAGAGAAGGCAACTCATCACAGCCTGTCTCTATCATGACACCCTGTGGTAGGTTGCGGCCCTGACCTTGAACCATAAACAGACGTGTGAAAGCTTTTCAGATGAACTGGGACTAATAAAAAAAAAAAACATACCCGGTGACTGCAGAAACAATATTACATTTTCTTTATTGGTCGACATGTGAATGAATATAAAGCTGGAAACTAACTAAATGCAAATACTCATTGAATTTTAACCACAGTTTACCACACTTGTTGTGTTTACAGTGGAGCATCTGATCTGAACTATATCTTTATTATACATTTTTAACCATCCACCGTTTGGCCTGTACGCTCACTTTAAAAGATTGACCGAATGATGTAGTGGCCCGGTTTCCCCAATGAGTAATAATCAATGAGTTTATCCAGAGCAAATATAATCAGACAGGACTGACTGCTCTCTACACAGGATAGGGATTTGTTTTATTGTTTTAGACTTTCTATGTTTTAAAAAATAGCTGAAAAACCTGGCATATCTGCATGGTGTTTACCTCCAGTGCTCACATGTGTCAGTCTGTGATAGAGGGGACGAAGAGGGAACAAAATCATCTGCAAAGTAAGTTGTCTGTCTGTCTGTGACTGTGTGTGATAGAAGGATGCTTTGTATGTTGTCATTACAAGAAGCTTTTATTTTGTTTGTTCATCGACCACATGTGTGTTTGTGTATGTTTAGGTGAGCCATGGCAGCTGATCTAGATGTGCTGAATCTGCTTATCATTGCTGGGGGAACCCTGGCTGTTCCTATCCTGGTCTTTGTGGCTTCCTTCCTTTTCTGGCCCTCTGCACTCATCAAAGTTTATTACTGGTGATGACTTCTGCTTTACTTCAACTTATATGTGATAACAATGTCAAATCTTCATTACTCTAAACATTGATCACCTATTGGCTAATAATCCTCTAAGCCCAAAATCATATATTAACCTTGTTTTGTTTGCAGTCATGTCTCTGTGTTCCTGCTTGTTTCAGGTACTGGAGGAGGACTCTGGGCCTGCAGGTGCGCTACGCAGACTGCAGCGGTTATCGCTTCTGTTATTCTTTTAGAGGAAAGCCTGGGATGAGACCGTCCATCTTAATGCTGCACGGCTTCTCTGCTCACAAAGACACATGGCTTACTGTTGTCAAGGTGAAGTCGCACCAAATATCAAAACTTTTACTGCAAACTTTCGTTTCTTTCCTTACCTTTGGCATATTAATGGCATTAATTTGTACATTTTCTGCTCTAGTATCTTCCAAAGCATCTGCACATCGTGTGTGTGGACATGCCTGGTCATGAGGGGACGTCACGTACCAACACAGAGGACTATTCCATTCAGGGACAGGTCAGAAAGATCCATCAGGTAACACTAATCAGAGGATAGCTTTCATGTGTGTATTTGTCATTCCACTCAAAAAATAAATCTGTTTTTGTCCCTGTTTGTTCTCAGTTTGTGGAAATTATTCGCTTGAACAGGAAACCCTTCCATCTGGTTGGAACCTCCATGGGGGGGAATGTAGCTGGGGTTTACGCTGCCTGGTACCCCGCAGAAATCTGTAGCATGACTCTCATCTGTCCAGATGGTCAGTCTGTGTGTGTGTGTGTCAGTGATATAATAGCTGCTGTCGTGATAGAGGCTCTTTATACTCATTCCCTTATGGAGATGAAAAGACGGCCAGTTTTGAAACTTCAGTGTAGACTTGTATAAGAGCTGCAGAAGCTGATGTATTTTGACAGCTTGTTCTTAATGAAAGACTTGTTCCCTCATGCAACTGGGCAGCATTATTCATCTGATCACTCGTTGGCAGGGAGAACAGTCCACCAGCAGACCTGGAATCCGGGGACTCTGTGTGGTCCCATTAGATGACTCTCTTTAGCTGCCAGAGCTAAAATAAAACAGAGGTCTGGAGGCAGATTTAAATATTTATAGCTGTTCAGCCCTATTCATATGCCTTTCAGGTAAAATGTAACCAGCTGTAGTTCAAAATCTTCTGTAAAAATAAAAGAGATAAGGAAACTATTCTACATCCCAAATCCCCTCATTAGACTATGACACTTTATTATCCTTTGTTACCTGCAGTTTCAGTCTGCACCTGGTGTGTGTATAATCAGAAATAACTGGGTGTATCCTGCAGGTATAAGACATCCCTGTGAGACTAAATTTGACAATCACCTGCAAGACCTGGAACACAGCAATTACACCCTGAACATCCCGCTGATCCCCACCACACCAGAAGAAATGGAGGACATGTTCAGACTCTGCTCCCATGTTCGCTTTAAAATTCCTCAGCAGGTCAGGTCCAAACCTGAAATATAAGGTTGGGTTTTTATATGCTTATTTTATTCTGCTTAATCACTCACCTACCTGTGTTTTTATTGTTTAGATTCTGCAAGGACTGGTTGATTTCCGAGAACCTCACAACCCTTTTTACCTAGAAGGTTAGGTCACTAGTTTCTCGTGTTCAAATAATATTCTATATTCTATAATACTCTGAAAGAAGAACACACATTTTCTGTTTTTCTTTCTTTTTTAGTATTTATGGAGATTATTGGTGAGAAATCAAGATATGCCTTACAGGAGCACTTACATCTGATAACTGCACCTTTACAAGTGATCTGGGGCAAACAGGACCAGGTAACTATGATGCTCCATGAATACAAAGCTCAGCAGTGCCTGTATGAACACACAAGCGATTAACTGGTTTTGCTTCCAAACTAATCCTAGAGATATGTGTCCGTGTGCAAACCTGAAGGCAGGAGCTCCCTTTGCTCTGGTGGTTTAGTTAATAATCACTGTCCTGTATTTGTGGAGGTGGTGGATGTCTCTGGAGCTACAGTCATTGCAGAGGTGCTGCCTGGATGCAGAGTGGACCTGCTGGAGAACTGCGGCCACTCTGTGGTGATGGAGAGGCCTTGTCGGACAGCCAAACTCATCCTGGACTTTATCATCACGCAGCAGAATGCCCGGGGCGGCACAAAGAAGTCTTCCTGAACAAAAATGCTTTCATTTCTTAATATCTTATGTAGACAGATGTCCATAGTTTTACATTGAGGTAGTAGGCTTGCACTCAATTGTGGTTGCATTTATTAGGTTTTATGAATAAAATTTCATTTGCAATGTTAACTTGATCTTAATAAAAGTCCCACGCGTGTATCTGCGTGTGTCTGTGGTTCATGCAGCGGTGTCTGTGGTTGCAGCAGGACCTCCTCCCCTCCTTATCCCTGCTTGTGTGCGCAGTTTTGCTGCAGCCTGGAGCCGAGCACAGCTGTCTTGTGCGACCAGCGGCAAACATCACTGACTATCTGGCTGCACTGTGAAACACCAACCACAGGCCGCTCCCACTGGACCAGAACACGAATGGGCTCTGAATACAGCTGGTAAGGCTTTCTTTTAACCCATGTTTCACTGCTCTGTGGTCCAGTTTACACCCCTGTGTGAACCTTAGTAGTAACAGCAGCGAATTGCCTTCGGACTGCTAGCCATGTTAGCTAGCTAGCTACAAACTAGCAGTTAGCTGGGCTAGCTCGGCTAAACCTTTCCACTGTGGCATTCGTGTTGAATTTAACGCTGCATAATATGCATCAGTCAGTGTATCAAACCTTATAACAGAACATAACACTAGGCTGCTCGCTATATCAGTACAGATTTCTTTCATTTTCAGCCCAGCAGTTGCAGTAAAATGTACTGTAGTCAGATAGCTGCTCTCAGTATTAGCTGTTTGTATCGCTTGATACACTAGCATTCACAGATGAAGTGCTGCTGTACCCCTAAAGTAAAAAACAAATCGTAAATAGAACAGACTTGTCTTCAATGGATCTGTTAGCGCCAGGTTTCACTTTCATGTAGGTGGCTTCATGACTTCTGCTTCTCGGTCCTGAGAAGCAATCCCTCAAGTCCTTTTTCTTAGTCCTTAAATACACAGACACATAAAATATGAGGGACATTGTTGGGCTTAAAACAGGTGGCTGTAATTCAGTAGCTAATTTATACCATATCACAATGTCTTACCATACCAATGAGGTGAGAATTAGCAAATACATTTCAAACAAAATTAAGTATACCTGCATGAGCGTCTCACACTCTTTGTCCATTGAGTTGATACCATGTTAGTAAAACCCAATTGTTGGCTGTTAAATAAATAAATTGCTGTATTGATCCGATCAGATTGTGGATGATCACTGTGTGGATCACAGAAAGACTTGTTGTTCCTCTCCTCATTCGACTCAACACTCACTCACTCCAGCTCATTTACTCTACCATCTGCTGATGAAGGCTATGTAACGTCACTAAAATATCTCCAACATAGACTTATAGAAACATGTGTCCAAGCAACACATTCTGCTTAAACGATCCATCTTCCATTAACCTGCTGCAGTGCAGGGTCACGGTGGACTGGAGCCTATCCCAGGGTAAGAGGCGGGGTACACCCTGGACAGGTCACCAGTCCGACACAGGACACAGAGAATAACCAATTAACCGAAGTACATCTTTAGAATGTGGGAGGAAGCCAGAGAGAACAGGGAGGGAAGGGAACCTTCTGTCTGTGAGGTGACAGTGCTAACCACTGCACCACCGTGCCGCCCTCTAATTAAACCAGCCCCACCAAAATCCAACACACACTCAGCACAACACACACAGAGGTGCATCTGAGATGTTGTTATTGATCATGCTAATGTGCCAATTTCTCCCCACAGGTAAAATCAAAGTGAGCCAGTCAGTCTCTGTTCCCTCTCTGTTTTGGGTCTGACCAAGAGGATTCTTCTACAAATGGATAATGGGGACTGGGGCCATAGGGTAAGATGAACCTGGAAATGGTCATTAAACTAAGCAGCCTCTGCAATTTTATTAAAATATATACAGTACATATATTCAAATGACCACAGCATGCATTCTTTGTTCATGTTGCCTACTACTACAGTATGCAAACCCTAACTAACGTTGACCTAATGAGTTCTCCTGTCTAACCTCTAGATGACTACTCCTGTTACTTTGAACGTAGGAGGCCACCTGTACACCACCAGTTTATCCACCCTGAAGCGCTATCCAGACTCCATGCTGGGTGCAATGTTCCGGGGAGATTTCCCCACAACGCGTGATTCCCAGGGAAATTACTTCATTGATCGTGACGGAACACTTTTCAGGTACATCCTGAACTTCCTGCGGACGTCTGAGCTCACCCTTCCTGTGGACTTCACAGAGACAGACCTCCTGAGAAAAGAGGCTGACTTCTACCAGATTGAACCTTTGATTCAGTGCCTTAATGATCCTAAGCCACTGTACCCACCTGACATCTTTGAGCAGGTTGTGGAGCTCTCCAGCACTCGTAAACTGTCAAAATACTCCAACCCAGTTGCGGTTATCATCACACAGCTAACCATAACTACAAAGGTTCATGCCTTGCTAGAAGGTATTTCCAACAATTTCACAAAGTGGAACAAACACATGATGGACACCAGAGACTGCCAGGTGTCTTTCACCTTTGGACCATGTGACTATCATCAAGAGGTTTCTCTAAGGGTTCACCTCATGGACTACATAATGAAACAAGGCTTCACCATTCGGAATACACGTGTGCACCACATGAGTGAGCGTGCAAATGAGAACACAGTGGAGCATCACTGGACTTTCTGTAGACCAGCTCATAAAGTGGAAGACTGACTGTTGTATGTAACACTGTTAGGCTTGTCTTCATGAATGGACCTCTGTTTCAGTAATGCATCACTAATAATGATTCATTTTCTCTTTGGCCAACATGGTGCACAAAGTGCTGACAAAAAAACCCCAATAAAAATGTGATTCCTTGATTCGTTCACTTAAAGCACAACACATTGATTTAGACATTTCTTGAGGTTCACAGAACAAATAAAAAAACAGTTTCTTATGAAGCAAAAAAGGCCACCAAGTTTTGATTTTATTCAGTGTGGGACACTCTTTTCCCAATGTTGATAAAATGTGGGTACTATGATTATTATGGGCATAACGTGAGTAAGAATGTTCAAGAAATCGATTAAAAAATATGTAAAGAGTACCCTTAGCTTGATCCAATAATGAATCCAATAATGTAACTTTCAACCTTATTTTGAAGAAAAAAAGAAAAGGCTGAACAAATGTTTTTTTTGGACTCTAGGACTATCAGGAGTTGAATTTTATAATAATTATAATAACTTATTATTATCTATATCCCAGTATTGTTCTGGTAAGTTTAAAGTAGAACATAAAATTAGTCTTTTAGGTCTCTCATGGACACCCCCCCCCCCTGTACGGTACTATCCCTGTAGCTGTTGCATGTGTCCAGCTGTCTTGTGTATGTATACTGTATGTATCTGCTGTGTGCGCTTTCTGATGTCATTCTGTTATAATTCTGAGCTCATATGACCCGTGATGTGTTTGATCATTCCAGCCAAAATAAACCAATGTGTATTTCATTCATGTTGCTTCATTGTTTTGACTCTTAGTGTCAGTTGTTCTTACAAGTTAATTACATGTGTGAGACTGATTTAACTGAATAACATGTTGATGTTGATAAAATATATATCCAGAATGTAGTTTATATATTTATAGCATATAGATAATGAATTTAGATGTTTAGATTTAGATAGATTGATGTTCATGGGTCTTAAGGGACCTACCTGGTATAATAATGTATTATTTTCGCTATAATATAAATTAACATTCATATATAGAAACCCGGATGTCACTCTGTCTTCTTCCTAGGTGCACTCGCTTTGTAACACACATCGAGGCGATTTGTGTTACAAAGCAGGTGGGTTGTGTCCATACTCCAGAGAACTCCCGCCCGTGTGCGTTAGGCCGGGTGTTAAAACGAGCGCACTCACTCTCATAACATTCGTAAAGGACATGTAGTGGGTTCATGCCCGCACTGAGAACGTTAGCTCAACTCAAGAGCGTCCCCGTTGCTTTTTAGTGTTTCCTTTCTCTTCAGACACAGCTTTTACTAACCACTAACCAGGATGTTTTACAAGAATAAAACCATTAAAGATCTGCTGAGCCTTGTCCCGGGAAAACGTCGTCTCGGCATGTACAGGTTTCTTCCTATATTCTTTTGCATCGGAGGAGTCATGGAGTGGATCATGATCAATGTGCGGATAGGAAGAGAGACTTTCTGTAAGTGTAGCGTGTTAACGTTATGTGACGTACTAAAGCTAGCATGGTGACACTGTTAGCCTGTTACCTCGTGTGTGACTGACGGACAAACGAAGGCTAAAGCTTCTCAAGTTTCTCTTTCTGGTTAGTTAAACAAAATGTAGGCGTTAGCAAGGCTGGCACGTTGCTGGGATAAAACAATGAGCTTCTAGTCATGTCCTCCAGCCAACTTATATAGTTTTGACCCGATATAAACAACTCTATTGGGATATGTAGTGTAAACAATGCCTGAAAGAATACTCTAGAAAGATCAAATTACTAGAAGGATTCTTGACCAGCATGACAGAAAAGTTATATATTCATATTCTCTTAATACAAATTTTCAAAAAGTCCTCATGATATGCAATATTGTTCACCAGCAAAGGAAAAAAAAAATTAATAAAATATTTTTAAAATTCTGCAAATCTTTACATTTCAGAGTCTTGCAGCAGCCTTGAACAATAACAAACAGGAAATTTACTGTCCAACAATACTTATTGTATTGTGTAGCCCTTATTTTATTATTAGATATTAGATTATTAGATTTTTAATGTTGTTGGTGTAAGGGATGAGTCTATGTAAACCACTTTATACTGATAAGTATACATATTTAGAAAAGCCAGCAAGAATCAGGTTCATATAACTTTGAATCAGGTTGTTTTTCCATTCATTTCTCTGCAAGCACAGAGCAGCTCATTCAAAAGACTGAAGGGAAAAAGACCCTCGTATGTGTTTCTAGTCTCACTAAATCTAATTCCTGTTATTCCAGATGTTCAGAAATGTGCTGTTTCAGGAGAACTAAAAGGGATCAAAATCCTCTTGGATTGAAAAAAACATCCATCCTCGCTCTTTATCCTGCAACATTCTGAGGCCATCTAGGGATACAGAGAAGTGTTTTTCTCTCCAGAGAGCAGACTGTGTCTCTTTGCTTGGATTGGAAGTTGTTGTCTTTTTACTTAATATCTGTTGTAGCTGCAAAATCCCCTTTATAGAACACTGTGTTGACTTGTTAGAACAAGAACAGGTGAAAATGGTTCAGCTCTGTGGAAGTGACCAGCCAATAGAAAAGGCTGCGCTGTGCTCTTCTGCTTACTTTAATACTATCAAGACATGCTGTGAATAAAATGGCAATGCCAGTGCTTTTTCTACAGTCACATGTTGAGCTGTACGAGCTGTGTGATTTAAAACTGGTCTGCCTCAACCCACCAGAATGGATTTTCAGTAGTCCGCCATATGTCACATTTTTTTTACTGCTACTCTTAACTGGAACCACATTTAAGTCTTTGAATTTTTTTTCCAGATGATGTCTACAGAAGGAAGCGATCAGAACGGGAGTACCAGCAGAAGATAGCAGATGGTTTGATAGTTCTGAACCAGCCTGCCGCCAAGTGAAGACGCAGGAATTTAAAGTGGACTAAGGACTCAATGTTGGGCTGCTGGACTGGGGTACAACAACTGTATCACAGCTATGGACATGTATAAAGGGGACAAGAGTGAAAGGCTGGTGGAGAAATCAGTTCCAGCATGCAGATTTTATTGATTGTAAAGTAACGTGTGCAACACTGCAGTAATAATACAAAAAAAAATATACACAGAGGTTTCACCTGGTTATAAAAACCAGACTAGTCTCTCACTTAATGTTTAACAGTGAGTTTGTGGTGAAGCATGGTATTTAAAACATTGCAAAGCAACTGCCAAGACATCAGGTCTGAGCCAAATTCTAAATGCCTCTAACTGTGTTAAATATACAAGCTTCTGTTGGATAACTGTAATTTCTATTTAATTATATATGAAAAATATAAACATGGTCTAGCGCTGTGTTTGTTGATTATAAAAATGTCACTAAATAACCTTATCCTTCATGATTTATTATTATTATTATTTGGTTTATTTACGTTGTCGGTGCATCCTTCAGTTGTACCAACCAATAGGGAGAGACAGTAGACAGATGAAGCTGTTTGGGTGCTGGGAAAGCTTGATGGGGTTCCCATCTAGCCTCACCTCCTCCATGTTGGTCCGAATGTAGTAGCTGGTGTTACCTTTGCAAAATGTCTCATCTGTTATTGATGCAATCTTGTTGTTCTGCAGAAGAGCAAACTTAATTACAACATGAAGAAGCTATGACAGGCAGGCAGGAAACAGAATAGTTTGCCTCTGTAGAGCCTCTTTTATGATTCTGAGCTCGCCACTTTAAATGGAGCATATCCATAGTAACTGTAGTCAACTACAGATTAACTTACATGCAGATGAACAACGTGAAGAGACTCTGGAAGCTGTGGCACTGCCGTCAGTTCATTGTTTCCGAGGTAAAGGTAAGCCAGTCTTGTGAGTTTCTGCAACAACAAAAGACTTTTAGACCCATGAAACACATTTTCTGCCACATTCCAACATGAGATGTGTGGACTAACTTCTCGACTTACTTTAAAAGCATTTGCCTTTACACCTTGGGTTCTAAGGTTGTTGAAATTGGCATTGAAAGACATCAGCTTTGCAGGGAGCATGGGAAGTTTGGTCAGCCGGTTTTCTGAAAGTGTGAGCTCCTCAAGATTAGGGAGCTTTGAAAATGCTCCATCCTCTATGTCGCTGATGAGATTTCCTGTAAGGTCGATTCTTCTTAATGTATCTAAGAAATAAAGGCAGACGGAGCTTGATGTGACACTCATTAGACCATGGAATCGGATGTATATTATAAATATTTTTGTTTACCCATGTCTGCAAAGTCTTGGTTGCCTATTTTTGTGATTTTGTTGAAACGGGCATAGAGGTACGTGGTTTCCTTTGGCAGTGAAGGGACAGCTGACATTTCAGGGGACACCTCCTCACAGTACACAGATCCACTCAGGCACACACACAGCAGACATGTCGGCAGCTCTGAACAAATAAAAATCACATCACAGACCCACATTTTTCTTGTTTGTTTCCTGAATAAGTCTGGTAAATGGTCTTAGTAGCATGACTGTGAAGCTTAAAATGCTCTTCACACAGTTTAGATGGGGACACTTGATCGGCCCATTATTACATAATATGGGCTTTAGCTACATTCACAAAAATGTGGAAGAATGCCTCAGCAAACGTGTTGCATAATCAGCTTTTAAAGAGTTGTGGAAAAGTATTTATCTGTTTAAATAAACCTTACCGTCTGCTTTCGGAGCTACTGATGGGTCAGTGTCCTTTTGGAAGTCATAGTCTATGATGTTCTGCAGAAAAAGAAATCAACATAGCAGTCACACTCCTCACACATCTCCCACCCTCTTTTTAGGACAAAGCTCCCAGTAAGCTGAACCTTACCTTAGCTTTTCTTGCTTCTATGTGTTCCTCTTTTGCTGTATAACACAGTGTCCATGGGAGCAGGACGGACATAAAGACTAAAATCCTTAATTGCATCATACCGTCTCAGCTGCTGGTGAGGGAACGGAGTGCTGTCTTCTAGACGGGGATCTGAGGTACATGTGAGCAGGAAAATTTTTCCATCCAGTTTTTATTAAGCTGCCAGTGTATTGCTGCTGAGTAAGAGAAGGGAACACACTTTAACTCGATCCATGCTGCGTTTCTGTCAAATGACGTGGATGCTGAAATATTTCTGTCTACCAAACAGGCAGGAAAAGTAATGGCTGTAGACAAATCACTGGAATGTTGCATTTATTTTACCTTCACTGTCAAAAAAATAAAATAAATGCTGGATGAACAAGGAGTTGCCAGGTTTCAGTTATTATTAGGAGAGAATGGAGTGATTTACAGGTTTGCACAGAACTGGAGGGAGAAAAATATTTTGAGTATGCACTGTGCAATTTAAACACAATTCATACACAATATGATCGCACACTATGATATGATATGATTTACACTACCGTTTAAAAGTTTTGGGTCGCTTGGAAATGTCTTTTTTTCAATGTTTTTTAATGAAGATAACAGAGTAATCAGACATACAGACATTGATAATGTGGTAAATGACTCTTCTAGCTAGAAAAGGCTGATTTTTAATAGAATATATACAAAGGTATACAGACGCACTTTTCCAGCAACTATCACATTATGTTCTAATGGTACATTGTGTTAGCTAATCATGTTAAAAAGGCTAATTGATGATAAGAAAACTCCTGTGAAATTATGTTAGCGCAGCTGAAGTGTTATGCTGAACAGAGAAGCTATAGAACTGACCTGGTGACCCCAAAGTTTTGAACGGTAGTGTATGTCTTCAGCATAGACAATTATGTTCCACGACTTTACAATACAAGGTGACACCTCCAGTCTTTAAAGTTGCACAATAAATATTCAAAACAAAACTAGTTTGATTAATTAGTTATAAAAACCTAATGCCAATTGCAGCTGTATGTTATATGCACTCAGGTAAACATGGACTTTGCATGAAAATGGCTAAATATTATTCATAAGAAAAACTGACCTTGTCATTTTCTGCTGCTTCACCCACACAGTCTTCCTAAACTGACCCCTCTGGAGAAGAAAGAAGAAATAGCAGCCAGGTAAAGGAGCAGTGTTTGGTTTAATTCTGACATAAAAACATCTATCTCTCCACTCCGAGCCGAACAAAGCGAGCTCACACGTCACCGTAATATTACGCAAATGTGGTTTAACTGCACATACTGTAAACGTGGTTTTG
Source organism: Parambassis ranga (assembly GCF_900634625.1). Taxonomy (NCBI): domain Eukaryota; kingdom Metazoa; phylum Chordata; class Actinopteri; family Ambassidae; genus Parambassis; species Parambassis ranga. The sequence continues at coordinate 6,151,844 of NC_041028.1, read as the reverse complement.
AAAAAACATAATTGTGTATATATTACTTATCTTTAGCATATGAGCAGCGGTTGCATTACGTAAGGCAGATGTGTGGTGCGAAAAGAGGAAACAGAAGTGCCAGTGTAGCGGAAGTGGTACTGCCCTGAACGATACGCTGAGCGAGACGGAGGACGGAGGCTGAATCGTCCAGAGAGAGAATAAAATAAAAGCAGGATTAAAAGTCATCGATATTGTAAGTATGACAACCTCGTACGAACGATTAGCGTAATAATGCCATGTTTTCATTCGTAGCTCTGTGTAATGGCTGTTTTATCGTGTCCGATTGGATCCTGTGAGAAGCCATCATATCGGAGCTAGGCTAGCTGGATTTGTGAAAGGCTCGGTTAGCTCGCTTGCTAGCTGATAATGCTAGTTTAGCTAGCTAGCCAGCTAACCGACGGTCGGATTCCATGACACTTTGTTCTGACAGGCTCGGCAGCCTGGGCGGGCCCTCGTACAGCTGTGGAAAATGAATTAAACCCAAAAGTAATATACAACAATAGACTAATGTGTTTTCTTACCATTAAATTAAAGAGCACATATTTATTGTCCTTATCTAAACAGCGATTTTAACGTGAAACTCGGTCGTTGCTTTTGCTGGCCTAGCCGTCACCGTTAGATAGCAGCAATGGCAGCTAGCTAACCGAATTTATTCGCTCTGCGATATCATGAATACGGCAGATTAACACGTATAACAATATCTAATCCGTTGAGAAGACAAACCTCAGTGTTAACAAAGCAAATTTTGATCGGCTCAGTCGCACCAGAGAAGCGCTGCTTAGCATTTGTTAGCTAATGTATCTGCCCCATGCCCATTAGGGGAGGGCATAAAAACTGACCCGGGAAGGCTTCGGCTTGTGTAGCAAGTGTCGATTGAAACAGAGCTAAACGAGCCTATACTACCACCCTGTTTGCATTTTCAAAATGGCTACAGTGTGGATTTATCGGGTCCATTCAAAAAAAAAAAAATAGGTTGGCACTGTAAGGACGAGACGGGTTTGGTAATCGCTATCACCTAGCTAGCAGCAGCTAATGTTAGCAAGTGATGTGTATGGTTGACCCACTTGCCAAGGGGCCCAGTTCACACACTTATCCTCACTGTCCATTGCATCCATTGGTTGCTTTGCTTATAGACATGATATGCCAAGACAAAATAAACAAACATGTTATTAAGAGCACACACGTTGTTGGTGAATAGGTCATGTGAAATATTCACCTGTTTTTATGAATTCTAACCATATAACTTAATCTATTTCTGTTTTGTTTCTTTTACCCAGTCTAGAAAATGGATAAGAGCGACCTGGTACAGAAGGCCAAGCTTGCTGAGCAGGCTGAGCGCTATGATGACATGGCTGCTGCCATGAAGGCTGTGACGGAGCAAGGTGCAGCAGAGCTGTCAAATGAGGAGCGCAACCTTCTCTCCGTTGCCTACAAGAATGTGGTAGGAGCACGGCGCTCATCCTGGCGTGTTATCTCCAGCATTGAGCAGAAGACTGAAGGCGCTGACAAAAAACGGCAGATGGCACGTGAATACAGGGAGAAGATAGAATCTGAGCTGCAGGAAATCTGCCACGATGTGCTCGTAAGGGTTTCTTTTTGGTGCTTAAAAACTTGTTGAGATAGTGCTTGTTGTCATAAATGTAAAACTCTAAATGATCTTTTTCAGGGGCTACTGGACAACCATCTCATTGTCAATGCAACTTCTGCTGAGAGCAAGGTGTTCTATCTGAAAATGAAAGGTGACTATTATAGATACCTTTCTGAGGTTGCATCTGGAGATACTAAGAAGGGTAAGTGTGAATATGATTTACATCACAACTTTAAAACAAGCTTTAACACAGTGTCCATAAAGTTGCTTTACTCAGTCCAATCCAGTTTTAGCAATGGTAGGCAAACAAGTAAGAACAGATTTACAGATTGCAGGCTAGTGTACCAAATAGCAGATAGGGAAACGCTTTCCTTAGCTGGAGAGCACTGTGTAACCTGAAGCAGTTTGAGACTTAGTTCCCAACAGGTCTTTGTGGAGTGAATACTGGACTGACTTCAAATGACTTTTAATGTCCGCTTGCTAGTTAACAGGAAATGTTTGCAAACACTTGACACTTGAATTAAGCTAATATTACAGGTTGTCAATGTCTGTACTTGTTCTGCTGCCCCCAAGTGGCAAAGGCTAACCTTAACCCTTTCCATTTCTTCCGTCTACACAGATACAGTGGATAATTCCCAGCAGGCGTACCAACAGGCGTTTGACATTAGCAAGGGGGAGATGCAGCCAACACACCCTATCAGGCTTGGCCTGGCCCTCAACTTCTCAGTCTTCTATTATGAAATCCTCAACAACCCAGACAAGGCCTGCAGCCTGGCTAAGACGGTATGAAACAAAACAATCATAGAAAACATGCATTAGGAACAGCCAAACATAGCTAGATTGCTCAAGGTAAATCTTTGCTTTTCAGGCATTTGATGAAGCCATTGCTGAACTTGACACTTTGAACGAGGATTCTTACAAAGACAGCACCCTGATCATGCAACTACTAAGGGACAACCTGACTGTAAGTATAAAGCTGCATGCAGTTTGGCCTCTGGAGTATTCCTTGTGTGTGTGTGTGTGTGTGCGCGCCTTTAACCAGAAGTTTGTTAATGTTGTGTTTTCTTCTTCCATCCCCAGCTGTGGACATCAGAAAACCAGGCAGATGAGGGAGAGACCGGAGATGGGGAAAACTAATGGAATTGCACTGTTAATCCACCTACACTCTTATCTTAAACACAGACAGCTTATATACATCCCCCTCCACTCCATCAGCCCCTCCCACTTCTGTATGACAAGCAGCCTGAATTGCTCCTGACCAACTAGATACCCCTCTCAGTTCTCTGTGAGGCGACAGGGTAATATTCAGTTGTTAGCAGATTCAGTCACTTTGTGTAAACATGTTGTATTGCTGTTGTTGTTTTTTTGTCTGCTTTGTGTGTAGGTCTGTATGTTGTGAGCGAGTGTGGATGTGCGTGCGGTGGTCTTGGGGGGAGGGGGGGTGTTGTGAATTTTAATCGTCCTTCCAAGTTCCTTTGTCCCTGCTAGTTTGTTGTGCATTTTTCATCCCTCTCTTTTTTTGTTACTTTTTTTCTTATGTGTGATTCCTCATGATATTTACAGCTTTTATTGTACGGTAATTTAACTGGCAGTCGATTTCCACCAAACACTGTGATGGTAGGCGTTCCATTTGCTTCACAGAACCCCCCCCCCTCCTAAGAACAGTTACTCGTTTCTCTTTCCAGACACACAACAATCCTGTGTTCTAACTAACTGCAATTCTGCTGTGGGCTCATACAGAACGGAGGCAGGCTATATTGTGACACTGACATCTTGGTGTAATTCTCCTTGATCATGTTCCCAAATTCATAGTTTTACGTTTCTAAGGGACCCCCTTTAAAATTTTGTTCTAGATTTGTCCAGACATAAAACATTCCACCCTTTTTTTCTAGGCTTTTGGAAAAGCAGTGCTTCTTTTTTTTTATGTTTTTTTTTTTTGAAGTATGGACTGTCTTTGTAGTTTGACTCACTGTTCAGGTGCTGCTTGATCTCAGTACAACTAAATTTTTTTACATGTGGTTCCATGTATTTTGCAAGATTGACTATCATCTGTGTGTAAAAGCTAAAGTAACCTTTTATTGATGTTAATTGAAAAACAAATGATGTGTCTTACCACACTGTATCAATCCTGCTTGCAAAATATTCCTCTTAAAGCGGTTGTTTTCTCCCAAGAAAAAAAAAAAAACAAAAAAAAATTGTCCCCGGCTTTCTTTTGCTGCGTCATCCATTTTTATTTGGGTGGCAGCATCTGCTTGTTGTTTTTGAATCCTCATAGAGAACGAGTTAAAGACTACACAAGGTGCATTATGACTGCTGTTTTTAAATATGGCCGGCGTGAGCGATCGCCTCAAAATAATCAGGTCTGTTTGAAAAGCGGAGAAGCCCCATTTCATTACTTTGGGAAAGAAGCTCAGTGTCACAATACCATGTTATCACCACTACATTCCACATTATTGTAGTTGAAGACACCATTCCACATTATAGCTGACGGTCTGTTTACTCTGACAATGCTCCAATGAATTGAAATAATCTTCTGTTGAGAAAAAAAAATGTCAGTTTATTATTATGCTTGATGAAAATGCAGTTAGTGAATGTGGAACGAAGCCTGTCTGTATATCAGGTATCTACTTGCTTTGTTTTTACTGACAAGTCTTATGGCTAAAAAAAAATTGCTTCTGTAACAGTCTATTACCCAGTGCACACACGTGGTTGTGAAAATTTAGAATAGCTATAAAAAGCAGTGACGAAAAATGGAGATAAACAATGGTTGGTGTAATTCTAGCTTTGTGTTTATGTATCTTAAAACCATTCTAGTTTCACTATACATGTAAGAAATAGGAAAGTGTCAAAGACCATTCAGTGAAATAAAGTTTCGTTTAAGATAACAGGAAAACTACGTCTTCCTTTGTGTTTATATTTTATTTCATGGTGAATAAAATTAATGGTATGGCTTGGCTTTAATTACAGGGCCAGATAATATATTTTCAATATAAATATGAGAACTAGTTTTTATCGCGGAGTAAAACGTCCGCTTGATCGCTGTCCTCGCTGCTTTATTGAAATATTGCAATGCGGCGGAGACGCGCAGGTGTTCCGCGGCTTTAATTAAAACAACCAACAGCCACCGAGGACGGAAGTGTGTTCACAAAGTACCGCACTAAGATTCACAAATCCTCGATATAAACGTAAGTTAATTTAACCAATTTACAGCATCCTGTAGCTTAAATTTAGCCGTTTAAACTGCGGCAGATTTTAGCTTTGAGTGAGTTTACGAGGAGTGCAAAGGACGCAGGACGCAAAGTTAGCTAAGTAGCTAGCTAAGTTTTTTCAATTTCAAGGCTATAAAATATTTATTTTTGAATCACATCTAGCAGTTGCATAACGCTTGATGCGTTAATAATGCTAGCCATAACTGGCTGGTTTTAATATGATGTATTTTTTTTTTAGTCTTACCTTTGAATCATGTAATTTGTCTGCTGCACATTACATATGCTGACATCTGTACTGTTTTACCCGTTAGATCATCCAGCTAGACTTTTTATTAAAATTCATTTCAGTACAGCTCTTTGTTAGAGTCCATCTTTGTCAGAGTTTTGCCTTATGTGTTTTAAGGGTCTTTATTCACTTTAGTCTTTTATTATCTGCATGTTATTTCATATAAAAATTAGACAACATTAAGTTTTTGGGCGAAGTTTGATTGAATACAATTTAAGTAATTGTACACCATGGAAATCAGCCTGGAGTTGCGTAGTGTCAGCAAGTATGTTAAATCTATGGTGTACAAATTCATGCTCCCAAGTAAATAGCTGTACATATTTCACCTAAAAGTAGCATTTTTCTAAAAAACAGCAGTCATGCAATAAGGGCAGTTTGCATAGTACCAGTAACTTTTTGCATAATAGTGAGAGGTTATTAGAGGTGATCCATTTTTTCCTTTAAAAACTCAAACCGAGTAAAAATGTTGTAGTGGTTGAAATGTTTCTATAATTAAAAAAGTTTTTATTTCTCAAACTAGCTATTGCCCAATATGAACAGCAGTGGACCAGCATATCCTCTTGCTTCTCTGTATGTTGGGGACCTGCACCCTGATGTTACGGAGGCCATGCTGTACCAGAAATTTTCTCCTGCTGGACCCATCATGTCAATCCGTGTGTGCCGTGACATCATCACCCGGAGATCTCTGGGATATGCCTACATAAACTTCCAACAACCAGCAGATGGTACAGTATGCACTGTGTGTCCACTTAAATTAGGCTTACTGGGATAGTAGTACCTCCATTAGGCCGCAAAGTTATCAATAACTTATAGTTTGATATATTTATTTGATTTTAGCGGAGTGCGCCCTGGACACAATGAACTATGATGTCATCAAAGGTCGTCCGATACGTATAATGTGGTCCCAGCGTGACCCAGGACTAAGAAAGTCTGGTGTGGGTAACATTTTCATCAAGAACTTGGATGAGTCTATTGATAACAAGGCGCTATATGATACCTTCTCGGCCTTTGGCAATATTTTGTCCTGCAAGGTCAGTGCTCTCTAAGCCCTAATAATTCTCTATAAAAGCTGTGTAAATGGCATGATTTTAAAACCTTGGTCTCTGCAGGTTGTTTGTGATGAGAAAGGATCCAAAGGCTATGGCTTTGTTCACTTTGAGACTCAAGAGGCTGCAAACCGTGCCATTGAAACCATGAATGGGATGTTGCTGAATGACAGGAAAGTGTGAGTGAATTTAACACTCTGATTAAAACTTTAGTTTGCAAACAGGTGGGCAAAGGATAGAGTAGGATGTGTTTGATTGCCTAATGAAGCATCGCTGACTTTGCAGATGATATTTCTATGTGTCTTTTTGCCTAGTCAAAAGGAAGGCAAACAGTTGGAGTCTCACAACTCAAAGGTCGCTTTCCAGTGGAAAAATTGTCAGTTCCACCAGTGTAGGTCAGTGAAAATGTAGGATCTGTCTAGGTTTGTTGTTGTGTGTTTTGTAAATTTAGGGCTAAATGGGAACTAACAAGGCAAAACCAACTGAGAGTTACTAGGTTCATAGAGTGAAATTTCAGGTCAAGTAGTGGGAATTTCTTTGATTTTTGATAGGAATAAACTGATCTTAAACCCTGGAAAAAAGGAACATGGGAGCTCTATACTGTGGATATTGAACTGTTGGCACCTTTAAAGCGTCACCATCCCAGTTTATCATTCTACTCTGCAACAAAATCCTACAGTTCTACAGTTATTCATTTTTCTCAGTGGTTGTACATGCCGTGTTTGACGCATCCTTCAGGTTTAAGGGTTCACATGGTTAAATTTTGTTGTTCTTGACATCTGTCCTCATCTTTTTGTCTTGTGGTGTTTTTGATGCTGTGTCCTGAAGCCAAAGATCATTTTCCCCATCATGGACAGTAAACGCTGTAACTTAACATTCTATAATTTTTTTTTATTTGAGTGAGTTTGATTCTGTCTTCAGCTTTGTTGGCCACTTCAAGTCGCGCAAGGAAAGAGAGGTGGAGTTTGGCAGCAAAGCTATGAAGTTCACCAATGTCTACATCAAAAACTTTGGTGAAGACTACACGGATGAGAAGCTGAAAGATGTCTTCGCTGCATTTGGTAGAAAAAAAACATATTTTCAAGTTCTTCTTTGCTCCTTTACTGGATCAGCTGAAAGGCATGTCAGTTTATACGAATTGTTTGTTATTATGGGCTGGTTTGTGCTCTCAGGGAGGACTCTCAGTGTGCGGGTGATGAAGGATGAGAGGGGTCGTTCACGAGGATTTGGATTTGTAAACTATGCTCACCATGAAGATGCACAGAAGGTGATTTATGGCATAAGCAGTCTTTTACACTGACATGTAGACTGGTCTAAGAGCTAAATTTACAATATATTCTCTCCATGTTTGTGTTCCCAGGCTGTTAATGAAATGAATGGAAAGGAGATCAATGGGAAAGTCATGTATGTAGGCAGGGCCCAGAAGCGCCTTGAGCGCCAGGGGGAGCTCAAGCGCAAGTTTGACCAGATCAAACAGGACCGCATCCAGCGCTATCAGGTGCTGCCCTGTACCTGACTCCATCATCTTGTGTATATACCTCTTTGTGTATATTTATCTAAGTGTTGAATGTTTGGAGTGTGGAGGTCCCACCCGAGTTATTTATAGACCACAGTGATGCAGATGGATGAGGCTACAGCAACTGATGTTTGTATGACTATGATGAAACCTCGGCAGAAAAAAATCATGTGACATGTGACAGTCCCTTATAAGATTTTTGACAAATTACAGGCAGTTTGAAATAACGGCTAACTTTTATATTAAAGAATTATGACAGACCAGATGTTTTTAGAAGCTTTAACTCCCCCCTTTCTTATTCCAGGGGGTGAACCTGTATGTGAAGAACTTGGATGATACCATCGATGATGAGAGACTCCGGAAGGAGTTTGCCCCTTATGGCACCATCACCAGTGCTAAGGTAATGCAGCATGACCCGTCTTTTTTGTTACATGAAAAAGGTGCTTAGAGAATGAAAGGGTGGAGAGGTTACCAGTGGAAGCAGCTCGAACATTTTTCAATGTCTGTGTAGGTGATGACTGATGGCTCCCAAAGCAAAGGATTTGGCTTTGTCTGTTTCTCATCTCCTGAGGAAGCAACAAAAGCAGTGACTGAAATGAACGGGAGGATTGTTGCTACCAAACCACTGTATGTGGCTCTGGCTCAGCGGAGGGAGGAGCGGAAAGCAATTCTTACTAATAAGTACATGCAGAGACTTGCTAACCTGAGAACCATGAGCAGCTCCATCGACTCGTACCAGCAGTCTGGATACTACATGACTGTACCGCAGGTAATGATGACACATCTGTGCATACAGTTGTTTCATTCATTTTTGTAAGTATTTGCACCAAAAGCTAAAATGTGAAATCTATTAGCATGTGCAAATGTATATTTAGGATGATGTCATCCATTTACACTTGCCTCGCAGCCTCCCACTCGCTCTTATTACAACCACAATGTCAGCAACATGAGGCCCATCCCTCGCTGGACTGGACAACCACAGAGACTGCAAGGTGAGTTTACAGTTTGTGTTATCCATCAATGGTATTGAATATATATTCTGTGTCCTACTGTTGAAAGACAGTTTTAAGTATAGAGGTATCAGCACACATGGACCAGAAACTCCTTCAGCCTAATGAGGCTAATATATCTCAGAGACAAAAGCACAGTCAGAACATTGGAAATACCCAGTCTCCAACTCCCAGGAAGCCAAATTTATTATGTCCATGTGAAGAAAATGATGCTGACTGTCCTCCGGGATCACTGCTAGTGGTCTATCTGGCCCCTCTATTGCAGGGATCTGCTGATAGTAAATATGCTAGGTTTCACATTTGACTCCTACTTTGGACCACAAGCGTTATATAGAGTTTATATAATTGATGAGTAATGGTTCTGTGTTTTCAGGTCCCTACTCAGCCCAGTATGTTGGTTCTGTTCCTCGACGTGGATCATCAATCATTACTACAGTAAAACAGGCCTCCACCCAGGCTCCACGCATCAGCACTTCCACACAAAAGACAAGTCAGTATCTTAACTATGACAACAAGTGTCACTGTCATGAATGGCTTTATCTGACATGGGTGTCTGTCTTTAGATACCATCGGGACACAGACTGTAGGAGGACGCACTGACCTGCCTGGTGGGCCCCGAAGCAACCAGTACAAGTATTCAACTGCAGTGAGGAACCCTCAGCATGTTGTTCCTGTACCTGCACACATGCCAAGACTACAGGTACCATCCTATTTACAGAGCCAGAAACCAGTGTGGAAGCATGAAAAACTAAGGTTTTATCTTGTTGAATCACAAAGTCCTGGATCATAAAAACAGGATAATCCACCTTGAAGCCTTATGGGTTTGGTGACATGGTGTCACTGCTCAATGTCCTCAGGTTGTGCCTGCACATGTTGTGGAGCCACAGGTTCACATTCAAGGCCCAGAGCTGCTTACCACCTCAATGCTGGCTGCAGCCCCACTCAAGGACCAGAAGCAGCTTCTCGGTGGGTCATCATTAGTTCTGCTATTTATCTTTTCTTTTATGTAGTTAAGAAAACCTTTGTTTGTGTTTACCAGTTGTCAATCTTGTATGACACGCAGGTGAGCAGCTGTACCCACGGATTCATGAACTCCACCAAAACCTGGCTGGAAAAATCACTGGGATGCTGCTGGAGATGGACAACTCCGAGCTGCTGCACATGCTGGAGTCCCCCGAGTCACTGCACGCTAAGGTATCTATGTTTATTTATCTAACAGCTGTTTATGGTACACTATAAGTCAAATCACAAGTAAATCACAGATCACCATTTAGCTTTGCATAGAAAAGCCAATATTTTGTGGAAATGTCACCATCTTTACTGTTGGCAGAACATTGACACAGACTCACATTCTGTGGTCCAAACCCAAAGATATGACACGTTTTCCTTCCTGTTGTTAGTCATGTCATTTATTGTCCATGTCCTGTCCTTTGGTCAGGTGGACGAGGCAATTGCTGTTCTACAGGCTCACCAGGCAAAGGAAAGTTCTCCTAACAAGTAAAAAGCCCCTTCGGGTCAGTGGATAGAGCCTTACGGCTCTGTTCTGTTTACATGCAAGATTTGTTTTCAGAGGTTTAATAGGAAGCATGTTTGTTGCTAAGTTTTTGTATACTGAAATCTACAGATGACACACATCAGTGAAACAGATTGTAGACTTTTCAACAAATGTCTTTTAGGGACTTATACATTAACACATCAGTCTACCTAAATTTAACCCTTTTATTTTTTCCAGATGTAAACGACTTTGTGAAGGAGGGAAAAAACACAAAAAGAGTAAAAATAATAATAAAAAAAAATCTGGATATTAAAATGACACTAAAAGAGATTTATGAAGGTAAAAGCTATGTTGTTGTTGCAATACCTTTTGTTAGAAGATAAAGTTTCCAGTATATGCATTAAATCTGTCTTCTGTCATCTGTTTAACTCAAAATCACTGTGTTCTACCTGCCCTCATAAAGCATACAGCACTGCACCTAGAACTTTGACACTCTGGATGCTCGAAAATTAGTTTGTCCTAGGAGTGTGAGATTCAGTATAACAGAAGCACCAGGATGCTCTGGTCCCTTTGTCCATTACTTGGACAATTCATATGAAATGGCCAGTGTAAAACAAACTGCTAAACCCCATTAGCCAGCAACAGTTTGATTTCTGGGTGTCGGGTTTATCATGTTCCATAAAGCTGGTCTATGTGAAAGGGATGGAGTTTGTTTACACAGGCAAGCTGCTTGTGGTAACAGTTGCAACATTTTTAATAACAAGAAACATGCCCTTTAATGCTGTCATTAAGACTTTAATCAGAGGCATTGTAAATTTTTAACACACTCCCAAAAATGTGAACAAAAAAAACGGCAAATTGCCAAGTTTATTGGGAGCCTTCATACAAAAATGAAATTATGGCTGTATAAAGTTACAAAGGATTATTGTTGACATTGATATACTTTTGGCATTTAAGGCCTATTAATCCAACATGTTCTTGTAACTCTTTGCAATTTATTTTTAAATCTAAAACTGATTTAAACAAGCAGATAAAGACAGTAATATTTAAAAACATACAGACCAATATATATCTGCAGATTACTTTTCAGTGGCAAGTTTACAACACAAACCCACAAAAAACTTGAAAAGCAACTAAAAAAAAACCCTAACCATTAATGATGAATGTGAATTTGAGGCCACTTTCTACACACAGCCAACTAATTTCAAGGACATTTCCATGAATGCAAACCAATTTATTTACACTGACTTTCAGAGACAGGTCTTAAACTATCGACGTGATGGCATAAGAAGCTGCTTTGCCGTTACGGAATCGGGAAAAAGGTTGTGGTAGGTAGGTAAAGGAACGTAGGCAGCTGTTATCATTTTACCTGAGGAGGAAAGAAGGGAAGAGTTAACAGGAAGGTTAATCAAAACAGATGCCAATTTCTTGAATTTTGTGGCAGGTCTGCTTTACATACCTGCAAACCAGCGTCCATGAAGTGCATTTACAGTTGCCATCGCTGCTGGAATTGAGGGACACTTCACATACACATTACCCTGTGTTAGCAAGACAAGACAGAAGAGACAGGTTAAATTCTGGTTTCTGGAAAAATGTCACTCAGGATTGTTGTGATGTATATGGATTGACTGAATAGTTCATCTTACTTGAGCAGAGTTTTTGTCAACATAAATATGAACAATTCCTCCATGTTTGTTGCACTCCTCAATGACATCGTCCTGAATTTCAACGGCCCAGCTTGGATCATTTTCTCTAAAAAAAAATAAAGCACAAATCCATTGAGATTTACAAGCTTAACAAAGTTATTCCTGATAACCGCTTTGGATCAGTCTTATTAATGTATTTTGGCATGCCTTGCTGAAGGATTGTTTAGTGATAAGTGACATTTCTGTGGGATTTTGTCCCTTATTGCACTGATTATATTATTTAGGACGGTATATCACAAGCCAAGACCAATGTACAAAAAGGTAACAAATAAATGTCCTTACGCTTGAGGGTTGAACAGATTGGACAGCTGCAGGCAGTGTGTGGCCAGTGGCTGTGATGGGAGGTTCAAAGCTTGACTTGGAGCTGGAGTAGGAACTGTAGGAACAAATGACCCGATAATTTATTATTTGACTTAAATATACAAATGCTAAATTACAGTATCTTTTTTCTGATGCGGTGTCATACTGAGCAGCATGTAAAGATCCTCCTAACTAAGATCATTTGGACTCACCTGCTGGGGCACCCATATTCCCAAAGGGCATGGACCCAGTCATCTGTAGAGCCTGCTGGGCAGCTGGAGGGATCTTCAGACCAGTTCCTGTAGAGAGAAGGAAAAAATAAATGACATTCTTACAGCTTACATGTGTGGTGTGTTGATTTTGACCAAGTTGCACGTCTTAACATATGATCAGACATGCACTTATTTAGGCAGACGCAGACAGATATCTAGAATAATTTCTGTGACAAAATTAGATATTTTTTAAAGAATTTTTTGTTATGAAAGAACAGTTCATAAATCTTTTAACAAACCTTCTGCCAGTCGGGCCATCAGCTGCAGACGTCCTGTGGTGCCCAGGTCAATACCAGTCCTTTCCAGTTCATCATTATCGAGGAAAGAGCTGGCCGTTGATGAATCTGAACGCTCTGTCACATGTCCCACCTTCATTGGACGGCCAGCTAACTCAAAGCCATTCAGTTGCTCCAGTGCCTTTTTTGCACATTCAGCATCTGCAAACTAAAAAGAAAGTAAAAATGTTTATGAAGTGAATGCAACTGCGGAGAGAAAGGGAATGCCAATGAAACGCAACAAGAAAGATTCAGTTACCGATATAAAGCCGTATCCTTTGGATCGTCCTGTCTCACTGTCCATCATGAGCTGGATTCCTTCAATCTTTGGAAACAAAAGTTGCGATAAATGCATCTATAGCATAAAAGTGAATATGTAGTGTATTTGTTGAATTTGTTGCTCACCTTTCCAAAAGGCTCAAAGATACCTCGAAGCATTTCTTCTGTAATGTTAAAGTGCAGTGAGCCCACATACAGCCGCATTGGACCTGAACTGCCCTTCTGTAGATTGTTGGCAGCAGCTGCAGCTCTGTTTTTCTCAGCCTGCAATTATACAGAGAAAGTTTGATATAATTACAAAAAAAGTCCCTCCTAATGTTCACATTCAATATTTATTGCTAAGAGGATTGGAATTTAATTTGCTCGATAATAATTGAGTTTCATTTAAACATTGCACAACAAAAGAAATATAAATGTATTTTTTGAAAGGTGACAGTTACACTATGCAAACCAATCATGTATCAGTAAAAAAACCCTGAAAATCTGTTAAGAGTTTGGTGAGCAGTCCTTCACTACTGTCTATTAATGGTGAGTCTAACTGAACAGATACAATCCAACTGTACTATATTTAGATAACGCTGCCACCCTGTCTGGACACTGACCTGAGAGGCCTGGACGATGATGGGCACTCCTAAAAGCCTCTGGCCTGTCAATCCAATCGCCAGCGGTACTGAAGAGGACTCTACAAACTCTATGTAAGCGATTCCCTTTGACCGCCGCGAGTTTCTGTCCGAGATGATCCGCACATCTCTGACCTGGAGACCGAAATGGTGACGTCAAAGATCACTTCATGTAGAAATGGCATGCTGGATGGTTATGTAAAATTAAAAAAAAATAACCTACTTTTCCAACGGCTGAGAAGAAATCTTCCAGGTCTCGGGCTCTAATTCTTGCAGCAAGCTGCATGCAGAAAACTGTGCGTGCATCTCTCTCCTCTGGTGTTAGATTGTCGATTGGTTGCCTAAAGAAAATAAACATTTAAAACAATAAGTACTTATGGATTACTTTGAAGTCACAAACTATAAAATTAAAGAAATTAAGAAGACAAAAATTTCAGTCATTAGTTTGCATTTAAAGCAAAAATCAGCTCATGTACACAGAGACATTTAAGTCAAACACTCACCTGATGGGGCTCTTTTCCTTTTTGAAGGGGCTGCGACTTTTTGAGCGTTTACGGCTAAAATGTAAGAAAAAACGGCATTCAAGACAAACAATAGCGTTCTGATTGTTCTGTCAAAATGTAAACGCATCTAAAATACAAAATAACTGAATCCTAGAAGTGTAAAATGTCACATACATAGGGCTCTTGCGTGCTCTGTAGCGCCCGGACCGTTCCCTGCTGCGGGAGCGGCTACGATGGCGCTCTCTGCTGCGGCTTCGCTTTCTTTCTCTGCTTTTACTCCTTTTCTTCCCCTTCTTTTTGTCTTTGCTTCTGCTTCTCCTCTTCTTAGAGCCTGGACTCCGGCTCTTGCTTTTGCTCCTCCTTTTTCTGTAAATAAATGACAACTCTGCAATTCTTGCGCACAGTAAAAGAAATGTTTAAGTGATATCTGTTTAAGTGATATCTGTGATCTGTGGGTAACGAGACAGATATTAAGCACTTACTTCTTGCTTTGATCATCATGTCCATTCGCATGAGAGGACTTGTTCTCATCCTAAGCAAGGTTGATAGAAGAACATCATGAGGACGTAGATGAAACATTTCAAGTCGTCAAGGTAAAGGGGGAGGGGTGGGACAAGAGAAAATGTAGAATATATTCAATTAATAATAATACAAAATTCCTACTGTCATGTCTGGACAGTGTCCTTTCACCACCCCCATAGCTTCCCATCCCCCTCTTTGTTTTTATTTCTTAACAAGGCTGCTCAGTACTTAATGCAACACAGCAAAGTTAAGGGAGAGTGTCCAACATTATTAGCTGAGTTTAGGAAGCTTGGATAACATTCAGGTCATCTCAACCATTCCCCTCCTAACAGGTCGTACCAATGCCACTATTTGTGCCTAATCAGGGGACCACGTATGGCCCGCGGCCACTAAAAGAGATCCTGTGTGGTTGGTGTCAGTCCAGTGATCTTCACCCATTTTCGTTCTTGGACTGTAAGAGCTCGATGCCACCTCTGTCACACATCTTGCCCTGAAGCAAACAGGGATTCACACTTCTTAGTAATATTGATGCCCAAGAAAATAAATAAAAAGATTAAATTAAGCCACGTGTTACACTACCATAATCTTTAGACTGAATCATTTATGATACCTTTTGACTGAAAAATAGTAACTACTGAAAAATAAATCATTTTATAATACATTGCTAGATAGAAGTATTTATTTTACAGGCATATCAATATCTGTGGTGCTGAGTAGCATGCAAAAATCAAGATGCTGATTCACATTACACTTGACTAATGCAAAGAGGCAGTATTCATATTTACACGAAGGAGAACAACTATTCCACTGTATTTCTGCACAAAGCTGAGTAAATAAAAACTTGTGTGATTTCTGCATTTCGGAAATTTGTCACGGTACTACAATAACTGCTTAAGTCACTATTACAGTAAATAAATACAACAATTCTTATTAAACCAACAGAGAAAAACACATTCTTGTACAAACCCTACACTTTGCCAACCAAACGTTAAAAATGTGATTCTAAACGTATATTTTAAAAACAACATGCACATTGTAAACCTGAATACTGCCTCCTTTGCTGGACAGGTAAAGATGGGCTTATCAACCATTGGCATTCACCTTGTTGCAACCGAATAGGGATTGGAGGTTCTAGGTTGAGTCTCTTTTAGTCCTAAAGTGAACCACAGTACATCAGTATATGCGCAATAACTACCTTCCTTTTTTTCACAGTTCACAGTGGAATCAAAGATGAATTCATGGGAGTAGAGGTGAGATATCATTAGGGAAGTCTATAAAGAGAGATAGATGTGGATTTATTTATAATTCTGTATTGCGTTTTAAATACTCAATCACACCACACAACATTCAAGTAAACTTTGTCATAGCAGCAAATATAAAAAAGAACTAAATAAAGGAGTAAATCATAACAGTCAAACAGGTTCAACACCTATAACCTTAAACCCACCTTTCTATACGGTGCCTCTAGCATGGCCTCAACGTCAAAATCGTCAGCCATATTGATCCTACAGAAAAAGAGACAACAGTTTAAGCTGGATCCACAATCCACGAGACAACTTCTCCTTAAGTCAGTTTAGCTAGGTTACTAAGCAACTCCACGAGATCATAGAACTCGCTCCTCGCTGCCGACGCTCCGCCCACAAAGTGACGTCATTTGTCTCTTGGAGCGCCTCTTCTGCAGCTCTCTCGGACACATTAGCCAGGCAGAACTTTTTCTCTCACTGCTGTGCGAGAACAATCCTGGGATTGGTCGAATTTTAGTGGGCGTGATGAATGTGGAGAAGCGCAAGAGCTTCTTCAGGTGCAGAAGACGGACAGAAGGAGGAAGTACAACGATGATGGAGGGTTTAGATGAGCAGCTGGCAAACAGCTCCTGGAGGGGGAAACACGGTGCACAGAGCAGAGTGTCTGTCCAAAAGGTGGCGATAAACTTAATCCCAGCATTGATCACGGCGTTACCGTGGCTGGACGCGCACAAAACAGCGGGAGACGGGATGTATTATTGCAGACAGTCATCCACACGTTCACAGAATTAAACTCACACAGACCAGAGGTCAAGGCTGTGCTCACAATTTGCTATACAATTGCATTGTCAACCTTTTATGAGTGACGTGCGCTGCGTGGGAGGGCCGTATGCACACACTTCTCGCGAGTATTGTACGTCCGTGCCGAAACGAACTTTTTTTTTACTCTTACCACCCGGGGAGCGAGTTCTCTGTTCTCGTGGAGTATGGCGCCAGCTTTACCTTATATGCACACGACAACTGTAGCTAAAAATATAGGCTAAATAGCCACATACAAGACGAAAATTTCTTAAACTGCATTTCATTACTTTCATTAATATCACCCCTTACACATACAAGTACAGTAGATCATCACAAGAATTATAACTCTAAACTTCAGCAGAATAAACTGAGTTCAAACATTACAGGCTACTAAAGCATAGCTCAAACACGCGCTTCGTTCGACACGAAGCTAATGCTAACTAGCCACCTCGCAAAGCTACATCGTCGTCGTTTCATTAGCTCATGTCAAGGACTCAATATAAATCTATATTGATTAAATAACTAATGAAAAGCCAAACAATTACACATATTGCTTAGTCGTGATTAGATCTCAAGACCCATTACTTCGAGATGTTTACACAAGACCAGACACTGTTTTCGGTCTGAATACGAGAGCCTCGGTGAAGTACCAAAATGGCCAGCTAGCAGCGTTTCCGCGGCAGTAAGCTCGCTTACTTAGCAAACATTGTTGTTACCGTTTAAAATTGATGAACTGGTGTGAAAAAGTCACAGTATCCCGGGAGACGTGCTGCGGAGGAGACTCGTCTCGACGCCCCTCTCTCTGTAGATCACACGAAGCTGAGATGAAATCAAAATTTTCGAAGTTATGTAACCTTTTCTTCTAACTATTAGCAACTACTCGTTGCAGGTCGTGGCCTGGTATCAAAATGCGTTCCTTCCTTCTGCTTCGTCGACTTCTTCGTAGTCTTCGTTTTACGGCAGCGGCGACATCCGGTGTAACGACACTGCCGCCTACAGGAGCAAAGTGGAACAGTGGACAACAGAACACATGATGGCCGCGAGAGAGAAGGGAAATGTAGCCGTTTCCTGTAAGAATATTCTGTATATTTAAACACACCAACACCGTAAATACTCGACTACTACCATTGTAATGGCAAATACTGATTGATTTAATTTATTACGTATTTTATTATTGTGTTATAGTTGAGCTTTGCTGTAAACATGCCTTGCTTTGCCTGATTATATATATTCAGAGAGGTTAATTTAAAAACGCTTGCGTGTCAGGACGTTAGATATTAAAGTAGCACCTTGAGTGAACAAATAGTCTGTGTAGGATCAATTTCCTTTAAATAAACGGCACCGTTTGGGTCTTGGACTTAACAAAAGTGATCGAAACATCTTTTAGCCTGTGACATACTACTGAGGGCCCAAACGCCCAGAAGTGTGGAAGTGGAATATCGTCTTTTCACGCGAGAACACAGTTTTGTCAGCATGAGAGGTCGTTGTCGCCACCTAGTGAATATTGGCAGGAAATGTCACCTTGTTAAAATAGTTTTCTGAAAACACCAAATATCAATGGTATGTTTGTTTTTATTTTTGTTTGACAAGTTTTTTTTGCTTGAAGAAACAAAATAAGATGATACATCTTAAAAAAACAAAAACTTAAGCAAACTTTTGAATATTTAAACTTCTCTAGATGCATCGTTGACACAATCAAACTGAAAAAAACATCTTAAGAGTTTATTTCACACTGTAAACTTGTGATGTAGAAAAGAGCAATGCTAGATGTGTAAAAAAGGTTGTTACACTTGGTCTCGGTTTTGCATGAGGCAATAAATAACACAATTCAAATCATTGCACTTATCACCTGTAATCACTTGTCCAACTTACAATGCAATGTAATTACATTATTCAAAAGATATATATTGAAAGAATATTACGGGCCTGTTTACATTTGTAAATGCATTGTTGTCAGTTAAATCCACGGACAACACACACAGTTTGCAATTCAGGCATCAGTGTCATCTGCTGTCATTGTGTTATTGAGTTTAAGTGGTGAATCATAGTCCGGAGGAACCTCAAAAAATGGCTCATCATCGAAACAGAAGTCATCCGATGGTGATGCGAGATACGGCAGCCTCAATACCAGCCCTGTGAGGATGCCTCCCAGTGCTGATACTCCAATGGTGGAGAACACAGCTGCGACCTGGTAAAGAGCCTGTTCCTGGGCAGACCTCCCCAAACCAGGCTGTAACCCAGGGATCAACATCTGAAGCTCATGCAGCTTAGGGTCTCCTTCTACTGGTGCTCTGTGGGTAAAAATCTCATACAGACTGGGACCGTAAACATCCTCCGTAGCCATTAGTATGGCACATATCCCTGCAGTGCAGGATATGAGTCCTGTAAGGCCGTGCAGGTTGTGTATCCCACACTGATCTTGGATCCTTAAGCGACGTGCCAAGAAGGGGCTTAAGTACTTATAGCCCAGCATGCATGCAGTGCCGCCCAGCATACCCAGAACGTATGCAGCTGCAGGTGATATCATCATGTCCACAGACGCCCCAACGGTCACACCTCCAGCCAGGGTCACATTCTGCACATCAGCCATGGTGAGCTTACCATTTTTATTCAGCATTGCAGAGAGAGCAAAGGCTGTGAGAGTCGAAGCACTGAGGCCGATGAAGGTGTGGAGGATGGCCCTGTGCTGGTCGTCTCCTTTTAGAGTTAATGCTGAGTTGAATGAAGGCCAGAACACCCAGAGGAACAAGGTTCCCATCACAGACAGGATGTCTGACTGATAACTTGTGTTTTCCTTCACATGCCCTTCATTTAACCGGGGCCTATATAGCACAAAAGTGACACCCAAGCCAAAATAACAGGCAAAAAGATGGATAAGAATAGATCCTCCTGCATCATTGATCTTCAGATACTTCAGTACAGCCCATTCTGTAACTGCAAAAACTGGCACCTCCAGCAGAGCCATGACCAGCAGCTGCAGTGGACTGGTCTTGCCAAGGACTGCCCCAAAAGAGATCAACACCACAGCGCAGGCAAACTCCGCATTTATGAGGTTTATCACTCCGAGGTGGATCTTACCATCATGGCTGAACTGGAAGTACCCCTGCACCAGGATGGCCCACTGGATGGCAAAAGTAGCTGTGAGGAAGTTGAAAACCATCCCACCAAAGCCATACAGTCGAAAAAAGGCCAGCAGGCAGCCAAAGCCCAGGAATATCATGACCTGTATGTCTGTGAAGAATGGGTAGTCTGTGTACACGGCATTGTGCATGTGGTCAGTGTGGTTGGTCTGAAACCGGGCATTGGCGTGTTCATCGTAGGTGACAAAGAAGGCATAAAGACCAACAAATATCACCTCGGTGAGAAACACGAACACAGGTAACCTCACTCGAAGGCTGGTCGGCTGTGTCTTCATCCTGGCGGCTCCTCTGGGCAAATGACAATCATTTCTTTTTGCAGCCCTGTTTATCTTTGTTTAGATAAGACAGGTCAAAGACAGCAGTCCACCCCACTCCCTCTAACACACAGCAATAATCCCAGAGTCTATGGACTTTGCACAGATTGTAATAAAACAAGCAGCATTTGAGAAATATCATCATTCCTGTTGTTTCTTTGAATCATATTTCAAATAATCAAACCAAAGTATGCATACATCATAAGAACCTGGCAACACCATTAATGCATAAATCTTCACATTTGTATTATATTGGTGTAAAATGCATATATTCAGACCATGAAGTGGTGGACAACTAGCTTACTGACACAACTTATGAGATTTTTTTTTGTTGTGTAAGATTCAAATAAAATTCCTCACAGGCAGTGAAGGGTTAGATGACAAAGTCTACATGCTTGTCTGTGTATTAAAGACTTAACTGACCACAGCATACAAAAAAAGCAATATCTGAAAATCCAAGGGTCTGAGAGTCCAAGGGTCGGAGCTCTTGTTATAAATGATTCAGCATTTAGTATTCAGTGCAGCATAGAAATTAAAGCCTGGATATAAATGTGTGTTTTTGTTACTTTTAGTTGCAGGAAAATCTAGGGACATATTGTAGGAAAATACACAGGAAGAAAAACTGACAGGCATCCACCTGCCACTCAAAAACCTTAATTATGCAGAACTTTGAATCCTAAACTGGAAAAAGAGATTCTTCTTCACAATGTCTAACATTTTAACTTCATTTTTCAAATATTGGTTGGCACGTTTCATGTATTAAAAATGTAATATTGAATAGCTCCAGTAATTCAGGGAGTCTAATACTCAAAACCCTCTGAGAATGTCTTGATATTAAGGGAGATTAGTATTAAAATATCTAAGCCAACGTATTCTGAAAATTCTGTTCCCTTACACTTAGTATAGTTAAAACAGGTGACTTAACAGGTAAATTAACTACAAAGACCAACATTTTTATACCAGGTTGTAAACATTTTTATTTTTCATCCCCAGGATCGGCTGCTTGGCTGCATCCAGCCGGCTCACTGCTAAAACAGTGAGAGTGGAACAATGTTTTTTTTGTTCTTGTGGTGTCAGGAAATATAAACACATTTCTTTCTGACAGTTATTGTTTTATTGGAGTACCTAAATGTATATTCCATGTTCACACCTGTAAAGCTGTTTTAATACTTGGCATCCGGTGCTGTGAATGTGCTGCTGGCTGATATCCAGTGAAAGTTGATCAGCAGACTGCAGCATGTTTTATCCAAATCAGTCACTTTGGCTGAAGAATGAGTTAAGCAAACAAAACAAGTATTATACAACCTGTTCTGTTCTGGTAGTTCTCTCTCTGTCTGACCTACTGCTGTTAGAACGATGTCCCACAGATATTTAAAAGGCCAATCTGGTCTTGTTAAACTAGTTTTATTTGTGAATAGCTGTAAGTCTTCATTTATGTCCATGCAGATCAGGATTTTGAGTGGAGCGAGAAGAAGACAATTAAAAAAAATATGAAAACATCTGTTTTTAATGCATCTCTATCACACCACAGCTTAATTAAAAGGAAAATATGGTGAATCAGGGTCCGGGTGCCATCTGTGTGACCATATGACATCCGAGCTTAGTGATGCTAAGATAGGAAATAAGAAAACATGATGAATACTGCAGCTGCTGTATTAAAATTAGTTTAATTCAATGTATTTTGTGCCAAGATGTAAGTTTATCATTTTAGACAATACAAACTGCCTATTTCATATCTACAAAATCTGTCTTGATGATGTGATGTTTCTATTTGCCTAGAATCACAGATCTATTTACAAATATGTTTCACTCTCTCTCTCTCTCTCTCTCTCTTACACACACACACACACACACACACACACACACACCCAAACACTGATGCTGTCTGGACTCTACAATTCTGCAGTCTACTGCAGAGTCTTATGTTTTGACAGTAACTAATGTGCATGAGGAGGTTTTTATGTCGGCTACATGAAAAAACAAAGGGTGTCAATGGAATACAGTGCAGGACTTTTGTCTTCCATATTCACAACCATGCTGACAAATCCTTGCTAGAAGCTGATGAAGAATTTGTTCATAAAATGAAACACTGTACATTACACTAAGAGAGAATAAGAAAATCAAGAAATCAAATCAGGTGTGCATACATGTTTGGATTTCTGTCAGAAAATATGTATGTTCTTATGCTGGTCTTAACCTACAAAACTTCATAGAATCAGTGGAGTTTGATGAGTGCACTCACCACTTATAAAATACATATCATATTTAAGTTAGGATGATTTAATCATATAAAAACCTTTATGAAATAAAAAGTGACATAAGAATATAATTTAGAAATTCTGATATATTCCACATATTAAATAATTATGATAAATAATGTATGTAATATTACAATAGAAGCAGAATGTGAACCTTCTCTAGCATACTTTACATAAGGGCTGGAGGACTGTTGAACTAAGATACAATAATGACATATGTTTTGCTTTTTATTAACATGTTGACTGACATGAATGGCACATATATTAAGTGTGTAGTAATTAATAGGCTTGTAAATCAATTTTATATATATATATATATATATATATATATATATATATATATATATATATTTGTGCAGTTTCCCAGTGCACCCCTGCTTATCTACTACATCAGCTCTCACAACTCTGCTTTTTAATACTCCACTATTGAATGTTTGCATCACTCTGGTGTGATTACTTGGATACTTCCACCCACACTATGAAAGACAAAACCAAACAAAGACAGACATAATAAACATAACATACATAGATAAGATCAATATTAAATTTTAGAAAATAAGAAAAATGATAAATAACATTCCTCTTTCAGAGATGACTGTAGGAAAAGAAAGTGAAGAGTTGACTGTTGAACTTCCCATCTGCTGATATCAGCTGACAAGTCAAGAACAGAGTGAGGGGACTGTGTGGTTGTGTACTTGAGAGGATAAAGGTTAACAGATACGGCTGGATGTACATGAGTTGATGTCAGCCAAAAACACTGCAGTCTGAGTGGCAGCATGTGACAGGACCAGAGTGAGAGGATTTTCCTGGAATGACAGGGAGGGAGGAGCGTTTGTGTCAGCTCTCTTAGAAGACCTTCACGAGTAGATGGTGATGACCTCACGTCCACCTCCGCGCACTAGGAGGACCCGATTGAGACCTTCAGTGAGCACCTCAAGGAACTCCATATCTGAGACGCAAACACAGTGAAGGATTGTAGCTCCACATATAATTGTAGTGATAATAATCTGAACTAACACACAAAGATAGAAAAAAGATAAAAGATAAGATATAAAAAAAGAAGAGGTGAGAAGAAGGATACAGTTTTCATCGCCCACGCGGTTCTTTGGTGGTCCAGGCATGTTGAGCAGAACAAGTTTTGCCTCCTTGGACTTCTTTGTGATGACCTCATTGAGCCTCATAGCTGTATGCATACGCCTTAAATCTGTCTGGTTCCTGATATAAAAGACACTGCAGGTCACAGCGGGTTTGATTCACAAATCAGCTGCTCAACTCATTCAGTAACATGTTCAGTACTTACAAGTTCTCCCATTCCCTGCAGCACGTTCAGAAGGAAATCAAAATGAATGAAGTGCATACAGGACATGTTTGCACACACAGGAAGCTGCATTTGTTGCTGTCGATTTGTTTTGCTATAATATCAAACCAGCTTTATCACTACATTATTACATTATACTGTATCTACACATATTTTGTACCATCTTTAGTGCATTGTTTGATTCAAAGTTCTCTTAGTCACATGTAAAAGAACAGGTCTCTCAATAAACCCAGGATTTGCCTGGTCCAGACCTTTGAATCAACACTGAGTTGTCAATTTCGTTTACATCAGGCTGCAGGGACACAGGTCGATCATCCACACAAATATTTACGACTGACCCATGTCCTTGAGTGTGTGTAATGTCTGCTTTCCTTTGCTGAATGAACAGGGTCACTCACGGCTTCATGTTGAAATGGTCTTTGCCTGCCTCTGGGGTTGCCACTAAAAGCGTCTTCCCCTTGGCAGCGCCTCCTGTGGGCGCAGCAGGGGATGTGGCACTTGTGGGGTTGGTTGGTGTGGAGGTGTTCTTACTGTGGATCAGCTGTACCTGTTTTGGGTTGGAGACAGCCACAGACTGAGAGTGGAACACCAACAGTACGACACAATGAAAGAGAGAAAGGAGATGCCAGTGTGAAATCACTGAGCAACCATTAAAACATTGCTATAACAGCTGACGGAATAGGTGAGGAGGAAGTGCAGAAGGAGGGGGGTGGGGCAGCATGGCAGCATTACCTCCTCCTCTGGTTTTTCTGCCACACTGGTGCCCTCCTCAGCACTGTGCTGGGGTCTCAAGGTAGATGGGTTCTTACGCCTGATGGACCCACGGGATGAATCTGTGATGCTTTGAATCTATAATGATTAAGAGGAAGCATAGAATTTCTAATTTCCCCCTGGAGTTCATCCTTTCTTCAGTAAAAAAAAAACAAGTCTAGACAATTATAAACCTGCCTCAGACCGAGTGATAATGAAAAAGTCACAATGAGTGTTTGTCAAAGGTGAATGTAATTTTGTTGCAGTGACACCCATATAAACTTTTTCTGGTTTACCTCTCTCTCCATCTCATTCTTGGTCAGATGCATCTGTTTGAGAATCTGTGATCGTTGTTCCATTATCAGGGTCTTCTCGTAGGTGTAGGCAGAGATGTCGCTGTCATGCTTTAGGGGGAAAACACACTTTCATGAATAACAGCTCTAAAGCAGCATCACATAATTTAGATTGGATAACAAACACGAACAGCATGTCTGTGAGGATGTGCCAGACGAATCTCTCACCATCTCTACCACCTCCACCTCAGCATCGATGCGTAGGTGATAGAGGAAGATCATGAGGTCTTTCTTCATCTGGATGCTGTTGTCGTCCATCTGAGCCACAGTGAAAATGCGCATCTTGCACTTCCTCCACACCTAAGGCACAAGATATGCCTTGTTATTTACAGAGAGTGTCTGCAGATGAAATTTGTGTCTTGTTTCACACCTTGTGCTGGCGCAGCAGGAAGGGGAGAAGCATCAGCATGCCTCCGTCATGGACAACCCACCATACGTCGATGTGGCCTTCAGTGAAGCGCTCACCATTGGATGGATAGCTAGAGATGTTCTTGGGAACCAACAATGCCATACTGGCTATAGTTGTCTCTCTAACCACCTCTGCAAAGGGAGACATGAATTTACTGCTCCAGTTAATAATTATTACACCCTTTTTATGAGAAAGGAGGTAAAGAGAAATGAAACATTTAAGATTTCTGCAGAAGAGTTACCAATGAAGTTCCTAAACTGCTGGTGGTACTCGTGCTGTTTCCAGTTACGCGGCCAGCTGACCATCACAGTGTTGTGCTTCAGACCTCCAAGTCCTCCAACCTGGATCAGGTGGGATGTCCCATCCCTCAGGTTGGAGGAGATGACTACCTGAGAGAAGCCTTTCACCTTCTCAGTCTCCATCAGCTTACGCAAAGACTGCACACACATGGGAGGAAAGTGGAAATTATACTACTGCTCATGTAGTAATGTAGCAGAGTTTAGGGAGTAATCAACAGTGGACAAACCTGATCTGCCCTCTGCGATTCAGTGTAATTATCAAGGAAGGTTCCCTGAACAGAGGTGCCAACGATGGTCAGACCCTTCCCTGCTTTTAGCTGGTTAGTCAGAGACAGCAGGCGAGGCTGCTCCACGTTCTGCTCAGCATCGACGCTGACAAGAACTAGAATCTGGGGCCTAATGATAAAGAAAGCAGCAGGACAGTGAACCAAATTAAAAAACTGCAGAAGAAACCAAACATGACAGACTCATCTGTTCTATATTGACCTCCAGTTCTTGGTGTGTGGTGGCCCCTCTTCCAGCCTCATCAGAGCAAAGCGTGCAGCGCTGAGCGAGATGCCACGTATCCCATCACCCCACTCCTTCTCAGCTCTGTCTCACAGCACAGTAATGGGTCAGCATATGGTGTGTTTCTACAGTGCCATGACTATTAACAGCCATGATTACCTACCCACAGAACTCAATGTATTTGTATATGCAGCCGGCGATGCCCATGGCGAATATGGCGTAAAACCAGGAACAGATGAACATGAGCGACAAGCACAGGCTCATACCCAGGAAAGACAGAGCCCTGTGGAGGACAGGATGGTACATGTTTGGTCTAACTGGGAATATCTGCCACAGCTAGATGAAAAAGCCCAGCATTAATCTGTATTAACTTAGACAATGACTGACAAGACAGTATGTTTATTGGTAAATTCTATCATATTTTAGCTGACCAGTGGTAGAACTTGAAGCGTGGCCTCCAGTTTGGTGTCCTCAACAAAGTCTGCAAGGCACAGGCAAGGTTGACGAACATGTAGCACATCAGAAAGAACCTGAAGAAAAATGAGCACATGAAGGAAAGGGAAACCCTTAAAGATTTATACAGCAGTCCGTGTCTTCTGCAATGAACATAACTGGTTGTGCTTACATAGAAAGAATGGGTGCAACTGCATCCAGGGAGGCAATGATGATGCCGATCTCACAGATGCTAGCTGTGAGCAGCAGCGCCCAGGTGGGCTCGCCGTTAGCTTTGCCGTGCCCAAAAATCTGCAACAACAAGAAATTAAAAAAGTGCAACAATGCAGGTATAAGGTGGGATATGAAATGAGAGAGATTTGACATTGAATGCTACTCCTTGCTCACCCTCAGGAAGGGTATGATGCCGTCTCGTGAAATGGCCTGTAGGAGACGTGGGGCCCCTGTCAGACTCTGAAGTCCTGCACCACAGGTGGAGAAGAAGGAGCCAAATACAATGACCCATGGAGACGGCCATGCTAGTGTACCGATCACCAGATTACCACTGACTCCTTCACCAAACCTGCAGAGAGAGAATGAACAAGTGTTCAAAGCTGTAATAATGCACTGAATGATAATGTTCCAGAGGTGCTCATGCATGTATGAATCTTAGCTGTGAGTCACAGTACATTAGTCCCTTATTTAAAACACATACAAACATCACTCACTTGTCTCTTAGGACTACTCCCTCTATACAAGCACCAAACAGCACCACACATGATATGTCTGAGGAAAAAAGCTGTCAAGGAACACACATCTGACTTCATGATAATAATCAGCTCTCCGTCTTGGTTCAGTGAAGGATACACACAGTGGATGTGGTGGAGATGGCTGCAATGGTGCCAATGGGGATGGACTTCTGCGCATCACGCAGGTCTCCGGAGCGGTTGGAGCCAGCCATGATACCTGTGAGTGGACACAGATGGAATAATGAGTGTTTAGTACCACAGCCATCACATTCGCTGTTAGAGGCACTTGTTGCTTTATATGCTGCTGACCTGTGACAGAGGGGAAGTAGATCCCCACCAGCAGGGTGAAGAAGCTGGTCATGTCAGCCAGGACATAGCGGTTGGAGTTTGTTACAGGACTGTCTACATCCGCATCAGATGCAACTCCACGCTTTTCCAGGACCACACCTTTTTCCAGGTAGTTACCAAACAGGTTCTCTGACAGGAACAAATCAATGCAAATAGAGCAACCCCATGAGACAAACTAATTAAAGCTGTATTGATGAATACTCACCTGCTAGGATGCCACTCGTGACCCCGGGGATGCCCTGTATCTCTGTGACATTGTTGTTGTTAAAGTATTCATCACAGGTGGCATTCAGGTACTCAGAATCACAGAAGGACCTCCACAGCTTGGTGGTGACGGTGTCGTTGTCTATTTCTATGACCTTTGCACAGATGTCATATCCTTTAGAGAGAAGGGTTCGGTTTCCCAGGAGACAGACCCTACAAACACAGTCAGCAGCATCACTATTATCGTGTACTCACAGCTTACGTCAACACAGACTGTTACCTGTGAAAGCATCACTTACGGAAAGTCGGGAGGTTCAATGGCGGTCTTGATGACTCCAGCATAAACAGCCAGAATAGACAGGATGACACAGGCCAGGAAGACCAGCGCCAACTTGTTGACATATTTGACCCCTACAAACACCACCAGCGCCATGAAGCTCAGAACTATGGTGCCATACACCCGCATGTTGTTGAGCAGCGCTTCCTCCGCCTCTGGCCCCTCCAGGCCCTCAATTTTAAAGATAGCTGCTTGAGGTACAATGTAAATCTGAAAGAATGGAGGTGGAGAAGAGAGGATGAGAGAACACGTGTGCGGCATTACTGTTCAGAGATAATACCTATATATTAGTGGTAAATCCATATATGATATATCATAAATTCATAGTCTGGACTGTGTAGTGCACCATGGTGTGAAAGGACAAAAGATAATAAGGACTGTTCTCAGCAGACATTTAGACCAATTAATTTAATTGTGACCAATTAAATGAATAATGTGCAGTTAAAGCAGTAAAGCAAGAACTGATACACCTGAATGGAATGAATTAAGAGCACAAAAAATTAATGTATTTAAGAGCTAAATCTACTTACCAGCAGAATTTCAATACAGCCGAGAATATACATGGCACCTGCAAAAGTGGTGCCCAGGTAAAAGCAGATCCCGACCGCTCCACCAAACTCCGGCCCCAGCGAGCGAGAGATCATGTAATATGAGCCTCCAGCTGTAGGTCAGAAACACAGACACAACAGACTCAGTGGATCGCTCTTTCAAACAGACAATAATACACTCCATTACACTCTAACACAGGTCCCCTGGGTCTCCACTCACCTGGTACGACTCCGTTTGTAGCAATGGCACTCATGGAGATGGCTGTGAGCATGGTCTGAAAACAGCAGCAAACAACAGAGGGGTTTACAGGACTCTGGGAGGCAGCAGGTGGGCAAATTAAACATGGCTGACAGCAAGAACTTGGTGAACAGAGAGAGAGTGAGCAGGAGATAAATATCCAGAAGCACAGGAGTCTGATTCATCCGGCCCTGATGCCTACACAGCTGGTTTGGCACATACTGTCACTTCAAGGGTGGAATAGGACAGATCCAATTAACTGACAAATACTACTGCAGTTTACAAAGATAGCTGTATGACAGAGTGTGAAAGACACATTGAATCACACATTGATACAGCTCTGTTTAGTTCCAGCAAGATCACAATAGCAAGATCTGTATCTGAGGAGTTTCTTACCGTAGAACAACACATGAAGACAATTATGAATGAACCCAAGACGCCTCCAATCCCGACCATCCACGTCATCCGCAGGAAGAGAATCACTCCAAATATATTCTGGATACATGGCAGGTACACGCCCATCAGAGTGCCCAGCTGAGGAGCCTGAAAACAAAAAAAGTTATATTTGGAAATTTGATAGCGAAACAACAGCAAAATCTAGACAGGGCACATAAGCTCCAAATGCAGGGTAACTGATTTAAGCCTTGATCAGAGCCAATAAATGATGAGTCAGATGGAACAAAAGCGAGGCAAGTGAACAATTTCATGAGATCACATGACCTACAGTCCATTACCTTGACAGGTTTTTTAGATGGACGTGCCCCCTCTTCATTGTTCTCAGCCTCTTCATGCTCTTTGCTGCCTGTTGGCAGGTTAGAGTAGTTGGCAAGAGTGCTGAGCAGAGAGGACACCATCGGACTGGTATCCATCTCCTCCTGCAGACATACACATGTTAGGTACATCATACATGGAGATAAGCAGCGAGCACTGGTTTCACTGTTGCAGTCGTCACCTCAAACAGAGCCATGTTCTTGCCATCATACTGCTGGGACTTCTCATCCATGGCCATGCTGCTGTTGATAAATGGACTGCTCTCTTTGGGGTTTCCATCACCTGAAACACAACAAAAGTGTTATGGAGGAGGATCCGCTGTCTGCCCCACTGTTTAAGAACTGAATATTAAAGACAAAACCACCTGGTTTAATTTAATGCCATGCTTTGAGACTTGGGTTCCAGGGAAACCCCACTACAATACAAAAAGAAGTATTATGATTACCATTCATTAAAGAATTTCTATTGACGTGTATTGGACTTTCTACCATGTGGTGTTGATAAGTGAGACTATCTTGTAAAAAATGTTTCTTGATTAATAATTGTTTAAATTGCGAAGCTCAGTTCTGTCTGTTGTGTATGTTTTGTCACCAGGTACACACATGAACACACACACCTTACATTCTTCTGTTATCTCCTTTTGTTAAGTTAGCGTTTTGTTAGTGTCAGACTTCAGAGAGCCAGATTGTATAGTGGCTTAACACTGCAGCCAGCTGTACAGACTCATGCCCAACTTACTAATGTGTCACTTTGTACAGCTGAGATAGATGCAGCCTGCTTTGCTCCATGTGAATCCCATGAGAGGTTTTCCCCAGAGCTGGAGTGGGCTGAAAAGTTTAATCGTTCTTACAACAACAAAAAAACACTCCCACCTGTTTAACTCTTATAGTGAGTTGTATTTAGAGCCTGATGTAGTAACAATAAGCAGGGCAGAACAACAGAATGGTCTCTTAATCCCAAAAGGGAAACCTTTCCACAGATGGACAGGCTTACCAGCAGGTTACATTGCCCCAGAGTTGTGTGAAATATCATCATACTTGTGTGGAGTAGAGTGATATTTAATCCAGCAGGATGTGGTGTGATGTATACCCACTGTTTACCAGCAGGAAAAGGGTAAAACCAGCTGGAAGGGGATGAACTTAGATGACCATGGTAACAAGTCTAGCCTGCTACAACATGAATGAACTGCCTGAAAGGGCAAGATCACAATCTCATGACGAGTTTATCTACAGCATCCATTGGTATACTGTTCATGTTAAAAAATGACAATAAAGTACTTAATTTCATATATTCACTTTCAGACCATGTGAGGCCATCAGAGTAAGACCATCCATTGCAGTGTTTGTATACAAACATGTAACTAAAGCCTGCTCAAATGTGATTAGTCCAGTCCCTTGTCTAGACATAATAGAATTTATATAGATTAGTCCAAGACCGACGATCTTGTATTGATTTCCAACACTTACAGATTTCCATATCTGGTGTAGAATAATAATTAAACAAGCAAAAACCTGTTTCAGTCATAAGAAGTGCCTGACATTTGGCAGCACAAAAGCTTTTGGTTACTCAAAATGATACTATAAGTCACCTCTTCCAATTTTCCCTAGCTGCAGCGGTATTATACACTAATCTTTAAAGCAAAGAGGAGGGTCAAATGCCAACCAAACTGCTCTCACACAGCACA
Organism: Parambassis ranga; assembly: GCF_900634625.1. NCBI lineage: Eukaryota > Metazoa > Chordata > Actinopteri > Ambassidae > Parambassis > Parambassis ranga. Next base: position 6,120,492 of record NC_041028.1, on the reverse strand, counting down.
TAATCCTTTGAACGATGCAATGCTCTCCTAAAGATGCATCGCCTGTCAAAACTGGATTAGAGAGCATTTCAGTTTCATGTTGTCCAGATTTTTAATCAGTGTCCGCAACACCTGAAAACTCCACCCCACTTTTCTCTGGCTATGTAATACGACATTTGGCATTAAAGAAGTGTGTGCAGACTATTGATGGGGCAGTCAAGCATTCATTTCCACTCTTAGCTGTGGTTGAGATGCAGAAGCCAAACACCTGAGCATTCTGTAATCCACCACGATTTTAAACCTGCATTTCTGCTACTATGGCTTAGAATGAAATCAGCTTTTAAAATGTGCATTTTACCCATGTTTTAGTAAATGCCATGCCATGTCTCATATTTGTGTCTGTTTTAGGTAAAAGCACACCTAATACTTCACAGTGTTGTTTGTGTTTTGTCTCCTGATCCCTCAAGTTAAGCGGCTCTAAAACATTTTTATGGCACACATGCGATGAAGCTTTGTGTTAGAGTCAGTAAATGAGCAGTGATGGATTTCTATAGGATTCAGAGCTGCTGCACGATAAACATCTTTCAGAAAAGATTCCACTGCAGTGTATGTCCTGAGCTATTAAATCTGCACATACAAACACAAACAATCAACAATAATCCATTTGCAAGCCGCACAAACACAAACCTCATTTGCGTATTTCTATCCTCAGATTAGAGGCCACGGCACCCTCCTCATCTTTTATGTCAATCGGTAAGTGACCTTGGAGCGCAGCCACGCACCGGGTCAGAGGTCTTACATGAATTGATCTCTTGATCCATCATCATGTCACACAAGGTTACACAAACCATCCCTCTGCATGTCATTATGCTGCTTGGTTTATTTAATGTAATAGTTTATTATGCAGCAACATGTAGATGTTTGTAATACTACAACTAAGTCCTCCTCCAACTGGATATCAGCTATAGTGCACATCTGGTTGTTGTCTTTGTTGGGATACATGGTCACATGACTCCGCTCACTCTATGATGGCAGCAACTTGTCCTTGCTGAACCCATCAGGGCCCTGTGATGTCACTGGTGAGCCTGCAGGTTTCTTTCTAGTAGCATTAATCAGAAAAGGAGATTGAAGGGATGTTCACAGCAGATCCTGAAGTGTCCTAATAAAATGATCGATCCCCATTCGGACACAAACCCTAGTCCTTTTGGGTTAACCCTCCAGTTCCATTTGTGGACTTTTGGCAGCATTTATACTGCGTCTGAAGGCAGATGTCCTGTTTTGGCATGACTCTTATTTTTTTCTGTAAAAATGAACATCACAAAGCTGCTTAATACTTCAAGAAATAATGCCTGAGGATGCACATACTATACATGGTGATCCACATTGATAACAGATGTCCAGACAATATATTAGGATTACTTGTCTGCGCAATAATCCTACACAGGTAGCATGGTCTTCAGAAATCCTTTGGTCCAGAAGGGGGAAAGATCTGCTCTCCCTGTGAGAGCTCAGCTGTGCAAATCCTTCTGCAGATCCTTTTGATGTAAAATTGGGAGGCCATTTCTCTTTTTCATCAGAGCATAAAGTATTATTGTGGCCCCTGACATGCACTGGGTATTTCTGTTTTTTAGCCTTGGGAATTGTCTGCCCAGCTTTACAAGCTTTAAAATCCTCATATTTGAGAATTTATAACCAAATGATTTTAGTGGATAAATCAGCTGTAAACATATTTCCATTTAGATCATCTTGCTGTGACTTTTTTAAAGCACTTCAGTTTAAGAAGATCACGTTCGGACTAAATTTTGCCATTCATTATAAGATTTTAGTTTGCAAAGCTCTTAATGGTACTTCAGTGTGGGTCAGACATGCATGTAAAATACAAGCCTTTCCCAAAGAGCAGAGCAACTGTTTCTTTAAAGGTTTATATTTCAAGTATTATTTCACTTTTGTAAATGTTTATCATTCTCTTAAATGCAACACAGCAGTGGGACAAATTCACTACAGTTCACATCGAGGTCATTTAAAAAAATGTGTTGTTTTTCAGAGAGTCAGTGAGTCTGGTACCTGAGGGCTGTGAAAAATTATTGGATCTCTGCCTTCCTCTGTCTGAAGACTGTAATTTAAAAGTCAAAGCTTGGCACTAAACCAAGAACCAACTTATCTGTCTGTCTTGTCTGTAGCACTTTGGACTACTTGTAATCTGGCCAAGCTCACACAGGTGTTATAAAATCAGCACTTTTTTCCTTTGATCACATAACACAGGAATTACTGGTCAAGAGATCGATGATTTACACCTGCAACTGAAGAAATGTAAAAGGTTTATAGCTGTGAATGGAAGATATGCGTCTCTAAAAGCTTTATGTACCGAGGAAAAAGGTGACAACGGCATGCTCGTTTTATCTGAGTTTATTTCAGGTCAGCTAATTTGGGCCCCTTGAAGTTAATGTGTCAATGTCCCAGAATAACACTGCAGTACAGCAAGTACCATCAGGAGTGTAATCTCCTAAAATTACAGTGGGGAAAAAAAGTATTTAGTCAGCCACCAATTGTGCAAGTTCTCCTATTTAAAAAGATGAGAGAGCCCTGTAATTTTCATCACAGGTATACCTCAACTATGAGAGACAAAATGAGAAACAAAAATCCAGAAAATCACATTGTAGGATTTTTAAAGAATTTATTTGCAAATTATGGTGGAAAATAAGTATTTGGTCAATAACAAAATGTCATCTCAATACTTTGTTATATACCCTTTGTTGGCAATGACAGAGGTCAAACGTTTTCTGTAAGTCTTCACAAGGTTTTCACACACTTTTGCTGGTATTTTGGCCCATTCCTCCATGCAGATCTCCTCTAGAGCAGTAATGTTTTGGGGCTGACGCTGGGTAACACGGACTTTCAACTCCCTCCAAAGATTTTCTATGGGGTTGAGATCTGGAGACTGGCTAGGCCACTCCAGGACCTTGAAATGCTTCTTACGAAGCCACTCCTTTGTTGCCCGGGCGGTGTGTTTGGGATCATTGTCATGTTGAAAGACCCAGCCACGTTTCATCTTCAATGCCCTTGCTGATGGAAGGAGGTTTTCACTCAAAATCTCACGATACATGGCCCCATTCATTCTTTCATTTACACGGATCAGTCGTCCAGGTCCCTTTGCAGAAAAACAGCCCCAAAGCATGATGTTTCCACCCCCATGCTTCACAGTAGGTATGGTGTTCTTCGGATGCAACTCAGCATTCTTTCTCCTCCAAACACGACAAGTTGAGTTTTTACCAAAAAGTTCTATTTTGGTTTCATCTGACCATATGACATTCTCCCAATCCTCTTCTGGATCATCCAAATGCTCTCTAGCAAACTTCAAACGGGCCTGGATATGTACTGGTTTAAGCAGGGGGACACGTCTGGCACTGCAGGATTTGAGTCCCTGGCGGCGCAGTGTGTTACTGATGGTAGCTTTTGTTACTTTGGTCCCAGCTCTCCGGAGGTCATTCACTAGGTCCCCCCGTGTGGTTCTGGGATTTTTGCTCACAGTTCTGGTGATCATTTTGACCCCACGGGGTGATATCTTGCGTGGAGCCCCAGATCGAGGGAGATTATCAGTGGTCTTGTATGTCTTCCATTTTCTAATAATTGCTCCCACAGTTGATTTCTTCACACCAAGCTGCTTACCTATTGCAGATTCAGTCTTCCCAGCCTGGTGCAGGTCTACAATTTTGTTTCTGGTGTCCTTTGACAGCTCTTTGGTCTTGGCCATAGTGGAGTTTGGAGTGTGACTGTTTGAGGTTGTGGACAGGTGTCTTTTATACTGATAACGACTCCAAACAGATGCCATTAATACAGGTAACGAGTGGAGGACAGAGGAGCCTCTTAAAGAAAAGGTTACAGGTCTGTGAGAGCCAGAAATCTTGCTTGTTTGTAGGTGACCAAATACTTCTTTTACTGAGGAATTTACCAATTAATTCATTAAAAATCCTACAATGTGATTTTCTACATTTTCTTTTCTTATTTTGTCTCTCATAGTTCAGGTATACATATGATGAAAATTACAGGCCTCTCTCATCTTTTTAAGTGGGAGAACTTGCACAATTGGTGGCTGACTAAATACTTTTTTTCCCCACTGTATATAACTAATGTGTGAAGGCCTGGAAAGGTATTAAAAATAGTAGTAATAGAAAAGCCAGCATTTTTAACTTGTTTTCCAATATTCGATACTGGAGACAAATATTTTTCCACTTTCTAAATATAGGTATAATACAAACTATTAGGAACCAAATATTAGTGGACTGGCACAGTGAACTCTCTTTGTTGGATTTAAACTTTCAAGCAGCACTGTATTATGTTAGGTGAGGCAGTATAAAGACAGTAGACGATTGCCCAGGACCAGGCACCAGAAACTATTTTAGATAAGAAAGACAGTTCAGTGATATTATAAAGAATTGGTTATTTATTTAGGATTTCTACACAATACTGTATTACACTGCAGTAAGTCAGTGGTTCCCTTTAAGCTCCATCTGATGCAGCTTTGGTTTTGTGACTGCAGATCAAAAAGTGTTTACACAAGTTTGAGGAATTTTACCATGTTAATCAGTAAGGGTCACAGTCTGAGGTCTCAGAGTGTCTCACTCCTTTAAGACTTTAAGCTGCGTTCACACAGTTAAAAAAGAAAAAAGAAAGAAGAAGAACAGTAACTGGCTGCTTTAGTTTGCTGCTGCTGTGGAATCAAGCAAAAGGCCATGAGGCCAGTTATCCAGAGAAAATGTACAAGCCTCCAACTCAAGGGTTGGTGCCAATGGTGCTCCCATGTATGTGTGTATATGATTTTAGCCAATTAGGGCTTCAGTGTGAGTGGTATGAGTGTTAAACTCCACACACCTGAGCCCTATTGATCCAAAGTGATCAGCTCAGGAAGACGACAGATCTGAACATGTGTTTGCTGAAGTCACGGCGGGCTGAACAGTGACAGAGAGCATGCAGATGAAAGGCAGTGGCTGGTGCAGATTTGTACCCTTGATGTGACATGGCTATTAAAAAATGGGCAGTTTATACCGGCTTTTAAAAGCTTAATAGGACCCAGGCTCAGGGGGATTATCCAGCAGCTGCTGAAGGCCACGGAGGGAGGCAGAAATTAACTTCCGCATGTGAGGGAACGGCACCAATCAGCTGCACAGCAACTACACAATTACATCAACCACACACTGGTCTTCATTCATTTTCACCTTGCCTGCTGTAACCGTAGAATTAAGGCTAATTCCATGAAGTCATTTGTTTAATTTAAATCTATCTCCTCTCTGACACTTTTTTCCCCCCAGTGTCTGTCTGTCTGTCCGCCTCCCAGGAAAATAGTCAGCAGGGAAACATGTGAGACTTTCTGCCAAAAATGAACATCAAAAGTTAAACTTTCCACCAAAACAGGATTGAAGACACAATATTGAGTGAATGCACCATGTAGAATCAGTTCACCACAAGCAGGGAAAGCAACAACTGTCACATCACCCAAGGGTTTCCAAAGAAGGCTCTGACCATCGCCATGTTGACAGTGTCAGAAATAAACTCCCAATATGGTCAAAAAGTTGGAGGGAGAGTGGAGCTGGATAAGGGAGTTACAGCACCTATTGCAATGTGATCACACCCCTCTACAACAAGCTTCTCTGCCATTTCTTCTGCTGCCATGTTGGAGTGTCCCATCTCAACTAACACATTTTGCAAAACAACCACAGGACACACAAAGCTTGGTTATTTTAATGCTTATTGACATCTACAAAACTTAAGCTGTTGGTGTTAATGGATCAGGTTAAACCAACTTTTCACTCATGATAAGATAGAAGATGGTGGAGAAACTTCACCTGCCTGCTGACTGATTAAAGACAAGGGTTAGTGGACTTGTGAAACTGCTGATATGCCAGAACATGTACTCCATGTACCTGCCTGGCAAAACATAACTTAAAATATCATTAAACACTGCTCAACATCTCAAAGACTACTTTGAATATTTGTACAAACATCAATGGTGTCCAGAGGATACATTCCAGTAACTCTGTTGATCCCCTGACCTTTCACCCAGCACCATCATCAAATCTGATGCAGGCACCTGGCCATGGTTATTGTTACAAGTGCAAACTGTGAGAGAGAAGGGACAAGCATTGGTTTCAGGAAGCCAGAAATCTGCACTGATGTGTCAACAATCCAAAGACCCACTTTACACAAAACAAGACACTTCAAGTGGACATTAAAAGTGTCCACATGATGCTGAAACTTGTCGTGAGCATTAAAAATCTCAGTGACTCATAATGATGTGTGTGTGTGGCAGTAAATGATTTTACTAGCAACACGTTTCCCACCTCTAAGCACAGAACAAACACTGACATAAACTTCTGTCATCTTGTCAACAGATGTTTACATGACAACCTAAAAAAAGGTGAAAATTCAAACCAGCCTTGGCAGGTCCAGATGTGCAGCTTTTTCATGCTGAGTCTTCACTTTTACTGTTCCAACACATATGAACATGTTGAGTAAAGAGGGCAGCACTTGGTTATTGGTGACAACTGGCCATTGCAGTTAATGAGAGTACCTTGCTTCTGTGTTTCTAAGCCAGTGAGAACAGCTTATATAATCATTTAATAGTGACTGACCCAAACTAAGATAATGTGTTCCTTATGTTAGTGTCAATTTTAAAAGAGACTGAGAAATAAAATAAAATAAAATAAAACTAATATTATAATTAATGTTATAATTGCCCCTTCAATACAGAGGTGGAACCAGGAAAAAATAACTCATCTGTACATGCAGCACACACTGTTTATTCTCCCATCAAATGATGATTCATCCCCAGCTAGCAGGACTCCAGGGTGCATGAAGGTCAATGGGTGTGATTTTATATCACATGAAGAAGCGGGATATTCTCCGTGCACAGCAGGCCAAACTACTGCATCGTGTGAAGCTGACAACATTGTATGAATATTTGTCACCATCAGAGGACTGTCTCTTCCTCACTCTTTATTTTAAAGGCAATTCCTAGAAAAATGGGAGCCATATGCTCCACAACATGCTTGATGAAGTGTGTAAATGTAGAAGTGAGGAGAAAAATACATGTGCTGAGTTCAAAATAACACAGTTTGCATCGATTTAAGATACTGTTTGTATAAGGTTTAAAAATATAAACTTTTAAAAAGTTAATGTGAATATTTAGGATTTGCTGAACATTTATATGAACAATATGCAAAAATAATATTAAATGTTAATCAATAGGAGTTAACCTATACCGGTTATTTTCCTGTCAAGCATAAAAAACTGGCCATAAAGAAAAATAGTGATGATCTCTGTTTCTTCTGCCATAAGCTGAGTGAGAGAAAGCAATGAGGGAGAAAGGATTAGACAACCCTGAATGTCATAATCTCCAATCTAAGATGACTTGGTGGGAGAGATGTTGTAGCTCAGTGGGAGGATTACAGGAGAGCTCTGTCACTGTTCCCCCTTCTCTTCCTGCAGCTCAGCTGCTCTGTCTCTGGATCTCATAGTGTCTGCCTCTGCTATGGGATCCTGGTCTTAGTAAAGACAGCAGAGTTGTAAGGCAGTTGTGTTAGGGACATGTTACATTGACCAAAAAATTTTTTTTCTCTCCGTATTTTGGATTACTCTTGATGATAATCATCTATAGTAACCTACTGAAAGAAATGTGTTCAGTATAGGAGGTCAATGCTAGGGCTTTTATTCTGGATAAAGACTATATATGTGCATTAAGCGGCTTCCTCTCATATTCTAAAGACATGCTTTTCAGGTCAATTGGTCACTCTAAGTTGCCCGTAGGTGTGAGTGTGTGAGGTGTGCACTGTGATGGATTGGTGACCTGTCCAGCGTGTACCCAGCCCCTCACCCGTAGATAGCCAGGATGGGCTCCAATTCTCCGTGACCCTGCACTGCAGGACAAAGTGGGTTCAGATGATGGATGGACGGATGGATGGATGGATGGATGTGCATTAAACACATTGAACTGGATCAATCTACATACATGCACACAAGACCTCAATCCAGCGTCATCCTTCTGACCTTCCCGTTCTTTCCATTAAAGTGGCACACTCACTACTCAGGACAATAGAAGATTAAAGGCAGTCACTGATTTAACTTACTGTTTTCTTCGCAGACAGACACATACCTCCTCTGATAATAATCAACTGCCGTGTTTTCTGTCCTGAGGCAGTTCAACAAAGCTTTAAATCAATTGAGGACACATCAATGAAATGACAGTAAAGCAGCAATAATAAAATCCTTGTTATATTATATGGCATTAAGAGAAGAGTGGCTTTACATAATGCAGCGAGATAATACCTGATGTACAATTACATGACTACAGTTACAAAAGAAATTTATACTGGATAGTTAGCCAGCTGGATTAACATGGTGGACTGCCTCCTGTCAGCTATACTGTTAAATAAAAACAGATATTTATAACCTGATGTAACATGATATACATATAATAGAAATAAGAAATGCAGTCCTTTTAATACACACACACACACACACACACACACAGTGACGTGTCATCTGCATTGATGTTAATGTGTCAGGTGGCCCTTCTCTCTCAGATAATTACAATAGTGGACACTCTGCATTAACGTATGGGCAATCAGACAAATTGCTAACAACATCTGGCAAGCAGATTAAATCCATTTCAGCAGGCTGTGGTTGCGTTAGCGAGGGCAGGTGGTTCATATGTGTCAGTTTTATGGAATAGGCCATCAGTTGCTCATCCAAATTCTGCTCATTAGCATCTTAAAAAAACAGATAACAATAATTAGAATTAGAGTTTAGAGTCAGGTTAGCTATGCTTCATGTCTTTATGCTAAGCTAGGCTAAATTAGATGAGGCATGCAATGGATTGGATTGAATCAGGAACACTGCTCATTTTCAGACCAGCCTTTGCAGCCCTACATTCCTGCTGAGCTCAGCCAACTCAAAAAGCATCCAACTGACTTTATTGACGTTTGAAGACATGAAATTTACTGTAAATACCTCAGAAGTCCTCAGAGGATGAATTGTAACAAGTGGTGAAATTAAGGTTTTTATCTGTAAAGCTGCACAGGGTTGTTAGGTGTGGGTTTGATTCCCATTATGTGCTGTAAGAATTTTCAGTCACGGTTTATTTCCACTTGTGATTGTGACACGGTTTTTGCATTGCTTTTACTCTGCATTTGGTCATCAATGAAAATTGATACATGTGCTACCTTTGGCTTCATCATGTCTGAACGCATCACATGCAGTATGTATGTGATGTGTTCAGACCATCCATATGTGATGCATGCTATGCTAATGCTGTCACTGTTCCCGATGCACATCCGTTGCCACTGATAGATGCATTGATAAGGTTGGTCCAGCTTTGTTTGTAAGCAAGCTGGACATGTTAAAAGCATATTGGCAAGTTCCTTTATCTTCTCCTGCATCTGAGATATCAGCTTTTGTGACCCCAGGCAGCTTCCTTCAATACACTGTAATGCCCTTTGGACTGTGTGTACACACACATATATATATATACTATTATTACATTCATGACTTGACACCTAAAAAACATTGGTGTTATAGCAGTATCAGCATTTAGCTTAAATCACAGCTTTTCACTGGATTGATTTTTTCAGCTGTTAAAGTGCATCCAATACTCAGCACTGTCAATAAATCTATGGTATATTTCTCCATCTGCTGGCAGTTTGCAGATGATGAGCACAGCCACAAGCGTGTCATCTTCTTGTCAATGATGTGTGTTTGCACTGTAACTGTATATTGTGTATTTGTGGATGTACCTTTATAACAAAGGTTTAATCTCTCAGTCTAAACGGTCCCAAGAGGGTAATTCCAGACCATCTGCCCCCGCAGCTCGTATTGACCGACCCAAATGACAAGGACAGGAATGACTAACTTCTGCAGCCTGCTATTAACCAACTGAGCCAAACCTTAATGCAACCCCAACAACAGTCATGTGATACCTCATAGTGCTTTGCTTTGATGAAAGAATTTTACCAATTGTTTGTTTTCATCTATCAGCTGCAGTGCTATCCTAAAATCCCCACCTCTGGCTCTGCATTACACACATGCTTTTATAAAAATGCTGCCAAAATGTTGACATTGACATGACTTCTGTTGATCTCCTGCACCAGCTGCTCCACACCATACAAACAGTGTCTCTGCAGTTTGCAACATTTACAGTGGAGCTGTAACAATATAGGACATTTCTGCTGTAAAAGCTGATTAACAGTACCTTTAATAGAGGTCAATACAACCAAGCTGTTCAGCCACCTTCATCTCCATCACCCTGCAGAGACAGAGTAAGCTGCAACTTGTTTGCTAGCCTGAAATGTTACATAATGTAAATGTTACATGTTGTTAAAGCTGTCAGGTTGTTGTATTTGACAGCATTGTCTCTCTTGTTTATGGGTATTATATATGTATGTTACATAATGACCATCTTGTAGGACATTATTCTGAATATTACTCGCCTTCTTAAAGAAATAATTTTATTTAATTTAATTAAACCATCTATGACAAATCTCCCTTTTCGCCTCACAGTCATTCTTATTGATTAGAACTCATTCATTCTGATTGCCAGTGGTGAACATGCACCCTCCAGAGATTTCATCAATCTGTCACCTCCCGCTCTGTTGAAACAAGCAGAGCTATAATGAGATGGTATTTCTGTCCAGGTGTGATCTCAGCTAGGACACTCATTATATACACTTGTTCTGTGTGTTCTGATCACACTCCAGCGTGTCATGTGCTACACTTGTACCCTGAATGCCACCTCATTATTCACCCCTGCAGTGTGATGCTGTAGCTCACATAATGACCTTTAAAAAGCAAAAAGGTCGCTGTCGCTTTGTTACATGGTGTGACTTCAAATTCTTGTCATAGACAGGGATATGCAAGTAATGCAAGTAATGTTGCATTAATTTTTTTTTTTTACTTGATTTCAATTTTCATTTATAAACCAGGTAAGGTTATTTGATGAGCAATTCCACAAGAAAATGGCTCAGAAAAGGAGATATAGTGGGTTATGGGAGGCCAGGTTAAAGGACAGATTTGAAAACAGGCACTAAGATGTTTTGCTTTGAAGAGTGGCCACAAAAATTCAGCAAGCTGATGTGAAAGATTATGGACAATGTTGCAATGAACCTTTTAGAAGTTACCTCTTCTAAATGGGGTATTAGTAGTACCTGAAGCCAAAGGTGTAGTTACTTTTATTGCAGTAATTACAGTGCTGTATAACAACCATTACTTACATGTTCCTTCTAAGGACTATATATTAAATACCCACTACAGTAATTCATCGCAATTCAACACTGACGTAATACACAAAACACAGTGGAGCTGAGAAGATGTGAATGTGTCTGAGCATTTGTTCAGGCTGATGAATGAAAGAAAGAGTTCTGCTTGATACAAAGTCAGGGCCTCTGTAATCCAATTTTCTGCCATAATCCTGTCAAACAAAAGGCCTTCGGGTGAATGTGAAGCCAGTCAGCTGATACAGTAACCAGAATGTTTCTCTTCAAGATATTATACTGAAACGTATTTTAATATCAGTGTATGTGTGTGTCAGTGTTTGAAATCAAAAGGGAAAAAAATCCCACATTTAGGTCTAAATCATTACTATATACAGCAAGTGGTGCAGGTGCAGGCCAAAAAAAATGTCTTAGTGTTGTTGGGCACACTCAGACTTGTATATAAATACCCTTCCTTTCACCATTATAACAGGCAGATATCGCCCCTGGGCAAGATGCCCTTGATGGAGAGAGATGTGGATGAACTTGAGAGTGAAAGGCCAGTTTACCCAGACGCTGCAGCCGGTCTGCTGGAAATCTTGTGCGTAAATCTACTGGCACAGTTTGAACTCAAAGTTGGCCTTATTATAACACTTAAAAAATTCAACAATCTTCTGTTTAAACACCAACAGTGAGTCAGTGATAAAGAGGAGCAGATGGAGGTTTACATATGCAGCTGCAGGAGGTGAGATGTGCGAGAGGCAAGTGAAGGTGCCATGGAGCAGGCAGATCTCTGACGACAGCTCATCCACTTGTTGGTTAATTTTCCACACACACGTGTGCATCAGTTTATCTAACGGACAACTTAACTCACAATGAACCAGATGCAGAACTAACTCTCATCTCTTTGAACTGACGACTTGTCTTCCAAACTTTCTCTTACTGACACATGTGTGTGCTCCCTGTCAGCCCCCGCGCTGACACATACGCACACTGACGCACCAGCGTCTCCACACTGACACACACACACACACTCCTCTCTGTGTGGCAGGTTTCGTCACTCACCCTGGCTGTTGGGTCCCCCCTCTCCTTCCTCGCAGTCTGTCATGTTGTTCATCATCCCCTCTCTCCTCCTCAGGCTGCGCGCAAAGCAAGCACCGCTCCTGATCTTGTTCCTGACAGAAAAAAAAAAGCTCTGGGTGGGCTGCAGCCAAAGATGAGATGTCTCTTCACTTGTGCGTCTCTCTGCTTCTTTCCACCGGTTGCCCACTTAAAAGCATAAACCACAGGAGGGCTAGACTCTGTGGTACTTGTGGTACTTGTCTGTTGCGTGATTCCCTCTGTCTCTCTTCAGGAGGAGGATAGAGAGACTGAGAGCGGCTGCAGGGGAGAGTTGATGGTGGTGCTCAGTGTCACATGCACGCTCCTGGTCTCTGTGCGCTACTCGCCCCCCAGTCAGTTTAAGCCTGATGACTACATTCATCATGTATTCACAAGGTATTATCCCTCTCTTCCTCCCTCCCTCTTTCTCTCTCTCTCTCTCTCTCTCTCTCACACGCACGGTCATCATCATCCATCTCATCATGAGAGAGGGATGGATGGAGAGGGATTGAGAGACAGAGGGGAGGCATGTCAGATAACAAAAAAATACTGCCTCCTGAGATTAAGCATCTCCTTTGATGTTCTTTTCAGACAGAAGACGAGATTCCATTTTCATTACTTTGCATTCATCCCCTTTTGTTATATTTCTCCCCCTCCACCCCTGTCCTGCATTCTCTCTTTTATATTTGGTTGCATGGCCATGGCCCATTATCTGTCATAGAGCTGCAGGCTGCGCTTGTATAACTTAAAATGCAAGCCTCTCACAGGTACCACACACACACACACACAAACAGGCTGAACTGACCCCCTCTAAAAAAGTCACTGTTTGTATCCAAAAGAAGTAAGTAAAAGACATAAAAAGAAAGACAGACTGTCCCTCTGAGTGAATATATGAGAAATTTAATGTTCTGTCTTTTTTAATATTTCTAAATTTCAGGTTTAGACACGTGACAACCTTCTGTTACATTTAAACCAACCCTTCTGACTATGATTGAGATTTTAATGATTTGCAATTACTGTGCCCTGGAGGTCGCTGAAAGGACCCCAGGCTCAGAGGAGAACTCTAGTAAAAGAAATAACAGACTGCAAAAGAAAAGAAGTAAAATAAAAAGAGAAGCCGAGGAAAAGATTGACGAGAAAATGGCTTAATGTGACAAGTAAAAAGCTTCTGTATCATAACCCATACTGAATTTAAGAGAGCATCACTAATCCATGCCACCTGCCGCGCGATGAACACAGAATGGCCAAAAACACAACTGACATTTAATGGATAAAAGGAGGGGAGGGGAAAGCGTTTTTTTTTCCTCCTCCCAAACCATTAGTATTTTTGTGCTTGACATTATGTCACAGTGAACTGTGTGGCCATCTCTGGTTAGATGAGCTCTGAGTTTTGGCAGATGTTCGTAGAGACATTATCCTTACTGACTGAAACCAGCCACAGACTCCATCTTGTTCTCTCTAACATGTAAAAAAAGAGGAGCATAATAATATGATGTCATAATATTTAAATCAGTGGGGAGATGAAAGCAACTATTTTAAACAGCGATTATAAAGTACCAATAAAAGTGCATTAACAGACAATACATGAAGAAGATGACAAGTGTTAGACATGTCATTAAGAGAGTTCTGCAACATAATCGATCATAAAAAGGTTATTGGTGCCTGGCATTGCCATGCACGTCATGTCATCATCCGTCCCCTGACATGGATTAAGCTGGTGCTTTGCTATTCTCTGCTGTTAAAGAATTATATCATTGTTTATGTGTGTGACTCTCGGTGTACCTGTGAACAGGGTGTAGCTATGAAATATCATGCATGCTGAGTGGTTGACACCAGTTCTGCAGACTTCTATGTTCAACAGGACTGAAGGTGTGAGGAGCAGAATACAGAGGTTAGCTTCTGTTAACACCTCACTTTGCATGGCAATACATGGGATGTATGGTGAGGTCATATCCTGACTTAACAAGTCAGCAAGGATTACTTACACAGCAGGAGAGTGAAAGCTGTGAAATGCTGAACTGAGATCAGAGATACCTTTACTCACACATTTTACTTTTTTTTCAAGCATAGTCTTCATTGTGCAGCAGCAAATATACAAATGCCAAAGTTGGTCTATTAAGTTCTACAGTTCATGTCTATGTTGCTTCCTGCAGACACACACAACCAAAGAAAACATGGATTACAGTATTGTGAACAGCTTCCTGGTCTTCAACTTCAAATAATTTGATGGGAATTAGGTGATGAGTCAGAAACATTCACAAATGTTATGTTTGTTTTTCGTCTTTCATATACATGTAGAACATCAAACATAATATATAGCAGCTTTAGGGACATACAACTTCAAGTACATCCCTCACTCTTTGTCATTATCATTGTGATATAACACTATACACCATCACCATGCATTGCCTCTTGTCTACAGTCCACTGTTGGCGGTAAGTGTGCATGTGGCCTTGCTCACCGTTCCCCTGCCCTGTCAGTGAGAGTGGGCTGTTGGCTGGGCTTTGATTGGCAGAAAGCCTGAGAGCCATCTTCATCTGGGCCAAGCGGCTTTAGCTCTTAACCCATGGGCACCTCCCTCCCACACTGCCTGTTGGCCTGCCTGCTGCTGCTGCCGCTGCTGCACATGTGGCACTGCATACCAGAGTTCACTGATTCACACCTGCGCTAGTGTACAACAGCCTGCAAGCACATGTAAGGCAAACTTCAGTTTTCTACAAATGAAGAAGGCACACAAGAACACACATGTATGCATACAGACACAAACAACACACCGGAGTGAACTTTCTGACGGCCTAATCCTGCAGATTAAGGCCATGGAGTGCCAGGCTGAAATCCACTTTTTCTTTTTCCTGATCAAGCACAGGGCCTGTTCAGATACTCTCAGCTCTTCATTCAGCTCCTCTGACAGCTGAGCAGACAAAAATCTAACCCCAGTCACACCTCAAAAAGCTTCATACGGGAGCTAAAATTAGACAGAGGAGGTTTTACTTCATTAAGACAAATGCAAAACATACACCCAATGTCCTCCAACTGTTCATGCCAGGGCAGGAAAATACTAGTCATTGCACTGAAGTACAAAGACCAATGCAGCCAACCATGCACTGTAAATAAAGATGAGGAACCTTCCGGCCGTCAACATTCTGGAAACATCTTCTTAGGAATGTATTTTATTGCTACAAAGAATTACAGCTCTGGCAGCAGCCGGCAGGATGGATGAGAGACAGACCTGTTCTAAATTTGTCAGGCAGAAATGATCACTTTCTCAAGCACATCCATCACAATTTTCCATCCAAAATGATGCTCTCAGGTCTGTAGCAGCTCACCATAAGGCATTATTTCACTACAACAAAGTCAATACATTAAAAATCTTTATCATTTTTGACCTTCGACACTCAGGTGACCAAGGTGAGGCACTTAACTAAGGAGACCTCCATGTCTTTCCTCTGTTCCTGAGTGACTTAAGCTTAAAACTGATCTAACCAAGCAAGCAGGGAGAGGGGATTGAAGGAAGCAAAGAGTTCACCCTCAAGACCAAACTTTGAGCCAATTTCTTGCACACAGACGCACCCAGATCTCAGAGGACACATAAATCCTCTAGCTGCAGTATAGAGCAAGTATTCAGCTGAATGAATGAGATGTCACATAGAATATTTGAAACTATGGCTTTAGGCTTTATGTATTTACGGGTTTGTCCCCTGCATGACCCCAGTTTGGTCTTTGCCTTTGGGATCCTACAAGATTTGCCTGATGGGTTCAATAAAACCGGGGGTCACTATTGAACAGTATGGATCTCACACATGAATATAAAATGGGTTGTAAAAAAAGGTGATGCACAATCTCTTTAAGAGACAGACCAGTGTAATATCAGATGTTTCACAATATACCATAAATAGCTCGGGTGCTGGAAATACAATTTCTAGAAAATTAGCCTAACTGAAAGTTCTGATGATGCAAAAATCCAGATATCCACCCCAAAAACCCATCAATAACAGATATTATCTTCCTCATGTTTTCCCATGTGTTTTACTTCTCTTGTGTTTGATTGCCCGCCCCGCCCTGATCGTGTTCACCTGTGTCTTGTTACCTTCGTCTATTTAAGTCCTATGCTTCCCTTTGTCTGCGTTTTGTCACCTGGTTTGTCTTTGTGAGTTACCATGTGTGTTTCCCAGGGTTTTATGTGTTCTAGTGTACTTTTTAGCCTCAACGTAAACTTCCTATGTTCCGCTTCTCATTAAATCGGTGCAAGCTTTAGGTTATTTTTCACACGCTGCACTATGTGTCACAGTGATACATATCTGTCCCCAAATAATCTTTCATCTGTCTATGATTCGGCAACATCAATCCCACAAGAACATAATCAGCCTCCAGAAATATTCTGAATTGATCGTCATGAATTTATTTTTCTCTCTAATCAAAGTGGTTTTAAGCAGTTTTTTGGCCAGGAAAAAAATGGTGTAATCCCTTTTAGCAGCGCAATCCTCTCAGAATTATGACGTGTTGTAGCTTGTCTGAGGGATCAGTGACTGGCAGCAGCATCTCCTCACTTCACTCTAAACTCAGAAGACACTGCCATCTATTCAAACATCCAGATTCTGTTTTAATCCAAACCACCATTGCTCTCTAAACCTTTAAATCAAGTGTTATGGTTAAAGGGAAAAAAAAACTCTCTAAATTTGTTGAACTACTCCTTTATCCTATTTTTTTTCTATTTAACCTGTATACATCAGTCTTGTTGAGCTGCACACATCCTGAGAGTGTTTTACATCTAATCAAACAAATAAAATGGATCTAATTTGTTATCTAGTTACATGTATTTGTTTCAGTTTGTTTATGAGTTAACACCCATAAACTATGATGCAAAACAAGCTCGGCAATAAACACCATCACTGTATGCCTCTCACTGTTCAGAAGGGGCTTTGTCTCATGGCCTCAAAGTGCTTTTTCTGACACAAATCCAACACATTATGCTTTCAAGAGGCATTTTATTGCAGGCCTCCTGGATTGGATTCCATTACACTGTTCAGGCCTTGTAAACTGTAACCCAGTATGAACTACCGCTTCTCTGCTTCAGGGATTTTAACTGAGGAGAGTTCCTGCTGTGCTGGCTGAAGACCAACAGATGGCGACACAGACTGTCTGTACGCTTGTTCCCAAGTCCGATAACTGTTGATTATTTGCTTCTTTCGAGTGTCATCATTCAAATTAGCACCCTGCTCAGTCCTCCGTGTTAGTAAATAGCACTACAATCATACTTACAACGTGTTCTTGTCAAACTCTTTTCAAATGTTTTGCAATATATTACCTCTGACATCTGCTTCCTGTGAGTTTCTGCTTGGAGAATTTTACTTTTTTCCTTCATAACAGCCCACTGGAATTTAAATTTGGACTTAAGAAGGATTGCAGGAATCTGAGCTTGCACCAATACTGTGAGAAAAAAAAACCTTTAGATCTTTCTGCTGTTTCATGATCAGCCACAAATATGTGACATTGAGGACAACAAGCGCATTGAAGGGAGCCTTTTGCATTTATTCTGAAACCAGTTAAGAGCTTTCATAGCTATATTCACTTTTTTTCTTCTTCTTGTCATTCTCAGATATAAAAGGGAGTGGCAGTGATGCCTAACAACCTCGGTGAACCTAACATAAGCACACAAAAAGCATCAACACACTTGTTGTGCAATCTGTTATCTGAAATACATGCAAGAGGAGTAAAAATACATATGGCCATATGTATACATTTCAGTTCATTTCTCTTCTAATAAAAACTATTAAGTGACAAAAAAAAACATTTTTTGAAGTCCCCTAATGATTTTATAAGGATGTGACAGAGGCCTGAAGAATCTTCAGCTGGAGAAACCAGGAAACGTGAAAAAGATAATCTGTCAATAAAAAAATGACACTGTAAACACCATCAACATTTACAAACAGGCTGCCAAAATACAGATTTTAGAAATGTTTAAAAACATCTTTCCTAATGACTGGCTTACAGCCTTATGTAACCTCCACACCACGCAGTAATCACAGTCATATTTTTGTGCAGTGATGTTGGCCCAGCATCAGTAAACTCAGATATCTCCACAGTGGGTGGCTGCGGGGAGGAGCAGGGACCCCTGCTGCACACTGAGCTAAGTAGAGCCAGATTGCTGAGGGCAGCCTGGGAAGAAGACACTATACGTGTGAATTATTAGATGACCCTCCATGCAGTCAGAAACATGGAATTCTCTCCAGATGAGTCCTCCTGTTCTGCAGAGAGCAGACCCTAGAGCACTGGTTTCCAAGGCAACAGGGCACCATGTCTAACACAGCAAGCAGCACACGTGTCTAAATGTGTTTTCTTTCCCTTTGTCCTTCATACTTTATATACTTTTTTTTTCTATTCAGGCAGACACAGGCTTCAGCTGTGAAATACTGCAAAACAATGTACGGCACACATACTGCACCCATCAGATTGCTGAGGCTACAGGGATAGAAAATATAGACGAGGGCTATTGATAACGGAATGTTGTTGTTTATTCATATTCCCTGACATAAAACAAATCAAGTACCTCACTGATTTCTGCATGTCCTAAAATGCAGTTGTAAGTGTTAATGTTGCATTTCCTGATGTTAAAGTCCTTAGTTTTGATCTTCAGCCATCTGTCATGTGTGTACTTCTCAAACTAAAACATTTATAAGGAAGTTAATGCAATCAAGTGGTCATGCTGACCTGAAATCAAAATATATAAAGAATTTATTTAACCAGTTTAACCAATTAAGTTTGTACTAACTCAGTAACCATAGCAATGGAAACCAAACTTAACACAGAGCATATGTTACAATACATAAGCTTAGTCTTGCTTTTGGCAAAAGTGCATTATTTACTGCACACTTATTGTATTAGTCATAGGACATTTGAACATATTTTAGTTTTCAGCTCACAGTCTCATCAGCATCACAGCAGATGGGGCATCTGGGGAGAAAAGATTGGATTGATTGTCAGACTTCTCCAAAGTGTCCGCATTTCGAGTGTGTCATGAGGCACCGAAATGTAACAGCCTGTGACTGCCGCCGGTCAAATGATTGAACATAGCTCTATTTATTACCCGGAAAGGACATGACTGTTCAGTCAGACGGTGTAAGAGGTTTGGAGAGGCTTTCTGGCACCAGACAAACAGATGGCAATGGCATCAGAGAACATAATGTGCTCAGATATGAGAGTCAAAAACAGCAGTTCACCAACTGGGAAAAAAAAAAGTAGTGGCTATTTCCCAAATATCACATGTCAACTGGTGTTGCAGAGCTGATCCAAATTGAATTCTCAAACATCCAAATGCCTGAGTTTTGCAGAAGGGACACATGATTCAGAGGGAGTCATCCCAGCAATACGGCTTTATCAATTTTCCTGTTTCCTGTTTCTGAATAATGAATAATGTTAAAATGTGAAGTTCCAAGCATAGATACAGCTTTAGTCAAATTGGAAAGGACATTGAAGAGCCATTGTGGTTCTAAAACACACACAGAAACCACATATGACACTAATGTTTACATGCTTACACACAGGCAAAAGCAATGAAAATCACATTTCCACAGGCATCCTGGTGGCTGAATGGAACCACTCACATTTCAGTTATGACTATGAACAGCTCTCTCAGCTGTCAACCTCCTGTAGTGTTCAGGCAAAGACACCCACATTATGCTACTCTGAAGTTTGAGGTTTTATTGGCTATCAACCAAAGAACATCTGTCTGGGAACCCATTTCTATGATGACTTATCCTCTGTGGGTAACAGCCAATGCTTCAGGACTTCTGCCATAGCCAGCGGATGTCAGATTTGCAGGGCCAGGACATCCTGTATCAACATGCAACAATGGAGGTAAGAGTGGAGAGGTGATGTCTGCGGCACCAGGGAATGATTTGCACTTGGTAAACAGTTTAAACCCAATAAAGTGGTGTTACAGTGTTGACAGAGATTACTGACTCAGACCTCATTACTCAGCTGGACCTCTTTGGCTAGCCCAGATACACGCTTTGACCAACAGCCTGGGAGAGTCATTTAGAAAGGTGTTGAAGACTTCAGAGCCCAGATATTTAGTGAAAATCCAGCTGGACCTGCCTCAGAGGACTTATGATGGCAAAGAAGACTCATCTGGCAACTTAATCAGAATGAGAGCCAGGCTCTCCAAACACAAAAGGCTTCACATTGTTAATATTAATGTCCCTTCTATTATCCTGGCTTACATATGAAAACTGCCTAGGGTAGGGAACCCCTATTAGTATTGGTGGCTGTGCTAAATGCTATGAAATAAAACGTCTACTGACGTAAAAAGTTTCCTCACACTGGAACAATATCTGTCTGTTTTCATGAAAGAGCACAGGGAAGTAGAATTCCACATTTTGTTACATGTGAATTTCAGCTTTTCCGCTGCTTTGTCGGGCTGTCATCCCATCATAAGTCTGCTGTCATCAACACCGAGCATAGCAGGCTGTTGGCACACAGCTGTTAAATTGTATATCAAGATGAGGTGGGAGTGACAATATGGTGCAAACTGCATCCATGATGCTGCAGTTTATGGCTCTCTGTGGTGTCAGAGTATGTGTACCCTCAGAAGAAACACTGCAGGAGGTCTTTTACCCCGTCCTGACCACTGTGGGTATACGATGTAAGAATGGTTCATGCTATTTTGATCTACATAAATCTTTTCTTCAGCTAACAACATCACCCTTCTGATCTTCCAGAGAAGGAACTGCACCCTGTCCAAATCCAACCCCTCCTATCTCTGTGGCTGACAATCTTGTTCTGTTCTTCATTGTGGTTCTTCAGCAGAAGCTGTTTTGGAGTTACGAGCCACGGTGCAGCCTGAGTGACAGTTTTAACTACGGAGCCTACAATGCATCAACATGGCTGGTGGTTATGCTTACAGTGGAACGTTTTTGTTGCCAGCCACTCATGGAAAAATGAAACTAAAATCTCCACTACCAGATGTGCAGCTTGGACAATAACAACCATCTTTGCCCTTAGTCATCTTTTTACTCTTCTTTACTACTGGCCTAATGTCTCAGCCCATGAGAACAAGGACGAAAAAATCTGTGGTTCTTTCCGTGAACATGAGTGTTGTGCTGCTATTTGTCATCTCTCAAATAATTATGCTCTGCACTACTGACATGTACACTCTGGATTGCAATGAAATGAAATATCTTTGGCACCAGAACAACAAAACAGTAACACCATCATTCAGCTTTTAAAATATGACAATGGATTCAATTTATTATATGAATGGCCAATGGTTTGTTGTTGTTAACAATAAAGTGACTTGAAAGTCAGAAAACAGAGGCTACAGCAGTTTGGAAAGTTACTTCTTCTTGCCGCTTTTGGGAGCTTTGTCGAGTCCTTGGATGAACTTGCGAGGAATTTGATAATGATCTAAAGTTTAAAAAAAAAAAAAACTGAATTAATTTGCGCACATAAAGCAAAGGTGACCAAGATATTTTGGTTTTATTAGGTTCCATACCGAGCAGCAAATTGCCAACTTGATGAATCTGGTTGCCTTGGATCTGGACCACGACTTTGTCCTTGGCTCCGGGGACAGGATGTAAGACAGAACTGGCCTGGACTCTATGCTGCAGAGCAGTGGCTACAGCCGCAGGATCCAAACCATACACTTCAAGGTTCTTTATTAGAGTCACCTATAGGTAGCACATGGAAACAATTAGTCTTAGATCAATAAGTCAGCTGATATGACATATGAGGAAATAGTAGTCAAGAGGTAGCAAGGGAGTGGAGTACAACAACAGTATAAGATGACACTAGAAGGTGGGTTGCCCTGAAATGTGGTAAAAACATTGCTTCCCTTAAGATGAATTACCATAACTTTGCTAAATCCCTTAAATTGTCATGTCATGTTAGGTCAAATCCAAGTCATTTCAATTTACAGCTTAAAGTGAGGTGTTCTTGCAGATTAACTACTGTCTGCTAAAGCATCACCTGCCAAACTCAGCTTTACACATGCCTCCATCTCCACACCCATTTTCAAATTACTCTGGGGTTTGGTGGAGTCTAAGATGCTGCGAAGAGAGCTTGAGCATTCACACTGACCTTCCGAACAGCTACGGGTAACATCATTAAGGGTCTATCCATCTTTTTATGCAGCCAATGGCTTTTATGATCACAAACCTGATGTTCCATCACTGCTAATTAAAATGTTTGCATGCCACAATGCAAAGGTAATAAGACAAACATGGTAATCAGCATGCATGCTTTAAAATAGCTGCAAAAGTTGTCACCTTCTTATTGGAGCCTCGAGATGCCACTGAGATGTCTATGGGCTCAATGTGGCCTTTTTTGATTATAGGCGCTTGTCCAGGGAACACAACTTGATAGCACTCCTGCATTTTTCCCAATGTCCTGTTAAAGACAAGTTTAACTGTTAAACTGGAGTCACATTTACAATGTCTCCTCCTATGTTTCCCTTGTAGGCCAGAGGAGAGCAGTGCAACAGGTAAGTCTGTTTAGAGGTTCTTTTAAAAAATAAGTCTTACCTGGTAAAGAGGTCATCCCATTTGAGAGCCTCAACCTCCTGGTACTCTGATTTCTCCAGTAAGCAGTCACATAAAGTGGGGTTTATAGTCACATAACTGGTGAAGAGGATGAATGGCATTAAACATGCAACCTTTTTAAACAAAACCCTCTTTATCAGTATATGCACAAAATTTCATGACACCAAAAATAAACATGATATTTATCTTTAGTTCAGGAGTCACACTGAAACATTTTAGCTGCTGATGACATTACATGAGCTAATCAGCTCTGTATTTGTGTAGTGGCCATTAAGGCTTATTTTAACATTTAGAAATCAAAAAAACAGGTCTTCCATTTTTTAGTTTCAGAGGTAAAGCCAGGTCATTAATAAATTCTACAATTGTCCTAACAAAATATTAAACATGTCTAAGATTTTAAAAAATCCACTCTACATTTAAATAACAGCTGGAATTTAAGCGTCGTCTTACTTCTTATTGTTTTCATCAACCAGTTCATTCTTCTTCACATACTCCGTGATAATACTTCTTACTTCAGCAGGATGCAGTGTTGTTCCTTTCCTGTAGAGCATCAAACGCACACAGCAGCACTTCAAAAACATACAAGTGAAGGTTTTTTCAGCTTTGCCTGTTGGAATGTTTCGCCAAAAAAATATGACTTTAATAGATGAATTTTAATACTTATTTACATTGCTGTCAAACTGCAAAGCATTAAAATGACAAAGACTCGGCTTCCCTAGAGCTCCGCTTTCAGTGGAAAAAAACGACCACCGGTACAGAAAGATGTTCCCTTACTAAATTTATATGATATAAGATTCATGTTGAAGAAAGAAAAGTGTAGATTGAATTTAGTTTATCACCCTTAGTTTCATGGTGTGGGGATAGTACATTTTCATATACAAAAAAGTATCAAATACAGTCATGTCTAACATTATCAGTAAACCCTGTACTTTTGCTACGACAACAGGTAATAATATCTGTGCTGAAAATGGCTAATGCAAAGAAACATGACAGGTACACTACTTTGTTGCCCGACATCTATGACGTATGTAACGGAACATGAGCAAACTAAGTAATTTCAGACACAGCTGAAGACCAAAAAAAGTGTTTGGTTTTTGTCATGGGAATATTTTTTTATCCCTTCAGAGGAGGTCAGAGGTCGAGGTCAGTTATAGTGCAGCCCTCCTGGAACTGCTGGAGATTCAGTGTCTCCTCTAAGTAAACACAAGCCCCACATTTCCCTGCTATGTTCTCCTGCTGTCTGAGTCATGAGGCTGCATGAAGAGGCAGGGTTAGGAAAACACCCATGCACACACACACACCTCTTGTTTGCATCCAAAAAGAGAGCCTCCAGCCGAGCAGACACAGAATACAGAGTTGTGATCTCCGGAGGGTGGTACGGTACTTCTCCTTCCTCTCCATCCGGCACCAAAGGTGCTGCAACATCCATCTCCTCTGGAACAATGAAGGAACGGAGTCTGTAAAATATTAAAGCAATACAAAGCAAAAATCACAATGTGAATGTGGGTGTGTTGGGAGTTGGAATTTCTTTAAGTTAAGGCTGGGCTTGACTCACTCTGGATTTTTCCAGTCCACCTCCACAATGCTCTCCACACCCTTGGTGAGTTCTTTCACTTGCACAACATTATACTGCTGCTGCATGGCCTGTAGAAACTTGGACAGCTGTTGGGGGAAAAAAAACATACTGAAACAGCTATATACATTTTAATTATACATGTAAAACATAATATTCTGCACAAGTGAAGTACCTTTTTATAGCTGGATCTCTTGATATCAAGTTGCTTTCCACTTGGACTGAAAAATATACGTTTTCAGTACTGATAATTTAATGTCACCTTATCATTCTTAAAAAGATGAAATGTACTGTACCAGCAGGTGAACATGTGATTGCGGAGAAATGTACTGGTCAGCAGAGGGAGCTCAGACTTCTTCACCTTGCTCTTGAGGGCATGCAGGAAACACCGCATCAGTAGCGCGTCCATTATCTCTGTGAAATCGGAGTATTACCTGCGTCACTTCCTTATTTTCCCTCAAACAATGCTCCCATTTTGCTTACACCAAAAATATCTTGTTCTTCACTTAAACCACCATGTGGCCTCAAAAATGACCCACGGAGCCCTCAAGCCTGCCACAGATCCATAATAATTGCCATAATTAGATTTGAATTAAGGATAATGGTGCTTATGAAGATGTAGCTGAGTCTTATTAAAAGAAGATTCAATATAACTTTGGTGGAAAAAAAACTTCAATAACAAATCAACAACCTTTTTATTAACTCTTGCACTTCTCTACAACCAGACAGATGACACTAACTCTGGTACCTTGTGGTGTTTTCTGGCCATCTGTGTAATCCTCCTCTTTCTCATTGGCTTTTTCACTTTTCTCTTCATCCTGTTCAGCTAGATGCAGCTCCTCAATACCACAAGAGGTTTGATCAGTGACTGTTTCACTGACACCGTGCTGCTCCTCTGCACACTTCTCAACCTCCTCCCCCTTGTCCTCGCTGTCCTCGCCTTCATCTCCATTCAACTCTTGTCCTTCACCTTCTTCATCCGGTAAAGAGGGAGGACCTGACTTATCCCCAAAAGCCCTAAAAAAAGGACAGACACAAATTACTTGACTAGAAAGTTCCATTACGAACACCGAATACATAAGTTGTTGTCAAGAGCACCACTAGTAGCAACAAAAGCATGTTTAACAGACAAAGTGATGTGAATCACGTCATCAAACAAGTAGAGATCTTTCCCACAACAAACAAACAATTTCAAAATCATAAAAAAGGCGCACAAAGATAAAAGGTAATCACCAGAGATAGTCCATATATGTGTGGATGACACAAACTCCTCTCCCTTTCATACCCAAACTGTACATCTCAGCACTGGACACTGCAGCTGTGCCAACTGCAACAGGAGCTCTGCAAACAAACAGAATAAAAGTGCCACAGTTAAATCTGTGAAGAACGTGGGAGAAGTACTCCCAATAATTATTAATACATACCTATTGTTCACTATAGTAATACCACAGCAGTCCCCCTGTTTGACCTCTGGGATACCGCATGAGGGCACCACCACGCCTGGCAGCATTAGATCTTTGGAGAAGCACTGTTTTGAATCATTTTTGCTTTTAACCAGTTTAAATATGCCTAACATTCACACATGCTCTAGATAAAAAGAAAGAATACCTGCCCCTCCAATCAGCTTCTGAAGGACAGGATGCCATGTCCTGAACGTTGGTAAGAGCGAAGGGTACCGCCAAAGCACATATACTGAAAAATATGACAATACACAAGTTTCATTTTTTTTCAATCAGTCATCCCTCTGTAGAGTCACTGCTGCTTTATTACCTGTAGGAAAAAGTCGTTTCTCCAATTCAAAGAACAATGGATTTTTGTGTAGAACATAAACTGTCACAGCTTCGCCTTTGTGTGCGTAAATCTTCACAACATTTAATTCCTCTTTGTTGGGGACCAATTCAGACAGCTCCTCAGCACACAGTGAAGGAAAGGCTGCGGATATGTCTGCTTTGAGCTTTCTCCTAGAATAAGCAAACATGTTTTAATTAAAAGTTTAGTCTTCACTGTTTAATCAAACACAAGCATTCCACCTTATTTTGTGTTGTCAATCGATAATATTCTAGCCAAATGTCTACTACTACTACTACTATTGATATTGCTAGCTGATGATGAACAACTTTAATAATGTCTGCCCATAATAGACGGCTCCCTTTACTGACACTTCACATTACATCTTAGACAAACATGCTCTAGGAGTTAAAGTCTGCTGGGGTCTAATTGCTAGACAGCAAGCTTATATGTTTACGGCTGTTTTCATTGACGTCTACATACAAAAAAATGACACAAATAACAGAAAATAACTAATAACTACAAGCATAGGTGTGGGTTAGGGTGTCAGCAGGCAGCAGTACCAACTCACCGGTCTGATCCTTTGATTACGGTGTTAGATTTGACACGAAACGGTTTGGCAAACATTTTTTCACAAAATAAACGAACGCTACTGCGA
The DNA here is from genome assembly GCF_900634625.1 of Parambassis ranga. Taxonomy (NCBI): domain Eukaryota; kingdom Metazoa; phylum Chordata; class Actinopteri; family Ambassidae; genus Parambassis; species Parambassis ranga. Next base: position 6,093,621 of record NC_041028.1, on the reverse strand, counting down.
GGAATTCAGCATGTCCGCCTAAAAAATATCATCTCTACTGTTTGGTACAGCAGCAGAGATATTACAATGTAACCAGCTGCTGCACACGATAATTTGCAAGCTATATTTATAATATTGTTTTACTGTTGTCAGCTGTCCCTCGTTTGGATAAGATGGTCCGACACATGTTTATTTCCGACGTGAAACGGTAACTCAACAGAGCCATACAACATTGGTTCCGCAGGACACGTGAGGTCTTTGAATGCGTTTTTCTTTGACCTGTTAAACAAACATTATCATACACAGGCAGTAGAAAACGCATAAAAAATATATGCCAGCATTCCAAAAACACCAAACTACTGCCCGAAGCATTATGGTAAGTACTTGTATTAATGGCAGTAGTGTTAATGGTTACAGTTTATTTAAAATTTCTTACCTTTTATTAACATTTTCACTGCTCTGTTTAAAACACAAGTGGTAACCGTACATTTTTTTTACGCAAGCAACGAAAGTTGTACTTATGTTTGCTTCGTCTGACACTGCAAATAAGTAAAAAAGCAGAAGGAACTAAACAAAAAATGCTGAAATGTTTGTTTGTCTACTGTCTCTGTGTAATTTTGATTTATTATTCAAATAGTTTCGCCCCCTATTTGTAACGTGAGATTGTTAACTGTGTTTGCTTGCTCGTTGTTGTTAGCAGAGCCTCATCGCTGCTAGCTAACCGACTTCTTTCAAAAACAAGCTAGCACTACTTTTCACGGTTTGTTGGAATATATCGTTAACTTAACTTTATTGTGAGAATTGATTCCATAGTAAAAGTTCATTCAACTTGCCTCTGAGCATTAACATCAATGGTTTTATAGTTACATTGGCTTTGTAGGCATCCGTAGACAGAAAGGGTGCAATAATATTTTTGACCACACATCGTGACTGGCGCTGTTTCCGCCATTTAATGGCGGCGTGGTGTTGTTGGTGTGTACAATATTGGTGTGTAAAAATATTCTGGCTGAGATTACATTTTCAAGCATTCACAAATGGCTAGGCTAAAAAAACTGCCACTGCAGTTCCTCAAATTGCCCTATTGAGGTTGGCTCCAAAAACTAGTCAATTCTATATGTTTACAGCATGGTATGATTTTGATCTCTTCACATTATTTTGTCTTTCATTATATCTCCTGGTTACATTAGAGCTTAAGTTATAAACTATCATACGTCATAAATTGTGTGTGCTCCTCATGTTCTAAATTGTCAGATAACCATTACATGTGCAGACTCAGACAAAAAGGCAAGGGTGGCAAAGGCATTGCCCTGAACTTCAAAACAGCTCTTCAGGAAACACTGCCAACACAGAAAGTTCATCCACCTTTATAGTCTTTATGCTAATACACATCATCATATTTACATCTAACGGGTCTTTATCTCCTTGAAGAATACTATGTGATTAAGTGTAGGTCTCCACATTAGAGGAAAAAAATGTGCATGTAGCTTGATAGATATATATTCAGTAGTTTTGCAATATTCAGTTAAGCTAAGCTTAAGTTGGTGATTATTTTTTTTGCGTGATCATATGAGATTCCCCAATACTGTTTTTTTAATAGATTGTTCATTCTTTTCCGTTCGTCAACCAGTTACACTGTGGTTGTTGTTCACAAGTACACAACCCTTACATTTTGCCAACTGATGGAAAATCCAATTTACATAATTGTATTTATTGATTGACATTTCATGGTGTGGACTTGCAGCCAAACTGGTAAGCTGTCTGGCTGCCTGACAGGGTTCAGATGAAAGCTTACAGAGAAGCCGAGCTCCTTGTTGACTGCTTTGAGAGCGAGCTGTAGCTATTGTAGCTACTTTACTTGACTTTCTAGGATACTAAAGCCAGGAGCCATATAATGGGAAATGCAAATATTGCAAATGTTTAAGTGTACATATTTTTGCTACACAGAAATGTTAATTGAAAAAGTTTTTTTTTTCTGGTGACTGGATTGTTCTATCAAACTACATGGTTTTTTATTTTCTAGATACAAGAAAAAATTGTTCAGTGAAATATGGTTGGAAAGATATTTAGTAAGGTACGTTTTTCCACCTAGCTACCATGTTTGACAGTTCTGCAGAGAATGGCAGATTTTACATGCTTATTGCATGAACACAGGACTCTGCACTGATGCTAACACTAACTTCAAAATTAGACCACTGCAGTTGTTTTTTTCTGGCTGAGATCAGGCTGATCTTTCTGCTGTGTGCCTGTCTTGAGTTGCAGCCAGTACGGAGAGAGATACATGAACATAATACTTCACTGCATTCCTCTGAGCTTATGAAGCATATGTATGTACCCAACTATAGAGTACCTGTCCTGATTGGTGCATTTGGGGTGACAGGTAGTGTTTAGAGCAAAGCCAGAGTTCAAAAGTTGGGGTCACCATTGGCAGTGGATGTAAGTTATAGTTTTTCCCCCTCATAAAAACATGTAATTTTCTAAACTTTTGGTGTTCTTTTTGAACAGACACCTTTGTCAGGGTCTCATTTCTGTCCTAGGGTTATTTATATACTGTCACAGTGCTAAGGCCTTCTGTCTTGAAAGAGAAGTGTTGACTTGTCCTATCCAAATGTTGCAGTTTGTTTGAGCTTGACCTAAATTGGAGAGACATGCAGTTATTTTTATGCCTCCACACCGGTGACAGCCGTGACTACCTTCCTGTCCTCATGAACGCAATATCTCAGAATCTCCCTAAGGAAATTTCTTCAAATTTTCAATCATTAACTAATTAGATTTTAGTAGTCAGAGGTTGCTGTGACCTCACAAAAACACATTTGTTCCTAATGTAGGAATTTAATGCTAATTGAAACAAAATTTCACTCAAATGCAATAAATAATCCAAAGGGTCAAAGGTTAGCTTTGGTGTGACATCATAACATTCTGCAAAAACTTTACACGACATATACATTCTGGACAGCTTGGTACAACATGCTGGGGTAAACTCTAGCAGATAACAGATAATTCCCAAAAACAACAAATACTTCAGTCCTGGGGATTGACTTGCTTTTTGAACCAGCCTAAAGTGGTTTTTTCGAGGAATTGCAGTTTTTGGCTTCACTCTCAGCTTTAGAAGTTGCAGTTCCCTCTTTTTGCTGGTCAGAAGGATTGATTCATTGCTCTGGAAAAAACCTAAATGTATACTCAAATTATTTTCTTCTGCCCCGAATTGTATTTAAATTTAGTCACTCATCAATTTTTACACAAGACATGCCAACTCTACCTAACTGTGAAAGAGTGAAATTTGCTGTGTTCTGGATTTGTCAGAGGATGCCGGACTGTCCAGAGGGGTGAATGGAGAGGGTGCACATCTGACACATCTGGAAGATGCCACATTGTACCCATTATACGAGTATCTCTACCAGGGTAAGATGTGCCTCCTCATCACGATGTAGTCATAGGTTCTTCCTCTGCAAACATACGGTACATACATACATACATACAGCCAATAATGAATGTGTGTTCTGAAGAAGTGATAACATATGTTGACAAAATTAGATTTCCTTTCCTGGACATTGTTCATCTAAGGCTCGTGGAAATTGTGGCTTGTGTTAGTTGCTCTGCGCAGTGGTGGAGCCAGCTCCTTTTAATGTGCACTAACTGAATTGAATACTGTAGTTTCCAGAACACTCCAGGGCAGAATGTAATAAAAAGCAGAGAAAGAGGGTGCTTTGTCTAGAATGTAATAGGGCAGGCGTCTAGTTTATGTCGACAGTCGCGTCATACATGTTGGTGCAAAAAGGTAAATCTGTATTTAAAGGTGTGTTATGTCATTTAATGTGATGACATAACATGTGTATTTGAACAATCCGAACCACAAACGATAAGTGACAAGCATTGCAAATGTGGAATGTTTTCCAGCTTCGGTAGATTTTGATTAATAGACATTTTTCATAGTTTTCCAACAGTGACAAGTAAAAATGTAAAACACGTGGAATCGATGGTTCCTCGGTTGTGTTAGGTGTCCCAGAATGTAGGGCCTGAATGCAGCCATCATTAATACACCTGTGCCTTCCCTACTGAGACAGGTTAATCTACTGTGAAAGGTTTTAGTTAAATAATGGATTTACTGTTTATTTTGTAAGTATTTTATACAACACTGTAGAATGTCTGAGTCAACGATGATGGTATTCTTGAAAGTATTAGAGTTGTCACATCCTACAGTTTTAGTGTATGCTTAGTTTGCGTCTATGTAAGAAACCTTGGAGGGCCTACAGTAAAATGCACTTCCTCATTGGCTTCAATTCTTAGCTTTAGTGGTTGCCCAGTGTCGCATGGCTTCATTGTCACATCAGATTTGTTAGACAATCCACAAATAGAGAGCGATGGTTATGGTAAAAAGTTCATTGTGATCAAGAGCAGGATTTCCATGTTGAACTTGTGGAATGCCAGGTTCAATAGCAGGCCAACAAATACACAAAATATGAAGAAACAAGTGGCTGCTAGCCATTCATGGGAACTTTAAAGTTATTTTAACTTTTTGCTATGTGTTGATATGAATACTAGAATGATAATTAAATCCCTTGAGTAAAAAGAAGGAGTCTTGAAATTATCCCATCACATCTGAGACTCAGAGACCTTGGACATCATGAAAATCAGAAGCTATGCATTTCTGGCATTTGATCATATTGCTCACCAAGGAATACCTCACTGTATACGTTTGAGACTAATCCTTCAATGGAAAACTGCAATTTCCTAGTAAAATACATCAATAGGGATACTTTGTGAAAATAAACGTATAAATTAAAATGTTAATATTGCTGTCATGTTCAGGTTTTACAGACAAGTTATTGTTCTGTGCACGTCAATGAGCCAATACTTAAGGTCGAGGGGAAAAAAACAAGCGATAAGAGATTAATGAAAGTAAAGCCCCACAAGCGTCTCTGCATAATGAACTTTAAATTGCTTACACATGTAGTGTAAGCAAACAAGAATGGTCATGAATGATGATGACTTGAAAACAAGTGAAGTGTAGCTTTGAAAACAAAACTTCATAACTGTTTTTTTTCCTCCTTTAGCCAGAAAATCTCTCTTATTGCATTTAAAACCAGATCAGATGCCATCCTCAAAGCACAGGTTTTGACAAAAAAAAAAACAAAAAAAAGTAAGACAACAGAACATCTGCTCTGGGCAGTAATTAATGAAATTAAAGTTACACCAGATGGTACTTGTCCATGTGGACAAATGTGTGCAGAGATGTGTTTTTATGAACCCAGTGCATCAGCCATGTGTAAACTCTTTGGTGTGATCACAGCTGTGAGCTTGTCTTTGTGTTTTGATGAATGCCACATTGAATTGTGTGTGTTGATCTGAGATGACACCTTTTGATGTCAGTCACACCAATGCAGCAACAACAGGGCAAGCTGACTTACACACATTTATTTTGTTAGTAAGACATTGTGCTTTGTTTATAATATTATAATATAATAATGATTTTAATCCCCATGGTTTCCATGTGTTTTTCTAACCCAGTTTCTCAGATGATTGCACTGAGGGGATTTAACATTAAAAAGTCTGCAGATGGTTTGCTTCCTGTACTGTCTTGACTGATGTGGTTACAGTATGTGAAGTTACGGTACATCCTGTGAACTGTGGAAAACCCATTATATGCAGTTTTTTTTCTTGCAGTCATTTGTATCTATGCAGAATTGTCGCAGGCATTAGATATGAAACAGAAGTGATTTCTCTTGTCCAATTTAAATCACATCTCTAGACACTATTATAGCTCCAGAGGATCACGATCCAGAAAAGTGCATGTGGTCTCTGAATGTCATGGTGTATATAGTTTGACTCATTCTTTTTATTTTTAGTGACTTTAGACATACACTCCTTATTACAGGCTATTATATTGTAGCTAGTCTAAAATATTATTAGAGGACTCTGTGGGATCTATCTTGTCATCAAGTATTTTTCCCACTTCTTCTTACCCACAGCCTGTTTGGATATCCTCCCTTTTTCTCCCATCATAATCTGGCAGTATCCCTAGGAATAAAAAACACAGATTTATAATGGACGATATGAGTTCCCCAACCCATAGTGGTCTGATATAGGAAGGTGAGGAGGACCCACACTGAAAATGAAACTATTTAAATAGGGGGTTTACTAACATTATTGTTCGTATTTTCAATTTTAATATTTAACAAAAGTTTGTAATAAATATAGTCTAGTTATATTCACATTGTTCACTAATTTAGTATTTATTGACCATGTTCTAGAAAAAAGTGCGACAGCTACACTTCTAAATGATGCATTATTCTGAAGTTAGTACAAATACAAATGTACTAATAAGTGTAACCTTGTCCAAATTACATTTGTAAAGGTATTTGTAATTAGTCTTTGCCTTATTCAGGCTTATTAAGATGGGGACAAGTGTGAACATGGAATGATAACGGTGATGATTTCCTGTTGCAGTTAAACAACGGATCTTCCACTTACTAAAAACTGAGCCCACCCAAAGAATGAGCATCAATGAGTTCATAAACCATCCTTGGTTTAATCTAAGAAGCTCCCTGTAGGCTTGAATCTGTTGTTGGTTCGGAAAGATGTTTGTGATATTAGTGAACATTCCATGTTCTCTCTCACAGCAGTCAGTGGAGGTCCCCCAACCGCCTCTTCCCATTAACTGTGTGCTGCAAGGGGAACAAGATGTTTGGGAGCAGGTAAGTGCTGGTGCTGTTAATGTGTTAAAGTTTTTTAACTCCTATTTATTTATTTATTTTAATGTTAAAAGCTGACCTTGAAACTTAAAACTGGGTGTGTAAAAGCATACTTTTTTCACCTCAGTTGTTTTTGATACACTTAAGGAGAAGACAGAAAACTAAACCACATCTGCGTAACAGGCTGGTGAAATAAAGACCCGACACGTAATCAAATTTTTATAAAATCAGTGTGTTCAGTTGTATTTTGACACATGAATAAAAACCTGCAAACAAAAAGGCTTTAGGAACTTCAGGTTGGACTTACAGTCTAATACTCTGCACAGGTGTTGACCCTAATATATTTATTCATGTATCTTTACTGTGTGTTCTCTATATTACAATATTACTGTCATTGTTTTGATTCATATACTCTGTGAGCATTTTGATTGAGCTTAGTTGTCAACTCGCACATTGTTTTGTATTATTTTTGGACGCTTGGTTTGCTCTGCTGAAAACCATCCTGACAGACTGTTTGTCTTGAGACTGTGGTTGTTTGCCAGCATCATTCATATTTGTCTTTTGAATGACTATTACCAGAAACCGCAGCTTTTGTTTTGTATTCTGACCTAACATCAGAAGAATTTCATCTTACCACAAAAACAGGAGGACTCTCACCACACTGTGGCAGTGCAGTATTTAAAGTTTATTGAACATGTATGACAGTCGGTGTGCTTGCTGTGCTTGTGGTTCAGGTGATCGCTGCATTTGATTGACAAAATTGTGCTGCCAATTGAACTCGTGTTCCTGTGGAAATCATTTGCTCCGAAGCAGGAATACAAGTAGAGCATGTCAAAGACAGGAAAAGAAAAATGGATGGTAGTAAAACTTAAGATCAATGGGGCGGTGCTGTGAAATGTGGTAGAAAATGTTGCACATCACTCTTTCATTATGAATTTTCTCTTAAGCCACTCACTGCTGAATATTTGTAGTTTCATGTTATGAATGCAGTTTATATTTACATTTGAGTTCTTGTGCTTTGGAATGTAAACCTGCATAAATTAGAATTTTTGACTCCGGTCTTAGTGTTTAGACAACAAGCTGCAGACATAGAGCCTCTGCTCAACCTCATCCGTTTCTAGTGTGTTTATTTTTGACTATTAACTTATTGAAATAGTTTTGATCACCCACTGAAAACAGAATAGAGCAGGAGTTAGGTTAAAGGGCCCATATCCAATAACATTCAAAAATGAAATCAAAGTCTATCTATCACACTGTTACTCTTCATAACAGTATGCTCACACACAATAATAAGAATGAGACACAGTGGAAGAAATGCATGTACTTTCCTTAACAGCACTATCTCCACCTGCTCCTTTTACTACCCAGCTCAAACAATCATATGTTTTTTGTGTGGAATCACTTTAATCAATCTATTGGTATGTCAACTAAAAGATACGGAAAGAAAAAGCTCAGCATGTATTTAGAGTTATCTTTCATAGTCTGGAGTCTTAACTAGCCTGTCTCCCAAATTTAATGTAATCCCACAATTTTATATAATCCTGTATATTCATTTAATACACATGTTGTATTTGTAGTCACCAGTGAAATACATTTCTCTAGTCTCTAAATTGATAACAGTGAGCTTTGGACGTTGTGTGATCATGACTGAAATAAATCATCAAACATCAAATGTTTCAGATAGGACTTATTATTTCTCACACTAATTGCTGCTACTTTGGAGGTGCTTTGTGCAGAAGTATTTCAATTTATAAATCATGTTTACAGCATAGTTCTAACTGAAAGAGAGGTGTACTGTAGCTATTCTTAAATCCTGGATAATGTAGTATTGTATAATGAGAGTCTTTTTGTGCAAAAAAAGTCCCATGTGTGTATCCTCAGGTTCCCTCTCCTCTCAAATGGGACGTAATGGTCTGGTGATTAAGATCTATTACTTGCTGTACAATGTCCAGTTCAGATCAGAGCATTGTCTTTCATTTACTCAAAGGGGCCTGGAAAACAGGAAAAATGGTAATCCCTGACACTGCATCCAATGTTTTCTGCTTCAGTGGAGGACGTGAATGGCAAGGCCTGTTTTGAAGACTATCTGCCGAATGATAATGGTGCTTTTCTGTCTTCAGGCGCCAGCGCAAACATATGTTAGATTTCTTCTCTGCTTCAACACTGTAATTGAGAAAAGTAGTACTTGTAGCAGGCACAGAAAGAAAAAAATAGTTAAGCAGGACGAGTGTGTACGAATAACAGGGCTTGACATGTGCTGTGAAACATACTGAATATATTTGAGGGTAAAAAATGAAATTAAATGATGAGCAATCTGAATTGTTTTATGTCCAAAGGAACCACTAATTACAGTGTCTGGTCTAGTTCATTACATTCTCTATATCATAAGGCCCCTCCCTCTCTATATAACCACAACACCACAACAATAAACTGCAAGCCAGGCTTGGACTGACTGTACTAATGATAAGGCATGTCACAGTGAGGGAAAACAAGGTTGTTAAAGAGCAGATGTCCATACCAGTTCACAGACGGGATTGATATTGACATTGCTGGAGGTGATATGTTTTAGTGTAGGTTTTTACATGCAAGTGGAAAATGTATGTGCACTAATGAGACTGAGTGGCTGGGGCTACAGCTGCAGAGAGGAAGGGGGTGTATTTAGTCTATACCAACAACATATTCCACTCAGTCTGAGAAAGACACAGGCGACAGAAGCAAGGGAGGAGGCATCGTCTTAGATCAACCAACTGGTAGGTATACAGAACTGAATTATCCTGTTGAAATCTATCTTACACAGCTATCACCAGTGTCGTTTAATTTTTGATATTTTTCTGGATTTATTTCTGTAGTAATCATGCAGACGGTGGTACTTCTCTTCATGATGGGAATTCTGGATTTGAGCATCAGCCAGCGTTACAGCCAGTTCCAGTGGCTGTCCCATTTGCGTGGACGGAGGCAGTATGCTACCTGGCAGGCTGAAGAATTGGATTGCCCCTTGGAGTGTGACTGCCCCTCAGCCTACCCCACAGCCATGTACTGTCACAGCCGTAACCTCCAGCATATCCCCGTTGTCCCCTCACATATAAAATACGTCTACCTGCAACGTAACCACATCACCAGCATACAGGATGGGGTGTTTGACAATGCCACCAATTTGGTCTGGGTTGTTTTGTTCCACAACCAGCTTAGTTCAGATAAGATCGGCAAGAACGTCTTCAGCAAGCTCAAGAACCTGGATCGACTCTTCTTAGATCACAATGAACTCACCCGCGTGCCACCTAACTTGCCTAACTCTATCACAGACCTGCGACTTGGTCACAATAGGATCTCAAAAATCCTCTCCAAATCTTTTGAGGGGATGGCCAACCTCACCACCCTCCATCTCCAAGCCAATGTGATAGAAGAGGTTGGAGGTGTGTTTAAAGGACTAAAGTCCCTCACCATGCTGGATATGAGGAAAAACAAGCTGAGGAAAATCCCTGACAACCTCCCTGAAAGGCTACAGCAGCTCTACCTGGAGTTTAATAACATAGAGAGTGTGCCGGCAGACTTTTTGACCATGCATCCCAAACTTCAGTTTGTCCGGTTGGCTCACAACAAGCTGACAGACAAGGGACTGCCATCCAATGTTTTCAACATTAGCACACTGGTTGAGCTTGACCTGTCCTTCAATAAACTGGAGAAGATTCCGGTTGTCAGTAGGAACCTGGAAAATCTTTACTTACAAGCCAATAAGATCAAAGGTATGTTCACCTTTTTGACTCTGTGGCATTGCAATTTCTTTACAGAATTTTTTATATTATCTTTATGTTATTGTTTATTACAATAAATTCTGCGACTACTATGCAGTCTGGAACATCTGCCCCTGGATGTTCCAGGTTTTCTCCCTTTTCCACACTCAGAAGTAACCTAATAATGAGATGTTTTTGTCAGTGGGACACACACTTTCTCTCACTGCCACTCACTCAGTTTAAAACTCAGATTGTCCCTCCAAATACTATTGAAGTTTTTTTAAACGGAAGGAGGTGGGTTTAATGACCACATACGGTTTGTTAAAGAAACAGAACTCATTTTCCTGTTGTGCGTCTTTCAGTCACACAGACACACTTTGCTCAACTTCATTCCTTCAATATTTAACTTGCTTTTCCAATTGTGAATAAAAACGAGACACGCATGCATTACTTTACTGATATCGGTGCATTGTTCTCACAGGTCAGTCGTATTTTTCCTAAAACTTTTGGTCCCTTTATCCTGCCGCTAGATCTCGAGCCGTGCCTACTGTTTGACTTACCTTACTTTTTGGGTGGGAGCTGTGCAGCAAAAAGTGAACATTTTCAGCCACTAGATGACAGCAACAGCAGGATTTCCAATGTGTATATCCATTTTTTTGAAAGGATGCCCTATGCCTAAGGCAGGGGTTTTCCATAAACACTTTCTCATATGTGAAATGTACTTAATATCCCAGTAAAAAGCTGCACTTTAAACAAGCCAGTAAAACTGCAAACGTGCGGTCAAACAAACTCATGTGGCTTCTAGTTTAGCTTTAACACAAAAGATAAAGAACCATATCTGGCTTTTTGTAAAGCAGACATGGAGCAACATGTGGTCATTTTTTTTTTTTCAAAGTTGGTACAAGTTTGATAGCAATTGTGATGAGAATATGTAGTTTGTGCTGTTTGATGGGTGTCTTTGAGAGAAAGTGTGATGTCTTTGCATATTCCTCTCCACTTTCAGAGTTCTCCCTGGGCAGTTTCTGCAGTACAGTCGACATGACAAACTTCTCCAAGCTGAAAATGCTGCGCTTGGATGCCAACGAGATCAGTGCCAAAGACATTCCTGCTGAAGCTGCCTACTGTTTGCGGCGTGTTGCCTTCATTGACGTGTAGAGCTTTCTTATCTCTCTCACTGACCATCTGCAACACTCGTCATTTTAAAATCTGTCACGTTATCTTATAGAATTCCCCTTTCTATTAACGCATCTATAACATAATGTTTTCTAAGAGTTATGAGAGCTTCTATTATTATTCCAGTGATTAAACAGTTCCAGTATTAGTCAACGGGAAATACCACAGTTGTATAATCACATATCCAGATGACACATGGATGACAGAGAACGATGAGAAATATATGGCTGTCATCCTTTCAACAAACTAATTGAAAGTATTAGTATTCGAGGGGGGAAAAATGTTCTTAACTATAAATAAGTTGTAGTTACTGACAATAAATTCTGTTTGTGACACCTGGCACAGGTTTTGTTGATATAAAAGTGCCAATTATCGGTGAGGTTCAGTTTGGATCTTTGCCTCCACCATGTGGCACAAGGTGATAAAACATCAAGCTTAGCAGCAATAATCATAATTTTAAAATGTCACTTTTTTAGCATGCATCTCTTGTCGGTGATGTATTTACAATTTTCATATTTTTCCTTTTTTTCGTCAGTATTTGACTTTTAAAATTGCACAACGATGTGTGTGTATCAGTAACTGTGTTCCCTTCACACGAGCCTCTGCATTCTTGCAGCTTATAAACTTGTCACTTACACTGTCGTTTTATAAGATTTTCTGTCCCGAGTCTGTGTGTGCAGTGCTGTACATCAGTAGGCCATGACATGAGTTAATTTGAATCCACTTAGCCAGAATGTGTGGAATATCAAAGTTAATAGTTTTTCTAGGAATTCAATTACATCTGAGAAAAAAAAAATATTTGTTCTCATAACTGTTGACAGTGATATATTTTTAGAAGCATAAACATCTTCTGTTTCCTCTAATTTGAAGGTAAAAGTGCCAGAAAGGTTGGGAAATAGAAAAAGGGCGGTAGCCTGTTTGACAATTCTAACTGGTCTTAGGCAGTTCCCACATATTTATTGTTGAAGACAACTTGCCTTTTCATCTTCCACAGCTGCCTTTAATCCTCTGCAGAAAGGCACTAAATTGAATTAGAGAAATACTTTCCTTCTTTTGTAATGGAGCAATGTCTTGGGATGAAGAATGGATTATAGCCAGTGCAATAGTGGTTTGCACACTGATAAGCGGTAGCAAGTGAAATTAAGTGTGTTATAGATCATATTATATTGCAGGCTGCACATGGTTGTGCAGAGGCTGTGGGGCTGTGTTTTCCCCTCCTCTGCTTCCTACACAGATTCTTCAAAAACAAAATAGAGGCCAGCACACATGCACACGAATTGCATGTGGGAATCTTTTGACAGGATTTACTGATGTGGTCCTCTCTGAGACACATATAAATGTTTCACTTTGTGGGGCCTAGTCCAGTTCTTTTCAAACTCAGATATTATGCAATTTATTATTATAAAACATTAAGCTGGACATCAATGAGTAAACAGGAGTGAATGTCAGCGAATGAGTGTTAGGAAATGCTCATGCAGCTCTCACAGTATTCTTGTTTGCCACTATGATGCAGTAATGGTTAAATGTCATGTATGCATATGAGAAAAGGTTTAAGCACATTATTCCAGCGAATACACTTCTTGTGAAGCTGCAGCAGCGGCTGTGTGTGTCTTCCGGAATCGCTTCTCCACTTCGCGTCCAGTAACAACAGTTTAGGGTGGTTAACCAATAACACAGTATTGTCCAGGGTTCATGCTGAAACCGTTTGCAGTGTTTTGCAATAAAACTGGATATACAGTTCTGTGGTTATAACTTCATAACTTGGCCACATAAAGACTGTATTGATCAGCAGCGTAGACCAGTAATGAAGGGAACAACACCACTTTCCAGAGTGGATCCAAAGACTGTTTTGGCAAGGATTAAAGCATTTTTAACTTGTGTGTGTCAAACAGGATGTCGGGTGTAACGCAGCGTAAATTCTTTAATGAGATCGTTACCTGCTCTTTAGATGTGATTTTATTGTGTTCATGAACACACTGGTAGCTTGACAGCTGGAGAACATTATAAATTTGGGTTTGGTATTGATGGTTAACGTTTATTATCAATACAGTGATTGAATAGAGTGAAGATAATAAATAACTTGTGGAAATGTTTGGCAACAACATTACAAACAGTTGGTTAAGTGGTAGCAAATGGAGACACATTACTCAACATACATAACTACTGTAAAAATAAAACTTTTTTTAGTGAAAAGATATCTGTAATAACGCATAAACATAATATACACAGCATATTCAAAATAAGGTCCTTCTTCGTTCTCTGTCAAAGCGAAGCTTCCGATTAAATAGGTGAGCATGATACATTACACATATAGTACTGACATGAAAACTTGTTCATGATGGATAAAATGTACAGCTTCACAAGTGCTCTGTCTGCCGCTGCAGTGATGGCTCCTCACCGCCTGAAGAGTACTGAAAATACAAAGAATATAAAGATGTGTGAGCACTGAAGTCATACTTTACTGACAAGCATTTAAAGCATCTAATGTGTACCAGCTCCAGATGTTAACCGTCCACAGAACTTTGACATAGGTTAGAAGAATACTCACATTACTGTGGCTCCATCTCTATGTCCTGGGGGTCTCTGCTTTAATCCAGATGACAGAAGTATGCATTAGCATGACTTCAATAAACACAGGAAGGCCCATCACTTAAAGTTTAATTTTTTTATGTATTCTCACCTTGTGTGTAATCTTGGTCCGTGAGGATTGTGAGTTTTCTGTTTTAGAAAGAAATTATTTTCATTAAATACTAAAGAGAGACATAAATAACAGAGACAAACTAATATTTGACATTTCATTTTCTTCAATTTTGAAGTAACTAAATCACTTGGAAAAAAAAAATCAGAAGTTCTCAATGATCAAGTGATTGACAGGATTGTGAGTGATTCAATATTTTTCCCCCTCTGTGAAAACTTTGATTATTATCGTTATTGGAATTCTTACTGCTGTGAATCCAAACTGGCCACAGTCGCCAAGCTCCATGACTGACAAGCTTTTTACAACCTTCTGTCAAATTTACAGCGGGTGAGCGCGCTTCAGTCACAGCATACGTTTTGGGTGGAGTATCACTGAAAAGTCTTTGGGAATGTGATGTTACGTTATTTTGTCTCACCCCTGTAGACAAAGCAAAAGCACCATCCTGGTTCTCAACTGGTGGGTGGTGGCCCAAATCATCACAAATGATTTTCAGTAGAATTCTTGCCAAAATAAATCTAATTTCTTAAAGTCAAACAATGGAGTCACTGCAGGGAAACTGTGTGGTGAATTAAGGTCATTTTGATCGACAGTTTGTTTGCCGTTGGCTGCCAGAAACAGCTCTATGCTCATCCCTGCAGGATTCTTACTTTATATACACGCCACAAAATAGTAGGATGAATGCTTCTGTAAGCAGTGTTGTAATTGGGAACTTTTTCAACTTGTTACAACACAGTCATGTTTGAGTGGCTGCCTCTACACAGGACCCCGAGTACATCTGTTTTGTTTCGTTTGACAGGACTTCTTGTCTGTGCTGTAATCACAAAGCCCATTCATTAAAATCAATACACATGTATACATATAATTTATAATCTACATATAATTTGTTTTCATGATTGATGGTCAAAACAAACAAACTGCATGTTTTTAGCAAAAGATATACACCACCTAGATATTGAGAGACCTACTGTATATTATACACACACACACACACACACATAAAACTGACAATGTGTAGTTACGGTAAATTACATTTTCACTACAGACATATTTGACATGTACGCAGAAGCCAGTTATTGACAAGTCAAGTCTGTGTCATTGGGCAGGCTGTGGACATCAAGTAAACAGAGAGGCTGGTAAATGGATAATAATATATGGAAATAAAAAAATAGACATTCACCATTTTTACTGTGTATTTTAAGTCATAAAACTTGAGCGCAAACAAAGTATTGCTGCTTCAGATTAAAGGTAGGGTAGGAGATTTCCTTCTGATGCACTTTTTGTTAAATAAGTGTAACTTCTCTTTACAATCCGATAGCAACCAAGTAGTTCGGCAGTTTCGGCTTTAAAGCGAAGAATATTAATCATCTGTGGAAGCTATAAAACGCTAAAAACATCAGCCAATCCTGCAAGGTGCCCCTGCGCGGAGTATTGGCTGGTTGTCACTCTCTTCCTGCTCTGCGCGCACCAGAGAGGTACTTGCATGATGGCCGAAACCACAGACTGGTTGGGAGGCGTGGCTTCGGGCCGAGCTACGAGAGAAAGGAGCGTGTGTTTTATTTTTAAAATCTGGCTGACTCTCACTGAGTTTTTTTAAAAATCTCCTACCCTACCTTTAATGTCATGATTAATGTTAATGGATGGACCTGTGTTAGCAGACAACAGTAGATAACTAGTTAGCTAACTGAGTGCACCGGCATCATAATTAAGGGACATTATAAAAAGTGTATACAACTATATTTAGAAAATGTAATGAGTAACTACAAACATTGTAGACATGTAGCACAGTAGAAAGTACAGATAATAGCTGCAGCATGTAATGAAGTAAAACTATAAAGTATGTACTATTATTTTTACTTAAGTATAAATACGTAAAAATGTACTTAAGTACAGTAACTTACAAATACTTAGTTACTTTCCACCACTGACTACCACTTTAAAACCTTGCATCTTCCCTGAGCAGACAGATGATGTTAATTAAAGTCAGAGCAGGGCTCGGCACTTTGAAAGCTTTAAGGGGCAGTTGGTATGGCAGCAATGTTTACCCACACTGTGCAGCAGAAAAGCATGCAAGACAGAAAGAGAAGTGAGCGGTCGCTTTGTTCAAAAAGAAGAGAAGGGTTTTGCAGTGAAATACAGCCACCTGGATCTGAGAAAATCTGAGACAATGCATTTCCTTGAGTGACCACGAGACCATCTTTAAAAGTGAGTCCTCCCAATAACATGAGCAACTTCAGTGCAACAAAAGTACAAACTATTTGCAGAAACTCTCCTGCTCAAATTATATACCAAAGCTCAAATTTCTGCACAGTCAATAACACCATTATGAGTGACAGCCAGGGCCCCCACACCTAATAACTTATTAACTGCTCTCCTCTAATATATGGGTTTCAAGAGAGGTGTGTTTATCCTTTTTTACAGAACACCAATTTATCAATTCCGCTTTCTCTTTTAAATTAATCAGCTGCAGCATTTGGTGTCATGTTTCCACATTTCACTGTACAGTGTCAACCGGGAGCACATTCCTATTTGTTCAATGATTGCGTGTTAGTGCTGCTGATTCTGCCTCAAACTCTGTTCTGATTGAAGCCACAATCAAATCTCATCATGAAGTAGTGACTAAATTCTCTCTGTGTGAAGCTCTAATGCAGCCTTTATTGAGCCACGGCGCCCCACCTCAAATTTAATTACATTCTAATTTCATTAATTTAACCAGATTATAACAAAAGCCATTTACCTTTCATAGAACAGCTCTATATCTTGTTATTTTATTACACTAACTAAATACCCTTATGTTATTTATCTAATTTACACGACAGCATGTCCTTTCTGTCTTCATGGTCTCCACATGGTCCTGGGTTTACACTTCTCACTTTCTCACTGCTCTCTGTGTTGCGCACAGCGGAGTTCACCCACACACACACCATGCATGCGCTGACAGAAAAGTCTGTTCACTCTGGGAGGTATTTAATTGTTCTGCCTGTCACTAAGACAAATCATTTACAGTAAATCAATAATAATGTTGCAACCAGTTGAGTGAAATTGGATAATTTCCCACAGCACACCTGATGATCTCTAACAGCCAACCAGTGTGGAAACTCTGTTCTAATGCGACAGTGTGCTACCGTACACTTTCTTCAGTTCTGATGTAGTGTGATATCTGAAGATGTGTCTCTTGCCTTGGGATTCTGCTGTTCACCTCATGACCACTATATATGGTGCTTACACATGTCTATGCAGGCATCTTGAACACAAGACACACAACACAATCACATTAGCAATACTCACAGCATGCTTGACCATAGTTTACAACCTCAGAGCCAGACTCTCAGAGTCTCTAATTACTTCTCCGCGACAGCAGACACTCAACACTAATTTCTCCACAAGGATTGATAAAATGCAGCTTATTTAACTCAACCCAAAATACAAGCATACAGCATACATACTTTTAGGTACTGTCACCACAGTCACTCAGATTCTTCTCAAGTGCAAAGCCATTCCCAGCTTTCCCATAAACGCAATTTCTCTCTATACCACGATTGTTGTATGTATGTGACCATGTTGGAGAAAATGTTTTCAAAAACCTCACAGATGCTTAACAAAACAACTCCATCACCAGATTGTATTTCAAGAATATGCTGTTACTCATTTACTGAGTCTTCATCGAACACTGGGCTGTTAGCTGACCAATTAGCATATTATGGCTTTTTAGAAAACTGGTGTGTTTTTTTTACTACAGCTGGTACTGTTTCAGTGCCCTTACTTTATGGGGTTCTTAAACTCTTACTACACCTTTTATCTATTTTGTGTTTTTAATAGGGGAGTGAAACCGGCTTAAGAATTTGTTTTGTTGAAATAAATGAGATGCATTTATGTCTTACATTACATACAAGTCATGATGAAGGCTTTATAAATAAAGTCACGAAGTGGATAGTGAGTAGTTAAAAACCCCTGCTCTGAATCATACAATGCATCTCAAATAACAGCTGCACTTAGCTGCACTAATTTGCATTTGCAGATGTTTGTGTACAAATAGCACCTCTGCCGCATACATCACCTTGTGTTGTTATGCTCAAGATTAACCCTTGAGGAAGGGCCGGCAGGAGGGAGTGCCCAAGAGGAGAGTGTAGCCAGGCTGCCAAAGCCCCACTTTATTGCAATATGACTGGAATGGCTTGGCTAAACTTTATTAGAGCACATGTGATTCTGAAATTGACAAAATAGTAGTGCTGGTACCTTGTGTGTGATGAGACAATAGAGAGTAAGTATGAACAGCAGTCCTCCACAGATGGATGCGATGATGAAGCCAAGCTTGTACAAGTCTCTGCCTGGTCTTCTCTGAGAAGCCTTCACGGAGTTCCTACCATAACTGTCTGTAGAGAAGGACACATTATCTGTGATCTTAGCAGCTCCAGACATCTGCATTTTTCATCACTGGGTGTCCCAATAGAGTCCCACCTGTAAAATATTGCATGGTTGACTCTGTGGATAGTTCTGTGGTAGAGCCAAAGGTTTCTGTGTATTCGTGCTGGCATCTCCAGTCAACTGGCCCGTCACTTGTTGTCACCAGCTCCCAGTAAACTGACAACACCTCTGAAGCCCTCTGTAGTGCGTCTAAAGGAGACCCTCTGTACAGCATCTCAAAACTCTCTGGTTTATCCTGCAGCAGATTCCGAGAAAGATAGTTTCAGAGCACTGCTGATTTATGTCCACGTATTGAGCAACTCTTCATATCGCATTTTTCAATTTTATGTTTATAATAGAGATTTTGAACCTTCAGTCCTGAGAAACACTAACCTCAACCTCCTCATTTATCTGAGGCACACACTTTTGAGAATAGATGTTGAGGATGAGCGCTCTCAGGGACTGAACATAGCCATCATTGACTGAACCCCGGTTATATTTGAAGTGAGTGGTGAGGAGCTCCAGGATCCAGGGTAGGGCAGCTTTCACAAAGCAACATTTACTCTGAGACAACAGAGCACAAAGCAGTAAACATGAAACGCACAAGCTTAAAGAGAAAACTGCAGATTTCCCGATGCAAACTGTCACCTAAAGCAAATGTTACCTTACCAAGCTTCTCCGTTCTATGAAAGTGTAGGTTATTGAACACCCGCTTCTCAACTGGTTATCCATCTGCAGAGACAGGGAGAGTTCAGGCCCCAGCAGTGTAGCACAATCTAATCAATCTAATTTTCAACACATACCAGTTGCCTGGCTGTCAGCAGGTGCTCCCTAGTGATGGAGTGTCTGCATGGACCAGGGATCTCAGCCATAGTCAGAGGGAAGCTCAGGAACATAAGCACACACAGACACTTTACCTGCAACTGACACAATCATACGTCATCTTCACGCCAAGCCACAGGTTCAGAAATCAGCAATCAGAGCCTGAGTGGGTCATGCATGCTAAAATTGTACAGAAAGAAAACAAACACAAACATTGGCAAGGCTGCCATCCCAGCATTTCAACATGAAAACACTCCTCATAGCAGTCCCTCTCCAATTCAGTAATTCCTCCCAAACTGGGACAATCTTTCCTTCAAGAAAGTGCTTTCTTATAAATTATTTTACAAGAAAAAAGCAGTCCCAAGCAAACTTGTATGGAATTTCCGCCTAATTGAGCCACAACATTTTAAGAGTATGAATCTGAGCAATTCCTGCCTCTCCATCCAAAACACAGTTGTACGAGAGAGACAAGCTGTTCCGTTAAAGTTACAACGAGACTTTCTTTCCACCCCTGCACACTTTTGTGTAACAGCTCTACTGCTCGACTCAGATCTGACACAAAGTGTCAGGTTTCAGGTTGAGTTCGGATACACACGATACCGCTTTCCTGCGACACTACCAGTGACCAACGTTTCACTGAGTGCGACTACAGAGGAACGGAGTCATGTGTTAGATTCAAAGTCTGCTTGTGGTCATATGGTGCGTCTACTATGGAAGCTTGGCCAGGGAGAACAACGTGCTCAGACTCCTCCTGTAGCTGAGGATGCCTGCTACCAAGCACCTTTTGGCAACTGTTACAAGTAAAATTGGCTCCAGATGGACTTCATCCTTTTACTCAGAATTAAAACATGGTGACAAGCTTATGTTCTTCACACTGCGGGCAAAAAGTCTTTTTTTGATAACCAGCCCTTTTGACTCATTTGACCTGTGAGTGTGTTTGTGCTTTTATAATAAACAGCCATGAGAGATGCAAGTAAAAACGCTGAATTGAAACAATAAAACATGGTTTATATATGACACAGAAGACAATTCTTTGAAAGCCCGAGACAAGAAATATTTTTCTCATATTGTGTTGCCTGTTCCTCATATAGTGCTGAGTACAGTTTAACTCTATTGTTTAGGTTTGAATTATATAATATAAACTCATGCAGTTCTAATAAAAAAATGATAGCTGGCACCGGAGGGAAGGAAAAAAAAATCTCATTGCTACCAGAGTTTTAACTTTAGCAGATTTAAAACAATAACTTGGATAATTTGGAACAGAGAAGCTATTCAAGCAAGATGCTGCAGTACATGTTAGCTGAAAGACTATCATGCTGGACTAATACTGGGAGCCCACTTAATGGCTGATGATAATACATAATCAAATTAATGTAATCCAATAAAACTATTGATGCGACTGGCGTGTCGCAAATGCAGGAGCACATGATGCAAATGTCACCTATCACATGATTTGTTTTCCCCATGCTGACCATGGTATCTGTATGTAGGTCAGCAAACTGCACAATCAAGCATCAAACTTCACATACAGACTAACACCAGCATGCTCTACTCTCTTCTTGTGTATTAGAGGCGGATGTATTCCTTTAATCCACTGATTTAAGAAGAAAAGTTCTCACCTACCTTAGCTTTGCTCTGGATCAGGGTTGACACAAGGATGGTCATCTGGTACGTGTTTGACAATGGAAAACACCAGACTCCTCTGTCACACACATTGAAGCAAAGAGATCCTTTTCATATATTCACTTCCACTCCACAGAAAGGAATTTGCTGTAAGAAAATTTGACACTTCGTCATGTGGCGCTGTTCTTCAAAGCATTGCCTGGATGTGCTCCTCCTCCGCAGAGTGAGTTCAAACTGAGACTAACTGTTTCAGCTGACAGACAGCCCTTTTAAAGACCTCCCACCTCTCTGCCTTTGACAAGATACACCGTCTTGCTCTCTCTGCAGATGTGCAGCCATAGTTTTTTAATGTGCATGTAAATTTATTGACAATTGGGGATTCTAGTTTTGTGTTCAACATGTGACAAATATCTCATTAGGATTATTTGTATATAAAATTAAAATTTGGTCAAAAGAGTTTAACGTGGATGCTAACTACTCCATTTAAAATGGCTTGTATTTAACACTGACTGACATAACAACTCTTAGACTAACATATCTGGTCAGGGGGCTTTTATTCTCCTCAGGAGATTAAAGGCTATGATTGAGTGGACCCAAGTGAGCAAGAAAAAAAAGATGGAGCACTGATGGAGAAGATCTGCTGTTCATCTGGGGATTTGTCTGAGGCAGGTGATGTTCCATGCTGCTTGAGGAATCCTAAACTTTTTTTTTTTTTACACACACACACAAAACACATAAAGGTTTTTATGAGCTATTTTTGAGAGGGAATTCTTCTCATAACAGGTCAACAGACCCAAATAGAGAAAAAAAAGGTAACATCTGGTGCAGAATTTATCAACACAGGAAGACTTTCTACACTTCGCAAATTCCTACACTTAACCTCATAAACTCCTGTCTCTCACGTTTCACGTGGAATGGCCAAACTGTAAAAGTACTGTTTGTGTAGTTTAGATTTCAAGCTGTGCTGGATGGAAACTACGTACATTAATTTTTAGTGACCTATTAACTTTGTTACACCTACCTTTTATATATAAAAAAACTGCACTAACATTTGCAAATGTAGCAATAGCTTCACATGTGAAGGATGATGAGTTTTTCAAAATTATTTACTGTATATTAATTTATGTTTTACCTGTCCTATAAGCCCATGCTATAGTGTTTGTTTGTTTGTGTTTTTACTTGAAGCTGGGCTTCACTGAGCCCTACTGAGAAGGCTCCTTTTTGTAAAAGTTGTTGTTCGGTTTATGCCCCACCAATGCTTTCTGAAATTTTACCAGCGTTTTATTTGTAATTTCTGTTGTAAATCTGTCAAGGATCCCGGAACTGGCTGGTTACCCTGCAGACTTTAGATGTAGCTATGTTTTAATGGTTCTATGGATATATCAGCTGTTTAGTATTTGAACTGTGCCTATTAGACAGATGTGTTACCAAAACACCACAGGAGTTTTGAAATGTGGTAGCTCAGTCAGTAATATGCCTAATAAAACTGTTGAAGCCTTAACTGTAACACCCAAAGCAGTTGAAGCCAGAACAACGTCCCCCCATGGCTGCAGTCAGTCTGTTTTAGCTATCTGACCTTTATTCAGAACCAGTGGCAGTATCCTATGATGCTGTATCATAACACAGCCTTTCTTTGGTGGTCAGAAATAAATGC
Source organism: Parambassis ranga (assembly GCF_900634625.1). Lineage (NCBI taxonomy): Eukaryota > Metazoa > Chordata > Actinopteri > Ambassidae > Parambassis > Parambassis ranga. The sequence continues at coordinate 6,070,851 of NC_041028.1, read as the reverse complement.
AAACTGAAAAGCACACAGAATAAAAGCTCATAAAAGTTATTGTAATCCTCTTATTGTGAACTTTTTGTGTTGCCCTGCAAAATGTTTCACATGATGATAGCACGTCATAAAAAAACTGACTGAATACCTTCTTTTATTTGAAGTGGCCATTGCACTCTGCTGCAAATCTGTGTTTTTACTTACAGCGTACTTTACTTAGCGTGGTGACAAATGTGTTTATGCAACAGAATAAAACTGTTAGGGAGTGATTGAATAATCCTGATAATGAGGCCAATGACAATCTACAGACATTCCTGGAAGTCAAGAAGCTCATCCAGATGGATGCTCCCTTTCTGTCACAAAAACTCCCATGGCTCTAATGAGAAAAACTGCTGTTGTCTTCAATGAAATACTCATGCTGTAAGTTTCCACTTCATACTTTCAGCTCTAAAGAGTCAGACTGACATTTATGATAATGTCTGTAGGTAAAATGTGAAACAGGAAGCAAGGCTGCTCCTACAGTTCACTGCACAGGACCTGATATGTCATTTTTGCATTTCGCATTTTTGTATATATTGTCCTAAGTTCTGAGAGGACGGTGTTATCAAGAACTAGCTACCATGCTGTGGTAGTAGCTAGTGAAAAGGTTACTACTGTGTCTTATGATGTCATAAGGAGAAGAACTGTACCCATATACAGGGGAACTAAAGGCAGTGAAAGCCCTTTGGAAAAATAAAATCAAGCTTAATAGATTGAACCATCTGTGTGAAAATGAAAATGAAAACTGGACGAAAACTAGACTCATAAATATTTAAATATATAACATTTAACACAAAATATATTTATAGTATTTCTTATGGGCTATAGGCCTGGAGTAAGACGAAGCCTTAGACTGAGCCTTAGACTGTCTGCCAGGAATAATATAGATTTTGTTTTGTTTTTTTGTGAGTGTCTGAGTGGTTGTTTGGGCAGGTTTCCAGTCCAAATAGTTGTGCTGACTCATACCGAGACATGTTTTTGCAATGGTTTGACTGTTGATCAGATGCCTGTGTGAAGGTATCCACCCTCACCTCACTGCACACTGTCAACAGATAAAAATCCAAAGCAGACAATTCGTGGATGTGAGAACGAGGAAACATGACATCCCTGCTGATACTTTGTGTGTATTGTGAGAGGTCTTCCCTGACAAATTCAAAGACAAGACAAAAATATCTGACAAGAGCATCTGATGAATATCTGAGCTGTTATTGTTTCATTGTCTTTGCCTACTAAGTAGGCAGAAAAACTTTGTCGAGTCAGACAAGAGAGACTTGAGATTTTTGTCTTTCACTTTCTAGCTAAAAAAGTAAAATTCCTCTATGTTTATAAAAACATAATTGTGATCTTACCACAAACAAGTAGCAATTGTAAGTTGAGAAAAGAGTGAACTTGAATAAAAAGCCAACATTTCTCAGCACATGTGGTTGCAACAAATTTACTAAATATGTCTCTAAATTGTTAGACCTTGTTAAATAACCGACATGACAAAATAAAATAGTAGTTGTTTCTGAGACCGTCCCTAGTGTTGCTGTTTAAATCTGCTTCAGAAATCCGTTTCCAACTTTTGCCACGACTTTCACATGCTCAAAAAATCCATTCGACACAGTTGGAAGGAAACAATGCAGTCATTAATGGACTCAGGATTGGATCGAATTGAAACCTTAGTAAACAACTTTATTCTTATAAAATCCAAATTCTGTGGTTGCTGTGTAATGATAACTAGCGAACGAACACAGATAGAAATGGTGCATTTGCCAGTAAAAGACTATAAATACAAAAATACAAAAATATTATGTTACAACAAAGCAGAGGGCCGTGAGGTTGACATTTTTCTAATGTGCATTTTACTTTGTTATGTCTGTAAAAAAAAGTCGTGAAGGCAACTGATTGGAGAACAGAACAAAGGACTGGAGACAAAACTTCCTGTCAGACTGCTGTAGCAAACCCTATCCGATTATTGTGACGGTCAAACTCTGTGTAGTAGCGGGCAATGAAGTTGGCTCCTAAAATCCAGATAGGACCTGCAGGGGGCGGCACATCCAGGCCCCTAAAGGTGACGGTGCAGACGTCACCTTCCATCTGGGATTGCTGGAACCACAAAAAAAAAAAATTATTTTATTTTTTAAAGCCACAACAACATTAAACTAAGTATCCCAGAGTGTTTTAACCTGTTAGTATGATGAGAGTATATTATTTTGGTTGCTCTCAATTTGTGCACAATTGATTTGAATGTACAGAGATTACACTAAAATGTCATGGGTTTCTGTGCCACTGTGTGGAGGTTTGTTTAGTTCACTTTGTTGACAGTGGTCCCTCAAACCTTATGGATCAGGCTGAGCTTAATTTGCTGAACTTGCTGCAACACAGATAAGGGAGACATCTGGGTAAATGTTGAATAGACCGAGACAGTCAGACTGTTTTCCTTGGCATTGAGAAACATATACCTCACTTATGCATTACTCTATAAAGCTCTGCATCGTTGTGACGTCACAGGTATATTATAAAAATGTAGTGAGTAAAAAGTAAAATATTCCAATTAGAACTGTATGATCCTCACTTTAGAATGATGCACATTTGTTTGTTTGCACTTTAATGTGGCATCAAAACTACTTGGTTTGATTGTTTTACAAGTGTCTCTCTGTTAACGTGGTTACCATAGTCCTGCCCCAACCCGGAAATGTAATATGCACTATGTGCACATGACCACAGGGGGGCTCTAGTTGTGTAAACACCAGTTGTTTTCATATGCCATCCAAATTACCACCGTTGTCTTTGATGAAGTGCTGATGCATTTTTTTTAAATTAAATCAGTTTGTATATTTGTCCTTACCCACAGGATGTAGTCCTCGTGTGTGAGTGAATACTCATGGCCACCCAGTTGGAAAGAGACACTGGGCAGTGTCTTCACAGTGTCACAGTTGACTTTGTACTGATGAACAACAGAAAGTAATGGACGATGACAAGTAATGAATTTATACAGATTTTTTAGACAGATTCTTTTTTTTTTTTTCTTTTTTTGGAGGGGGAAACAAAAGGTTGCGTGTGTGAAAACTTACCCCACTTTCATCCAGCTGTGCTCCGATGGTTTTCATCAGCACAGACACAGAGGAGGCCGGGCCTGTGATGTAGGAGGAGCCTGTGTCGATTACAGCTGTGCAGCCCTCTGCACAAAACATCATCTCCGTCCCCACAGAAACGCTGAAAGAATGACAGAAGGAGGTGGAAAAAACAAAACACGCAATACATGCACACAGAGACTGTATACAACACAAAGAGGACAGCTTACCCTTTCATGGTAACTTCCCACTTCCCCGTCTCTCTGGTTTCCATATAATTAAAGTTTCCAGTGTAGTAGTTTGGATCTGTGCCCCCGAGAACCAGCTCTCCCCCCGGGGAGTGTTTTGGGTCCCTGAAAAAAAAAAAAATATATAAATACATTTAAGCTGTTTATGCTGTGCTTCTTCTGAAACCTTGGACCATCCTTGGACTGAAGTTTAATTCTATGACCTCTCATTTAAACTATGTTCCCTAAAGGAAAGGAAAACATAATAATATTGTTACAACTGGTGTATTCTGGATAACTGTGGATAATAAATGGCAAAGAAGTATGAGAAAATATACATCATTTTATTTTTATACATTTTCACCCACAGCACACTCTTTTCCCACTCCCAAATTCAGTTTATAGGTTAATCTTAATAATCTTAATCTTCATTTTAAAAGTTTATGTTTTTGGTCTACTAGGAAAAGAATGTGTATATAAATATGTGTATTTCTGCAGAATGTGATTCTACAGCAGACTGAGAGGTGTCAGGGGATTCACCTGCTGTAGTACACAGAGAACACATTTTCCTTCAGGACATGTTGAGACATGATCCGATCAAACACCGGCGTGATGCCATCGATGGCCACGTTGGGGTAACCCATCCCCAGGACTCCATCGAACTTGGCAAAGATGAAGGGCATGGCAGACAGAGATGTGGCTTCAGCAAACACTTGCACCACAGGAATGCCACCAACCTGCAGACCATTAAAAAAAAACAAGTTTCAAATTGTGGCGTAGAAGTGAAAGTTCACGCATCAACAAAACCACAAAAAAAAAAAAAAAAGTAATTGATTTTAAACTCACCACAACCACATCCTCACTCAGGAATCCCCTGACATTTCCAGAGGCGTACTGGATGGAAAATCCTGTTCCATTCTCAACATAAGTCCGAGATTTGGAGGCATCGTACCTGTTGTGAGTAACTAAAAGTTCAAAATGCTTTTGAGTCATAAAACAGCTGTGTATCAAGGAATTTTTATTGAATGTTTCCTACAACATCACATTCATTTGAAAACAGAATTTACTTCAGTGATTAGAGTGACAGAAATCAGCTCAGTATTTTTAATTTTGCCCCCTTTAAGTTGATCTTTATTATTCCTACATTTACCTGTCACATGTTTGTGGCACTATACCATGGATTTGTGACTTTTGACATGTCATTTCAAAGCCTTGACTACAAAACATGCTGTAATAACATGACTTGCCGTGCTGCCTAATTATTGTTAGCTGATAGCAGACTGTGCCTTGTGTTTGTGTGACTAGTGCCCTACATTAGTGCATGTAAAATCTGCTTCAGGGGTCATTACCATGAAAATAATAAAATAAACTTATTTAAATGGGATTAATAGTGGTATTTTAACCCAAACCATATCAGCTCACTGTAGTGTCTCATCACCATGTTGCCAGTGCCTGAATACATCCGAAAGGTGAATTACTGTTTTTTTTTTTTTTTTTAATAACTAGCTGTAAACATGCTGTTTTTCTGTCTTAGAGTTTTTAATTAGGAGGTCTATGAGGGTTAACTCGAGGAAGTGCGCTTGTTTATGCCTCTGCATTGGCACTTTCTGTTTGAATGTTGTGTTCACACACTTACAGCAGGCAGTGGAGAAAGGTGAGCAGCTCTGTGAGGGCACCCACAGGTTGGCTGAACCCGTGTCAAACACCACGTTGAACATCTGGGCCGGAGATCCAATACTGATTTCGCCATAGTACTGAGTCTGTTGGGAGTAAACAACACGCCTAGTTGGATGTTGTTTGAATATTTAAAAAAAAAAAAAAACTTTTTTTCCATGTGTTACTACAACCCGCAAATGCATTTTGAGTGTATGAAAAATGACATTGAGAGTATGACTCACACACAAAGAATATTTTAAAGTTCTAATTCAAAAGGCAACTGGATCTGCTGTTTTACTCTTGAAGACATTTATCCAAGAGAACTGGTGAAGCCTCTTGGATGAGTGGAATGCTTAACCTTCAGGACCAAGGTCTGTTTTTGTCTTCAAAACCGAAACAGCAAATCCAGGTGCCTTGATTTTCTACCACCTGTGCATTTGTATCACTATTGCACACTCGATGTACAACACATAAAAAAATGCCTCACATCCAAGTAGTTGGTGAGAGGTGTGGGAACAGTTCCATTATTGGTGCCGCCTGCAGTCTTCTGGGTCAGCTCAGTCAACACCTGCTCTGCAGAGACACCCATCTCCTGTAGGGTCTCTTTGATAGATGGCATCTTCTTCAGGGCAATTCTGGAAACAAAGCAGAAAAGAGGGTGGAAAAAACTAAATAAGTACAAAGAGGGAGACCGGATATAATGACTAAAGAAATGCAGAAGAGGTCAGTGAAATATGTTTTCCATGCTATATATCTGATACATATGCCTGGTCATCATCCCAGTATAACAATGAGCCTTTAATAAAGTGCAGACTGCTCTGCTCTCAGCGCCTAGCCAGAAAAATGAACAAAAACACATGTTAAGCCAGCGCTGAAATCATTAGCTTTTTATAATGAACCAATAAAACACATTTGTTTTCCTGTCTTCTTTGTTGTTTACTGTCACTACAATTGCTGCAAAAGCAATTATACCATAGGACACTGTACCACTGGACTGCACTAGGTAAAGCAAGGAAAGGTTTTTACCTTCTCAAAGCGGCATGGCTCGTGGTCGCTGTCAGGGACAGCACAACCAAACACATCCAGCAACCCATCAGCAGTGCCATGGCCAGTGATGTGGGCTTGTCCTAAACGCGAATATCCGCGTTTATTAAATCCGAGTTTATGAAAACCGCCTCTCTCTTTCTCTGTGATGTGGTGTCCCTCTACTCTTTTTATACCATGTCCTCTTCACTGTGCTCTCACACATGGGCTGGTGGCTCTGGCTGGGATCTTCCCTGGAGGTGACCACTTGAAAACAAGCTCTACCTCCCTCCCTCCCCCCTCATCCACCCTCCATCCTCACCCCTCTGCCTCGGTCACACAACCCCTCCTGTGATAACCCGGTGCCAGTGAGAGGTCTGAACTTTGACCTCCTAAAAACCACCCAAGACAGAAAGTAGGGGTGCTGAGCTCAAGAGACTGCTGACGTTGGTGAGCTGGACACCTTGTCTGCGGGGCTGTGAGAGAGGAACTGAGAGATGCTGTGAGCTGTCGGGGTAGATTAGCTGGATGTTGTTTACCAAACTCAGATATGCGCAATATTATATTTCAGCCGCTGCAGGCTTTGCTTTGCACTCTAAGGTACTATTTCTTTAATCTGTTTCCATTTTACTAGAAGCTCCTAGAAAATCAAGAGTTTGATGTTAAATTATAGAATGAATTTAGAATTTAACTGCTGATTTAGCTCGTCTTCTGTTACCACATCTGACGGTTTCTTATCTCTGACAGTTTTTACACTTCCTAAAAGCAAACTGTGCTGCAGCTCCAGCACCACTGTGATTTTCACATAAACAGACCAAAGGGGGGAAGCAAAAACAGCATAGGTTCAGTTAGTTCAAGGTCTTAGATAGAGATCACTGGCAGCAGACGGAGCCCATGTTGAGTGCATTATGCAGTACAGGGGATTGGCAGTGAGCTGTGTTTTCGTCCTGTTACTTGTGCTGCTAATGCACTTGTGCACCTAATCATTGGGCACTGGTTCTCACTGGTTTTGACTGCGGGGAGAATTCCCACAGTATCAGGACTGGGTAACATGGGTGGTGTGTTAGTTAGACTATACCGACGACCCAGTCAAGGCAGGGAGATATGTGGAGGTCCATGTCAAGCGCAAGCTCAGACAGCCACAGCAGAGGTCAGAGGTCAGCCGCTCCCTGTGGGCAAAGCTTCCAGAAATTTATGCTGGAGTGGTTCTGTACGGCTCACGGGGGCAGTGACGAATCACAGCAGAGCTCTATTGCTGAAAGAGTCACTTGTAATACATGAGCAGTGGCTAACATTTAATAAAGTAGTTTATTTTTTATTTAAATTGCTATATATTTGTTATAAAGTCAAGCACTAGCTCTTACAAGAACCAAAAACAATCACATATGATTAATATTGGACTTACATATCCATCCTGTTATCATCACAAAACAAAATGTTATATTTATACCTGTTTAAAGTAGTCAAAAAGCTCTCAAAAACAAGAAAAAGGTAACAAAATTGCTTGGGATAACCTCATTTAAAGTTTCTGCCAATAAATCTGGAAAAGTTCACTTGCCAAGATTTTTAAAACCTAGATTTTTAGTGCTCTGAAAAATCATCTCTTTAATAAAAACAAGCATTTTGTTACGATTAAGGCTTTATGTTTTGCAGTGTTCAAAGTGAAGGTTCAAAGCAATAAAACAACAAGCTATAATTGATTATTATTTAATTATCATTTTGGTGAAAATGAGCACTAAATGAAAGCAAACAATCTTTGAGCCAGAAAACTAAAAACTATAAGCAGATAACAAGCAATTAGGTGATCCGTTAATGAGGGTTTGTTTTTATAAACTAGGTTTTCCACATTACATTTAACCATTTGAATGCTGGTTATGATATCAAGCAGGTTATGATAACACAATCCCACAGACATCTGACTGCTGACCTGCCCCCCTAAATGGAGACCGGTAACTTTCTTTCCCACACTGCCCACAGAGACCCATGCGTCACTCCACTGTGACCCCCCACCTCTTCAGCGAGTCCACTACATTGATTGGCATGAGAAAACTAAAACTGGAATATGATTTATTCAAGTTGTACGTGTTTTATGTCATTAATACTCTGGCCAGCACGTCAAGCTCAGTCTTCAGCTGTGCATAACAACTCAGATGTCTATAGAAAACTCTACCATACTGTGAAGATAAACATGTGAAGAGCTGGTGAAAACATGGTCTGAAGCTAAAATGAGCTTCTGCTGACACAACTCTCAGATTCAGAATCCACGTAGGAGGATCGTGTAGGGTTAAGCTATCTGTCCTGATAAGAAAGATATGAAGCAGAGCAGGCATTGTTAGCAGGAAATGAGACTCAAGGGAAGTTATCACTCAAACAAACAAGCCTGACTCCCAAAGCCACAAAAAAAAAACTCAACACTAAACTCCGAGCAGCTGCTATGAGCATGAAATTCAAAATGTTTGTACTTGTTGCACAAACACACAAGAAGCAACTAACAATAATTGGCCTCAGTGATTTTATAATAAGTTATGCTCTTGAATTTGAAGCCAATGAACTCTCTTCATTAGAAATGAGAGTTCATCTGGAGACAATATGTATGAAAGTATGTGGGGCAGTCCTCACAACGGGAGGTAGAAAATGTAGAGATTGAGACCAAAAGAGGCAGTAAAAACACAAATTTATGTGCGACAGTATGATATCCATCAACAAGAGCCCTGTGAGTGTTTAATGGCTTTTTGTAAGCTGATTTATCAGAGTGAATCTGTGTTTTAATTGTCATATGATTGTGTGTCTTTTGTTGATAGAGTAAATGTGCTGTGCCGGTTCTGACCAGCAGAGGACAGCATTAGACTTTGAAGCACAAAGGGGCAGACCTGAGAACAAATATGAAGTCTGTCTGATCATTGATCATGTGTAAGAAAAATATTACTTATTGATCTCTTTGTCTGTGTGTTTATTCAGATTAATGTTATTACATAAAGGGGGGGGGGGTATATCATGTAATTACAGATCTACAAGAAAACATGTGTTCAAAAGATCCTAAAAATCAGACAATACATTTGTAATGTGCACATTTCATCAATTACCTTTCTTCCTAGTCCATAAACAAGGTTTAAGTTTTCTTCAGAGACTCATATATCTAACCCTCTAAAATGATTATTCACTTGAGTTTTGAAATTGCATTAGATTTAAAAGAGCTCTACATGGTTTTGTAATCCAGTTTTATGGCTTCCTCTGTGTGCAGCCTGGGACTGCTAAAGTGAAACCTCTTTTAAAATGTTGAGTGGTGTCAAATGCACACAATTAAAACGCAAACAAGCAGAGGAGGGATGAACAATGGGAAATAAAGTGAAATAACCATAGCACATTTAAAGCAAAATAGGTCTTGTGTACCAGTGTGCAGTGATTCCACTCCAGCCAGCATGATGCCAATGATACCAGGACCCTTCGATGTACCTAAAATTACATGTCAAAGCAAAGATATAATGAAAATTGTGTGCACACATCTAATCAGAAATACAAACAAAAAAGAACATTTAGCCAAATAATTTATGAAGTAAACAAAATACACAGCAATACACAGATACTGAACACTGAACACTCTACAAACCAATTGGAGGGCTGCTGCTGGCACAAAGCATTCAAAACAAAAAATTAAGAAAATAACTATTATGAAATTTAGTGATGTCCTCATGAACTTCCTCTTACTCCTATCACATCATCACGTGTGTGTGTGTGTGGGTGGGGGGGTGGGGCGGGGGCTTATCAGTGAAAGATAACATGAGAAACTGTCTGTTTTGCAACCTATGACGACTCACCACAAATTCCCAGGGCGCTCTATTAGGAAACAGGTGCTCCACAAAGACAGAAGACATCTGGTGAAAAACACCAGAAACCATGGCAACTGCGCCTGTTCTGCTGCTCAGTGTTTGCGGCACAACAAAGTGTTCCAATCCATCACCTGGACCAATGAATATTTAATAACAGCAGGCTCACAGTCACACAGTAATGTACATGTGGAACCCCTTATTACTACTAAGCAGCTCTGACAGGGCTGCTTCATGCAGCTTGTTGTTGACAAATTTCCTCATTTCCTCTTCAGTGATACGGCCTCCTATCTGAATATTTGTGTCTATATTACAATGGTAGAACAGAATTAAAAAAAAAAACGTAATTTGTAGCTGTGTGTGTTTGTTCAGTTAAGTGAGCATGTGTGTGTGGCTCTGTGCACAGCATCAGAAGATGAAGATGTGCGCTGCAGCCAGCTGATATAAAAAGACACAGCAGTGACAGCGGTGGAGCCAAAATGATTCAATAAGCGAGAGAGCAAAGCTGCAGTACAAAGCTCTGTGAAGCCAACTGTTCTGTACTTCAAAGTTTGGCTAATATCAAAAACAAGGCTGTTCAGGCGGCTGGCAATCAAAACACATTCCATGGCTTATGGAAAGACCCGGCAATTTAAAAAAACAAAATGTTGCTTTGTTTAAATAGAGGCAGCGTGTCAAATGTTTACTGGCAGCAGTATTAACATTTCAGCAGTGAACCTAAACATGCAGCTCATTTTGAGTTATGTTTGTCCAACTAATAGATGCTCAATAAACGGCAAAATTAAATGATTAATTCAGATGTAATCTGTTAGATCAAAGCTCCTTTAGAGGAGAATTTGTAGAAGAAGCCTGAGACATAAAAGCCAAATATTAAAGGACCAGTGTGCAGGATTTAAAGGACAAGTTAACATAAAAAGACAGTAATATGGATTTTTAGGTAGTAGTTTAGTAGAAAATAAGCATGAAAATATTAAAAGAATATCTATTTATGGGAACAGGATACATCTGTGCTACAGCTGATTGTCTTAAAATCTAATAACACCCCCTCACCAAAACAATGTCTTCCAACTCCATTAAATCCTTAAAGAATAGCCCTCGTATATTTAGCTGTTACCTTGATCACATGACAGGATTGTGTGCACAGGATATCCTCATTAAAAAACATCTTCCTCTAATTGCTGAGCTTTGTGACTTCCTGCACAACAAGCGTCCATATCTCCACACCCAGCAAACATCCTCTGTTCGGTGTTCACAGTAATGGGCTGACTCATCTCCAAAGGAAGACACTGAAAGTGTCTCAGGGTATCACTTCTATTGTTGCCTGAATGTCTGCAAAACCTGGTACTGTTCGTTATTTTGGTGAGAAGTGCATTGTTGCTTTTGGTCGGCATTTCCCAGCATTCCATGTCAAACTGTGTCGTCAGCAGTAAGAGACAGATAAAATGAAGAAATTCATTTATTATTGAAAAATCAGCAATATTTGTGACGCAAAGAAAAGATGTCAAACGTCAGATTATTACTGTATTAAATACTGCATGTAAATGTACAGGAGAATATAGTTTTCTATTATTATGGGACTCAGTTCAAAGCAATTACAAAATTATGATTAAGACACTGCAGCTGAGGGTAAAATCAGCTGAAGAGAAAGTGATTGATATCACAGCAGCTCCTCACATCTTTCAATGCTCTCATCTTTCAAAGACACACAGGCTGCTGCCCACTCTACTTTTAGCTCAAAGACAGTAACAGCTGAGTATTAAAATATGTTCTTTTTTCTTTGACTTTTATGAGTAGGTTTCATTTTCATTTTACTTGGTCAGTTAAAGTGGCCATAAAGTAAAGTGATTTTTCATAATTGTCTGTTGTTTTTTTGTGGCCTTTTAGACTTTGATCTACAGACTCAGGGTTAAATCAGCTTATAAAAATGTTTATAAGTCAGGAAAAGAGGGCATAAATTACATTTATGTTGGATGATCCAAACACAAGTGGTCAGCTTTATGCCCTTCGGTTTATACCTGGTGTTATAATGCGTCTACTTAAGGCTGAGTCAATCCACAGGGGCCCCTCTGTATTAAAATGCTCAACAGCATTCACAGGAGGAATTAATACCCAACCAAATTTTTATTCATGTTAGGAACAGAAGACAAAGCAAACACTGGGGTTTCTTTGGAGTCAGTGAACACTTGTGTAAACTGTTGAAAACATGTGATGTGTGAGGAACAGTATCCTTATTAGGACAATTTGTACGACAAATTTTATGTCCACTTGACTGGCTGCTATTTTGAACTGTGAGTAGAGGTGGAAGAAAGTGGTATTATCTTGTTTGGTGAAGTATTTTTAAACCGAGCATGAGGTCTGTGGGTGATGTGGATCTCGTGGTTTCCAATAAAGTGCATCAGACTGAGCTCTTCTCTTGTGTGTTAGTGGAGTGGCAGCAAATGTGTCTGTGTGAGCACCAGCACTGGAAGACTTCCACTGAAACATTATACACATACATCAACACAAGTGCATTTATTGGTCTGTAGAATGAGGAGTTTAGGTTCCTCACTTCACCTTTTATCCTCACTGTGTGATTTGGTTCCTATATATAAACACTATAGAAACATACAAAACATATTGTTTTATCCTGAGACTTTATCGTAAAAAGTAGATGTCCTTTGTCTTCCCAGAAAGATAAAAAGTTTAACTGGATGAAGCCACCGTTTAAATCTAATATCCCCGCCTGACGGCTGCTCTCTGTGCAGCGGACTTAACGTACTTTCCAGTGAAGATGATGAGCAGACAGTGGAAATATTGGATTTAAACATTTGTTTTGCCTTGGGGGCCAACATTCTATCATTCCCGGCAGACAGGAGACAAACCGTATGCCGGGACACAAAATACCCTTGAAAACATGACCTGCTGCTGAAGAAATGTGTGCTAACGTTTACACAAAGAAGACACTGTGTGACCGAAATTCTGATGTCAAAGTTAGGACTAGAATCAGGTCAAAGGTCACATTTTACACCACACTGTCTTTACACTCGTCATCACAGTTCAGGCAGAAGCCGTCGGTGTCAGCTCGGCAGATCAACACTTTTTCTGGAGACTCAGATCGACCAAATTATCATCTCTCAGCCAGATATGAGTGTGATGGACAGGAGGACTGGATGACTGAGATATATGTCTTAGATGCTGCAGATGTACACACAGTGTTCGCTAAAGAAACTGTTTCCTGACACCAAAATGAGCAAAACATTGTGTTATAAACCTGAGAGGAACTGAAGAAACAGCTGATAATTCTGTGTGTGACTCCTTTTGGTTACAAATAGCCTTTTGACTGGTTGTTAATAAAAGTAAGAATATTTCAGGGTGACTATAGCACTTGAATTCTCTTACTTTCTACCACAGGTGTTCACACATGAACATTTTTTACAGCAAACAGTGCACTGATGCTGCACTCTGGGAATTTTGCATGAATAACCAACTTTGCCTGTTTAAAAATCTCTTTGCTCTGTTTTCCAGTCTAAAGACAACACAGGCCCGCTCCCTGTGCTGCTGCAATGTTCTCTGTGCCTGAATAATTCAATATTGCTCACTGTCTGCTCCTGTTGTGTGCTGCATGGTTAGGAGCCAGTGAAGAGGAAGACTCAACGCATGGGGACAGGGCCTTGTTTTCTACGCCCGCAGCCAAGCGTGTGTCTTATGTCCTTACGTAAGACACACGCTGAGGCTGAGGCTGAGGCTGAGTGGGGGGGGGGGGGGCTGGACAGCCAGAGTACAACTGCATTAAAAACTCATGTGGCTTTGTCATCATGTGTCTTACCTCTCTCCACACACTCACTGTCTGTGTAGTACAACCCCACTGATGCTCTTATGTTCACTGAGTGGCCACCGTCAGACACAGTTCCACATTTTAATATTTACGTGGTTGTTCCTGTATTCCATATCTGCCTTCAGCTCTGTATCTCTCTCTCCTCCCCCACTCCCCTGGTTGTCTTCTTTACCAGACTGACAGTTCTGACAGTCACCATCATGTTTACCATTTCAGACTTCTGAGGAGCACTTTATTTTTACATCCATGTGTTTCCATGCAGCTTAGTTGCTCAGGAAACTGTTGTTTGTAAATATAAACAAACAAGACTGTGTTCATTAAATCATAAGTGCAGCTCCCAGCCCCTAATACTGGTTTCTCTGAAAGAGATTTAATCCTTGTATCCTGTGAGACATCTGGAATATAAAGATTCAGCTGGTAACTGCATTATTTAACAAACCCTGCAGCCATCCGATCTTTCGCAGGTGTACATCAGCCTGTTTCTCATGATTTCACACAAACGCCCCCCCGACTTTTTCTTTGTGTCAATACTCTTCAGAATTTCACGCTGTCTGATTATTCGCAACAAAGATCAACACTAGAAATATACTTTATTCATCCCAAGCTGGGAAATTTCACTATTACAGCAGCATACTAAACATATACCTCTAATGGTAAAAGTAAACAAATTGAAATATAAAAATAGAATATAAAATATAAGTAGCCTACAATACAAAGTATGTAATGTGCAGCTGCATGGGCAAATACAAATGATGAAGATTGTAAAGTCAGAGCATGAGGGTATTTTTTTATGAGGTATGGGAATAAATCTTGCTAAAGTCCACTCACCAGCTGTTCAACTGTGCTGCACTAATCTCTCTCACATGAACAAGAAAGCATCAGCGTGCTCACTCACACTGCTGGACCCCACAGGAACATTTGCTTAAAGCAGACATTACAAGGATTTTTTTAATATAATAGGAAGGAATCATAGTGAGGAAGTGAGTGCTTACTGTACATACACAGCTGGGTAGACACATAGAGATTAGATAGTAGCTATGGAGATGAACATACAGACAGACTGTTTACAATTATAAAGTTGATTATAAAGAGTAAAGTAGCATAAAAGGCCCATCCACTCATCATTACTAAGTGTGCTGGCACAGACAAAATCTGGTCCAATCTACTCCCACTTAAAATTCGCTCCTGTCTGTATATTCTGTCTGTATATTCCTTTTCTCACAATATTATGATGTTTGTAGCTAAATATACCACCTTGAAATTATTCCTACAATTCAATAATAGTCTGTGTGCCTCTTGAACTTGATTGACATGTCTGATTTGGGGTTATTGACATGCAGATTAGGAGGTCATTCACCACTGAAAAGAGAGCAAACCCCTTTAGTACCACGCTCAAACTATGTTTTTTATTATCTGCTATACAGTTTTTTTTGTTGACCTCCCTCTGCAGCCAGCTTCAAGTGGCCATTAGGAGAACTGCAGTTTTCAACTCTTTAATGGCAGGTCAGAAAATGACCATGTATTTTGGATCACCTTTGTGAGTCAATTTGATGAAATAAATGTCTCCACCAATAAACATTTTACATACTGGATAGTGTGATTCAGTCACAGCGTATGTTTGCAAGAGAGCCTTGTGTTGCACAATGCATAATGCATAATGTATAATGTATAAGGGACGATGGATAAAACGTGGAGCAGTAGAATATTTGTAAGTGAATGCTGATGTTCAGTGAAACGCCTTGAGGTTTTTTTTGTCATCAGCAGTGAAAGCTTCGATGCAGTGTGTTTTATTGCCTGACCGCCACAGATCCCACAGCAGATCGATGCAATGTTTGACTTGCTGGTTAATATTTAATTACAGGGTATTGATTATGGACTCGTGACATTCCAGAGGTTTGGCTGCCCAATTACTGTCACTCACAACACTACTGACTCTGATACAACACAGCGTTATTGTATTTTGGACGAACAACAGTTATTATAAACTGGTACCTTTAGACTAGATACTCTGTCTGCATGCTGGAAACAAACAGGGTTGTCTGGGGCCTTCATGTGTGTAGCTTCTGGATGATTTAATCAAAAAGTCTACATCTTGTGTGCATCTCACCAGTCAGAGCACATCAGTACCCTGCATGTGTGTCATACTCAGTGGCCCGCAGTCATCAGTTTTCCCTACTGAGAATATCATGTGACATGTGACTGGCACAGCAGTGCCCACTTTGCAGCAATAAAGGATACACTGCATGTGAGGTAATATAGACATGTATGTGTTAAACCCACAAAAAAACACTCTGGCAGTCACTTTGTATGTGGGGAAAAAAAAGGTGACAGTTGAGTCACCATGAAAACTCCCTGCACTCAACACTGGGGTGGAATGGGATGGAAGGATACCTTTCATGCTATCCAGGCCACTGCCCTCATAGTGGTAGAGTGCCAGTTACTGTACTTTATCTGAACAGGCAGGAAACACAGAGGGCCTGTTTTCCCTTTGCAGTGGCATGTGTTTCTCACCTGATCCCTGCTCGCTCTTTCCAAAGCGCAGCAGCCCCAGATATATTTGCAGCAAAGAAGTTAAAGTGAACATTGTCATGCACAGACAAGGACTCTTTCTCCTTATCTAATTGGTCTCATCAGACAATCTAACCTGACCTACAAAGTGTCGATACAACCTGCAGCTACACATAGATGTTCATACTGCATATAAGTGAGATGAAAATCTATTGAGGGCCACACTTATTATGGTGAGAAGACAATAAGCCGGTCTAACTTTTTGTGAGAGTGGGGCTGATGCAGTGCAGAGTCACTTTGGGCCACTTCCTCTTTGATCTATTCGGCAGTGTAAAGAAGTTTACAGGACGTTTAGAGAAGCAAAGTCAAATTCATTCAACATATAATAACCTGATCTTCCACTGCAGAACTATATGTCCCTTTTAATTAGGTGGAAAAGATTTATTTCATTCATCAGCAGTGGTCCAAACAAGTTGGACAATATCTAATACACAGTACTGAGATGCAATTTTCAAATTCCTAAAAATGAAATATCACAACTTCAAGAATTGAGCTGTGTAAATCAAATCAAAGAAAGCTGCTTCTCTCCAGTCACTGCTTCATATTAAAAAGGTTAATAAGTATATTTATGCTCTGCAACATAAGAGAATGTGTCATATCAGCTTACTTTTACTATTATTTAAAAAAACTGCATTTGATGCCATCAGTACTGGCATTAAAAGTATAATCAATTTCACTACATTTAACTTTTTTTTGTCTATTTTTAAAAAAGTTAATCTAAAATATATTTTGCTTTCTTCTTGTTCTGAGCTTGCTATTGATCTCTTTTATTAATAAATATATAAACACACATATAGGCCTACATGTTTGATTGCTAGTAGTTTGAACCTACGGTAACTATAATAAACCCTCAGTGTGCTGACAGAGCCGTTCCCTGCTGTGTGTTTCTATTATTTATGAATAAAGACAACAGGCTGGAGCTCTGGGGAGGATTAGAAACTGTGTAATCCTTCTGGAAACGCGTGCAGGCCGCCGGGCCGGACAGGAGGAGGAGGAGGAGGAGGAGGAGGAGCGTTAGGACCTGGTAGGTGTGGAGCAGAGTCCAGTCCGATTTTTTTTTTTTTTTTAACTTCCTCGTGGAGGAGCAGCTGGACGCATGCGCCCCTCTCCACTATCCCTCCATCCCCAGAGCAGCAGCAAATAGGATGAACTTGTCTTGTTACCTGCTTAAAGGCGCCGCCGGCCGTGTGGAAATCTCAACCTGCTCACGGGAGAAGTAAAGGCAACACTTCTTTACTTGATGAGAAGTTAAAAAGAGAAAAACCTCCAAAGGAAGGAGACATAACTGGAAGATTAATTGTTTGGATGTAAAGCGGGACATCGGAGAGCGGATTACATCCTATTGCGAGGAATCAGAGCGTGTGCTGTTTGTTAAAGATGCGGAAACAACAACAGAAGCAACTACTACTACAAGCGGGCTTCTGATCTATCCATTCAGCTGGGAGCAGCATGGCTCTGCTCAGGAGGAGGGTGAAACTTCTACCCAAACACCATGAAGTTTGCTGCCAGCTGGGACACTCGCTGTGGTATGATCTCTGCACCACTCATCCAAACTAACAGGGTTCATTCTGGACGCTAATCATCATCATGTCAAAAGTCATTCAGAAAAAGAACCACTGGATCACCAAAGTGAACGAGTGCGCGGTCATCCGGGACGCATGCGGAGAGCTGAACGTGGAGCTGCGCGGCGGAGCGGAGAATGGAGAGTTTCCATACATCGGCCAAGTTAGGGAGGATGCTGTGATCTATCGGGACGGTAAACTCTGCGAGGGAGAGCTTCTGCTGGAGGTGGAGGGACTGTCTGTGTCTGGATTACCCCTTTATGACATTTATACTGTGATCAACTGCTGCAAAGGACCAGTCCGCCTGAAAACTGTGCGTCAAGGTAAGAAGTGGGGAAATAACCCAGAAATCCCAGTGGAAGTAGTTTTATAACTGCCATGTGGCCACAACATTACAAGCAAATGGATGTGAGTGAAGTAGGGCAGAGGAGCTGCTGCTGCTGTTGCTGCTCATCTTTCCTCCACAGCAGGCTGGAGTTTGCCAAGGCTTTGACAAGAAGCTGCCCTGACAGTCATCCTGCCCTCATTTGTCTAACATTGCTAAACTACTGTGGGTCAGACTTGCAGGGTCACAGATTAGGCCATTACACTAATGCTGCAGGGCTGACATACGAACAAAACCTCAACTTTTGTAAGTTAATTTACTGAGTGCAACTTTTTAGAAAAGGATATATATAGGATATCAATCCATGCATGGATTTTAAATGTCTAACAGCCTTCACAAACTACAACAGGGATACTGTTTCATATTTCGTATTCTGCTAATTTTTGCTTGACTGATGCAGTGAGCATTGTGTGTGTGAGACTGAGACACCACTCAGGGCAGCCGGGGTAATTTGTGGAAGTGCTCCTTGTGTGTTAGATTTGTTTGACCCATTGCCTACGGTCTGCTGCATCTGCATCTGTCAGACAGCTAGAAGGATTCAAACTTCAGTCTGCAGTGAGTGTACTGTGCAGACTGTTGATCAGCTGGATGCCTGGGTGAACATTCTCATGTCACCTTATGTGTGTCGTGTCCACACACACACACTCACATGCAGCGTCTCGCTTACATGTATGTAATATTTGACTAAGCGTGCATTGCCTCCTCTCTGGGGAAATCATTAACTGTGTTATATAACCGTGTCAGTGTGGTATCCTCTTTGCATTTTGTGCTGCGTGTCCATCGGTGGCTGCACAGTGAGTGTTTGACCTCTGAAGCCAAAGTCTGGGCCTCTGGGACGAGGGCTCAGCACTAACGCTGATGTGTGTTTGCAGAACAAGCACTTGTTTGTCATATAATCACACCATCGCTCACACCATGGGAGTTTTTTTTTCTTTTTTTTTTGTAGTTCTTTTTATTCTAAAGTCTTCCTGGAAGCTGCAACAGGACATCCCTGTCCATATGTCATTAGTTTTTTGCATGAGTCAGCAGATTGTCTACATCTCTAATTAAGGGGTACGGGGTTATTCTTCGATTATCCCAGTAGCTCACAAGACCTCCATTGTGCCCGGCCGCCTGTTGGTCTCTCATGCAGAACCGGTCAGGGATAGTGATCCAAGCTGTCCCAGACCAGATGACAGGCTGTTGGGACGGATCGGGTCTCTCTCTCCCTTTCTGTCCAAAGAGCTGTGGCTCAGATTACCCGAGGCCACATCCCCTCAGTACTGTAGGTGGAAACACTATCAGGTTGTGCTGTTGGTGCCCACAGGTGTGTTGAAGTGGAATGCAGACAGAAAACCACCTGAATGAAGTCTGTGCATTCCTGTGGAGAATGTGCAATATTACACTCTTGTGGTTGTGACTTGAGTTTTTTATTAAGGTGGTGAATAGGTCCTTGAGCTGGAACTGCTGATCACTGTGACTGAGGAAAAACACAACAAATATCAAGGGACGTTCCAAAGTTATGTTGTGCACCTTTATTTATTGTTTCTGCATAGACGTGTACGTTTATTTGGAGATAATCACATCTCTGTAGTAACAACACGTCTGCAAATGTGTGAATCAGTGACTCACATGAGGTTTTTATACAATAGCCTGTGCTGCACTAATTGTATTTATAACAGCAGCTCTTACCTGACCCTTCTAACCTCACAGTGCTGCTTGTATCACACCTCTTCCTCACAGTTTGGAAGTTCATTCAACCTGAAATTAAGTACATATTAAACACAAACACACTTTTTCTTTTCTCCTCTCCAGTGGGCCGTGGCCAGGTGATATATTTTCAGTTGTGTACTTACACAGCCCTGTTTTTATTGTGCTGTGTAACGGCCAGGTTAAAGTACAAAGACTGAGGACTTTCAGGCATGTTAAGACTGGGACCCACCTGTGCAGCTCTTCTCTGTTATCATGTGTTGAATGCAGCTTACAGGTGAAAGGTTTGTTGTCATTGTCTTGTATCCTGGGTGAGCTATTGATAACGGTTGAGTTCATATAGTACAGAGTAAACAGTGTATAGAAGTCAGAAGTACATAGATTCTCATCATTGTTTATCTAAATGACCCCCTCCCCCTTAAAGCTCCTAAAGCGTTTGGACGGTTTATGGTGGTCTGCTCATGAGTGGGTTTAGACCAGGTGTCTGTCTGATCTCTGGGACAAATGACTCTTGGTTGCCTTAGATCTTGCCTTGAACTGAACCCAGCCAGAAGGGAATCAGGCCAGTCTGCTAGATGCCTGGCATTCCTGAGAGAAGGGGCGTTCACAGCAACACCCAGATAAACCAAACTACACTTTTATATGAATAGGTCAAGTCTTCACTTTCCCCTGTCACTCTGCCAGGCACTAAAAATTGGGTGTTTTAGTGATTACAGAGACCACATATTCAAACATTCAGGGGAAGTGTCAATCCTACTGAAGTATCGTTGAGCGGAATGTAGCAGCTTCTGGGTCACCGATGGCTGACCTTACACTGTGGCAGAATCACCACACTGATTCCTTTATCCTCATTCCTCTTCAGGGAGGAGATGTTTAAATCCTCACTCTGTATCCTTCAGACAAAGTTGTCCTGATCACTTCCCTCTTTTTTTCTGGAGCAGTGTGCAGATACACACACACAGTGTGTGACCCACATTACCAGAACAGTTACTCTGTAATTTGAACAATGGCTTAGAATAATACAATGATTCAGACGCTGCATCCTGTGAAAGATGAAATGTATCTTACCAATGTGTGTCTTGAGATACTTTTGGGTGCACTTCTTTGATGCAAGCAATCACCAAAGGCCCTGTATTGAGACACATCTATGGAGTACCATATGGAGGGTTCAAATAAGTCACAGATGGTGCTAAACAATGGCTAACCACGTTGGCCTCAAACTGCCTGTGAAGCATTTTAAATGAATGTAACATTACAAACTAATATTTTAAACAAACCTGGATAATATATAATTTTAAAACTTAATTTATTCTTGGTAAAAAACTAATATTGAACGTTCCTTTACACATACTTAGCTGTGTTAGGTTGTGTCCCTGATATTTTGTCTGTGGCTTTTGTGCGTGGTTACGTCGGTTTAGGCAGATTTCTTCTGTGATGGGTTTGTCTCAGAATGCATTTTCTTAAGTATGAAGACTTTGTCAGTCTTGATTAAATGCAACCGACTGCATGTTAGTTCATCCCTGAAAGGCTTGTCAGAGGCTCGTGACGAATCCTACAGCCTGTCTGTTCCCTCTGCTTTTTTCATTTTCCTTCCTCATCCCCTGTCTCTTTATGAGCTCTGTGTTTCAGACAGCAGTGCGGCCTCTTATCTTTATCTCATCTTGCCATATGCCTATAAACAACAGTTGCTGAGTACAACATGAACATGAGCTTTCCTGGGGTGTTTACAATGTATTTTTGCTTGATGAAGCGACTCTTTGAGATTGCTTAACAATGGCAGTGTACGGGCTAAGAAACTGTGCCACCACACTTACAGGCAGCTTGTGTCATTTAAGCTTGAACAAATGGTCGTGTAATGCACAGACTTCGCCTCAGGTGAAGTAACAATGAGGTTAGGATGGAACACAGGCCAGAGGGGTAGCACAACGAAGGCAGCAGTACAGTGGATTTGCAGGCAGAGGCTTTCAGTGCTTCCATTCTGTGGCAGTGATTTGTTGTGTGAACAGTGTGCTATATTTGCAATAGTTCTGTTGTACTCTTTGATTAGATGGGTGCTGGTTGAAAGGATCATTGTGTAGCAGAAATAAATCCAGCTGGTCCTTACAGGGAAGCGACAGATGAGGTTGGGTAATTTCTGTTGCCGTACTTCTCTGTGTTATCTTTACCTAACCCCTTGTCCTGTTTTTTTACTGCCTAACTTCTACCAGTGGTTTTTATTACCCAGCTCCCACCGAGAGTGAAAACAAAGCCTAACAGTGGGCAAAACATAACAGCTCATTAGCTGCCTGAACCCCATCCATCCCCAAATCTATCTACGGGGGGAACATATGGACCAGGATGTCCTGTTTTTAGAGCAGTTGCTTCTTATTTTATTGGAAAGTGGAAGTGATCATTTAATTGAAAAGAAACATCAGTCTAAAACCATTCTGTTAAGGCAGCTGCTTATGTTGTGACTTTTAACAACACTACACCCACAATAAAATACTTGACTGTGTTGGTGTGTTTCTGGAAACTACACAGAGAGTTATTCTGCTGGTGCAGAAAACAGGTGTTACCCCACAGGGAAACACAGGCACGCTGCTTTGTTTAAGAGAATAATTCAGCTGTGAGTCAGGAAGAGTTTTTCAGATTGTGTATTTTTCCCGAGTGCTCATTTGCTTAAATTTTGTAATGACCTCAATGTGAAAGGAATGCTGAGGATGATAAAGGAGAGTGAATCCATGTCGGTAGGTTCCTGAGGAGACTCCTCCGTGGCAAACATGGAAAGCCCTCAGGGTGTCAAGAGTACACTGTGTTTGTCTCTTGTGAGAACCACTGCTTAGCTACTACTGTCACCGACTCCTATTCAAAATACAAAAACATGGTGCACCATTTTCTTTTTGAAGTTAGCTTAAACAACTACAACCTAAACAATGATTAGTTGTTGCAAAAATGTCAACATACAAGATGTAGCTTAGAAAATAATAATACCACTTCAAAGTGTAATTATAGCACAGAAATAATGTGTACAAGAGCTCTGTAGGGGTTGAAGCACAGACTTTTATTGTGAAGGATAAGGTTGAGTATTTAATGTGATAGCTTGCTACCAAACTTCCTGGAAAATGTTCTCCTCCGTGCTGCTTTCAGATGATCAGTCTGATTGAGGTCATCCGTAGGGGGAAAAAATACTCTGGGGATGGAGTCCGTCTCACTCTGCTGCGCACACACTGACATTCATGCATCATCTTATAAAGTCAATCACGCATGCTCACTGTGAGAGTCCACTATAGTGTCCTATAGTGGACATAAAGTGACATTTAAGCTGGGCTTCTCCTAGAGTCACACATCTGGAGGGGATTATGCACCATTATAGGCTCTGTTTTATTCACTTGAATCATGGCTCTACTTTTAGTTTGTTTCTTTGGTTTTGTTGTGGGGGTTTTTTTCAGTAGCGTAATTGCACCTTCCTTAAAATTTAAATTGCATGTGTGAAACGCTCTAATTTTCCCAAAGCTGCTCTGTCATCAACTAGTTTTTTTTTAGCTAGAGCAGGGCACCATGCAGAGTTTAAAATATCTCTATAAACGAAAGGTCTGTGTTGATTAGTAAACTTAAAAAGCTGCTACGCTTGTAACATTATTCTTAATGTGAGAACCTTGTTGTGTTGTGTAGCCGAGGGTAAAGGTTTGCAGATGATCCTTAGAGGATTTCTCTTGCTGCTGATCCCCCCTCCTCCTAGCCTGTCAGTCTCCAGAGATTCAGGTTGCTCGTAAGCTCTTGAGAGGCTGACCCGACCCTGCAGGGTTTACCAGTGTATAAAACGCTTTATGCAGTATCATCTGATATCCTGACACTAATGTTCACACTGCCCTTTAATCTGAAATCCTGCTTCTTCATGTATCGTGCAAACATTAAGATATTATCCTCCAACTCGACGTCGGGCAGATATAGCCGTCATTTAAAGCAGCCCTGTGGCCTAATAACTGTTCAAACTATATGAGGCTGCGAATGTGTTCTGCAGGGCAGTGTTTGTTAATATTTGATGACTTACAGGGTGTGTGAGCTAATGCTGTCAGAGGATAACTTAGCTCACACTTTGATAGTCCCTCTTTAACCCTTTCTATATCTCTGTTCAGCTTCTTTAAACAACTAAAGTCAGACAAGATGCAGGACACTTTTTTAAACAAACTGGCAAAGACTCAGGATTTCTAATTATTATGTGAGGTGTTTGGACATGAAGTAGTTTCACTGGAAAGCTCTGTGGATTTCAGCTGGCTGTGTCTGCTCCAGTCCAAAGTCCAGACTTGTCCTTGGTTTAGTTGTGCTGAGGACTACAGCTAACAGCTATTTTAATATATTGAACTATATGCCTCACAAGTGTTTGTTCATTTAAAATACAAATTACAGTCAAAGGCAAACTTAAAAATCAAGTTTGACTCTGCACTGTCCACTTTCATTTGTCCAACTTGCCTTCTCTTCTAAAGTTCAAGGATAATGGTCCCATTACAGAGAGGTCTACCTTACAGATTCAAGATTCAAGAAGTTTATTGTCAAATGCACAGCAGAGGTTACACTGAGCAATTGCGACTGAGCGAGTTCCCTTTACATGACTTTGTACACAATTAAACTAAGGTAAAATACAATAGACATATTTTAGGCATAGTAAGAATAAATAAAAATAAGAATAAGCAATAAAAAACAAGCAAAATAAGCAAATGTGCAGTTCTATGTACAAAGAGACACATTATTTCAGTTTTTATAGGTGACATGCTTCTGTTACATTGGCATGTAAACATGCTTCTTGGTTGTTATTAAACTTGTGCAGCTTTGAAAGGCTAATAATACAACAACAATAAAAACAATTGATAACTAATTTTATCGACATGTCTAAAAAAATGCCTCATTTGGTCCATAAAACACCTACTAGATATGACTCATGGTTACATTAATGGCACATATAGACGTATGTTTGGACATACAGCATTATGTTATGTTTGCATTAATCGGAACATAAAATCCTATTGGCTGACATTATTATTGAGGATTATCATGAGACCGTAAAGCTGCAAAAGTCGACTATGGAGTCGGGTGGGGGCTGGTGGATGGTTACTTGTTCTAAATGTGGTCCTGCAGGGTAACAGTAAAGCCATGATGGTAAAATTAATTACCAAAAAAATCCCTGATAAAATAATGTGACATTATACTACAAGATAAGAAGAAGAGTCAACCTCAGTTCAACCAGGAGAGGAAGAAGTAGTGCTGTCCAAAGGGCAGTGATAAGGTTTATAATTCTAACCTCATCTTAAACATAAACATCATAATTGGCTGTTGGGTGGTTTGTTTGTTGTGGCAGTACTCCACCAGTGGTCTTCTCCATGTTATACTGAAACGTGACAGTATTCAGAGAAGCAGGAGGCATTCCAGGCAGAACATGTGTTGGTCTTTGAGGTTTTGAGGAGCCAGCCTCATTTTCCCATGATCTTGTTTCAAGAAGTGAAGATGTGAAATCCCTCCAGAAGACTGACAGCTATGAACAGGTGAAAAAAGAAAGTTCAAAAACCTCCCTGAGCTCCGTGTGTTTCCCATGCAGTCTTCACATTTTCATCTCCAGTCATATATCTGTGACCTGTGGCAGTTAGAAGGACACCTTATCTAAATCAAAGCAGCTTTGCAGGAACTGGCTTCCTCCGTCTGACATTCTCATCACTGTCACCATGCTTCAGGACTGTTCCGGTTGTGGTGGACAGAGTTAGTCACAGTAAGGAAGAGAAGAAGGCCACAACAGTGATGGCTGCTGTAAAGATTCAAGATTCAAGAAGTTTATTGTCAAATGCACAGCACTTTACAGTTACACTGAGCAATGAAATTCTTACTTTGCGAGTTCCCTTCATATGACATAGTATTCATAGCCTTGCAGCTTCAAATAAACACAGTAGCAGTACATTTTTGTTGAAGTATTGGCAAAGCTTCGGATAAAAGTTCAACAACTGAGAGCCCCTGTAGCGGCTTCACGCTGTGTGATTGATGTGGCATGTAAACATCTGTGCATGCAGCTGGAACTCATCCGCATAATACCCATATGACAGTTCCCTGTCACAGGCTGATCAATCACCAATCTGACACCATGACAGTCAGATAAACATCTTTGGTGCTTCTAAAACTGGTGGTACATTTGTGTTCCTTTAGGGTTAACTCAAAACTCTCATATAGCACATATTGATTTTTTTGTTGTTGTTGATATTATTGGGATCTTTCCAAGGCTCCTATAGCATCCAAACGCCCTCTTGTAGTTTTTCCCCATCATTATTTCAAGGCCTGCACTTCTGTCTAAAAGCATACATTTACAAATCTTTATTCGTTTGCCCTCCTGCTGCAAGTCTGCCAAGTCTGACTTTCTGGTTCTAACCAGCGGATACACACATCACATGAGCCTATAAACTAATATATTCCTCCAGTTGCCTGGCTTGTTTTCATGTACAAATCTACCACAATCTGACACATGCCTCCACCTATCAAATCACGGCCTGTTTTTTCTCCAGCTGTGGCTCTGAAGCACTGCATTTCCAGAGTAAATTTAGACTCTTTGACAAAGCAAAATAATGAGACTTTTTTTTCTTAAGCTGTTGGAGTCAGCCAACTCACTTTGACTACATAACGTGTGTAACCGGCTCTCCATCTTATCTTGTGTTAATGCTGTCTTTGTAAACGTGACCTGAAACTGACTCAGATCTCATGCAGCTCTCTGAAGGGAAGCAATGTTTCACTCTTTCATGTTTACCTCTGTTCTCAATATAGAGCATCAGTGTGCAGGTTTATATATGGTAGCTGTTTAATCAGTAAAATGCCACATTCTGACTGAAATGTCTTCAGATTGCATTTTTTTAAAATGAATAGCAGGCACAGAAGAATATATTAAAAAAGCCCTCAGGAGGCAGAATTGTGAGATAATAAGAGGAAAGTATCTGTTTCTTCTGTGGGATCTAAATGTGCATGGAGACTGTCCGGAACTGTTCGCATGCCTCTGTCTGTCTGAGGGAGGGAGTGACCTTGGGCTGCAGCTGTTCGTCAGAAGTTGGCAGCATCTGGCTGCACTGAGGGGTGAGGTGTGTTGGTGGGGGAGTCAGAGAGGAGAAGTACTTTGTTGTGAGCAGGTTGCATAGAGGACAAGGCTGTATTTTTTCCCTTTAATTAAAGAGTAATTTATTTAGATTGAGATGATAATTCAACACATTAAGGCAAGATAAACAGAGTCATATTATAATGCTGGTGATCTTTCAGTATGACAGCTTGTGGACAGTTGCACATGTATCATGTTATACAAAGGGCTGATCTGGTTCAGTGTGATGTAAATTCTGTCATCAGAGAGATGATGCAAGACTCTGTAGCTGTTTCAAGGAATCACATGTGAATGGCCACTTGAGGCTGCCTCTAAAAGTGAGTCAGTCCTTGTAGACCTCCTTGTAGACCTCCTTGTAGACATGCTCAACTTTATGGCAGAAATAAACATGATGACCTGGGGGAAAAACAGTTTGGATCTGTCATGGCAGCTGGTGTCGGCCTCAAGTGGTCATTTGGAGAACTGCAACTTTTGACATGTCTGTGTTGGTTTCACTCTGACATCCCTGGCCTGGAGGCTGCTGCTTGGAAGACCGCATCTTCCTGTAAATGCTGGTACTAACTTGACAGAAGATGGAAGACATGACAATCTGTCACAATTAGGGGCTGTTTAGATATAACAACACAATCTTTCCCAAGTTTAGGTTTGGATGTTTTTACCGCATTAAACAGATGTTGAAAAGGAAAACTCTGCTCAATTGTACCATGCTTCTCCACCTGCCCCACCCCAGCCCGAAGATTTCATGAAACTTTAAGCAGATTTTCTTTAAAAAAAAAAACTGTTTTCTTTGTTATGTTTTTTTTTCATGTTGAAATGTGCAGCCAGTCCTTCATTCATTCTCCTGCTTTATTTTTCCTGGTTTGCCTGATTTCACCAGGAAAACCTTATAAACGACCCAAGGTCCTGACTGTGTTTGGCTATAATTAGCGCACATCCTTCCTTGTACTAGACCTTGAAATGATTTGAATTTGTGTGGGTAAGCACCGGAACTTGTTCAGTCCCGTTGTCACCACCTCTCTAGCCCTGCTGGATTTTCTTGTCATAAGTGTGAAGGACGTGGGAAGGAAGAAGTTACTAATCAGGGTTTAACATCCATGTGACAATAGCGTCAAATGTAGCAGTGATGCAGGACAGGGCCACAAAGATGCTCATGAGTCAACCGCTTATGTTGCACCATCTGATCCCTTCAGAAATCCTCCTGATCATTTCGGTTGATGTCCTGTGTCATGATATGTGGTTGGTGGTTTTGGGAGCCAGCAGGCGCTCATTAACAGAGAGCTCGACTTGACGTATTGTGTCACATCAAACTATGAATCAGCGGCTCATTAAAGCCACAATTAATCACTACAGAGAGAGAGAGAGAGAGAGAGATAATCTCAACATATTAATGATTATGTAATCATCTCTGATCCAGAGAACAGTTCATTTTATTGTATTTATCTTTAAACTGTAAACACTTTGCGTCATACTCATCAAACAATCAGCATCAATAGTTTAAAGCCGTTTAGAAGCTTTGATTTAAATACTTTAGACGCCACCAGTTTCATTATTGATTATGTAATGAGTTGTTTGTAGGGATGTAACGATATATAAAAATTGAACGATATACGATAATACCTCGACTTTCAAAAAAAAAGAGAGCAATGAGCAAGCCAATTGATCACACCCTAGGCAAAAATAAAGTTGCGTCACTTTGAAAGAGGAATGTCCACTGTTTTCAGCGTTCATATCAAGTAACAAGGAAAGGGCGCACCACTGCAGACACAAAACTACAGTTTTTGCCCAAAAGACCCAATGCTTGATTCCATCACAAGTCCACAACGATATCGAGAAACTTTAGCTCTTGTGATAATGTAAAACTTTCTTTCAAAGAATTGACCCGTGTAGTGTGATTCATTTTGCGGAAAAAAACATTTTTAATTTTATTTTATGGTAACAACTGACTGAATTCGATGTGATTCTTCAGGTCAGAACAGTTGCTCTGTGTAGCAGATTGTTGCTGAGGATTCAGTTCTGATCACTGGAGGGGAACACATCCATCTGCTGAACAGGACAATTTGATCAATTGTTTATTGCTTTACTCAAATTGTTACTTTTGTATGTACTTATACATGCAGTTTTTGACTATTTTAATCCATTGTATCATTAAATAAGTAGTTTTTCCCAAGTGCTAACATTTAGCAACCAAAGCTAAAAATGTCATTTCACTTTAAACTACAATCAATACATTTTCTCCATTTCAAAGGCCTTTCTGTCCTTTAGGATCACCGCCCCAGATTAATGAACCCCGGACACTCACTGTCTTCATTTCTTTAAAAGGCCTCACATAAATTTTTCTCATCTTTTTTCTCAGTCACCGGTGGGTTATCTCCTCATACTTCCATCTCAAATGTCTCCATCTCCTCCTGGCTCGCTGCCGTCCAGCTGTGAAGGAGAATCTGTGATTTCTTACAGTCTGAAGGTCAGATATTGACGGTGAGAGGGTTTATGAAGGATGCACAGTGTGTGACTGCGGTCTAACGTTACACACAGGCACATATTCACCTTTTAATCTGAAGCGGCTCAAGCAGAGAAGGGTCATACTGGTGGTCTAATGAGTGCTTCAGCTGAGTCTCTTCACTGAGCACAGACAGGGGATTTCGGACAGTTGACACGGCTCGTGACACTTCAAATGTTTTTTGATGACACAGTGAACATTTTGCAGAAAATGTATCTTTTTGTAGCCTGCACTCATCATTTTGTATCTGGCCTGGCAAGAAGAAAGTTTGATTTTTCATCTTTTTTTAGGTTGAAGTCTGTCCATTTCTGCATGTTTCTGTTTTCACACAGTGCTTAACAAAAGGGGACAGACTCTTCTGTTCTCTGGACCATCTGTTGTATCGTCACCCATGGGGATGCTTAGATTTACCCAACAAATCAATCACGTTGCATCGCCACAAGCCAGAAGCAGAGTTTAGAAAGTAGTCTCAATGAATAACATCAGTTTCTTTCCGCTTTTCTTTCTCTAACTGCTCGGCTCTCAGCGTTCTTTACTGTTCCTTTCTAGGTAAAACTTCTTGTTTCCAATTTGCCGTTCAGTCGCTCTCTGATGAGCAATTAAGCAACTTTACAAGAACACTAACACTACATGACAATCCTAAAAATATAGTGGCCTCCAAGTGGACCTAAAACTTTACATCAAACTTTACAATCATCTTTACACAGACGTTGAGTCTGACTATAAACTAAGCTGATTTGGAAATTAAGAAATATAGCATCCACCAACTGTATTGAAGTGAGCAGAATTTATTTTGTGAACAGTATGTGATTTTGACACTACAAGGAAGTGAACTTTTTCAGACTAAACCCCATAATAAGTGTTATTTAGTCTGATTGTGATAATTGTTATGTAATTATAAAGGAAACATACCTGTGTTTTTAATCAAAGTTTTTTTTAGCATCATATTAGCCAAGCTGTCTGCTGAGATCCAGAGGCCTCTGATCCCCTAGCTGTCAGTCTGCTGTGTGTTATCTCTGCTCTCAGACGGTTTTGATAGAGACGTCATGTGCTCGGCTCCAAGTGAGTGATTCAGTTTGAAAGCAGGCTTTACTTTTTTACGATTCTTGTTTTTTTTTTTTGTGAGCACATTAACTAAATCCTCTGACAAACGTGCCTTACTTGGCATTTCTGAAATAGTGCTTTCTCTCAGCACAAAAATCTGGGAGCAGCAACCACTGGTGACAAACGGAAGAAATTCACATGACAGATTAATTTAATGACTCTCCCATTGGGCCTCTTGTCTATCTCTCATAAAGATCCTGTATGTCTGATCATAGCACCTTGCTTGCTGTGTAGAGGTTGTTTTCTCTACATTTTAGTTAATATTAGGTTAAACTTAGCAGGAATATAGGTCACTGAATGTCCCGTCTTCTGCAAGTTAGCTCCACTGGTTTGTTTGTGCCACAACTGCTTAAGCAGCCTCTTCAATTACAGCCCTCAAGGTACAAATTAGTGGTTATTACACCCAGTGGAAAAGCTTCCCCTTTCCCACTCCTTCATCCAAATGTATATAAACCATAATTCAAGGCTAATGTGGTAATTTCTTGCATTTCATCATATTAGTAAGCTGGTGATGATACACTTGTCCCTGTGGTGTGATGTGTTCCAGACTGCTGCAGCACCCGAGAGAAGGGTGAAGGAAGGGGAGGGAGGAGGCGTGTATATCTCCTCCCTGTCTCATTGCCTGTGGTCATCAGCTCCTGTAAAAGAGGGGACTTTAATGACAGAGGGGCCCTTTGTGTGTGACGGCCAGGCAGGCACTGACATTTAACAGAGGCAGCCAGTTAGAACTGATGGCATGCTCGACTGTCGCTTGATGCTTCCTATCAGCGACAGGGAGGATTCGACCCACTGTTTTTACACGTGTTGCCCATGGGAGGAAAAAAGATACAATGGACACATTAAAATAGCTGCTTCGTGTGCATTTTTTTTAGAAACATGGCACAAAGAAGTGTTTTTATTTCACTTTATCCAAGGGTTTATAAATGAACCCTTGGGGATAAAAATAGAGATCCTTCCATCTGGAGTATGTTGTGTTTCCAGTGTTTGACAGGCATATCTGTCCATGTTTAGTCTGTGGTAAAATATTTTCTCTGTTTGTTGATGCCCACATCCTTCAAGACTGACCCTTCTCTCAACCCCTCCAGCTTTGTCTTTTAGTCTTTACTCTTTCTTTACTCTTTTTTTCCATCCTCCATCCTTTGGCCTGCTCAGCTAGCAACACAGAGCAGAGGGAGCGGTAGGCATGGGTTCCTCTGGTTATATTTAGCAGTGAACAGATGCAGCGTACTGGAGCGGAACATACCGCCTCTGCCTGCCTCGATGTGTGTGCCCGTGTATGTTTCTTTGTCTGTGACTCTTCCTTCAAACCAGTTTTCCCATCATGCATTGCTGACTCTTGACTCAGCAGCACAGAGCTGGAGAACTGGGTCAGAAATGGCCTCATCATGTAAACCTCCATTTACCCGTGTTCAGTGGTGGATCGAAAACAACTTGTGAACAAAATATGGCTGTTTGTTAGGTCCCCTTGTGTGTTGTGATTGAAAAGCAGAAAATAGTTTTGATTTTTAACTAGTTTCTTAATGTAAAATCTTTAGATGTATATTTATGTTATTATGTCACACATGACGATATCACTGTTGAAAAAAACCTGATATCACAAGTGCCTGCTTTAAAGATTTAGTTAAAATGATGGAAGAAAGGCTTTTGCTGAATGTGATGGTTTAATTTGTGGCTCCAGTCTGGTTTCTCTGGTCCTGCTGAGAGTGGGAGCAGCATAAAAGGAGCTCTGGGTGTGGCTGGTTATGGTGGTAATTATAGGAGGAGGACTGGTCCAGAGCTTTAAAGCAGACCTCTCTCTGATTGTTGTTTTTTCCTCTCCACCCTTGCCACTGTGATCGCACAGCTCATAGTTAGGAGTACTGTGACGGCATGGTTGCTGTCAGCACTTAACATGTGGAGACGATGCTGCTTTTTTAAAAAAAAAAAAAAAAAAAGTGTGCGAGGGGCAGATGAGATGTGCTTAATTGGCATGAGGACAAATCAAGTGAAGCTCATGTCTTCGATATCAGCTGTCATGAACTCTCTCAGCTTGGGTAATGGCTGTGTAATAGCTGCGGCTACTTTATCATACCCAGAGAGCAGAGGGAAGCACTTCACTGAGAGCAGGAGTATTTGATTAGTTTTGCCTCTTCCATCTCTCCCAATGTTCACCTCTGTCAGACACCCCCTGCTTGTATTACTGGATAATGTAGAGTTAAATGCTCTCATCTGTAACCAGAGAGTCCAGTGTTGACTGACGGGATGTCCTGAGACCCACAGGAAGCTGCTGAAACAATGGAATTTACTGTTTAAGAACTAGCGCTTCCAGTCCCTACTTTGTGGTCATTATTTGGAATCAGCCAGAGGAAATACAATATTATTTGTCCTTTGGAGGAAATTCCATTTCTTTGTCCTCACTTTGAGCTGTGGGTTATCAGCCTGAGATGGCTTGAGACCATAAGAGGAGTCAATCCAAAGCTTTAGAAGATAACAGTATAAATACAACTGTGATGGACAATGAGTGTGTAACTTTGTTTAGTTTCAGCTCTTCATGTTGAGCCACAATGATGCAGACAGAGTGGAGCCTTCTTAATCAAAATGTGATAACAGACAGAGTTGTGAAATCACCCTCAGAACACTGCTTTTGGGATCTGAAGGAGCTTTTTGCTCCTTCATCCTATCCAGATGGACTCAGTATTACAATCCTCAGGACTTTACACAGCACAGCAACATCCAATGACATCAGCAGCAATGTAAACATGACATGTGAATGGCATTGCTAATTTTCAGATACAATTTGTGGTCAAATATTAAGTTGTTAAGTAGAACCTTGTCAAGCAGAGACAAGTCTTGAGCTGGGTCCATGCCACCCTCCATCGTATCCAGTGTTTGTCAGATCATGTGTCCTTAATGATCAAATGTGGATCCTCCTAAACTTGTTATTGACCTCTTTGATTGTGGTTTTTCAATGTGAGGGCTTGTTATTTTTCCCCCATATCCAAAGATCTTCAAGCCGTCACCTTACCACAACATGCTCTACTGGGGATCAAGCCTAAAGAGGGCGTCTTGTCTTGCACCATAATCCCTTCTGTCATCACTACAGGTGCCATTTCATTAGGTGGAGCAGTGTGAGTGTATGTGTGTGTCTTCCAGTTACTGCAGGATTGTCTCTCCTCCTGTACTCAAAGTAAGGGCAACCTGCCTATCATTTAACACCTAATCTGTGCCAGCAGCAGCTTCCACGGGAGAGAGAAACACCTAAAGACAGGTCTGACACGCGTTCTCCTCAACAGGACGCAGTGATGAGACACATGCATGCCGACTCTTGGCGTCTGTGTTATTTTTTTTTTCCTCCTCTCAGGTTGGTCTTCTCACTGGGTGGAGTTAAAGAGCTCTCCTTGGTGATGGTTGTTTTAAATTTGTTTTCATGTAAACACACAGGGAAACATTTCCACTGTTTTCATGACCGTCTTATTGTGTAATACATATTGTGTTTACGGGCATTAACTGTGGAGCCTTCTCCCACAGAGCAGCTGTAATTTAGGGACTTTTTTGCTGCTGTGGTCAGAGTAAACCTTTACCTGCATGTGTGGTCTGGGTCTTGAAATTAAACTGTTGTGTTGATACTTCACCAAACCTATTATACAGCCTTGTTACAGATTGTTAGATCCAATACAAACCACAATGTTGAAAGAAGTGCTCATATAATTAGCAGTGGTACTCGACAGAGATGCTCAGTACAATGCAGAAATCACTTAAACTATAAAAAGTACAATTTTCAAATTACAGGTTACAGGTTTGGAGCTAATTTTTTATTATTGTTAGTAATAATATTTCCCTCTAAAATGTTGTGAACTTTGCTTTTAAGTCAGAAGCTGAGACTAAAGATAATTTTGAATCTCTAAATTAAATACAACTGCAGGCATCAGGGATTAAGAGCTGCTTGTTTGAAGTCACATGCTTTTGTTTTTATTTTTATCTCCACCACTGGGGGGCAGCATCCCATAACAAGCACGCTTGGCTCATCCCAATCTCTGGTTGGCTCTGGGTTGCCACGGTAACGGGCCTGCACGAGGCAGACTTATTGGTTATGAGGCACGGAGACACAGAGGGCAGTGTTGAGCTTGGAAGACGGCAGATGAATCCCAATCAGCAGCTGAACACAGCTTCACAGACACTGACTGATGTTTTCTCAAATGGATGTTAAGTCTAGACCGATTCAGTATAAATAATAACACAGCCACACAACACATGCTTTTAGATGTATAGGTTTGAAACAGATTTCCACAGGCGTGATTGACAGGCCTCAGCAGTGGCTTGTTGTGACAACAGCTGTTGTATGGTACCATAGTCTGAAGCTGCTTGGCACAGTCTCCTGCTGATGTTTTAGTCAGCTATGACCATATGTTTGCGCTCTTTTGGACAGCATGTTTTAATGCATGAGTTATATCCACTCCTTATTTCAGCCTAAAAAAAGAGCTGTTATGACATCCAGGATTAAAATCACATTTCTAAAACATAAATCCGTTTGGATATATATTTTTCATGTTCACAGAAATATACATGAGAGTCACTGTCTCCTTAGATGTGTGAATGTGCACACTGCTACCCCACCCCCAGTCCCAAAATGAGACAGGGATGCATAACTAGATTTAAGGTTATGTAATGCTGACTGGAGGCATAGAGGATGTGTATAATCCACTCTTATTTGGGTTAAATCCATCTCTCTCTCTCACTCTATCTGTATCTCTATCTGTAAGAGGACAGGGCCCTCACATCCTTAACCATCTCTCTTCTGCCTCATTGGCCTTGAAAAAACACCAATGTCTGTCACACAGTCTTTTCCAGGCTGGGTCCACAAGCATGTTTGCTCCAAGGAAACCATCTCTCAGCTCTCTGCTGTTTCCCTGATGGAGTGAATTTAGTGTTATGAGAATCAAAAATGTCCTCTCTGAAGGTTCATGATCCTGGTCTGCAGTATGGTTGTCTATGGAATTAAATGAATTTTGTAGACCTTTTGTAGTCAGTTTATGTTTCAACTCACTGTCAAAGTAAATCTGCATATTTTTTTTTTCCTTGGGTAAAAATGTTACCCTATCCCATATATAATTTGGAGAGAGACAGAGCTGAGGATTACCAGACACTGCGTGAGAACACTCAACATGTTCCTTGTAAACAATACGTCTCTCCTATTGTACACAATACATGGATCTCCATTCAGTACGCATGGCGAGTTGAACAATTCACTCTGTTTATTGTTCAGAAATCAGTGGAACACTGCAGCTCTGTGATTGCTGAACTGAGATGATATCTCTGTTTTTTCACCACATCTGGTTGCTTTTGTTGGATTTAAAAGCATGTTTTGTTTCCTTACATGCTGCAAAATATCCACTTTAAATATATATCTATACAACATTTCTAAACAAAGATTATAATAAATAGAAAATAAACCTATCATGAATCAAACCATGAATTTGCTGCCTGTCTGGAAGTTGAGAGGAATTTATTTTGTCAGGCAGCTAGAAATGTTTTTTCTTCATAATTTTCCAATTAAACCACTGCACCATAACATCTGCCTTTTTGTCTCCGGATTTGATTAAAAATCCAGGGAGGAACAAAATCAACAGCATATGAATGGCACACACACACACAGACGCACACACATGCACCACAGTGGTGTGATTGTAATCTCTGATCCACACAGCTTTAATCCTCATAAATATTGAATATTTGATGACTTTCTCATTGATGGAGCATGACACCTGGGCGGCCCGCCCTCTGCTGTACACTGTACACTCCCACAGGAGGGGGTCGTCTCTGACAGCAGTTTTTATCTCAGAGGAAGCGTCTGAGCCAGCAGAACTGACAGGGTGGTGAATGCAAACACTAACGTATGGCTAACATATTTTTTTTTTTCAAAATGGAGCCCCGGAGGGTGCACCAATTGAAAAATGGCATGTTTATGTTAAGTGTATGTCTGTGTGTGAGAGTGTGTGTGTGTGTGTGTGTGGTATCTGTTTTTCCTTTTACAATCTGACTTCTGCTTGCCTAGCAGGGACCGTAATGATGGTCGTCAGCACTGGCTGGTTGCTAGGTAACAATTACCTGACTGTGCTTTGCTTGCACTGAATTACACAGTGGGCTGTGTGCATGTGTGTGTGTATATGTGTGTAGAGGAACGGAAAAATACAGCAAAGTAGAATACCAAACAGTGTCTCCACTTCTGGGCAGAATAACACCCCACAGATTCATGGCTATCTTAGCATTAGCTTAGCAATAGCTTGTGTTTATTAACCTGTGTGTGCTTCTTCACTAAGTGGTCATATGTTTAGTGTTGCCTATGTTTTGAGGCTTCACGTTATCAGTGTTGCTTCAGTATTTATAGTCATGTCCACGGCAGTGGGAGTGGGGGGTGGATTTGTGTGGATGTGATGCAGGGGCTGACAGATGATGATGTCACCATGGGGCCCCACCTCAGGGCAGATGACTGATATTAAAGAGGAGTTTTCATGTTCTCAGCTGATGCACTGATGCTTCTGATCTGTCTGTCCTTTTCCAGTGTTCCCTCTCTTAACCACACTTACTCTTAGGCTGCAAACACTTCTCAGTCTCTTTCCTGGCTCATGTTTTGGATTTTTAAATCAAGAAAAAACATCTGTGCAGCAAGTGCCAACTGCAGTTAGCTTAGCTTAGCAATAAGACTGAAAATGGGGCTTGCATGTGGTCCCAAGCCAAGAAATAGAAATGCTTTTTGTTCAAATTAAGTGATAAGAGGTACTGATGTATTTTGTTTTAAAGCCACTTTATCTTTATCTCCTCTTTCCAAACTTTATTCCAAAGCAAAGCATCAATAGCTGATTCTCTTGTGTTTATTATATTTATTATGACACCTTCACTTGGCTTCGCTACCTTGGCTTTTATACCGCCCGTCATTCATTAAGGGAATATTGGCCACTTTTATGTGGTGAGAACCAGTGATGTCATTAATTGTCTTTGTTCCTGTTTAACTAAATGATTAATTTTTTAATGTCACCCTGCTCACATACTCTCTCTCATGTATTAATACCTCATTACAGAAGTTAAGATGCTCTAACTGGCACCTTCAGCTCCACAGTAACCCAGTTAGCACACTAACCCTGCCATGCCAAAGCACAGAGCCAGGAGAGGCTCTTCCACTCTGATCTGAGGCGGCCGTGGCAGATCCCTCGAGAACTGCTTGCCAGCTCTCCCAGACATGCATGATATATTTGGAGATCATTAAATGGTCCTAAATGAGACCCTGGCGTGAGAGCCATCTCTGACCATCTGGCCCCATTGTGAACATTGGAGCTCTGTTCAAACTCAGCCAGCACCATCGGCACGCCTGATTGGGTGGGCGCTGAGTGTGCGGAGTATTCCAGCCAATCAGGGACGCTTATAATTAATTAGCCAAACCTGCCTCATTCCCAACTTCGTATCCCACTGAATGAATCTCCCTTTAAAAAAAATCAAACCTCTGAGATTGCTTATTTGAAATTGCCCTAAAGGAATAAGATATAGTAGATTTGAAAAGTGAAAAGTGAAATTTGCAATTTCATGTGCACATTAATGTCTGCCTCAAGCTCTGCTTCATCATACGGTCTCTAAAAAATCTAATAAACATTTCCTCTGCTGCATGTTTTAATACTATTTTAAAAAGCTCAAAATACCAAAAAAACCTGATTGACTCAGCAATATGCAGGTAAGTATAAGCATAATATGCATTGTCATTGTTTGTTAGCATGCTGCTATCAACACTCAGGTAAAAATGATATGGCATGGAGTTCTAGTCAGGGATTTTATTCCCTTGTGGGCGTGGACACACTCATCCGTGGACCACAAGATCAATAAATGTTATGTGATGTCATAAACAAGACACCCAAAGAGGGTTTGTTTTTCACAGACTCTCACTTTGTCACCTGCCTTAGAGTTTGAGCGTCACATGGATTGAAAAAAAAAATGTTGGAATTAAATTTCAGTTTAAACCTAAACTGAATTTGTGTGTAAAGACTCACAGCAAATTAATTTATTTTCAGGCTAAGAAAGATTAAAAAAAAAACTTTGCGTGCTCTTTCTGTATTAAGATTGAAATGTCACAACCTTTTACAACCCCTACTTTTAGGCAAATTAAAAACTGGTGACTTTTTTTTTGTGTCACGACTTGTTTACCTGAGCTGCCCCTGTGTTTTTTTTTTGTTTTTCCAGGTCATAAGCTCAACAAGGATTTGAAGCACTACCTGAGCCTGAGGTTTCAGAAGTCCTCCCCTGACCATGAGCTGCAGAAGATCATCCGAGCCAATCTGTATCGTCACGCCGTGCCTTGTGAGTAAATATACATTTGTATGTGTAAATCAGGACATGTGGCTGTACAGTGGTGTCTTATCTCATCTTTACCCCAATGGCCCACTTTTTTTGGCTTCTTTCTCATTTGTTTTGTCTCATTCTTCCCTTTTTTACTCTCCCATAAAATTATCCTGTTACACTTTATCTCCCTGTCATCATTGAAAATCTGCTACAAATGAGAAACAAACATATATTTTCCAAATGCCCTTGCTGTAGTTTGTGTTATTATTGCCTATTAAAGCCACTCATGTGTCGCCGCTCCAGAGCATCCATTTCTGCAGCTGTCTGAGATAGCAGTGAAATTATACAAAAAGTATGGCTGGAGCCAAACACCATGCATTGTGCCAGACTGCACAGCTGGGCCTAGTTACATCACAAACAGTTGGACCTGCAGCTGGGTGACAGTGAGTCCATTTCTGCTCCGTTCCTTACTGTACTTATATTATGTTTCCAAATATTTAGTTCTGATGGCTTGAAGCTTCAAGTGTGTCAGCAAGGCGGTGGATCTATTAAGGATGTGATCAGTGTGTGTGTATGTTTTCCCTGAGAAACTGATTTGATTATCACACATATGCACAGACATAATTCAACTAGCCAAAAAATGGGATCATCCTCCCCATCAAACACCACCACCTCCTCCTGTTTCTGCAGAAGGGGAGTTGTGCGTTGGTTTGCATATGTTTGCATCGCAGTGCTCCTCAGTAAAATGTGGCTTTTAGACTAATGTATTTTTTTTCTTCTCTTCTCTCTCTTTGCTTTTTTACTCTCCGCCGCTCAATCTCTGGCTGTTTGCGCTCAGCCATGTGACTGGTAAATCCGCCTCTCTGAGCCTCCCCCAGTGCCCTGCCTGGGATTATGATGTTCTGATATATTGAAAATAGATTCCTGCCTGATTATGTGATGAACATGTTGGGCTCTTGCAAATGTCAGAGTGCAGTGGAGAGGCCCCTGCATGCAGAGGACAGATGTCCTCTACACATGTCTATGTATAGAACATGGGCTCAATGAAATTGCAAAATACTGAAATGCTGGGTATGTTTATGTCTGTCAGCTATTAGCATAAAATGCATACTGTGTATGTATATTTTCCCTCTGAAGTCTTTACCTTGCGTAAAACGCTGGACCCCTACACATCGAAAACTGCCCATAAACTGCAATGAGGACTCAGTTCTTCATGCTAATGGTTTGGTGACCACAGAACAGATGCTGCTTTACTGTCAATAGAGTGAAATCCTTCAAGTTGTCTCTAATAATAACAAGATAATCCCTGAGCCCCTGCACATCTGTTTCTTGTCACTAATTGTAGAGGTTAACCATCACTACAGTGCCTGTATTAAAGGTAGGGTAGGAGAGTTTGAAAACTCAGTGAGAGTCAGCCAGATTTTGAAAGTTAACACACGCCCCGTTCTCTCGGAGCTCACCCCGAAGCCACGCCTCCCAACCAGTCTGTGACTTCGGCCATCATGCACGTACCTCTCTGGTGCATGCAGAGCAGGAAGAGAGTGACAACCAGCCAACTATACGCGCAGGGGTGCCTCGTAGGATTGGCTGATGTTTTTAGCGTTTTATAGCTTCCACAGATGAGTAATATTCTTCGTTTTAAAGTGAAACTGCCGAACTAATTGGTTGCTATCGGATTGTAAAGAGAAGTTACACTAATTTAACAAAAGGTGCATCAGAATGAAATCTCCTACCCTACCTTTAAGTAGTTTTATCATTGTTGACTGGCAAACGTCACACAGAGGATGATGTGAAAGCCTCTGTATGATTCAGCTCAACAAGGCCAGCAGCAGCATATGAAGTGAAGTTAAGGTAATGATTTCTGTCAGTGAGGATTGAGGTATGTGGGAAACATTGTGTGTAGCTTTGAAGTAATTTCTTTCAGTGTTAGCAGCAGTATCTTTGTTTAGTGTCATTTATATATATATATATATATATATATATTTTTTTTTTACTTCTATTATTAGAGCTAAAAACGAAAAAAACACATATTTCAGCGACTAAACTGAATTAATTAAAGAGAACCTACAAAAAATGTGCAAAACAATCTTCCACAAAGCTGCATCAGCTCTTGGCGACAGTACTCTTAACATGTACACATGCATGTAAATGTTTATGTGCATGCATGTTTAGTCTCTCAGTTTGTTTCGGAACTGTAGCCTGATTTTGCAGTGAGGGGTGTTTGGTGTGGAGTTGGGGTTTAGGTTCGGGAACATGGCACGTTTGGATCTGTTCACCACACACACTGAGCATAAGAGTAAGTGCAGTCAGATCCCCTGTGACAGTAAATCCAACCAAAAGATAACTCACTGTTTTTGCTTTTTTTTGACCACCACTCACACTAGACTCTTCATCTGGGCTCTGTCCAAGGCCCAGTTTGGAGTCTGGTTTGTTGTATGTAAGGTATGTAAGGTCTTTATTTATCTACTGCCACCCTCTGACATGTTGCTCTTAAGGGGGTTCAGGCTCTGGCTTTCTGTGAAGCACCTTGAGACAATTCTAATTGTAAGAAGTATAGCAACAATAGCAAACTATTCACAGTAACTAAACTACTGGTGTACCACAGGGCAGTGGTTAAAAACACAACATCAGTATACCATTTTGTTTGCAGCTTGACTCATTCATTAATCAGAAATATTTCACTGTTTCCGAGCTGTTTCCCACAGATAGAGCATCCAGTGTTTCTTCATAAAGCAGCATTCATTGGACACAGACTGTAGTTTTAGAGATAAATCATTGAAGATAAGCTCAGTGTGTATTTTTCCCATGAGAAAAGTCAATTTGTTACTTCATCTATCAATAATTTCTGGCTTTTTTAACCTGGTTGCTGGCTTACAGATTCAAGGATGTAACTGTCAGTGAAGCAGGACAGTGTGTGTGGAATTGATTCAGAATAAACACTATAGTGCCTACATTCATGGTGATAACGGCACATGTTATGTGTCAGATACATGTTTATATAGGAATATTCTGAATGTGACACAGCATCAGTGGATTTATGACAAAGAGAAGTTGGCTTTTCGGAGGTTTGGCTACACTGGTGTTAAGATTAATAGTATTTTTTTCCTCTAAAATCTGTGTGTGTTTTCTAATTGTTCATATTGACCAAAATGGGTCACTACACAATGCTGGTCAGTCTGATACTGAAATGTTTATACTGTTTACGTCTCCTCTCTCTCCCTCTTCCTGTCCCTCCCTCTGCCTTTCTTGGTGACCTACTATTGCTGTCACCTTGTTTTTTTATTGTCTCTCTCTCTCACACACACACACATGCAAATATTTTCTTAGCATGACAAGGCAGAATGACAAAAGCAGTCAAATAAAGGCCACACTTCAGAGCCCTGTGCTTCCTTTGTCTCTGAGTCTCGGCTGTCTCCTCCCCCTCTCCTGAGTACATGTGTTGTTCTCTCTCCCCATGCTTGACTCGAACAGGTGCATTTCCCTCCACCACTGGCCGCTGTATGTTTTTTTTCCTTCTTCTCTCTTGTGGGCATGTGCGCGTGTGAATGTGTATATGAGGAGCAGTACCCCCCTCCTCCGCCTCCCCTCCAACTAATCGACAACCCGCCCTCCTCTCCTTCGTACTCCCGGTGCTACAGATGGCCATTGTTATCATGTGCAGCAAATGTCACAATTGATAGAGAAGTCGCTCTCTCGTGGGATTCATTTCCCTGTCACGTCTACAGCTGCTGCTTGTGGATGAGGGTTATCTCGGCGTTATCCTGGCATTTGAGCCACAGAGTGAACCAATCCTCCCTCCCCCACCTGATCTCCCCCTCCCTCTCCCTTTCCCTCTCTCACTGTCGTTCTTCACTTCAAATCCTCCAGTGAGTGTCAGCGTCCCTGTGGCTCAGTGGTGGCTGCTGCCTTCCTCCGTCTCTCTCTGTCACACTCTAGCTGCTCCCACTGTCTCCCTGGTTCTGCTGCTCTCACCCTCCATCTCCTCCTCTCTCTCTCTCTCTCTCTCTCTGTTCTCCCTCCCCTTCCTTGCTGTCTTTCACTCCCTCGCTTCCTTGTTTTCCACTCCACTGCCGATCTCGGAGAAATCATTGTGGGAGACAAATTTCTCTGTTTGCCGCTCACACAAAGAAAAGGATTACGAGTTGATTTGCTGGCTCTGGGCTCACTCTGCATCCAGGCAAGTGGCAGCTCCTTATTCTCTCCTTCTTCTCCTCACCATCATTCAACATCCAAAGCCTGTGATGTATGCATGGCAAGAGACTATGTGTGGTTGATGCTGTGTATATAGGCTAAGGAAATCAGGGAAGGTGGGGGTAGGGGTGGGAATTATGTGAGGGGAAAGAGGGGGGCAGGCACACTCGGAGCAGGCACGTCCAACTCAGAGGGACAGATGGCCAGTAGCCCTGGTGCTTTTTCCTCTTTGGTTTTCTAATTCACCCTGCAGGCTTTGTATAAGGCCCACTAATACACAGACCTTCTTTTGAAGAAGCAAGAGATGGCTGCTTTCCTTAGCTAGAAGAGGGAGGAGGGGGTATCTATGTGTGTGTGTGTGAAGAACGGACAGGAGAGGAGAGGAAGGAGAAGGAGGAAGAGGAGGGGGGTTGCTGTAGAGGCAGAGCAGGTTTTTTAAGAAGAGGTTAGGACAGAGGAGAAGAAGATATGAGGAGCTGAGAGGGGAAAAGGAGAAGGGGGGTCATCAGCCTTGAATGGATGGAGGTCAGGTCCAGATGCTGCTCAAACAAAAGGGCTTCTCTGGGGGAACGGCAGGGGGAAGCGTGGCACTCGCCATTGTGTGTGTCGCTGCATTGCAGGGTGCTGCCGGGGAGCCTCATGCTAATGATGGCCATTCATTCTTGTAACGGATGAGTGGGCCCCAGCTTCTGTTTGCCTGCTTTTCACATACGCACAGTTCATATTTTGTTCATGTGTTCAAATATCTGCTGCGTTCACGCACATTTCTCTTCAGATGGAAAAACGATGGCTTCTAAGTTCATGGAGGAAGCTGGGCAAATATGTGTTTTCGCATAGTAATGATGTATGAAGACAGGTGCAGGGGCTCTGTGTGTGCGGGAGGGTGATGTTTAATGCATGTGTTGGTGTACTCTCTACCATATTTAGCATATTTTACAGGCATCATTTGTTACCATTACAACAATGCCACATACAAACCAAAAGAAGTGCAAATCTCCCTGCTTGTTACATCCTCTGTGTGATTGGAAGGTGGCCATAAAGGCAGTGTTGTTATTCTACCAGCTCCTCCAGGCCCATTTCACGAGGTGTTTACAGTGTCCAGAAGTTACCATTACAGCACCACAAGCTGTATTTGTGTTTGCAAAGGAGTTTAAAACAAACTGTTCTCTGAGCTTGGTCTTCTGAAATCAATGATAAAGTGTAGCTCACATGTTATTGTCCCAGTGATTCTTACATACTATGGTTGTGTTTTGAAGATGTTGAAGATGACAGGATCACTCAGGTCGAGTTAAAATGAATCCGTTCTTTATTATTTTTCAGTCAGATCTATTCATGCTGTTGCTGAAGTGTGAGAATCCAGTCTCTGAGGTCAGAGAAGTGACTGAACAAAGATTCTCTGTTATGACGATGAAAACATATCTGTGTGTGAGTGTCTTGTGATGATTTGGATGTGTCGGCCAGCTAGTCTGCAACCACTGATGCCCCCCCACAAGCAGT
This sequence comes from Parambassis ranga, assembly GCF_900634625.1. Taxonomy (NCBI): domain Eukaryota; kingdom Metazoa; phylum Chordata; class Actinopteri; family Ambassidae; genus Parambassis; species Parambassis ranga. The sequence continues at coordinate 6,026,343 of NC_041028.1, read as the reverse complement.
TGTTCTAAAATTGGTTAGTGTTACACTGAACTTTGCATTGATGTGGCTGCAGTATATGTTGTGTTTAGATCGTCCTCTCCACATCTTATTGGATGTTTATGGATGAGTCTAGCAGAAGAGTAGTTTAATTGAACACACTTTAATGCTCCATTAGCACAGTTTATCAATTATATATTCAGACTTCAACAAACATCTCCCTTCGGACTGCAGGTTTTACATTAGGTCTTAAGCACTCTAAAGTAATCTAATGTTCCTTCAACATGTGACTGTATGAATTGTTTCACATTGTGTGCTGCGTATTTTGTTGTAGGAACACCATTTTTTTTGCCTCTTTTTTCCCACAATTATCTAACTTGTGTCTTCAATTTAAAAAGGATAGTGTCGACATTCCCTCCAAGCCAGCTGACTTGGTTGTAGTCAGAGGTATTTATTGGCTTCGGGAGTGATGTACAGAAGGATGTTGGTAAATTCAGGGACTCTTCATTTCAGCCCCAATGTTGATCTGTTTCTAAGAATCAATACACATTTAACATTCACTGAAGTAAAAGATGTAAAAATATATTAACAGCATGGTCATTGGCATTCATATGCCTATACTGTAACCACAGATTGAAATTTGTGGAAGTGTGGTATTTTCAACACTGTGATCATGATCATCATTACACACCATAAGAAAACCAAACTGAAAGGATGACTTTTTGTTTTTGCCGAGCTTGCTTACATTTAAAACATCTGCACACACACACACATGGACAATTCAGTGTAAAAAGGGTACAAGGGTTCGCTAACATCTGGTATTTGTCTTCAGTCGGAGAAGGCATTCACACCGGGGTCAAATGTCTCTGTAGTAGTCACAGGTGTTTTTTGGCTCCAGCTCTTGTGGACAGTGATTTAAATTTGACACCCGGATGGACATGCTAATTTCCATCTGTCTCTATATGAGCTGGTGTCGTAAGAATAACTGCTGTAACACTGGTGTGCATGCTAATTTCTGTTTCTATTTGCTAACTATTTCTACAAGCACAGTTGTGATAATAAATATGACACAAACTCCTTCAGTTTAATTTAAAATTTGTGTAAATTGCTATGGGAGTTAGATGACAATATTGGAAATAGACCAGTTAAGGGGGAAATCACTTGCTAATTAAAACATCACATCTAAAACCTATAGTAAATTATTGATTAAACAAACGAGATTTTAAAGCAGCATTTAAGGTGCTGGTGGTAGATCCCTGCTGCTTCCAGTCATTATGCTAAACCGGGCTAATCTGTACATACATAGGAGCGCGTTTGATCTTCTCTAACTCCTGAGTCACTTTTTGTGTAAACTTTTAGCTGTGGCACAATGAGGGCATGTGAATCCAAACAGAAAGCTGCAGCCCACTTCCCTCAGGGCAGCTCCTGGGTTTTTGTGGACATGTTGCCCAGGCAGCAGTCCATGTCCAAGCAGGTACAGACCTGCGCTGCCAGCTACAAGCTTCCCTTTGGTCAGCCATTGGGTCCTTAATCTCCCAAAGTCCGGGCTCTCCGGTTCAGGCAAAGGATAGTAAACAGATATAGTAAGCTAATAAATATGTACCAAAACACAGAACTTAACACCTTTAGAACTATTCTTGTTCTTGCAAATCAGCTGCATCTTTTACCTCTGTTGACTGTCCCTGTCATCGTCTTGCCCTCTGTAACCCAGCATTCAGCCCTAGAGAGGATTTCTCTGTCAAGAGACCAGCATAAAGCCGGCGGTTTATCACGCGGGACCATGTGTTAGGTAATGTCAGGAGTCTATATTTATGACTAAGATAGAAGGAGAAGGGAAGAAGAGAAAGACAGAGGGAGAGCGAGAGAGAGAGAGAGCGAGCAAGAGAAAGCGAGAGGGGAGGGAGGCTGTGGGCGGGAGTTTGCAGGGGGCTGAGGGGCTGCAGCCATTGGCCTCAGACAGGAACTGGAGTGTGAATAGCTCACATTGGCTTAGCCTCTAAGCTGGGCTGGACCTCTAATTTGCTCTGCTTGTGGAGCTTTGAAGAAAAACGGCAGCTGCCTACTAGCTTCCTCCCTGAATGAGCTTGCAAGCTTGGAGCTTGCACTCGCTCACAGACAGCTGGAAGGATCCATGGATGGTTCCAATGGAGCAGAATTCAGCCAGCTTGGATTTATCTGTTTGAATATTTCTGTGGAATAACGTATTCGGAGGAAAGGATCAGGAGCGGCAGCGGTGTAGAGGTAAATCTGTGACATTTACTTCTTCTCCTGCAAGTGATGCTGCCCTGGCTTCCGGGATTAGATTGGAAGAGATGTGGGTGGGAAGAATAGATGGATACGCTGAGACAGAAATACAGGCAGGTGGATTTTCCCTTTTTTTTTTTTTTTTTAACGCGAGAGACAGAGAGATTGTGGGACTCACACGTATGCAGATTTGATGTGTTGTGCTGTGTGATGATGGCGGATCTGTTCGTGCATACACATGCATGTTGCCTATCTGAGATGATAGGGGCTGAATTTAAACACTGATCTGTTGACACACTCGCCTGCTGTTAGAGGACATTTTCCCCTGCTATTGACTCCTGCAGTCACATATTTCCCCTCATCTTTCTGTCTTTATACACCCCCCATTCATTTTACCTCCTTGTGCTCTGTAAGCTCCTCTCCCCTCTTTTTTTCTCATCTTGGGTTTTCTCCAATAAACAGGAGGCATCTTTTGTGTCATTTTACGAGATTCTCAGCTAGTGACGCTTCAGATTGTACGTGCTTACCCACTATTCTCTTTCAGGCACCCCCCCACCCCACCCCACACCCCCACACCCTCATTCTTCTACCCCCATATTGAAAGGGAGGTGGAGATGGGAGGGAGCAGGAGAAACAGCAGGAGAATAGCGGCTGGACTCAGCTGTGAGGAGTGTTGTGGCGCGAGCTGAAAGAATGGCCTGTTGTGTTGGGCAGCAGCAGTATTGTCTGTCTGGCCTCAACTCCATCATCGCTTTATTCAAACACTCTCAGTGAGGAAGCTGCTTGCTTCTATATATAAAAAATAATAATAATGATCAGTGTTGTCTAAAATGTATATTAAAAATATACAAAATCATCTAAACCAACTGTGAATTCACCTAATTTACAGCCCAAAAACACAAATATACACATTTACTATCATTCAAAATTTCTAATCAACTTGACAGCCATATGCATGATACAACGTGACACTGCAGAGCCTACACACAGCAAATCCTTTCTGTCATACTAGTTTTGATGGTTGTTTCAACATGGTGTGGTTAAGATGAGGCTCCATCCGGAGTTATTTGAACCTACTACAGCATGGCGTGTTCTTAGCAGCCACTGATAGTATCCGGAGTGGGTCTGCTATTTGCTTAATCATTAATCTGAGGGCCTCCGCAACATTGATTCCCCTCTGCTGTTCCCCTTCATAAATCATTACGGGCCGGCGTTCCCTTTAATGGGGGATGGAAGTGCTGATTGAACACAGCCACACCACTCAGGACGGTGAGGCTCACCTCTGTCTCCAGGTCAGCTGATCAACACTGAGGAAAGAGGTCTAGGACCTGTCCATCACCTGTTCAAGCCTGAAGATGGACGACACATGCTTTTAATAAATTAAATTTAAACCTTACAGCGGTTAATTGAATTGAACACACACTGTAAATTTTCTATTAGCATCCCTAAAAAAGAGTCTTCCTGCTGATACTGTAATGGATGCAAATAGACATTTAGCCAAAGTCTGTGGTTCAGACACTCCCATCATCTGACCAGTGTATTAAGGGACTACTTGTGTAGATGAGGCCTTAAAGTGCTGCCTCAATCAATGCAGCTCGGGTAATTGGCTTAGAGGCCCAGGAGAGTTCCATGCTAACTCCCTGTGTGACTGTTTGCTTTCTCTGCCCCTCCTCAGCTCTGTCTGCTCCCAGATATACACGTAATTTCTTCTCACGTCTCCGCTTCTGTTTTCATAACACCTTCCCATTGACACAGAGTGTGTGTGTGTTTTCCCTGGAAACAAGCTCCAATTTATGCTGTCGCTATAGTGTCATATGCAGAGGGGACAGTGATAAGCACTAGTAATACGTTTATATTATGATTTCCCCCTAATGTACAGTCCAGCTGCTGTTTTGATTAGATTGTTTGGCATTATTTTGCAAAAAGAAAAAAAACAGTTACTCTGCAGAATCTGGCCATCAGGCTAATCTCTCTGTCAGGTCAGCACTTGCCCCCCTCACCCCCCCTTACGCTTGCACTCACAACCAGCAGGGGTTAAAAACAGCAGATGTTTGGCTGAACCGGTGTGCGTGTGTCTCCGTGTGTGTCTACAAGTGTGCGTATGTCTGTGTTAGACAATGAGTGGAAGCGCCACAGACCATCAACAGCAGGAAGGCGATTGAGAGTATCAGATGTCACCAGAGTGCTGTCAGCCCACTGCTTATTGTTGATACACAAGAAGACATTTTTTTCTTTACCTGGACTTCTGTGTGTGTTTGTGTGTGAGGGATTGTCTTCTTATCATTTTGCCAACATTGGCTTTCACTCTCAGTGGCACTTTGTGTCTCTGGTGACAACCCTTGGAGAGTGTGAGCAGAGAGCATACGTTATGTTGGCCCCAGGTAAGACTACGGTAACCAAACTGAACCTAGAGGTCAAAACAAAACAACAGGAGAGAGGATGTAGAGATAGATATCACCCTCAATCTGATGGCCTGCTCTTTATTTATTTTTGTTTGTTTGAACAAAACAAAATAGAAACAACATATCAAGACAAAGTGAAAAAAACGTACCGTAAAAAAGGAAAAGCCAGAAGGCTTATTGCACTGCTCCCCTTTGGAAAGCACACACTGAGCTGTTAGAACAAATAGCACAGCTTAGCAATGCTATTATGAATACGTGTGAACTGAACTTCTGTTGATACAATAAAATATAATGTATGTATTCAGGTCATAGATTCATGGGGAGTTTTAACAATGAAAGACTGCCCAGGTTAGGGTTAATGTAAGCCAGCACAGATTAAGCAGGGTCCAAATATAGTGCTACTGTTGCTTCTTAAGGTAGTCAACTAATTGTTCAAGTAACAAAAGACCAACTGTGGGGAAAAAAAGCTTGCTGCTGAGAAGCCATACCAAGACAGGAGTTGGTTAAATACATGTATAACGACTTTACAGCCATAGAAACAGCAGTTCACTCATCTCAGCTGAATGTTTACCATGCTCGTCATTTTAAACTCATTTCAAACATGAGAGGGTTAATAACTTTATCAGGCTTTAACACACATGCCCGTAACAGAGATGAAGGGAGCCATGGTGTGATGCTTCTGCCTGTCTGTGAAGTGAGAAACCTGTTCTTACATTCTCTGCTCATAAATGTGGAGAGCCTCTCTTTCATACATGTCTCTGTCCATCACGGCCAGCACAGGTCCTCGAATGTCTGCTGATACTGGGCTTCGTTCTTTTTTGTGATGTTGTGTCGACCTATCTGTCAGTTTGTCTGCACACTGTTTAAAGAAGTAAACACAATCAGATGGCTTTAGCTTCACATGCTAAATTGTTATTGTGTGCTAAATAGCAAGTTCTCACTGAAATCTAAGCAGTCGTTTTTGTGACAACCATTAATGTCAACAAGTAAAGATTCAGCATCTGAAATGTTTTAATGAAAGCACTGTTGGATAGACCTACCACCCATTTGGGCAACAATACACAACGGTCCTCCTCTGTAGTGACGATGTTTAAACCCACCCGCTTTTGAGAAATGTCTGGTCTGTGAAATGAATTTGACTTCTTAGGTAGTCTATTTTCCAGCATAACATTCATGTAGCAATGCTACAAAACAACCCTATAAGTGTGTGTCCAAGTGTCATCTAAGTGTCATTTCAGTTACACTCAAAACCTTTTAATATTTCTCTTTCCCATGTTCAGCTCAGGAGCTCAACGTCAGAGTCGGACCACACTTTTTAATCCTTCTGCTCTTTCACAGTGAATTTCGTTGCATGTAGATATCCCCGGCAGGCCTGGGCCACTTTAAGACAATACAAACATTCACTCAGCTGCATGAATGAAATATTTAGTCAGCCTCCGCAGATAGCATCTTCTCTCTCAGTGTATACTCTCAGAGCTTGCCAGAAAGGGCAGGCTGTCTCATTTGAAGCAGAAATGTCACTTTCTGCTACCTGTCCACAGTAAAAGGCTGTATTTGGCCTTTAGTAAAAACCCTATTTATGTTTATCCTTGACCTTTGTGCAAATTTTCATTTCTCTGAGTCTGTGTCAGCTCAGTGTTTGTGATGATAAAATTCCAAATGATACGGTGGAGCAATAAAAGATGGAATATATGGATTTCTGGCTTCCATACCAGTGAAAGTTGAGCCTCGTGCATTGTAAAAGATTCAGTAACCAGATGGCCTTAGAATCTGCTTTTCTCTGAAGCTAGATAAAATGGCCTCTAAATGTTTTGCTGCTTGTTTGCTAGCTCATCTATAGTGTGCCGAAGCCTTCAAAAGGCTGTTAGAGATGGAAAACTTGAGACTCAGACTTGATAAGACAAGGGAACCTGAGGATGGTGTATTTTTATTGTCAATGCTTTGCAGGTGGACGTGATGCTGATGTAAAATGGGCATTTTATGACAAAAGAATCAGTCAGCAGCAGGGTCAAGAGGAGTGTTGGACTGCCTTCCTGCTTATATGGTAGCACCTGCCTGTCAGTAATTGTTGCTGCAGCCAGGAGCCATGTCAGTCTTATCTGTGTGTCTCCTTCTTTTATGCATCCTTTGGAAGCTCTCCATGACAAAGGCGTTTGTCTTGACTATGTATGAATGAGTAGTAACCATGACAGAGCTGAAAATGCACATTAAACACGATGATTTATACTCTCAGCACCTAGTGTAAGGTGATAACATTTCTCCAAGGTGTGCAACTTCAAGGTCTGTAATTAATGTCTTTGCACAGCCCTGATGCTCTTGCAGTTTATGGTGCATGTTCAGTAGTGGTGAGTGAGTGGCCCAGTATTAGGAGACAGGATGTGGGTCATAGCGTGCACTCAAACAGGCCACTTCAGGGACACATGTCCCCTGCTCTGGAGCTTTTTATGAACTGCCAGTGAGGACAGAAACTGGCTTCTCCGACCTGATATTTATAGTTCACACCCTGAATAGACCATGTGTGTTTATACACTCCTTTGCTGCTCTTATCTGTCTTTGTCTCTCCCATTGTGAGTGTGCTCATACCGGCAACTGTGTGTATATATACTGTAAATTCTGAGGCATATAGAGACAGCAGCTAAATTTAGAGCAGAGTACAACTGTTATACAAATAAATAAATAAGCACCCATAACACCACCTAGGCTTGTTTCTTGTACCTGAGAATATTTAGCACAACTCAATAAAATCACCTTAAAAGTAAAAAAATAAATAAATGTTAGACCTTGTTGGCTTCACAAAAAAGGGATTATTATTGTAAATTAACTTAGTGTCCTTTGTCCTGTTTTAGGGCAGTGAAAATAATCATCAGCCAGGAATAAGAACCAATCAGGAATATGAGCTTCTTTCCTTATTAGGAGATTTAGAAGAATTCTCTTCTTGTCAGTCAGCTAATCACTTAACTGACTGCTTGTTTCAGCTGTTTAATTGAACAGAGAGCTTTGGGTGGTGCAACAGCACAGAGGCACAGTCATAGAGACAATGTCAGTGACGTGACAAAGGTGAGGACAGGATTGCCTGGACTCCTTTATCCTTTTAGCAGTGCTTAGATCAATACCTCTCTCTCTCTCTCACTCAAACACACACACATGTGCCAATATGCACAAATTCCTCTTTGTGAGACAGTGTGATACTCTTCACTCAATAATATGATGCCCAGACAACATGAAGGTGGAGATGTGAAAGGAAAATCGCCACACAGGGTGTGTGCTGCACAACAAGCCAGGGGTTCTTCAGCAGGTGTTTTTTGTGCGCCTGTATGCGGCTCCTCTGTGATGCGAGGGTTGTTTGTCAGACAGGTGAGAATGAGGGAGAAAGCGTGAGCTGGGATTTCACGTGCCCATTAGGTGATTGTTTTTCCTGTTGGTTGTCATGTGTCTGCACCACCTTCGTCCTCTTTCGCTCTCTCTCTCCATTTCCTCTGTGCTCTTCCACCATTTGGCAGATGCTCCCTGTCACAACAGGCCTGCATGCCCCCCCTCTCCCTGTGGGAACAGACTGGGAATGCTGATTGACATTGTTTGATACAGATTGGATGTTTTTTGATAGCTTCTAAACCCTCTAACTTGCAGGGAACGATCCGCTTTGTGGTGGACATGTCATCTCTTAAAAACAATCTGTATCTGCCTACTAAAATATATAACTAGGAAGACAAACAGATTAAAATAAATCTTCATGGCTGCAAAATATGAAGATAAAAAGAGGTGGCATAAATTTTGAGGTAACATTCAAAGCAAGAAAAAAAAATTGGAATCAGGAAAGGTGTTGTGATGTTCTGGTGAGATGCTCAGAAACTGCTGGGCAGGCAGTGAGAATAATGTTGATCTAAAGGGTAACAAAAAGGAGTCTGTATAATGCTCATTATTTTTTTCTTCCATTGCCAGTGAGATTAAAGCAACCTAAATCTAAAGCGCATTACAAAATTTGACACTTCTAACAGTAAATCTCATCCATTGTACTGCAGTGTAGGAACCAGACAGCGAACAGTGGATCCAATGAGGCAAACACTGTTAGATGCACATCCAAGTATACAGGTTGATTTAATTTATTTAGTGCAAAATCTTTCTTGTAATAGTTTGCAGTCATGCTAATGACAAAACTTCACTGTTCGGGATCCCCTTATGGTTTTGAAGACCACCTCACTTTTCGCTCGCACCATCATAACACTGATTTCTGTGTATTGTAGTGAAAGGTCTCAACAGTTATCGGATGGTTTAGGTAAAAGACGGTCATGTCTCCATCAGGATTACCTGTGAACTTGGTAAAACTGTAGGTCTTTCAAAACGATACTTTAAATAGATTGTAAACATATCTCCTAAACCAAAAACAGCATTTTAGGATGTGTGTGAGTGACTTGACTTACTGTCAGCCATCTGTTTATATCTATTCACTAATGACCTCAAAAATTCCATTACAAAATACTTGTGGCCAAATATGTGGTCCTAGAAAAAGATCTGAGCCTGACTCTGTATTGATTAATGAATGACTGAATGGATCTGCTGCTCTCAAGGTGTGTTATTCTGAATCTCCTCGGTGTGTGTGTGTGTGTGTGTGCGTCAGCTGCAGTTGTGCAGAGATTTGTATTTGCATGTTTTTACCTGCTCCTGAGCGAGTTAAAAGTATCCTTGAGGAAGTCACTCACTGTGATAAGCTGCTTGGCTGGTGAGGGGAGTGAATGTACTCCAGTGTTGTTACACAGTTTTCTTTGTAACAAGTTCGTTAGTTCAGTTGATGAATTTTAGCTAACTACAGCTTTGAAGGCCTTGTTTTTGTATATTTAAAATAGAGCTGTGGTCAGAATGGTGAAGGTGGACACAGCCTCACTCCCTGTGGCAGCTTCAGTGTGTTATTCTGGATCCTCATATGTTCATATGATGTTACATTTTATCATCATGAGGCTTTGTGTGGACAAAAAATGTATGTTTGGGTTACTGCTGAAGAAGCTCCTGTAGAACTGAGTCTGCACTGCAAGCCTCCATTTTCAGTACACCTCAGATCGAGACGTTTAAACCCATGTAAATGCTGAATTAAAATGCCTTAAACAAACACAACTACAGATTGTTCTCCCTGCCATTATTGAATAATCATACCCACTGACAACAATAAATGCAGTGTGCAGAAGAGGCTTTTCAAGTACATATTTGATGCCTGTAGATGTAGGCCCGGGCCTGTCATATTTGATTTTCTTAAAGCAAAAACAGAGTACACAGAAGAACGCGGAGCTCTTAAGTCACCACAGTGATTCATCAACAAGCTGTCACTCAAAAGAGTTGTGATTATTGCAGTTATTTTTAGGTATGTGTGGATGAAGTTGGCTTTATAACGCGTGTGATATTTCTGATGCTCGTTATGTTTAGTGTTTAGCAGGAGAGACATGTTTCAGGATCATAAGCATGTTATATGAACTGTGTGTTCCAGGCACATCTGAAAACTATCCAGTGCTACAATGTGTAATCGGTGGATGAACAAATGTCCAACTTATATGTGAACAATGTTTCCAGACTTGCTTGTGTAACGTTTTCCATTCATGCATGCACAGGCTGGTTTCTGCTAGAGAAAGAATGGAGCCCATTGATGATTGTCAGTGGAAGTTAGTTCATCAGAGCTGGGGTCAGAGCTGACTGTGGCCCAGTCATTGTTTCTCTGGACAGAAAAAATAGAGACTAACCACAGTGATAGTAAGGAGACGAGTCTGACCTCACTGTAAGTGTCACACACTGACGCCATCCAGGCTTTCTTTGCTCTCTTACTGCTGGCTATTCAGCAGAAACCATCTTACATACTTGACAAAACACTCTTGATTTGATGATATATAAATATCGCAGAGAAACCTGCTTCTTTCTTTTTTTATCAGTGTATAAGCACGTTGTGGCCACTGTTATCAAAGCAGGGTTTTAGTGATGCACCTAACAGGTCTTTAATTACTGAGTAATTATTGTCTGCATTGACTGCTGTTTGGTCAGTTTTACATTAAAAATAACAGAATATGACTTTAAACAAGCATGAAAAATGAAAAATATACGTTTACATGATTCAAACTAAGATTTTGACTGCTAAAAAAAAATAAATCATCCAAATTAATTTTAGAAAGAGTTGGCCATGATGAGTTAGGGGGGTGAGAATTTGTCTTTTAGGGTCATTGGTGAAGTGAAGAAGTCATTCCATTAAGTTATACTGTTCTGTCCTGCCCATCAGAGTAGAGAAAAATGAATGTGTGCTCTGTACCTTCCTTCAAACTGATGGCAGCCTTTTGTTGTATGCTAAGGGTGAGTGATGATATATGGTCATTGATTTGTTTTGGTTATGTAAGATCCATCGTCTGTCCTGTATGCGCTAAAAGAAGAACACATATCCTCTCTTCCTTTGTTCAAAACAGTTCATCAATGTGAACAATGTGAACAGTTTAGATCAAACCGGGTGACACCTAAAAACCGAGATAGCGTTTTAAGCATGTTGTGTGTGTCTTATACTTCTGAGCAGAGGGGCGGCAAACATTAACATTAGGAAAGTGTTGTGTTAATGTGTAAACTTTAGCTTGCTGTAATAATTGTTTAATTAGATGACATGTGTTTCTCTGACTTGTGTGCAGTGGTCTTGGTTATCTGTTCAGAGTGACTCAATAACTAGACTGAAGCAGCAGGAAACCAAACAGCAACCTCCAGGGCTGAGAAATGAAGCCAATGTGGAAGTGTTTAAAAATTGCATTTCATTTTTATGTACAGCTTCTTCTTTTAAATTATATTAGGACTTAAATTTACACATAAATATAGGCATGGCTGCTTTAGGTGACAGGCGGATGCCGTATCACAGTCCGAGCTTCCTTATTCATCATGACCTCTTCTCTATGGTCAGTGTCTGACATTAACCTGATGTGTCTTCATGACAATAGTGGAAGCAGAATTATTGAGGTTTTTCATATCCCTGTATACACAGCTACTACGGTATCATCTGTATACATTCGCCTTCATGTTCTTCATCAAAATAAGGTGTTCAGAGATGTGAATATTTACATGTCTCTGATGGAGTACTTCACACAGGTATATGTAGGTTACTGGTCATGTCCAAGCCTCTATTCCACGTGAGCTGTAAGGTTTTTGCTATCAAGAGTGTGTGAATTCAAGACTCACGCTGACTCTGATTACTAAATTGAGATACTGAGAGTTGTTCCTTCCCAGAAATAGTTGTTTTATACTGAAAATAAGATGCAGAGGATGATGATGTAAGAAACGCTTCAATATTCTGTAGAGTAGGCACAGCAGAATTAGTCAACCTATCGGAGCCCTGTACTGTGGGGAATAGCCTGGAATAACATCTCCATTCCCTGCTCAGCAGACAATGTCATTAGAGCACACTGAGCCTCAGAAACATCATCTTCCACCACGGGACCACCCGGTTCTATGACTCAAACTCCCAGGCAACTTTCATCTCATCCCCATCCTCTGAGGCGAATACAAAGCAGTACTTTTGCTCTGTGCCTGTGCTGTAAGAGGACAGTTGACGATTTACCATGTTTTCTTCATGTTGCACTATGTCTTGTCTAATGAAGTTCCCATCTCCTCATCAATTTATCGTGAGTATCGTAAAATGGAGGGAAGAAAAGAGCGACGGAGGGAACCTGTGTTTTCTTTGCAGTGCAGGTGTGGGACTGAGACTTGTTTATTAGGAGGTGTTTGTGGGCAGGATGAACCTTGAGGGATGCAGTGTGTGCTCGCGTACTAGAGAGCCTTAGGTAAATACTCCAACATGAAAGAGTTTTGTTTATATCTCACTCCTCTGGAACAGAACAGTGGTAGTATTTAAAGTGGTTGAAGGCAGAAGACCTGTTTTTTCCTCTGATTTCTAAATAATGTGATTACAAGCTACAGAAAGGCCCTCCTTCTGTGTTTAACCATGCAACTTTATTTCAGAGAAAATGTTTCTGTTGGGTCAATGGTGAGAGACATTTTTTTCATAAATTTAAAAATGTACAAATGTTATTTGTGTAGTTTGCGGTAATGGAATGTAATTTGCCTGAAAGGGTGGACTCCACCAGCTGAACCACTTGACACACAAACATTTGACACCATGTGAGGAATCTCCGTCTGTGAGGGGCATGCTTTATGTGTGACAACAGTGAGAGCCACAAATAAGTTTGCCTGTGATAGATGGATGGCTGGTTTACCTAATCAGCTGTTCTCAGAGGTTCTGTGTGCTTGACCAGACAGATTGAGGTGTACGTTTTTACAGGTATTAGTCATGGCATGGGATGGACACAGGCTGTGGATCCTTGTGCCTTTGACTTATACAGAATCTGAAACACTACTAGATGGCTTGTCATAAAAGGGACTCAGATACTCCTGATCTTTGTGTAACTTTAATCTGCTGCTATTATCAGATTGCAGTTTTAGTTTGTCCAAGCTTTAGTTTGTGTTGTGCTTATTCATCTGAAGTGTATACTGGTCGTTCTTGTTGTCAGGTATAAAAATAAGTTTCATTGAGATGAAACTGGATGTGGCCTAGGATGCTTTACACTGCTGAATAGTCAAGTGTGTGTACATGGGCATGTAAGTACTCCTGTCCTGATCACAGATGGGTTACAACTTGCGTCAACCATCTGGCACGTCATCTCATCTCCCCTTTGTAAAGGCACGGACACAATAGCCTCTGTCTCCATTGTCTGGTGTCAGCTTCCTCCAACAAAGTGTTCTCACTACAAAGTAAAACACCGCACACCACTGATCATTAACCCCAGTAAGGGATCAGGCTCAGGGCAGCTGTTCCAGCTTGATAAATGTTGATGATGGCTTTAAGGAAATTTAAGAAAACAAAAGGCCGACTGAGGATCTTATCTGCCGGCGCTTCTTTCAGAATTATGTCAAACACACTGAGTTACACCGTCTCTGGTTTCGCTACACAAAAGCATTTCTACTGAATGGCCTTTATTATACCACAGTTACACCAAACAACACCTTAGTGGCTGCTGAGCGATGCAGCTGTAGCAGGAACAATGCAGCTTTAACAATCAATAACAGCTCAAGCAATGCAGCTATTACTACATCCATGAATTTTATCATTCCTGACTCACCAATGCAGGAAGTGATAGACTGATAACAGTGTCAGGAGTAGTGTCTTGCTAAAGGTGACCTTTAGTTTATCTTCTGACTTAGTGGGCAGCAGTTTTCCATGAGACCGAGAGACAGCTCGCGATGTGAGCCTTGATTTGATTTCCTCACCTAATATTCACAGCCACTCAACACACTGTGCTCCTAATGACAGAGCTGAATTACAATCACAACCTCTTCCTCATGGCGGGTTATCATGGGATGACTGAGATTGTATTTTGGCTTTGTGATTTGTAAAACCGTGGTTTTAAATTTCACCCGTTTATCAGCAGGCACCTAACTTTCTTTGCTTTTTCCTGCACTTAGGTACAACCCGTCCCCCTCGAGACGGAGAGGTCCCAGGTGTGGACTACAACTTTCTTTCTGTGGAGGACTTCCTAGAGCTTGAAGAGAGTGGCACACTACTGGAAATAGGAACATATGAAGGTGAGGAGGATGATGATAATGATCATAACTGGCACTTGAAGTGACTCATGGTAGCGCAGGTGTCCCCATTCTCCACAGATACAATGAGCATAGCAGCCATCAGAATGTATTTTTTCCTACATGCAGGCAGGCTGTAAGAGCATGCACTCAGCTGATTCTGATTAGATTGTGCATGATGGGGGGTGGGTGCATTCAGGAGACAGCAGGTCACTCCACATCTGCCCCTCTCACTCTGATTAGGACAGTGTTGTGCACCACTAAGTCCTCACACTGACACAAACCTGTGTGTGTAAACATGAGTGTGCCGGTAGGTGTGTGTGTGTTTGCGGAGCTAAATCTGACTCGTGTGTGCATGTGTGTGTGATAGTGTGCGCGGGGCTGAGAGAGAATGTTACAACATTAATCTGCTTGGCACCGGTTCTGCTGTGTGTTGGCACGTTTCTCCCTTTCACGCAGACAATGTCAAATACCTGTCCACGGGAGTCTGTGCCATTCAGACAACCAGAGGGAGAAAAGGTTATTGATCTGGATTTTATTAGATAGGTGTATTATTGTATAAATGCAGGTTTAATTAAATTTAAAAACATTTTATAAAATATTTGTTTGGGCTATGTTGTCTTTTATTGAATAGTAGCCAACAGGGATGACCAGTTTCTGCTCCTGTCAAGCAGATGGTTAGCTTAGCTTAGCATAAAACCTCACAACAAGGAAAAAGGTTCTGTCTGAAGGACAATTCACTAAAGCTCTTTTGACACATACAAAGAGCTACATGTGAAAATGCATATCATTCAAACTGCACAATTAGCACAGTACACCGGCTTGTTCCATTATACAGAATCTGTGTATGGTCCACAGACTGCATGGACAAAACTCAGCTTCCTGTGGTGGTTTTGAATCTCGGTGAAGTGGCTTCAGCCATTGCTGCCTGACTGTCTAACTTCTGGCTAAACCAGATTTGGGCAAAGAAAGAGCTCAAAACTATCAGAGCAGATGGTAATCTGACACCCACGTGTCATTCACTCTGATTTAACTTGAATAAATTCAACCAGTAAATTAGCTGCCTCGTGTTCTGTTGTGTTTGTTTGTATATTACAGTTTTACTCTTTCACTGACTTCGCGACTCCTCCAACGACTGTGCTGTTTGTTTTTGGGTGGAGTAAGCTACATTCTGGCCATGGCTTTCAGTCTTTATGCAAAGTTAAGGTGTCTGGTTGCAGGTAGTAGTTTTACAAGGCGACCGATAAGGACTGTGGAAAGTCTGGTGGGGGAGGTCACATCTGCCTTTTAAACTTTGATTTTTACCAGCTCATACAAATGAAATGGAGCAGATTAGTAAACTTGGCTCATGTATCATTTTATATCATTGCTTTGTGGGCCCATATGGAATAGGCAGTTTTATGTATTAGACATCTAGGCCACTAGGCTCCCACTTTATCTTGTTTTTACAAAAAAAAAATCATGGATTCATACAGAGAAAACGCTTATTGTTTGCACCATAAACTGTTGTTTATGTCCAGAAAAGCTACTAAAAAACATGCTGGATGTTGTGAGCTGATCCATTGTTTTGCTCTGCAGGCTTTCAGAGTCCAGACAATACAGTCCTTAAATACAAACTAGAACCGTTTTTCTTTCCCACCAGCTGCTTATTTCCATGATTTGTAGTCACATTGTGATCCAGCTTTATGTCTCCTCCTCTCAGTGTAAGATTAGGAGGTCTCAGATCCTCTGCTTGCTATCACTGTGTCCCCTGCTCTGCTTGTTTTTATCCCTGGCTTCCTCTCTCAATTTCTCCTTCTCTCTCCTTCTGAGTCTCTCTCAAGCATGCTAATGTCCTTCTTGTTTCCTAGGTAACTATTATGGGACCCCCAAGCCGCCAAGGCAGCCCATCATTGGGACAGTGATTCTCAGTGATGCAGGCTCCCCTCAGTCCAACCCACCGCGCACCAAGTCCTACAATGACATGCAAAACGTCCGCATAGTGCCTGCTGACGACGATGATGACGACCAGGCCGCGGAAATGAACAACAGTTTCACAGGTGAGGGCGTTGCTGCACTTCTCTTTTGTTTGTGAAAGTTGCTTTCTTTGTTCTCTTGCATGTGTTGTGTTCTCTTTCTGTCTGTGCATACATGTATGTATGTATGTGTACCCAAGATTAGGAATACACAAAAAGTGAGATGTTATTTGTGTGTGTTTATGTTACTCTTCACTGTGATGGGTGTCTGGCGGTTACATCATGTCTTTGTGATGCTGATTCCTCTACTGAGAGCCTCCAAACACTGCCATCTGCCTGTGAGGAGGGGTGCAGTGGGAGAAGAAACAAATTACACACTACACTCACACGATTTTTCATTTTCTCTGCTCAGGGCTTCACATCTTAATTTTCAGGCTTTTTTCTCGCCTCTAGCATCCAGAAAGTTTTATCACTGCTATATTTAATCACACAGAAAATTGAGGTAAAAATATTCATTTTAAGAAGAGTAATTAAATGGCATTACTTTTGCCAAATCATCTCAACATCCCTCTCTTCTCAGAGGTTTTTTGCTGCTTTGAGTGCAGGGAATGGTGCGTGTTTTTTTTTTTCTCTCCCGGTGCTGTGAATCTATGCCCTCTCTGTGTCCCTCTGCCAGGCTGCCAAAGTTGAATTTGCATTTGATCAACCCTGAAAGGCCCACGGAAGTGGTGGAGGACTCTGGGCCAGAACTGGGGGAGGGGTTGGGATAGCTAGGAGGCTTTAGATGAGTGGAGAGGTAAAAAGGGTGGGGGTGAAAATGAGTTTTTGGAAAGACTGTTGCTGAAGGAATTAGCATATTCCTGTGGTCCTTTTCATTACATTAGAAATGGGAGGGAACCAAACTTAGAATGGGGGAAGGAGAGGAGCTGGGAGTTTGATGTGGCTGAAGTTGCATGAAATGTGCTGAAGGTTATTTAGAGTGAGCATGTCTGCTTATTTCATATGTTCTTCTCTTGCATGCCTGAGACATAAACTGTGTTTTTGTTCTTTTCTTGTTGTTGTTCTGTGTTGTGTACCTTTTGTGTTACCCAGGATCCTTAGTGCGTAGTCTCTTCCCCTCTCCTTTGTTGTGCACAGGTAACCCTAACGACCAGGACGAGAGCCGCAGCGGCATCCTCCGGCCGTACCCTGCACGTGACAATGCTCTGTCCTGTGGTCTGAACAATGCGACCGCGTCCACCGCAGAAAGCGGTCAGCAGACCCTCGCAGAACCACAGGTCTCTCCAGAAGACCCGCTGGGTTCCCTCCCTGAGAACTGGGAGATGGCCTACACCGAGAACGGAGAACTTTACTTCATAGAGTATGTATCAAAAAGCTGCAACATCTAAGTTTGATCTGCTGAGCACTGTCTTCCTAAATAAGCACTAATCATAGCCCATGCTGTAGTCTGTGTTTTCTGCATTTTACCTGCACTATTATCCCTTTTGTTCGTCCAGTGGCTCTTCTTCCCCCCATGATTTGGTTTTTAGGCTTCCCCAGCACAACCTGCCCAGCCCCCTGGGTGCCACTGCCTTCCTGTTAATCCCTGCATGTCCCGATCTCAAAAGGAGATCACATCCTGATCACCTGACTACCTCCACCTCTCTGTCCTCTCTGCAGCACGCCAAAGACACACCACCAGGACATGGCTGTGTATTATCAGAGCTTGTATGTTCATTTCTGCTCTCACTGAATTACAGAATGTTTTAGTTTAACAATAGAGGGGAAAAAATCAGGTTGTCTGTTGTTGATATCCTCTCTGTGTCACCCTGTTCTCTTCATTTCTGTTTGCAGCAGACGCCTTCTGTCCTCTGTAAACTGCTAACGTGTTTTTTCCTCTAATTCTTATTGATGCATTCATGCACTCCTGCTGTGCTTTTATATGTCAGTGCTGTGCTGAATTATGTTGTTGTATTGTTTGTTTTCCCTTCAGCCACAACACAAAGACCACATCGTGGCTGGATCCTCGGTGTAGAGACAAAGCCTCCAGGCCTTTGGAAGACTGTGAAGACGATGGTAAGCTTCTAACTGTCATTTTAAAGTGAGGTCTCAGGCGTGGTGCTGTACTTTTGTGCTTTCATGGTGAATTTCTAGTTTATTGAGTTGTAAGTGCTGTTGTTATTGATCAAATGAGATCATTTTAAAAGTAAAGAGAAAAAAGACAAAAGATTGCAAACACTGTGTTGTTCAATCAGATCACAAATTGCAAAAGTGCACCATCATGTGGTGAAACTGAAAGTGACACACAGAACTTCTCTGGATTTGTTTTTATGTATTGTTACTGTATATGCTGTGATGATCAGTTTCTAAGGGGTTTCTGTTTCCCTGTTTGCTTTCCTCTGGACTGTCACTTCATCCCTTTATTTGCTCTTGCTTCCTCCATCCTTAACCCACCTTTCTTCTGCCACCCATCCCTTTTCTATTCTTCATTTTGTTTGCTTTGTTTCATTCTGCTTTCACCTTGGAGAAGAAGGGATACATACAGAGGATCTGGAGACTGATCTAGGTGAGTTCTATTGAATGTTTTTGCTCTTGAAGCTCCAGCTTTGTAAAGGATCTTCTCCTGGATTAACATAACACCCATTCCTTAAAATCAGGGCTATGAGAAGCTGATGATTTGTGATGTGGTTATGAGAAAACAGAATTGTAAGAGATTAACATTTTGACCATAGGTGGTGCTGTAAAATAAGGTTATGGCATTTGTGCTTTATCAGTTGGTGCCCTGTATACTGCAAGCAGAGAGACAATGGGATAGATGCTTGTGTCAGCTGCAGAAATATTGACTATACTGAACAGATGTGTATTTTCACTGCTAGAACTTTTTTAAAGAACGACTTTGCTCCTCCAACAGCAAATCTAAATGTAGTTTTTGAACATAACGTTTGTTAGAACTTGAAATGTGTGAGGGTGCAGGGTTGTTTCTCCCCCGATCAAAAGGACAGACGCTATAGTCCAAAAAATGGAAAACAAAGCCTGGCTCCTGGACTTTTAATGAATAATGTCTTGAATGTGTCTATCATCATCTGGAATCCCAGCCTGAACGTCCCTGAACGGAACATTTATCTGTTCACTGAACAGTCAACAGAGCAGTAGTACATTTTAATGGATTTTCTCATGGCTGCTTTTCTTTTAGTTCAGAGATGTTAAAAAAAAGCCTCTAATATGAACCTGCTCATCATATTTTATGTCTCTGTCCATGTCAAGAATAACATTTGTGCTTTTAGACGTTGGTTTCATTACATTTCTTGCTATGCTTGGCAGATGTCTCCCTCTAGACTTTTAGTTAGTAATGGAGCCTCAGAGCATCAATCCATCACATGTAGGATTATTACTGTATGCAGCTCAGCTGTTGATCATCACCTCTCTGCCTTACGTCTGTATCTAAAGCTGTGTTTTTTGGATTTTGGGATCATTTAACTGGCAGAATAAAAATAACATTCTACATTCTCATGATGCATACTGTGAAGAAGAGGAGTTATTTGTCTTCGATGCGCAAGAGCACATTTGTTATGCTGAGGTGTCGCTGTGGACACAAGTTTGATATATGTCTGTGTTCACACAGACGGGCAAATTGCTCAGCGGCTGATTCTCATCCCATTTGCAAGCAACACAAGAGCACAGCCTCAAACAAGACTTCCAATGTCTGGCTGCACGCCTTTATTATTGCTGGCTGGTCAGATGCAGACAGTCTGTGATTATTGATTGTGAAATCCAGTCTCTTATAAAAAGAGTTTACTGGACTTGGGAGAAGCCCACAGGAACACACGGTGGTAATGTCTTTGTCTGAAATCAAATACAGTGGGAAGGGGAGCTGAGATGCCAACATCTTAATGGAAATGTGTCAGCTTAATAGGCCTCATCTATCCGCCTGTTCCTATGGAGTGTGGTTAGGTGTGTGTATGGTTGAGTAGTCAGGGCTGAAAATACTACAGCAAAATTGACAAAATAATGAGGAATAGTGCCTCATTTTTTTCTAATGATCAAATGGCATCCATCTGTAGATTTATTAGAAGCTTTGTTTTCACAGTGTTATTGTGTTCTGGTCGTAATGAGCATCATAAAAGTGGTTGTAGGCTGGGGGGAAAGGGATCCAAGTTGTTATTTAATACTTATTGAGAGCTACACATGGCTGATGTGTCGATGAAAGGTAAATATGCGTAACTGGCACAGCCTGAATCCTCTACACAACGAAAAGAGACAGTTCAGGCTCCAAACATTGTTCTTTTACTAAACTAATAAAGCTAAGAGCATTTAAACGTGTTGTAAGATCTTGGCAGGAAGGAACCACTAAACCAATAAAAGAAAAAAAAGAAGTATTTTCAAAGTAAAACAGAAACGGTGATAAACGTTGTAGTGAGCAGAGTCTGTAGTACCTCGTGGTGATTTTCTTGGCGTTTGATTCCATTTTGGCATTTATGGGAAAATTGAGAACATTGTCTGAAGTTAATACCGTGCGTATAAAGACATGGGGCCTAATAAAGCATTCTCATGAAAAAAACTGTGAAATTATGGGTGTGTTATTAGCTATGCTAATGACCGGGGTAGGTGTTGTGTTTAATGCAGTGTGCCTTCTGTATTTCAGAGCTGCCTCCAGGATGGGAGAGAATAGATGACCCAGTGTACGGCGTGTACTATGTAGAGTAAGTTAATCACTTTATCGACTCATCTCTTCACAAAGACAAACAGGGTTTCTTCGAAGTAAAGACAAGTCTTTTCTCTGCTTCCCTGAATCTGAGGCTGAACCTGATTAGTGCACAACTGATGTCCTGACCCGTCTCTATCCTCATTTTCTCGTCTCTTCTCCCTCTGTCTCAGTCACATAAACAGGAAAACCCAATATGAGAACCCAGTGGTGGAGGCGCGGCGTCGAAAAATCCTGGAGCAGCAGCAACAGCCGCAGCCTCCAGAAGGTGAGCGGTATATTCGAGGTTCGTTTCCTGCCCTGGCACGGCACCATTTCTTTCTTTCTACATGTCTGTCAGTGTCATGTCCTTCTAGTTTGTCCAGTACTTTCCAGGGTTTGGCTCAGACTGTCTTTCTCTCTGCTGTGGATTTGATCTTAGCTCCCTGTAGTTGGAGCATAATGACAAAAACCTTATTTTTTTAACCACATAGAGAGATTTTATAGACATAGAGCTGGTCCAAGCCCTGGTGTCGTCTTGATGTTTAGGTTTTAATTTATGTGATTTATATTCATAAATGCTGTATACCATTGTATTTGATCATTTTATTTGCATTACCATGTAAAGGTGGGGGAGAGTGTAACTGTAGCCTATGGTGAGATAAGGAGGAGTATGATGGTGCACTAAAATCAACAATGTTACTATGTAAAATTGTTGTGATCAGGCTCATTCAGATGCTGCTGTCTGCCTCAGTTTCTGTAATACACAGTGGGCAGCAGTGCCTCACAAATACACTTATCAATCCACCTTATAACAAAGACAATGTTTCATTTACTCACACTATAATTCGGTCAGGTGTAGCAGATTTGAAAGATTGAAGGGTCCCATGTTTACCTAGCTTAGCACCCCCTTGTGGTTGTTTAATGTAAAGGCAAAGGCAATTGCAGAGAAGTAAATTGCTGCTGGGAGATTTTTTAACGCTGCAAATCTCTGGATTCATTTAAAATGAATTTATGTGTGAGGATGTGTTGGACTGTAAATGTCCAACAAGTGAAAACAAACTGTAGGCAATGAAAATACAACTACATAATACATGGCATCATTGTACATCAACAAAGGCCCTGATTCAAGATAACAGGAAAGAATATCTTTAACATTTTCCATTTTCTGACAGCACTAACACCCTGCTAAGAACATGTAATCATTTTGCAGCATTATAATTGCTGCGATTAGATGTATTTAGTGGTAAACTTAGGAGGAAATCAGACAGAATGTTGATGTAGTATTCGCTTTAAGCTCTGTGTTTGTGTTGCTGTAATGAGTTTATGTGTGTGCATTGTGTGGCATGTTAATACACCTTTTGTGCTGAGTGTGTGTTTGGATTAATGCGGGAATGATGATTGTGTCTGCACAGAGTGGATAGAGGAGCACTCCTCAGCGGCAGCTCCATTAGCAAACTATGCTCCCAACCACCTGGAGACCTACAGGGACCCACAAGTCCCACCAACTCTACCTCCCGGCCCTGCAGGAGTTAAACGTAAATCCTCATCTTTATACACTTTTTGTATTTCTTAATTTTTACAGTGTTCACAAAAGAATTGGAGGAAAATTTTCTTTCCTCTAATTTTGGATAAAAAATGTTGACACCCTCAGAGTTTTTATAAATTATTCCAGTCTACGGAAGCTGATCTGAATTCCCACCATACCACTAAATATGTGTGTTTTTTTCTTCTGCAGGGGGGAAACCTTTCTTCACAAGAAACCCAGCAGAGCTGAAAGGAACCTTCATCAACACAAAGCTAAAGAAGAGCCGTCGTGGCTTTGGCTTCACTGTGGTTGGAGGTGATGAGCCAGATGAGTTTCTACAGATCAAAAGTCTGGTGCTGGATGGGCCTGCAGCTGTGGATGGCAAGATGGAGACAGGTGCAGTACATAACCACCACCCACAGGGGGCACTGTTTTCATTTAACAAGACACAGTGGTGCTCTGTGTGGTGAAAGTTTACAGTTACTGTGGACTAATGACCCATATAACACACTGTGTGATGTGAGTTTGACCTGATCATTCTTTCTGCAGGTGATGTGATAGTCAGTGTGAATGACACCATTGTGCTGGGTTACACACATGCCCAGGTGGTGAAGATCTTCCAGTCTATCCCCATTGGCTCCATGGTGGACCTGGCCTTGTGCCGTGGCTACCCGTTACCCTTTGACCCCGATGACCCCAACACCAGCCTGGTGACCTCAGTTGCCATCTTGGACAAGGAGCCTATCATCGTCAATGGACAAGAGACATTCGACTCGCCTTCCAACCAGGCCGGACCTATCAACGGCATGCGGGAGCCAAGGCCACACAGCCCATCAGCAGATGTGGCATCAAACGGCTCGCACGGCTACTCGACTGATGTGGTCACCCTGGCCTCATCCATAGCCACGCAGCCCGAGCTGATCACCATCCACATGGAGAAGGGAGACAAAGGCTTTGGCTTCACCATCGCTGACAGCCTGACAGGAGGAGGGCAGAGGGTCAAGCAGATAGTGGACTATCCAAGATGCCGTGGCCTCAAAGAAGGGGACATTCTGATGGAGGTCAACAAAAGAAATGTCCAAAATATGAGTCACAACCAGGTGGTGGACCTGCTGAGCAAATGTCCCAGAGGCAGTGAAGTCACCATGCTGGTGCAAAGAGGTGTGTATTACACATTAATGTTGGATAACTAGCTGCAGGAAACAGAATTTTGACATGAAAGGCTGTGAGATCAAAAACACATCATCTGTTGAAGAGACAACAGCTAGAATGCTGGGCACAGAAAGACAGAAAGCAGCACAGAAAATGTGGAGGAGAGTGGGTGGCAGGCTGAAAATGCTGGGACTGGACAGGATGAAATGCAGAGAGGTAAAGAGACGATGGGATGAGTTAGTGCGGCAGCGTGGGAAGGAGTGGGTGTATGAGTGAAGAGGGATGGTTGAATGAGAGAGGAGCGGCACATGAGGTCAGAACATATGAGACTGGTAGAGCGAGAGTTTTGTCAGTTGTCGCATTACTATTTAATGTTCCCTAAATGCCAAATTGCTATAACAGGAAAGAGAGGAGGCAGAAAATGACAGATTGATTTTCATTCAAATGGGTTACAGGTTGTTTCTATGTCTGCAGGTGTTATTATCATGGCTTTTCAATGCTGCATGCTACTTTTGCTCTCTACATGCTACAGGTTTGGCCTGAAATGACCCATAGAAATGTCAACAAAACAAATTGTATGCCAGAGTGTAAAGTATCCACATAGATACTGAAAGACATTCGAGGTCTCTTATTCATGTCCAGTCCTTATTGTTGTTAAATTGCAGTTCATGTCGGGCTGACCCAGATCTGTATTAGTGGCAGGTGGGGATATGCACCCCACATCAATTATGTCTTCTAATGAGTTGACCTTGTGCACTGCTGCTGGAATAACACTGCTGTATTGTGTTAAATGTCAGCATCATTATGGTCCTTTGTGTGTGTGTGTGTGTGTGTGTGTGTGTGTGTGCAGGGGACTATTCCTCCTACCCGAGCAGACAGGGAGTGAAGGAGAGGATAAGTGGGAATGAGGCAGGTGGGTTACTGGCAGCAGCGTAGATCATTTTGAGGTCTTTGCTTTGACACCAGGTTGTCATTATTATGGGTTTAGGTGAGTGACCATTTGATAAGGGACAGAATACACACCCACAGGAAGCCAGGGCGGAGGTGGTATTTATATTAATAACACTGCTGTCTGTGTGGCAGTAAGGCTGAACACTTCAATTTTGAACAAGTGAAGATTTTAAATTCTATCAAAAACAATCTTCTCTCTATTTTGTGTTGCCAAGCTAGCTAGCTACATTTATGGCATTAAATCCCACACACACATGACCAAATATGGCTGTGCGTGTGTGAGTGTGTGGGATACAATGGCATAAATGTTACATAGTTCTCAGGGTGATCATTATCAACATGATTCCAAAGCTGTTCCAGTTCTAAGAATTTCTCAGCAGGTATTTGAATGCTGTCTATGCAGCTATGCCCACAGTACTGAGGTTTAACAAGCAGGCCTTAGCTGTGCAGCTTATATCAGGGATACAGGTGACAATGCGTAATTAATCCCTCAAGGCCAGCAGCACAGTTCTTTAAATAGATTTGATGCAGAAGTCTTCCAAAACAAACAAACAAAAGCTGGAATGATCCTTTATGTTATTCAAAACTGATCAGCTTTAGTCACATACAAATGCCACACCTGTCTCTGTGTCTCTTGTCTGGGAAATAACATGTAAACAACATTAGCATTTTATTGATTGTGATAGATAAATCTACAACATATGTGGCATAGTAATGAGTTGCAAAAAAATCATTAGTTTCAGCATAATGACACCAGCTCTTGGGGCTGAGATTTGCGCTTTCTTTTCTGTCTGAGAATGATGCTGTGACCTTTCAAGTGTTCGCTGGCAGCTAGCACATAATTGTTCACAAACAACAGTTATGGGAGCTAAAAGGAGCACGATAAGAGGAGAGTTGAGGATGAGAAATAGGAGAGCCAGGGATCATGTTTTTGTGAGAGAGCGGAGGTGGAGGATTAGAGGAGAGAGAGAGTGTGAGATTTGCTGAACAGCACTGAAAGTTCAGCAAGGGTAGCGTATATGAGGGGATTGGTTTTTGAGATGAGGAAGAGGAGGAGGAGGAGGAGGAGGAGCAAGGTGGACTTCAGCTAAAGGAGAAGAATCCTTAATCTGTTCATCTGTGACTCATCAATCTGCACCGTCTGACTCAGTGAATCTGTTTTTAAGGGAGGGCACAAAGCACAAGGTCAGAGCGTCACACTGTGGTTTTTCACCAGGACTGTTTTCTCTCTAACATGATTTGAACAATAGATTTATGTGAAATATCCCATGGTGACATTTTTGATAGTGACAAAAATGTTAAAAAAAGAACCTAACAAGAGTTTCTTTTAAAAGACCTGAGGTTGAGTTGTCTACATTATTACATGTGCACAGCAAAGTGGGAAAAACATCTTTTGTAAAACTACACCAGTGTATCCTTGTTGCTCTGAGGCAGCATCACTCTGAACTGAAAAGTGTTACAGTACTTTGCTGGTGGCTAATCGCAGACAGAGACGGGAAGGGTTAAAAACTTATTTTTGTCACAGAGCTTTTGCATAAAGACTGTAGTACATTTTGCCATTTTTTAATGCGTCTTGAAATGTGCAGGACCGTGACAAACATGAAGAATTAGAGAAAATGGCTCTACCTACCTGATGTAAAGGTAGACATATCCCTCCCTTCATCCATATAAAGCAAGCTTTCATTTTTATCACTTAGTAATTCTGCTTGTGCTAAAATATCTATTCTGGTCTAAGAGCTGATATTGTTCCAATAAAAATTTAAAGATAACATCTGGTGCTCTCACTTAGAGCATTCTCCCCTGTAAAAGAGGCCAGGCCAGCGATGACTCCTCCATCTTGTCTTCCCAACATTGTTGCCATGACAATCATGCACAGTGCTCCTGTCCCCTGAGAGACACAGAGAAAGAAGAGAGAAAATGAAAAGACAGGAAGAAAGGGAAATAAAATGTAGAGGGAAGAGGAATGAAATATGATGATAACAGATGTAGTGGGAGAGCATGGCAGCATAATTTAGATTAAATGAAGAGAGAGAGGTCTGTCAGATAATGGGACAATCTTATAAGTAGAGCAAGGACAAATGTTTACAGGTTTGGCC
Source organism: Parambassis ranga (assembly GCF_900634625.1). Classification (NCBI taxonomy): domain Eukaryota; kingdom Metazoa; phylum Chordata; class Actinopteri; family Ambassidae; genus Parambassis; species Parambassis ranga. The sequence goes on along the minus strand of NC_041028.1, from coordinate 5,999,800 downwards.
CAACAAAAGAGAGCATTACTCATGTTGTACTCCCTCTAACAATGTATATAGAAAACCTGGAGGAAGGACTGTGTGTGTGCATGTGTGGGCTCTGCATAGACCCACCAAGGCCACAGTTCCAGCAGCATATTGAAATAATGGTCCATTCACAGTGCTGCAGTTTAAAAAGGTCCTGCTTTTTCTGTGCCGTTACTTCAGGATGAAAGCATGATCGATACTTTGTGCCCACACAACAACTGGTACTCCTGAGATCTTTGGTTTTTTTAACGACATTGAGGTCAAACAACCTCTCTTTGCACTCAGAGCCAGCTTAGGTCACCAAACAACTGACATTACTTGCTTTCACCTCCATGTTTATCTCCAGTCTCATTTAAGTGATAATGGGCACTGTCTAAGTGATACCCAGTAATAATAAATCAGGTCCTTTAAGTCAGTTGTTATGTTCAAATCAGACTCTTACAGCACATGTGCATAATGTAAATGCTGTGTGGCTGTGTGTGTGTATAGCATACTCATCAGTATTTGTGCTCTCTGCATTAATAGATGCTCACCTTCTCATGCACCTGCCATACAGATGTATTACATATATGTATAGCATGCATGCATGCATGCATTTATGGATGCTTCCGCAGACTTGCATGTGAGCAGGAACACGCAATTCCCATATTTCCTTCAGAGAGCTACTGCTGCTCATAAATGTTACATTACAGCAAGATTCGATCAACTTTGAATTACATGTATACATCAGCATCATAATGCTGGAGTAAGTTAAGCAGCATGCATGAAGATCACACTGCACAGCATGGCTGACACAAGAGCGAGCTTCTCAAATCTTCATCCACCTTTAGCTCCGTGCTCAATTTTACCGACCGTAGGGCCATAGTTGAATTCAGTTTTTGTACATTTAGTGATAAATGTGTCGACCTCATTGGCAATCTGAAGATTTCCTGAGGTGGTTTTAAAGTTGAGGATTTCCATTGACCTTCCACACTGTGCAGTTTAGGGTGTGAGGGTCAAACAACCTGCTGTTGTAACAGAAAACAGTTATTAGTGACACCTGACCTTGTGATATATGTCCCTCCTGCGTCAGACACACCTACAAATAAATGTGCAATCGCTCAGATTCACAAAAAAAAACGTCAGCAGCTGAGATGTTCCCCCATAATCTGAGCGAGAGAGAGGGAGAGAGAGAGCACACGTGCAAGAGAGAGGGAGAATAGGGATAAATTATGAATCGTGTAGAGAGAGGGGCTTTGCAGCAACAGAGTTTTAACATTTAATGATTTTTTGCCAATGCAGCAGAAAGAACCTAAGATGGATGCTTGCATGTTGGGTTGTGTGTTAATGTCACTGGAACATTCCATTATTACTGTACCTGCTGGAAAATCACATGTCAGAATTTTTTATTGGTCTCTCAAACATAAAATGAAGGACGACTCCTTCACTGAGGTTGTAATAGATCAGAAGATCTACAGTTAATATAAATGTAACATGTTGCTGCTGCTCACTCTTTATACTTAACAAAGCAGGCGGCTGCTGTTGAATACAGGACTACTTGATTGCCTTGGCAACAGCAACTCCTTGTCCCGATCCTGTCTCGTGTCATTCATGCATTCATTTGTATATTTTCGCACATCCTCTGCTTGTAGTAAGTGACAGGAAGTGGGGGTTTCTTGAAAAGCGGTGGAGGAGCCTTGTGTGGGTTCAGGTAAACAGATCATAATGTGTGAGGTGGAACAATGAATGACAAAAAAAGAGAGTGCATTACCCCATACACTGCTGTGAATCGTCTTGCTGATAACTGTCAAGTATCAATATTTCATTAACAAAAACTGAGATAAATCTTCTTGGTTATTCTTTGCAGTATGTTCAATAAGAGAGAGAGAGAGAGAGAGAGAGAGATGGAGGCACAGCAAGTCATGATGAACAGCAGAAGGGGGGGGGGGGGGGTAAGAGGAAAAAAGGCAGCGAGAGAAGATCAGCTTGTGAATGTAAGCCTTGAGCAAAGCAGTGGAGTAGAGAGGAGAGGAAACAGCTCTGAAGATGTGCATAGTAAGGCAGAAACTCAGGCTTTTCTTTCTTGTAACGCTCAGACTGCTGAACTCCTTCTCTGTAGGTGATAGTTGAGATTCTGCTGGGCAGCTGGTGACAAGGACAGCTGGCAGGCAGACTGTGGGCGACCTGTAGCTTGTTCTGGGGGCCGCTGCAGCATCGGTCAGCCTGTCTAATGCAGATAGATCAGTCGCTCCTCTTCTAATAGCACGGGTGAGAGCGCTCGGTAGAGCGGGATACAGCACAGGGGGAGGAGATCACTTAGATTAGCGAGCAGCCTAGCGCAGTGTGTTGCTCAGAGAGAGAGAGAGAGAGAGAAAGCAGAAAGCAACAGAGAGGGGGAGGAAGAGGAGAGAGAGCTGGGCCAGTTGCGCTCTGCTCTGCAGCAGGAACCAAGGGTCTATCCGTTTGTCCTGGAGAGTTTTTGATCACAGGGGACCAGGGAAGAGCACAGCAGGTCATTAATGCTCTCTCTGTCTCTGTGCCGATGTTTTGCAGGAGCGGTGCCAGCCAAGAGGAGTCCAAAGCTGGTGGTGAGTACTGATCATCTTCAGCTCTTTTGTGTGTGTGTGTGTGTGTGTGCATTTTCTCCTGACAGAGAGGAGAGCTATTTAAAGAATAAGAGACACACACCACTGATACCTAATTTTCTCTTCACTGATCTGCTTCAGAAATCCTCCCAACTTTACTTCTCTCAGTACGCCACATACTTTTATCTGTCATCCCTTTTCCCGGTGCATTTCTTGCCTCTGTGTTGTCTTTTTTTCTTTGTTTTACATCCTCGTGCGCTCCCTCCACATCCCTGCGCTCCTGCCATGCTGCCATCCTGTGACTGATTAAGCGTAACCTAGGCAGAGCAGTGTAACAGTGACCAGCTGTTGGGGAGGGCAGGCAGCCACAGCTGAGGACTGAAGGGAGAAAGATGCATGGGGGAAAATGAGGAATAAAAGGATAAGGATGAGGGAGGGGAAAACCAGTATGGAAATGGTTTGTGTCCCACATCAGTGAATCACTGTGGTCCACAGATACAGAGAGAGCACTGAGGTTTACAGACAGGGGGGAAAAAGATGCCAGAGATGGACTAGGGAAGCTGGAGGGGAGATTGCAACAGATTGCAATGTTACTCGTATGTGGCTGATAAGAGGAAAGACAAGTTCTATGAGCAGTGAGAGGGTCTCTCGTGGGACAGTGCAGTTATTCAGGACAGAGTTTAAAGAGCAAACGCCTCCTCGTTTTTACTCAACCTGATAAAAAAAAAAAAAAATCAATACGGGCTGAGAAGTGACGCGAGTGCAGTTTTAATTTACTGTCACCCAATTTCAGCTCTTGAGAGCTCTGGAAGAGGGATCATTCCTTCGGACAGGCCCAAGGTCAGTGACAGGTTCAATTCCCACCAGTGGGAAGGAGGAAAACCTTACCCCATCACTGTTGATTGACATTTAAATCTCCCCCTTCCACCGACTGGATATTAGGATTAGGATTAGTTTCAAATAGTATCTGTCGGAGCTGTGGGTGTTACCTATTCAGGTCACATGGTGGTGGCGGACGGATGGGGGGGTGGGGTTGGGGGGTTGGTTGCTGTAAGGGGGTTGAGTGGGACCAATAGTGGCCCTGGCTGACTGTCACCCTGGATTAGCCTTCCACTGAGAAGAAGCCAGTTTCCCCCCCTCTGCGTTATGTCAGTGAAATGTCACGCTGCATGCGACTTCGTGTCAGACCAGAACAACCATTTTGCCTCCAGTTTAGAGTCTAAATAGACGCTCACAGTAAACTCCCATATGCAAGAAAGGCTGTGCTGTCTCATCTCATTAAGCAAGTCTCCAGTGATCAAATGAGAAGTCAATTTTGCATGGCTGTTGTCCTCATTAAGAAACATTATGGGAATTTTGACCCTTCATCACTCACTCATCACACGACTGATGAGTGATAGACTGGGAGAGAGCGCCATGACTTCTCTACTATTTCATGCACTGTTTATTATTATTCATATCAGATCAAAAAATATAGATCATTTTCTCTGTAAGGCTCATTTTTTATAAAGTTGTTAAGTGCTTTGTAGTATGCGACTGTGAATAACAATATGGCAATAAGTACATTTTATGGTTGCAGAATCAGATCAAGTAACAGTGGAAGTCCCATTTTGGTGGCAGATTTGTGAATTTGAAGGGTTAAGGTTGCTTTATTTGATGAGATTGTGCGGATTTGGCTTGATCTTGCATCTTAACATCTTAACTTGTATAATACTCTAAATTTACACAGATTTGTTTTTTACTAAAGGTGTTGTTTATTTAGTGTTAAAACAGCCATTTTTTTTCTTCACAATTTTTAAATCTGCTTTCACACCAGATTTCACACATTTCTGTTTCCATTAAGAGCAGCATCAATTCTGTTTCCATGTAGAGGAACCTTCTGTAATAAACACAGAATCATGGGATACGTAAATGGCCGTGATGTCTCCATGATTCGAACTGTCTTTATCTGGCAACCATGGAAACCAAGTCTCTTGTCCTCACACTCCAGCGCATGTTTTTTTTTTTGTGAGAGATGTTCTACAGCATAATGTAAAAAGGATGACCTTGGATGGTCTGTTGTCTTTCTTTGTCACCCATCAACACTTTTCCCTGACAGATCTCTTTCGTCCTGCCTCTTACCCTTATCACTGACTCACTTATCACTCTTCATCTTTCTGCCCTCTATCTGCGCTTTCTGTTTATATGTTTATATCCACCCCGTCCTTCCTTTTTTTAAAAAACACCTCTCTCTGTGTTTTTCTGTCCACTTAGCACCAGTTAGAGAGGAAAGACAGCCAGAGCAGCTCCCAGCACAGTGTGTGCAGCCATCGCAGCACCCACACTGATTCTCCCAGCCACCCACCTTCAGCCATGCCCAGCGAGGCGGTGGCTCCCACTCCTGCTGCCCCCACCCAGCCTCTGCCAGGCCTTCCCCCCCAGGACCCTGCAGATGGCACGCTCACCCTCCAGAAGAAGCCAGACCCCTTTAAGATCTGGGCGCAGTCCAGGAGTATGTACGAGAGTCGATGTGAGTAGAATTTTTACTTATTTCAGAAAGATTTGCTGACATTGTGGTGTGTGCGGTCATTAAGGTTCATCCTACAGCCTTTACCTTCTCTTGCAGTCATTTTTTAAGTAAAAAAAATGCATTAAATGTGTTTTAAACAAGAATATTCAACAGAGAACTGCTGGGAAAATGTAAAAAAAGCGAATGTTTATTTGTAGACAATAGAGATTGTTAGTCAGCATTCGGTGCGGCCACCACAGGGCACGCCTCAGTGTATTTGTATTTGTTAATGCTTTTTTTGTGTTGGCTAAACAACTGTGTGCTTACGAAGTCACAACTGATCCTGTGAGGTGCCTCCAAGAGAAAAGTGTCCTTGAAAGCACACAAGTGCAAGTGGGCGAGCGGCCGTGTGTTATTTCCACGCTGTTATTTCCATCCTCTTGACTAGAAAGAACGTGCAGCGTAGAAAAAATGAACGAGCAGCACATGTCTGCACACTTCGCTGCACATCATCGGGTGGAAAAGATAAAACAGACTTCACCTTTCCTTTGGGTTTAAAAGTGACCATATTTAGAGGCCAAACAGTGTCATGCTGGGTTTAGTCAGGGGAAAACTGGAACACCAGAAAGTAGGCGCCTCTCTGTAAGACTACACAAAATTATTTGCAGTCATGGTCCACTTTTACATTATTCATGGGGAAACACTGTAAAGGGTGTCAAAGCTCTTATCTGTTTCCTAATAAAAGAGTCTGTGAAGGGAAAAAGTCCTCTGGAATAACAGGCTCGCTCATCTGTTGTGGCTGAATTTCATCTTTCAAACCGCCTGTTCTTGAAGCAGTGGTGATATTTAACAGGAGGATGTGTGTGTAAAATACACTTCTGTGTTACAAAAGACTGCACTGAAGGGTAATGTCTAGTCACACATTTGTGACTGTTTCCAGCCAGATGTGCTGGTTGTGCACACGCTGTGTATTGCAGTTAATAATGATGGCTGCCTGTAGAATCTAGGACTGCTGCTGATTAAATATTAACTGGGCCTAGAGAGGGCTGCTTTAAGCTGCAGCTGATTGGTATATCTGTTTGATAACCCCCTGAAGGAGCTGCAGCCCCCTTTTTTTGATTCAGCAGGGGGAGGAAAGGAGACACAATGAAACCAAAGAGAGAGGGAGACAAAGAATGACAAAGAGCCCCAGATTCTTTGGCTGTATTTTCGTATATATATTCATGTGCATGCTGCCACATGTGAGCGCACACTACTTGAATTTGTAAGTGGGTGCATTCGTGCATCCAGTGAGCACACTAGAAGAGCACTACTTCAGGGGCAGAACAGTGTGACTGAAAGGTGAGCTTCGGGGAGTTTTGCTTCATGTCACCTGTAGCTTGATGCAGCACCCAGCAGTACATCTTACAGTTAAGCTCACACTGAGCTTTGATCACCACTCTATAGCTAAGGGTCAGCACAGGGTTAATTACAAGTCTAGTACTAGCAGTTTAATTCACACCAAGGAAGTCCTCACAGAGCTGGAGCTAATGGGTTCACTCCTGGGTTTTTGCGAGGCAGCCGTGCAGACAGCAGGCAGTTCGGGCAGAGATGGCCTGTGCCTCCTGTGCATACTGGCCCTGTGGGTAGAACAGACTGACACCAAATTGCCTGCATCCTCCTCCACGGTCTGCAGCGTCCGTGGCAAGATGCAACTGTGTGGGGAGATGTGTTTGACAGAAAGCAGAAGAGAGATGCAACACGCAGGAGTGAGAGATGTGTGCGAGAAAGGCTTGTTGTACAGGAGGACTAATAATAGGGATCTGCATGGAGACATCAGTAGAGCCTGAGCTTGAACAAGGAAGCGAGGCAGGGCTGAGGTGAGGCAAGGAATAGCTGCATGCTCTCATTCTGACACTAATAGAAAGACAAACACCATATTGAACAGCAGTTACGTAACCAGGATGTTGATCAGAGCCACAGTGATTAGCATACATATATGCTAATCAGGAAGCACAGAGTGTATCTTGCAGATGCTTGGTGGTTGGTCTCCTCACAGTCCTCTAACTGTTTCTTTTGTGTGTTTTCAGTGCCAGACTGTCAGGAGCAGGACATTTTCCTTTGGCGGAAGGACACAGGCTTTGGCTTTCGCATTTTGGGAGGAAATGAGCCCGGGGAGCCTGTGAGTATTCCGTCACCTTTAAATTTCACCAATAGATTACCCTAATACCCCATGAATTAAAAGACTTGAGAGTATGTACACACACAAAGCAACCATACTATCTCTGAAAAATCTGTCCCAGTAGAGGTTCTTTGCTTCGTTAGTTCCTCTGCCTTTTCCTTTTCCTTCTGCTTTTCTGTTTAGTCTGCCTTTAAACCAGAGAAACAAAGTCCAAACACATCAATCTCTCTCTCTCTCTCTTCCTCTCTCTAACTGGAGCTGTTGCTCTCTGGAGTATCATATAGACAGCTTGTTAAAAGAAGCAAAGGCCTTACCCACCAATTCTTCTGTTTGTGCACCATATATTTGTCTTAAAGGAGGAAGAAAGAGGAGTGTGAGGCAGATATTGAGGAACAGAGGGAAATAAAATGGCAGCAAGCTTCAGGTCTACCTCACAGGAGTTAGTGCTTGGTGTCTGTGCCAAAATATGCAGCTTACTTTTTGCACACTTCTTTTTGAGATGTGTGTGTGTGAATGTACACTCCCACATATTGCCTAAAGCGTTCAAGATTCTCACGGCCCCAGTGGGCTGTGTTGGCCTTCTTGTAAGCCACAAATACACTGAAATGATGCAACAGCAGACTCTGAAAAGCTGCCATGCACTCTCCTTTGTCTGATGCTTTTATTTGCTGCTTTTTAATTACTCTAATTAGCCTAGTATCAAAAATTTAAAGCTATTGTACTCACGCCTGTCTGGGAATAAATTGCAGGATCATTTCTTAAAAATTTGTTCACATCATGCATCGTGTCTTCTCTGCCTTTCTAGATCTACATTGGGCACATAGTGAAGTATGGAGCAGCAGATGAGGACGGGCGCCTGCGGTCGGGCGATGAGCTCATCTGTGTGGATGGCACAGCAGTAGTGGGCAAGTCTCACCAGCTGGTGGTGCAGCTGATGCAGCAAGCTGCCAAACAGGGCCATGTCAACCTCACTGTTAGACGCAAGACCACCGGATACGGAGGTGATGAGAGTTTTACATAATTCTCATACATGCTTGCCCATATGTGTGTCACGTGTGTTACATAAACAGGTCAAACGCTGCTTCTGTCATGCTTGTCTGACCAGTCTGCTCTTGCTCTCAGTGTCAAAAGGAGAAGGTGATGTTCCCCCGTCGCCGGCCTCCTCCCACCACAGCAGCACCCAGGCGCCCAGTCTGACAGAGGGCAAACGGACCCCTCAGGGGAGCCAGAACTCCCTCAACACCGTCAGCTCCGGCAGTGGATCTACCAGCGGCATAGGCAGCGGTGGTGGAGGAGGCAGTGGAAGCGCGGTGGTGCCTGCTTCTCTGCAGCCGTACGATGTGGAGATCCAGAGAGGAGAGAACGAAGGATTTGGTTTCGTCATCGTGTCGTCTGTTTCAAGGCCTGATGCCGGCACCACTTTTGGTAAGTAAGACAGATGGAGCCGCAGCTAGTTGAGATTGACAGGGACTTCAATTGAGTTTGACATGAGAATTTATTTTGTTTACTATAGACTGAGTCTGTTTGACTTCAGAGGATAACATGGTGCAATTTGGTCTTTAATCTGATTCCACGGTTTGATTGTTTGGGCATTTGTGATCTGAATTGGTGCGTGTTATGTGAAGAGTTTTTTTCTGAAGGTCATTATTATCTCTCTCTCTCGGATTAATTTACTCTCTGGCTGTGAGCAACATGAACAAATAACTCCAAAACAAATATATATATCTCAGATATCTCAGCTTCAAAGCAGCATTCTTCAAAAGGTTGCTGCATGGTCCTCATAATATTATTGTACTTGAAACAATTTAAACTCCACCTGCTTTTGATATGCATTCTGCAAGGTAAATATAAAAACGATTTAGAATTGAGTGTGCTTACGCCACACTGAGGACACAGACCTGAGATAAGGATAAAGCTGAGAATCAAGCTGGCTGCAGCTTCACCACAAGCATCATCACACATTCATGCCTATAGTCCGGCCCTCACCAATTCATTCAGCTTGTAATTGAAGTCTACTCGGCACAGTCCATAGCTGTCTGTACCATTTATGTGTCGGAGCAAAACAGCAGAATTGTATGTATTAAAGTCGCCCAGGCAGTGATGAGGAATTGTAGATGTCGTCCTTGGACAAATTTGGAATTAACCTCTGGGTGATGAATTTCCAACACGAATGTCAAACCAAGGTCCCTTGTGTAGTTAGCCATTATGATGATGTACTGTGGTGTGTCAAAGGCAAAACACAAGAATGGATGATGCGTTGGCCCTGCCGACTGCCCAGGGAACATTTCATTGATCCCATGGGCTGATGGTGTTGCTCTGCAAAATGACATGCAAGAATTAATGCGTTATTTACTTCTAACACCTGTGATGGCAATCTTGTCTAACTGTCTCCACACGTTCTGAGGTTCCTGTTTTTGCTCTCCCTCCTCTGCACTGTCACCGTTTCTCTTGGGAGACTGAGATGAATTGACTTTGAGCTTTCATGCACTGATGTAGGATCATGCTGTAGCATCCTGCGCTCACTACTCTTAATGGATTCTAACCATTTGGGACACAAGCTGAAATCTGACAGAGGACTGTGTAGTACTAAAAAAAACACATGGTATGATATTGCTCTGAGGAGTCTTCAAGGAGATGTTTTTTTGTCACTCTTGGGAAAAACAATGTAGTTTTCAGCAGATCCAACGTTTCGCTCCAGTTCAGCACGGCCCATCCCCCTCTCATCCACCCCCTCCATGACCAGGGGTTGTGGGTATTAAATCCTCACCAAACCCTCTAATGTCCCATATCTCATTATTAAGATAGGACAGGATACAAACATATTTTGCAATCAAGACAGAGGAAGGGTAGCTGTGAAACAAAGCGATGTAATAAATTTGGATGCTGCAAAGGGAGGAGTGAGGAGAGCTGGAGATCTCTGGGGTCTGTTCAGAGCTTCTGTGTAAACAGGATGAGCCACGTTGAACTGCTCACTCAGCTGTGTTTGCGATCCAGACAGTGTCATATATAGACTGCACAGCTCACCTCAGCAATCATTTCTGGAACATCTAGCAGCAACTGTGTGCTCATTGATCCCAGGAAGGGAGGTGTTTAGGGGGGAGGGGCGATCATGACCAGTGATTCACATACTTTACTGCCCATTGATTTATACGTCAGATCACGGGGGCAGAGGACATCTTCTCCACTTTCCTCAAGGGGCTCATATATTTATGTTTTTGGCATTATAATGTTGTCCTCCTCCTTTTTAACGGCATGTCATAATTTACATGCATATTGACTTTCTGTGGGTGAACTGCAATTTAGTGATTTGGATAATTAACCTTTCTTCTTCTTTCGCTCTTTCTTTCTTTCTTTCTCCTACCCTCCCTCCTCCTATATTATATACAAATCACTCTAACAAATCAACACAATTAAATAAATCATCACCTCATACACAAATATGTACATGCAAACAACAAACATGTATATTAACACAAAAGCTGGCAACGCTTGTGTGGCCATGCCCCACAAAATAGGACGCATCATCGAGGGCAGCCCAGCGGACCGCTGCGGGAAGCTGAAAGTCGGGGACCGAATACTGGCCGTTAACTGCTGCTCCATCACCAACAAATCGCACTCGGACATCGTCAATCTGATCAAGGAAGCCGGGAACACAGTCTCGCTAAGGATCATCCCAGGTGATGGTAAGGCTCTTTGCTGCTGCCTTTTACATAGCTGTTTCATAATGCAGCATGATGTGACTTATTTATGGATGTGGTGGGAAGCAAAGGGCACTGATGCTCTTCACAAGGCACCACCACTTTTCATCAGAGTGTGACTGAAAAAGAAGGAAAGTGAGGATACACCAAGACACTCTCTCCTCAGTTTACAAGAATTAAAATGTACATATCCACATATTGCGAGCCACACCTCCACATTTTTGTAATATGTCAGTGCTCATTACTGACTGATCCCCTGGTCAACTGTTAAAAGACACTGAGAAGAACCGTGCAACAAGAGACATAAAAAGAAGCTTAATTAAGACTGGAGGTGAGGGAGGTGGGAACAAACTCCCACACACACATGTTCGCCAAGGCTTGTGCGTGTGTAGCAGCACGATGCAAAGTTTACTAGCAGAAAGTGTGGCTTCAGCAAACTGTTCACCTCAGAGGGACGGAGAGGTGGCCGCGAGGAAGTCATATTTCTTCAAGTAATGAGGGAAGAGTGAGTAAGGAGCCTGAGACTAATGACTCAGGCTGATGGTCTTGCTAAATGCAGAAAGCTAAGCTCCTCCCAGTGCCAGTGGAAACTAATACATGACGCTGTGCTTTTTCTAAACATATGATAAAGAAAAGACAGTTGTCCTTGTCCACCCGTCCCCCCTCCCTTACTGCTGTTTTTCTTCTGTGCAGTGGAGCCAGTGTCTTCCATGAGCAAATGGCAAATGACAACATCACAGGCAGTTAGGATCAGGTTGAATAGAACCGCCTGTGGGTGGTTCAGGGGACTCTTCTGGACAGTAACATTTTGCTCTCCAGAGTGTCTTTTGAAAACTCGGCTATGGGCGCATGCATTTAATTAGAGCAGCCACTTTATTTTCGTTTGTCTTCTTCCCCCCCAGAATCTTCCAATGCTTCTCTGCTGACCAATGCTGAGAAGATAGCTACCATCACCACCACACACACACCTCAGACAGAATCCCGGTAAGTGAGAGTTTATCTCAAGTGATTTCCAAACATACACACATGGTGTTACTCACAGTGTCTTAATTTGCTTTTAAAGGAATAATTCAAAATCAAAAGGAGCCCCTCCTCCTCCACCCACACAAACTCAGACACAGGTAAGAGAAACGCTTTCTCCAAAAAGTTTAGCAGGGTTTTATGTCAATACATCAATTATCATCAGCCATGTACCACATATGATAGTACCGTATATGATTAGAAATACAGATGTCAAACTTCTTCATCTTCCTCACCATGACAAGCAGTAGTGGAAGAGTGTGAAGAGTGTTCAAATGACTGATGTTTACATAGCTAAACGCCCTCTTGTGGTCATTTCAGTAAGTGCATGTGAAATCTTCTGCTCATAAAGGGGATACTGCCTAACTTAAAAATAAAAACATTTTTTTTGGTGCCTAAAATACAACAGCAACTGACACAAAGCCACAAAGCTCTGAACCTGTGAGTACCAGGTAAACTCCTAACACTGCTTGTGTTGGGGGGGAACTTTTGTGGAGTGTGGTAAGTTTTGGGTCCAGCCCTTGTGTTGCCCTTGTTTTAGTGATCTGTACCCTGCTCACAGACAGACACATGCGTCATTAATTATTCATGCATTCCAGGGTATTGTACTGCCATTGACATTTTGTGAGTTTATGTGGGACATAGCTTGATTAATCCTGAAGTTTGTTCTCACCTTTTGACTCTTCTCTGCTCTATTGATTAGCTACTCTTCTCTGGTGTCTCTGACTTTATCTCTCTTCTATCTCGTAGGATGCTGAGTTCTACTCTGTGGACCTCGAGCGAGACAGCAAAGGCTTCGGATTTAGCTTGAGAGGAGGACGGGAGTACAACATGGACCTGTATGTGTTAAGACTAGCAGAGGATGGGGCTGCCGTTAGAAATGGAAAGATGAGGGTATGAAAAAATACATTTATTCCCTCTTTTCACACTATTAATTAAAGTTTCTAATTAACAGGTGGTCACAGTAACAAGGCCTCTCTCTATTTTAGGTGGGAGATGAGATTCTAGAGATTAATGGTGAGAGCACAAAGAACATGAAGCATTCACGTGCCATTGAGCTGATCAAGAATGGTGGGAGGAGGGCACGGCTTGTCCTCAAACGAGGAGATGGATCTGTACCTGAATATGGTAGGTAAACATGCAGCAGCGTCGGACTGTTCTTTTATAATACATTAATGTCAGCACTGAAACCCAACTAGTCCTACCCTAATTAGGATTAATCTTCCTATAGGATAAAGATTATATATGCACTATATACATCACAGTGTATACATAATCTTTTTTATTGATTGTTATTACTGTATATGATAAACATAATTGTCTTAACCTAAAGCATTCTCTATGTTTTTCCACATTGTTTAACAAAAAGTCCTGCACCTCTACAGAAAGAGCATAATCATATAGCAAAGCAGAACATGTTTGCTGATCACAAGAAAGTCGATCCTCCCCAGTGCTTCCAAGATGCATTGAGGAATATAAAATTTAGTTTTAATAGAGAGTCTGGTTTGCATTTAGTTTATTTTTTATTTAAAAAAAAAAGAATAAAGTTGTTTTGATGACATTTCAAACCCTTCTCTCACAGTCGGAGTCATATTTTTAGATTTCTTTACATATTACTGGTATTTCTGGGCTTTCATTATTAGAAACTTTTCCCGTTCTCAGATTGATGCAATGTAAAGTGTAATATTTTCCTGTCTTTCACAACAAACCCCCTCTTCTCTCTTATTAAGATGAACTGTAAAACAGCCTCTTGTCTGTTTTATTTGTTTTCTCCTCTCTACTACTCCTCTTCTTTCTCTCTGATCGTCTCTTGTCGCTGGGCTCTTCCTCCTCTCTCCAGCGATGATGGCTCCTCATCTCGCTGTTGGTACAATGAGGAATGACAAGATGGGAGAGCCCTGTTTCTACCTAATGGGCCAAAATCAGACAACGGTTTGTAGCCAAAAGTCTGTCCCAGTCCACTCTCCCTGTCATCTTTTTTTCCTCTTTCAGTTTTATTCACCTTTCTGTCCAGCTTGACCCCACATGCATCCCACTTTGTGTGTGTTTGTGTGCTGCAAATATGTTTACATTGTGTATGCTTTTCGTCTTGTTGTGCCTGAATTAAACTTCTGTGAACCTGCACATGTACAACCACCCCGCCCCTCATCTGCCAACATCAGACCCAAATATTTCTTAACGGGACTGATTTAATGCCACCCTTCATCACACGCTGCTACCATAGAAACCTGTCTCTAAATTGGCGGGCCAGTTTTTGTTTGTTTTGTTTATTTTTTGCTGACTGATGCACATTGCGTTGTTCACCACTGTTTCTAATGGTTTCCTAGGAGCCTGCTGTGTCATTGATAACTCCCGCCCTACACTTGCTGATGTGTTGCACCTGCTGTTGTCACTGACCCGCAGCCCTATAGAGAAATATTGAAGTGATTTATCCCTTCAATGCATTATATGTCTATGTTGGACAGAATGTCATGAAACAGTGTAGATTAAATGTTTCTGCAAACATACAGCGTATCAAAGCACATGTATGCATGATCTCCATAAATCTCTGCATTGACCTGTCCTGTCAATGCAAGAGTTCACTAGAACCAACAAGGAACGTCATGTCTGCTGAACATGATGAATTTCCTTAACATCATTCCTCTCTAGTCAACGCATCTCCTGCTTTCTCCTCTCCTGCAGACGGCAGCAGTGACGGGCACCCTTCCACACCCGGGGCACAAAACACTCCGGAAGTGAGAACGCTGCCACCCAACAGCAGATATCACACCTCATTGGAGTCCAGTTATCCACCAGACCTTCACAAACCATCACGCCAGGAGGAGGCTGCGCGTGGCCGAGACATGGACAGGAACAGGGACAGGGCCGGGTTATATCAGATGGATTACCAAGGTCCGCAATTTACCCCCCATCATCATCATACCTGGAATAACAATCACAGTCAAAGTACCCCAAGGCAGCAGTCTCCTGACAACAGTAACAGCAGTAGCAATGGCAACAAGAAGAGCCGAGGCCGCAAAGTCAAAAAGTCTGAGTCGGAGAGCGGCATCTCTAAACTCCTAAAGACTCTGAGGAAAGACAGCTCGGGGAAAAAAGCTGCAGCTGCCGAGAAACTAAAAGGGCGAGAGCTCTCAAATAGCAGTGCTACTTTGGATGGAAGGTTTCATCTGCAGCGCCGTGGCTCCCTCGATCGCTCACCAACCCGCAAGCGCACCTCGTCTCCTGATCGCCGGCGGGCCAAATCAATGGACCGCAGGGCAGAGCGAGCGCAGCGTGACCGTACACCCGAGAGGGAGTACGATGATGGAGGGTTCCTCGCAGTCACCCCTGAACGGAAGTTCTATGAACGGAGGCTCCTGAAGGAGTCACAAATGGCTGGGCAAGTGAGGGAGGCTTCAACCCCTGAGCGCACCAACAACAATGGGGATTCCTCATCTCTGTCCAGGGGCCGTCCGTATAATCGAGCCACAAAGAACGGCAACCTTCTGAGAGACTCTTCCTCAGAGAGGAGGGAGGAGAGATACCGGATGAACGGGACAACGGAGAGACAATACAGAGTGGAGCGGGACTCTTCCCCGGACAGCAACTTCAGCCGGGACGAGCTGAACTATGCAGCAGCGCCAAGACTGAAGGACTACTACAGCATGATGAAGAACAACGCTGCACACAACAATGCTGCCTACAACAACACAGGCCATAACAATAACACAGTAGGCCGCAGCCAGAATCAGCTCCCTGAGCCCAAGAGACGGCTGTACAAAGAAAGTCCCAAAGACCTCAGCATCTAGAGCAGAGCAGAGATACCCCTCGCCACTCTCTCCTCTATCTGTGCAAACTATGTACCATACACTGGAATTGGACTTCTGAGGATACTAACTCTTGTGCTTAATTTGGTCGACTGGTTTATTGATTGATTTGATTGACTTAATTACTTGTGATCCCATCCAGAGATTCATAAAACAGCAGGAATACAATCCTATCAGTTCATACTGGTTGTTTTGTCATTGTTATAGTTATTTTGAACATAACAGAGGTTGTTGTACTATAGTAAAGGTATTGTATGTGCCTGCATATGAAATCAGTGATATTGCTTTTTTTGTAGGCATTGCTGACTCTAAATATTTGTTCCCTCAGAGGTATGAAACATGCTTCCAGTTGTGGTAACTTCTAACTTCTAAGCTTGTTTTCAGCTTGTTTTTAGATGTCTGTTTTCATTCCTGAATTGCTTTATTGAACAAACTATAGCACAAGACACTGTTGGTTCACAAGAACTGTGGAAAAAAAGGTAAAAATCTAAATTTAAAGATCAGATGGTGAAACTAGAGTGATAATTATGAAAATAATATATGACTTTTTTTTGCATTTGCTCAATATTTATTTATATTTTTTTTTCAATTTGGCACATATGTGGAGAAAGCTTCATTCAAACTTTAAAGGACCAAGGTAGAAGTAGAGGTTATACCTGGGAAAGCACGCTGTACACCCGGACATGTGTTGCATCACTGGAATGTGTGGCAGCTCACCCTTTTTGCCTAAATTACACACAACCGCAATTCAGAAATTAACGGTGTGTTCACACTTAGTAGCTGGTAAATATGAGCTCTGACATACTTCTAAAAAACAGCCACTCAAGTGAGGCTGTAAAGGGATCTGCTTAAAGCCAATCTGTAAAATGTTTGTATGTATATAAAACAATCTAATGTGCAGGGGGATTTAAAAGAAAAGAAGAACATGTGAATGTGAATGATCCTTTATGCATGTGTGAAATGCAGATTCCTGGCAGACTATGATAAGATAACTATGATAAGAAGACGTGTCCATAATGTCCGTATAAACGCAATCCATCCCCAAGAAAATTAAGTAACAGAGCTATCACACCTGCCAAGTGTGAACATACCACCAAGAAATCAGACAAGTGATGTGAAAACTGGTGATGCTACAGTGTTTTAGTTTCCCGCTGGATTACAAGAAAAACTACCTGCAGTGGCAAAACTGTGTGGGGAAAAAAACGAGTTGTGCAAATTTGTTCATCAAAATTTCGATTTTAAATGAATCTGCATTATGCCATAATACCAGCTAAAGCTGCCATAAAGTACAATTTTTCATATACGCCAAATGAAAAAAGCGAATAAATGTGTAAATTATCCCTGTGCAAGATGCATGTGTAAATTAAAATGTAGTGTAACCACGTTATCTGATAGTTCTGAGTGAGAATAACCGATACAGAACATGCACTGTAAACACACAGTAAAAGCGTTAGCCCTGTCCTCATGATTATTATTATACCTGCATTTGTGCACCGACCACCTCCTGGGTCCCTGACACAAAGAGCTGATGTGGTTTGTTGTGTTGGTAACATAATGAAGAGTCCTGATTATAGGAGATGACTAATCTGCCATGCTGAGCCATGCTGTCACACCACTGGAGTCTGACTGCTGCTTTTTTAATGTGTTTTGTGTGTATTCTCTGTTTTATGTTTATCATTTAAGAACTAAAAACTATATGGGAGAAACCACAACCAATGCATTGTTTGATCACTGTTGTTCGCCATGGTACTGTATTTAACAAAAACAAAATAATTTAAAAAAAAGGAAAAAAACAAACAAACCACATTTTAAAAAGTTAAACTGTTGGCCATCACCTGTAAAGAATTTTTCCAATGTAACTACTAGGAACCCGTCGAGGAATAAAATGTTGCCTTTTTCTTGTACAAAAGAGAAATTTATGAAAAACCTCAGCAGTGAGGAATGTGATATTGTGTTTATATATCTCTGAAATGGACCTGATGATTTATGGGAAATATGTTGATTTGCTCTGGATCAGGTATGTAAAGACATTTTAAAAAGAAAGACTGTATTTGGTCAATCAGAAAACTGTTTGATGGTTTGAATCTCTCTTGATGGTTAGCCTGCCTTTGTATTATAAAGCACTTGTATGCAGTCTGTGTTCTTCAAGCATTATTTCTTGCTATGTGCTCCAGACATAATGCTGTCTCGGTGTTGATAAAAGCAGTACATGTATATGGGCCAATCTTTTTTATATAACTATGCATATATAAATACTACATTGTTCATAGCTTTATTTGACCCATGAAGCTATACATAACATTAGTCAAAGTACAAGTAGATGTGGACTTATCCAGCTTCTTTCCTTGAGATGGATTACAATGTATATGTAGCTATCAAAAGAAGTCTGTGAATGCTATTTTTATTATCAAATAAAGTTTTCCATACAAATTCAAAAGGATTTTACATTTCTACACGGCCTCATGTCTCAGGAGAGCTTTCTCAGTTCTTGTGGATTAAATCGCTCTGGTGGCGTCAGTCGTGGTCACGTTGTCTTTTAATATGCAGCTCTAGAGATTTGGAGGACTGCGGGAACATTTACAATGGCTGTGCACTGCTTCACACATGCCTAAAATAAAAGGAATGAAGGAATCAGTAGTGTAGTAAAAGCACTATTCCGTCACTCCCTAACCTCTTTAATATTCCACCTGTATGATTTGTTGTCTGCAATTCTATGGGCAATGTATTGGTGGATGAAAATATATTAATATTACACTGTGTGGGAGAGGTGAAACGATGCTTGGAATTCCAAGATATCAGATTTATTTAAATAAAAAATTCAACTATCATTAAAACCTTAATTCATGCGGCGCAACCACATCAAGAGAATCTTTTCCTTCAACGCAAATGAATGCAGAGAGCGACTGATCTTTCCCTTAAGCTCTCAGCTGGAGCTTGACTTTAGAGCTACCAAGATACTGCTCGTGAGCAGACCCTTATTCCACCAAAGATCCTCTGGTATTATGGTTGCTATAGCTACACACCAAGGTCATTATGGAAGGGATCAGGATTTTACTTTTATTTTATTTTCTTTAGTCTAGCATACTGCACAGTCAAGAACTGAGGAGAAGGATTCACGTCATCCTCACTTGAGTTTCTGCTGTTTGTCATACTGGTACAACTCACTGTTATTTCAAGAGAAATAGACAGCCTTGGCAGACTACTGTCACTGCAAAGTCAGAGAGACGTCAAACGAGAGGAAAAAAAATGGTCTATGCATGGTTCCATCATCACACCAGCAATATGGAGACATGTAAATCAACTGTGCAAATGCACAGAACACACTCTTGTTTAATAACAATACACATCAGCTGCTTTGCTTTTCCTATAAGAAGAAATTACTGTTTGTATAATGTAAATATAATGGTTAAATAAATTACCTACTGTTCATTTAACCAATGTATTTACTTAACTGGATGAGTCATTAACAAGTCCGTCATGACTTTCTCTCACCTCCACATTAACATTTGTGTTTGTGTCCTAATTGAGGAGCATTCTGTCGGTTATTCATGAATCAACTGAAAAAGTTTTCTATCAGCACTTAAACACAGCAATCATGTGTATTAATTAGTATGTGGAGCTGAGGCAGTCAGGAGTCTCAAAACTCTACATGCAAATGTAACCTGCTATATATGCAACAGGCAGCCCATGCTCGCAAGCATTAGTAATATTCAGAATGTCTTGTGTGAATTACAGTCAACAAAAATATAAACGCAACACTTTTGTTTTTGCTCCCATGTTTCATGAGATGGACTTGAAGATCTAAACTTCATTCCAGATACACAATATTACCATTCCTCTCAAACATTGTTCACAAATCTGTCTAAATGTGTGATAGTGAGCACTTCTGCTTTGCTGAGATAATCCATCCCACCTCACAGGTGTGCCACATCAAGATGCTGATCTGACATCATGATTAGTGCACAGGTGTACCTTAAACTGCCCACAATAAAAGGCCACCCTGAAATGTGCATTTTGTTTCTGCTTTATTGGCGGTCTGGGGACTCAGAACCAGTCAGTATCTGGTGTGACCACCATTTGCCTCATGCAGTGCAACACATCTTCTTCGCATAGAGTTTATCAGATTGTCTATTGTGGCCTGTGGAATGTTGGTCCACTCCTCTTCAATGGCTGTGCGAAGTTGCTGGATATTAGTGGGAACTGGTGCACGCTGTCGTATACGCCGGTCAAGCACATCCCAAACATGTTCAATGGGTGACATGTCCGGTGAGTATGCTGGCCATGCAAGAACTGGGACATTTTCAGCTTCCAAGAATTGTGTACAGATCCTTGCAACATGGGGCCGTGCATTATCTTGCTGAAACATGAGGTGATGTTCATGGATGTATGGCACAACAATGGGCCTCAGGATCTCACCACGGTATCTCTGTGCATTCAAAATGCCATCAATAAAATGCACCTGTGTTCTTCGTCCATAACAGATGCCTGCCCATACCATGACCCCACCACCACCATGGGCCACTCGATCCACAACATTGACATCAGAAAAGCGCTCACCCACACGACGCCACACATGCTGTCTGCCATCTGCCCTGAACAATGTAAACCGAGATTCATCCGTGAAGAGAACACCTCTCCAACGTGCTAGACGCCATCGAATGTGAGCATTTGCCCACTCAAGTCTGTTACGGCGACGATCTGGAGTCAGGTTAAGACCCTGATGAGGACGACGAGCATGCAGTTGAGCTTCCCTGAGACGGTTTCTGACAGTTTGTGCAGAAATTGTTTGGTTATGCAAACCAATTGTTTCAGCAGCTGTCTGAGTGGCTGGTCTCAGACGATCTCGGAGGTGAACCTGCTGGATGTGGAGGTCCTGGGCTGGTGTGGTTACTCGTGGTCTGCGGTTGTGAGGCCGGTTGGATGTACTGCCATATTCTCTGAAACGCCTTTGGAGACGGCTTATGGTGGAGAAATGAACATTCAATGCACGAGCAACAGATCTGGTTGACATTCCTGCTGTCAGCATGCCAATTGCACGCTCCCTCAATGCTTGTGGCATCTGTGGCATTTTGCTGTGAGACAAAACTGCACATTTCAGGGTGGCCTTTTATTGTGGGCAGTTTGAGGTACACCTGTGCACTAATCATGATGTCAGATCAGCATCTTGATGTGGCACACCTGTGAGGTGGGATGGATTATCTCAGCAAAGCAGAAGTGCTCACTATCACACATTTAGACAGATTTGTGAACAATGTTTGAGAGGAATGGTAATATTGTGTATCTGGAATGAAGTTTAGATCTTCAAGTCCATCTCATGAAACATGGGAGCAAAAACAAAAGTGTTGCGTTTATATTTTTGTTGAGTGTATGTTAAAAAGTCATATTGCGTACAATTTATTATATTGTCTACTCCTAATTCAAAGTGTTCTGTTAACGCTAACTTCATTTAAAGTCCTATTCATAACCTCAGTATCAAGGTGTCCTCTTGCTAATACCCTTTTGCGTTATCCAATAAATCTGTCTTCGTTAACCTATGATTAATGTGATTAATATCCATCATCAGATACTGTAAGGTTGGCTGTTGTGTCATGTGTATAGCTACTCATCCCTGATTAATAATATCATAATCCCTTTACTAGGCCAGGTTCTTCTAAGTCCAAGGTGACCTGTGATTGAAATGAGATTACAGTAGCAGATGCAAAGACCAATCAGAAAGAAACTTTGAAAGAACTCTATTGTAAATCGTTGGTACTAGTTCTGCTGCATAGGAGCCAGAGTCACTGCGATAACAGCTCTAAAGTAAAGATTGACTCAAGACATTAATGCATTCTGAATAGGTCATTCACATTTATTTATTTGATTAAATATACTACAACTTTGCCACCCAAATTTGTAAGTAAAACATAAACAGGATGAGTCATTTGCAAAGTGCGTTTTATTTTACGTTGCCTTGATTACATGCCTCTACATTCAAAAATAAGCCAGTATCATTTAGGATCCAACTGTGAAAGATTAACATTTTTTCCCTTTTCTCTCAGGAAAAAAAACATCTCATAGATTTTTAAGTTGGATATTCTGTACATACAGGAACAACTCTGTAATGGGCTGACCTTTCCTGCAACTGTCTTTAAGTTGAACCAACTCGTTTGTAAAAATACAAAAAAGGAAGTTATTTCTGTAGACATTAGCCTTCAGTCGTTTCCCTGGGGGAGCGGAAGTCTTCTTCTTGGATTGTGGTTGATGGAGCCCCTTTTATGCAGGAGACACAGAGCTGGATGAGGCAGAGGAGGCCTCGGTCTTGGAGGCAGTAGAGGAGGCTCCCTCTTCCTCCTCGAAGGGATTCTTACCGCAGCACAAGGTGGTGATCATGCAGTGGCGGAACTGCTTGTTCATGCAGATGTAGATCAGGGGGTTGTAGATGGAGGAGCTCTTGGCAAAGAAGGCTGGGAGGGTCATGAAGAGTGGTCCGAATTCAGAGCCCTGATGTGTGAAGATAAACCAGGCCACACTGGCATAGGGCACCCAACATATCAGGAAGGCGACGACCATGATGACAACCATACGGGACACTTCCCTCTCAGCCCTCTGGGTGGTCTCAGACTCTTGCTGGGCGGCAGCAGCCTCCTTGACAGCACAGAGCAGACGGCCATAGCAGAAGAACACGACAAACATGGGAATCAAGAAGTGGCAGATGAACATGTAGACGACAAAGGACTCATTGTTGAAGCCTTCAGCACGGGTGTAGTAGTCAACTCCACATGAGCACTGCATGCCCTCGGGGATGTAACGAGACCAGCCAACAAGAGGGGGAACAGCGCAAGAGCAGGCCATTAACCAGGTGAAAGCTAGACCCATAATAGCGTGATTCTCCCCAAAGCGGAAGTTGCTAATGGGCTTGCAGACAACCACCCATCTTTCAATAGCCAGAACAACCAGTGACCAGAGGCCAATCTCACCACCGAGGGTAGCAAAGAATCCTTCCAGGTTGCAGCCAAGGCGCCCGAGGACGAAGTAGCCGTGCATAGAGGTGTACATCGTTGTGGTGAATCCTCCAAAGACCATGAAGAGGTTGGCCACTGCAAGGTTCAGCAGGATGTAGTTTAGAGGGGTTCGCAGCTTCTTGTGTTCGAGAGTGACATAGAGAGTGAGGAAGTTGATGGGGAATCCCAGAAGAATGAGCAGGAACATGTAGGCACCCAGAGCAGCATAGGCTGCTGGGTTCACAAGGTAGTACTGAGGATAATCATATGGACTCCGGACGATGCCGGTGGTGTTGACCATAGGGACATAGAAATAGGGTCCCTCCGTTCCATTCATGGTTGCGGCTTGCGGTTGCGATCAGCCCTTCGGTGATGTTTCTTCTGGCTGTTTGGGAGAGTGGTGGAGAGGGACCTTGCTACAAATGGACCCAGGTGGCCAAGGTCTGGCTTTTAAAGGCACACCTTGGATTATCACTTTCCAAATCCGTCAGCACAAAATGATTTAGGCCACGGTTAATATCTAATCCAGCCATCACTGCAAACATAACTGACCACTCATCAAGATATTAAGGTTACACCTGCTCAGGCCTATCAAGGTGCTATACATTGACTACTGAACATTTCTGTTGTATAATGATAGCATGGCATCTTTTCATCTTTTTGTTCAGATAAATCTATTTGAAAGTGTTCTGTCCACGGTCCAGATGTCTTACCATATATCTAACAATTTGTACCAGTGTTCCCAGCTCTGATAAATATATATATAAAAAAAACAAGTACTGACTGTGAGCACAAATTTGCTTATGTTTAAGTGCCAACAAGTTTTAGACAGACTGGACCCTGTTTATGACCAAAAATGTGCCAAAAAAAAGCACAATGTATGTATATTTGAAGCATTGATATTGATTGTGTTAATGCTTCAAACAGCAGTGGAAGAACAAAAACAAATAAGCTTTCTTAAAATACATACTGGTGTCATATTAATGTGTGCTAATTATTTGTACTATAATAATGAATGTAGAGCAGAGCCAGTGGTGTTGCTGAGTGCTGGACCATCTTAGCTGTTGGTAAAGAGCTCAGCACTTTCCTAATGGGTGTTGTATTAAAGAGATTTGGGGCTTATGGATGTGTTCCTCTCACAAGCCTGTAATGGATTTAATGCTGCAGAGGGTCATTCTCGCACAGAAGGATGCTGCAGTCCTCAGATGTAATACCCTATTTCTCTTTCTTGTTCTCCTTTCTGATTCTAAATGATGTTTAAGAAAGGGAGTATGTAGAATTAACTATGTAACTAAAATAATTTTATACTGACAAAAATACATTGTGGAATCTCTTTGATCTAGTGACTGAAGTCAAACACAGCTGCAGTTTTTTCATAATTATTCAACATCTGAAACACTGTGTTTGTTTCCTGACACCATTCAAGCATTAATGTATATACCAGTATTTATATATTTCAAATTCAAAATACCTTCAGAACACATTTACTTATCTAGTGTTGTATCATGTATCATCTGATCACAGCATGAATCCTCCTAAAGACGTCAATAAAATCCACTGTTTAGTCAGGAGGTGTTATTCACAAAGAAGTATCACCTGAACCACAAACAAAAGAGATCAGGATTATTTGCCTGAAGCCGGAAAGAGATAGAAAGAATAGATATCCGTGTGTTTGTTGTGTGACAAAGTCTCTATGAATGGATATTTATTGCTGCAAAAGCACAAACTGAACTGGTCGATATCTGTAACTAGCCATAGAGCTGAACAACTAAAGTAAGTCCACTGAAATTATTCGAAACAAATGAAGCCATCAATCAACCCAGTAGAATAAGTCTGAAGGAACTGAATATGGATGAGCTAAAGCAATGCTGGGAAGAAAAATGACCTAAACCTGATGCAGGCCCACAGTGAATTGGAAAATACTATTGCTAAATGGGAGATTAAAAATGATTAATTCTAAGATATCATTTATTTTTCCACCAACACTGTAACCTTTTTATATTTATGGAACTGTTTAATACAAACACAAAAGCCTATTATTGTTTGTCCATTATTAGCTTAAATAGCAATACATTTGGTACTTATAACAATTAAAGCATAAAACAGGTCGTTCTAATTCTAGGTACTTCAAAAAAGAATAACAACTGCATGAAGATTAAAACCTGAGAGCTACGGTGTCCACCTGACATTCATCCACATGCTATAAAGGATTTACACATCCTGCAGGATCAAGGCAGACCTGTCGCAAATCCCTCCTACCTGTTTCAGAACTGTAGGTGTTTTGCTGCCCTCCTCAGGCAGCCAAAAGAAGTACAACACATACACAAATCAATTTGGATAGCTTTCTTGACTAGGTTTGCAAAGATTATTTTGAATAAGTCAGATTCTTTTTGCCTGTTTTAACTTTAAGTTAATTTTGATTTTACCTTTATTTCCTCAAACAGCAAAGAATAAACAGTTATAGATAATTATGCTACACTAATGTACTGATATGGTACTGTTTTTTTCACACAGATTTTACATTAAAAAAGGTGCATGTCACACAACTTTTTGCTGTAATTCTACAAAGAAGATTGCCGTCTTTATACCATCTTTGCCCATTCACAAACAGAAACAGCGCAGGTGTGATGCCGCCTTAATGTGATGCTATCAAAGCACATTTTCCCCAAAATCAACGGTGTGCCATAAAATCAAGTGTCATATGTGGTGTCTTCAGCTTACTCTTTCACCCAGCTGTCATTTTTGCACTCTGTTGTCACCTCAGACATCCTACCCTCATCATTCCACCTACATACATTACACATGTCAAAGTGAGACGAACAAAGGCGCAACTGTCCTGCCTTGAACAGGCTGCGTGACTGGATTTTAAGTTGTTGAAGTTTCTTGTCGAGGGTCTAAGTGACAAAAGCAATATTTACCAGAGTGGTTAAAACTAGGTACACCCTGACCATTTACACATTAATCCATCAGCATAATAATCATTTCTGTTTTA
The DNA here is from genome assembly GCF_900634625.1 of Parambassis ranga. Classification (NCBI taxonomy): domain Eukaryota; kingdom Metazoa; phylum Chordata; class Actinopteri; family Ambassidae; genus Parambassis; species Parambassis ranga. The sequence goes on along the minus strand of NC_041028.1, from coordinate 5,974,073 downwards.
TAAAAACAGACAGTAATCCGGCCTAAAAAGTATCCACCTTGAGTTTATACAGCATATAGCTCAAACAAGAACCTCTGATGAATAATACACAGAGATTCACCCTCCTTATGAATAGTGCATGACTTTCTCTCCAAAGAGAAAGACATATAGGCACTGAAGATGTACTGCCTTGAGGTGTATATGTAGAGCAGACATGGTGTGAGGGTTCTAGCGTGCCGTATTATTTTAGAAAATTAAAAAATTCTTTCAAGGTAATTATTAGTTTGATTGCCATGGCAATCAAACTCTTGTTCTTCTACGTCTTTATTATTAGTTTGATTGCCGTTGCTAGGCAATCAAACTCTTGTTCTTCTACGTCTTTATTAGTTTGATTGCTGCAAAGCAATCAAACTATTGTTATTCTACGTCTTTATTATTCTTATTATTATTCTTCCGTACGTTTTTTGGCTCAGCATATCTTCAGAATGCATGGGCCGATTCAAACCATTCAAACATCAAAAGATTCAGCTCATTAAGGACATTCCCGGAAACCTTCAATAATAATTACAAATATTATAATATTAAAAATATTAAACATTTTCCACCCTCAAATTAACATTGGAGTCAATGGGAGAGCCCTTCAAACCATGCATTTTGCAAAATGCTACTGCTCCTACAAATATTAAGTTAGAGAAACCATTCGAGGCTTAAAATACTTCCAACGTCTTGGTCTTCAAAAGTTGTATTCAGAATTTGGAAGTTCAGCTCCGTCTTCAAATGATAGGGGATTAAAGATGAAGTGGTTTTTGAGGTCTCTTCTGAGTTTAACATTAGTGTGTATTGCGTGGAATGTTGGGAGCTAGAGTGGGTGAGTCATCGCTCAGAGTGCGGGAGGGAAAAAAATTAAACCAGTTTCTGCGTTTCTATCCTGCTGTCACGTCTGCACCTTTTGTCTGACAGGGATAATTTGGCCACCAGTTCGAAGGAAAAATGGTCTGGGTTCTGTTGGTGTCGGTCTTAAAACTCAACACCAAACAGTTTTGCCTGTAGATCGAGCTGTTCGGGGAGAGTGCCGGTCATTCCTCCATTAAGACATAATGTAAAACCAAAAACAGAGAAGCAGAGCTGCCATATTTTCTAACTCGCCGCCATCTCCACATCTTCGACATCCCAGACATAAAAATCGTACCAGTTGTAGAGCAACTTCTTGGGATTCTGACGGTGTTCTTATTTTTCGTCTAAAGTCTTCGGTTTGGAGAATATGAGACGTTGTTCGGAGGGTGGTTTTACATAGGAAATGCATTAGGAGGGGGAAAGAGAGCTGCAGTTAGGGGCAGCTGATAAACATTCCGGTTGCCATGGATGCAGGCAGGCAGGCAGGCAGGCAGGGCTGTTACCATGGTGACATGCTGACACACTAGAAGCATACAAAGCGGCCATATTTGTAGTCTTTATCAGACTTTAAGCATTATATCTGTCATATTGATCATCCTTCAGCTGTATACTACTTTTCCACATTCAAATCACACAGCCTGAGCTTCTTATAGTCTTATGGTATTATTCCACCCTCAGACCTTTCATATGGTATATTCACAGGCTATTCTTTAAGGTCGTGACTTCATACTGTTCTTGTCTTCAGCTGTTTCTCTTTCATATCTTCATAATATTAAAACATTTTCTACTTTTCCAGATAAGAGCTTCATCTTTCTAAATTCTTAACTGTGTTTCAGCAAATTAAGTTCAGATTGCAGATTCTCCAGCAATTCAGAGCAATCGTTCACATCAGCGTTCAAAGCAATGCTTCAGCTGCGGCAATCAAACTTGCATTTTCTTCAGGAAATGCTTTTCTAGTTATTCTTATTATTATTCTTCCGTACGTTTTTTGGCTCAGCATATCTTCAGAATGCATGGGCCGATTCAAACCATTCAAACATCAAAAGATTCAGCTCATTAAGGACATTCCCGGAAACCTTCAATAATAATTACAAATATTATAATATTAAAAATATTTAACATTTTCCACCCTCAAATTAACATTGGAGTCAATGGGAGAGCCCTTCAAACCATGCATTTTGCAAAATGCTACTGCTCCTACAAATATTAAGTTAGAGAAACCATTCGAGGCTTAAAATACTTCCAACGTCTTGGTCTTCAAAAGTTGTATTCAGAATTTGGAAGTTCAGCTCCGTCTTCAAATGACAGGGGATTAAAGATGAAGTGGTTTTTGAGGTCTCTTCTGAGTTTAACATTAGTGTGTATTGCGTGGAATGTTGGGAGCTAGAGTGGGTGAGTCATCGCTTAGAGTGCGGGAGGGAAAAAAATTAAACCAGTTTCTGCGTTTCTATCCTGCTGTCACGTCTGCACCTTTTGTCTGACAGGGATAATTTGGCCACCAGTTCGAAGGAAAAATGGTCTGGGTTCTGTTGGTGTCGGTCTTAAAACTCAACACCAAACAGTTTTGCCTGTAGATCGAGCTGTTCGGGGAGAGTGCCGGTCATTCCTCCATTAAGACATAATGTAAAACCAAAAACAGAGAAGCAGAGCTGCCATATTTTCTAACTCGCCGCCATCTCCACATCTTCGACATCCCAGACATAAAAATCGTACCAGTTGTAGAGCAACTTCTTGGGATTCTGACGGTGTTCTTATTTTTCGTCTAAAGTCTTCGGTTTGGAGAATATGAGACGTTGTTCGGAGGGTGGTTTTACATAGGAAATGCATTAGGAGGGGGAAAGAGAGCTGCAGTTAGGGGCAGCTGATAAACATTCCGGTTGCCATGGATGCAGGCAGGCAGGCAGGCAGGCAGGGCTGTTACCATGGTGACATGCTGACACACTAGAAGCATACAAAGCAGCCATATTTGTAGTCTTTATCAGACTTTAAGCATTATATCTGTCATATTGATCATCCTTCAGCTGTATACTACTTTTCCACATTCAAATCACACAGCCTGAGCTTCTTATAGTCTTATGGTATTATTCCACCCTCAGACCTTTCATATGGTATATTCACAGGCTATTCTTTAAGGTCGTGACTTCATACTGTTCTTGTCTTCAGCTGTTTCTCTTTCATATCTTCATAATATTAAAACATTTTCTACTTTTCCAGATAAGAGCTTCATCTTTCTAAATTCTTAACTGTGTTTCAGCAAATTAAGTTCAGATTGCAGATTCTCCAGCAATTCAGAGCAATCGTTCACATCAGCATTCAAAGCAATGCTTCAGCTGCGGCAATCAAACTTGCATTTTCTTCAGGAAATGCTTTTCTAGTTATTATTATTATTATTCTTCCGTACGTTTTTTGGCTCAGCATATCTTCAGAATGCATGGGCCGATTCAAACCATTCAAACATCAAAAGATTCAGCTCATTCAGGACATTCCCGGAAACCTTCAATAATAATTACAAATATTATAATATTAAAAATATTAAACATTTTCCACCCTCAAATTAACATTGGAGTCAATGGGAGAGCCCTTCAAACCATGCATTTTGCAAAATGCTACTGCTCCTACAAATATTAAGTTAGAGAAACCATTTGAGGCTTAAAATACTTCCAACGTCTTGGTCTTCAAAAGTTGTATTCAGAATTTGGAAGTTCAGCTCCGTCTTCAAATGCCAGGGGATTAAAGATGAAGTGGTTTTTGAGGTCTCTTCTGAGTTTAACATTAGTGTGTATTGCGTGGAATGTTGGGAGCTAGAGTGGGTGAGTCATCGCTCAGAGTGCGGGAGGGAAAAAAATTAAACCAGTTTCTGCGTTTCTATCCTGCTGTCACGTCTGCACCTTTTATCTGACAGGGATAATTTGGCCACCAGTTCGAAGGAAAAATGGTCTGGGTTCTGTTGGTGTCGGTCTTAAAACTCAACACCAAACCATTTTGCCTGTAGATCGAGCTGTTCGGGGAGAGTGCCGGTCATTCCTCCATTAAGACATAATGTAAAACCAAAAACAGAGAAGCAGAGCTGCCATATTTTCTAACTCGCCGCCATCTCCACATCTTCGACATCCCAGACATAAAAATCGTACCAGTTGTAGAGCAACTTCTTGGGATTCTCACGGTGTTCTTATTTTTCGTCTAAAGTCTTCGGTTTGGAGAATATGAGACGTTGTTCGGAGGGTGGTTTTACATAGGAAATGCATTAGGAGGGGGAAAGAGAGCTGCAGTTAGGGGCAGCTGATAAACATTCCGGTTGCCATGGATGCAGGCAGGCAGGCAGGCAGGCAGGGCTGTTACCATGGTGACATGCTGACACACTAGAAGCATACAAAGCAGCCATATTTGTAGTCTTTATCAGACTTTAAGCATTATATCTGTCATATTGATCATCCTTCAGCTGTATACTACTTTTCCACATTCAAATCACACAGCCTGAGCTTCTTATAGTCTTATGGTATTATTCCACCCTCAGACCTTTCATATGGTATATTCACAGGCTATTCTTTAAGGTCGTGACTTCATACTGTTCTTGTCTTCAGCTGTTTCTCTTTCATATCTTCATAATATTAAAACATTTTCTACTTTTCCAGATAAGAGCTTCATCTTTCTAAATTCTTAACTGTGTTTCAGCAAATTAAGTTCAGATTGCAGATTCTCCAGCAATTCAGAGCAATCGTTCACATCAGCGTTCAAAGCAATGCTTCAGCTGCGGCAATCAAACTTGCATTTTCTTCAGGAAATGCTTTTCTAGTTAAAATTGTTCTCTTAAACCTCTCAAGTGAGCAAGCACTGAAGTGCAGCCACATTTGGCTGAGCTGACTCCACTCATGTGGTAGTAACATTTGTATCTTACAAATGAAACTTTGACTATGTTTAAACAGACACAGGCTCCCTGCCTGATGGAGATGACTGTGGTGTTTAGAGGACAAATGTGTGGGCAGAGTGTGATGCTCTCTCACTCTGCCCACAGGAACTCTCTTGCTGAGTGACCGGTAAAGAGGAGGGAACACTGTGACCAGGACATGGCACATTCCACACCTCCAGCTCCCACATACATTTCACACTGCAGCGTTATACATCATCAGCCCCGTAAGAGCAAAAATAACATCAGCTGCTGTCAAACATGTCAACATTCAGTTTTTGACTGTTCAAACAATCAAAGCCTGTTAAACACTGCCATTATTTTTCACATTATTATCTGACTGATCACTCAACCAAAAATTTGCTTCATTATATCAAACATATTAACTTCAGATATGTGGACACTGGAAGATTTTTGATAGAAATCAAACCAATACAAAAATTGGAGTCTAAACCAGTTTTAGTGGTTACAAAAAATGAGATACTGACATAATGGCTGACTATTACCTTATTATTAGTCTCAGCAGTATTCATCAGGACAACAAATCATCCAGCAACATACACCAGTTTACTAGGAAGACAACATGACCACGACCACAGCTGGACAGGAACACTTGCCAAATATGCAGTTTAAAACTAGTCGCTGTCTGTACTGAGCCGGTGCATGACGACTTTCCCAATTTTCAGACAGAACAATAACAATAATTCAAACTATTGAGAAAATAATCAATGAAAAATTTATAATGAATCATTTTCAGTGCTGACACAGACAAACAATTCACTGAGTCCATAAAATCGCACAAACTTGAAAACAGAAAATCCCTGAGATTCCACAGTGATGTCAGTGTTAACCTTTGAATTTTAGCTAAAAACGATAATTGGCAAATGGCTTATTTTTATTTATTCATTCATTTATTTATTAGTGTGTAACAAACTACCAACTAGGTAAAATAACAAAAGGTTTCTAACAGTGATGATCATGCTCTCTTCCATTAAGTTACAACAATCAATTGATGCAGTGAGCCAGTCAGTAAAATAATAACGGTTTACCAGCCCGACTAAGAACTCTGCCTCCCTGCCAGTTCAAAGACAAAAAACATGACTACAAAAATCAAAGTGGAGCAGAGCCAGTCAGTATCACTGGTCCTGCACATGCTCACCGTCTGCCTGCCAGCAGTGGGAGCTGTTTGCCTGCAGTTTACTGCATGACATAAATTGTTCACACTCTGCATCTTATTATTGATTCTACAGAAATCGACTGAAGCAATATTTGCATGTTGTTGCTGAATTAGTAGCACCATCTGAGGCTGGCGGTGTTTCGAGGCTGTCAAGCCTCTTTTTTATGAATCCATTATCCACACCTTCTTTAACAGCAGTGCTTTTCCTGAATGCATCACATCTGATGCACGTTCATGTTCCAGTGTCACTTACACTATCACTGTTATCAACTGTGTGGGACTAATGTGTGTCCGAAGGACCTCTCAGACCCTCCCTCCTGTCAGCAAAGGCTGCTATTTGTCAGGCCCATTGAATCATCTTAAGGTATAGAGAAGATGAGGTCAGAGGTGTTGTTGCAGCTTCATTTGCTGGAGCTCTGTAGGAAATCAAATCAAGCTGCATCTACATCTCTCACCTCACACCATCAGGGGGTGGAGTATGTGACTGGGACCTATATTTACAGGTGATATGCAATCAAATGCACACTTAACAACAACAACCTCCCTTTGCTGCCCCTGTGAGAACTTAGAAGTCTCTTCTCTTCATTATAGCTATGCTATCCCATCATTTTTCCTTGTTCCTCCGTGTCTCTTTATAGATGTCCTTTAAGTTAATAAGCACATACACACTAACACACAACAGTGGCTGCAGTGACGCTTCTGTGACTCCTTCTTACCACCCATTGTTCATGTTTGACAACTGCAAAGAAATTAGCAGTCTTTGGCATGATTCATCATCTTTCAATCGACTGGTTGCTAAGGTGATGAATCCACGGTCTATGTGCAGAGTGCTGAAATCCTGTGGAGTGTGTGGAGAGCAATGTCCTCAGTTCGACACAAACACACATACTTAGTACGTGGTGGAAATGGGACTGAAGTGCCAGGCTGAGTTTGGTTCTTATCCCTCTCCTGGTTTGGCGTTTTAGGGGTTTAAAATGGAAGAAGTCCCAGATGCTGGTGGTTAAAACCTCTCACTGTGCGCACAAATGTCACCCTCATCAGCAAACACTTCCAGACACACACACATCCACACACACACACACACACACACACACACACACACGACACCTCCCACGCTCTCATCTGCACACGATCACACAACAACCGCTTCAAAGCCACACATATTCATCAGCCCTCTCTAAACTCCTTTTATCATATCTCATCATTCATATGCTAAACAGCCACACAGATTTTGGGGTTGTAAACTAGGGCATGGCAGCTTGTAAGGTAAACACCCTGGTCAGGCTTGATTCCAGCTTGCGACGGCTTTTGTTATCCTATTAAGCGGGCAAATATTTTTTTCTCCTTTGATTTTGGTGTGCTGCTAAAAGGCCAGTTTTTGTCGATGTCCAGCTTGATTATTTATTTATTTTTTGTTTGGTAATGTGATGATCGCGCATGGAATAAATCAAGCACAACCGAATGCAGGATTCAGGCCAGACTAGTCATGAATGATGTGCCAAAAATCAGGCGGTTTGGGCAATAATGGCTCCAAATGTACTAATGGGCAGCGAGTCCCTGCTCAAATTATCCACAGTCCACACCCCCAAAGACTGAGCCAAATTGGCATTCAAATATGAATATCCAAATATCAGGGCTTTTCCTGGCTCAGAATGGGGCTTCAGGGAGGTAAATGAACAAATCAATCACTGTACAGTGAAGTCTATATTACCTTAGGTAACAGAAATCTTGATATATTTTTGGCCACTCTTTATGTTCAATTTGAAAACAAAAAACCTGATAATGATAATTTTCCAAGTTTGTTGTTGTCTTACGCCAACTGTTCCACTAGTTTTGTGGAGATGCCAGAGGAGGAGGTGGACAGAGCTGGACAATCTGACTCTGGACAGCAAAACTGACATGAAATACAATCATGAAAAATCACCAGGCAAAGTTCAGAACAACAGTAAAAATGTATCGTGATCAATAAAGTATCCATCTATCTATTGAGCTGTCTTAACTGATAGAGAGACTTCCATTAAAACCTACTCCTCATGAGATTTGTATTCCCTTTTTTATTCTTTCTTTTCAGTGTTGGGCTGTTCGGTCGCTTTCAAGTAATAAAATTTCTTCTGATGGAATTGAAAAAGACGTTTTTTATTATTAATAATGTGACTCTTTCAGTTCAATTCAGTTCAAATAAAGGGTTAGTCCTACTTTAACGGTGGCTGTAGCTATACAAATGTCGATCGCCTTATCACACTATGGTTAAGACTAGCTTCTTTGTTAAAATCAGATCTTAAAGGTAGAGGAGATGCCTGCCTACCAAACCCAGATTATAATCTGGTTCGCACTCTATGATCAGACTGCTCTACTGGGGATCTATGGTATTATTAGATCCTGCAGGCATAATGGATTCTGGCCATTAAAAGCCTTGTATGTCGGCAGGAGAATTAGTTGTGCAGACCTGAGTGTGAGCATTAGATGCTATGTGCCCCAACTCACCTAAACACTACAACTGGTGAAGCCTGTACATACATATCATCCAACATTTGGACAAAAACATTACTGATATCAGATTCTCTTGGAGCAAAAATCCAGTATTTTGATAATCAGTTAATTATATTTATCGTATGAGTTATATGAGGAAAAGGTGGATGGTAATATTAAGCTGTCCTGAATCTCTAAAACAGTAAATCTCGTCTTCAAAAAGACATTTGTTTGTCTCAACATTTGATCGATAAGTAGCATGTCAACTACACAAAGACAAAGACATGGTATAGCAGACACAGCCAGCAGACAGACAGCAGTGATCAGAGTTGACATAACATCCCCATCCTGACAGCAACACTTCAATCTACAGCTTTTTAAATCTAATTATATTGTCATACATGAGCAGAGCAAAGACCCGCTATATCACTGCTACAGTTATCTACATAAGTAAATTGTTATTCATGCATGACTGTTAGAGCAACTCGCCACCACTTATTCCAATTTTTTCAACACATTAGTTTTGGTGAACCAGCATGCTTGTAATGTTTGATGCCATTAATCATCGGGCTCATAATGTGCCGTGAACAGTGGAAAGTGGGCGAGGATGAAAACGTTCAACCAGGATATGCATCAGCAGAGCTGCCTCCCCAAATTTGTCTCCAATTTAGAGGAAGTGAAGGGGAGATAGAGTTTCAAATGTGTCTGAGAATTAACACAATTTCCAATTAGGGCTTTCATTTCCTTAATGAGAGGGAGGGACTAATACAGACTGGGAATAGAAAGGCTTCACACCCCATCTGCTTGGCAACCTGAGATAACTGTTCAGAGAAGACACCCCGCTACAGCACTTTGATTTATGAATCAAACATCGTTAAGCAACAACTTCCTTTTGGCATTTATAAAAAGTGTTTCTCTGTTCTAAATACCAGAGGTAGCAACAGAAATGAGGGAGCCGTTTTTCTCTTTGTTGAGAAGAGTTTTGTGTTTTGCTAAATCACTGTTACAAAACGCTCCAGCTTTCAATGCCGAAAAGTCTGACAGCTATATTTGAGGAGCTTCAGCTACAGCATGAGAGCTGACTGTCACTGAAGTGTGTTGGTTAGAGGCCCAGAAGTGCTCAGATCTGTTTACTGCATTACATGGAGGATGATTAGCATAGCATCTGGCAAGATAAAGGGCTGTGAGAAAGCACAAATCAGGTGGTTCTGTACACATCGCCACATTATAAGGGGGCAATTTGTACACAGGAAAGACCAGGTTGTGGTAAAGCAGCCTGTCACATGCGTTCCTAAAAACTGTACTTACAGAGAGATGTTTTTTGGGGGAGGGCAGCTACTTCTGAGTGACCTTTAAAAAAAAACAGAGTGAAAATCAAAAATTATTCATGAGGCTCACATTGCAGCTCCCAGCTGAGCAGAACAAGGCAAGAAGAGATGGACAAAAAATGGACCAATGAGAAAGAGGTATTTTTGACCTATTAGGTCACAGTTCAGTTCATTTACTGATTAATTAATATACTTCATGCAGAGAAACACTGCACAGGTTCATTCCTAGAAATATATAAATAAAAACAAAGTTCTCCAACATGTCTACATTAGGTTACCTCAAGATTTCAACCACTACTGTCTTCCTGGTGAGGATTAGCTGATATGTAGCTTCATTTTTTTGATGACTAACAGATTAGTGGCTGTAATGACAATAATTTGGTGGCTATATACACAGCTGCTGTGGTTGACACCTACTCCCAGCCTGTGTTTGGACTTCTTATTAATGACACATTCACTGGTATTTCTTGCATTGTACATTATGTATATATCTCAGTGATCCGTGTCTGCCTGCATGCAGAGTGGAGCCTGTTGTTTTTTTTATATATATATATAAATATATATATATATATACACAAGTATAAAGCCATTTGTGGCTATAAATGGGTTCAGTCTACTTTGACGCAAGTGTTTCTAAATTATTAAATTCCTACCGCATGTTGACAGGAGATACAGCCAAATATAAAAAAAAATCGTCAAACATCATGACAGACAGGGGAGGAGACAGAACACAGAATAGATGTTTACATTCAGTTAACCAATCAGTATGTTGTTTGGATAAAAATGTGAGCCGAAAACGAGGTGTTAATCCTGCTTTAGCCACACAACAGATTTTCAGCAGACAATGAAAGAGAATGGCAGCACACACACATACACACATCCATGTGCTCGAATTACCCTTCCTGCCACTGCTTATTATTTCTAACGAGGATGTAGTTGTTCTTTTTTTTAACCCTTCCCTGCCTGCCTTCTGTGCTTTACAGAACCCTTTGCAGATGAGCGTTTATTGTTGGTGTGTGTATGTCTGTTAAAATGAAAGGCTGTCTCTCTCTCGTCATGAATACAAGCTGCACAGTCTCTAGTGGTGTTTATCATATTTTATTCACACCAATACATAAAATAATACACTGCGCACTCCATCTTCGATCACTACCTCACACATAAATTGTGCTTCTTCACTTGCATCCTACTCACACACTTAATGACACAGTCCAATATTAGATAATTCCTCTTAAATTATGTTGCCAAAAATATGATAGGCCCAACACTAATCCCTGCAAGGCTTGGAATAAAACTGAACAACCGAAACGCTAACATGATCCTCCACTGCTTAGTTGCGTAAGTGTCGGTGCTCGCAGAGTGGTTAAGCACTGCTGTCCTTCACCCTCGCTCTCAGTTCTTATGACTCTGCCGCTACACTGTTAAATCTCTATCTGTTTGTCTACGAAGCTGCTGGCAATGCCTCCCTACAGCTCATCTGGGAAACAGAGCTCCTCACTGTCTGCAAAAGTGTCGTACAGATCACGGCCAAACAGTGTGCTCATGTCTGCTGATGGTCTTACAGAACACCAGTCTTCCCAGTTTAATATTCCAGGCACCCACCACCACATGAGCTCCTGCCAGCTTTCATTCGTGCCTTGCTCCGGCCTTACTCCGGCTTTTCTAACAACCACCAGTTGGGGGTTTATGTACTATCTTCAATGGCTGTTTGATTTGTTCCACTAAATGTGAAACAAAGACAGAGCAACTGATTCTGACGGGATCATGTGGCTCAAAAGTGTTTGGCAGACGAACACGGCAGAGCCGCTGGGATAAATCATGAGCTATGCAAGAGGACAGCAATCCCTGTCTCCAACCAAATTAAAACTCACGTGTGGAAAAGTTCATTTGATTCTGGAAAAAAAAAAAAAGCAAAAAAAAGTAACTAAAATTGCATGTAAACTTGATGGATGAACCCTCCTGGGCTAAATGTTTATGCCTCTTTTTACTGTACAGTTAGGGAAGTCTCTGGAGCAAGCATGGTTTAAAAATGTATCTGAAAGGATTTATCTCCACTTAAGCCATTCCCTGTGGTGGCTGCCGCCTGGGTTTCAGAGGTAGTTACAGTCTTTTGATGTCACGATGGAAAACATTTACTCAGCAACATTTTAAAAAATGGCTCTTCTAGCTTACTGATGTAAGGATGTGCTGATATTCCCAGCAGAAAAAGTTTCTGTCGAAGCAAAATCCACGCCTGTTGCAGCTCTTTTTGTGAAATATTGCCAGGATACCTGCACGCTACCTGAAGCAACTCATATACAACTACAGATAAACTACATTTTATATGGCTCATAATTTCACATGAAGAATAGGCCTATGTCATTCAATATTGAATTAATTATAGATAAAATAAACATATAGCCTATGGTACCACAGGATTGTATACAGTGTAACGTCAACCTTGTTCATGGATTAATACACATTAATCAAATAAAAGGCCCATTTTAAATAGATTAGAAGAAAATAGATTTCTTAAAGGCTTGATTTTTTTATATGGATGCTGATAGAAGACAGTGACACTTCATACAGAACTATTATCTAAATCATGTTTTGTTCAGACTGAGGAATTTAGATCGTGCTCCACTAAAGCAGATCACGAACAGGTGAACTCACCGCGTGGATTCTCCGTGCTGACAGGTGGTCCTCCTCCAATGACGCAGAAGAAGTCCGTTAGTCCGATAACTTGAATTTGGAAAATTCTTGCACTTGTAACAAAAACTTCTGGATTGTTTCACACTCACGTGTTAAACACACCTCCCGAAGTTGTTGAATTGTTTTGATACATATTTTAACATCAGCTGCAGCAGCGTAGAGCTGATTGACGTGGGCCGGTCTGAAAGTGGGGGCCCTGCGGTGGTCTGCGCCTGCGTCACTTCCGTGTCAGAGGTTGGTCGGCCCCTACAGGTATGTCCGCCTGCTGCTTCACCTCGCTGGCTCTTCTGGTTAAACAGTTTGTTGTGTTGTGTTGTAGAGTGGCGGCTTGTTTCGTGCCCCTGTGTGTGTGTGTGTGTGGTTTAGGTGCTGTTGTGCTGCTTTTTGTCTCTGGTGTGAACTGCCTGCTGCCTCGCCATCGCGGCATAGGCACAACAGTAATCAAATGATCAAATGTCTGTCAGAGTGCATGTTGCATGTCATCTATGGGATTATTTAGTTATGCACAAAAAAATCTGATCTTGGATTATATTGATAGTGTAACCTAGGCATTGGTTTGGGCTGTTTTTTTTTTGTAAATCACTGTAACTGGATTTTGTGAACATCCTAGTGAGACCTAACCACAAACTAATTTTGGTTAGAAGTCCATTGTTTGGGTCTGTCATGTGTTTGGGGTGATTTCTCCAGCACTAGCTCCTGATTAGGTTTTCCTTTCCCCTCTCAGTTTGAATGGGTGCTGCTAGCATTTTTTTTGTTAGATAAAAATTGTTCTTCTTAAAATCAATCAGACCTCTTGAGTATATGAATCTGTGCGCCTTCGAGTGCCTTCCCAAAGTATTTCCACTAGAGTGGCGTTGTTGAGCTTTCATTGTGAATCAGATTACAGTAATAGCCACAATCATCTGTCTGAGTTTTATGCAGATTAAAACACAGTGATTTGAATTCACTAAGGCATATTCTTCATTCATTGCACATATTTGAGACTGTGATGGTTAAATCTTGACTGTATGCTAGTCACTATATTTTCTAGTCAGATGGAGAAATACCTCATATTTGTTTAATAATCTGCCAGATATGACACACTGTTACATTTATGCTAACGGCACATGTACTGCTCATCAACTTCATCCAATCACAGGACCAATACAGCCTCAAATGTCCATGTAAAGGTGATATGTTGGATGGGACACACAGTGTGGTAGACTTTCACTCAGAAGTGTAAGGTTATAGTCCCCCTGACACCGAGCTGTTGAGTTTGCAAACATATTTTAATAATATTTTTGTCAAAGCAAATTATCTGGAGATTACAGACATGTGGCCTATAAAAGAAGGAGAGGAGTGCTTTTCATTTTCTGGCGGTTATCTTACAAGAGGACATGGTTAATCCTGCTGGGATAAATTGCGGCTTTCTCTTTTTCTTCCCAAAATAGACAGCAGTAGTAATGAAAGGGGTTTGATGAGGCAGCCTGTTTAGCATAGCTTTTTTCCCCCTTCCATCATATGACCCTTACATCCAGGGATCTAACAATGTTAGGGTGACCTGCCCCTCCTCTTTGCAGAGGTAACATCCCACTGAAGCTGTTAATCTGTGACAGTCATGGAGACGGGGCTGCAAGCATACAGAAATAGAAATGCAAATGGTGACAGTTTCATAACTCCTTATATAGAAATCATCCTCCTGATCTTGTTACCTTTATGTGCTGCATCCTTTCATGCAGTGCAGAGCATCTCGATATATTTTTATGGTTTTCAACATAAAAAAAAACAGGTTCTCAGATTTTAAAAAGCCATACTGTGTATTTATTGGACAAATGAATATACAGGCACACATTTGTTAGCCTTCTCTGCTAACATCTGATCATAGCAGGGTGTGGGGTTAATTTTTTTAAACACATGTGGCTTATAAGATGATAATAACATAACCAAATTTGATTTATGGACCTGAGGTGTGTGGAAGCTCGGTGAGGAGCTGAGGTTGGTTGATGGCTAAAGAAACAGCACCCACCTGTCCCTCAGTATGGATCAATGGGGACTGTCTCCCCTGTTAAGTGAGCCTCAAGTGGCCATTTGAGGAAATGCACCTTTTGGCACTTCATTGGATTAATTTCTCAGCCCAGGAGTTAGCTGCTTCATCTCATCCCTTGATGTGACTTTATAGCACACATACTCATGCTTGTGTGGTTCTGCTGTTTGTTGGACTAATTGAAGCGTTTACAGTTTATAGTGGAGCTTTTGTAGCTTTACTTTTATTAGATCAAATGCTGCAGAGATGAGAGAGAGAAGCTGGAAAACATTTAATAATGGCCTCTTGTGTGCTTCTTGTGATGGTGGCATCTTGTGCAGGAAGCAGCAGAGAGGTGGAATGCAGACTGCACCTAGTGCTTATGTGGATCCCATCTCATCTATTGAAAGTGCTGTCATTAAAAGTGTTACAGGTTAATGTCACTCTGTGGTGTTAAACGCAAAGAGTTTTTGGACCATGACAAAAGTCAGAGTTACTGATTTCTCCAATAATGATGCATAGGTATTTATTATTTATGGTTTGTTTGATTTCACAGGGGGTTAAGGAAAAGATCAAATAGCTGCAGTCAGATTGAATCTTGTGAACAGGGACTGAGGATGAAACAAAGATGCCTTTAAAAGAAAAATAGAGACGCTGCCTTTATCATTCCTCTACATTTCATTCCATTTTCATCTGTCTTGAATGAGAGTTGGGCATAAATGATTCTTTTGTTGTTTCTGTAAAAAAAAAAAAAAAAGACCAGCCTGAGACCACGTTGCTCTAGTAAGATTGTATTTTCATCCTGCAGCACTCTGTCGACATGTCTTTCTTTCATTTGTGATGACTTTTTTTTAGGGTATTAAATTTTATTTAGGGAGATTTGATAAAAAACATTATCGTACAAAGTTATCTGCTGCTTGACAGCTTCTCATTTTATAACATGCAGCGCCTCTGGAGGAGGGTTGTTTATCTGTTATGAGCTTCAAAGGGAACAACTGGACATGGGAAGAGGTGGAGGAGACTGGTGTGAGCAGAATGAAAGTGGAGGAAGGAGCAGATATGATAGTTTTTTTTTATTAAGCATTAGAAAAGTTTTCACTTAAAGCAATAGACTGAACATCCTGTTTTTTGCACCAACCGCTAATCTAATTCCACCTTAATCTTCTTTTTGAATTGTATGTTGTGATCTAAATGCTTTTTCTGGCCCATGAAAGTGGATTATCTCTGCTGTGTGAGATTCTCCTCCTGCTGTATTGTGGCTGTGCAGTTGTGCATTGAGCCACCAGGGAATCAATGGCTCATCTCCTGAAAGCTCAGAGTGGTCTTAAGCGTGAGTAGTTATGACTGAATGTTAACTCTTTAGCTGCCTTCATTCAGATGAGATCCTCAGTAGCTTTAAATTGATCACCAAGCACCTTGAATACACCACATTTTGCAACTATACTGTATATAACCGTACCAAATAACAGTTATGTTGCATGTCAGATCTGCAACAAAATGCTATTTACTAGACTAAACGTTATCTGCTTCAGCTCTGTCTCAGACCGTTCCTGTCATAGTTTTATTGCATTTCGGTAAAGAGTGAAACAAACTCAGACCTTTGTCAGCTGAAAGTAGAGATGGTAATTGGAAAAGGGACACTGGGACATAATCACTCCTTCACAACTCGGCTATGGCTTGTAAACATTCACACTTTGGTGGCGTAAAATAGCAGTACCTGAAATGGTGTTTTGTTTAGATATGAAAGGTCATCTATAAAAAGCAGCACAAAAATGAGCACTGTGTGTATCTCAGGCAAAATGTGTTTCCACCCAGAGGAAATACATATTTTTCACGTTGCTCTTGGTGAAATGTTGTGTTTTCTGTCTTTTCCGGAAAAAGGGATGGCAGGTCTTTCACCCCTTGCACAATAGTGTGAATTGTATCTGGTCTCTGCTGGATAGTGGCAGTTGTGCAGAGGATTTTATTTATTTATTTTCCAGGAAGGGGAGCTGTTTAGACCCTACAGCTGCCATGTTTTGTCATATGGATAAGAAAGTAAAGCCATTGGTAGATTTAAATCGGATAATAATGTGTAACTCTTCGGCAGTGTTGGCCTGTTGGTCCACAGTTTACTAAACTATTAAATGCATTACTGTGAAAAGACCCAAGCTTTTGTAAAGACTGGTCTTGTGTATGCTCAGTTATGGCTCCTATGAGGTCTTTCTTCTGTCCTTGCTCCTCAGAGCAGAATTAAGAGCTTTGGAGGACCAGATTTCTGGGTTAAGCAAGGCTCAAGGAGCAAGGAACAATCGAAAGGAAACTGGGATGCATGCTTACCATCTTTGTGTTCTTGTAAACATAGTATAACCGCGGTTAAGTAAAAGACTCTACTTTATCCTGTATTTTTCAGAGCTTTCCTTGCACAAAGCACACGTGTTTGTTCTTCATTTTCAGAAATCCCCTTTACAGTGACAAAAAAGTCAAATCACTTCTTGATTTAAAAACAGTACAGTGCCTAGCCAAAGTGAAGAACCGCAATTCACTGTCTGATTTTTCTGTCTTTTGTTTTTCAATTGACCTTTGCATGGTGGAGGACGGGATGGAAGCAGAACTGTAAACTCATGCTTTGGCGTTTGATTGATTTGTAGACAGATCAAGGTGTCGTCTACATAAATGGAGAGAATGCTGTGACTAAGTAACTTACATAAATAAGATGTATAGGTATGTTTTACTTTGAATACAGATGTGTTTTGCTTAAAACTTTCAGCTTATTATGTGCCCGGGCCCTTCATTTGTAGAGAGCCTGGGTGTCAGGCTTCCTTGTTGCTTGTGACAGTGAGCGATGAGGGTCCTGTTTATCCGGGTGTGGAACTCGTTGTGTGATCAAATCAAAGGGCATGCAGGATGACACAGACTCTAACAGAGGCAACACATCACTGTCACTGTCATCATCTCCCCTCTCCATTGACCTCATCGCCTCTGTAACACTGCTCACCCTGCACAATGGATCATTAGTCTATTAAAGTGTAAATAACTTTCTCTTTGTGGAGCTTAATCATACCTGCAGCTAGCAGGACTGGATAGTGTATCTAACATACACATGTATATATGTCAGATACATCACACATTTGGAGTTAGACAACAACACAGTTCCTATATCTGCTGAAGTAAGCGGTGATGTGACGATACAGTGGATGTGTTTTTTCCCACTAAAATCACACGTGCGTCTACAAACTCACACTCGGCTACCCCTCTTTAAAAGGAAAGCCTTCAGGGTTGGAGCCTAGCAGCTTTGTCATCCCCTGACACCACACAGTGATGGAGGAGATGGAACCCCCATGTGCCTTACTCACAGTACCCTCAGAGCTACTGCGACATTCCTCATCAACTGAAACTGAAGTATGCCATGACGGAGCTCCCCTCCCTGCTCAGAGCGTTTAACATGTGTGTGCCGTTATTGGATACGGTGGTCCTATATGGGGAGCTGAGAATGTCCGCTGTGGGTGACAGACGGAGGCAGAAAGTTTCAAATGGGTGCTTTGACATGACTTCACTAACGGGTCAGAAGAGCAGGTCTGATTTTTTTCTTTTCTTTTCTTTGTGCAGATCACTTTTCTTTTGACGCTCAGCAATCAGTGAGTTCAACCTTTTACACAGAAACTAACAAAAATTAATGTGAGAAAAGGTCATGTGATGTATTTAAGATTGCAGCTGATCAGATGGGGCTCACACTGGAGCCAACTGATATGATTGTCCCATTGTGGGTGTACAATTGCCACTAATGACCACATGATTGTGAATAATGGTGGTATGGACGGAGGCGAAGGCTGCCTGTACATCTGCATGAGAATATCAGAATCTGTGGGGCTGCTGTTTTATGTCTTCCTAACACATTCACTTGGCAAAAGTGGTTTATATGTCAAAGACCAAAGAAACATTACTCCATTAATATTTGGAAAGCCAGCAGGATGAGTAATGTCTTCACATCTCAGCTGATATTTTCAAGTCTCCGATGTAAATGTCAAGCGCAGTTTTAGGTGGTTGTCATGCCATCTATCTCTCTCTGTTATTGTGTAAGGATAAGCACAGACGTCGTTCTTGCTTTGCATCAAACCAGGGGTCATAACACCTTCCAGTTCCACTTTCTGATATTTTTCAGTAATTTTTTTGCACCTTCAATATCTCAGGGAGACTAACCAGACATGAAAGAACAAAACATGTGCTCTGTTTTCTGGGATGAAAAGGGAGTGCTGCTGGCAGACTACCTGGAAAAGCTTCACAATATTACAGAAGACAATAATATGCAAAAAAAAAAAACAACAACTCACTAATGTCTTCTGTGAGTTTGACCATTTTGTTTCAAACCAATAATGACATTCAAGCACATGAGTGCGTTTACAAAGCTGCCGCCAACATGCCTCATGCAGCGTCTTGCTCATATATGTGAATAATTAGTGTATGAATGTGAAAACTCACTGATCCAAGTGATCTTAGAAATGATAAAGGGTGTACAAAGTTCAGTTTGCAGCTTTTAAGATGGTGCTGACTTTTTCTGTTTCTTGTAATGCGAACACAAACAGGCTAAAATTAAAGGTGCGCTGATGATGATGATGCATGTATATTTGTTTTTTTAGTCTTTTCTGAAGATGAGCTTGACAGTGTTGATCACCACTTCAGATTGTTGTTTGTATTGTGTTTTTTTTTTCTGGAAGGTACCTCGTTCCTTGCCTTTCCCTTGTCACAGCAAGAATTTATGACTCCATATGTATTTGTCTAATCATACTGTTTCACTAATTACAGTTTATAAACACTGAAGTAATCAACTTAATTATTAATTGGCACATGGGCCTTTTCTATGTTTTCCAGAACAGTCATTATAATCTGTAGGTCTTAAGCAGGCTGCCTTGTCTTGGGATTTAAACTCTTTAATAGGTGACAGGTGACATTTTTGGCACAATAGGTACTTATCTAAATTTTTTAAGCCAACAAAGTCATCCCACTCCCACCATTCATACCATGTTTTTTCAAATTTGTTTTGAATAGCAAAACTAAAATGGATCATTTTCTTTGCCCCCCCCCCCCCCATCAGTAATTCTGCTGCTGATAATGGTAATTTGAGGAGGAAAAAATAGCATAACAGGAATTAGTATGGCTCAGCTGAGTAATCATCAGGACATTCTATTATTTGCATCTGATTATAAAGTCTATTTTCAGTCCGCTACAGAAATTTTCTGAGAGGAAATGACTTTAACAGCTACACTGCGGCATTGCTTTGAGTCACATGGAATAAGATCCATTTCTTCTTCCTTTCCTGTTTTCTCTTTCTTCGGAAGATCACTTATTGATCTCTCTCTCTCTCCTTAACATGACTGGATTTCCTCACCTTCACACGCTTCTGCTCACGTCATCAACTCTCCTGCTGGACCGGAGATGACAGAAATTCATTCAGATGTGTGACCCTGGCTATAGGCTGCCACATGTCTAGGTCATTAAAACTATTTTTGGTGGCAGTTATTGAGTTATAGTTATTGTATTATATGCCACGCACTTCACCGGTGTCTTACAATTTATGTTTTTCTTGTGGAGATATAAGGTGCTAAGTAAACATAAATATAGACCAGTGGAGGGAATGACAGTGATGCCTGACATGATTATCTAGCTCTTCTCCCTATAGAAAGGGGAGGAGTTATACAGTCTGATGGCCACTGGCAGGAAGGACCTCCTGTTGCATTCTGTGCTGCTCCTCGGTAGTCTCAGTCTACCACTGAATGTGCTCCTGTAGGACAGCAGTGTGTCATGCAGGGGGTAAGACGTGTTGTTACAAATACTGAGGAGTTTCCTCGGTATCCTCCTCTCCGTCATCTCCACCATAGACTCCAGCTCCACTCCTAGTACTGAGCCAGCCTTCCTAATGAGCTTTTTGGGTCTGTTGGTGTCGGCCGTCTTCATCCCGCTGCCCCAGCACACTACAGCGTAGAAGATGACGCTGGAGACCACCGAGTGGTAAAACATCTGCAGCATGGTCTGGCAGACATTAAAGGACCTGAGTCTCCTTAGGAGATACGGGCGACTCTGTCCCTTCTTGTATATTACCTCTGCGTTTGTGGACCAGTCCAGTTTGCGGTCATTGTGGACACCCAGGTATTTGTAGCTTTCCACAATGTCGATGACCGGGTCTGAGAGTGTCTGGTGCTTCCTGAAGCCCCCCACCAGCTCTTTTGTCTTTGTGACATTCAGCTGCAGGTGGTTTTGTCCGCACCACTCCACGAAGCTGTCCACCACACTCATGTACTCCGCCTCCCCCATAAGCACTTTAGAATCCTGTTTCTCTGCTGTGAAACTGCTGTAAAACTGTAAACATGGAGATAATGGGATTGACCAACTTTTGGAGGCAGCCTCAAGTGGCCATTTGATAAACTACACTTTTTGGATGCAGTCATATACTGTTTTATGTTTAAATTATTTTGTTGCGTTTTTTCTACTCATTGTTTGAACAGATCTAAGCAACCAACATTGTCTATGCAGAAACATCCTCTGAAAATTCTTATGCCTAAAATAACTCCTCCCACTTCACTACACACAGAGGTCCTTGAATCACAGATCAGTGCGTAGTTGCAGATTGCAGGGTGCAGTAGTAAAACAGTGGCCCGTTTTAGTCATTTAGCAGGAAGGTCATCAGGGCCTGACTTTATTTCACTCAAATGTGGCTGCACTCCTAGTGGAATGAGTCGTATATAGTATCACAGTGAGTCACACCTCAGAAAGGATGCAGTGAGGAACAATGTACATACAACATTGTAGGCTTTAAAAGCAGCTGCTAGGATTAAAAAACAAAACTTGATTAGAATTGCATGAAAGAGTGAGCTTTTACACATTTTAATAAGGAGAAATTCTAGTTTTTAACCCTCTCAGGCAAATCCACTTATCATTTTCACCCATGTAAAACAGGAGTGCATAAATACTCCTGTTATTCTAATCGGAGTCTGTGTGCCACCATGCGATTGGCTGATAGCTGATGACTCATTTCAACAGGCTGGTGTGGGGAAGGGAAGGGGAGAGAATGTGGTAGGGTTGGTGGGTGGGAGGGTAGGAGGTGGTGAAGGGGGCAGGAGGTGGGAGTTAATCATTCTCCCACCACCCTAGCATGCCTTTACTCGCACACAAACACACAACATAAATACTTGCAAACTTAATCTATACACACTTTCTACCCCAGCCATAGGTGCCTGTAGCCTTACTTGAGGAAAGACACAGAGCCTGGAGGAGAGAGAGGGAGAGAGAGAGAGAGAGAGACTTGTGCTGATCACAGAGTCTGCAGCCCCCAGCCTTCCCTCTGTTGCAGCTACAGTACGTGTGAAAGGCAGGGTGGGAGAGAGAGAGAGAGAGAGAGAGAGAGGCAGCAGCAGAGCCAGAGCTGCTGTTTGTCTCGGAGACTCGAAAAGGGAAGAGGAGAGCACTGTGAGCTGTACAGCGCAGAGCATTAGAAGAGCCAGTCGGTCCTCTGGTATGTGTCCAGTGTGAACAACTCTGTCCAGTTCCCTACGCACTTCTGCACACAAGGACTCTGACAGCAGCCACACAAACAGGTGAGCCTCAGCAGCTTTGTGATGTCAAATGCATATTCATTATGCTCTCCACTGATCAGTGTAATCATAATAACACTATGCTTATGGTGGTATACATTATGTATATTCTCATATTTACATGTGTTTGACAAATGTAAACATGGATAGCTGAAACTTCTTAAGGAATGAGCTGCATCAACCTCGTCCGTTGTGTGCATGGATGAGACAGGTGGGGGTGTTTTTACATGTATGTTTCCGCATGTGTGTATGTGTGAAGGCTTGTTTACCTCTTGACTGACAGGTGAGAAACACCTCTGGGACCTGGGGAAAAAAACGTCGCATCTGATTTAATCCCCATTCTCCCTCACTACCACCACCACCACCACCATGTGTAAATCCATGTGTCCCTGCAAGAGAAGAAAGTGGGTGGAGTGGGAACTGTTTCAGTTCTGCTACTGTTCTCTCAGTCTTGTTTTAATAGCAGGAGATACATCAGCATTTGATGGAATGCGTACCTTTGAGCCCGCAGTGTCTCTGTGTGTGCGCAGCAGTTTGTCGACAACTGTCATGAATATCTGCAGGTGTTTACATTTCAGCTTTGTGCTGTTTTTTTTTTTTTTCTTAAGCCTTCTGTCTCAACTGCGCAAGACTACATCCAGCTTATATGCTGTAGCATCACCATGGTACGAAATAACAATGTTCTCAAATCAATTACATAATAGTGTTTTCAGCATACTGGCAGGATTTTAGAAACATAGCTAACATCAAATTAAAGATCTGTTAATGAGAAAATTATTGCTTTTCTTATGTAATATTAGTGTTTTTTACAAAGTTGTTGAATTTTATTGCCCATCTCAGTTTTCTGTTTGAGCTCAGACTTTATTATTTTTTGTTGTGATGCGAAGCTGTGCCCTGATTTAGCACCTTCTCCTTCATGTTGGTATGTAACACTTGTCGCTTGTACTGCATCCTGGGATGTAATTGTGTGTAATGGCAGCTTGTGAGTGTTTACCGCAGGGAATCAGCAGCTTGGTCCAAAATTATCTTTCCCTTGGTGCACAACTTGTTGAATCCACTTCAGTTCTTTTGAAGTTTGCCTGTGGATTAGGACGTCTTAATCTGCCATGACTTACTTCAAACCTGTGTGTTTATGTTAAAAGGAGGACTGGGAGTCTTTGAATAGGAGCATATGGCTGAATGAGAATCCACAGAGAGACATTGTCAGTGGTTTGAGCCCCCTGAGCCATGACCATGATCCGGGCTGCCATTGACAGTGAAAAATCCCCTCTGTGTTTGTCTGTCTCGCTGTGGATGCTGCTCGTTTGCCCCCAACTGTCAATCTGTCACTTACTGTGATGTCAAAGGAATCAGACCCCAGCTCGCCACTGACCCTGCCACTTCCCGTTATCACCCACCCGATAATATATACATCCATCCATCTATCCATTCCTCCATCTCTTCTCCCACCAGGTTTCAAATGTTTCTCTCTTCACTTTCACCGAGCGCCTCCCTCCACCCCTCTCCGCTCTGGTCGCCACAGAAACGGCTGATTCAGGAAGGGTGGGCGGGTGTCTCAGAGCTCTTGCTGCTCTGCCCCATGCAGTGCTTTCACAGTACATTTCTGCTTCTGTGCTGCTTTTATGGCCCTGATATGTTGACAGTTCAGGTGGCTCAGTCAGATGTTATACAATTGTGTGAGCTACACAAAGAGTGTTTGTTCAGTTCTGTCAGAGGATGTGTTCAGTGTTTTGAGCTGCATTGCCATTCATTGTCAGTTTTTTTTCTAACAATGGATCACAGGGAGGCTCTTTATTGCTTGATGACAAATCACCAGTGGTGGTGGATTTATTTTAAGGGTTAACTTTGCCAAATTTTGTTATGACATTATTTACAGTATCTATTTTCCAACATAAAGTCATTTTGATGGACTGATTCAAAACAGAGGCACCCTGTGTATGTTTAGAGACCTTACTGAGGTGATTAATAATGAAATATACCATGGCCGAGTCATTTAATAATAGATGTGCTTTGACCTTTTTCTTATATAAGGTTGATGAAGCAAAATACAGTTTTGAGTCATGAGTGAAGGAGTGCAGGGTTGCAGTGTGTATGTGGAATTGAAAGCATTTTTGTGTATATAAGAGGTACCTAGTTTAAACCTTATCAAAACATAATGAACACCAGTTTCGGTAATTTAGAGACAAATTTATGAGATGTGGCATTTTTAGGATGGCTGCGGTTGCCATGGTGATAGTTTGTACAGTAGCTTAAAACAGTCCCTTTAAGAGAGGCTTCTGAACAGGAAATGAAACCTGTGTTGCACTGCAGTCAATTCCAAGTAGGACCCCAGGAGTTTGTCCTGCTGCTACTGATTAAATTAAAATGGGAATTGTATTCACTGCGGAGACACCAGTGAACAGCTCTGTCTAAATCGTTGTCCGTGAAACTCAAGTGTTTTTTTTTTATGTCTTTCTGTCTCAAAATGAGCTGTTGACAAAATGTTACCATTTGCTAAATAAACAGGTAGAATTACTAGAGTTCGATGTAATAAGTGACATCGCTTCAAGTTGCTGATAACAGTGTGTGATGTTTGAACAGAAGTCATGTATCTCTGACTATGTTTTCATCCTGCAGTGTTCAGTCAGTGATGACGCAGCTCTAGAGTCATATAGCACAGTGCAGACTCGTCACGAGACACAGCCAGAACAGAACAAAGAGCACACACTGCTATCTGCGTGAAAAAACTCAACACAGAAGTAGAAACATCAATTGGATGTAGAGGAGGAAAGTGACGCCACTTGCTGATGCTCATTCCACCACATTACTCCATGTACGGCTGCAGCCCTGGGATCTTACATGGGATGTTTCCAGTAACTAGATATTTTAGAAACTAAATTTACAATACTATGTCGTAAAGAAGTGCATCAAACTGTCAAAGAAAGATCTACTAGGTGGACAAAACAGCAGGAGATATCCTGTAATAACAGAGACAGTAAGTGGCCATCAACCTGATTTACAGAAGATTACATTTAGACTTAAAGAAGCGTGATTGTGGATGACGTTGGAGCTTTAAATGTTCTACCTGGGACACAGAAAACTGCAGGAACCTTGGCTAGAACAAGTGTTCTCATAAAATAGATGGCAATGAAAATGTCAGCTGATATTCTATGGACTATGTTTTATGGGCAATGAATGTTAAGAAAATACCTAAACCAGGACCGAGAGACTTTGAATGTAACCTGACTCACTCTTTTTCCTTTGTCTTTACATTATTTCACTCACCAGTCACCTACATTAATTGCCTCTTGTCTATATAACAGGACTATGGGTGACGACAAACATCTTGTTGCTATTCGGACTTGATGCTTTTACTGGTATTTTTCTACATAAATACAGTGTAATATACAGAGAGGATGAAGTAGGTGAATCATGTTCTAAGTTTGGGGACAGACGGCTTGATTTGATTACCATGTGGAGTGAAAGGTGAATATTTTCCCTCCAACAGGTCGTTACCCCAGTCAACCCCCTTTTGAAGTATAGCTCCTGGATGATTCTCTGCGGCAGGCTGCTGTCTGATGACTAATGTTCTCCCAAGTGACATATTAAAGCCCTGTAATTGGTTAGAATAAACCAATCATTAACTTGCTCATTAAAGCTTATTGTAGAGCTGAGACCGCTGCTACTTGATCATAGCAAACTTCTGTAATTGTTCCCAAAGCTGCGTCGGGGTCCTGTTTGCCACATTATTCAGGGTTCATCAACACCAACATCCTGACTCACTTTGATTCTTTAAAGATTCCTCAGCACTTAGTGTCAGGGTGTTTCTGTGCTAGCTTTGCTGCACAGGCCAGAAATTTCCATCTGGACCCACTCTTCCTACCATCTGCTCCTCTGCTCGCTTATTGGCCAGTTGTGAGGCTTCTGGTTCAAACGTCTCTCTCTCGCTGTCGTCAGATGAAAAGAAAGAAAAAGGGGGTGGACTGGAAGAATAGACGAGGAGGGCACAGAGGCGTACAGATTTGTAAAGCTTGGGGCTTAAACTCGATTCAGCACCACATCTCAGCAGTTTCTATCCAATCTCTGTGTAACCCAGCAAGTGCTGACTGGCTTATGATAGGGATCACTAAAGAGAACAATACGCAGTTTATGCTTAGTCAGTGAGAGGGAGACCGTTTCCCTGAAATTAAAAGTTACCGACAGAATCGGGGACAAACAGAGGCTGCAGTCATGGTGCAGGTGTATGGATTATTGCCAGAGGAGAGTGACAGCATGATGTAAATGTGGCTCGCTGCTGCTGCTGGTGTTGTTGGTGTTGATTGCGGTGCTAGTTTGGCCTCTCTGACTGATGGATATGAGGAAAGTTAACTCTAGGGGAATCATCTGTGGTGCTGCTATGCCCTGAGGTTTAATACTCACTCTGTCCTCACACTAATGGTGCCATTACTAGGCTTCTGAAATAGATTTTTTATACAGTGCACACATTATATGCATGCAACACAGCTCATTTTCACATGCAAAAACTATTTACACAGACATAAAATACACAAACAAAATGGCAGCAGACACACATTTAATTGGTCAATGCAAGCATGTCTCTGTAAGTATGAACAGTAAATGTATATAAATGTGTGTTGGGTGGGGTCCTTTGTGACTGACTTTGATTTCTGTGACAAGGACATCAGCAGCTGCAGCAGCCATATTGTTTGATCTGCCAGATAAATTTAATATGATCTCACCTCACTCAGTGGTTACAGGGACATTACTTGAAGGATGCTGAGCCGTAAAGGTGTAAAGATGAGCATTTTAACATGCAGGTCAATGCTGATTGACTCTTCTGGCCATAAGATGTGACATAATGGCAATGTTTGGCCCTTTCACATTTGCTTCATTTTTCAACTCAGTTTTACACCAACAATTAAAGTAGAAAAAAGAGACTGTCAAATGTACAAATTATTAGTTGTTTTTGTAGTGCTGAGTGTCATCTTGTCCCCGACCCTTTAGCTAAATAAAACTGTTATGAAAAGACTCGGCATCACCCTTTGGCAGGCCTAATTGATTTCCAGGTCACAGATAAAGGACAAGGATACATAAACCCAGATATGGAAAGAACCCGATTTCACCCCATGTCCCCGATCTAAATCCAGCAGGGCGCTGTGCTATTTTCGGTCTCCCCCTCCTTGGTTATATTTTCTGTTGGTCTTTCAATTTTAAAGACAAATCTACTTGTAAATTCAATTTTTACTCCAGTTTATCTTTTTCACAGTTCCATCTGTGTCCTGAAATACGTTTGATGACTTCGTGTGCCCCTCTCAACCCTAATACAATTGTAAATGCATGAAAACTGTGCAAAGTTTTAAGATTGGCAGTGAATTCTATCTTCACAAAAACTCTTCTATGATCAGAAATAAAGTGACTCAGTAAACTGTAATGTATGGGGGGGCTGTTCATCACAACAGTTTAGAGTTCATTTACAGGAAAAATAATAAAAAAGTTGGCTCTATATAGGGAGAAGCAAAATATTCTGAATTTTGATTATACTCAGTCAGTTTGAAATGTTCATGCCTTTGCTATTATGAAATAATTATGCCACAACTGCAATGTTCACTTCGTACAATCTTTCCTTTTTCATAGGAAAATGATATTTTAATTTAATAATTTAAGTATTTACTTTAGGTTACTTTATTTAGATTTGCTCACAAAAATGTTAATTTATTTAATGTAAGATAAAGTCAACAACTCCCGCTCTAAATTTTACGTTCCCAATAAACTGCAAAGGAATTACTTCACCAAAAATCTTCGGTTTCCTCTTATGAGCTCTGCGTCACTCTAAACGGCTTTGACGAGATGGGAATGTGATGCAGGAAAAGCTGTTAACTATTACACCTCCTTTGTGAAAAACACACACACACACTCACTCAAAGACTTCTCCGGTGCTGCACCACCTGCCTCTCATCAACCCCCTCATCAAGCAGAATAAGATCACTGTTAATCCACTTGTCTCAGCCCGTGGCGTACCAACAGCGCTCCCACTGCAGGGCTCAGCTGTTCCCTCGGGGCCCCCCAGAAGCCAGGAGTGGAGAAAGGTGCTTACAGCCTACATGCTCACTTCATGCCTCTGACTTTCCTTTTAGACACACACCCATTGTTGCTGTTCTCTTGTGATTTGTTTATCTCCTGTAACAAATGCACATAGTGGTCTAATACAGAGGACAGTCCACAAATATTGTTTTGATTTATTCCATTAGATTACTCAGACAACTATATTTTTAATACTTTAAAATATGTTGACGTTGTCTTACCCTTTAAATAAATGTGACTCTCATAGGCTAAGGTATAGGTTAATGTATCAGTTTTTTAATATCTGCAGCATACACAGCAAAGAATATTCAAAATAATGATTCCATTATTGATTCTTGATTATCTGGTGGCCTCACATATGGATCTTTGGCCAGAACAGAGAGTTACTGAACCAGACTATATGTTGTAGCTGTAAGTATTTAAAGCTACATAAACATTAATGGGACAGGTTATTAGGTGGCAAACATTGGCTAAAAACACCCTGCAACACACCCTCAACACATGTTTTTGTTACTTCTAACCAAACACATGACTGCCCAAGTTACGCTTACATTAATGGGACATAAGATCATATTGTCATATCACCTGAACATGGCACAGATACATTTTCCTTTTGCATCATTTTCCGCTGCTCACACCTGTGCACAAGTAGTCATTCCCCCAGTGAGACCCCCCCCCCTCTCTCTCCTATGACCAAGGGAGATCCCCAAAATAATGGGGGCTTTATGGCAGTTATTGTGGCTGCAGAGTTCTGCAGAGGACCATCAGGAGAAATCCAGTAGCAGCAAAGTAATTGAATTTGAGGTTTCAGCTAATGATTTTTCCAGCAGCAGGACACTACCCCCTCGTTCTCCGGGCTTGCAGCGTCATGCATGGCCTCAGCGGAGCGTCGCTCAGGCAAGCCCTAAATCATCCCATAATGAGTTTAGAGAAGCTAAGTACCTCTTACACTTTTAACAGGCATGATTTAATAGCACTTGTTAATCCGACAACATATACAGCGCTTTCCATTTTCGCAGGCTTAAAGACTTCACTGAACAGATGTTGTAGTAGATTTATTGCCTTTAGACTAGAGCGGCATTGTTAAAAACCAATTAGGATAGCTATGCTATATTATACCTTCAGATTGTTGGTTGTGTCTTAAAGTGGATTTGTGTAACTCAGGTCTGTGTATATCCGTGTTACCTGACAGGAACCTGTGCAGAGTCCAGTTTGTAACTAGACCAAAGCTGAAGAGTTCAAACCTGTGATATTGATGCTCCAGTCGCAGGCTATTGGTGTTATAACCAGCTCTCGGAGTATTTCTGAGCATCTTTAAAGGGGCGTGTGTATAAACTCTGTTAGACCTGAAGCTGTCTTTTTGGCCCAGACAGATTGACAGCTTTGAAGCTGCTCTAAAATTTGAAACATGGCAACTTCAAGGCTGATTGGTCTCCATTTGTAGTTCAGTCAGGAACAGAGCCTTCTCCCCTTGGACCCCTTGTCTCCTCACCTCCATTGTGATCCTTTTATCCTTTTTATGTTGCTTCACATAATCTCCATCTCTTTTTTCTGTCTTTTTTTTCCACTAGATCTTATTCCTTTATCTACCCTCTATTAAGCTGCTTAATATATTTATTTTTCTTCCCAGCTCTTATCACAAAATGAGTGGGTATCATAATTGTTCCTCTTATTCCACTGTGTCTCAGCCCAAAGCTCTCGCTCTCTCTCGTGCACACACACACACACACACACTCAGAGTCCCTGCTGTACTGTAACCCATTTAGGTGCGACATCTTGTCTTTGCCCTTCAGCTGCAGAAACACACTGCTAATGGCCACCAGGTTTTCTCATTAGTTAATTATGTTTTGTGATATCATCTACAGCTTTGAGCTGCTAGCTGAATGGTTATTAGGCTAATGGTAACTGATCACCTCAATACACAGAGAAAGGCTGACCCTTTCTTTGGCACTTGTTGCATTGTCTCAGCTGTATCCATTCAGCCAACACAGGCTAGGTGCTGTTGCATTTGGTAAACTTTACAGCATCATCGCATTGCATTGTGTGTGGCTCCATCAGAAATAATGGTGGCGCCTACTGCTCCATGCAATCATACCCTTAGCAAAGCCATTTCCCCCCAGCCTGTAATTCTACTTTTCCAGTCATGGAAGTGTAAGTGATTCAGAGATTTGCAAGTTCAGTGGGAACACCTGAAGCAGATTCAGACCATCACATATTCATAGATTTGTTCCGTTCACACATCTTTGTCTTGTTCTGACTCGAGCTTATTGAGACCCGATAGATTTGTCCCATCTGATCGTCTTCTTCTTTTGTACTGTCACAGTCAGTTTATATGTCTTTGTTTGGTTTCAGCAAATCTGGTGTGAGTCACTGCATGTTCATTGTCGACTGTGCCGCTACACAAAAGCACTAGTTTGATTTAAAAAAAAAAAAAAAAGAAAAGAAAAACAATGACAGAGGGCATCGAATGAATCACTCCTGCAGTGGCTACTCTCCTTTGACTTTGAATTGGTACCCTACTCTACATATTCATTTGTGGATTTGCTTTCTTTAAACCCAGGGCTCAGTGGCAAACAGATGCTGTTGTTTTGTTTACAGTGCACTGATGCATCAAATGTGTGGTGCTAAAGCAACCCAAGTTTTTACTCCTGATCGGCTCATTTATTGTATCAAGAAATTCTCATTCTTAAAGGGACGGTTCAGTAGAAAATAGTCTCTACATGAAATGGCTAACAATGAGGTCTGTGGAGTTTCTAGAGCAACTGGACTGGGTCATGATTGTTGTATTTTTCGGCACTTTGAGCAGCACAAGCTGCCGAGTGCCAATAAGTTCCATTATATCAGAGAGAAGGCCAATATAATGGTTTCCAAAGCGGTCACATCAATACCACTAAAAGCCACAAAAAAAGAATTACCTGATTTTGGGGGGAACTAGACACAACATAACCTGTCTCTGGACTAACCTTTTAAATGCAGTCTTATTGAATATGTCCCCACAAAAAAATGCCATTTTTGTCTAGTATAGAAACAGTCCCACCCCCATAAACACATAGAGATGCAGCTGAGAGGCAGAAATTGGCACACGTTTCATGTAATATTGACTTCAAGTTAGATTTTTCTGCTTCAAACTTTTGTTCTTTCTTCTTCTTCTTACTTATTCTTCCGTATGTTTTTTGGCGCAGCGTATCTTCAGCATACATTGACCGATTTCAGCCATTCAACTATCAAAATGTTCATCTCACAGAGGACATTCCGGGTCAACTTCAAAAAATTATCATTTTTCAAATGCAATTTTGGTGTCATTTTTAACATGGGAGTCTATGAGAAAGCCCTTCAACGAGGGTCATCTGCCAAATGTATCTCCTCCTACAAATTTCACGCTACATTTTTGTCTTAAAATGCTGATTAGATGCTGCTCTATCAAACTTGTATTCAGAATTTTCTAATTCCGAATCATTTCTGCATGCCAGGCTCTCAAAGATGGAGTGGTTTTTGAGGTCTCCTCTGCTGTTACCATGGTAACAGGCTGACACACAGAGGCATACACAGAGGCATACAAAGCTCTGAATTGCTCTGATTCTCCAGCAATTCAGAGCAATCCTTCACATCAGCATTCAAAGCAATGCTTCAGCTGCAGCAATCAAACTTGCATTTTCTTCAGGAAATGCCCTTTTCTAGTTTTCATTTTAAGTTATCTGGATCATACTGCAGTGCTGGACAGCATGTGCTACACTTTATGTGGTTTTGACAAAGACCAGAGGTGCAGTATGTCATTCATTTTGAAAAACCTGAGCTTTACATCTCATGAAGTGATGCCCCGATTTTACAAGATATTCCAGTATTTGCCACTTGTTTACATGAATAATTTATATAAAGCTGTGAGTACTTAACTCTTTTGTTCCTTTAGCACATCTGTTCAGTGTTATGTCCAAAACCTTGCTGATATCAACGTATTTCAAGGATGTTGAACACAAATTGTAATGACCCTGTCAAATTCATATTTAGAGTAATAGTGCATAAATTTGAAATGTACCGAGCAATGATTTGGTCATTCAGATTCCCATAATCAGTAGCATAAAGGAAGAAATCGTTTTAAATGTGCGCCTAGTTTTTGAACCCTTTACATAACTCAAACGTTACATAATAACCCATATAACATGCTCACCGCAGGTTAAACTACGATATAACATACTTCTTTGATCCGATGATAAAACACAGCAGCCACTTCCCCATCCCCCTAACCCTGGAACCCATCTAAGTAATGGAGCAATCTGGCAAAACAAGAAGCAATTTAAGGGGGTTCAAGCCCTTTTTCCTCCTCACAGCATCAATACGGCTGAAGGATCTGCCCAACTCAATGATGCACTGAAGCTTTTAGAGCTTTTATTGCTAAAATGTTGCATCCCGAGGAAAAAGGCTCAGCTATGTGTGCTCAACTCCTCTCTGCCATGATGTTTCATGTGAAGAGACTAGTGGGAGGACATGTAAAAATGCATAGCAACAGACTCTTTCTCTCCTGTTCTGTTTCTCACACATACTCACACGATCACATTAACCATCACACACACACACACACATGCATAGACAAATAAACACACGCCTGCACAGATTTAGCACACATGTATCCCCATCACCCATCCACCAACACAAGGCTCTGTGGAATAAAAATGGCCCCATATTGAAGAGTACAGCCTCAGGCAAATGATGTAAATGGCATCACACAACAGGAATTAGCCTCAGTTTATGAATCAGCAGCTGCAGTCAAGGGAGAAAATACACTGCTGCTCAACCAGCTGTACTCCTCACACAGGTCACAGGCTCAGCCTAGAGACTGATCCGCTTTGTGTCAAGTGTGTATGAGCTTGTGTGTGTGTTTATGTTTGTGTGTTGCCATTTCCAGACAAAGTCCCTCCCTTGTGGCAGTCCACTGCTCCTCAGCCTTGCCTGTCATCATACCTGATCACGCCTGTCTGTCAAGTCATTTTGTAAAATTCCCACAAAGACGGGGTTAGCTCAGACAGTATCCGATTCCCCTCCCCGAGTCGCAGGCTGGTGCCTGTGCAGTGGTGTATAGAGAGAAAGCGATTTGCCTGTTGAAACCCTGCAATTCTATTTCAGGCCATCCCACACACAGTGGGAGAGGAACAGAAATGTGTCACCCTTTAATTACAGCTTTTCAGGTCCTTGTGAAATTTTGTGCATCTGTAGGTAAGAGAGTCCTACTTTAGATTCCAGGGAACACACCTCCACCAATTAGCACATCAGGACCACAGACAGTAGTGTGTGTATGTGTGTGTGATTTAATTGGTTTCATTTAGGCTCGTTTTGGTGTAGTTTGCCTGTACGTTTGGAAGCTTCGGCACATGAAAATTATGTCCCTGCAGCTACTGATGACAACACCGTGTGAGTAATGCAGACGGCCACTTTGAGTGTGTGCTATGTTCCCAATTATATCACCAGCATTGTCACTTCACACTGAGCTTTTCTCAGTCTGTTCTGCCAGCTGAACCGCAGTGCTTTATTCCTATAGGGTCAGCCCCTTTCAATTAATTTCTTGTTAGTCCTGATCCAAATAAGCTGCAGTAAGAATTTAATCCTCATAACTGGATTATGAGCTGATTGGTGCTACAAGAGAGCTGTTTGTTATTAAAATGATGGGTTACATAATTCTGGATTATTGACAGCCAATCAGAGTCAATCAGTTAATGAAGAGGAAACCAGAAACTTGTCCTCAGCGATAAAGCGGTAGATTTCTGAGCTTCTATCAGACGACTGTAGCTGTTTTTTTTTTTTATGAGCGTCCTTGATAATGATTTTTCATGCAGACCTCAGAGAGCCATTGAACACACACACAAACACACACCTCCCTTCTGTGCACATTAAGATTAATAAACAAGATGGAGGAATGAAGGACACTGAAGTTGCTTGAAAGATGTCATTTTAGAACATGTTTTTCACTCTTTCTTCTCTGCCAGATCTAATATATAAACATATATTTATTTATATATTATCGACCAACGCCTTGTTTTATTTGCTGTTCTTCTGGAAAATACAGACGCAAACTAATCATCTCCTGCATCTTTGTGTCTACATTCAGATAAACACATTTCCTGTCAAGCCTCTCACTTGGTTACCATGCTGTTACTGAGCATTTCCTTTTCATTACATGGGCGTATATATCTGAGCGAGTCGGGCAAGGGTTACTGTATTTACTCAACCAGGCTGACTCCATGGTGACCAGCTCCCGTGCTATTATTCTGTATGGAAGGTTACTGTGCTCTGGCACACTTGTTCCCTGCTGTGTAAGATAATTCCCCCGTCACTGGTGGTGGTGGTGGTGGGGGCGAGAAAGGCTGTGAGTTGGAGGATTGTCTTTTATGTGTGTGTCTATATGTGTGTGTCTATAGCCCTTTATTATTAATCAAGGGTAACTGTGAGGTCAGCAGGGGAGGGGAAAGAGGCCAAGGGTTGACATTTTTGGGCTGTTGTTAGTTCAGCAGGAAGGCTGACACACCAGCATCAGTGGAGCAGTAGGTTACTGTTTCAGTCATGCCAGCAGTGCTTTGTTGTGTGTCACCACGCAACTGTGTGAAATGCATTTAAATATTTGTGAAAGGACATTGTGTTGTGTGGCTGATTGCAACATGAATATGATCTATTTTAAAAACTTTTGTTTGTGTCTGGGAGTGTCATTGAACAGATGGTACCTGCTGAGCCATGTGCACCAGGAAAACGCTGAAGGTGAAGAGGATGATAACAGATTTCATCTATTTGTAGTCCCGTAAAAATTGATTATATCAGTCGATTATGTCACTGAGGATTGAGATGAGCCGTCAAATTAGCCTCAGTGTCACACAGACCTCAATGTCAGCTTATGAAACAAATAATACATGGACAGCAAAGTGTATTAATAGAATTTACCTTTTTTGTTCTGTAAAAGCAAAACTATAATCTAACTACAGCTCAACATTTTTAATAGGTGTGAAAGAGACTCGGAAAGATTTTACCATTAAAAGTATTCTGAGTATAATCACACACAAAAAGTGCCATCTTTGAATGTTTTCCTCATTAAAAAGCTGAGAGAAGCTTGTCTAAACAAGAAAAACAACAACTGAGCTGTTCAGGCAAATACACTACAAAACATAAACTACAAAACAAATACTGCCACATGTAAGCTGCTGATTTTCGTTTTTTTATTATTATTGGCTTTGTGTCGTACTTGCAGTTTTGATTCATTCTGCTCAGGAAACATAATTGCATTGCATGAGCAGTATGTGTAAAAATGGCTGATAACATAAGCCCCATAAACACAGCAACAAAGGCGGGAACAATAGGTCGGGACAGAAGGGTTCGGTTTAGAGCAGTAAACCAGTTAGTTGGGTAGACTAAACCAAGAAACTACTTGTATGGATCATTGTTAATGAAATGGGCTGATAACCTTTAAATGGCTGTCAAAAGACAAACAAAATCCACTTTAAGACAAAGACACTTAAAGATAGAGAAAGCATTGTTAAGGTAAAATGACATTTCATCCTTTCATCCATTGTCTTAACCTACTCAATCCTGTACATGCTTCCATTTATGCAAAGATGCATGATCGTATACCAACTGTTAATGGGGAGAAAAGGTGCTGGGTACATCCAGGACAGATTGCCTGATTGCCCATCAGAGGGCTAATTATGCTTCAATCACTTTTGAAATTTGACCTCTGCTGCTGTTTTTCTGTAGAGGTCAAGCTGCCACCATCTTATCATGAACAAACTAAACCACTACACACATGTGGTCACAGAACACGTACGAGCAGAAAGCTTTAGACCTTCCATTGTACTCTGCTGTTAATATTTCATTGGATGTGCCAAGGCTTTGACGGTGAGAGTGATGCTGTTGAAAGTTAGTAAAGTGCTGCCATTACTGGAGACGTGGAGAAGTGAAACGATGTGAACATGTTGCATCTGATTTTAGTTGTTTTACAAGTAAAAAAAGAAAAAACAACCCTGAGCTGTGGTGTTTTGCAGAGCACAGCAGCAACAGGGTGATTAATTGCTGTATGTTGGAATAATAATTCCACACTGTGTTTGTTTACAGTGACATAATTGTCTATGTACAGCACTGATAGAATCTGACAGCCTAGAACCTGTTGAGACAAATTACACACTCCTATGTTCTGCTTTGTATGTAAGATTTGCGGCCGTTATGAGTCTAATTTCATAAATAATATGAAAGCACTTGTTTAGGTCTGTTATTGAAAATATTCATGAAAAGCTTAATATGCCAATTTTACTCTTCATTAGCATGTTGGTGTTGTTTTTAAGAGAAAACTGAGCATATAAACAGGCAATGAATTTGACGGCAATGGGAAATTCAAATCATTGTTGAGATGCTGTATTGTGATAATAGACAAAGAGATTGAAGGTGGGGTTCTTTTGTAGCACGACGTTGATTTTTTGATTGATATTGCTCTGACTGTGAAGAGTTAATAGAGCCTCGGTCAGGCTCTGTGCTTCAGCCGAGCACCTCCTCTCATGTCAGCTTTTACATAAATAAGAGCTTTTTCTCTCCATCACTCCCTCTCCTTCTCTTTCTCTCATGCACACCCACACAGAGCCTGTCAGAGGCACATGAGGATGGGAGGAGGAAGGAGGGAGGTGGGTGAAGCATGACACGTGAAAAAGAAAAAAAAATGCTGCTCTTAATGCTGCATCTACAGCCCTTTATCTATTGTCTTCTCCGTAGATTTCTTTCCTTCTCTCTCACTGTTTTCCAAATACTGCATGTTTTGAAGAGTCTCAATGAAATCTGTGCTGTTGTGAGTTTATCTGCGCAGCCTCTCTGCTTTGTTCTCCAAAATTACCCACTTTGTTGTGAAGATGTTCTCTCCTCTGGCAAAGAGATGTTGATTAATCCCTGTTAATTTATGTGTAAATGAAGACACTACTAATTGGATTGAACTGAAGGAGACGCAAATTATGAGAAAACTCAAGTCAGGTTCAGTTATGATTTATGAACAGTAAAATGCATCCTACAGCATGTATGGTGCCCATTATTTAATTGATCTGTCAGTTTGTGTGTGTGTAGAGTGGGGGGATAAGAAGGAGAGATTTATGCCTTTCAACAAAGATGGTCGCCGAAACAAATAAATGTATCACACGTCTGCCTCTGCTTGTACTTTATTGTTAAATCAATAAAGTCATGAATTTCTACAGACACTAGTGGATGGGTGTTGTTTAAGACTTTGCACACCAATCCGTCGCCATGGCAACTTGGAGAGTTTTTTCCAACTGACCTACAGTTTGGCTGACTGCTGCCTCGCTGAGGTACATGTTGGATGACTTGTCTTCTCATCTACATATTGTACCTGCCAGTGCACCTTTTTTAAAAAAATAAATAAATAAAAAATAGCAATCGGATATGAAGCATAACAACATCTGCACATCCCAAAATTAAAGGCATCACTCTGACCCCAATGGAAGCTGCTTCCTAAAATGTTCTGTTTTTTGAGTCGGCAGACATCCCTCGGAGTCTTGTTGCATCAATTATTAAGAAATGGAAAGAGTATGGCGCACATGGACATCTATCCAGGGCAGCCCGTCCTCAAAAACTGACCTTTCAAAAAGGAGAGCAGTGATGACCCACATGTCCTGATGCTTCACCAATCACAGCATTGGAAAAGTGCCACCTTCACTTTGACTCTAAACACTAACTGAACTTTTCTGTTCATTAGTGACAAAAACAACATAAAATCTGATTTGATTCTGATTGAAATAAGGTAGGTTATAATAATAATAATAATAATAATAATAACAAAACAAGAGAAGTGGTTGAAGGTTGGTTAAAATGACTATAATCTCTCCTTTGGGCTGTGAGTAACATCTACTGGATTGGCTCAAAGTGGGCAAGAAAAAGAGCAGAGGATGGAGATGGAGATGTTTGCCTCATAATGCATGTTGAATGCCATTTTAACCCAAACATGGTCCATATATCTCTTTAAACACCGGTTGCTTCAATCAACTTAAAGACCTTCTATTTCTGCTTTAAATAGTTAGAGGCTTGATTTTTATGTGAATAAGCAAAATTCAGATTTTACTGTCACTAAGACTGTTGTCAGATATTTAGCTGAATGTCTGCTAATTAGAATCTCATCAAGATTTGAATGTTGGGTAAAAACTGGAAGAAAATCAAGAGCAATTTTAAGGTTGTTGATTGTCGGCTGAGTCTGTAGCTATTTTCTCCAGCCAACCACACCTTGAGTTGATTTTACTGATTAGTCCCCTCTAATCTGGTCGGAAGTGTATTGATTGATTGCGCAATCTCTTGATCCTGCATCGTCTATTTCTGCTGCAGACCTTTACACACGGTTAATTAACAGGACCAGGATCCTTTTATTACAGCTGCGCTTTTAAAAATAAAACTAAACCCGGCACAGAAAATGCTTTCAGTGAACCTCACACATATTTTATACCATTGTGTCCATAAAGTCTCATGCCATTAAATTAAATGACTTTAAATGTCATTAGAGCTATCCTGTATTTCTCTATTGATAAGGTGTTTTAGTAACATTTAATGAAGGTATAATTAACATTATTAAATAGATCATGATTTATTGGGATTTGCATTTAAATAAACAGAGCAATCAGTCAAATGTCAATGTGAGCACAGCAAATGTAACTCTTCTCTTCCCAAAAGATAAACGTATCACAATAATGTTAGAAAACTACACAATAGACACTGAAACATTTATTTTCTCCCTAAATATTTTACCACTTCTCTCTGAAAAATGAATAACCCAAAAGATGCTTCCACCAGGAAGGAAGCTAAACTTCACAACTTGTCTCTGCTCTCTCTCCTCGTGTTGCTGGGGAAGAACAGAGGAGTGTGTTATGACTAACCACTCAGCCGGGCAAGTGTGTTTTACGTCAAAAAGTCACACACTCATCAGTAGCCTTCTGTACCGGCTGAATGTGCATTCAGTCAGAAAGTTTGGGGTGTAAAAGGCGACACGTTGTGTTGAAACTGTTGGACACTCGAAACTGTGTCTTTGTTTAACAATGCAGAGACTTACAGTACATCTTAATAAGTAGGCTGTGAAGGGACCATTAATCGAGGCACTGGTGCGATCAGTGACGCTGTCGTCCCCTCGATCTCACAGTGAGTGTGTGTGTGTGTGTGTTTGTGCGCACATGCTTCTCAATGATGGTCCACAGAGAAAAGGAGGATCGCTGCTTGTATTAAAACCAGTCCTTACTTCCTACTGCTATGAAATGTCAAAAGGTTCTCCTTATATTTTGCTCACACAGCAGCCCTTTATTGTGCAAACTTTACTTTTTACAGGAATAAGGGGGAGCAGTCAGTCTTCCTCCTATGAAAGTGCTCTTGAACCTCACCACTGCTGTTCTGAGCCCTTCATGTAGCTCACTTTTACAATAATGTTCTTCGTGGCTTTATTCAGGCAGTGATGGAGCCTTCTCCATCTTGTTGTCTGCATTTCTTATTTGTGTCTTCCATATCTGTTTTCCTCTCTAATGTCTCTTATGGTTCTTTCAGTCTTTATGCTAAGCTAAGCTAACCAGTTGCTCTTTGTTTACAGATAAATGTATTTCTTGTCCGCTAGTTTTGATAGTAATCAAACGTTGCCACAATATTTCAAGTAGTAAGCAAAACGTTGGAATTTTGGCCCAAATGTGCTTAAAACTGTTGTTAGGCACTTCAGCCCTGAATCACTGCTCTGATTTTTTTTTTTTTTTTATTGCCAGAGTACGTCTTGTTTGAAGTGATGCCTGACTGGTGCAACAGGCTGCAGCTTAGCCAGCAGGCCCACTCTCAGTCAGCCTCCATACACTAATGACGAACAGCCTCGGGCCAGGCTAGAGGCTCAAGGTTACATACCTGCGATCTCTCTTCACAAAGAAATCAGCAGCACCCATCTTAGAGAGATAAACAGCACTCCGCTCCGCTTGGATGGAGGCTGACTCACTGGCTCAGTCTGTGGAAATGTCTGCTGTTCCTTGGCCACTGCTTAAGCTCTGTTTTTTTTCTGTGATTTCTAATCTGTGGGAAATAGTGTTGCTGTCTGAAACTAGCTAAGAGCACCTGTCTCATACCGGAGAGAAATCATTTTGAATCAAAAATGTCAGGACCTGTTCACACTTTCTCTCTGACCATCATCCAGTGTTGTTTTTGTCAGTGAACTGCTGTGACCTTCATGCATGACCTGCAGCCACAAACGTCTCATCCACTGACTCATTTTCTGTCCAGCTCACACTCTCTGATTATGTCTGTGGACGCTCTCATTTATTCAAGTCATGATATATCCAAGAGTTCAAAATCTGCTTTAATGAGTCCAGTTCAGTTGCCGCGATTAAAACAAATTAAATTATCCCTGTGTTTTTCACATCTACGTGAGATTTTGACATCGTTTCGAAATCGTTTCACTCCAATTTACTTCAATTGATTCTAATATCTCCACTCATCAGCTTTCAAAATAACAACCCATGAGATGTAAACACAGCTCAATCTCGCACTTCTTTCTGGCTCACTACATATTTGAGCTGCATGCAAAATGAGTTGCATTTCATTTTCATACTTTGGTGGTGGAGGCGATACCTACTCCTGTTAATTATTCATGTGTCGGTAATGTGTGCAGCTGTTCTCGTCTCAGACAGAAAGAAGGAGGAGGAGGAGCAGATCAAATTGATCTCTAATCTATACATTAGAGTGAAGCACTAGACGCTGGTCTGCTGTTAATGATGTCTCAGAGCTGAAGTGCTGGTGTGATACTGTGTAGATTTATTTAGATTTTAGATTTAATATGAATAATTATTTTGATGGAAAATACTGAATGGAATCTCCCAGAAGGTTAATTAATTATACTTTGGTGATCATTTCCCTAGCACCACATCAAGGTTAACGTGACAAATGTCTCAAAATGTAACAGCATTGTTGTGAAATCTGATAAACTTAAAGATCAGAGATACTTCCTATAAGAACAAAATGGCTTTATCAAGCACAGGTTAGATGTTTTAGCATGCTAACACACCAAACAAGATTACTAAAGAGTAATCCTAACTCTGCCTAACTCCAGTTTAATCCAGATATGGGCAAAGATGGAGCTAAGGCAGGCTGACGGCCACTTTTATATGTGTGTATACATATACCTTTGGCTTTAATATAATGTATGCAATACATAGTTGAACATTTTAACATTGAGGTCTGTGAGCGACTCACTTTGGGATCCAGCCTGAAGAGGCCATTTGGGGAACAACCGTTCACTTCTGTGCACTTGGATAAAATGTGGAATTCAATTGACGCAAATGTTGCTAGCAAACACAAGCTCAGCAATGTCTGTAATTTGTTGTCGATGTTAAATCAGTAGCTAGTATTCCAGGCCTAAAGCCTTGTATGATTTTAGAATTGTCATCGTATGCTGGGTTTGCCACTTTTTTTTTTAATTCTTTTATTGTCTCCTATTTATTTATTTTAAACCTATTTCCTCACTCTCCTGTCTGTCTGTTTCTACCTTAGGAATACCTGTGTCTACTGAAGGGGTTTGTGTAGAGGAGCATGTTGTGACAGCCATGTCTCTGGAGATGGAGAAGACCATCACCAAGCTGATGTACGATTTCCAGAGGAACTCCACCTCTGACGACGACTCCGGATGTGCACTGGAAGAATATGCCTGGGTTCCTCCCGGTCTCAGTCCCGAGCAGGTACACAAC
Organism: Parambassis ranga; assembly: GCF_900634625.1. NCBI lineage: Eukaryota > Metazoa > Chordata > Actinopteri > Ambassidae > Parambassis > Parambassis ranga. The sequence goes on along the minus strand of NC_041028.1, from coordinate 5,932,292 downwards.
AACAACAAAGTCAAACCAATTCTTATTCGACACCCTTCTTTGTGCTTCATTAGCCTATTTTAGCCAGGACCATATCAAATGTAACCGGGACGGTCAGAAGAATTTAATTATTTGGATGTTAAAGTATTCGATTATTTCCCTAATATTCATGATGTGAAAACAAGACAATGGATCGTCATTGGTTTGAATCCCCTTCATGGTGTTTTAGTCTCTTTGGGGTGGAGTGGGGAGAAGGGGAAGGGCAGGGATGTCTTAGCTGTCAGGCATTTCATGGAAGAATAATTGTGCGGACATTTTTCAGCTGTCAGAGTTGAAGCTCATGCTGTGTAGGAACCAAATTCGGAGTGAGACAGAGTGACAACCATAACTGCAACCATGAAAGGAAACCACACACTGATTGGTTGATAGCATTGTCTGAAGAATAGATGTGGAGTTCACTCTGTTTTATGAGTTTAAAGGATGAGTCTGTCTATTAATCAACCTCAAGGATTTTATTTTTAGAAAGCCATCAAGTACATGACTTCTTTAGATCTTTCCTAACTGAGTTTATTTTCTTATTTTCCAAATATCATGCTTTTGTTATACTAAGCCTGAGCTTTCTCTATATTTCCAGTGTATCCTTGCAAATTTAAACCCAAAGGACTGGAAGTAATTTCAGTCTGTGAATGTTTGGATGAGTCTAATTGAAACTGTGTGGCGATGTGTTTATGCATGCAGGTTTCACAATCTGCTGTCTGGACTCATTTGCAGTTTTAATGTCTTTTAATTGCATGCATGACCAAGATAATGTAATCAGTTGTGCAAATCCAGAGGAAGATATTTCTCCATTGTTTCTCATTTTTGTTGTTATGAGATGAGAAACACTGTTGTGTTCGACTACACTGAACACTTCTGTCTTTATTTAGTAGGAAGACACACTCTAATGCAACAGGCCTCCTAGGGCTCTGTTAACAGATGACAGGATGGGCTGATAACAGTCATTTGCTTTAGTCAGCCATCTTGACAGGATGCTGAAAGAGGCTGCAGCCTCTGTCATTCGACAGGAGGTGCAGGCAATTGCAGCAGCCCGCTTCCTTATTTAATGCACTTGAATGTAATGATTTATTTTTAAGCCTGTCGCTGCTGGTTTCTGTGTGTACAGTGTCATTAACAAAATGACATATTTAAAGACTTCATCACTTTATGTAATGCAGTTCAAAGACTCCCTGACCACATTTACTCTGTCAACAAGGTTCAGTTGAGGCAAGATTGGCTTTAATGGAATGCTTTGTTCCTAAGGTTTCTGACAAAATGTCAGAAACTGTAGCCAAACAGATTACTACTGGATAATCCTTACCAAAATATCATGTCACGTGATGTTTGTCAAGGAAATACCTTAAACTAAGTCGTTTAAACTGTATCCCGGGTTAAAACTATCCAGCTATTAACTCTATCGGCAAGCAATTGGCAATGAGAAAAGAAGGCACAGTGCCAAAAACTGCAGATCCTCAAGTGGCCACTTGAGGGTTTTACTGCCCTGCCCTGCAGTTCATGGCTGCCCAGAAATACCAAGAATTGGTCCCTTTTTATTTTTATTTTCACTTTAAGAAGGCAAGACACACAATGGCTCACAAGCATGACTCGAAGAGCAGGAAAGTTTCAATCAAAAAGTCTTTATGCAGGGAGCGGTTAGGTACACAAGAGGTCACACAGTAATAGAAGAAAAAGCTACCAAATCCTCAAGGCTAAAGCTATACATCAAAAAGCTGTCTGGGTATTACCATAGAAACATGAGAAACTTCCTGGTATGGTTTCCACAGAAGAACAAAGACAAACTGGCACATGAGGAGAGAAGATGGAGACTAAAGCCTCCAATACACTGTGCGATTTTGGGAAAGTCTGTGTTTAACACCAACTCACACAGCACGAATAAAACGCATGCGATGTCAAGTCATAGCTCACGATGTATGTGCTCACACTGTAAAAATTGTACGACTCGAAAATCGGACCAAAAAACACACAGTGTATGCCCGGCTTAAATACACACATTTAGGAGGGTGATTGGACACAGGTGGAACTGATTAGAGAGGGCCAGGTGATCACGCCTGCTGGAGACAAATGAGGACAGGAAGTGAAGATACCTGTAAAAAGAGACCAGGGCTGTTTTCGAAATCACTCCCTAATCACAATCAAAATGATGGAGGTAGTGTCCGAAATGTCCAAAAATACTTTCACAATGAGTTCATTATATGAAACCCTACATTGAACTCCCCATATAGTAGGGACACAGCCCAGGGGAAATAATGATTAAGGCAAAAAGCAGACTTGGATCATTTAAGAGAAGACAAATTCAAAATATTAATAAAATGTAAAAACAATTTTACCAAAACAAAAGAAAAAAAAATTGTAAAAATTGTCAAAAAACGTGTATGTATTCAAAGTGTTTTTGCAGCCGGAAAGACAAAATATGAGGATGAATATTCAGTAAATCGTGTGTACTTGTAAGTCTGACCTGATTCATTATTTGAAGGTGCAGATTTTGGAAAAATGTTAAGTGACCTCAAATTAACTTGACTTTCAAAGCTGGTATAATGGTCAATGTCACCTTCCACAGCATACAATGAAACAAGAGTGGGGCAGCACTCAGAGACACATGCACTCTCCTTCTCACTCTCTCCACCCCACTGATTATGTAAATTGAATCTGAAAAACCTGAGCAAAACAGATCTTTACACTGCACTGAACACTTTGTGTCAAAGGCTGTTCTGCATAAAATCAGAGACAAACGACAAAGATTGCTTTCCACTCTTCGAGTGTTTACATCTCATACAGAAAAATCAAGTTTTTTTTCTGCTCCAGCCGCTAACATGTACATTCAAAAGGAGGATCAGGCCACAGATGCCAAGTGCTACTGCATCATGAATTCTAATTTCCTTTCACTTCCTCCACACAATGTGAATATTAGCTGTTGAAAATTTAAAGAACCTGATGCCATTCAAGGTTGTGTCTGCAGCTGCAGCAGCAGCAGCAGCAGCACGGAGCTCATTGTGCTGCATACTTTCAATTCCAGACACTGGCTTCCAAGGGCACAAGAAAAACAAATTATATTGGCATGAAGACCATGATGAATTAATTTAAAAGTCATTTCAGAGTCATTTGGGAGGGTTTGTTTCCATGAATTAATGAAATATGGTCAACTAGACAACCTCTCGCTGCTGCGTAAGTCAGATTCATATCATACTTCATATTTTTTACAGGTGTTTGGGTCAGTCTCATTAATATTATTTCCCAACATGTCTTCAAATGACACAATAGATTGTGTCAAACCACCGACTTGGTAAAAAGCAGCCATTTTAGTCACTTAAAAATGACACTTTCTGGGTAGATCTGATTTTGTTTACCAGCAGCGACAGGCTGCTGTTTTCAGCTTCAGTCTGCTGTATGCTGCCAAAGAACAGCAGCTAGTACAACAGAGAATGTTGTGGCTAGAAAACGTATTTGTCTCAGGGTCAATAAGGGACTAAACACAAAACTAAAGACTAAAGTGGATGCTTATCCTTCAGTCCTTCAGCGTATGTTTTTCACAGCTTTTCTCTATGTGGCTGATCGGTTAATGCATTAATGTAGGCCTAATATTCATTTGAATTATTCCGATCCTTGTTTAATTTCGTTTGTTTCAGGTGCATCAGTATTATAACTCCTTACCAGAGGAGAAGGTCCCTTACATTAACAGCCCGGGGGAGAAGTATCGCATCAAACAACTGCTTCACCAGTTGCCTCCACATGATAATGAGGTATTAAAACAAAAAGAAAACAGTCTTTTCTGTTCTTATTTTTTTGGTAGTTAGGATGCCTTATGGATTTATGATGATATATGATGAGCTGTGTTGTGTCAGGTGCGTTACTGTAATGCACTGGATGAGGAGGAGAAACGGGAGCTCATACTCTTCAGCAACCAGCGGAAGAAGGACAACTTGGGCAGAGGCAACGTCCGTCCCTTCCCACTCACTATCAATGGAGCCATCTGTGATAAGGTTAACTCAGTAAATTATTACTCTGGCCAGCCAAACATCTTTAAGAATTCTTTTGAAAATATTTCACTTTCTCAACTTTAACTCAGCTGCTGCATCTTTCAGTTTACCATCATCTTTTTCTCCACGTCTTCCTTTCCTTTCCTTTCCTTTCCTTTCCTTTCCTTTCCTTTCCTTTCCTTTCCTTTCCTTTCCTTTCCTTTCCTACAGTGTGGTGGTCAGATAAACGGAGGGGACATTGTAGTTTTTGCTGCCAGGGTGGGTCATGGAAAATGCTGGCACCCGCATTGCTTTGTCTGCAGCACATGTGAGGAGCTGTTGGTGGATCTCATATACTTCCACCAGGATGGAAAGATCTACTGCGGCCGGCACCATTCCGAGAGGCTGAAACCCCGCTGCTGTGCCTGTGATGAGGTGCGCCTGGCTGGGCCCGGAGCCCCTTGAAGGGTTGGAAATGGCTGAATGGTTCATAGCTCACAGTCTTGGATGGGGTTGAAGCCAGTCTGGAGAGAAAAGATGTCTTAGTATTCTTGCCATATCTCAGAAAGTCTGCTTGTTTTCTAACCGTAATTTACGTTAAGCAGGCCTGAGACAACAATAACTCTGGCCACAGTGCTATGCATTGAGTGAAGGTTTGTTTATTGAACGTTTAGGAACATGTTATGCTTCTGGTGGTTTTTCGAAGCAAAGGAGCGTTAAAAAAATGTAAAAACTACTACCACAGATGGCGCCCTGAAATCCAAAAGTTACCACTACTAAAGATAATCAATTCAATATCCTCTTGTGTATACACTCTGCTCTACTGATTGGATTGTATTGTATGTGCTGTTGAACGTGATGTCTCTGTCATGCAGATAATCTTCGCCGATGAATGCACTGAGGCTGAAGGCAGGCACTGGCACATGAAGCACTTCTGTTGCTACGAATGTGAGACCACTCTTGGCGGCCAGCGCTACATCATGAAAGATGGACGGCCACACTGCTGCAACTGCTTTGAGTCCCTTTATGCAGAGTACTGTGATGCTTGTGGAGAGCACATAGGTACAGCACATGGCTCCACCTACATATGTTAACTGTTATCAAAACATATGGGCATGATTTTCTTACACTAGTGTCATAGAAAACCGCCATTTATTGTAAGTGTGGGTGTTATCAGCACCATGAGCTTTGTGTGCCACAGCTGTGGAGAGGCGGATCCAGTGCAGTGAGATGTGGATGGTTATTATCATCCCAAGCTCCAGTAACAGTGAAAGAGTGTGTTTCAGAGGATGCTCCCATGTTGTACCCAGATGGGAGCTGTGAAAGATGATTACTTCCTCGAGCTGGGGAGCAGAGCTGGTGAAATTTATTCCTGCTCTCTTACAAATCGCTGTGTATGGGTATGGCATCAAAAAGGTTTTGCTGCAGAGGAGAAAAAAATCTGTTTGTACAAAATTTTTATGTGCAGTTATAAAACCAACAGTTATATCTGATAAAAATTAGCTTAACCCTAAAGGCCTGGTTGGCACACATTTCATAATTCTATGGGTTATTTTCTTTCTCATCTCAATAAAGGGATCGATCAGGGCCAGATGACATATGATGGGCAGCACTGGCACGCAACTGAGGAATGTTTTTGCTGTGCCCGTTGCAAGCGCTCTCTGCTAGGTCGCCCTTTTCTACCCAAGCAGGGTCAGATTTTCTGCTCACGGTCCTGCAGTGCTGGACAGGTGAGAGAACTACACAAGAACACAAGTACACAAGATCTTTTTTTTAAAGCAGTTCTATAATTTGTCTGTTTTTGATCCAAACAGGACCCGGAGGAGTCAGATTCATCTGACTCTGCCTTCCAAAGCGCTCGCTCCCGTGAGTCCCGCCACAGCACCAAGATTGGGAAGAAGGAGCGCAGGAATGCTGAGCAGGATCGGAGGAGTGCCGAGGCCCGCCAGTCAGCTCCTCCACCCATGCCTGACCGTCTGTCTGCTGAAATTGATCCCCTGTCTGTTCAGATGGACCGGTTAAGCCTCTCCTCTAGTCAGACTCCAAGCAGAACACCTAACCGCACACCTAGCCGCACTCCAAGCCGTGCCCCGAGCCTTAACCAGGTGTGGATGAGCCGGGATGAACCCTATATTCCTGCTTCTTACGAGGGACCACAGAGGGATCCTTCCCCCACCCCAGCACCTATACATCTAATGGGACAGTGCAACCTCAGGCAAGGCTACAATCCTAATGCGAATGCTCACCAACCAGCCCAGAGTCCTGCTAACCCAGGAAAGAGGCCCGATTCCTGGGGGAAGGAACAAGGCAATGCCAAGAGGACCCCAATGGCAGCCCTCAGAGGCCACTCCTTTAATGAAAACTGGATCCACCACAACAGCCAGGATGAGTTCAGGCCCAACAAGCTGCGCACCCAGATGAGTTTCAATGAGATGTCCAGCCAGAACCAGGGCTTCTCTGATAAGAGGAGCATCAGTCTGCATGGATTCCAAAGAGATGGCAGACCCCCACTGACCAGGAGGAACCCCATCACTGCCATGAGCTTCAATGAGCCCCTCACTCCTCTAGAGCAGACTCCACGTGGATCCATGGACTCTCTCACTATGTCCAATGCTACAGGTAAAATGTTCTAAATGATACAGGAATATACAATGTGATAGAAAGTTCAATTGTAAGAAAACATGGCATTTGATTTCTGTTTATAGCAGGCAACTCTTTGGATGGTGTCACTAAGCGTCAGGAACATCTGTCAAGGTTTTCCATGCCCGACCTGAGTAAGGACTCAGGTGTGAATGTGTCTGAAAAGAGTAACATGGGCACCCTCAGCTCTTCAGTCCAGTTTCACAGCACAGAGTCACTGTCCTCCTCCCGCCCCTACAACAACAATAACGGATACGCTCCACTGAGAGTCGGATACCCTCTGCAGTACTGGGATGGCCCACAGCAGCTGGGCTTCGACGGCAAAGGTCGCGTCGGGTTGATGGGCAGCAGCGGAAACCTAAGAATGGCACCCATGAGTGACAGAATGCCTCGCCGGCGCTTAAACGGGCAAGAGTCTGTGACCCAGCAACAGCAGCCACCACTGAGGCGCCGCAAACACCATCGTGGAAACCACAACAATGGGCAGCACCGCAGTGGCCGCCACCACAAGCGCTCTCGCCGATCTCGTTCTGACAACGCCTTGCACCTGGTTGCAGACCGGCCCGCTCAAATGGTAGAGCTGCCTTACCGCCGCGTTCAGGAGGATTATGATCGCTTTCCCTCCGGCCATGCTGCTCGGGAGTTGTTCGGGTTGGAGCCAGGCGGCTACAGACAGCAGCCTCACCGACCATGCCCCCGCACCACGTCTGATCTGACACTGCAGAATGCTGGCTGGCAACCTGTGGGACTGGGCGGGCCATGCTGGGGTGATGGGTACATGGAGGCTGCTGACCCCTGGTGCTCCAGCTGCTCCTCTTCCTCTGAGTCAGAGGGTGATGAGGGCTATTTTCTGGGAGAACCAATCCCGCGGCCCGTGCAGCTGTGCTACATCAACAACGAGGAGCTGCGCCACCGCTACAGCCCCTCTGGGATCGGTGGCCATCATGGACCTCTGCATGGACCAATTCATGGCCAGCTGCACACTCGTCAGCGGAGGAAGAGCAAAAACTGCATAATTTCCTAGATATAGAGCAAAGGGATGGGATGAGGGATGAGCAGGAGAGTGAAAGAGATGAGAGAGGAAGGTAAGAAGCAACAGAGAGAGGAGGAACAGAGGGAGTGGGAAGGTGAGAGTGAATAGAGAGTTTGTGTGCATGTGTGTGTGTGTGTGTGTGTGTTGGGGTTGAAGAGAAAAAAAGGCCTATTTTTTGTGCTTGTGAGCTTACACAACTCTACACTGGGTAGTGTTTGTGTACACCTACACAGAATGATCTAATCATAAGAGGAAGCTCAGCTGGCTTACACAACAGAAGTGTTTACAGTGATGGAGATTGACTCTGATGAAGGAACATGACAGCACTGATGAATATACTGTGGTGGTCTAGGTAAATAACATGATGTATGTGCGTGTCTGTGCGTGTATCCATGTTACAGAGAGATTGAACAATTCCTTTACGGTGTGTGTAAAGGAATGTGTAAACTGGTCGGAGTGCAGCGATGCAACAGCTCCAAGCCCTGGACAGTATAAACTTATTCTTTGTGGACAAACCAGAAATTGTGTTGGGATAGTGAAAGCTATGTGCTAGATTCCAAGCTGTGTCTTTGTTTACCTCAGTGGGAATCCAAATGCTGCTGGAATGATAGTGTTGGCTCGCTAGCCTGGTTATCACCTTGTACAAATAGTCTGTTGAACCTTGTTGCTCTACATAGCCGGCTCTCCATGCTTTACCAAGGACAGAGCGCCGGACAGCCTCTGCTCCTTGACCATTCAGGCACAGTAACGTCAGGTATGGTCCCGTTTTTCTCTTCTGCAACATGCTTTGTTTTTTGAGAGTTACCTTATAGATTATTAAGAATAGTACACATAATAATAATGCTAACAATAATAATAATGCAAACAATAAGTATAACAATATTAAAGAATGATACCTGTTAAATGTATATATATAGTAATGAACTTTAATAATGGATGTAGTAATGTAAATGTTCTGTACATATGGTCTTAAATATTTATATATTTTGTAACTAAAGAATCATTATTTGTATAACATGATGTAGAGATAGAGAGGCTTGCATGTTGATTTGTTGTTGTTGTCTCATACTGAAAATAAAGTGTACTTCAATGAACGACCAGGAAGTGGCCAGACTGACCTCTGACTCAGTCTGATGTAATCACTCTGGAAGATGGACCAAAAGAGTTAACCATGTAAATCATGTGTATATATATATACAGTAGATATTATACATTTGACTCATCTGAATGTAATCCAGGTGTGTATTTGTGTATTTACTGTATAATACTGCATATTTGTGTCAAAGTTGCCTGGGCCTTGACAATTTCTTCCACATCCAACAGACTTGCTCTAAGACAAAAAAGAACAATCAATCACTGAATCATATATTTTGAATCATATTTAATATTCTGTAAACAAACATTATTTATAGAAAAGTGATCATAATTTAAGTTGCACTTCTGTCTTCATAAGAACAGTTAAAGCAGAAACAAATGCGTTTTTACTCTTGTCTTCATCTTGTTAAAATTATAAGCTGTGTCTGATCTTCAAAGATTCTTTTTCATTTTTCACCAGCTACAGACAGATTTGATCCAGGCTGCAGTCAAGAATACACACGATTATATGTGTATATAAAAAAATAACAACAACAACAACTGAAAAGCAGCATTCTATCAAATTAAATAACATTCTTAGCTAGAAGCAAAACTGACAGAAGAACAGGCAGGATCGTCTGATTAGTGCAGCGGCTCCCTAGAGTCATAGTCCTCAATAAATTTCTCCATGGCCTCCACGCAGCGTTTGCCAATGTCCCTGAGGTTCTGCTGCAGCGAGGACTGGATGGGACCCTCCAGGGATGAATCCTTTGCTATCAGCATCTTCACTACGAAACCAAACATTTCACACTCCTGATGATACACCTGAAAGAAAAAACACGGGCTGGGATTCAGGAGCTGCTGGAAGGAAGTGACGAAGTGTCAGAGGAGGCAGGAAAACAGACGAGATGAGCAGAACAAATGAGTGAGAAGCATGCATTTCCAATTAGCACTGAATGGATTAGCAATAAACGCTCACATGCAGACTGTTCGCAGTTGTGTGTGTGTGCAGAGTTCTGTGGATGTTTCTGCCTCAGCTACCTGTTGGCAGACTGCTTTTTCCTTGCAGCGCCTCTTTAATCCTGCAACCATGGAGATATGAAAAGCAAGAGGCCATCTTTTCCATCAAGTGGGTGGATACACACACACACATACACACTTGCACACAAACACAAAGCTGATGAGCAGAGCCTCATGTGATGTCTGTCACATTGAAGGCTGTGTTAAAGCACGTGCTGGAGTCTCATCTGATACAGGTGAGCCTGTCTCACTTTATGTTTTCGATCAATTAAGAGTAATAAAAATAGAAGAATAACCTTATCAGTCATGCCAAGCTGTGAATACGGCTTTCACTGTCAGGCGTGGCAAAGTGAAGCCACTCATGCAGCCTCAGGCTCTGCATTTCAAATTTAATGTTTAGACTACGGCAAACAAATTTTTCTCCCTTGTCTCATGTCTCCCAGCGCTTTCTAAGATCTTCTCTCTGTCACTCTGCTTCTAATCCCAGCTCCTCTTATCTCCTCTTTTCCTCTATCTGCTTATAACTGTCCCTTCTCAACAGATATGTGTGTGTGTAGTGTAAAATCAACACACACTGCACCTCATCTATCTCTCTCCTCTTCTGCTGGATGGCTCTGTCTCGTGCTGCCGTCTGGCTCACAGTTGAAGGGAGCTCCCCGTCTCTGCTTTTGGTCCTCCTGCGATCTCTTTCCCTGCTTTGATTCCTGTCACTCTCACAAACCTGCTGAGAAAACAAATAAATACATACATACATAAAACGGGAGTTTGACTGTAGTAATGAGACAGTTGGCCAAAAAAAAAAAAAAAAAAACCTGGGTGCAAACGCTGACGATGACTGAACCGCTAATGACCAAAAAGATGACTAAAGTGAAAGCTCCACATGTCAACTTGTAACACAGAGGAAAGTAAAGTCTGTCTTCTGAAACTGTTCTGAGCACGTACAGTACAGTTGTAGCTGCAGTGTTCTTTAAAAGATGCTGATATTAACATGTGACAAAATCACCGCGCACATGCGTTAAACACAATGACAGTGCTGTGAATTTGTGTATATGCAGTAGTAAAGTGATCACACAGAGCTTGACTGAGGTGTTTATATGTCTGTGTTGTGTTTGCAGGTTGGTTCCTCTGCCCTCCAGTGACCAAAACAATCTGTTAATCCAGATTTAATGAGTCACTGACCCTCTAATAAGCTTCAGGACAGCAGCCATAAACATAAGAAGCCAATAACAAAAGGTGTACATACAGTAGTGTTTCTCACACTGAGAACCAACAGGGGGTTAAGAGGTAACCCCCCCCCCAAAAAAAGGAAAGAAAGAATAACAGGTCTACGACACTATATATCTTATTATAATGTGGCACCATTTAACTTGCACATTATATGATAAATGTACTTTTTCCTGGCCTAGTTAGGCTGCAGTTTTACTTTATGAATCACAGATAAGGAATGAGAACTTATACATGATTAAAAAACGTGTTCGGTTATAATAAAAATTGGTTTTTCTGCATCAGCAAATATGTGACATTTGACCTCAATCACAGACTCATACCTGAAGGCAGCTCCTGTTATCAGCCGCTCTGGCCACATTTATTCAAACTGTGTTGATAACAATATTGAGTGAATATAGAAAGAAAAACTTCACTGCAGCAGTAACCAGCTGTGATTCATCATGTGCTGCTCTGCTCCGTGCTGCGCTCAGGTCAGCCAAGAAATGTATGCGATCATTTGATTTCAGCCTTTTCTGAAGCACCTGGGCTGTGTGCATTAAAGTCCAAGTTTTATAATCTTGTCTGGTGAACAAACAACAATATACCCCCTTCTTTAATATATGCACATTTACCAGTGTGGATTACTCATCTGATCAGATGGCTATCTGCTCGTTCTTTCCAGGTATTGTGTTGACAAAGAGATGAATCAGGAGAATGATGTACAGATATTATGATAATGTTAGTCATTTGCACATGACAGGGACTTGATCACAACATTCACACAAGAGCAGCAACTAATTATTTCTTTCAGTATCAATGGATCTGCCTTTTATAGCCTTGATTAATCATTTGGTCTTCAAAACAAAACTGACCAGCAGTACAAAGAAGACCAACCATCAAATATCTGCTATTTTGTGCCTGCTTCCTTCACGTGGATTAAATCTATGTGCCAGGTAAATATTTCTGCATTTCACCGTATATAGCAGAGTTTTAAACACTGTTTCTATTGTGATGGACTTGTTGCAGAGCTAAAGAAGAAAAAGAACACAGTGGTGGAGGTGGAGCCGACTACACTAACTTGGAATATGCATGGAGTGAACATTGTGGGCTAGTTTAGGAAGGTATGTAGATGTCATGTCTCTCAAATATCAACTAAAAAAAATCTCAAAGCCAACCTTGAAATGTAGGCTGATGCATTATTATCAAAAATGGGCCAAGTTTCGCTCTCATAGGTCCCAGCTGGGTTAGCTCAGCTCTTATCCTAGGATTAAGTGGTAATTTAATTTGGGGAGTGTTAATACTTCCTTTATTTTTGAATTGATAGCTTAGCTTTCATCCCACAGGCTGAGTCACAGTCACAGCATCACGGGAGAGTTCACCTGTATACATGTGATGATGATGTTTGTGTGATTATACTCACTGCCTGAAGGGGGAGACAAACATTTCACACGGTAGCTTTAAAAATAGCTTACTCAATAAATCAATGATTCTTTTGACAGACAGATTGCTAATTAAAGGTAAACATTTGCTGTCATTGATTGGCTGCTTGCCACACAAGCAGAGTTACTTTATATGGATTGTTTTACATGAAATTGTCGTATAGCTTGAACAAACCAGATTTTGTTGAAAACATTTGGTGTTTTGGAAGAGAAAATACATAAAAAGGAACAGTGGGTATTATATTTGTCTTTACCTTTTCATGACAACATGGGGGGGCAGAGCATATTTTACTTACAGTGGACTGCATGTCCTTGTCTCTGCTGGAGGTGGACCTGGATAAGAAAGGTCGAGTACCTGGAAAACAGACAAACCACAAGGTCATACGTGAGAATTACCATATTCATATCAGGGTCTTTTTTTTAAATATCTATCTTTATGGTATAACTGATTTTACGCTCAGACGTATGAGGTCTGAACTTTTTGCCAGAATCTGCTGATATTTAGAACATTTCTCCGTGCAGCGTTGGACTGCAGTATTCCTGTGTGAAGCATTAGCTTGGTTATGGCTCATTATATATATACTGCTGGCTAGTCTCTCCCTCTCTCTTTTTCTCTCTCTCTCACTCTCTCATATACACACAAATCAGCGATGAGTCACCATCATCGCACCATCACTCAGGCACACAAAAAACCTGTTCCATACTCACACATACACAAACACACACCTCCACAGTGCTGCAGTGTGCGCACAGAAACAGTGTGCAAGAGAAGATAAAAAACGTACAGTGCCAGCAGCTAAACAGAACATCAAACCACTTTATAGTGACGAAAACTTGAATAATAGATTTTAAACGTCTCCTGGCAACAAAATGATGAAGACATATTTAACTATATGATGAATCTACATTTAACTAACACAGTTTAATTGAGGTACACACTAGACTGTGTGATGTCCAGGTTACTCGCAGTCCATTGATGATGTAATCCATCTATAGAGTCCAGGAAAAGCTTCTTAGTAATCAGTATTATGTAACATTGGTTTGTTGCTACCAGAGTGATACTACCTACCAACCACCAGATACCATGATGAGCAAATGCCCTCCAAGTATTTGTAATGCAAAGTGTTCATGACAGTGTGTGTGAGCGCTTAAGTTTGCTTATACTGCCGCCTGATGGTCGCTACATAAAGTGCAGGACAATGTGTGAAGCATGTGGAGTACATTATGTAATGTGTGTGTGTGTGTGTGTGTGTGTTTCGCTCACTGTTGTTCTGTTTTGGAGGTGAGCTTCCATCAGTGCTCTCTCTGTGCTCGTACCGCTCCTTCTCCCTCAGTGCAATGTGGTGGAGTTTAGGCTGGAAGTGGTCTCTTCGATGGCTCCGGGGGTTCATGTAGTAGTGGTGCCTGTGGTTGCTAAAGCCCGCTTTGTGAAATAAATGATTGTCCCTTGGAAAACTGCAACAATAGGAGAAAACCAGAACTCCTTCTCAGTGTCATCAGTATTGAACTCCTTTACACGCTCTCAAGGCATTTCCCATCAGTCTCACCGAGGTCTGTAGAACTGACTCCCAAACTTTGGTTTGTAAGAACTGGGCAGCCATCCCCTCGGCCTAGACGGACTCCTCACCCTTCTGATCGGCCTCTTCTGTGCCTGAATTATCAAAGAGCAAGTCATTAAACACTTAAAGTACAGGATTATTGCACACACACACACACGTGTGAGACAGGGCGTACCTGAGTGGGAGACGCAGTGCTGTCAGTGGACCTCTTCTTGGTGGATTCATCACTGTGTTCCCTGTACCACAACACTGATGCCTGAGAAGAGACATTTCCCTTTAGGCTGCACGATTTTATGCATTATTACTGAAAAACAGTTGTCCAGTGAATACACTCTGTTGTTTGAACATGTCACCAGTGACCCATAAAGTTCCTCTTGTTGGGTTCGGTGCGTGAATTGGACCCAAATGCAGACCAAAGTAGTGTTTAAACAAAGGTGAGCTTTAATGAAGCCAAAAACTCAGTCCAGGGTACAAGAAAGACCAAACTAAACTGCGACTGAGCAACAAAAATACAAAGCTATACAACAAACCTGGGGAGAAGAAGTTCATGGCACGGGGAGTGACAAACACAATGATCTGACTAAGACAAAGGGAAGCACAAGGCTTAAATAAGGAGGGTGAAACACAGGTGAACACAATCAGGGGGGAGCTAATAATCAGGGCGGAGGAACAGAAGGAGAGAGGGAAGGACTGAGGAAGAGCAGAGAAAGAGGAACCAAATCTCAAAAATACTAATAAATGACAAGAGGGATAAACAATAAGAATACAAAACCAGGAACAAACACAGGATCATAACACCTCTTTTTATATGTTTGGAAAAGATTGATCAATAAAGTTTTGAGAAGATATACTTTATCAATAATTTCATGGTAAGAGGTGAAACTTTAGTGGCTTCTAAAGAAGTGTGTAGTCACGTGAGTTCGCCATCATTTCCTTGGTACTACTGTATCTCTGTGATCACTAGCGCCCCCACGTGTTCAAAATAACACCTTTTAGCTCGTGTTATTTTAGACTCGGTAATATTTGTAATGTAGAGGACAGTTTGTTTGTGTCTCTGCCTTTAGTGGATGATTCAGTGTTATTTAAAATAAGTGAAAATTAACAGCAGGATTAATAATCTGTGCGCACACGGATTATTTGCGCCAGTTTTCATTCTTTACTCAGAAGAAGTGTTGACTTTACCTTGTTGTCCTGCGAGTCATTATCCATTTCTGTCAGTTGGCAGCGATGATTGCTCTTTAACAGCGACACGCGGACTTTAATCCCCTGCAGTAGACCAGGAAGCGCGTGTGTGACCTCTCAGATTATTCCCGTCACTTCATCTGGAAAGTGAAACCTTGTTGCATTACTGTTGCTGTGTCGCTTCAAGACTCACACACTGCAACACAAACACTGTTCTGAACTTTTAACTTTAGCACTTACAAACATGTCTCATTGTAAGGAAGCAACCTGCTGTTTTTCCTGCGCAGAGAAAACAGCGCAACATGTCTTTACTTCCTTTTTCTGCAGCCACCCAATCAGGTTCAGACTGCCCACTGTCATAAAGCTTATCAAAAATAAAAAGGAAGACAGGTGAGGGCACGCAGGCGCAGCTGCGCGCTGACGCAGAGACCCAGAGACCAGATTTACAAGTTTAAACAATCATCCTCACGCTTTCTTTCACAGTAAAGAGGATTTCTTTAAAGACCCGCTGATGGTTCGTGTCGTCCACCAGAGGGAACCTGTGGCTGCGTGACGTGATGCTTTCAGTACAGACATGGCAAAAATGAAAGACTTACAATTTCCTTATTAACTGCAGACTTAGCTTAAAAAAACAGACCTGTGAGTATTTTTACTAACTTTAGTAATTACTTATCCAATTGTTTGCCCCAAGCCACAATAACCATGGTATTTATACAGATATGTAGGAGTATGAAAGAAAAAGGAATGAATGTGAAATTTACACAATCCAGACTTAATTGACTGATTTGCCTGAAAGTTGTAGATGTAAATAAAGCTTAATTGATGAATTGATTGATTGAATTTGTCCATTTTATTTTTCATGTTATCATTTAGGAGAAATGCTGATGATTTGTTATGACTTCAGAGAACTAATGCAAAGTTAACAGGAAAAAAAAATGTTCTGAGAACTTCCTGGAAGTAAAGTTTTGTTGGTATGTGGAATGCCACGGTGAGTACAAAGAATATGTGATGACATCATTATTATGCTGCTGACATCCACTCCCATGAAGTTTAGTGTTGCATTCTCCACCCACTGTCTCCACCCATCACAGGTTTTTATTTTTTTTTCCTGCCTGGGGAGAGAGACACACACATAGATAGGTACAGAGAGAGAGAGAGAACCAGACACCTTTAAACAATGATGTCCAGCAGGTCAGTGCTCAACTTTTTCTGCTCCGGTTGTGTTTAAAAACAAAATATTCAGATACACAAAGGTAACCCTGAAGTGAACATGCTGAAGCTGCTGGGAGTCCTGCTGCTGCCGCTGTAAAGAGCTTGTTGGAGCAGGTTTTCTTTCTGGTCAGGTCAGTATCACTAATTGTTGTTTCTGAATGTTGGGCTACACTTGTTACATAAGCCGGTCTGTTCTAATGATGCTGTGGAAATAGAGATATAGCTTATTTAGCCTGAAGCGAATGATTGATGTCACACTAAGACTGCTGGATTTAAATACATATGTTGAGAGAAAAAGGTAAAATTCCTTTTTAACTACCAGTGGGGGAGGGGAGAACAAGAGCTGGAAAAACAGACTTCTCTTTTCTGCTCGCATGCTGCCTGGTCACTTTGTTATTCTCTCACACAGGTCTTTCCAGAGGATCAGGACTGAAATCGTCTTGGCTGCCCAGCCGAGCTTTTATCATAAAGATCCCCACCTCCAAGAACAGACATGAGGTCAGGTGGAAATTTCTGCTAGTTTCTTGAGAATATCAGCTGAAAACTGACACCTTTTTCTGTAATCAATTTAAAAACATGAATACAAACACATCTCTTTCTTATTCTTATTCATCACACTACATAATAGCACAGCTTTTAGGACAATGAGTTGGTAATTGAGGTCGCTGCTGGCCCATTAGTTTGTAACATAGCCCCATTCTTCCACAAGTCAAGATGTCACAATAATCCATCTGGCGTGGCTTCAAGTATCTGTTTCTGAACAGCATTCGTCGTATTTTAAGGTTTGGCAATGACAGCAAGAAGCGGTCTGACTGGATGAAGTTCACCTGTGATAGATTTGTTTACTAGACACTGCCTGTTGCAAACATCTCAATGTAATGCCAAATTTATAGAGAGTGTCACCAGGTTATGCTTAATGTTGGGATGTAAAAGTGACATTATGGTCCATCATATTTTACAGGGTGCAATCTATCTCAAGAGCGCAAATTCTACAGGAGCTGAATTTGAGGTGCCAGGCACTGGCTGCCTATGATAACAGAGCCTATAAACAAGAATTTGAGGTAACTGCTGTGTGGAAAGGTTCAACCTGAGTTGGATTTGTGTGTGTTAATGTCTTTGGTTTTGTGCAGGAACTGAATGAAGTCGGCAGAAACTTTCCCACCAGAGCCGGGGAGTCAGAGGCCAACAGAGAAAAGAACAGATACCCCTATATTTTACCATGTAAATGCAAAACACACTAGAGTTGATGAATGTAAGTGTGTGTAACAAAGTTTATTAACAGTGTTTTATTTGTCTGCTTTCCACATTGTAGATGATCACTGCCGGGTGAGGCTTTCCGTTCAGAACTCTTATCCACACAGTGACTACATCAATGCAAATTATGTGCCTGTAAGATCTCACTGACTTCCAAAATCCTGATTGGTCTGACGTGCCCGTCGCTCGGTCATTTTGTTTTAACAGCCTCCCTGCATGCATCTGCTGTGTGTCTGTGTTTAGGGTGGAGGATCAGAAAGAGACTTCATCTGCACCCAAGCTCCTTTGCCTAACACCATGGCTGACTTCTGGAGGATGGTGTGGGAGCAAAACGTCAGGGTCATCGTCATGGTGACAGCTTTGAGACACAAGGACAGTGTAAGAGACATTAATGGGGCGTTGACATGCTGTACTGGGTTTGTTACAATAAAGCAAACTCATCTGTGTGTCTCATTTGTGTGTCGTTATCACAACAACATGGTGTTGGGCCTTTAATGCAGACAATGTCATAGGCAGTCATTCTCTTTGCCCTTGCTTCTGTGCAGGTGATGTGTGATCCGTACTGGCATCAGGAACCAGGGACAGTTCATCATGGACTAATCCAAGTGACAACAGTGACTCGTAAACAGGGTCCAGATTATTTTATCTCAACCATTAACCTCCGACAGGTGAGTGAAAGTCCTCATCACTCACCAAAGCTTTTAAACGGCTCCTGTTGACTCCTGTGTGCACTTACCTGTGCCTGCAATCAATCAATAGGAGAAAGTCCTTGGGGCTGGATTTAAGAAAAGTGTTTTTGTTTCAGAGAGACTGCCCAACAGACCGGATAATCACACACTACTGCTACCCTCCCTGGCCTGACAGGGACGTCCCTAACATTCCCTCGCTCTGCGCCTTTGCTGAGCATGTGCGGCAGCATTTGGAAGCCATTCCTCGTCTGGGGCCAACTGTGGTGCACTGCAGGTTTGACCTCTGACCCCTGTAAAAAATTCCATCTGCACTGTTGCCTGCATGTTTAAACTTGCACGTTTAAAGTTGGTGCTCTGTTTTTGTGATTCAGTGCAGGGGTTGGCCGGTCAGGGACTTTTGTGACATTGCTGTGGCTGATGCAGTTGTGTATGAGAGGTATCCGCCCGGATGTCCGGGCTGCTGTGGAGGACCTGCGGCTACATCGAATGTGGATGGTCCAGAATCTGGTCAGTCCCCACTATAATATTCTCAGTCATTCAACCCTTTACATATATACAGTCTTCATGTTAAGACTAGTTTTTGCATACATGTACTTCACTCACATGTATTCACTGTGTGCTTGGTCTTGTTAAACATCCTGCTTGTACCTGCTCAATCTTTTGTGTTTATTCAGAAGCAGTACATATTTGTTCATCTGTGTCTGCTACATTGGCTCAACAGAGGAACTACAGCATGGTAAGAACACACCACTCACCAAACTGGGCTCAAACAGAGTATTTTCAGTCACTGCAATGCACAGCGTTTTAATCAGATGCCCTGTTCTTCCTCAGCAGACCACAGAGTGCAAACCACCACACTCAGGATCGACCTCAAAGCTCAGGACGAGGAGGCCGAGCAGGAAGGAGACGTCACCGCCATCGCCAGAGACTCCCATCAAACCAGCCACAGCAGACAATTCAGCAGATTTTAAACCCAGCAAATCTACTAAGGAGGTTACTGCCTTCCTCATCATTACTGCTGAATTCAGCCTCTCACCCCTCCTAAAATTATGTATGTATAAGCAAAGTCAGAAGCTTTGTGGCTCATACAACAACTCGCAAGGAGGTACAAAGACTGCAGAGGCTACGCATTTCATGAGGACTGGCCCTGCAGGCAGAAAACTGGCCTGACAGCATGCAGATGAATGCTAGTGTGCAAACCACAGACACAGCAGTTTGTATTGTTACCACAAGGGAAAAAATTAAGGAAATTACCTGCCAGTTCAGGTCAGACCTGCTCTTCTACTTCTGGGATTCATGAGAAGCATTAGAAGCTGCTATGTATGCATAAAGCAAGTACTGCAGGTGCATACCTCAGGTCAGAGAATATCTGTGTTCAGCAGTATCCTTTACTGTCATTTATGTTTGTTTACCTCAACTAAAGTTCTGTTATGAGATGACTTTTATTATGATTTTTTGAAGAAAAAAAATATTTGTGCATCATTTTTATGTCACACAATGCAGGCTATCAGTGCTTAGGGATGCATGTGCAGAATTGATACGGACTTCCTAGAAAGGCAGACACATGGTGTAGTGGCTGTACAAAAAAGGTCATGTTTTCAAAAACACACAGGCACTGCCATTCTCCTTAGATGACTGAAACCTATTACAGTACATGAAGGAGCTATGAGTACTATACATATAGAACATTAAGGGCTACCCCACGTTTTAAGAGTCTTTCATCTGTCGCGTAATAGACATTTATGGTACAAGAGATCCTTCTTCAGGTGAGCTTAAGGGTTGGTGATGGATTGAGAATAGTTAGATGATCCTTCTTTTTTCCCTCTGCCACGTCTCCAACCTGTGGCAAGTGCTTGTAGCTGCAGGTCGAGTGATGATGCATGCTGCAATTAAGTCCACAGCAGACTTCAGTCCTGATTTGATTTAATGCTGCTGAGCTCGTCCAGCAGCAGATGCTACAACCCAATCAGCTTTCACTAACAAGCGTCTCCAGAGTCCAGTGTGTCTGCATGAGAGCTCAGCTCACAACAGACATGAGCGAAACACAAAGTCACGCAAAGGTTGAAAATTAGATTTTTAGCCCATGTCTGGCTACGCAACACAGTTTTAATACCACTGAGGTATTCACTGAGACTTAACAGTGACCAAGGCAGATGAAGGTAAGAAGAGCAACAGAGAGGGATGTCTAAGAAAAGCAGCATAGCGCAGGCCAGTGAAAATATATATGAAACATATATTACAGATTAAAACAATACAGGAAAGAAAATAATCACTGTTTCAGACCATTGGTGAGAACAACCAACAGTTAAAATAACATTAAATTAGAGTTCAGGTCCAATAAAAAGATTAGACACTACATCCTTTGGCCAAAAAACAAAACAAACAAAAAATCACAAGTGACTGCCTCAGTAAGACAAATTATTGTCAAATTGGTTGTATATGTATGTGTATGTACAGTCTGTGAAAAACTACTCATAATGAGCAATCGAAGGCTGGGTGAAGAGAAAAAGGAAATGTCCGTCCTCCATTCTGTTAAATCCTCTTCTGGTCCAACTAGTGCACGCTCTCAGACATGTTAATGGCTTCCTGGATTTCACGAACAACAAGGATGCGGGCAAGCATCTGCTCCAGCTGCTCTTTTTGAACTGGCTGAGTTGAGTACCAGATGGGGCTGTTTGGAGCCACTACAGGCTCAGGAGTCAGGTAGAAGGTGTCGTTGCGACCTTTAGCACTCTGTGGACTGATAGAGGAAAAAACGAGTGAGGCTGTTTACAGGCAGCACTTACAAATACAATCCCAATATTTAGGTTTTGTATTTTATGGATACATTCTTATATAAAAACAATCAGTGGAGGATTTAGTGACAGAAGATAGATTATTTGTACAAGCTGAACACAGGTGTTTCTCTGTTTATTGTGTCAACATACAGTCAGATCATTAGACCTGACAAAAATAGCACAACGCTCCTTCTATATTGCATTGACAAATAACTGACTCCTTCTACATTAGGCCATGGACTTGTCAATCACCCTTGCAGGTGTACCTGCCAGTGTGACTGATTTTTATATACTCAGTAGACAGGCACACATCATAAAATGATTCACCTTTCTACAGAGGAGCACAATATAACTTATACAGCATCCACGTTTTTTTTGTTAGTTGCCTAGCAACAGTGTTCTCACACATTTTAAGCACTCTAGCACAGTATGCACCATGTACTCCCATTCCCATGTCAATAACACAAACAGTTTATTTAAAGGTGGCAGCACCTCTTAAGGGAAACTTCACCTCATGACATATATTGACTACTGAAAACATGGCCAGAGTGAAAAGCACATGGTAGTGCAAACTGTTCTTCGCATTTCCCCTATGTTTTTTCTATATTTACCATTTGAAGAGGTAGAAATCATAGAGTTTGATGGGGCAACGCAGCGGGTTTTCTGGGTCTTCCAGCTGTTCTGAGTACATGTCATCTGTCACTACACCAAAGAGTAAAAACGTTATAGTTAGTTTATCCTTTACGTCTTTCTGTTGAAAAACTAAAGCACAAATAAGCTACAAGGAGGCTCTTACCTTTTTGCCCTATGAACCTCTCTGTGGACTTCAGGTATCGGATGCTGGTGCTTTTGTCTTTGGGGTTGTTGGGACTCTTTCTTGTGTGTCTCAGCACCTTTGAAAAGGCAACTTTTAGATGCTGGTCCACTGTTTTCAGGTGAAAATACCTGTAAAGAACCGATTTGGTCAGTGTGTGGAAGATTGGCATTCTTATACAGAACTGTGGTTCATATAACTATAGGTTGATTGTTTGTGTTTCATGTCAACAATTCAAGACAAATGATTAGCATAATGTTGCTGTATTACATGTTTCCAGTAAACACACCATTTGGGCACCGTGCAACTCACTTGGTGTTGAAGAACATGAGAGTAGTAAGCAGAGTTGAGGGAGAATGAGCTCCTAACTGTTTACATTCCCACAACATCTCCTCCGTCACATGACTGGGGATGACATAACCTGGAAGAGTTAGTAAAAAGCATATAATTAAAACCTGAAAGATCTACAAAAGAAAATGTGCTGCATGCATATACAATCCACACTAACTGCTATGACTGGTGTTGGTAAATAAGCTGGTGTGAATTAAGTTGTAAATAGGAGGAGGCATCTTCTGCATATGAGAGCCAATAACCTATTTAGCTGTTACCATGTTCTAAAAATAAAGAGGTCTATAGAAAGACGAAACTGGTGGGAGGGGAAGCCAATAAGAAGTCCTGACTCAGATGGCACTGATTTTCTTTACATTTCCAACATGTTGTCAATGAAGTATTCTTGGTCACAACATTAGTTTTTTGTTCTGAGAAGGTGTGCTGCATTAACAAAAGCACATTGTACATAGGATAAAATGAATTCAAATATTTAGCCACACCTAATGGATGAACAGATGGTCTCCAAGGCTCCAGGATCTGGTGCAGACTGTGAGCAAAGCGTGTGTAGTACTGATCTGAGAAAACATCGTCCACGCGACCATTATCAAACAGATACTGCAGGAAGATAAATGGAACAAAAAAACACAATCTGTGAGTGTTGCCACATTGCAACAGAGGAATCAGAGGGCAGAATGTGTTTTGGGCATGGAGAACTTACTTTTTGTATGCACAGAAATACATAGTATAGAACATCAGCCTCATAAGACTCCATTTCCAGCCCCCGAGCCTCTGTTGTCATCAAAGAGAGACCCATACAGAGCTCGGCAACTGCACACGATACCAGGTCCTCCTGGAAACGAAGTGCCTGACGCCCTAAACGTAAAAAGGAGGAAATTAGTGTTTGGAGTGAAAGAAAAAAAAAAAATACATTTTTGTATGTGCACTTACGGCCAATTGGGGCCAATTTATTTTTATCTGATTTGTCCATTTCTGCATTTTTCCGCTGAGCCCAGAGCCGCCACACATCCAACCCCTCCTCAGGCTTCAAAGTCGCAGGCAGAAGCAGCTCCTGCACCTGCACTTGCTGCTGCCCTTGACCATCTACCTCTGCTACCACTGTCTGACCCTGCACAGACATAAACACACCAACAATGTTACATCAGCTAATCTGGAAATGCATACAAGATGAAAATCCAACATCGCTGAACACCTGTGTTGTTACCTGTAGCTGCTGTGCGTCTTGTGCCGTCAGCCCCTGTGTGTGCAGCACCCGCTGCTGTGGGTCCCAGATAAGGGACTGTGTAGCATTGGAGTAGCCCTGTACAGCAACAGGGATGTGGATGTTTCCATTCATCAGCTGGGCAGGGAACAGTGTGTTAGCAGCAAGAGTGTGCACCACTTCTTCTTGGCTCCCCATCCCTCCAGACGTTGTTATGCTAGAAACTGCCTGCGCTGTCTGACTTTGACTGGCAGCATTTTTCAGTTTGTCATTTTCAACAGTTACTTGTGTTGCCATTGTGGTCATCGTTGTAGTGTTTGCCCCTGCAACTTGCACTGTTCCATAGGCTTCCTGGGGAATGGCAATGTGTGTGACCTGCTCGCGGCCTCCAGTCCCAGCCGGAGCAGAATACACAGGGATGGTCCAGGTCTCCCCTGTGGGACTGGTTATAGTGCCTGTTGCACTGTAAAGGTGAGAACTGTCCACAGTTAAGAGGTCTGGCCGCAGAGACACATAACTTTGCTGCTGGCCCTGTCCCTGTGGGATTGCCAAGACAGTGGCTACCTGCTGACCAGGCAGGGCATAGGACACAGTAATGGGCATGTCCACCTTACGCTTCTTAGCTGGCTGAAGAACACCTGCTCCCTGTGATGTGGCAACCGTCGTTCCCATTATTCTCCTCTCTGCACTGTCCTGTTGCTGGGTGGGAGAGAGAGCTCCCACTGTCTGGATTTGGATCTGCTGTCCTCCAGCAACTGCTGCCACCAACTGGGCTTGCAGCTGAAAAACGCGAGAATCAGACAATAACATAGTACCTGTAACTGCTGTGCAGCCTGTCTTGCCAACCAATGCGACAGGACATTGTAAACAATTGTGCCATAATATTGTGTTGTTGTTTGTTTGTTTACCTGTTGGTGCTGTTCTTCTGTCAGGTCGCCAGGCTGAATCAGCTGTGCTGTAGTCACACCCTGTAGCTGCTGATGTGACCCAGAGGGCACTTGAAGAACCTGACCCAGCATCTGACCTTGCTGCTGACCCTGGATCTGCACCTGAAAGTAAAGAGCAGAGGTAAACATTTAGTGGTCCAAGGCTTTGAGTGACACGCAAAGATGTAGAAGATATACAGACCTGCACTATGTGTTGTTCTGTACTCTGCTGTTGAGATGTGGACTCCTGTAGTTGCTGCTGCTGTGGCTGGACCTGCACCTGAACCTGCATTACGATAGGGAACAAGTCAGAGTTCTTATTATTATTTTTTTTACTTATTATTGTATTATTGAGCTCTTATTATTGATTGTTGCTGACTTACCGGACATGCTAGTTCCAACAACGAGCCTGCCACCTCTGTACTATCTGTATAGATACAGTTAGCCTCTTGTTGGTAAACCATAGTGGTGGTGGTGGTCGTAGTATCTCCACTTTGCTGGCTGAATTCCTGTAGGGCATCAGGACCTTTGTTGGCCAAAGATTCCAGAAACTCTTTCATGCGATGCTGAGGGATGCTCCGAGCTTTCTGCCTCACCAGCTCCTCATAGGAGCCTGTACCATCGAGGGAGTTATTCATTTCTGCTGATGGTATACTCTTCTTTAGGGAGATCTGAGGAAAAAAATGATCAATGTATTATATGAAGTTGAAACAAAACCAATTCATTTACGCAAACAACAACTGCACATTAAACGGATTTCTACGTCGCTATCATTTTTTTTAAAACCTAGTACAATAAAAATGTATTTTATTTTTTAAAAAAAGGTATCCACTGTGCTGACATCAGTCTCCACCTTCATGTTTACAAACTGACCAACAGCTCACCATTCAGCAGCAACACAGAGGGATAGTAATACGAAAGGGTTAATTCTGGTTGAGTGTAAACGAACTGGGACAAAAGCGCGGTCACTTTCCAAATCCGCTGCAGTATTCAAAGCAGCTGTGGAAAATGCTGCATAATGAAAACCTGCAGCTTTCATACAACAATTGCATTTCTATTATGCGTATGGCACAGTGCCTTAATGTCTAGTTGCTAAACTAACAGCTGATTACACAACAAGCTAGGATAGCCAGGTACACGGCTAACTAGCCGCGTGTTGTTTGCAAATTAGACCCTTCCGCAGGACGTTTGGGAATGCCACCGTGATCACGGGTGACGAAATGTTAGCTTCGTAGCATATGACACCTCCATAGAAAAAACGGGGTGTCTCTTCTGGTCGATAACGTTACACCGACTGCATTTTTCTATTTTCTCCAAAGCTAGCAACGCTAACATTAGCAGGCGCGTTAGCTACCTCTTTTTCTCAACCGGGCCGAGGTTTGAGCCGCCCACAAGCGCTTCTCTACCCTCGAGACGGCGCTCCTCTTCCAACGAGCGTGATAACGAGGTGCTATTGGTGTTTTCTGTTTCCTGTTTACTCTTTATTTTTTAGTGGTTCCGTTAGATGGTTAGCTGTAGTTTTTTCTTTCTCTAGACCACTCATATTTCGCTGGGCGCCATCTTACAACAGTACTATCAGACCAATAAGCAAGCGATTTGGAACTCTGTGGTAGTATCGCGGGATTTTCCTGCATAATCTCGCGTTGATTTGGTTTTAGACGGCAATCTGTTAAAGGAGACACACGCAGACAAAACAGCCTGCAAGATGAGGTGGATGACAGTCCACCTTAAAACGCAGTTCTGCCAGACAGACGCTCTAAGTGGCTCACTGGCTTCTGAAAGTTTTAAGGTGGTGCCACAGAGATGTGCTGAATGTTTGGGTGGTGCCAAGTGGCAACCTCCGAGGCTGAGAAATGAGACCAATGCGGAAGTACCTTAAAGAGTGATGCTGCTGCACCGGAGCCACATGCTCATTGTTTTGATTCAGTGGTTATAATCAATTATTTTATATTTATAATAATCGTAAGTGTATAAGCCTTTCTATACACTGCGTTTTTCTGTTAATTTGCTGTTTGTAATGTAGGCTACTAATATTTAGACCAGGCTGTATGTATCCTGTTGGAATACTGTGGAGAGGGAGAGGCTTTAAAAAGATGCACGGTACGCCAATACACCACCCTGAGCAGATTTCGGAATTGCTTGCTGTCATAGTAAAAACCTAAAGCCCTTCCATTCATCCAGTGCGCTGCAATACAATACACCACTGAGGCAGGCGCTGGCTCCGCCACCCGTTTAGTGCATGACTGTCCAAACGCCACAGGGTAAATGATATGTCATCAACAGGATGATGACATACACATGGTAACATTCAATGTAGAAACCTTTTATGTAAATAAAATATCTGATTACCTTTAGTTTCTGTTCCAAATGCCGCCACCTAGTGTTTAGCCTTTGAAACTGCAGAGAGTCATATAGTAGTAGAAAGAGTGAAGAAAATGTTTAAATTAGAAATTCTATCTTCTTACTGCAACATCAGATGTTTCATAGAGGAAGATCCTGCTGTGCATTTGTAATCAATGCAGCCTCAGTGTGGATCATTCCAACAGCAGAGTGCAGATGTGACGGGACTAAAGTATTGATGTAATTCATCAATACTGTTCTCTCACCTTTCTGATATCCTGCTCTTATCATTTACCATTAGCCTACAAACTGTCTCTTAGCTTACTGTTAAAAATACGTTCAAAGTCCAGTGTGAAGGACATAACATGATGATATATGTTGAAACTGACTGTTTTTTTCCACACTAGTGCACTGATAGTGATGTGTTTTATGTTAACCTGGTGTTCCAGAGGAGATGTATGGTCAGACATTTAGGCACATTATAATTGTTGTTATCAATAGTGTAATGGTTTCAGGTCCTGTTCACTTTCAATAATGCATAAAGACAACATGGTTTTAATTGCATGTTTTATTCTTATTTCCCTGTTAAAAGGATGCATATGAAGCCCTCTGAGTCTTAAAAAACAGTTGATGGCTTGGTGACCACCATCGTGATAAGAAAATCACATATAGGAATTTGAAGGCATCTCTTCTGAGTAACATAGGCTTATAGCAGACTTAGTATAAAATGTAAAGGTCCTTGTTGAACAATAATCAAAGTTGCATACATTCAACAAAGATGAAATACTACGGTGGCAGGAAAATTCATGATGGCTAAGAACTGAGATAAAGTTGCTGCTGTTTAAAAATATAGGCATGTAAATATTACAGTATCATACTTGACTTCATCTCAGCACAAAGCATCAGTCTGTGCCATTGCTGATGTTACACATTAGGAGATGCAAGCAATTTGGACATGTATCTGCAGGCCCATCAGAAGCAGGAAATGTGGCTTGACCTTGACTCAATCAGATCTTTCCAGGGTCTTCTTTGAGAGTTACTGTCCTGTTAAAGATGAGCTGTAGTGTAAAAAAAAACAACTTATTATGTGTATGTTACTTATTATGTATTGCTTTTGATTACTGTTATGAAAAAACCTGAAAGTTAATTTGGCTTTCTGTACCTTGTCTGCAGTGCTGTCAGGGTCCAGGGAAAAGTAGCCAACTCTCTCAAATTGGAATTTGTCAAGTGCTTTGGCTCCTTTGACAGAAATATCTACGAAGGCACTGCTGATCACATGCAGGGAATTCTAAATCGTGAAAGAAGAAATATGATACATTAAAGATTCATTCTGTTCTTTGATGTATCTCAAACAAGTCTTCTGGTATGTGAATTCAAGGATTCTCACAGGGTTGATGTCACTTAGGAAGCCATTGGGCACTTCAGATGGATCCTCAGGATGTTTGTGCAGGAAGCTATAAAAACAGTGATTTGTTTAGGTTAAGTAAGTCTTCTGTTTAAGCTGAGCTGATCCTAAATGCCAGTAGTGATTGTCACTTACAGTCTTTCATACAGACGCACTTCACACACCAATGGCTCGCTGACCCAGTGGATGAAGGCCTTTGGTTTCTCTGCAGTGTCAGAACTGCAGCAGGTCACCTCCAGTTCCACTACTTTACCCTGAGCATCCTAAAAGTGGAAGAAAGCGAGGAAACCACACATTACATTTGAATGTTAAACAATCTATAAAGGCTATGTAGATCACCAACAGCTCAAGTCTTTCTTTTCTATGCAAGACATTTTTAAGTAAATGATTCAGTATAGTGTATATCAGCGTATATCAATCAAGCCAAATCAGGACAGCAGTACACAAGCAAATACCGTGTTCTGTTTCTATTTTTGTCAGTGGTGTGTGTGGTGGCTTTGTGGTACTCTTAAGTCACAGTATGTATGTCTGCCAATGGAACGTGGTATTTATCGATGATGTGTGACTGCTGATAGAAGCTGCAGGATGAATTCTGAAGTGTATAGATTTATACTCCCTGCTGTTTCTGCCAAATCCTGCAAACCTTATAGGACATTGCAGACACAAAATGACTTGAAACATACAGCAACAGCTACCCAAGGGTTTGCTGAGGCAAAGAACTGGGATATATAATTCACTGACCAAGTCAGTTACCATATCTCAGCCCGGCAGAGCATGATGTTCATTACTTAAGAAAAGAGTAAAAGCACAAAGACTCACAGACCAGCAGCAGCTAAAGCAAGCTGTAGTAAAGTCTTGGCAAACCATCACAATGGAAGAAACTCTGCTTTTGATTATGTCCATGTGTTGCAGACTTCAAGCAGTCATTGAGTGCAAAGGATTTTCATCCAAGTATCCATATGTCTTTAATTATGTCAGTGTGTTCTATTATATATAAGCCACCAAAAATGAATGCGTGTATGAATGGATGGCTATTATTGCTGGTGGTTGATGGTTAATTCCACACTTTTGTCAAAACCCGTAAATGAAAGCACAAAGTCTTAGGCGTTTCATTTCATATGTCTTACCTTGATGACTTTCTGCACAGAAATGACATACCCAGCATGCCTCAGGCCAACAGGCTGTTCTGGGGTCAAACGCTTGTAGCCCTTCTCCATCACCTGTGAAGGGACAGAAGTCTATAATCATGTCTTTTACACACGCCAAAAATGATGGTATTTATTAGTTTTTCCTCTTTCTAACCTCTCTGAAGTCACTCTGTTCAATGAAGATTGTGCGTGTAAAAGGAACCATGTGGCTGCCCTTAGATTCATCGGCAGGAAAGTCTGGGACTCGCACATCCGACTAAGACAGAGGAGCACACATAAGGTTACGTATCATGTTAAAGACATATCATGATGTGTTTGTGGAACCATCTGTATATCTGTAAACAATGCACAAACCTTTGAGTCTTTAGGAAGGTTAGTTACGGTGACTTTGAGCGGTTCCAGCACAGCCATGACCCGAGGAGCAGTGTCATTCAGCACGTCCCTCACACATGACTCCAGCAGGTGGGGCTCTGTCATGGTCTGGGAAACTGTGACTCCAACCTGCAAAACAGGACACATACCATTAAGGAACTGCATGGTTCTTGTATGTGCAAATATGCGTTACCTCAATCAACAGTTTATCCCTCATACCCGTGCACAGAAGTTGTTGATTGCCTCTGCGGGAAAGCCTCTTCTCCTCAGTGCAGTCAGAGTGAACAGTCTGGGGTCATCCCAGTCCCTGTGCACATGGAACAGCTAATTAGCACTGTGTATGTGGAATGGGAATAACACACTAGCATTTTTGGTCAAAATGTGGTACTCTAAATCACAGTGAGGAGCATGTGACTTGGATGACTGCCATTTAGAAGGTTAAAGGAGTCACATCTTTAAGATGTCTGACATCTTTATATAACCTATGGCAAAAATATGCATTACTTATTAACAACAATTAGTAACAGTATTTTACCTCACAACACCGGTTTCAACGAGTTTGATGATTTTCCTCTTGGACACAACAGTGTAGGTGAGGTTCAGACGCCCATATTCCCACTGCACAGGGCAGTACAGGTCCAGAGCATTAACAAGCCAATAATATGAAGAACGCCTGAGAGTCAAAATAAATAAACATTAACAACAGGCCTCCGGTAAAAAAAATGTGAAAATTAAAGCAATGCAGACAGAAGAGTTCACTTATACCTTGCCTGGAACTCTTTAGTACACAGTGAATGTGTAATATTCTCAATGGAGTCACACAGACAGTGGGTGTAGTCATAGGTGGGGTAGATACACCTGCAGGGAGAGACAACACTTTGTGGTGAGTAGGACATCTAAATGAAACAGTCTGCTTTTAAATAAACAACAGTTCCGGTTTTCATACCATTCATCTCCTGTGCGATGATGTGCCGTGTATTTGATTCGGTACGCCACAGGATCCATCTTCCCATCCTCCATGACCATCTTCATCCTCAGGGTGGCCTCTCCCTCAGCAAACAAACCCTTCTTCATCCTCTCAAACAACACCAGAGACTCCTCGATAGGCCGGTCTCTCCACGGTGATAGAGGAACATTGTGGCCCTTAAGCTCCTCCCCCTTCTGATGGCACACATACGCATGACCCCTGAAGACATAGAAATGAATCAAACACCACCAATTTGCGCAGTCATGACATCATAAACATACTGTATGGCCTACATTTACCTGCGGATGAGATCTATTGCGAGGTCATAGAGTTGCTGAAAGTTGTCGGATGCATGCGTAACGGCGTATGGTTTGTAGCCTACATAATGCAGAGATACCGATAAGAAACTGGCTTCATTCATGTAGACTGTGCAATGTAAACATGTTGATCAAACTTACCTAGCCACTCCACCATGTCTTTAATGGCAGTGAAGTATTTTTCCTCCTCCTTTTCAGGATTTGTGTCATCATACCTCAAATAACAAATCCCGTTGTTCGCCTACAGTAGGACAAAAGTTTTAGGGAACATGGCATCACAGCAGAGGACTGAATAGCTTTCTGAAATGACTCATACCTTTGCATATCCAAAATTGAAGTTGATAGCTTTGGCGTGCCCAATGTGAAGGATGCCGTTGGGCTCAGGGGGGAAACGGGTACGTATCTGAAGGAATCAGGCACATAATTTCAGTGAATGTCTTATTGCCAAAGGTTAAAGCTACTTGTGAAAAGTTTGTACCTGACCACCAGTGAACTCCATGTGTTTTTTAAGCAAGTTCATTGTGTTCGGTGTGACCACATAGCCTTCAGTTTTGTAATTCTCTCCTGTAAAATTAAAGGTTAAGATTTAGGCGTGTTTAACAGGATGACATTTGACCTTGCTCCTCAGGTGTTTTTGATTCTCACCCGGTTTGTGAAACTTCAGTGCCTCTCCTCTAAGCTGCTCCATCAGAGACTTTCCCTCCCCAGAAAAGCCATTACCTAAACAGCCAATGACCACAGTTTAAAAAAAAAATCAAAACAAAACAAGCAGATGATACATTCACTCCTGCCTCTTGTGCATTTTACATATTGCTCACCATCCACTGCTGCCACCTCTTCTTTCTTCACCTTTACATCATTCTCTGCAACTTTTGCCTTCTGTGGCTGCAAGGTGATTAGATACTAGTCACTGATGAAACTAAAGCATCCAATCTGCAGTGAATAATCCTCTGACCCCCTCCTGTTCAGCTTCAGAAATGTTACTATTCCTTCAAATAATGAGCACTGTCTTACCTTTGGTTTCTTCTCCAGGTCAGCCTCAGTTTTGGGTCCTAGGAGGTGTAGAACCTTTAAGAACAAAGTCCCAGTTACTGAATTATGCAGTGATAAAAACCTTGCCGACAGAAACACTAATAATAAATCATCCTTCTGCAATGTACCTGCATGTCCACTTCATTTTTGATCACCTTTCCATCAGCCCATTTCAGGGCTGTGCGTGCTTCACCTACAACACACACAAAGTGAGACATTCTATTTGTCTGCTTTAAATTCTGCAATAAAATGTAACCAAACAAGTATAAGCTCATACCCATTAGCAGTCCCATGTTGAAGCGGTACCTCTCATTTACCAGCTGCTCCTTGTGCCTCTTGATCACAGACTCCACCTGCACAACATTCCAGTGTCACTACACACAGCATGAACAGTAGAACTCTTTAAAAGATACACACTTAAGATCTTGCACTTACTGCATCCTCAATCTGCTCTGGTGTCACAACCACACCCACTCCACATGCTTCATCGAACACTTTCTGATTGATGGGGTCTTGAGGATGAGTCTTCACAAAGTCCAAAGCAGCTGCAAACAGAAAATTACCCAAAGAATGTATCAGAGTGTAGATAATCTTCTGCCTGTTCCTACAACTTTAAGGATAGTTTGTGTAAAGTTTGTGTGTCTGACTTAATTGCCATCTTGTTTTTTTAGAGTAAGGTGCGACCATGTAAGGTGAGCTGTGATACTGGATAGGAGTGAGATATGGATTTGACTTCAAGCATACCACCTTGAAGCACACCCTGGTTTATAGCCTGTGTTTGGCTTAATGGAACCATGATTTATAAAATGAACTCTGTGCTTCATTGGATTAAACAGAATTGATAAAAACTATAAACTGCTTGGGAAATAATTTATGAGGCAATAAATCAAGCAATAAAAATCTTTCTCTTTCTGTTTCCTTTTGAGTGGGGTCGTCCCTGCTGATCTGATTGTAGTTTGAGGGCATCCCTACATTAGCTTCACTTTTTAGACATGGAGGCAACATTTACCGTTTTTTAAACATGCCGTAAAGGCAGCAAACGAGTAAATCGCCACAGCACTAAAAGGTGGGCCCTGGCTAATTTGGGACACAGTACTTTGTGTGTGCAGGGGTGGAGTATGTGAATGCGATAAAATTCTAGTTGTGCTTAACAGACATCTTGGAAAAGAAATCCCATAATGAAACATTCCTTGCGGTTTTTATAACGGAGCCAGTCATGAAGCAACATGTTAGAAATGTTCAAAAATACCCGCTAGCTGCAACTCTGTGCAGAGTTTCCGCTGAGCAATCCTCTCAGTAAGAAATGCCAGGCGTTTGGTGTCTTTGAGCCGGGATGCCATGCTGTACAGCAAAGTACCCATGGCTTTATCCACTCCTGATGCTCCATTGGCACTCTGGGCCTATTGAAACACATGAGAAAAGACCAGAATTACTTGTTTTCCACTTGTAAATCTTTGCAAATTCTTTTATTAAAGACAAAACTTGTTGACCCAGAAAGGGGGCTCTGCAGCTGGAATTAGAAAATGAAAATATTTTAACAGTGATCACGCCCTCTACATTAAAGCTATGTTAGACTTATACAAAACTAGTGAGCCATGCAATTCGGCCACATCTGAAAGTATTTACAGTTTATAAAGTGAGGAAAAAGCACCGGCTGGTCATTCAACAAGTGAGCTATAAATGACATTTCACAGCTGTCCCTCGAAGCAGTTCAGTCAGTTTCACCATATGATCTTACCTGAGTAATTGCGTCCTTCAGAACAGAACTAAGAGCTTCATTTTTCAATGTTTCCTTCGCTTTCTGCTCACTAAGCCCAATAGAGGTGAAAAGTGCCAACGTCTCCGCCATAGCACGCCGTATTTACCAGTTAATGTCTCAGCGACAGAGACACGAAACCACACCGCGGGACTTTTCTTCTCAGGGAAAGAGCAAGAGGCAGACTTCCTGTAAGGCACGCAGAAAAATATGAAATACGTTGACATTAGCCAATAGCACGGTGCAAGCGTGGATAGAATTTACCAATCAAAAATTAGCTTTCCTAATATCCCGCCTACTAGTAACACAAGAGCCAATCAGCAGTTGTGTTGACATCACATAGGGAGGGGCTACCGGAAACCAGGTAATGTTGCATCAGATTTACATTTCAGTAATTTGAGAGTTGTCATTGAAGTGTTAGGACAATAACATCGTATTTATACTAAACAACCATAGGCGTCGCTACCATTACATCAGAGTGGGACGTGTCCCCCCCACATTTTAAAATGACCCGTTTGGACCCCCCCACATTTACTGGGTAGGAAACGCTACCCAAGGCTTTCGATTGAAAATCCGTTCCACTTGATTCATAAGAGAATAACCTCACCGCTGAAATCCACTCCTGGTTACCTCAGCGCTACAATACCGTCACTTACTGTTTTGTGACATGGCTCCAGGTGAATTTAAATTGATGTTAAATCAACTTAGGAAAGTTGGGAGGAAGCTGTTTACTGTCAGTTAGAGTAGACTGTTATTATTTGTCTGACGACATGTTATTTGCCTTTTCTGCTCCCTCCCCACACACAATGGACATGAGGAGATTCCCAACAAAGACACGGAAAGTTAGGAGTTGTTTTCGGCATTAACCCATATTATAATGAGGCCAGGTTAGCTCCTGTTAGCCTGCTAGCATCAGCCTCGCCTAGCCAGTGCACATAGCCACCTGCTCCTATTCTTATCAGCAAGAATAAAATAAATGTAATGGACCGTCAGGACACAGTGGAGCATTATATGAACAGGGAAACACTGATGTAGCAGATAAGGCAGTACATCATTATAAACACATCCACAAGGTTTTTTGTGAATTAAGTAGTTTTATAAGCAATTAAAAATAAAGACATGCGCACTGAGAGTGAGCCAGAGGCAGGGCCGTCATGTAGGGCCAGTGGAGGAAGTTCTATTGCTGAGGTAAGTGATGACGGGAAAACTCAAATCAGGTGGACATGAGGGAGATTTGATAAATACGTTTTTGTTCAATCTGTCTCTGAAATAGTCATTGTTTACTTCTGTAGGTAAAATAGGTGTTTAACAACCTGTTAATATCCGCAGGAAATCGCAACTACTTCATATTATTATATTTCATAATATACTAATATACTTTTTTCACCACCCACCCACAGAAGGTGCCCCCCCACACACACACACACACATTTTTAATGCTTCCTACGCCACTGTAAACAACACATAGAGTTATTATTGACATTATGTAGTGTTTTTGGAAATATTTCCTACTCTATTTCTACAAGGTGCATCGCGCCGTGCAAGGGCTTTGTTGTCCAACAAAATACAGTTAAAAGAACTCCGTGAAAGTCATTACAGTGCTCTTGTAAACAGAAACCATACGGTACTTCGTAAAGAACTTCCGACTCAAGTGTGTTTCAAGTGTTGCACTCACGCTACTCACTTCGGATTACAGTACAGTGCGTTTTATGATAACAGGACACGGCAACTCCTGAACAGTCATCCGCTGGAACAGTTAGCATCACAATGGCTAAACATGCGGTGCTTTCATCGGGGGCAAAAATGTGGAAATCTATGAAGTGTGCGAAGTCAGAGCTTCGTCTGGATCTTACTCTTGCTTGTGGACAAACCTTCCGGTAGGTTGATCAAGCTTAGATTACATTACGCCCAGATGTGGGACGCAGAGTCCCATATTTGGAGGCTCCACTGTAACCAACATCACCTCCTGTGTCTTTGCATTATCACACATCGCATTCCACAGATGGAGAGAAACTGCAGAAGGACACTGGACTGGGGTGATGGCAGGCCGAGTGTGGACCCTGACCCAAACAGATGACACTCTTTGGTACCACGTCTACAAACACCAGGACAAACAGAAGAATGAAGGTGACAGGAAAAGGAGAGCTGGTGTTTGCCTCCTGGAGGAAAACAAGGCAGGGAAGAGATTCAAAAACGAGGAAGAGGATCCAGTTACAGTTGCACAGACCAGTGAGGTGGAAGAAGGGATGCTGAGAGACTACTTCCAGCTAAATGTGAACCTGGGTGATCTGTACAGCGAGTGGGCTGCAGCAGATTGCCACTTCAGGAACATTGCACAGATCTTCACCGGTCAGTGTGTGCTTGTACATGCATGATACTACTACTTAACGACAGAAATTCTATGTGTTTTGTCAAACAAGTTGCATATGTTGTCTTTTTCCAGGTGTGCGAATGCTGAGACAGGACCCCACTGAGTGCCTGTTTTCTTTTATATGCACCTCCAACAACCACATCTCTCGTATTCAGGGCATGGTAGAGAGACTGTGTCAGGCACTGGGTGCGCCGCTGTGTCAGCTGGATCAAACCTCTTACTATGATTTTCCTTCCCTGTCTGCACTTGCAGGTGATTTGCATGTTTGGCACACCTTGATTATTATGTAGTTCTATTACTCATGTTGTTTTATTCATTTTAATTGGCAGACAGCAGTGTAGAGGCGTGTCTCAGGGATCTCGGTTTTGGATACAGAGCTCGGTTCCTTCAGCAGAGTGCAAAGCAGATTCTGGATACCCGTGGGCTCCAGTGGCTTGAAGGTTTACGCAAAGCCCCATATCTGGAGGCCCGTGATGCTCTACGTACTCTCCCTGGTGTGGGCACAAAGGTACAGATGCAAATGACACTGGTAGATAATTGACGCTGAAATTAAATGATAACAGTTGGATGTATTTTGTGTTATCTTGTAGGTTGCAGACTGTGTATGTTTGATGTCGCTGGATAAACCAGAAGCTGTACCGATCGACACACATGTGTGGCAGATTGCTAAGCGAGACTACAAATATGCTGCAGGCAGCGGACAAAAGAGCATCACAGATAAACTTCATAGAGACATTGGTCAGAATTCATATAAATGCTTTATACTGTAAACATCATGAAACACCTCACCTTCACAATTTCACATCTGACATTTCTACACAGGGGATTTTTTCAGGAAGCTGTGGGGACCTTATGCTGGTTGGGCACAGTCGGTGAGTGTTCACTCGTCTGTGAGTTCATGTTTCTTACAGTCCGTCCTGTGTAACCATCACAGTGTTTGTCTCCATTCCAGGTGTTGTTCTGTGCCGATCTCAAGAAGTTCCAAAGCCTCAAAGAAATGATGCAGCCGAAGAAAGAGGAAGAGGAGGAGGGGGAGGAGGAAGAAACAGCAGTGTGCAAGAAACCAAAAAAAGCAGAACACAATGGAACTGTGAAAACCCTAAAACCCAAGTCAGCAAAGATGACTGTCAAGAAGGAGAAGGTGGTATGAGGTAAATACATTACCACACCAGGATTCACATCAGATTACAATACTGCATTTTTTCCACTTCTTTTCATCATTTGCTGATTCATTTATTTTTCTAACTTAATTAATGTTAGAAATCAGGGACAATTGTTGCAATAGTCTTCTTCACACAAAAGGGGTTACAGTTGATATAAATATCAGCTTGCTTACATGGCTACTGACTAAAAACACTCATATATTTACAATTTTATGGACTTCTTTCTTAGGTTAGGTGTTATGCTCCCCTTAGCAACAAACTGTTATACCTGGCAACCATCTACTTCTGAAAGACAAACCAGAATTGAATATTTAACATGGTCTTGAATTAATGATTTATTATCTAGAGACATGACAAAAAAGACATGTGTTGCTTACTATGAATTTACTACTACTAATACACCACACTGGATTACTTTACAATAAAGACTTTGTATAAAGTTTTGTTAAATTAGTATCCTTCTCACTGGCCCTTGTCATGCTCTGCTAAATGTTGCCAAATTATGCCTCTAGGTGGCAGTAGACATTAGTAGATTGTGTTTTGCAAGGCAATATTGCAGAGTGGGTCATCTGCTTTTACATGGAAATAAAAAAAAAACACTGTTTCTGTGGGTGAGCCTCCTGGCCCTAATTACATCAACATGTCATGGCGTTTGCATGCAAATTGGAAAAGGTCACAGGATGTAAAAAAAACAGGGGCTGTATGTTTCTTCATGGCATTCCTTGCATCCAAACAGTGTTTCTGTCTATTGGGTCATATAGAGCAGGTTCACTTGCTTGCTGTGAAGTGCCATGGATTGCATATGTTAACTATAGGCATAAGTTGACTGTGTCAGCTGGTCTTTTTATAGCAGGGATCGCAGTTATCTGCTGTCAGTGCCTGGAGCTAGTGTGACAACGCGGTCATGTCTCTTAGGGGGGTTGACTTTACAGCTATGACCGAGCAAGATTTTAGTGTTTTTAAAATGTATGTAGACAGTTTGTTGTAGAAATGTGTCTGCAGCATACATGATAATCAAGCTATGAGAAATTGTTTTGACATGCATGTTTAAAGCGTGCAGATGCAGTGCCATTGTTGCATCTGTGTGTGTCTGTATGTGAATGTGTTACATCCATAGAGTTGTTTTATTTGTGGAAGAGAGTGCAGCCATGTGTGTTAATAAATATGTGAGTCAGCTTTCATCCCCACTCCACTTGAGCTGGGCAGAAGCTGGGGCCCAGCTTCAGGGCAGAGTCACAGTGAAGAAGAAAAGCAGAATAAAAATAGAGCTAAGAGAACGGAGAGAGTAAAAAAAAAGGAAGAAAGAGAGGGAGCAAAAGGGCTGATAGGTGAAAGTGTGCTGGAGGTAGGGAACGGGATTTTAGTTGACATACATAAAAATAAAGCAACACAACAGTGGCCTGTGCGTTATATAAGAGTTGGGTCTCAGCTTGTGTTGTACCCTCGAGGTTTGTTCAGTTGAAAGGACATCTCAATGCCTTAGCTTTCTCTAATAAGAACAAGTCATTACTTACTATATCCACCAGGAGGCGCCACCTTAAGAGGAAAAAAGGTTAAATGTAAAGAGGAGGTATTTTGTTTGTCTGGGTGACAGCATGTAAGATTTGTAGTAGCTAACCTACAGAGACATGAGAAACTGTCAGCACAACTCCTTACTGTGTGTGTGTGTGAGCTAGCATCCTACGCTTGATTGTGTCACCATATTAGTACTTTGCAGACAATCCATTACTAAGTCATTCACATAAAAATCCGCCCAATGACTGTTCCAGGCAACTGAAAGGCAGGGGAATTTTTTATTTTTTAGGTTGCATTGCAACAAGAATGATACAGATCATTTTCCACTATGGTTAGTTCACTGAATTATTTCATCGCATATGCAGAATGATGTTTGGATCTATATTAACCTCATGGCAGAAAATAAGATATATTATAAATATATATTATATATATTATTTCATGTATAGCTGACTGGATAAATAAGCTATGAAAATATTATTATTATTATTCTGGATTTTTTTCCCAGTCTTCTCCATGCACCACCACATTTTCTGTCTACTATTAAAATGATGGATGTTTTTATTCCTGAGCAGTATCATATATCTAAGATGGATAAAATTTAAAGAGAGTTGTATTGATTTACGTCAGATGTGGTGAAATCTAAAGCTGCTGGAGGCAGCTGTGGGAGGGCCTGATGGTCGGTGGAGGCAGTCTCCACATGGAAGTCTGTCTTTGGGGCCCTGAGATGGGGAGATTATTCTTTGGGGTCTAGACAACCATAGGGTGAGGGGAAGCCACGGAAAGAAAGAACACAGAGCTGGCAGAGGTAGTTTCAGATCTTAAGCTTTTTACTCATGAGTGTGTGGCTAAACCTACAGGACAAAGAGCATAGGAAGAGCTGTTCTTAATGAAAGAGGCTTATTTCATGGAGAAAATGAATACGTTCTACCTTCTGATAGAATCCTTGCATGACTGGCTGTGATTAAGGTTTAGTTCCTTATACATAGGGAGAAGGAAACAGTTCCGTCTGCTCCGGTGTTAAATTTCAGAGCCCCTACCAGGATCAATTCAAATGACTACGAGGAATGTATTCACTGCATTCCTGGACAAAGATGGTACAGAAACACTACCCACAGAATATATGGGTGTGGGGAGTTCCATGTGTGGTTTTGGCGTGTGTGTCGGTGAAGCAAACTCCAAACCTCCATTTTAAGAAATTGTTCACTTAGCATGCTTTAAATACGACTCCCCTCTCAATTTATTTAAAGCTCGCTCAGAATTTCTCACATGAATCCAGACCTGTCAGCTCAATATAATTTACAGGTCTGACCAGTTTTAGGTGAACAAAAACAGGGCGTGTCCACACACTTTAATTTGTATTCTTTTATTCTCTGTCATGAGGGAAATGATAATTATTTATTAGAGCATTTTGATGGTCATATAAATATATGAGCCAGTATTATTATGTGCATTTCTTTTACATTTCATAAAAGACAAAAGAAAAACTACCTCAGTAAATGCTTCCAAAGGGCATGCCTTGGTTGCGTAAGCGGGAATGTACCACTCTGTTAATTTTCTCACGTGCTGCATTTGGCCTTTGACACAGATCAGTGGTCTTGTTAAAGGTGTACGTCTGTTGTGATTAGTTTACTCCTAATAAATTGTTGTCACTATAGATTCCAAAAATCCAATATCTGTCAGGCTGTAATCTGAACACCCCTGACCTCCCCCTGTAAGCCTGTTTAAAATTCACATTGTGTTTTATTTTAACACCTACAAATGCATAATAACTGAACTAAAAACAATCTGACAGAAAAGGTCAGTAAGGCACAGGCTAATGCACAACAGACCCCACAGGGAAAAATAAAAATAAAACAAAACATGCACTGATGTATGAAGGAAAAAAGAAAAATACGATTTCAGCAGCATAGCAAAAATAAAATAATTAGGAAATATTCATTAAAAATGTATTATACAACTCTAACTGAAAATGATGACTGCAAACCTTTTGATAATAATTATATAATAATAATTTGATAATAATATTTCCTGAGCCTGTGTGTATTGTTATAGTTTATAGAGGTTGCTGGAAGAAGTGACAAAGCTGTATGTAATAAACGTTTGTGAATCATACCCCCCCGCTGGTACAGATTACTATAATCTTGTTACTCAATTCAGAGCTGCTGTAGGACAGAACAAACAAAAACATGCCTACACATCCAGCCCCCTGTTCTTATACATATGGTCTACACTTTAAATGATGTAGGGTTTGATTACCTATAGATTTTCACTTGTACTATGTACCATAATATGATTAACATCCTGAAATGTCCCTGCGCCACCTGTCCGCAGTGTCTCCTGCTTGCTCAGTAGTAATGTAATGGCATTAGGACAATCCTCTGAGCTGCACAGGTTATTTTAGGACTCGGCCGTACAGTACAGGCGAAATGATGGAAGTGATGAAAGTACAGAGGTGATCAAGGATGAGACCTTTCTACTGTGTCAACATGCATCATGTCTGTGTTCGGGCTTAGTTAGGGTGACACCACTGCCTCAACAGCATGTCCAAACAAGAGAATGTTGTGTTTGTGCGAGACAGATAGACAATCAGGCGGTAGATGAAGGAAAGGCACTGAGCCAAGGTGCAGCATGAGAGAACAGTATCAACTTGGCTCAGGCTGACTGCATGCCCCCACTTTACCAGCCCAGGCTGGAGGACAGGAAAGGAGAGGCAGGCTAGAGTTTCATGCACAGCTCTGTGCCTTGCACTTTGTCCTCCCTGCTGCTGCTGCTGCTGCTGCTCTACACAATTGTCAGGTGTCTTTTCACCTGTCTTCACACATGGCACCGTTTTCACACTTTAACCAAGTGTGTATTTCCAGCTCTAACCCAAAGGAAAACCCCCAGAACCTGGATACAGCAGGCTCTGTGTGATGATGTCAATGCCAGTGTCGTCATATTTCCAGTGGGCCCTGTCTATAAACAGACTGCTAATATGAGAGTAGATGAAGCGATACAATGTGCGCCATTGCGTAACCGGCGTGCCAGGCGGTAGGCTGGTAGGTAGGCAAACGTGCTTATCCGTTTGTGAGGAAAGAACCAAAATGGGAGGGAGGGAGCGGTGTGGAGAGAGATGGAGCGGTCGGAGGGGGCGTACATCTCCTTAGTAGCTCATGGCTAGAGGACTGGCAGCGGTACAAGGCTGCTGAACGCACCCTCTCTGTCTCTTTATACGAGGAGCGTTTTGGTTTCACAGCGGTTGTGTCCTGCGGGTAAACAAAGAAAGAAAGAAAGAAAGAAACCTGGACTACAGTGTTCCTGTCACTGACTCGGTATGTCCTAGTCCTCATATCCTGTATCAGTGGACGCCATCGGAGAGGAACCGCACAGACCTGCAGGTATGTTTGCAAGGACGGACTTGTTGTAGTTGCGGGGTGGCTGCTATGCGGCGATTCTGTGCGCAGTGATACTTGCGTGACGTTGCCCTTACCTGTGCCGCCGCGGAACCCAGCTTTGGCTGGACAATGCGGGGATTTTGTGGTAGCGTGTACATGCACCTGGATCCCGGTGTGGCGCTCAACTTTGCGCACGAAACGGTTAATCTCCATCATTTGGAGAATTAAACAAATCATTCATTTTTGGGGGGCTAATTTGTTAGCTGACTGCATCGCAGCGCATTCTGCAGCACCGAACTGTGAATAGCGCCACACTATGACTGGATAATCCCAGATTGAAATAGCTATTTAATATAATGAGTTATGTCATATTCATGTAGAATATCACTGCCGTTTAGTCAACATAAGTAACTGTTCTGTAAGTCTTGTGCCTGACGACCCGTCACCAAAATGGATTTAATATCTCACGGTGTGGCACAAACCTGAGGTTTCACCTGCCCTTTGTCCTCATCAGTCACATAGTTTTATTCATTCAAAGACAGCTCTAAAGGCTCACATGTGCCAATGACCTGAAAACTGACCAGGAAGTAGAAAAACCTTTGTGCGCAACAAGTGGAGTACTGTTTCTTTATTTGGCCGCGGCAGGCAGGTGCGCAACATGTTGTCTGTCTGTTTGTGTGTGTGTGTGTGTGTGTTTTTCTACAGCCTATGTACCCGACTCAGCACAGAGTTCGCTGCAGTGTTGATGATTAGAATCCAACTTTTCTCCTTATGTGTATTTGAACGCATCAATCACAGGGAGCAAACTAAAAAGTGGGAAAACGGCGCCAGAGCAGAGCGCACAGGGAGTGCTGCTCCAAAGTGCTACTGGATGCAACACAGACGTCCCTGCCAGATGACTCCGATTCAAAACCAACACAACTGACAAGAGTGAAAGGGCCATATCCACTTCTAAAGCAGCTCAGGAGAGATTTACAGGCTGCTTTGATGGTGTTTTCACGGAGGAGTGAGGTTTAGAAAGAGTGAGAGGGTGTAACAGGACAGAGCATGATCAATGATAGCATGGCTGAGTAAGGAGTATCCCATAAATGGTGTAAGCCAATGGCTTATTTGGTTTTATAAAATACAGTTAAGACCTGCCAGAACAGACAGACCTGAACTGTCAGTATAATGGAAAACAAGGCACAACTCAACACATCAATACATCAGCAGAGGAGATTGATGTGTTGTCTTTTATCGCTCTGGATCTTTTGTTTGTGAGAGGATGGAGCAGTCCAGTAGCCTAAATGCATTATTATTAATATTATTTTAAGTTGCAAACATGCACCCACTTACATCCAGTTAAAGAGGATAACAGACTAGTTTACACACACCTCAGTAACTACCACACAAGAGCATTTGATTGCATCCAGCTGTGACAATGGGAGTCTGAGGTGGAGCTGTGGTTAACTTGTCGTAGGCAAACAGTTCATGATTTGCGATGCCTGTAATCTGTTTTCCTGAAAGTGTTCGGGGTTTAACAGCAGTCTTAATGAGTCACCCGGCTGAACTGTCTTTCAGTTTGTATTTCTGGGAATCTGGAGGGCTATGAGTGTTTATGTCATACTTCTGTGGAATACTGAATTTATTTATATTTATATTCTGGTTGGTTGATCATTATATTCTGCACTGTTATTCTTGAAGAAGAGGCCATTGCTATGCATAACAGACTGTTGCTATGGACTCTCTTCTAGGTCATAATAGTGAACTAGTACCTATTTTTATGGATGCACACTTGTGGCACATTACATCCTTTGTTTACGTATTCTTTCCAATCTGCTTGTATTCCTAGATAATGTAAAGAGGTCTGTGTTTGTGTGTGTCGTCACAGTGCTGTTAAACGTGCCTTCCCCCTCTAAGGCTGACCTCCAGCCTTTGATCTGTGGCTCATATAAAAGCGGAACATCAGTCAAAGATGTTGTTGTGGGGCTCAGTACTTTTAAGCTGGACATCCGCTTCAAACCAGGGATCAAAAGCATCGGCAACTGGTTCTTCTCCTCAAATAGCCTGACCTCGCTGTGTGGTCAGTCACCCCGCTGGAGTTTTGACACCCCCTCAGGCAGCAAGAACGCCACGAGAGAGGCATCTTTAACAGGCCTTGGTTTGTCTTAAGAGCCTAATGGACAGCTTTAGTCGGAGGCTGAGGGCAAAAAGTTAGTTGATATCACCTGGAAAGCTTCCTGGAGAATTTATGGTGCGTGTCTAAACAGATTAGTAAAGTGTCTTATTTTTTGTTAGTGAGAGAATATTGTGTGGGAGTGTGATCCATATGTTATTCCAAGGTGTGGAATTCTTAACGGTCAAACCAGCGACCTCCCCCACCACTTGCATACCAGCATAACCACATGCACTCCCACTTCCATTTCCCCCCTCTCACTGACTCACGTACACACAAATTCACATACATATACACAGCTTCACAGTCTCACCTCTCCACCTCCATACAAACAAGTTACACATCTGTATGGCAAGCTGAAGGGCAACACTTAACTGCCCTGCTGTACAGAGGTCCACAGTGACACACACACAGCTCTCTGCTGGTTCATTCCAGTTTGTATCTGCCTGTCTGTTCTTAT
Source organism: Parambassis ranga (assembly GCF_900634625.1). Taxonomy (NCBI): domain Eukaryota; kingdom Metazoa; phylum Chordata; class Actinopteri; family Ambassidae; genus Parambassis; species Parambassis ranga. The sequence goes on along the minus strand of NC_041028.1, from coordinate 5,887,551 downwards.
TTTTCTCTCTCTGTCCATCTGTCTTGCTGTTTGCAGTCATCTTATTTTTTCTTTTGAAAAGTTTCTATCTTCGTCTCATCTGACCACGTCTTGGGTCATGAGTAACTTGCTCATTAGAGAGCGCTGACGCTCAGTCTGTGGGTGCGTAGCCCTGCATGCACTGATACACATGTAGCACACACACTTGCACCCACTCATATACTGATGCAAAATAGGGGAATTGTGTGCATAGTGTCAGTCAGAATCCATTCTACCCTATGCTGAAGAGGCAGGTGTGTTTACATTTCATCCTAACAGAGGTAATTAGGTGATAGTTGTGATATTTTCAAACTTTGTTTTTTCCATCCAACACAGAATGAAATCTCAGCATACGCACGCAGCAGGTCTGTCTGCTCTTGGAAAGCTTTTTTCCTTTTAATAAAATAGGGCTTTAGTTCAGGATTTCATCTTATTTGACCGGCAGCAGTCATCCTTTTACAAACCATCAGTGCAAACACGATGGTCTGTAAGGCACAGTGTATGGTCTGTGTAATCCAATTGTAGCACAACAACATCAACATGCCCCCACAGATAGTCTTGTGTCACTCTATACACACATTTATACACACTCACATTTATACTGTCGACATTCTGCAACAACACACTTACAATTTCATTTTCATTTGTTACATGTCAGACAAGAATGTATCTCAACATAAATCCTATTTATAATACAGTTTGTCGACTGTAACAGCAATCTGAGCCAGTCGGTGGCAAGCACTGGCACGTTTTTGCAGCCCAATTGGCAGTTATAGCTTTATTACTCAATACTGGACTGATGGTGCAAACTGTTTATCACTTGGACCCTGAAGAAGACTCAGGTTTAAGAATATCTAAACTATCCTTTAATGTCTGTGCCAAATTTGAATGATCACACTCATGATCACGACCTCGGCTATAATTTGTGTCAGTTATCTTTAGCAGTTGAAGTGTATTAGCATACAAATGTTAGCCTTTAGCTCAGAGCACCCCACAGCCTCACAAAGGCTGCTGCCATTCAAATTTTATTGCAGTAAATGTTTTGATGTGCATGAGATATAGTTGCAGGAGAAATGACGTCGTTGTCTGGGAACAAGCAGCTGTGCAAGACATTAGCAGTAGTCTGATCAAAGTAGCCTATAGAACATTACAAATCTGAACCTGGCTTTCTTTTAGTACATGATCAGTTTCCATGCGTGGTAAAAGTGTTGACTGATACCTAGTCGTGATGTCGACAAGACAAGTGCACTTTACATCTGTCTTTGTTAAAAAGATAAACACAGACCTGTGTCTGCCCATGGAGATTGTCACAAATGAATGGAAAATTTGACTGCCAGACAGTCTGGAATCTTTTGTAGATTTTCAGGCATTTTCAAAGAAGACTTGACTGCACCCCCCACTCCACCCATTGGCTCTGGTTTCTCAAGCAGAGTTCGACCATTCTCTTGTCATACTAATACATCAGCATAAACATGACATAACTACTGCGCTGATTAACTGATTAGTAGCAGCTGCTGTAGCACTGAGTCACATGATTGTATAACCAGCAGGTATATACTGTGGGCAAGGAGTTTATAGTAATCTTCAGATTGTTGCTTGCTGCTGTACAATTGGATATTATCCATGGGCATTTCCTGAGCTGGACAAAGCACATATTGTGCTAGAGAGGCTGATGACATCTACACAACATGCCCCCCCTCACAGTACAAATGAAATATAGGGTGATGTGTCCCTCAGGCCCCCGAGGGCTGAACGTCATGATAAAAATACTTGGAGTGGCCGTGCACCCATCTGCCTTCACACAGTGATGTACTGTGTTTTTTGGATATGTGTGCTGCTGCTTGGTGACATCACAGCGACTTCATCCATCTTCATATGTCGGTGGAAGCACTACTGTTCATGTGGCTGTGTGTTCATGCTTTTGGTCCGTGTGCGAAGATGAGATTAATGCTGGCAGCGTTTAAAAATATACGACAGCGGAGTGTTTCTCACCAAAGCATATTTGGCCAAATGCCTTCGAAGGCTCGTTAATCTTGTCTACCTACGTTCACACACACACAGTACACACAGGCTGACACATGCTGGATTACTTTAGATCAAGATAATGGTGTGTTTACTGAAAGCCATGTCCTAATAGTCAGTGCTGTTTATGTTTGGCTGCCAGAGACCGCACACCTGCCAGTTAACCGAGGAGAGGTGAAGTGGGCTCGGTTTCTTCGCATGCCTTTTCTGGATAGATGTCTGCGCTCGGCACCATAACAAACCTCTTAATCTTGAAACAGTCTCCTTGTGACTCGTCTCTTTTTTTCCCCCTAAAGTATTTTCTCAATTTCTGTCAATTAGCTACACAGATATAACCCTTTATACATCTCTCAGTCTGAATATTGTTACAGTTGTTCCGTGCTTCACTTTGCCCTCCACTGTCAGCTTCATCACATCATGCCTCATCTATCTCTGCCTCTCCCTTTATCTCCTGTCCATCCTCTTATCTCCACATTCTTATATCCAACTCCCATCTCTCCTCTTATCTCTTTCTCCATCAAGACTCTATTTCAGCCGTTAGCCAGGAGCATGCTGTAGGACTGTGTTAAAATAACTCCAGTTAAATGGGGGACAAGAGGAAAAGAAAGAAAACGTGGAAAATTAGGGTAGATTGGCCAAGAGCCGACTACACTGAGCTGAAAGAGGAGGCTGAGACAGGAAAGAAAATAAACACTGAGGCTACTGTGAGTAGGTGGAGATTGAGATACAGTACAATATATATTACTGTACTCATTGACAGTCTTTCTGTGTAACACTGAGCACCAGTATACATTTTCTCACATATCAACAGTGCGCTCTCTTCACTCACCCCCTGCGTACTCACATACTAAAACACATTTTCCATATCCTCACACAGATTACTCACACCTTACACGTGTTAGTGAGCACAAAATGCACATGCCAGCCATGGTGTGTGCAGCTGCGCTCATGTCTGCACGTCATGGCTGTGAATGGACCCTAGGTGAGTCATAGGCAGTCCAATGAATTCTCCCATAAGCACAGATTTCTATTTTTGTGCTTTCCCTCCTAATGTTTCAGCTGGAGTTTTGGTATGATCCTGACTCCGCTCCCTAAGGTCATCTCCCAGTGTGAGTCATAGGTAGAAACTGATGTGCACAAGGGAGGTTTATGTAAGTCAGACAAAAAGACCAGGGTTGTTTTTTTGATAAGAAGCAGTCTTGAGTATAGGGGATGTGACTGGCAGCTGTTTGGTGAGATGACTCGTAGGATTGTGTAATCCTCATGGGCCTGGGGGGTTCATACGTGTCTCTTGGCTCTGTGAGCTTCACCACACTCTGTGTTACAGCTGTCAGCTCCTGGCATCAGTGACTCAAACAGAACACTAGCTCTAAAGTAAGTCGTGCTGCTTAGGACCAAAACACTGCAGACTTAGAAGGAGAAAGGAACTCACATTCTTTCAGAGAACATTTTATGGCATAGATAGGGAGGACAACAGTTAATGTGTCCATCTGCTACTGAAGGAAACCATCTGTGATTCCTTTTGCCTTATTGGGTTGATTATTTTGACCCCTTTATGTAACTCTCAGGCTCTCGTCTTTGTGTTGGTGTAGGTATAAGCTGAATGCCATGTATTCTGAAACCATCACTGTACCACACCCTGTGTGTCTGTTGGTGTCATGCTGCTTAAAGCCTGCTGGAGTTTCAGTGACCTACCTACTGAATCAGCTTAACAAGCCTGCACCATGCACCCCTTAAGGGATCCACAGAAGGGACAGGGGTTCACCTCTATGGGAACATGGGATCTCTTCTCTTATTTTATGGGTATAGATTTAAAGTAGATTTTGCATAATATGGCCCACATTTACCAGTGCTGCTTAACTGCCAAGAAATCTGCCGTCTCTACCAACATGCACCTTTGCAGCAATGCCTTACAGTATGTCTTACAGTATATCTGTGTTGTCCTTTTTCAATAGAAACACAGTGGAAGCATGGTGTGACAGACAGACGGAAACATCCAGAGGGACAGCTTGCTGCTCATCACTCAGAGGCAGACCATGGCTTCCATGTCCCTCATGTTCCTGGCCTTCCTTCTCTCCTCACATATTTCAGATGCTCAGACTGTCATTGGCTCCTCCTCCTCCTCCTCCTTTTTCTCCCTTTCTCCCCTGGACCTTAATTCTTCACCTTCACCAACCAAGCAGACTGCTCGATTCTGGCCCTCGTTGCCTCCCAGAGGTCGCAGTGATGTTCCCATCAGAATCGCAGCCCGAGAAAGATTTACTACTATAAATGCAGTGGAGCAAAGAATGACTCATCCAACCACCCAGTTCAGCTCCATTTTTAATTCTGCCCTGTCTACTCAGAACCTTAGCAGTGGACCAATTGTAACACAACCAACTGCCTCGAGGCCGAGGACTGACATGGCTAGCTTGGCATTAAGCAGAGCTGTCGCAAAAGGAGGCACTACGACAAAAGGCTCGAGTCCACCTCTGCCCACTCTACCCTCCGCTGCTGTTACAGAGCCTGCAGGTGATAAACCTGTGACAGCAGGAAGTCCAGAGGAGGGCTCAGTCAAAGACGATGGTGATCCACAAGGGTTGGGATCTGGTAATTCTCCAACCGTGACATTTGTGAAGGAGGAATCACCTGTTCCTCTGCCAACAGTTGCTGATGAAATGGCACAGTATCGGCCAGAGCCCCAGACTGTGATATCTGAAGTCAAAATGCCACCACTGGATAGTCAGACTGTGAAGCCTCGTCTGTTTGTGCTGACAACGACCAGTACAACCACTACGGTCTCTACAACACCACAGAAAAGAACGACACTGTCTCCTGCAGTAACACAACAAACACCTGGGACTGTAGCGTTAACAGGTGAGAATTAAAATCTTTAAGACAGTCAAAATGAGGAAAGATGTCACAGCATGTTATAAATGTGTCATTTCCTTTCATTTTCAGGTGAACCGGCAGCAAACAGTCCTTCCACTGACAGAGTGGCATTACCACAACCTACTTCAAGCACCGCTGGCACTGCTGACAAAGCTGAAGAAAAGGTTACTGTCCAAAGCCAGAAGAGTTCAGATTTAAACAACACAACATCACAAGTGACATCTACGACTGGTGCGCTCACTACTCCACAGGAGGCTGTAAAAACAGCCTCCAAAACAGCAGGTTCAGTAGGAAGGCACACAGCAAGCCCCACGGTGCAGTCATCAAGGACAAGTAAGAAACAAGTGAACTCTGTTTTTAATATTCATTTGTCCTCTGATGATTTCAGATGGAATTATTTGTGCAGCTGGGACTTTTTTACTGGAAGAATCTGAAAAAAAGTGCTTCAAAGGAAGGGAAAAAGAACAGCAGACACAAGTTTCCATGGAAAGTGGGGTTATAGTTGTGTGGGGTAGACACAGCGAGGGACCAAAGTATGAGCAGGAGGTGAGACGGAGGGTTAAGAGCGGGGCCGGCAGAACTGAAGCCAGGCGAAGAGATAAAGAGGCAACAGGGAAAAAGTAGAGACAGAAAAAGAGTCTGCTGGGAATACAGATGAGAGAGTAGACAGGGTGGGTGAACGCGTGGTAGAGAGGAAAGGTAGAGGCGCTGGATTGCTGGGAGTGGGGATGGTAATGAAAACCATATGCAGCGAGAAGGGGATGAAGGGTGGGGAGATGAGGAAAAGCAAATGGAAAAGGAAAAGCATGACACATGGGGCACATGAGCCTCAGTCTCTAAGATACCATGAAAATAACATCTTAATGACTTTTAAACATTCAGTCGCATTTTAAGGAAATACACACCATTTTTTTCTGCTTTAAACATGAATACATGGGTTTTTGTTGGCAGATAACACTACAGGAGGTTCTTTCCAAAAAGTCCAAAATTAGCCAAATCGCAAGACTATGCTTCATACCTGCTGAATAGAAAAAAGCAGATCACAGGCTAAGGTTTACTGCTCATAACCATTTCCCTTCTTTGGAAAACGTAAACAGATATAAGCAGCTGAGCAGGTTCTTTTCTGTGCAGAATTTAATTAAATAAACCTGCCACCTCTAATTTCAGCCAACCAGGTCACCTCTTGCTTTTGAAACCACTGATCATTGTTACATCTAAAAGATGCTGCATGTAGCTTCTCACATGATGCTGATTGGTCCCTACCACTGTGGTTTTAGCTGCCCAGCTTCTCCAAGCCTGAAGCTGGACCAGACAGATTGTCATGTAATCATGGGATCTCATCTTTCAAATAGTGTCTCATTTAAGTTTCTTGTGGGTTAAGGTCTTCCTTACTTGAGCCAGATGAGAGTATGCCGCCTGTCCAAAAATTAAATCAGTGTACTTGGTTGAAATTGCTAAAACTCCCACTGCATTGTGATGTTCAGATACTGGCTTTAAAGCCACAACATGTCTGAAAACATTTTTCAGGCCTATGTCTAGTATGTTTATGTAAATCTGGTTCGGCCACTGCACAAGCTTACTTTAGTGTGGTGGTTGTTTGTAACATTAAAGGACCAGTGTAGGGGATTTAGTGCCATCTAGTGGTGAGGACTTAGAACACAACCTACCAAATACCCTTCCTCTTTTCAAAGACCTATGATAGCCATCATGTAAAACTCCAAAGGCCCTCTCTAGAGCCAGCATTTAGTTTGTCTGTCCTGGGCTACTGTAAAAACATGGCAGACTCCTATTTTCTATAAGCTAGAACAGGATAACTATTTTTTAGTTCATTGCAAAATATATACATACCGTATACAGCAGTATAACCTGTGTGTGTGTGTGTGTGTGTGTGTTATGGAGAAAACTTAAGAGCAACTTTAAGTGTATGCAGCTGTGTAATGTGATCGGCACATCTGGAATGTGTCTGGATCTTGCTCCTGTTAGGGGAAAAAAAGGGGAAGGAAGTAAAACATACCTTTATATAAATAAAGACGTGTGTCTGTGATCTGTATGCAGCACTCGCATATGTGAAGCCTGAAACGTGTGTGTGTGTGTGTGTGTGTGTGACAGGCGTGAGAGAGCCAGGAAGTGAAACACATATATGAGTGAGTCATTAGTTTTTGTGTCAGCTTTATGGGATTTTTCTTCAGGGGTGAGAACACACTTAAAATCCTCTAAGAGGCTGTTAAACATGTTGTTCCACAATCCTTCAGGTTTTAACATGTGAAACATTTATCCACACATTTCTTTCATTTCATTAGATTTCATGTATTCTCTGTCTTTCTTGGTTATTGATGAAATGTTACACTTGTGCTCACTCAGCTAGTGCATGTTATCCACTGTGTGTTATCTTTACAGTCGAGTCGCTCATTCTGATGAATGGCTATACGACTATAACACTGATGGGTGTTTCCTCTGTATTGCAGGAGGATAAGGTGGGGCATGTTAAACAAACAGAAGTATGTATGAGTAAATTAAAGAGACAGAATGAGATGCCGTATCGTTAAGATCCTTCACAAATCTGATCCGAGGGCATCCGTGGTTCATAGATGCATTCTGACACTGCACTGTGTTGCATAACAAAGATGTTCTTGTTAATTATATAATCTAATTCAGTGGTTATTCACATGTGCTTTTTCCCTTCAGTCAGATAGGAATATAGTGGATGACAAACGTGCAATAATATTCAGATAAAATGGTTTTTTTTTGTCATTAGTTGCAATTTGTCTGTTTCTGCTTGCACAAATGGATACTCTGGTTTAGGCCAGTGACTTCCATAAAAGGCTTTGTTTTCTTTTAGCTATTATACAGCTGATGGTGATGGCACACTAAACTGATACTCACAGAGCAAAAGACAGAAAATAAACTGATGTGAATTTAATAAGATGTTAATGAAAATGTACTGTACACATATGCAGACTTTGTGTATACAAACCATATATAGACCTTGAACTGTGTGTGTGGACCTGATTAAGTTACTACAAACAGCTGAGAGGGTCAGATGGTTCCAGCCTGTAACTTTGATTGTGATCTACACCCCTCTACTGGCTGTTCAGTTGTACTTCAACTATTTTACTCTGCTTTTCAGATTCATGACATTTTGAAACAATGTCATGTTTGTCTGGTAGCCTATATATGTTTTTTTTTACATTTAAAAACCTACATTTCCTCTCTTTTTCTCCAGGGGCTCCTTCCTTACCTGCCACCAGTGTTGTGCCTGTCACCCGATCCAGGTTCAGCCCCACTTATCAAAGTGGTGTTGGTCAGAGGAACCGCTCTCTTCTCCTGGGACAACCTCGCCAAGCTCCTCATTCCACTTCAAATCCTGCCCCCTCCCCCAGTGCCAACCCCACCCCTAATGGCACGCTTCTTTACTGGGTTGACCTCAGCCGGACTCTGGCCTTCGCCTGGGAACTGCATGTCTATGGCTCAGCGAGCCTCTTCCTCCTCTTGTTCGCTGGAGCTGCTCTCGGCCTCATCCTGTCTCCTGGCACAAACTGCCCTCATCGGGGTGCTCTAGCACTTGCCAACGCCCTGCTGTTTCTGGCCGGAGGTCTTAGAGCAGCTCTCTTTCTCATTGATCCCTATGGCACACGAAAGTTCCTCCCTCGCTCTGCAGTTACAGCTCTCTACAATTTGCCTCTGCATCTGCTGGTGTGGACGCAGGCAGCCCTGGCACTGCTGGCGCTGAGGGTGGCAGGAATAAGTGTGTTACCTTCAACTATGGAGCGTCCTCCTCTGGTGGCTGTGTTGGCTGTGTTGCAGTGCACTCTGCTGCTCGCGGCGGATCTGCTCTCCCCTGCCCTGTCTCCTGTGGTGCCTGTCACCCTTCAGGTCCTGTCCCTGTGCTGGGGCCTGGTTCTCTGCCTGGGCTTTCTCTGCTACGTCTTTCCACGCATACGCTGCCCTCCTATTCCCAACCCTGGAGTCTCTGTGGAGACCAGAAGGAAGCCTTGGACAGGGAGTGGGAGAGTTAGAGTGATTCTGGGCAGAGTTCTGGCAGTGTGTGCAGTTTTAGGGGCATTGTGCTGTGGATTGCATGTCCATGCTACCCTGTGGCTGTATGGAGTGCTAGGAGACTGGACACGCTTCAACTGGGGATGGTGGCTTGTGCACTTCTGGGCCCGCCTACTGGAACTGGCTTGGGGGTTCTCCCTCCTACTCCTTGGTTCCTGGGTATTCTGGAGGCCTCAGGGTTGCAGAGGAAGAGAAGAAGGTGGACAAGATGGTAGAGCACCAGGAGACGTGCCATCCCCAGGCCAGTCTGTAGGCTCCTCACAAAGGCATACCTGCTGGACCAAGATAGTCCAGAGCCTGAGAGGAAAGCCCTGTAGAAAGTCTGACAGTAATGGCATAGGAGGAGGAACAGGGGAGGTCCCTAACAACTGGGCAGGCCAGGAACGATCAGGAGCTGACATTAGCAAGAGTCTGATCAGAAACCAGAACCATGAGCCGGCCACTGCACAGCCACGCTGTGTAAAAGATAGCAACCAAGGACGCAATCACAGGAGCCACTCTGCAGAGCGAGGCCTATCTGATGGGTCCACAGGCTCCCTGCTGAGGCTGCAGGCATTGGGCCGGCCTCCACAGCGCTCAGTGAGCGGCAGTCTGGATCAGGACAAGGATACGTCTCTGTCTTTTTATGAGTTTGACTTGCGGCCACCGTCTCCGATCAACTTGACGCGCAGCATTGACGACGCTCTACACAGAGAGCACCTACTAGGAGTAGGAGGGAGCCTGTTTCTTCCTGTGAACCACATGTCACAAACTCCTTCTCCGGGCTCAGGGGTCAGCCAGGGACCATGGCTTCGGAGGAACAGTGATCCTCAGTTGCCTTCTGAGAGCAGTGATGCCCCAACAGAGTCTTCCATGCCACTGGGGGGCAGTGTTCTCAGCAGTGTGCCCAGCAGGCAAGTGACTGCTCCACCCACGCCATCCCACCAGGGTCACAGGTGGGCTGGCACTGGTGGGGGAAGTGTCCCTTCATCAGTGTCCTGTCCTGTGTCCCTTCGTCCCTCCAGAACATCAACAGGAAATCTGGGAGAGGACGGAATGGATGACACACGACCGTTTATCACCCCGGACTCTGATAGGGTGCGAGGGAGAGCTGGGAAGCCAGCGGGGTCACGCAGTTACCTGGAAGTCAGTCGTCATGACGATTCTGCCAGCGTCAACAGTGAAATTATTGACCTATGAACAAAACTTTGGACATGAGGACCAACGACCTATGATGCACATCAGTCACTTCCACTCAACAAATACTGTTGCTAGCCAAGACCTCTACAAATATTGGGATAATTTAAACATTTAACTTTAAAAGAGAGGGAATATATGAAAAACAGGATCTGGGTGAAGAAGTCACCTAGTCTGTCCTGCCGTTTACTTTATTAATGGGTTTAACAACTGTTTGTGAAAGTAAACATTTTACTCTGGGAGCAAAAATGGGAGATTGCAGCACAAATAAACAGCACAGCACACACTCCTTCCACCTCTCACACACATCATCTTGCGTGCTCACATGTCTGCATAACACTGGCATTACTTCAGTACACTGGGACCATGCGTGTATTGGCAGATTTTTGATGGTGATTCATAATAGATGAGATGCATACAGAGATTTTCATGTGGGCACATACTTAGCACCACAGATGTGGTACAACATGTGTCTGTCGGTCCCATTTCTGCTGTTCCTATGACGACAAACATCTGCATATCATGTGTTAATAAATGTACATTTCATTGCTTTCATAGAGTCTTCCCTGTTTCAGTTTGCTTTGTGATGTAAACATGTGCCATACATAATCCTGGTTGTGCTATTTTTAACAGTACTATAAACCCATTATTGGGGTCAACTTTCTTTAGCGTCTTAGTGTCGGTATCATAGTGACTCAGCTGCAGATTACTACGTCTAAGCTCTTACCTGGCTGTTGCTGCTGCTGCGGTTGTACTTGGCTAATTTACCATGTATGCTAACACTGGTTACATAAACATAGCTGACAGGCAGCAAAACCTCTGCTGAGGCTTGATAAATTTCCGAGGCGTCAAAATGAAATACACCTATGAGGTTAATGCATTTTTCTGATGTTAATTTGGATGAAGAAGCTTTGCCACCAATAATCATGCAAATAATTGAAGTATGTAAGTGCATCATTTTTTTCTTCAGAGACTGATTTCGAATGTTTAACATTATAGTGAATCGACTCTTAATTAGACACTGCACAGCTTTGCAGGGCTGCAACACACAAGACTGGCTTGGCATGAACCTCAGAACTCTTATACTCAACCTAACTCAATAACAAAGCATTTAACAGTAAGCCTGAGCACTAGACTGAAGTATTTTACTACTCAAGAGGAAAATATCTTTCAAATATATGATGTATTAGCAACAATGTAAATACTGTTATTTTTGATGTTCATGAACAAAGATGTATTTGAAACATAGTCATAGTTGTTACTGTGAAAGACAATCTAAAGTGGTATTGCTTAATGTGTCTGAGCTGTACAGACAGTTCCGCTGTTTTTTTGACGTCAGATTGTGGCCCTTTTAGGACATGCAGAGCTGTGACAGTTTGATACTTGACCACAGAAGGACTTCCTGGGCTGTGCTCAGGATCGTAATGATGAGGCAGGTTTGGCTAAATGTGTAGTTAAAACTTGCTTCCAGATTTTGCGTTATGTTTTCTGTCATTCTGAAATAATGTCAAATGTATTGGAAAAACATTTAGTGACCCTTGAAATAGAGGTTTCCACCTCAGTCTTACATTTAAGAAGGTTTGGTTCCAACATGAGACATTGATCGATTACTGTAGCACTATCTTGGGATGTTGGTTTGAATATAACAGACATCATTTGGAATAAAACTTAGCTACTTCTGTCTCTGTTCCTGACTAGAGCCAGTCAATTAATGTTTCCCGGTTACCTCAGGGTGACTTGCAGTACCTCCAAGTGATGTGAGATGCTTTACTTGTTCAGTATTTACAGTACAATGGCCTTTTGTTGTCTACATTCCAATGAACCTGTATGATTTCACTGTATCAGTATACTTGCCTCTTTTCTTCATGGCCACCGGAGTTCCTCCAGCACCAGTAGTGATGTCTGTTGTGGAAATCCTGTATTAAAAGTGAATTCTCAGACAGCAGGTGTCGTTCAGAGTATTTCTTTTTAGTATCCTGGAAACACCTTCCTGGATAGAGTGTGTTTTATTTGTTGCTGCATTTTCATGAAGTTCAAATTAAAAGGTGTCAGATCCACTTAGTGTAGTTTAAGTTTTAATTTTATTTAAATTTGTGTCATCAGACAGTGACTGTGGTAGTACAAAGGAGTGTAAGGCTTGGCCTGTGGAGGCTGCAAATATCAACACAGTGCTATGCAAAAATAAAAACATATAGAGATTTGTAATAAAAACGGCTGAAAAAAAAGGCCTAAATGTCACAATCCCGGGGGGGGGGGGGGGCAGCACAGTAATACACAACTACGAAACTCATTTCAGGAAGTTTAGCAGCAGGTTACAGCGATTATTGCTCAACAAACCAATGACTTTGGAAAAAACCCCATGTGGAAATAACACATACTTACAATTGAATCTTGTCAAAATTGATGTACAAATCACAAGATATGTAGTGAAGGCGAATGTGGTGAAGGATTAGTTGAGTACATGTACATGTAATTTAAAATAAACATAATGCCACATCAATCAACTCAAACACCATCCTTACTGTGTTTTTAATCTTTCTCAAATTTCAGTGCGGAACTGAAGAGTGGAGTCCATCTTCTTCTTGTAGTCTTCATCAAACTTCTCATTCTGAGCCACAGTGAAGTGGTTCTTCCAGTCACCAACCTTCCCTGCAGAGCACCACACCGTGTGTGTGTGTGTGTGTTTTATTACTCACGGTTTCTTTGCTTACATCATATTGTTGTTGAACATACCTTTTCTCATGAAGGGAGAAATTTTGAAATCCATGAAGGCGACTGACGAATAGTTGGTCGCCTCGTTCTTTTTCATGCTCTCAAACTGCACTTCACCTGTAATTCTTCTCTTTTCTTCAGCCGAAGGAGACAAACCCAGGAAGCAGCAGAGTTTGTTTATTTCTCGTCCGGTATCCTAAAAAAAAAAAAATAAGCGGTTAAATAATCACCATTGTATTACAAACAGCTCAAAGAGAGCCACAAAAAAATGATTGAATTACCTCAACTAAATCTTCAAAGAACATATAATGAAGGTTTGAATGAGTCTGTTTCTTCTTCCACCAGCCATTCACATGGTCGTACCAGGAGCCGAACACCACTGAGGCCAAATCAGACTCATTAGACTTTGAACTGAAAATAAAACCTCACGATAAGAGTTTTTATACATACTCTTTCCATCAATGAACCTCTGGAAGAAGTTGCTCCAGTCTCCAGGTTCTGGTTGAATCATGTTCATGCGATCAAAGTGGAAGTAAGACACAATGTTGTCCTTTGCATTGCGGGCAACATAGACTATCTACAGGAGGAGGAAACACTTCTAGTCTTTTTGGGTCTATATGATTAATATGGACAAATAATGCTTAGAAATCGGTTTAATTACAAGATTATTTTGGGTCATCGGTCATTCTATATTTACATCCTGTTCCTATGACACCTAAAGAACAATGACTGCAGGTCCTAGTCTGTAAATCAGGATCTACTGGAAGGAATTTCTTCCAGTTTGGCACAAATACACCCATGACCTAACAAAACAACAATTTACATGCTAATTATGACAATAGTTCAAATATTTACAGTAAAATGAAGGACTAAGGCTACTGTACCCGACAGTTTTGCTCCCAAAAGGATTTTGGTATAAACTGGACTGGAAGATGAGTTTTAATCAGTCGGGGAGAAGTGGAGAGCTTGTCTGCAAGATCTTTTCCTGTTTTAAGAGGTAAAGATAAGATCGTTCTGTAAAACGCTGTATTAGAAATATGATCATAATAAACAGTCTGATTGTAAACCTGAGTCTATTGATGGAACAGCGATCTCCAGGAAAGGAACTCTCTCATAGATAGGAGTGGATGTCTGACGGTCTGGAGAACTCTGACCAAAATAAAGCAGGTCAAGGATACAGGAGACCCACGTGGTTCCTCAAGAGAGATAAAGAGAGAGAGAGAGAGATGTGGTGATTCCCAAGCACTTGCGTCATCTCATACTGTTCATGCATGAAACTGCTCTGGGACATAATTTCTGCACTGACCTGCTTTCGGGTATGTTGCAATAAGTATATCATCTGGTCTGGCTTGAAAGTTTTGAACATTCTCCCAGTTACATGTGAAATAATGGGTCATTGCCACTCCGTGAAAATCCAACATTTCTGGTCGAGGTATGAAGTCCATCTTTAAAAAGAATCAAAGATATGCTACTGAAAATAAACAATGACAGATGCACTGATTTAAATTATTAGGTGTAGAGAGAGTGAGGTCAGATACAAGTCATCTAAAGAGAAAAAACAGCATTTAAACAGCCTGAACATTACTTCAGAACAGTAGAGCTTAATGTTTCAATAATACACACCTTTACTGCATTTAAAGCACCTTCATTCACAAACACACTGTCATTAGTAAAGGTGGATATGTTGACGTACCTTGTCAGGATTAAGTGGCGCCTGTTGCTGGTTTCTGTCTTGCTTGGTGTGTAAATTACCTCTGACCAACCAACTGCCTTCTTCCTCACTTTTCTTCTTACATAACATTGTTAGTTCGGGCTGAGTTCCAGATGCAATTTAAAATGTTCAGCCACGCCCCCTTCCATCCAGATTTCCGGACCTTGCCGACCCCTCTTTGTTTTCACAGAAACAGGATATGTAAACACATACCTAATCAGTCAACACATCATTGTCACAAGCTCAGTGTACATATGCTCTGACCACAAAGACATACATCAGAAATATTGTTCAAAGCAGGTTACCATGCATGATCTGTTGTGACATTATTTCTGATTTATGTCTTTATGGTCAGAGTGAGACTGTGGGAGTGGAAGGGTTAAAGGGCAATCCACACAGCTGTCTGCCTGTCAGCATGTCTGCTCAGGACAATTCAGAGATTTTGGATTTAAAAATAAAAGTATGATTTTGTCATATAATGTTGACCTTCTCTTGAGTTAATTCCTCCTAACAGATACATACATGTTAAAACTTTTTTCCCTAATTTATATTTATTTATTTGTTTTGCACACCCGGGACAATAGAGAACTCAGACCCAGACTCTGGCATTGTAGATGGCGGTAATGCACCTAAAACATTGGTTGCAATCTGCCATTAAAGAAAGAAGAAGCCGGAAGTCATGTGTGCAGAAGTGACGTCTCCGGAAATAAAAAAAAAAAAGACAACAAAGATGGCGACCCCCGGCGAGGCCAGTGTGAATGATTCACACGTGGGCAAAAACAAGCAGGTAAATATGAATTAATTGTTAGTAAGATGTCATCATTGTCGCTGTTTTGGGATTTATATATATATGCAACCCCAACAGGCAAGAAGACATGTTTTAATCTGACAGACATTGTAGTTTAGTACCTCCTAACAGGTGGCTAATGCTAGCTGCGCTGGTGAAGGCGAGTTTACCCCGCTGCTGGGCACAAATAACAGCCGTTTAAAATTAAACTCGCTGTTTCTCTCTGCTAACCTGCCATCGTTTTCTCTGTTCTGACAGACCCCAGGTCGTTACTGGCAGGAGCCCCAGCAGGTCGGAAAAAATCAAAACAAAGATGGAGAACAGGCACTAAAGGATCTGCAACATAAGGAGCAGACGACACATACAACGAAGAAAAGAAAACAAGAAGAAGACAGAGGCGATGGAAAGAAATTCATATCAGGAGTACGAGAATAAACTTGCTTAGCATCACAATAACATAATGTTTGACCTGACAGATCATGTTAGTCTCTGTTTAACAAATTACTGTGGTCTTTATATTGTAAATATATCTTCAAGTTGCACATTAATGTACCTTAGTTTTATTATATTATTTTCTGCTAATTATTCTTTATTTTCTCCCAGAAATCTGACCCTTTCCCAGGGCCGGCTCCTGTTCCAGCAGACAGGGTGCAGAAATTCAAGAGGAAAGACAAAACTAAAAAGGTATGCTCTCCATGTATATAGTATATGTGTTAAATCGGTTTTTGTTTCTACCAAACAACTCATTTCTTTTATTTTCTCCTTTAAGCCTGGCCGCCAGCAGTACAAACTGAGAGATGTTATCACTCGTTCAAATAACTCTTCAGAAATAGCCCAGAACCAAGCTGCCCAGTTTGACCTTCTGCTCCCAGAAGAAGCAGGGTAAATAATGCTAAAAACTCTCTAAATCTTTTCACAATTCCTGTGAAAATATATATGTATACCTACCCAATTGTGCAACAGCAACAAGCTGATAAAATGTCTGTTTCCCTTTCATTTTCCTTTTTCAGGTTTCTAGAAGGAGATGAAGACGAGGACACTTGTATGATCTCACAGGAGGATATTGCAGAGGCTGTGGATATAACATCTGGAGCAAAGGTAGAGATTTCAGTTCAGTTTTATAAACATGGTAAATTTATTTTGAATTGCAGCACAATTTCCTCTCAGTTTCTGCTGGATACTCAAGTATCTGCAACCCACTTCAGAGCCAGACAACATAATGGGCAGCTCATTCAAATGCCAGACAATTTATATACATATCTATATCTATATCTATATATATATATTACAGTAACATGTGACTATTTAGTTTATTCTTTAGGCTTTGTTGCCCTTTGTTTTTGAGCCTATTACACATAATGTGTTCCAAGATACAAGGTTGTGTTCTCAGTAGTAAATCTGTCTCTAGGTCAGGGCAAGTTATGTTATTGATCTCTCTGTCTTCCTCCTCAGTATTTCAATCTGAAACTGTCACAGTTTGGACCTTATCGATTGGATTACAGCAAGACCGGACGGTGAGTGTCACATACACACATCAGATTTGAATTTTGTCTCAGTTGCTTTCAGGCTAATGCGAATTTACCAAACAAAACATATCTTTTTATCATCTATTACATGTATTTTATAAGGTTGTTGACATGTTTTAGGACAGAATTGTCATAGCAGTGAAAGCACACTTTCTCTGTTACTCGATTTCCCCTCTGGACACATTTATAAGCAGGCTTAA
The DNA here is from genome assembly GCF_900634625.1 of Parambassis ranga. Taxonomy (NCBI): domain Eukaryota; kingdom Metazoa; phylum Chordata; class Actinopteri; family Ambassidae; genus Parambassis; species Parambassis ranga. The sequence continues at coordinate 5,870,472 of NC_041028.1, read as the reverse complement.
CACACTCTTAAGAATCTGTTTAGTTTATCTATTTAGTTGTGCAGTTACAGGCTTCTCGGGTGGTCTCATTTGTCTGCTTTTGGAGTTTTCATGTACCGTTAAGTCTCATTATGGAAACAATATGTATATTAATTGTTCTTCAGTCACCTGCTGCTTGGTGGAAGGAGAGGCCATATTGCTTGTTTAGACTGGCAGTCCAAGCAACTCATGTGCGAGATAAATGTGATGGAGTCTATCAATGATGTGAAGTAAGTAATCTACCTTACATTACATTATTATATATTACATTCTGCAGCGTCACAAGCATACTTTTATCTACCCACAGCAGACTAGCACACATATCTGTCTTCATTTAGGTGGCTCCATAGTGAGAGTATGTATGCAGTGGCTCAGAAGAAGTGGCTGTACATCTATGACTCCAGTGGAATAGAGCTTCACTGCATCCGCAAATTCAATGACGTCCTTCGGATGCAGTTCCTCCCCTACCACTTTTTGTTGGCTACAGCAGTACGTTGGCAGATTATGTCCTGTACATTTGTATTTCTTCAAAAGGTTTAATGACGACATGTCACATGATAACAGAGGGAAGACGATGTCCAGTTCAGATGGTGCATGAATATCTTAAATACACTGATATTTTCAGTGTACTGTATTATGTCCAGATATGCCAGTAATAGCTATGCTAATGAGTGTACAGCATCAATGTATGTTCCTTGCAAAAAAATATTAGATTTAAAGCAGTCTATCATTTTCCCGATAGTTTGGCGATCATGTCTTATTAATTTTCCTCTCTTTAGAGTGCTACGAGTTTCTTGCAGTACCTTGATGTAACTGTTGGGAAGGAAGTGGCAGCTATCTGCACCAAGACTGGCCGACTTGACGTCATGTGCCAGAACCCTCAAAATGCCATCATCCACCTGGGCCACCCCAATGGCACCGTCACACTGTGGTCACCAAACCAGAAAGAAGCCCTTATCAAGATGCTCTGTCACCAAGGTGGTGTGCGCTCAGTCACTGTGGACAAGACGGGCACGTGAGTCACATTATAGAACTCTTAACTGTTTCTTTAAATGGCACGAAGCTGTAGTTTTGGAGGTCTGTGTGTGAAACATAGAGGCTGTTTCGCATTAGCAATATGTTTGTTTTAATGATTAACTTCCATGTTGACAGTGTAGATAGGTTCTTTCAATCATTGACAAATTTCTTGTTTTAGTCTGCCACCACCCATGCCTGGAGAAGGATTCTGTTGTGTTGCTTTGTTGTACATTGTGGCTTTATTATTCTAGTAGCCTTTAGGACAAGAAGCCTAATCATTATATACACAGTAGTGTATTACATACTCTTAATTATTGCAATGCCTTATTAATTTGTTGTGATTTATGGTTTTATAATTGTGTTACACAGCATGAAAAATATGTTTGGGTTCTTTCTATTCCTAGCCCTGATAATGTTGTTTGCATAGAGGGGTGGTTCTTAATGTCACTAATAAATGAGCTCACAGTGTTTAGGATGTGTGACTGCTTGGGGTTTAGAAAGTTATTGCGATTCATAGCAGCAATCAGAACAGTGAATTATCAATGTGTTAACAGGAAAAAATCCATTAATGATCAATTTTCTGTGGAGACCTGCAGTTTTCTCGATGTACACTAGAGAGCGGTGTGTCTTTATGGTAACTCCATTTTCCCTTCCTTTCCAGATACATGGTGACATCTGGCATGGATAAAAAACTGAAAGTGTATGACATTAGAGCCTTCAAACCGCTCAAGTCCTATTTCCTTCCTGCTGGAGCTTCCTGTTTGTCTCTGAGTCAGAGGGGGCTCCTGTCTGCAGCCACAGGGGATGTTGTTCAGGTCATGATGACATATCCACACTGCACAATTATGCTCTGTCACTGTAAAACAACCCTACATAGAATAAGATGCATTTTATTCCTGTAGCAGTGCTTGCAACATGGACAGCCAAACAAATTATTACACAAATAATAGTATTAGAATACTTACGCTGAACACATAGTGAAGATCAGTGCAACTAGAGACAAAGTTCGAAGACAAATATAGATATGCATATATTGCATATAAAATATCTGTGTACATCCATGTATTTTCTATATATGTGCTACAGTGATGCAGTTTGTTTTGTCAGCAAGATTGAAGCACAGTCTGTTACACATATGTCCTATTGAAGCATGTTAAAACATTAGTAGCATGAACACAAAATGATGTTGATTACTGTTGGAGGGCTGATTTTAATAATTTTTATATTTATTTAACCCCCACAGATTCATTATTCTATTCTATTCTATAAGACACTTGCCCAACCTCTTACTGACAAGCCTGTGAAACTGTCTTCCTGCAGGTTTACAAGGATGTGTGGAGCACTCCAGTGACTAAACCCTACATGGCTCACAGAGTTCGGGGAACAGCATGGGGGCTGCACTTCTGTCCTTTTGAGGACGTCCTTGGTGTTGGGCACGGAGATGGTTTCACCAGCATGCTCATACCAGGTCAGACTCACTTTCACGGGTTTAAAGCGGGTCTTCTGTCTCCTGCATTCTGCTTGCATTTGATTTCAGCTCTTGTTGGTTCAACACATGTGTCTGTATATAACACTCCTCAGTATTCATAGTGGAGCTTCAAATCACTTCCGATGTTCTATTTACCATAAACTGGACTTTCTTCATTCATATTTTATCCCCTTATATTTGCATTTGCAGGTGCTGGTGAGCCTAACTTTGATGGGCTGGATTCAAATCCATACCGCAGTGCCAAGCAGAGGCAGGAGTGGGAGGTTAAAGCCCTGCTGGAGAAGATCCAGCCAGAGCTCATCAACCTCGACCCTGCTGAGCTGGGACGAGTTGATCGTGCAACATTTGAGCAAAGGCATCAAGACAGAGTCCAAGCTCTGGTCAGTGTTTGAAATGATGTGTTCATAACATTGTATTTACAGATTTGCACATGTGGACATCACAAGCTAATTATTATGGACCCCCTTTCTTCTCTCTCAGGGTTATGACCCGCTTGCAAAAGAAAAGTTTGTTCCTAAATATAAGAAAAAAGGTCGCAGTTCTGCTGGGGCTGTTGAAAGGCGCAAGAAGCAAGTGGCTCATGAGGATCAGAGGGTATGTAATCCAGCATTTAAACATAAGATTACATTTGGTTAATGTGCATTTTATTATCAGAAGTCTGTGGCTGATATCTCTAAACTTGTTTAATCCTCAGGATGAAATCAGGAAAACCGTTGAGGACAAAATAAAAATGGAGAAAGAAAGAAAGGACACAGAGAAGCAGAAAGTGGCACTACACAGCCAGAAATCTGCTCTTGACAGATTCAACAAATAAAAATGGAGGAGCCTTTGTGCAGCTGACATTCAGTGGGAGTGACCCTCGAGCTGCACATAAAGGGCACTCTTTTTGGACACATTGCTCCACTGTGGGGAACAAAGAACCAAATGCAGAAGCCTTTATGTACTCTGCAAATAAGGTCTTGCTTTCAGCTGGGCAGCAATCCATCAAATCAATGCAGAGTGCAGTAGTAGGGAAGTTCTGCTTAGTGTCTGTAGCCTGAAGCACTTCCTGTCTGCATGTGATCAGCCAGAGCTGAAAGGGTGTCGTCCAGAATTGTCTTTTTTTCTCTACTTGCAAAAATATGGTTTACCTTGTTGGATTGAGGTCTGTGGGGCCAGAGCATACACTTTTGTATAAATATGTGTTCTAAAAATAAACAATATAAATGCCATGGCATGCAAAAAATAGGGCTGGGGTTAACAAAATGTGTGGTGCATGCAAAAACAGGCAAACCAGAGAGGTCTGCTCTGCAGTTCATTGTGGAAGTGCGTGGCAAGAGAACAGCTAAAGGGGAACTGCATCTTCACCAAATAGACATTTCAAGATGGGGTTCTCACACCCACGGTACTGTGTAAATAATCTAATGACATAGTAATCCTCCTGTGGCCTGCAATGCTGTTTATCAGTCAAGACTGTTAAAGAGAATTCTATAGATACCCCCTAACAGTGACCAAAGGGGTTTAAAATCCTTGTCATATATTTTTTTTTTAATGCATGCTATTATGCAAGTCACTGCATAATAGTTCCATGACGACAAGCTTCATGAATAGATGTAAATGTTGGTAATGGGTGCATGCAAGCCGTTGCGGTTGCTGGGTGAGTTAGCACAGGAAGCTCAAAACAAAGTCTGTGCAGCTTTCTGTATAACCAACTCTGGTTCTATGATAATAGATTTTCTATTTTATTTGATGCACTGAGCACCATTAAGCATTAGGTAAGAAGTAAACAGTTCTACAGTTAGACAAAAACACTGTTTGTGTTTACAGAGTGTTTTATTGGTGCCTAGTTCATACATTTATTTCCTGAGTAAACATCAAACACTGTAGGTAGAACAGGAGAGCCTTTAGGGGCTAATAAACAAATTAAAAATAAATAAATAAAAATCATCATAGTATGGCTTTCCTGGACCCATTCACACGTGTTTAATAATCTAAAAAGTACAGAGAAGTACTCCTACGCTGATCAAATACATCTTAAATTTACAGAAGCTCTTTAACGCATTATTATTATTGCTTTCGTCCTTCATTTTCTGGAATAAGTGCAGAAAAGATATTTCTTGGATGCATGCACTTAGACTAAACCATTGAAGTACCTGGTGTACTAGGTGTTGATTATAAGAAGGTAAAGGCAGACAGGCGTCAAAACCTTGTTCCGGTGTGCACTCATCATATATAAGCAGCTGTATTTCCTTCCTGTACAGAAGGAAGTAAGAATTCCACCTCGGGGATAAATAAAGTAATTCTGATTCTGATACAATAGCAGCATGCTGATGTTTTTTCTACAGCTACAGTTTGAGTTGTTATATTAATGTAGGATGTAGGAACAGTCTAAGCACTATAGATTAATCTGCTTTCCATAATATTAGCTGACCCCCCACCAACCTTTTTTGCAAAAAAAAAAAAAAAGGAGGCATGGTTCTAGTTCTGCACCCTGTTAACCCTCACAGTCCTTGCTCCAGGCCCAGATCTGAGCCCAGCATAGCCCTCACTTTGCACATCCCCAGAGAAGCCCGTATACTCAGCCAGGAGCATGGGGGTGATGAGTTGACATCAGCCCAGTATTGGAGCATCTCCCGTGGTGGTATGTGGTGGATGGATACCATGGCTTGATAGCAGCAGCGCCCATATGGCACAGCGGGGCCTCCAGAGAAGAGAGGGCAGTGTGAGGGTAGCACTCCAGCTGCCCGGGCACACAAACCGACAAACACATCCTCCGGAGGTAGAGGTGTAGACAAAGGTGATGCAGAGGCTGCCAGGGAGATTTTGAGCAATGCAGAGCGAGACAGGACATAGGCTGTACCACTGCAGTAGTCCGGAAACACTGAATGAGGGTAGGCCCCTGAAGGGAGGTAGTGCTTGCTCTCTGGGTCACGGTCTGGGGCCACATGAAGATGCACCCTGCCTAGGTACAAATCTCCCTGTTCATATGGGTTACGGCTCTTGTTTAGGAAGTGTAAAAGGGCACTGGGATTGAACAGGACATCATCATCCACTTTGGCCATGAAGTGAGCCTGCGGGCAGAATCTCCGGGCCCAGCCCAGCATGGACAGCGTCTTCAGAGTCAGATTGGAATAGGAATCCAAAAAACGGCCCTGAACCAGGTCCCCCTTCTCTCGGGCTTCTTCTATCAGCAGCTTAGCGAGTCCAGGATCAGATGCTACCCCCACCATAAAGAGGGTCATGACGCGCAGGCCTTTCACCTCCACCTCCCCTCCCCAGGTGTCTCTGATGGCTTGGCGCGCCCTCTGATTGGCAGGAGCCGAAGTAACCATAGTGACGAGGTACGGCTTGGCACGCTGGCACACAAGCGGGCTGGGCATGAGCAGGAACTCCTCGGGTCTGGTGGGAGGGACGCTTTGCGGAGGAATGATGCCGGCGTGCGGCTCCACCACGGTGTTCATGCTCATGGAGGTGACCCATAATTCAATGAAGTCCACGAAGAGCAAAGCCAGCAGGGCCGCGCACGCTATCACTCCGCCCAGCAGAGGCACGACTCCCGGCCGGTTCCCCCGCTTCCCAAGCCGCGCTTTACATACCCAGAACCCCCGCCCGATCATGACCACCTTCCCTTTATAAGTGCGCAGCTCTGAAGACCACCGCAGCTCCCACAAAGGCCCCTGTTTCGTCCCTTTCTTTTTCCACCCTCTGTGTCTGCACAGCTAGAAGGGCTCCTCTGCCATCGCGTCTTCTCACCTCTCGGTTTCCCGTCTGGTCCTTTGCTCAGTCATAAACCTACAAAGGCGCTGGAGGAGAGTGCCCGGGTCACTGAGGATGCTAAAAATCAGCCGGCAGGCTCGTGATGATGCAGCAGACCATTTGCTTTAAAAAAAAAAAAAAAAAAAAAAAAAACAAGGGTTATGCAGTTGCGCAAATGGAACAGTCGATTCGGCAGCAGCCCGAAGCTATTTCTTTCCTCTCGACCCCATGCTGCTGTGTACTCTGTACTGTGGGTCGAGCTGTAAAGAGGCTACACAGATAATGAGCATATAGTCCACCTTGATGCAATAAATGTGTTCTGGTGCTCTGTATGGAGCCTGCTTTGGGTAAGCAAGCGTTTTCTGATCATGGCTGTAGCTGAGTTTTTGTGTCCATGACAACGCCACAATAAATTACACACGTAAATTGTAGTTGTTTTTTTATGTTATATTTATAGTTATATGTTTGCTCTTTACCGTGTGAGATTGTGTGTGAAACCTGAATTAGGTTTGTAAAAATGATTTTGCAAATTAGTAATGAGTTAAATTTACGTGAGCCATATGACCCGGCAGCGGTGAGCGGGACATGACGGGAGAGAAGAGAGAAAAGACTACAGAGAGAAGGACTTACCTCTGGTTATACGTGGCGCACACTGTAAAGAGATCTTTGTAAATGTTGTTAATGTTGAGCGTTTTATTTTCTTTAGTTTTCACGATGTTCCAGGTCTTCATGGAGTAATAAAGTAATTGTGGACATCAGTATTGAGCGTGAACCTTTTTTAAATCCAGGGCAGATATATTGGCACTGCGCAGAGTGCTCCACTGCGTGGATCCTGTGGATGAAATCTGATATAAAACAGACACTGCTGTGGGATTTCCGCACCAATGTTGACTCAGTGGTCTGAATATTTGCTTTAGTAAACAGTGGTTCTTACATGTTACCATGTATTGGAACTGTGGGGAAAAGGGAGGTGCAGTATACAGATTAAAGCTGCAATATCTTTGTCATGCAGAGATTATCCATTATTTATTATCTGCAGACTTTAGAGCGAAGTTCACAGAGAAGTTTCAAACTTTAAAAAAAAAACTATTTAAAATTTATAACCGACGGAAGCGAAAAAAACTGACGGATTATTGTTTTAAGAATTATTTGAATGATATTCAAACAATCCTGACACATCTGCTGGTCCAAGGCGACATCTGGTGGTCATTCAGAGGCGATGCATTTGCATGTGCGTGAGTGAGGTCCATGCATTCACAAAAACATAGCCTACTTTAAAATTCAAGTAGAAATATAAATAAAAAAGAATAATAATAAAAAAATGCTTTTCAGTACAATAAGGATTAAAGTTACTGTATAATCTAGTATTTACCACTACATTACATAAGAACATTGGGTGCCTGTCATAAAAAAAACACATTTATTGATCACTGTTAAAGCTCTCTGACCTCCCAGCAGGTAATCTTGAGTGTAACAAAAAAGAGAACTGTGCAGTAGAATGCATTTGGACTGAGTCAGGGGTAATGTGTGTTCATAAAACCTGATAAAGTCTGTGTTGATGACCTCTCGGTGAACTTTACTTCTAATACTGACTGCAGACACACCTTTTCTGTAAAACACAAGTATATACAATTTAATTCAATTAAACAGTTAAATTACATCATGAGACTTCACTTATTTTGTTGTGTACAGTTAGAAAAATATTTATAGTTATAAAAGATATTCAGATTGTTTTTTTTCATTAAACTGAGCCTTACATCCCCACAAGCTGCTAGATTTAATTAACTAGACTATATACATAAATGAAGGAGTAATGTGTGCACATATGCCTTATTTTATGTGATTGTGTTTCATTGAAAACAAACGCATGGACAGAGAGGTCGTGTCTTTAAATTGTTTTCAATACGCCTGTTGTCAAATGTCCCTTATTTTTGTTTTTGTTTTTTTTAAACAAAGCATCATCTTTTAATACATAACTTCACAAAAAGTCCCCACACAGACACAATGACGTCAGTCCTGTCTGGCTCGCGCCGAGGGTGGGGGGGTGTTGGAGTCGCGCGGGGACGCGAGAGAGGAAGAAGGAAAAAAAAAAAACCTCAACCATCATCAACGCGCTGGCGGTGCGGGGTCACGAACTATGACCTTTAACAGAAGAAAACCAAAACAAATATTTTATAAAATAGCAGAGCGCCCTAAACCTCTGACTGCCGCTTCTCGGAGGTAAGTCTCAGTACTGGATTGAAAACCGTAGAAAGTCCTCTAAGATACCGGAGCATAAAAGAGCGCAGCTAATCGTCCGGCTAGCTTGTTAGCTAGCCGATGCAGAGCTCCCTTTCCTGCCCGTCTCCGGCAGCTCGGGATCCAGGCTTGGACCGTGAAACACTGGGTGCAGTGTCTGACTACACTGGTTATGCTGAACAGACAGCTAATTGTTAATTCGTGACACCGCTGTAGATTTAAGCTGAACTAGTTTCTGCATGCTAAAATGACAGATCATGTGGAAACACGGGTACAGACGGCTCTTACTGCAGCCCTTGTTGCGTTTACTTGCATTAAGCTAGCTGGAACGGCTAACATTAGAAAGCTTCTGCAGATGAACTCGACCCTTTTACCTTTGCCATCCTGGGGATAGGAGGAAATTCAAATTATCGTCTCTTTATTTACCACAGCTACACTTTTTTTACATTCATCACCAGATCAACAGGAGTAAGCTCATTTCCGGTTTGAAAAGAAAATTGCTGTAATATTTTTTATCATAAGAAATCATCCCCAGTGTTTCTGGCTTACTGCCAGGTTCTCCATTTTGTTCTGTGTTGTGATGCGTTTGGGAACAGAGGCAATGATGTACACACTGTTAGACCACTAAACAGATGTGACGCTGCACACACCTCCGTTTGATCAGTGAGCCTGTAGATCACTGCAGACTTCACCAAAGCTGTCATTATGAAATCTTTATTACAGCAAATCAGTCCAACCGTGCACTTCCTTTAAGTAGTGCTACTCTCTACTCTTTACACGTGTGTCTAATAAATCACATGACACTTCCTTATTATTGTTAAAATATAATATGGTTGAAATATTGTCTAGAATGCCCCAAAAAGTGACTTTATCATGCTAATAATAATTTAAAGTCTCCGGAATAATGCAGCCAGAATATATATTATAATACACTAATCATATTTATTCAGGTGCTAGTTTGCATAGATCTGACGAGATCAAAAAGGATACATTAAATTCCATGACAGATAACACGTATTTCAGTCATTGTCATCAGTCATCTTTTATAATCCACCGGCATGGTTGTGTTTATAATATATATGTTACTCTGCTCTGCTATGACAGTCGGCACCTGTGTGGCTGATTGTTTTGTTTTTGGCATCCTTCCAAAACAGACCTCACTAATGACCTTACATCATCATGACGGCCAACCTGAATCTGCTCTCTCAGCAGAAGGTGGACTCTGAGCATGAGGCAGAGGTGAGTGCGCAGAGGGAGTTTTTGTGGTGTACTGTTTGAGCTGAGAGCTGTGTGGAAGTTTCTACATTGAGGATACAACTGTGCTACTCTATTTTGCATTTACATAACAACTACTACTCAGATGAACTATAAGTGTGTTGCACTCACTGATAAAGACAATTTGCATGTGTTTAACAAGGCACCATCCTCTCCATCAGACTCAGTGATGAGTGAGTCCCCACAGCGATATCAGGTCATCTCCTCTGAGCCTGCCACGACACCACAGCGAATACAGGTAACTACCTCACTCTTCAGAGGATTTGACACTGCCACTGCCTGTTGATATTATCCCCTTTTAACAGCATGTTAATGTTCCAACATGACACTTACATTTACCACCTTCACCACCTGTATTTCAACCTCCATTTCTTAACACCATCAGATTGTAACCGACCAACAGACCGGTCAGAAAATCCAGATAGTGACAGCGATGAACCCGTCCAGTGCTCCCAAGCAGCAGTTCATTCTGACTACGGCTGACAGCTCAGGGGCAAGCAAGGTGATCCTGGCCTCACCAGACAGTCACAACACTAAGCAGCTCATCTTCACTGCTGCAGACAGCCTGATGCCAGGAAGAATACAGGTATAACTACCCCTAAATATTCAGAAATATTCTGGTTTTAAGACAGTTTTATAACTACGATACTGTGTTATGGTGAAACCTGAGATTATTGGCCTGTGTTTGACTTTGCTTTTCAGATTGTCACTGATCCAGTATCTATGGAGCGGTTCCTAGGACAGTCAGGGGACTTGAGCCGACCACAGCCCGTGGAGTACTGTGTGGTGTGCGGGGACAAGGCTTCAGGTACTGTAGGTTGCAGCTGCAGACACATGATGCTTTCTGATGTCCTTTCCAGCAGTACTTTCGGCTTCACAGTGTCAGCAATCTCACCCACACACACAATGACTCAGACACTCTTCTCTGCGCATAGGGCGTCACTATGGAGCAGTCAGTTGCGAGGGATGTAAAGGTTTCTTCAAGCGGAGTGTGAGGAAGAATCTGACCTACAGCTGCCGCAGCAAGCAGGACTGCGTCATCAACAAACACCACCGCAATCGTTGCCAATTCTGTCGGTTGCGGAAATGCCTTAAAATGGGGATGAAGACAGAGTGTAAGTTCGTATCCAAATCCAGGACAAACTGCGAGAATGTATGCCCACTGAAAAAGAAAGTGATTCAGTGCATTGAAAAAAAATACATTGGCTGATTAATAGAAATAACATTTAGTTAATTAAAAATATTATGGCCAGGAAATTCTGAAACATGTAATATAAAACTAAAACCCTTTTTCCTACCTGACTTTCCATTCCTATGACCAGTAAGCAGGTCTGGGCACTTTGTCTGCTGATGTCTCACCTGCTTTCTGTTAATCCTCAGCTGTCCAGAGTGAGAGAAAGCCCATCGAAGTCGTGCCCAGAGAGAAGCATGCCAACTGCGCTGCCTCCACCCAAAAGATCTACATTCGCAAGGACCTTAACAGCCCACTCATTGCCACACCAACGTTTATCTCCGAAGCAGAGACAAATGGCTCCAGGTCAGTGAAAATCAAGTCTTCAGATATATGTCAGGCCTGAATTTTTTGAGCTTAAGCTGTTGATGTTCTGTTATAATAACTTTATTTAAATTATGTTGTGTGTCATGTGCAGGTCTAGCCTACTGGACCAAGGGCTGCTGGTTAACATCCAGCAGCCGGTCATTCAGAGTGATGGAACTTTGCTGCTAGCAGCTGATTCAAAGGTACCTAACGATCCAACAGCCAGTCTAACAGTAAATAAAACATATGTCTCAGTTTGAACTTCCAACAGTCTGTACAAGTCACGCTGTTTTGAGTCTACACCTGTGTCATATGGTTTTTAGGTGGATTGTGGGCAAGGAGACCTAGGGACGCTAGCTAATGTGGTGACATCACTGGCCAACCTGAGTGACTCACTAAAAGAAAACCTGAACAATGGTGACACCTCAGACAGCCAACATGAGGAGCAGTCTGCCAGTGAGATAACACGGTCAGTTAACAACATATAGAGAGCACAACTTTGTGTTTCATCTTTTAATTTAATTAGCCCTTCATAAAGTCTTGTTGGGTTGGGGAAAATAGTCAAACAGCAGAGGTTATGGTTGTTTTATGAAGGCTGTATGTTGTATATAAAAAAGTAACATGTATATTAATGTTGCACGTGCCCTGTGACATTAGTAAAGTTAAGCTCTGTGTGCTCCTTCCTGCCCACAGTGCCTTTGACACCCTGGCCAAAGTGTTCAATCCACCTGACATGGGGGCCGGGCAGGATCTGGCTAAGTCACAGTGTGTTGGTGGAGCAACAATCCAGCTGATTGGTCGAGATCAGGAGACCCCCATCATCGAAGTGGAAGGGCCACTGCTCACAGACAGCCATGTTGTCTTCAAGGTAGCCATGATTAAGCGCAACGAAGCATACATACATCCACAGTGACTGAAATAGGACAAAGATACTTCAGAGAGAAATGCAGCAAATAGCATGATGATACATTTTTTTGCAGTAAAAATGGTAGCATTGTTCAAGCATCTCTCTAATGTCTTTTTATTCCCTTAGCTGACCATGCCCAGCCCCATGCCAGAGTATCTGAATGTACACTACATATGTGAGTCTGCATCCAGGCTTCTCTTCCTTTCCATGCACTGGGCACGCTCCATCCCTGCCTTCTCAGCTCTTGGGTGAGAAAGCAGCTGTAACAAGAATGCCTAAATTAGCAATCAATACAATACAATACAATAATGCAGCGCACTATTGTCAGTTTGTGTCACACTTACTGTAGCTCTGCTTTTGTCTCTGTATTTCTCAGTCAGGAGGCAAACACCAGTTTGGTGCGAGCCTGCTGGAATGAGCTGTTCACTCTTGGCCTTGCTCAGTGCGCTCATGTGATGAACCTGTCAACCATCCTCACAGCCATTATCAATCACCTTCAGAGCAGCATCGAGGACGGTATGGACCACAGGCCTCGTCATCATCTCACAGTAGGACACACACATACAAACAGAAGTGGAGAAATGTGTTTTTATGTTAATAAATCCAGAAGCATCAGCAAAAGAAAAAGAAAAAGCAAACAAAGATTTAATTTGTGACATGATAAAAAAGAAGAATCGTTATCTGCAGACATTGTTGATTGATGATGAAAAGTAATGTGGTATGACTTTGTTCAGGGGTCAGGTCAGATATTTAAGATTGAATTTTATGTACATTTCATCATAAAACTGACTACATTTCATGTCATTTTCCACAAATTGACACTTGCTGCGATAAATTTTGATGCACCACACTGGTGATTTTCTTCCATCTCAGATAAGCTGTCTGGAGAGAGAGTGAAGCAGGTGATGGAACATATCTGGAAGTTTCAGGAGTTCTGTAACAGCATGACAAGGCTGGAGACCGACAGCTATGAATATGCCTACCTAAAAGCTATAGTGTTGTTCAGCCCAGGTGAGTCTGGTTTTCTTTCTTCACATTAATAACATTCATTGTTGGTACGTGTACTTTTACAGCTGTGGTTATATTTGACTCATCAGATCACCCTGGAGTGGACAGCGGCGGGCAGATTGAAAAGTTCCAGGAAAAGGCTCTGATGGAACTGCAGGACTATGTGCAGAAAACATATCCAGAAGATACTTACAGGTACAAGAGAGTCAATGTTCATGATAATGACTGATCACAGTATAATTGCATCACAACAGTGTTATGTTGTATTATGTTAATGATATATAAACTGTTGCCATGATAATGAAACTAAATGTAATTCAGGAGCTGCATCCTTTAGAGAATGTCATGTAGGATGGACAACATGCTAGAACATGCTATTTGCACCAAGCATTGTCAAGTGAGATAGTCCTGTGGAGGATTTTCTGTTTGTATCAAAAGTCGATATAATGCACCAATCCCAGTTGCTTAGCAACCGCAAAACCTGCGATTGAAATGTGAAACTTGTTGTGCTCCTGTGACGTAATCAATCTTCATCATCATCATCATTTACTGACACAGACCACTTATTCCAGTTACTAAATTTGAAGACTAAACTTTGTCCAAGACTTCATTTACCAGTTTCTTTCCATTGTTCCATTAGTCATCATAGTTATGGTTAGCTCTGCTAGCTTAGCTGACAGTGAATGGTTATTATTTTCCAGGATAACTTCATGGCATTATCTAGTTTTTATATAGGAAGTTGTAGATCTGTCTGTTTCTGTGTGGTACACAGCAGTGAGATGCCTCTGTTAACAGCGGAATATGTCAGAGGACTTATATGGACACCACTGATTTATTATCATTTGACATGTTATCTCTGAAAAGCAGCTACATGCTACCAGCCAGTGTCCTCCTACTCTGAACCAGCATCTGACACTATAATAAAAGTGACACGCTATTAAATCTGCCAGTGGAGGCTGAGTTTGAAGCCTGCTCCAAGTTTCACTCAGCAGGATATCATAATGAGCAGTGGTGTCATAAAGGTATACAGGATATAAATGGCTGTCTGGTGGGTTCTTGTAGAACGTGAATCTTAAAGAAGACATAATTAAGATGATTTTTGGGAAATGTGTGTTCTTCTTCGAAGGCTGACGCGCATCCTGACTCGTCTCCCTGCCTTACGCCTCATGAACCCCAGCATCACAGAGGAGCTCTTTTTCACCGGCCTGATAGGTAATGTCTCCATTGACAGCATCATTCCGTACATCCTCAAGATGGAAATGGCTGAGTACAGCAGCCAGGACTCTGACTCTACAGAATGACAACTCATCTCTCACAGCAGCCAGATATGTCAATTTTAAGAGTCTCCACTTCAGGTACAATCTTTTTTGTCTCCGGGTGGTTGTACTTCTGAACTGCAGTCTAACAATGCATGGTGCAAAGTTATTCAGGAATACTTGGTAGAGTAAGACTGGGAATGTTTTCTGGATCTGATCCTCTGCAGCTGGAAATGTGCTCATCTCCTTTACTGTCTTTACAGCACTTCAGCCTAAGGCCTTTTAAATTGTTTTAGATTTATCGAAGCCTTATCATGCGTTCATACATACAGTTGTGAAAATCCAGAAGTAAAAGACATAAAAACCTCTTAAGACTAAAATAATCAGATTACTCTCAAGCAGTGTGTTTATGCTGACACCAGTGCAGTGATGACTGTGTTGATTAATTTGGCTTTAGGTTATTTGAATGTTGTACAAAAAACACTGTTTGGTATGTTTTCCCCTTGTTTATGTACATTATAGCTGGGTACAACTTCAGTTATTTACCAAACCTTCATTATATTATGTGAGTAATTCAATAGACTGGCTATCATACCTTCAACAAGCACAGTCCATTATTAGTTTGTTACAACACAACCAGTGTGTGGTTCATTTCCCTCTTTCTGGTTTTACTAACAGTTTATTTTTAGAAGCCAATAACTACGGTAGTTTACGGTAGTCCTTTTTCTTATACTGAACAAGATCTCAGAGATTTTTTATGCGCATGCATTTTTACACGGTACCCATATTTCTAGGTTATCATGAATATCATGCTAATATAATCTGTGCAATCACCTCATCACTTTTCCCTTTATGACAATCAATTATATGTTGTTTTCCCCATCAGTGTCATCATGACTGTCCTTCTCAGTCTGTGTTTTATGTGAGTATTTATCTATGGCAGTTATTTCTTTAAAGAAATTCAGTCACGTTATGTGTAGCCATGCTACTGTCTTTGTACTTGTGTTTGTACTCTGGTGCATATCAATCGGCTTTTTGTGGCTTTCCACTGCGTTCATGCGTTTTTTTGTATTTTTTCTGAACATTTTCATTTGTTGTGAACAAATTTGCTTGTTGCATACTAAGTGTACTTAAAGTACTGTTGGGCAGGTTTCCCTGATTTAAAAAAAGAAAAAGAAAAAGTGTAGGAAGTCAGTATCGAGTGCATCAATGTCTTAAAGACAATATATAGATATGCATTGGCTTACCCTCCTAAGGTTCAGAGCATCCACAGCAACATGAATGATAATGGGGATGTAAATAAATCAACATTAATTATGTCTTGTGAAATAAGTGTTGTGATATTTGGGTTGAAAACCCAAGCAGACTGTTTGTAAAGGCACTGGTGTGAGATGACCTTTGTACATGTAATTTCATTAAAATGAGTGCATGTTATTTTTAAGCAGGGTTTTATAATCTTGTTGCTGTCTACCCTCATAAGGAGCATTGTTATAATTTTTATAGTGCATTGCAATGCATGAAGTTGCTTAAGTGCATTTTTATTAAATGCTGTATGAAAAAAAAATGTTGATTTAAATGTTGTGGCTTTAAAAAATATTTACCATGAGCAGCTCCCACATTAGAGCAGTTTTTCTTTATTTGTGGGTTGAGTATCCAATGGTTAAACCTTTTATACTGTGTAAATGTACTTTCTTTTTCTGCTCATGTAAAACATTGAGATTGAGAAATCTAACAACATTCATGTATTGCTGAAGTTGGTCACAACCCTACATTTCTACCTCACAGATATTAAACAAATGTATTAACGACTGAGCTCTTGTATCAGCATTCCAGTCTCCGAGGCTGGCTTCTCTGAAGCCATGCATTTTAAACAAAATAAACAGTTATTCATGAAATATGATGTGTGATATGTTGTTCATACTGGAAAAATGTTTTAATATATTTCTGAATATTATATATAAATATACTCTGCTGTCTTTATGAATAGTAGTTTATTCTAAATTGTTTGTGCACAGTGTAAACAATATTATATAAGGTCTTGTTCCTGAAAATAGGCTAAGTTTAGGTGGAAACTACAACTACCGTCGCTCCTTCCGCACTCTTGTGACGGATACGACGTCATAACAGCGCGCCGCTCTCTCCGTGTGCGTTGGAGACTTCAGGCGCAGTAACAGTTTTCAGATGATATCGTGTTCAAAAGAATAGATAAAGATGCCTATGAAAGGAAGGTATCCTATCCGGAGGACGCTGGAATATCTCCAGAAAGGCGACATCATCTTCAAAAACAGAGTGAAGATCATGACTGTGAATTACAACACAAGTGGGACGCTCAGCGACGGAGCAAGGTCAGAGCTAACAGCTAGCAGTACAGTACCGCAGTGAAGTTTTACGGCATACTGTGTTTTTACTCAAAGGTCTAATTACTGTGATGTGAAGCTTTTTTAAAAATTATTTTTTCTCTCCATATATTTTGCAGAAAGTTTGTGTTCTTCAATATTCCTCAGATTCAGTACAAAAACCCATGGGTCCAAATAATGATGTTCAAAAACATGACTCCGTCACCTTTCTTGAAGTTCTACCTCGGTGAGCAGCGTTGCATGTAGTTGTTTTAAACATGTAATGTTAACATTACCAGGCTTGCTGCTAATGCCCGCTGTCTCTGTTCAGATGACGGAGAGCAAGTGCTGGTGGATGTGGAAGGGAAGGACTACAAACAGATTTCAGAGCACGTTAAGAAGATTTTGGGCAAATCAGAGTAAGAGATTAAGAGTGTGGAACATATTTCATGAACACTTCAAACTTTGCATATATTATTCATCATGTTGTTCAAAAGCAAAGAGGTGTGAGTGCTGACAGTGAGCCAGCATGTTAAATGATGCTTTTTCTACTGTGACAGGTCATTTCCTGCAAAGACCAAACAACACATTCATGTGTGTATTTAAATGTATTTCTCTACAGAGAGGTGTTACAAGCTGAGGCTCAAGCCAAGATGCAGGCCTCCAACCCTGCTAATTTTGGGCCAAAGAAGTACTGTCTGAGAGAGTGCATCTGTGAAGTGGAGGGCCAGATGCCATGTCCTGGCACCACACCACTGCCCAAAGAGATGACAGGAAAATACCGTGCTCGGATGGCAGCATCTGAGGACTGAGAGGTTTAGGAGGACAGGAGTTTTTTTTGTACATTTATTGGACGCTATTAATGGAATTGTGAGATTTCTTTGGTGTTGTAGAAGTTTGTGAAAGGACTGGAACTTTGCTCCATGTTGAAGCAGCAGGACGCTACAGACGCATTATTTCAGCAAGTTTGGATAACTTGGATAACCTGGCTGAAGAACCACAGATACACAATCTACGTTTGAATACTGTGATAAAATAAAACCCATATTTGCGCCTGTGGCTTAAGTAACCAACATTTTTCACTCATTTGGAATCATAATATTGTAATTCTAGGAAGTTTTGATTGGTCATCAACCAAGTTTAAACAAATAATAAATAACAAGAAATGCATTCACTTTTAGTGTAGACAAGTTTATTTATTGATGCTGAGATGATTTTTTTAAATGTTATAAACTGATGAGAGATGCAACGCTGTTACTTCCAAAGCAAAATTCAACAGCTGTTTTATTCACTGCTGAGTTATTCACGCTGTCACAAACATTTAGTGTGTCACATGTTTCTGCTTAAAATGTTCTGCAGATCAACAAACACAGAATCTCTGATACCTTCTATGAGGACAAATAAGACAGAACGCATGAGGACAGATTCACATGAGGACAAACTTAGCAGCACCGTGAGTGACAATACTTGCTGGCATTCATGTAGTGTTAGTGTATGTCTGAGGGGAAAAATGCATTGACCTAAGAATTCATTCGGTCCTAAATCTGCACACTGAAATATCAGTTTATTTGTTTAGATGTTTTACTTGTACTTGTCTAGTGTGTGCCTTGACTAATAGCGTTTAGTTCCTACAGTATGATGAGTGCTGGGTTGTTGGACTTATTAGACAGATAACATGCTACATGTACAGATCTGAAACAAGAGTCTCTCAACAGTTTTCATCACTGTGTCCAAATTTGTTATAAAAGAAAACTAAGGAGCAGGAAGTCAAGCCCGGCCTCTAGCTCAGCATCACAGACACATGACTCATGCAGCCCACTCTAAACAATAACAGGATCATACAGTAGGACAAAGATTTTTGTTCACTTGTTGCAGTTAAGATGCAGCTTTGTGCACATGACAGACAAGATGCAAATCTGCAGTAAAAGTTGTTTTTACAGTGAAAAAACAAATCAACTTCTGTCCTGGCTACTGTGTCAGCAGTGAGATTGTTGCAAGCTCTGGACTTTTTACATAAACACAAGTAAAGTATTAGTAGAGTGAAGAGCAGCAAAATGTAATTAATTCTGTAAAACGTTTCTTTAATTTTATTTCCAAATCTGTAAGAACTAGGGTCTTGGGTGCAGCCTCTGTGTATGTGTTGTGACTGAAGTGGTTTATTTAACTATCATCGAACAATTGATCTGACAAATGATCGGTGTCCTTCAAAACTTTTTGGCAGCCAAAAGGAAAATGTCTGTTAGAGCAAGGGTGCAGAATTTGTTTCTAGTAGTAAACTAAATGAGAATTTCAGAGAAATGTTTCAATTGTGTGCTATCGGCAGACAATTGAAACATGAATAAAATATCATCATTTTAGAGCAAACTGTTTCTTGACTGATGGAACTTGAGCCAGCTGGGTCTAAAACATCTGATGGTGTGGGGTAAGACCAGTGACATGCTAAGCCATCAGTGAGTGAGAATCTGTGGTCCTTCTTTCTGTGGCATGTCATACACTGTAGGCAATAGCCAGACACCCGTCAACAGTTCTTGGTTGATTAAGTGTATTGACTGGGCAGAAGTGTGATGAGTCTGATTGGCTTTTTGACTTACAGAATTAGTGAACATGAAGAAAAACAGAATGACAAAAGCAAGCAAAGTCAAAGAATTACATACTTCTCATTTGAACATTCCACAGATATTTTCAGAATAAAATAACTGTAGACCAGCATGTGTTAAAATAAGAGAACACTGCTTTTTTTTTTACAGGATATACCTCCACAGTCTTTATGATTTTCCTTTTTGAATGATGAATATCAACTATGGCTACCTGCTGTTATGAGTTACATGCAGTCAGGTAGACACAGACAAGTGTTTGTGGTGTGGTTAGGTACAACTTTTTGAAAGGACGCCACCACAGTCTGCCTTCCTTGTTTCTAGTTCACTGTTTTCTGTTTAGTGAGATTGGACCCGTGAAGAGTATGGTGCTCAGGAGCTGCTACTCCAAAAACATAAAAAAAATAAAAAATTAGTAGTCTAGCTGTATTTTGGGTAATGTGGGTGCCAAGAAGTCATGGATTAAAAAACACTGTCTCTGGCTGTGCAGTATACATAAAACTTCCATCATGAGTCCAACAATATGACAAAAGTGCAATGCTTAATTATTGGATTTATAACTGTTGAACTCTTGCCATGATACCATGTTTCATTTTGTTCATAATTTCTGAGCCAAATCCCACATCTTGACTTCAACATAGCCATGCTGAAGTCAATGGACCATCAGTCTCATTATACAGTCAGTTAAGAGACATTCTGTGTTCGTTCCTCCATTGTTCACGTTTGTACTTTTACAGCTGTGTTAACAACTTCATCAGCATGACAGTACAAATTCATTTTTACCTGCAGTGCTTATAAACTGTGCATGCTGGGACAGACTCCAGCCCTCTGCAACCCTATACAGAGTCAGTGGTTCAGAAGGATAAGATTTAGAATTACTCCACACTGCTGAGTTCTAATACACATTTAATTTATGGAGTAACCTAATCTGTGGTGCAGCAGACCTCACCCAAACCCAGTGGGCTCATTAGTCTTTGTAAAGTGAGCTAGCCTTGCAGGACTTGGTAAGTAGCAGGTGATCAGGGGAACATTGTTTCATGAAAATGTGTCAGTGCTTCTTTTTCTTCTGTTCCTGTAGGGTTTGCTGTAACTCTCTTAGATTCTGCGACAGGAGCTCTACCTCATCTAGGCGGCCGCTGAGCTTCGCATCAAAAATGTAGGCCCTAATGTTGTCAATCTGCTGCAGCAACAGTTCTTCCTCTATCATGTCCAAATCAGGCAAAACCTCATCATCGTCATCACCATCAAAAGGGTTGGTGGAGACTGGTGGAGAACTCCCAGAGGCCTCCAAGAAAGGGTTACCTGTGTCAGTGTCGTCATCCTCAAAGGGGTTGCCAGCTGCAGTGTCAGCCAGTTTCTCCTCTTCATCTTCATCAAAGGGGTTGTATTCTTTCTTCCCATTAGTTACCTCTTCATGTTCCCTCTTGATGTCCTCAAAAAAGGGATTTGATGACTCCTCAGTGGGAGTAGCATCCTCTTCATCAAAAGGGTTAAGGGAGGTGCTGTTCTGTCCTTCACCACTAGGGGGAGTCACATGTCCTCCTAAGCTTCTTAACCTTGGAGGAGAGTCCTCCTGGCTTGTGAGAGCAGGGAATGCCCTTCCAGACGATGGGCTCTTTTCAGCTTTAGGAGTCAGGTCCTCTGCTGTTGTGTCTTCCTCCCCTCCTCCTGGGCTGATATCCAGACATGGCTCCCATTTGAAGGAAAGCTGGGTGGAGCCTACAGTGGAGCCCCATTGCTCTCTCTCTTCTCTTTCCCGCACCTCCAGTCGATGGAGCTCCCCCTGCTGCAAGCTCTCCTCATCAGCCATCTTCTGTGAGAGTGCGATTGCCAGGCTGGTCTGCTGCTGGTCGTATTCATCCTGCAGCTGCCGCAAATTCTCCTCCAACATGGCTACTTCATCTGTTTTCTGGGCCTCCCGTGCCTGGCGGAGGAATGACTGAATGTTCTCAATCTGCTGCAGGAGAGGGTCCTCTAGCTCGCTGCGTGTATGGACGGAGTCTGCAGATGGCAGCCAGCCTCCAGCTTTGGTCATGTGTGGTGCTCTTATGGCATGTGGCAGCTCTCCGTTGGTACTGGCAGGTGGACGGTTCTTCTCAGATGCCTGCCTCTTCTTTAGAGCCTCCTGGGCTGCCTGTTAAGCAGGAAACATGAAAGGATGCACTTTTACAACTTGTCTGACCAAAAATATTAATATATAATCTAATAATAAACAGGTATAGGAGCACAATCTCACCAATCTCTCTTGCTGGATTCTTTTCTCTTGGTCCTGTTTCCTCTTTTCCTTTAACTCTTCATATTTCTCCTTAGTGGGTAAAGACATCAGACCTAACAGCTTCTCCTGAAACAGCAAGGACATAAGAGATGAAATGCAGAAGGACAGTGCATTTGGACAGGATTTAGTTAACTTTGTTACTGTAATTAAACAAGCCCTAAATACCAACTAGAGTTAGTGAACTTGCAGGTCTGTTTATTATTTAAACAAGAGTTCCTTTTTTGTAGTTACAAATGTGTAATAAAGTAGAAAATGTCTTCACAAGCCTGGCAGATCATTAACATCCATCAACTTCAGGAAAGTGCTTTTTACTAGACTAGCATGACAGGTCTAACATGGCTTTCCGACCTGTTGTAACTAGCTGTTATTTTAGGTTAAAGAGAGTAAGGACCACAGATTCTCACTCACTGATGGCTTTATGGTATCTACCATAAGTATTTTATACAAATTCTTTTCTGATCTGGTCTTACCTGGACAAAGAGTGTGGCTGTATAACGGATCATCCTTTGCAGCTGCAGCGCCTTTGGATGTGGCTGTGGATCATCTTTAACTCCCAGTGTTAATATCCTCTTACTGAGAAAACAACAAACTGTAAATGACTTACATACAAAACATTTTTCAAACACGTAGAAAAAAACTTGTACAGTACCTCAGAGCATCAATCAGTTCGTAGTATTTTTGGACTTCCAGTCTGAGCCCACCAGCAGTGTCAAGATTGTATGTAGTTTCTCCGGCACTGTGAAAATATGCAATTGACAGCAAGGTAATAAAACTAAAGAGAAAAAAACATCTGTTAAATAATTAAACGCTTGTTATGAGGCTTACTTGAGAGATTCAGCCATGCGGATATACTCCGGAGCCTTTTCATCCACCTTCTCCATGCACATCCTCAGCCTCTGCCAGGAAGACACATTTTGAGCCCCAAAAGACAAACGCTCAATGACGGGAAGGATACAATAGAGTAAACAAAGGAGCCTGTTCCTGCCACACAGCTAGCAGGAACAGAAATCTATAGTTAGACTGGAAAACCAACCTCGTAAAGTTTCACAATATCTGGCACATGGTCCTTCTCTTCTAATTTTTGCTGTCTTTTAAGCAGAGTGTCCATACAGTGGTGACAGCAGCGGATCTTCTCGTCATCCTTTTCCTCTAGCATGGAGGTTACACTGCTCAAGCTGCTGATGCTGCCCCTCCTAGAGCCCATCCCGCTGCTGCTGCCTCCCGATGGGGGTGACTGGGACTGACTGGGACTTCCAGGCACACACAGAGCTTCTCGTGTCCCGTTAATCAGCTTTTCTGTCCATGGATGAAAAAAATAAAAGTCTTACAGCCCTGAAACACATGTGACAAAACATGACTTCTTTGATACATACGGGCAAGAGGTAAGGGGACAAATTCCATGCACTTCCTGCACATGATGGACCCACATAAGCGACAGTGGTGTCGTCTGTTACGGATGTTGAATTTGTTGCCGCAGTCAGGACAGAATGGGACATCCGAGTCATTCACCCATGACACTACTGACTTCTCAATGGCTGCATGAGAGAAGAGATGCACACTCACTAAAAACACTGTAAATATTTAATTAACTAATATATATATATATATATATATATATATATAAATTACAAGAAAAAACAAACCTCTGATTTTAGCAGCATCTGAGCTTGTTCGATCAAACGATGTCAACTGAAAGATCAATTTTCATGATGAATTAATTTAGGCCTACTTTCATTTTGAAATCATGCTTTTAATGAGTTCCTACTGTAAGCACACCTTTTCCAGCCTGATGATGAGCTTGTTGACCTCAATGACATAGTGATCTATTCGGGCTGCCCGGTGTTTTTTAAAGAATTCCAGGTGGCTTTTAGTTGCTCCTGCAAAGAGAGAAAATACTTGTCTTAGCGTGTCTTGTATAAAGGTTATTAAATATGTTTTAACAATAGACATGTTTTCTAGGCTTACCAAGTTCCTGAGGCTCCCACATGTATGGGTCCACTCCACCATAATAGAAGGACTCATAACTGCCAGTATCTGGTCTGTCCTCACCTTCCCTCTTCAGCAGTTTATCTTTGGCTTTCTTCGCCTTCTGAACCAAATCTGAACACAGACAATACAAGACAACAATAATGAATGCTGAGAGAAGATCATATGCACAGAGGATGGTGTATCCTTTACTGTTTGTGTCTAATCCAAGAGATCATGTATGGATTTGCAAGTTTATTATCAGATACAAAGCAAGCATCCATTTGAAAATTAGTCTTCTGCTGCTGTAACCAGCTGCCATTTAATCCTACCAACAGGTTTATCTGGTCAAATACTGCCATGTCATGCCTCTACACTCTTTAAATTGACTGTCCTTTATATAAAGTCAAAAGTAAACTGTGTTTCTCTGCAGTTTACTTACTTTTGAGCTGTCCCCTAACATGGCGGTCATCCCCAGAGTGCTCTTCTTCATAGTGGTCTTGGAGTTGGTAGAATGACTGAAGGTCCTTCAGACACAGCGGGCAAAGAAAGCCCTCCTTTACTTCCCCTGCCCCTTCAAAGGGAGGTGGATAGCTTGAGGCCATGACAGCAGGTGGCTGGGTTGTTCAAGAATTGCAAGGTGACACAATCCTGCCAAAATCCACATGTCATGGGGTGTGCACCCTACCCCATTTTACCTCCATAGCATCTGAGAATATACATGGACAATGAAGAGAAGAACAAACCACAATTAACCACAACATTTTGAAATAAAAGTATGTTACAATTGTTCTTGAATACTCACACAGATTTAGTTAGTATAACACTCATAAAAGAGGTAACACCCGGTCAAGTGCACTCGTTTTTTGTTAGTAAAGAAAGTGCATTATGTCGCACATATAATATTCACAATTAAATCCTTAATTTAACAGTTTACGTGTTTTGTTGAACTTGTGCACTTCAAAATAAGTCAAATTACGTTTCATTGCTATATTTTAACAGCTAACACAAAGCTAACCTTCCATCAACCCATTCACAATGGTTTATTCCACGTAGCTAGCGACAGAAAATCCTTACGATTACCACGATAATTAGTTTATATGTTGTCTTCACGAGCATCATTTGATGTGTAATACTGAATATTACATTTTTAACGTCTTAAGTCACACCGTTATTTAAAATTTTGGCTAACTTTGATCGCCGTTATACTGACAACAGAATGTAACGCTAGCAGGGCAGTGCTAACAGCAGGCTTTCTTTAGCCATCGTTTCTCCACTTTTGTTGTTCAAACCATGATATTTATTAACTCGCAAACCATTCAAAACACGCACACGATATATAAATCGAGAATACTCACAAATGTATCCCACAATAACTGTGTTGTTGACAGTTTGTGTGCCTTTGACAGCTCGACAACACCACCAGCAGCAGCAGCAGCCCTGTCTGGTCATGTGATTAGCATTTTATCGGAACGGGAAGAGAAGAGGGACAAACGGCAGGAAACACGCCGCCTGGATTCACCTGGAGAAGGTTCATCACAAAGCTCAACAATGAGGTAAAACATTGTTTGTGCTTTTTTTCATGCGTACTTGTTTGTTATTTTTGCTTTCTATGTGTTGAAACATGAATATGAGCAAATGTTTGGCTTGCCCAGTCGATTGTGGTCGCTGTAAGCTCAAAATGCAAGATTTAAAGTAGGTCGTCATGTGTCTTTAGGCTTGTACTCCTTGCATTATTACCTGTTTTACAGAGCTGTCTTGTGTCACTTTTTTATAGTTCAAGCTAATAAGGCTTGATTTGCATTTAATCAGTGTGAAGAGTATGAGGCCAATGGAGTAAGCTAAGGCTAAACAGAACTGAAGGAGTCATGAACATCTCAGTTCTGAACCTCCAATAGAAAGCTATGTTTTGGCATGATGTGTTTTATATAAATGTATTTATCTTTTTCCCCTGTGCATTCAGATGTATAGCTCTCATAAACAAACACGTTGAAAATTACTAAATCACATCATACAAAAAAAGAGTCACTTTTAGATAGGATGTAAACAAGTCATCCAATTTATTCCCTATCACTTAATTCTTTTCAGATATTCTGTGCGTATGCCTAATCCTAATTTGTTCTTTCTGGCTCTGTCAAACCACTGACCCCAGCTGGCATTTCTGCTGTGTGTGTGTGTGTGTGTGTATACTGTTTATCACCGTGGTCTCTATCTCCAACTCGTCTTGTTGATTTGCAAATTGATCACACCTAAATGGACAGCTACTCCCAAGGCTGTGATGGAATGAGCCCAATTAAACAGAGGCGTAGATAACCTGACACTCTGTCTGCTATCGAACTGCATAAATTATGCTTGAAGTAAGCAGAGTGACTACTTTTGTTGGGCTATACACTAATTAGACCCAGTTGAGCTGAATCAGGTTTATTAAGCATGCATTTACTTCAGCTTAAAGCAAACCATACATTTTTACTAATGCCTTTTATTGTCCAAAAAAACATGAGTGAATGACGTTAAGGCAAAGGCAGCTTTTTAATTTTACAACATTAATTAAACTTAATCCATGCAGAAATGTAGAAAAATAATCAGTGACACAGTTCATGTGCTGTGGTATTCATTATATTTTACATAAGTACAAAATAATCAAACACAAATCAACCAATGAAGGAATTTCCTCTGTAGCCAGTTTCATCTTAAGTCAAGCAATTAGTGTACTGACAAGGGTGCGTTTCCTCACAGAGGCAACATCACTGAAGCCAGCAGACTGCTGCTTTAATGCTTTAATCCTCGGACTTGGTGTTAAGCATAAGTAATTGAGTAAATATATTAATAGATCAACATATAGCACAAAGTCTTGTGAAAACCGTCTGTACAGCAGGATAGTTAGTCCAAGGCTTGGAGGACAATGATGCTGACCAATAGATAAATACTTTAATGATACAGTGACTGTCAGCCAAAGAAAAAACGGTGGCACAAAAAGTTAAATGATGCAAATTATTTTTTCATTTTTAATAATTCATTATTGTCACTTAATTTATACATGTATTTGTTTACAATACCACCGTACACTCCACACCAGACCTTTCTTTAACCTACTCTCCCTCCACCAAATCCTCCTCCGGTGCAAACCTTTTACCCGGGTGTTGTCTCTTCTCCTCGGCGTGACTCTTGTTAAGGTTATCTAAAAAGTCGAGCAGCAGACTGGTCTTGCTGCAACTCGCAGAGTCCAAAGCATCACAGGGACTGTTTGTGCCTAAATCCGGATTTGAGTTATCCCAAAAACGTTTTCCGGGGTGCTGACGCTTTTCCAACTCGGACAGGTCTTCTTCTCCCTCCATGTCCGCGTTCCAGTTCCCGTCGTCGTCCTCATCCTCGGAACGGCGCTTACCTGGATGCTGGCGTTTGGTGTGCAGCACCAGGTAACGCTTGCCTGGATGTTGTCGTTTTGAAAGTTCACTGAGGAGTAAAACAGGGTTCTCAGACATGTGTCCCGTCGTGGATCGCTTCCCCGGGTGCTGCCTTTTCTGAAGATCCATGAAAGACTGCATTTCGTCTTCGCGCTTGCCAGGGTGCTGTCTCTTTTGCACGTCCAAGTACTGTTCATCTTCGTCCTCGTCTCTCCTCCCTGGATGCTGCCGCTTCTCCAAATCCTCGCCGTATCTCTTACCGGGATGCTGTCGTTTCGTCACCCATTCTGGCTGAGAGGAAACCCCTGGAAACAGGAAAATACGCCTTTAGCTCACTTCGACAGCCCTCGGCTTCACTTTAGTTTACAACAATCCTGTTTCCAGGTTAATTACCACGCGTGCGTAAATTTGCGCACAGGATTGTTAATGGATTGTCCATAATCTCTATGCTGTTATATTTAAAACATGTTGTCCCAGTCCCTTAAAACGAATTCAGACAACTTTTGAAGTTTTATAGTTATTCAGCAGGAGGAAGATCCAAAATTACGCATGAAGCTCAAAACTGCTGCACCTATCAAATCTAAATGTAGTGCAGAGAAACCACACAGATTTTATTAAAGTAGAATATAACATTAACACGTACGTATAATGACCTAAGTTAAGTTTAAAAATAAAAATGAGAGTATTTCATGGCACCATTCTGCACTGAAGTTAGATATAGTCCGTCCACTTGATCCAAATTATGTATTTTACGCACCATTGCTGCCGTCTTCATCCTGCAGCTTTTTGAGAATAGACCTTAGCAGGAGACCTTCTGCTCTCTGTAGTATGATATCGTCTATGGTCCTTCGGTCCGCCTCATCCTCAGCGGAGATACCCTGTCCTCCAGCCACCGTCAAGTTGCAGACCGTGAGAGAAGCCAGGATGAGCAGACATGTCGACTTCATGGTAATTTAGTTTGTCCGTCTGTTGGAGAAATATGGTGCAGAAATGAAACTATTTTGGGGACAAGCTGAAGTAGTCTGTATGGTTACACTAAAGCAAGTATATGCAGAGACCCGAAGTCTTATTTATCTGAAAAGAAATGTGAGATGATGCATCCAATGTTAACTGCAACTGCTTTACAAAATTTTAACCAAGTCAGTGCGCCATTAAAACGCATCAGCAGCATGCAACAGTAGCACCGTATAACGACTGAATCTGAAAACATCTATCCAGATAACGCAGAAACTCTAAGCCAAATAGTTGGGATTCATTCTAAAATTCTCACCTTGGAAGTATCCAAGTCCTCCTCGTTCCCAGCCTCTGGCACCGTCGGCACTGATAAAAGTTGCTCTCAGCCTGTCGCAGCAGTTGGTGACCCTTAAAGGCCAAGTCTGGAGGTATGAGCGGATAACTTTCCGCCTCGGTATTTATACTTGCAGGTTACTGTCGTCACACCAACGCTGGAGTAATTTTTCAGAATCCCTCGTCCCCATTGATGTCACCAAGTCGTGCGCAACTGGATGTGCTGAATGGTCGTCCTATAGAGGCCGCTGCCCAATTTGTAAGATAAAAAAAACAAATAAATGAGTGAGAGAGAGAAAGAAGACAAAATACATGTGAAGCTTATACTGCGTAATTCTAATGTTATTTATTTACACTGCCTTTTTAGTCATTTAACCTTTAAGCTGGACAAATCTTGATTTTTACACACATAGATATATGTTCCATTTATTAGATTTGTTTATTTGGTGAGTCTCGGATCTGGCGTCTATTATTGCTGTTTTAGATGAGGGCATAAATCGTATGAGTATCTTAAAGTATCTAAGGCCTCCTGTGGGGCGCCAGTACGGTCTGCAGAGAGATATAGGCTCTTCATATTTTTCATAAAAACCCTGAGGTCACAGGACTCATGAGGGAGAGCTGAGCCCATCTGGGTCTTCTGACCACATATAATGCAGTTTCTGGTCACGATGCGACACTGCTGAATATATCACAGTAGGTCTTACATCCAGGAGGTATTACATGGGTGAGTGGGTGCAAGGGACTCGCTAAGCAACCACAATAGTCAAAAAGGGATGAGTTCTGCGCAAGTTTGAATAAACTCTCAGGTTTTCTCCCCTCAGCTTTTTCTGCTCACAGTATCACATACTTTGGCATCTTCTCCCAGCGTTTATCACTGAAATGTTTAGACTACATTAATATTGGTTTGAAAGAAAGAAGCTTGTGGAATAAATTAAACCCTAACATGACCATACAATAGTAAAGGGCAGTTCACACAAATACAACAGTGCTTTTGTATATTAGGAGATTTGGCAGTCATAAATGTTAAAATCCAAAATGTTCATAGCCTGCAGAAGATAGAGTCACTTCTTCAGTTGTTTCAACATCACTGTATCATGTTTACAAAGCTAGTCCAGCCTACATTTTGGGAAAGATTTAGAGGATGCCCACAGGTGAAAAGGTGCTGGATGAGTTAAAACCACTCTCCTGGATGGCTGGCACCATCACTGTGGGCTTGTGAACTGCAGGGTTATCCCGATACTAAATCTCTCTAAATTTCTTCTGTAGCGGTCTGTAGAGATCAGCAAAGCAGGTCTCAGTCAGATCATTTTCATGGTTGTTCACCAGCAGCACAACCCGTTTACATCCTAGTGGAGGCCATATCTTGATGCAGTCTTTCTATTTCTAGCCATACTGTGTCTTCTATTAAAAGTGGTGAAGTCTGCACATGGTTAAAAGTTGCTGGAGAAATTTCAGGACTCACCTTAAAAATGGACCCAACTGATGCAGGCCACAAACCTTTCAATCATACCTAAATGAGATTCCTCAGTTCACACATATCCTCACACTGTGATCAAAATCTCCCTAAAATACATGGATGGAACTTTAGAAAGTCCATTATGCAGAATCAAACCTCTCCACCCATGAACCCCTCCCTGCACAGTCTCACTCAGTCAGTGCTGAATGTCAGCGTGAATTGAATTGGCCGTGTAATACTATAATTACTTGCTTTCAGCGTGCTGTCACGTCCAATACTTCAAGTAGGTTTAGACTCACTTAGTTAAAAGCATCAATATCATGGTTGAAATCATTCGATATGCTTTGGTTAATGATTTTTATTGAAGTATTACATCAATCCTTTCCTTATCTTTATCCAGAATGTCTGAGTCTCCTTTGAGAGGAAACAAAATCATCTTTGGTTCACAAGCAAAATGTTAACAACCATACAAGGCTAATGATAAAGTCTTTATAAATGGTATTTTGTTATGGTGTAAAGGAGAAAAAATCATTTCCTGAGCCGAGCCAAAAGATCTTTCTGTCTTTTTTTCTCCAAGTTCCCTCTGATGAACACAGAAAGAAACACTGGTATAATTAGGACACGTCTAATCTGTATAGGAATCCGTCTCCTTACACCTGTCATGTATGTCCCCTCCCTCCTATTAGGCCAAGTGTGTAACAGCATGCCCAAAGGAACCAATTAATTGCCCAAGAGAATGTGTAGTTGGATTTTAAGCAGTTTAAAAGGCCAAAATGTGCTGAGCGAAACTCTGGCAAATTTGCAGAACCCCTTCAGTGATTGTGGCATCTTTGTGGTAAAGACGAGGAACAATTAAAGCAGACGGAGTGATAGCTGCAGGTGTGGCAGCATTTTCAGTCCATTGCTAAGAGGCTTGGACTCAACAACAGTCTCTCGGAGTCTTTCAGAGCTGGGAACTCATAATTAGTATTCTGGTCAGCTTTATGTACCTCATGTACTGAGGAGGACAGATGAAGTGTACACCCTGAGCGAAGGGGGAAAATAATAAAAGTCATTAGACTCTGCTTACTCTTGCTGGTGTTGTAATAGATTTGTGCGGTGAACTTCTTCAGTGTGTAAAGAATGATTCTGTGTGTGTATCAAGATTAACAGATCAGAAGCTCTCATCACAAAGTGAGATTAGTAGTTTAGCTGCTGTCTTTCACAGGATATATCGCCATGGTAACATGTGCTGACTAGATGTCTATATTTAGTTGCTTAAAGCTGCAGAACCTTTCTTTTAATTGCCATTTATGATTTCTCGGAGTCATCCTTGATGTTAAATATTTCCAACAAGTTAGTTCTTGCTCAGTTTATTTGCTACGATTGGTGTTAAGGTGTTACCGACTGTTGCCGTGGAAACACTGGTCAGCTGATGTTGCTAAGTGGTCCAAGTAAGTTTCCTGTTACCATAGATACATAGCTCTTAGATTCAAAGTTAGGCTGGTATTTAGGTGGCTAACATTGCGGGCCTAACACTTGTGAGCCCCTTCTTGACGTTGGACCTGCCTTAGCTCATGAATTCATCACATAAAGTATCATAAGTGACACATTATCTTTTATCAAAGAGACATAAAAACACAAGTCAGTTGGTAATATGTTTGCTGATCTAGCTAGTAAATCTTGAGACGGGTGTGACATTATTTCATCTTTTTGTCATATTGTACCTTCATGTTTTGATGATTCACTGCTAGATGGAAAAACAAGAGATGATAACAAGTTGTGATAAGGGTCCTGGGTCTTGTTGTCATTCTCTGCAGAGCCAGGGAGACTGAGAGTCTTCCTCACTTGTTATGTCCCTGTAGGAATAGCAGTTTCAGCTCTGGGGGTTAAAAGAAAAAAGAAGATTAGTCATCAACTCAATCTGAGTATGGATAGACATCAATTTATACAGCAAATTTGAAAAGTTCAGTTTAAATATCTACAACTTCTGTTTCCTGATATGCTGTATTTCTCAATAAGATTTCACTCAGCACAGTGTCAGTTTGACCAGGAGGATGTGATCTGAATTTGGTTCACGG
The DNA here is from genome assembly GCF_900634625.1 of Parambassis ranga. NCBI lineage: Eukaryota > Metazoa > Chordata > Actinopteri > Ambassidae > Parambassis > Parambassis ranga. The sequence goes on along the minus strand of NC_041028.1, from coordinate 5,838,615 downwards.
TATCTAATTTTTCCATCTCAAAGAGGGCCGATAAGTGTAATAAAATGTTTTACAGGTGAGCTGAAACATAATTCATTTATGGTGAGTCACTTAATGCATTGACTCTAAACTACTTTTAGCACACTTAAAGGTCTTTAGCTGTACTGGATGATGCACCGATGCTCCAACAAGGACTCATGTTTACATTTGCAGTGGATGTGTAAACTTTTATGTCACATTTTAAACACTTAGTGAGTCAGCAGGTGAAGAACAAGTTCAGCCGGTTGAATGATAATCATCTTACAAGCCACAAATAGAGGAGGCCTCCCTACATCCTATTAGTTATTAGAAATTTTAAACAGTACATCTGGAGGGCTATATTTACATGTAACGTCTGGTCAGTTGAAGTTGTGGGAGCCTGTCCAGCAGGCAGTGGGCACCCACATGCACACCTAAGGTTAATTTAGAATCACTAATTAACCTAACATGTGAGTCTTTGGACCTGTGGGTGGAAGCCAGAGGGGAAAAAAATGTAGGCACTGAGAGAACATGCAAGCTTGTTTTCATCAGGAAATTCATCCTTTGAGGTCACTTTCACTTGAATATATTTGTATATGTATTTACTTAATTACTAATGAGCACTGGGGATGCTCCCTGTCAGAGGTTTGTGGCCAGTTTGCTTTATGTTGGGGTGGCAGAAGCTCTGTTAAGTAACAGGTTGTAACCATTTGAATAAAAAGACTGGTTCTATAATTGGGTTGACCCCTGACCCATTGCACAGTCCTTCTTTTTAGAGCAAGGAGACAGGAGAAGAGCTGTTAGTCTAATTCAGGATGCAGAGATGCTTCACTGAACATTTTAAAAGATCCTTTTGCAGCCACAGCTTCTGACTTTTAATGACATGTTCGGAGCGAGCTCACTAAGGCTCAGGAACAGCGATGTTAACATGGTGGACTGTCTTTTAGCACAGGAAATAAGTCATAATAATCCTGGTTGTTATGTTGTCGATGCTTGAAATCAATGATGTTTGTGTAGCACAAAGAGTTCAGAAAAACTCTCCACAAAGTTCAATGAAACTCACTGAAAGTAGAGAGTGAATGTGTGGACAGGTGAAATCCAACACCTTGCTGTTCATAGACACTTCTGCACAAAGCCACCAGAGGTGACAAGTTAAGAGACGAGACATCTGACTGTGACCGCAGTGGCGTGTTAGGAGCACGAAGAATAGATGAGATGGACAGGATGAAGGCAGACACCAGAAAACAACAGTGACGCAAACAAACAAATAAGCAAATGGACATAGTGTGTGTGTGTGTGGACGGCATGGTAATCCTGTCCCCCAAAAGTGACACTGGCCTGACAGGGGTCACTGCAGCGGGGAGGTGAGTGACAGCTTACAGGGGGAGCTGGTGGCAATGGCTGACTGGGAAGTAAGTGTGTGGAAGAAGGGAGTGTGTCACAGGCCAGCATGATGGCATTAGTGACCAGCCTGTTGTCTTTGCCTTGCATGCTAATATCATGCAGGAAAGACTCTCACTAGTGATTCTTTCCAGCCGGGATCTTCTTACTACTTCATGATTATGTATGATTTGTTGGCTTCCTGCCACTTTTATTCTTCGATGGATCTACTTTAGAAATGTTCTAAAAATGGATGAATGGTATATACATTCAGAGAAAGTGTATGTTGATTAGCAAAGTAAACATCAAAGTATTCATGGCGGATTATTTTAGAGCTGCACCCGGCAGCTGTTTATGACAAGACCTCAGTCCATCACAGTGATGCACTGCAGCTGCAAAATGGTTGTAGAGGGAGCTGTGGAACATCACTGTCAATGTCACCCTACTACGATGTCAACGGTGTGATACATCTATAAGATGACTTTTAATTAAGTTTTAGCATTAGTGAAGCAAAGATTTGATTGTCTCTAAATATCACAAAACACCTTCATGCCTTCATACCTAAAGTCTAAGAGTCTAAAATCTCTGCTTAAAGTCTGACAGTTGGCTTTGTTTCTGTTTCCACATTGACTAATGTCTTATTTCCTCATTTTTCATCAAACTGAACAGTTATCTGGAGTCTTTGCCCACACATAGACACACACACAGCAGGAGGATTTTGCATTATTTATTCTCAAATTTCATCTCTGTCTTTAGCTGTGTGTCTGTTGCCTTGAGAATCCCATTATCTCTCAATAACCTGTGAGGCGCCGGTGTGTTTCTTCAGCCGGAGACCATGATTAGTGCACTACTACCACATGCTACACCTCACTTATCATTGTGCTCTCTCTCTTGTCTGTCCCCCCTCGTCCTCGCACCCCTCCATCACAGTCAGGTAGTGTCTGGGACCAGCCGTAATCGTGCTAGATTGAGCTGATCTTTCAGTCTCACGCCCCGGCTGAAATGGCAGATGTGAGGTTTTAACATATTTCATTCTTCAGGAGTGATGAAATGGAAAATATTTCAGGGGAACAAAATTTCCATAAAGACTATTGATCTAATTAGACCACTGAAGAAGAAATACTCTGTTTTATCAAGATATTCTGCCCACAGTTGAGGCCTTAAAATCCAAAATAGTTTCATAAATATTTGACTTCCAAGTGTTTTTGATACCTGTGCGTACATGGTCTGATTGATAAGATGGATAGCTCAGTTTTTTGGGGTAATTTAAAATATCATAAAACATTTTAGAGGTGTGAATAGAACAGAATAAGTTTTTTGTATTGTAAGAGAAAAGGAGGAGCATAGTACTCTATTTGAAATCTTAAGTTTGTTCATCACAGTTCTATCTCTTGAACATCACAGCTTCAGATTCCCGAGCCTCCAGATATTACTGAAACTCTGTCTTCTATAATATTTCACATGCATCTCAGAGAGATCGGGTGCTTGAGTTCAAATCACTCAGTAGTATTTTCAGCTTTCTCTGTGCTCCTTGGTGGCTGTGTGGGTATGTGTAAGGATGTAACAGAATAGCGATGTGCCACTGCTGTATCATTATGTAGAGAGATGTAGCTGCGAGGTGTTAAGCCATCCTCATGCAAACCATTCATCTTCTGTAGGTAACCAGGGGGAGTGCAGACAAACAGTCATCTCCTGTGTCCCACCCTGAGCATCCTTTAGCATAGCTGATCTAATTGTGAGAAACAGTAGGCAGCTGCAAAACATATTAAAAGTATATTTATCACCATCATGTGATAAATGCCACAACATGCAAATGCTATCCTCCTCTGCACAGGATGAGACTGCGAAACATACTTTTACTACTGCGTTTACAGGAATACCTCATCAGAAGCTCAATGGGTATTTAATTTATCTCCATATGAATAAATATAATAAAGTATGGTTGTCGGGAAACAGCTGTTAGTTTCACATTTTCTGCTCTTTAGTAAACTAGATACTTAGGTGAAATGGGCCAGTAAAACGGGAGGTTACAAAAAATATGGTGCATGTGAATGGAACAAAACAAGTGACCTGTTAGAAACTCAATCCATGAGTCAGAAACTTTGAGATGCTGCATCTCCATACCTCATTCCATAATACTATGACTTGTGCTTTTCTCACCAGGCTCCAGCTGCGACTCATTGGAAAACCTTTGATAGAAACATTTTGGAAAGATTGCAGTACTTTATATCTTTTTCTCCAAGGTCTGTTAAAGGGAGAAGTAATCTTCGAGAAAGCGAGTGTGTTGGTTGGAAGCAGAGCGCCATGGTAATTGAGATCCTAAGAGTGTGATGTATTGGAGGGGAGACGTGTGTATAAGTTCATGGGCAGAACAGTGTTGGGCATGCTGAAGCTTATTGACAGACTTTGTAGGGGGGCTGAGGAAAGAGGGTTACATCAATCACTTCTTGATGCCATAAAACAAATAAGAGTATTGTTTACAAGTCTGTGCTAGTCCTAACGGGAAAAAAAGACATAATGTAAATCTGCAGTACCTGTATTATGATTCAGTGGCCTCAGAAAGGATTCAGGCCTTCTAACAGTAACTTCTCCCTCTGAGGAGTCAAAAGTTTGGAAACTAAATACTGTAAAGTTAACAAGGTTAAATAAGTTGTTGAGGTTAAGACACATTCAACCAGTGGCTGCTTGCAAATTAGAACTGTGTGTAAAAAATAGACACTGAAAAATATGTTTGTGTCCTGACCAAAGTTGCCAAATGGGCAGATATTTTTAGATCTTTTCAGGTTTTAGAAAATGTGGAAGCTAACAGTTTTGGGTGCAAATAGTTTTTGCTGTCTGCCAAACGAAGTGTGTTTCAGTTGTGAAGGAAAGAAAGATTGGAAAGATTTATATAAGGTATATATTATATACCTTATATATACTGTATGTTGTGCTACCAGGTCCAGACTTGGTAGCACAATGGATGGTTTGTGTGGGACCTGTCTGTCATCAGAGTCACCATTTCTGTCATTTTTTTTAATGTCTATAAATGAATGCAGCAGTCTGATTTTACCCTTCTCTACAATGGACGGTTAACTCTCTCCTTTACTTTTTACTGGTTGTCGTGGTGCCGTCATGACATCAGCACAAAACATGATAAAGTTTGAATTATCTGATGTTCAAACAAAATAAGCATCATTTTTTTGTTGCATTTCTCTACCATCTTCGACGTTTGCTTACTGTGATTTTTCAGCATATGTTCTGCAAAACGTTAACTTATTATCCTGGCTTAACCCCTTGTTCCATCCTCAGACACAGGCTCACATCCTCTCACCTGTTTTTGTGGCTTTTTCGAGATCTTAATCATAGTGCGAACTTCAGGGAGCCACACTAAGGACCGCTTGATTGTGTCTTTGAGGAGCAGCAGAGTACCTGCAGCTATTTATGTCTGCCACAGTGATCAGTGGGAGAGGCAGTGCGATTGAAGGGCTTGATGAGTAACACATAGATCTGATGTCATGTCGGCAACGATCCTTTTCAAACGCTCACATTTCCAGGAAAAGTAGCATCCCATTTTTTACGTCATGCCTGGAGGAGGACAATGTCTTATTTTTGGTTGAACTGATGAATGACAGAAACAATCAGAGGTTCGGATCCCCTGGAGCTTCCATGAGCAGGCGCCTACGTGGCACCAATCAGAGAAGCGAAAATGAACTTGAGCTACAATAAAAAGTCTGTCTGTGTTGCACAGCTCTAATCCTAAAACTTTTGATCTTTTAAACTTATTTTTATGCATAATTAGACACTTATAGAAGACACTGTGTCTTCTAATCTGGATGTCTCTATCCAGGGTAGCTACAGCAGAACGCCCGCCACAGCAGGTGGTGATTCTCCCTATTGACCTATTCCCAGGAGACAGCGGCTCTGTCAGTTATGGTGAGGCTGCAGCCAGGAAACAATTCTCCACATCTTCATTCGCTCACTGCTGAGAGAGATGCACCTGTATCTGTACTAATAACATTGTTTTTAATCACGTTACTGTCAAATGAAAGCACAACACATGAGGTCTCAGCTATTGTTCCCCAGCTTTATCTTTGCTAATGAGGTTGTGTTCAGTTGAGGCTCTTTGCCATCTCCAGCTGCTCCTGTCAGTCCATCTGAATTTGGGCCATGTTGGATTACTTTGAGATCAGACCAGTCTCCCGAGATGACAACACAGCCATTGTTTACAGTAAAGAGCAGCACTGACAGGGCCGTCTGTTCCACCAGCCTAATTGTCCACAGGTATGGATGAAGATGCACCGTCTCTCTTCAGTCTGACCTTTACAGCCCCTGCAAACATTGACAAAGAGTTGATCTCTGGAGCAGACAATCAGACATGTTTTGTTATGATTGAACTCTTGTCACTGCTCTGGAAGATAGTGGTAGGAAGTCAGACGACAAGTGCCAGCTGCTTTGAGTGAAGCATTCTCTTCAGAGTGAAATATTGCACTATAAACCTAAAAACACAGTGGAGTATGGAAAGACATTCAGTCATTTTTTTACCAGAAAGTGTCAATTTGCATACATTTATTAACCAGATATTCCCACTTTGTAAGCAAAATGTGCACATAAAGCTAAATATTGTCACATTTAATGCTTGCAACAGATGTTGAAGAAGGTAAAACTTAAAAGTAGGGTAGGAGATTTTGAAAACTCAGTGAGGGTCAGCCAGATTTTAAAAGTAAAAACACTCTTTCTCTCGGAGCTCAACCCGAAGCCACGCCTGTGACTTCGGCCATCATGCACGTACCTCTCTGGTGCGCGCAGAGCAGGAAGAGAGCAGTCAACCAGCCAATACTCCACACTGGTGCGCCTCGCAGGATTGGCTGATGTTTGTAGCCTTTTATAGCTTCCACAGATGATTAATATTCTTCGTGTTAAAGCGAAACTGCCGAACTAATTGGTTGCTATCAGATTGTAAAGAAAAGTGCATCAGAATGAAATCTCCTACCCTACCTTTAAGTCAGATGGCTTTATGCATGCTGATGTAATCTGACCCTGTGTGACCGGTAGGGATTAGGATTAGGTACCAAAACTATTTGGATAGCCTGTACGTGTGTGTATAGCTGCAGGAATATGTAGAAAAGTTTTGCTGTTCAGTAATAAAAATATTTAAAAAAACTGCTATTTCCTGCTCTTTGAAATTTAACAAAACAATAGCAAATCAATTATATCACTTAAGCATATTCAGGACTTCAGATGGGACTTGAGTGTCGGAAACACTTGATGGCTTGTCATAAGAAAGACTGCTTAATTCAGGGTATTTGTTTAGTTGAATGAGATGGGCATGTTTTTGTTAAGGACAGGAAGTTACACTGACAAAGGTGGGACAGATGGGGATTTCGTCATATGCGAGTCAACTGAATTACAAAATCACTTTGCTCAGGCCTTTTGTTGCAGCTGAAACACCATTGAGCTCCACAGAAAGTAAGCTGATTTCACTAAAATGCCTCTTAAAGAAATATAAAGGGGTGGTGATTGTGGTTGTAGATGGCATCCTCATTGTCCATATTCACACTGCAGAATGCACACACACACACACACAGTTTCATGAGACTTTCTTAATTTTTTCCCCACTATAAATAACAATAACGGAGGAATCAATTTGTTGGCTCAAACTAGATTGCGGTTGTGGTGTGTTGTTTATTTGTGGCTGACCTATTCCCCTGTCTGTACATGATGCAGTTATTCCCATGTGGAGAAAAGTTCAAATGTCACCTCAAAAATAAATCCTGACTCTGTCAAAATGACCATGTTTAATATTCCCAGCATGTTGTGCTTCCTTCATCATTTTTTCTTTTGCTCCAGGCTTCAGGGATTTCCGTTTTTATACTTCCATGTGTCATGGACAGAGGAAGGGATTATGTTTGTGGACGAATGTAGAGCCCAATTCTACTGAACACTAAGGAAATTTCTTCAAATTTGACTATAACATTGACATACATTTTGGTGGTAATGACCCAAACACAAAATATATTTAATAAGTTGAAGTCATAAGAAAACCTCACTGTGACTTAATAGAATAGAAACAAGAGTGTTCCAGAAAAACCCTCATTCAAACCCTTCAAAATCCTCAATAGATTTACTGTCTTATATAAGTCTGAATAGATGTGTATAAAGTGGTTGGTTGTTGGAGCCTAGAGGGTAAATCTAGAGAGCAGACACAGGACAGTGGGCTTGTTTCTTAGTTTATGAGATTTAGCCTTCACAGGTAATAGCTTTGTGATCAGGTCCAGTACTCCAAGAACAAAGACTTCCAGTTTTTCTATAAGGCTGCATCTCGCACACTGAGATTGATTCTCAGCCTGCTGTTAAAACTGATGGACTTTGGTTGAGAGCCACTGGAGTGTGGAGTTGAGATGATAGTTTTCAAAATGGTTTGTTTCAGTCTAATTGGCTTCAGAAATAGACGAATCACTAAAAGTAACGCTGAAGCTCCTCAACTCTGTACCTTACTTATTTGAGTTTGTCTTAATTGTTTTAAAAAATATGTTGTAACTTTACCGTCTTACCCTGTCATGCCACTTACATGAGGCCACAGTGAGACCTTGGTTGTCTGCAGAGGAACGGTCTGGATTTGATGCTGCTGTGTGGACCAGCCTCTGCCTCCCTGGCCTCCTGTCTCTGCTCTCTGTCAGACACCCCTGTCACTGTCCCGTTGCCCTGCCATCCTGCCTGCCTGCTGCCACACTGATGGAGCCGAGAAACAGTGAGGATGACAGTCGGGGTGACTCACCAGCCCCAAATGGGTTCTCTAAGGACACCCTTAACCTCTGAAAGTACAGTACGTACAACCAACATTCCCAATGTCTCCTAAAAATAGGAAAAATATAAACAGCAAAGCATGATGGTATACACCAGGTCTACGCATCTTTTATTCAGCAGTGTAAGCAATGTTTTTAGGTTTATGGTTTTTACATAGATGCGATGTGGATTTTAGGAACATGCGAGGCAGGCTTTGATACACATAGATCTCACAGCAGGTGCCTGTGTAACTGAGTGTTTCTATATGAGCACACAGCTGGTCTCAGCTCACATACAGCACACAGGGATAAAAGAGATCTTGATTGTGTGCGCCTTCTATGTTGTATTTGAATTCACCACCTTGCAGGTCATCCTATCAGATTACAAGAATATATGATAATGAAGGCTTGACTGCGGTGCTGCTTTAATGTGCATGAATATCAACCAGCCATCCTGAGCTCCTTTAAAAAAAGCTTTCCCTTTATAATAGATGAACAGTAATTGAGGGTTATCACTGTAAGCGTTTGTGTAAGGTAGGTTTACATGTAGCTGATAATTATCAGGGTTTCCTGACAGCAGTCGCCACCCACATATGACTCTACATTAAGCATAGAGGGAAGAGAAAGGCCATGCAGGAGCTCATATTGTTTGGAGGCAATTGTGTGACAGTGCAAGAGAGAATTAAAGGGATAAAGATGGCAGGAGCTTGTTGTTGTGTGTGTGTGTGACGGCTGCGCTGCTGTGGGCTGTAATAGAGAAGAGAGAGCATTAGGCACACTCAACACTGAGGCAGCAGGAACTTGCAGGAGAACTCCACAGAGTCCTCTCCATCTGTAATCAGCGGAGTGAGAGGGGAGTCACACCACCTTTTTCCTGCACGCAAACAATCCCTGTTTTTCTCCAGCAGGTCTTCTTCATCACTGTTTTTTTCTTCCCCATTCCAACTCGTGGTTGGTTGCCTGGTTGTATACTTATTATATCCATTGATCCATATTATTTCTGCTGAAGTAATTATTTCGGAAATAATCTGAATTTCAGTTCTGTCATCTGTGGTGTAACACAGTTTTACAACATGTAAAACAAGGAAACACATCATCAGAGCCTGTGTCCTCTCCAGATGCACACATCTGTCTGTCTGTAATCATTCCATACAGGTCCTTGAGACTTTTCTCACTTCTGCCAAACTTTATTCACATTTAACAACAAGCATGAGTTTTCTAACTCCTCCCGGATTCCTGTTCCACCTCTTCTTCACCTCAACTCTGGCTTGTTGCTGAGTCTTATATAACCAAAAATGGCCCTCAGTATAATATCCTCCTCGCCACCTCCCACCCGTCCGCTGGTCTCAGTAGGGTTTTCTGTATTAGCGAATTCATCTCTGTGCCGATGGTTGTCCCTGAGCCCCTTTAAATAGCCACTTCATGAATAAATGAATACAACTGGCAAATTATAGCAAGATTACTCATTTTGTTGCAAGGCATTGTGTATATGTGCGTGTGTCTCTATGCAAGTGGGCGAAAGAGAGGGGCTCTAATTACCTGAACTGTACTTACTTTAGCTACCTCCAAAATATGTTGTCACAATTTAGTGTCAAAGGAGCATCTCAAGCTCAACCTTTAATCAAGTGAGCTAACTGATGATCTGCAAATAAAACGAGATGTGTATATTCTCAATTATTTGTTTTCTTATGAGGATTTTCATGCCTGCCTCTGCGTCCATTTTATGCAAATGGAGTGTTTGCATGGATCCCTGTGGCTCACTACATTCATCTACCTAAAGAACAGCTACTCTGCTCTCTCTGTATCACTGCTTGTGCCATGTATTTTACATTGTTTACAATATTAGGTAGTGTAGAAGAGAAAGAAAATAAAAAAGAGCATTGCACTTACAGAACCCACATTCTGAATCCTAAACCCTAATGAGAATGGAGGGGAATCACAGCAATGATAGCTGACTATTAGGCTGGCATTAAGTGTTATTCTATAGGATGCATCATAAGCAGAGAAGAACATTATGCATAAGAGTTTTGTAAATGGGTAGCTATACACAGGATATAATAATGATATATGCTGTACATGTTGGAGTGTGCCTGGGGACTGAAAGAGAGTTCCCAGTTCATTTCTAGTCCCATCAGTGGATATTATGATATTAAGCTACTGTCAAGCCTGTACCGCCACATGACAAAAATACTCCAGAATCAACCATATAACAGTATTTAGAACAAATTTGTCAGAGCTTTTAGTTTATCAGCATGCTGATATGCTTATGTGACCAGTTGAGGTGTATTGTTCTTGGAAGGATTGAGCTGCTTGTTAGCTAAAGAAGGGCAAAAACTTTTTAATTCAGTTTGCAAGCTCATTGAAACATGCAGCCAAGCTAAAGACAGAGAGGATGAGAGGTGGTGCTGTAAGCACTTGTGTCAACTCCTCAGGTGATGGATGAATCTGAGCTGATGTCTCTCCTTTGCCGGGGTCGGCTAACGAGGCAGCTCAGTAACAGATCTGACGCTGGCTTGAGTTCCATTGTTGGAATCCTATGACAGTAGTGTTCACAGTTTGCTAAATGTGCTGCTCATTGTTGTACAAATAGCTCCTGGTTGTCTTTTTGTGTAATGGATGACACAAGCAAAAAGATAACCACCTGCATTAGTCATCCAGATGTGACAGAAAATATGTGACTGCGTACAAAAATCTGCTGTAAGGCTGCATGCGATGAAATGTCAAATGTAAGCACACACTGTCTGTCATTACTGATGGAGCCACCCACTCTCTTCCCCTTTAATTGACCACCTAATAAGGCACCAAATGCAACAGGTGATAGAATGCTGTCATTGGTAAGGTCAGAGCTGTCGGGTGTGTTGGTAATCGTTTGAATGTGTACACACTGACACATACAGTCCACAGTACATGGGTTGGTTGTAATGTATGCAAGAAATCCTTTCCAGGCTGAGGGTAAACATACACATTTAATCTGCTTCCACGCACCACGATAATAATGTGTTTGAATATTTAGTCATGTGTTTGTAGAAGAGTTCACATGTCAGTTCATGCACTCGTCTTTAGTTTGTGTAGCAGCAGAACCGGTGTGTTCGTCATCATACTGAACATTAGAACAAACCTGTCAAAACAGGTATCCTCAGAAAAAGGCCTCTGGATGGGGCTTTTAATTGCTCCCACCCTTACATCCTCCAGCTGTGAGGTTTAATAAGACAGAATGTGGCTGAATCTGTCATGCCTGTTGAATAAATGTTCAAACAGGCATGACAAATAAGACACAAATGGTCATCCTAGAAGCATCCCGTCAGATTACACATTTACATTATTTTTGTTTAATCCCAGTCTGATCTGTTTTTATTTATATATCTAGTAATGAGGAGCTTGTTCTTGTGTTTGCTGTCAGATTAGGTAACACACGCTTGATTAAACCCTAACTTTTTATCCCTTTGCTTTTTCATTATAATGTCTTGGTCTTGCAGAGAGGGTTCTAGATTTTTTTTTTTTTGAAAAGATAGCATGATAGCAAAGATGTTAGCATGTGGATGTCTGCATTTTAAAAAAGTTAAACCATCTCTTCTGTGGCTTTGTTTTTCCTTCTCGATCGCTCCTCCTTCTATTGGTATATTTTCCATTTCTCCACATATTCTGTTCAGTCTTCACCTTTTTGTTGAATAAATCTATTTGTAAATCTCTATAGCCTGAAAAGCTGGATGTAGTTACAGTTTTGACACTTTAGTACTCATTTACTGCTGCTTAGTTGATAATAAGATTAAAAGAAAACATGCTGACAGCCTAATGTAAAGGCCAGCTGTCCTCCTGCACATCCAGCCCTGCATTGTCCTTTTATCCAGTTTGCTAAATTCTTTTTTCTTCTTTGCACCTGCAGCTGTAAAAGGAACAAGACGAATAACAAATGGTTGTATAATCTCATATGTTAATGTATCTGTTGATTCTTCTCCTCTCCATTTCTGTAGTTAACTGCATTGATTAAATAAACCAATGTAGTGACAGCACCTCGGCAACAATTAGGATGTCACTGCTTTGAATGGGCATTGACATACAAATTCATTATGCTGTTGCTGTATGGATTGCTTCTGCTCTCATTACACTGTCTCCGATCAGTCAAGCACACACTGCTCCTCACTGTAACACACATTAGCAATTTATATTTTACACTTAAGGGGTTTAAAAGCCAATTGAATATAATGCTGCAATTAATTCTGACATTTATATCATGTTTCAAAACAGCTTAATAAACTACAACTACCACATTCTGTTAAAAGGGGCTTTTCTTAATCTCTCTGTTATCTCTTTATGCCGTGTTTGTGTCATCAGGGACTATAGGAGATTCATTAAAGGAAATCCCTCTTGTCTGCCTGGAGATATGATATAACCCTCATCATGAATCAAGAACTATTTGTATCACAGCCCACCACTGTTCCCTGATGGTTAAGAAAAAGGAGCCATTAGCTATAATCAGAGTTAAAGAAAAAAAGCAATTAGGTCTCATCTTCTTGGAGTTTCCCAAAAATATTTCATGAGCTTCTTCGCTACAGCTCTTTGACCATCAATGACTTTACATTCAGCCTGAGCAGAGTTGGCTCCATTCACTGTCTTATCAGAAACATTGAATTGATGTTGATCCTTTGGAAATGCTCCTGGTGGATTTCTCACTAGAGAATTCAGAGAATTTGTCTCTGCTAATTTGCTAATGCTAGTATCAATGAATCCTTTTGTTTAGCATTAGATTCTTGGTATGTTTATGTTTGTTTTTCTCAAAAGCACATATATCAAATGCATATAGATGTTTATGTCAGCTGATCATTTAAAACAAAAGGATTCATTGATTACCTGATATAATGTATATTTTTGTGAGATTTTTTGTCTCAGGAAATGGCATTTATGTATTTTTTGTAATTTTCACCACTTTTAATACTTCATTCTGGAATCTGAGGTGAAATGTGCTGATGTGACGGCCATGTCTGCAGCTTTTAATGATGCAACTGAGAGACAGCTTAAGTCGGTTTATTCTGTGGAACGTGAGGATCCCAGCTCTCAGTCTGAACGGTCCTATAGTTGCCATGGTGACACATGTTTCAGGTCCTTATTTGGACAATAAACAAGTCCTGGTATATAAAATGCCAGGTGAAATATAGATCTTGCCGTGACCATCACAGAGTTCTGTAGTTCACATTGTAGTCCTGATGTATGACAGCTGCCAGTCCTGCTGGCTAGCTCGCACTTGTGAATGCTAATCCAAAACTAGAAATGGCAATTAGCCCTATTAGCATGCTGTTTAGTGGTAGAGATGCAGGAACACTGAGGAGGAGGCAGGGGGGTCCTGACCTTATCAAAGCCTGAGCGGCAGTGGGCATTCTCAGAATATAGAACGAGTGTGTTTATTTTTTATTTATTTTTTCATTAAAAGTGAACAGTGTGTTGAGAAAAGTCATCACAGGGGAGCATGGTACTATGTATAATTTATGGCACAGTTAAAACAGGATTAAAAAATGGATGTCTCTATTGACTACTAAAATACAGTTCCATGAGAAGGTGTGGACCTCTTCTCTTCTCAGTTCGATTTCTCCTCTGACTGTTCTCAGAGTGCAGTGGTGGTTGAGATGCTCCGTCTTGATCAAACTGACAGACGCTGTTTTCCATGTGTCCATCCTGTCCATCCTACTTGAGCTAATAGGAAAATTCTGTATACAGTACCTCTAGTTTTATCCTATAACTCTTCCTCCACAGTCTCTAATAAACCTGCATAAAAAAAACATTACACTACAAGTTATGGACAACCTGTCATTCATAGAATAGACCTCATTAATTTTCTCACTGAAAGGAGAAGCTGTACAGCACCTCCTGCTACAGAAGAACAATTACAGCTCTGACAGGGTTTTTCAAAAAATGTGAGACTCACAAACTCAAGAAAGCATAACAAAGCCAGAAGCACACAAGACTTAAAACAAGACACACCAGCATCCAACTGAGGCTTTGCACTTTTGACGTACATTAGCAAAAGAAGTATGAGAAGTGAGAATAATGACATGGAGGGTTCAGACAGAGGGGCACAGACGGAGAGGGAGCCATCTCTCCCTGAGGATGTTATGAGTTATAGAAGAAGAAGACGACGCAGTCCCTCAGTCTTCAGGCTTTCCCATGTCGGCCCCCCACTTGTGCCCTCACTAGGCTAGAGATCAATCCCCGCTTGCCCGACTCCACTCCCATGCTTCGGACTCTTCATTAGGCCCGGCCTGCTAGAATGGATGCTCTAATTGACAAGGGCCACTGAGAGCCAGCATCCTCGTCTGCCACGCTCTCAGAGAAGGGGTCACCAGGCATCAGCCGCTCACACTAATCTTCCCCATTATCCTTTGCTCTACTGTGGGAGCAGGAAAAAACAGCCTGCCTGTGGTCCGTGTGTATGCTACATTTGAATGAGTTTCTGTCTGTGTGTGTGAGAGACTCTTTGTTTGAGTTCTTTTCTAGTGGAGGCACAGGTCTGATTAGATCATGTGAAAAGCAGAACATCATTACAACCATGCACACTACACCTGTTGACAACTTTCTCTTCTAGGAAATTTGTGTGTGAGCTGTTTTTTTTGTGTTTCATGGGATATTTTTGTATACACTTGTTTTGCTGGACCGTAATCCACTTCCTGTTTGGTGAAAAACACTGACATTAAGAGCTTTAGTATCCATAACAGTGAGTACAGGTACAGAAGTACCACGAGTATGGTATGTTTCTTCAGTGAGAGTGGACTCATTTTCATTCACATCGCCTGTGATGATTCATACCTTAATCATTATGATTGAACATTTAATTTAGAAATTAAAGCAATTAGCAGCATGGCAATAATAATTTGCAGGGTTAGTTCCAAT
Organism: Parambassis ranga; assembly: GCF_900634625.1. NCBI lineage: Eukaryota > Metazoa > Chordata > Actinopteri > Ambassidae > Parambassis > Parambassis ranga. The sequence continues at coordinate 5,823,595 of NC_041028.1, read as the reverse complement.
ACTCCTGATGGCCCAGTGAGAAATCATGGTCTTTCAGGAGAGTTGTGAGGACTCCACAGAGGGGAGAGAAAGAAGATACTTTCTAAACAAATACCTGCAGCAGTTTGTCTGTGAGAATACAGCTAACAATGTCCAGTTTCTCAAAATTAGAATGTTTGTTTTAACTTATGTTTACACAAGGTTTTGAATATCTTAAACTATGCCACCATTAGATCAAAATAGATTAATGTCTGCAGCATTTTGTGTGGTAATCAGTTCAGTTGTTGATACATGTTTTCATTCAGAATGTTATGATTGTAAGGAAATATTAAGTATACCTTAATTCTTTCTTAACTCGGATGACAAATACAGGCAGTAGAGGAAAAAAAATTAGATTTACTTTTTAAAGCTCTGTTTACATAAAAGCTGAATGATGAAAGTTAAAACATGTTTCTTTATAGAACAACCTTACAGCTCATCTGAGGCACAGGTGTGTGAGATTTTTTGATGAATGAATTATGGAATCCAGCACAGCCCTAATTTAAAGTGGAAGTGTGCTTCATTGATACGGATATGTTGGCTGGCGTATAAACTTACAACACCCGAGACAGAGATCGTAGTTATTTTAATGCCAAAACAACATTTGTGTATGTTTTGTTACCATTTAGTAAACATGTTTGACATATTATATGTATTGTGTAGAATTTACACATAATTATTTGATATTTAACACACAAACAATCATGCAACACCTGCTTGACACTCCATTCTCTGGAACTTGTATAGAATAGAACAGAATACTGGTTCTGTGGTCAAATGCTGCTCTGACCGCCATCATTGCATCAATATCGCCATCTTCTGGAGAAACATGAAAGCACACGTGCAGCTTAATTGTACTTTATCAATAGATAAAGTGAAAACAGTGTGTTCCTAACTGCATAAAGATCAATTTGAATATGTTTATGTAGACAGATGAACCGTGTCGTGTTTTGGGGTTTCTTTTATTTATCCTAAAGGGTTGTTCAGGGTTGGAGGATTTATACTGACAACTTTACATACCAAGGCTCATGTCGGCGTGCAGGTTCACACCCTGGATCTTCTTGCTGCTTGCTTGCTTTGGAGCACCTATATGGAAAGTATCTGGCTTAAATCACATTTAAGAGGACAGCTATTCTCAGTTGACTGCAGTTAGACTACAGATGAGTACATTTGTCAAGTCACATTCATAGAAACACTCTTTGAGTTTGAAAATTCTCTGCATTGATGTTGGAGATTGATCATTGTGTTTCTATGGTTACCGAGGCTATGAGAACAAGATCTTATGCGTATTATCCAGAAATAAAATGCTTTGTCACGCAAGCAGGTAGGTACAGACAATTTGAAGTTGTGTTAGAATGGGCTCAATATGAAATCTGTTTTGCACCGGATATAAAAAAAAATAACGTTTCATTTGTCAGGTATCCAACTTTAGTCTTCGTGCCTGTTGACCTCTGAGAAGTATGAGAATAACAGAAGAGATGTGAGAATGGTAAGAGGTTTTTGACATTCTGTCTTTCACCTTCTTCACTTTTGTTGAGACCATCTCTACACACACCACTGAGTGCAGGACCAGTTAATAGCAATAATAATCCTGAACACAGGCATCTTGGGGTCATACTTTCCCAGTCATTCTTCGTTAAAGCCACTTTAATGCTATTATTTCAGTGTTATATTATTCTGCCTTTGAATTATTGTTTAATTATTCTGATCAATATGGATAAAGAGCATGTACAGTAAAATATTTGCAAACAGGTTATTCCTGATTGAACAAATTATGGAGATTTTGCTGTACATTTATAAATATATTTTCACTTATTTTCACAATTGAGCTGAGAATTAGTTTTTTCTTTTGGTAGTTTCAGTCCTGTAACAGTTATGCTGATACAGATAAAAAAAAAAATGTGTGGGTGTGAGTAAACTAGCGAGTGAGTCATCTTACCACAAAACAATCTTTGGTTTCCTTCCCCTCTAGCCATTTACGTCGTACGCCATGACGTCAGGACGGGGAGGGAGGGAGTACGGCGGCGGGGTGGATGGCACTTTAGAGGAGGGGTGCTGCTGTCGCCGTACGTCCGTGTCAGCCCCAACAGTTTGCTGTCACCCGTGTAAGTGTGAAATATGTTTTTAGTTTAGTTTTTGGTGTTGTTTTTCCGTCAGTGTGTCATGTGTGTGTGGAGTCTCTGTTAGACTGTCCGCGTAGATGTTTCATCGCAGCAGCTCAGTCTGTACGATGACACTAACGGGACTGTCAACCTGAGTCCGTTAACACACACACTCCTCTGGCAATGAAATAACATTTTACACAACTCACGTTGTAAGTTTATTTGTTATTACGTTATTTCTGAACGTTGTGTGTTAGCCAAGAGGGATTTTGGTGGCGTTATCTTTCGTAACTGTCGCTATATTTCATGCCCCGTGCTGTCATAACAGAGTTATTGCGCGCATTTGTTTTAAGCTACTTTAACAAGAAGATAATTAAAAATGTCGTAAGATGTTGTCATTTGGTACAACAGCTTGGTTGTTTGTCTTGAGTCGTAGAAAATAACGAAAACAAAGTTAACATTGATAGCTTGTTAAGGAAAGTCAAGAGTCGTGGGTGGTAAATTGAAATAATGCTGTCATATTTGTGTGTCTGTGTATCTTATCATCTTGCTCTGTCAGTTGGACAAGTTTTAATAAAGCCTCAGTGCTTCCTGCTCTCTGCTGGCTCCTTATGCAGTGTGACGGACTAAAGACATTTCACGGTGTGATAAGGATGGATATCTGTAGTGTCATTTCATCTGAAGCCTAGTATTCTTCACAGAGGAGCAGCATGTTATTATCTGTGTCTAGGAGACAGACACACACACACACACACACACTAAACAGACGTGCAGCCAGGCAGCCAGACACAGAGATGTGCCAAGGAAGCATTTACTGGATTACAGTTTTCATCTCACTTTTTTCTGTGTGTGTGTGTTTTTTTTGTTATAGACCTGTGGGCCAACCTGATGTAGCAGGTTGTCATCTCCTTTGCAATGAAGGAAATCCACTCTGGCAGCATCATTACAATGGACTGAAGGTTTGTTTTCATCCACTCACTCTTTTCTTCGTCCGTTCTGATAACCGTTTCCATCTTTGTGGAGATGTAGATGAGTGTTTGAGGGTTCCTTTATGACATGATGTATCACACTATCTGTTAAGTATTTTCTGCTAAGTGGCTGAGAGCTTGGCTGCCCCTTCAGGGCACAGCTAACACAGCCATTCATATCTCACTCGGGTGGTCAGACCACCATGATGACGCTTCGCCCGTCCTCCTCCTCCTCCTCCTCCCCCTCCTCTTTCCCCGCTGCACTCACGTTGTGCCTTCCCTGTTGTGAGCCGAGCTTAGAATTGAGAGTCATTGTATGAGTGTAATGTGTTTGTGTATATGTATATTTAAGCGCAACGCTTACACAACACAACTCAGTGCCTTCTAAAGATGGAGCGTCCTTTCTCCTCTTGATTTAATGTAACGCATCCATCAGCAAAGGATATGGCGACGACGTGCTTATAGAACTGAGATGACAAGATGAACACAGTTTGTGGTTTTCTCTGTCGGAGGGGTTGATTAAGTGCCAATAAGTACACAGAAAGCCTGCATATCTTACAACGGAGCTCTTTACATTTGTGTAAATTGTTTCTCTAACTGGTATACAAGTTATGCTCTTTTTTATCTGCATTTTTAAAGATATTTCTTCAGGGTATATATTTGTCCTTATACGCCAAACTTCTGAATATTAGTGCTTAAATGGGTCACTAAATTGCCTAAAGTGTGTAAGGATATAGAAAGCATGGTGTACATTTTTTGTTTTTTATGTATACCATCCAAAACAGCCCCCTTCATCCATCCATGCCCTTACCAAACCTTTAATGTAGTGGCAAGTTGTGAAGTCTAGACTTCCCTGCCCCCAGTTAATATCTACTTTTCCTGGTAGATATGCAGCTAAAGTTGCTTTCTAAGTCTGAGAATACCAACGTAATTTCTTTGTAATGCTGGCAACAGTGGTGCATTGACAGTAAAACCTCTTATGACAAAAATGTCTCCCATAAGTTATGGGTTGGCATTAGAGCTTTCATCCATCTGGCTGTCTCCAGACCTCTAAAGAAAGGTACCTAGGTGTCATTATTATCAGGTAGCCAAACTACCCCAACATGTTCCTCCCTGTTGTGTCAGGCAGCAGCTGAGAAGCATACTCCAAAGAGTTATGTTCAGCATGTTTGGCAGTGGTACAGTACTTCCAGCAATGCAGTGGAGAGCTGGTGAGTGATCATGTATTTGTTAGGATGCTAGTATTGGTGAGCTGGACAGTACTGGGGTATGTGACATGGGTGGCATGTGACTAAGACTGCAACTACAGTTATCTTAATTCTATAATCTATTAAGTAAAAAAAACCTAAATGATTGATTATGAAATTTTTTTTTTGCCTGTCTGAGAAAGGTTCATGTATGCTAGAGATGAAACTTAACAGTGTTTGCCCCATCATCTAATGTTGGTTCTGTAAAGTTGTGGTTTGCAGCTTTAGGTTCTTTGTCCCTTTTAGCTAAACTGATGCAGCAAAAATGATTAGTAAAGGATTCAAAGGGATTCAGATAATCCTCCATACAATCTCAGCATCGTTCAGGCAATGATTTGTCTTCAATCTCTCAGTCACAGGTCCATCCACAGCTAGAGACAATGTGTTGCATTTGAGTGAGGAGAGATTCTTTTTTTCTCTCCCTTTCTTTTTCACACTCTCTGACACCCTCTCTCTCTCACCTTCTACCTCCTCCTGCGGGGATTTGCTGTTTGAAAGCCCACAGGGTAGCAGAGGTGTCATAGTGCAGCTTAATTTAGATGTTACAAGCATCTCTCCTCTCCACCATATGTTCAGTTCAGCTTCCAACATCATATACGAATAAAAAAGTTTATCTGTACCATCTTTGCCATTAATCCTGGAGGACTGAGGAGGCTGTGGACATATTGGGTTTTCCAGACTCCCACACTTGCGCAGTGAAGGTGAAATTCCTCAATAAAGCCTGTGGTTTCTGGTGGCAACGAACGGCCCGCTTCCCTCTGATCCCTTCCTGTTTGAAGACAGAGGCAGTAAAGAGGCAGGGGTCACACTGCATCACAAGAGTTTAAAAACAGGGGCCTTGTTGTTATGTAGGTATGTTATCCTAATATGAGGCTTCAACAATCTGCAATAGACAAAGCGCATCAAGTTATTTCTCTCAGTTTTAAAATGTGCAAGAAATAATATTACTATAGCCTCATCATAGTATTAATTAACTTTTGCCTAATTCCCTTTGTCCAGAGTCATTTTGGTTTGTTTGCATCTGAATGTATTCAGATAATGGACATCATATGTTACATACATATTGATGTTTGGAGATCAGGAGGAATATTATCTCACAGCTTAAATCTAATAGTGTTGATCCACAGGCTAGTATGTGCTGGGCCCAATATCATGCTCGGAGAAGAAGTTGCAGGTCCAGAGCTTGGACGTGCTGATCCCAAATAAATCCCCCTAGTGTGCTGTAGGGGTGTCTGGTTACCTGAGCTCAGAGAGCTATTTAAATAGATAACTATGTCGATGATTTATATCTGACTGCCCAAAGTTGTTCTCACCTGCTGGCACCAAAAAAAAATAGTCAGGTGGCCCCTAAGGCCTGACATCTGGCACGTTTCTACCTGTAGCTGTGCAAACTGTGCATTGACCCTGACACTCAGTCTCTTTCCAATTTATTATGGCTGAATGCCTTTAACACAATCTTTGGTATGAGATTTCAGCTGGTGTGTAGGTGGTTTCCAGTCTGTTGACACTTCATGATGCTCCGCCAGAGCTGGTGGAATATGAGCTACAGTAAGTTGGCCAAGTCGGAGGCCTGACTGCTGTCAAACACCCGTCAGGTTAGCAAGCGAAGGACACTTTTAAAGAGCTTTCAATTTTTTTCATACTCTACTAATTTCTCTTTGTGTGTCCACTGTAAACCCATCATAATACCATCATCTGTCATTCTATTGCAGTAAGTAAATGAGATCTTCACTGTCTTCAATGGATGGACACCTTCAGTCAGCCCTGAGTGGTGGTGTGGTTGTAGTCCACATGAACTCATAACAGTGTGTTACTAATAATTTATTTAGCAGGACACTTGTCATGATGTTGAGTACAGATGCAGTGGTGTCCCTTACACAAAGCTCTCCCTCTAAACATTATGCTAGCTTGTAATGTTTAACATACACCCTCCCTCATGATGACTCACAGCTGGTCTACAGTTATCTGTCATGTCAGCTGCTGCCTAGGTTTGTTGACTGCCCAACACTGCTGCACAATCCCTATTATACTTCAGAGATAAAGAATATTTAATATTTATAGCCCATGAAAGCCCAACTTGACAGGTACCTTGTTTTTGATACTTTATTTTTGTAGCTTCGCTATTCAAGCTCCGTAGCTCCTCTTAGGGGATTTAGATTTTATTTCTTTACATATATAAAACATTACCAGTTCAAATGGACTGTAGAGGAAGAATCAAGATGCTGACATATGGTCTCTTGTTAAAATCTGATATATTAGACGTCCACGCTGGGAGAGTTTGCTCTATGCGATATGACAATGAGTGAACAGATACCAGGTGTGAATCAGTCTTTTTAGTAATAGTCTTCTTGGCTGCTGTACAGGCAGTCAAGAAGTCTGTGGTGTCATAAACCAAACACAGATGTGTTTGTGTTTAATAGGAGTGAGGGATTTCCTATCTTCTGGTTTGTCCTGTTCCTGGAAAGCATCCTTTGGCATTAGGCTTTGCCTCTGTGGGTTTCACCTTGCACAATAGGGCGCTGTGCCTGCCAGACTCAGGGAACTACCTGCTGTACTCCTCCCTATTCAGACACATTCTATGGGCCCGGGTGAACCTGACACAGCCAGGCAAACCACGTGTAGACTGTTGGATGTCTTTGATCCGGTCTGGCCTCTCTCTCGGCTTCTGTAACCCTCAGTCTTTTTTTTTTTCGCGCTCACTTACACACTGTGTGATACAAAGAGCTGTGTCTCTTATCACACTTTGTGCAGTATGCTGAAGTCATCTCCTTCACTGTTACAGCTGACACAACTGTGCTATTCAATGCCTCCCAGGCCGACTCACACACACAGACCAGACACACACACACGTAAATACAATAACGATTGTTCCTGTTTCCTGGCCATGCTGTCATTATGCAGCTGCTGTATGAGATATGGTCCAGTTTCCATTGGACAAAGACAAAACACACACAAACACCTATGCACATTTAACACACTATATAATTCCGGTTATCTCTTTTTCTCTCTCTCCTTTTCCGTCTCTGTCTGATACAGAGACATGCACACATGTTCATGCATGCACTCAAACACAAACGTCACTGACAGAATTCTCTGGCCTAATTCCCCTCTTATTGATGTGTGTCTGTCAGTGAAAGAGGCACAGCACAAAGAGCAGCAATGAGCCTGTATGTGTAGCTCAGAGGGAACAAAGAGCAGTCTATTCTACGCCAGCTCTCAGACTCTCCTGGAAACACTGCCATGGCTTGTTTAAGCTATAGCCATATTTTGAGTATGTTCAGCAATAAACAACAACATGGCTGCTTCTGTGCCAGAGAGTACAGGCCAGATTGTACTCTAATTTGGGTCAGTCATGCACAGTTGCTGTTTTTACTGTAAGAGTAGAATGTAATAGAAACGAAAAAAGCAGTGATTGGGTTATTGTGGGTTATTGTGACAGACAGTAACTTCCTAAAGAAACATTTGCTTACAAAAAATACACAACTTACATGAAGTTGTGCTGATACATAGTTCAACTCGAGCTCTGCTTTGTTGCCAGTTGTCTGCCATATGATTTCATTTTTTGTCATTAGGGGGCTTAATCCCCTTTTTAAATAATCACCTATTGTCTTCTTTGTTTAATAATCATAATGGATGTGAATCTAGAGCATCTAGAGGTGCCACGTCTTTGTGAACTTTATGCCTGAATGAAGCCAGAGCTGTTTTTTTTTTTAAACAAAAAAACAAAACAAAACAAAATATGTTGTAGATGCTGATAAATGAAGCAGAGACATCAGAAAGTTAATTAATTCATGTTTTTTAAGCATTTATTACAAAATCCCTATGCTGATTTTTGGTACTATCCATGTTCACATTCAATAATGTTGGTGTGAGCTGACCAGAAATCTATACAGAGATTTCTCTCCGTCGCTGAGAAAATGACAACTGGCAGTGAGTGTGTGTGTGTCCAGACAGAGTTCCAGAGAGGCAGCTTTCCGTGTGGTCATTTGTCATTTACCTTTGACAGCATTGTGAAATTTCGAGGGAACGTGCTGACTCACAGAGGCTGTCGACCCTGACTGTCACTGACACACTTAATGAGTTGATAATTCAAATCAGTTTTCCTGGAGGACAAAGCCTAAATACAAATGCACCCTTTCAGGGGGTTTATGTTGAAAAAGTACAATTTAGATAAAAAAATGACAGCACTTGAAATATCTTTTGTCTTATTATTAGAAAATACTGATCTCTTCACACTTACATTTCAAAAATACTTTTTGAATTCACTTTCACTGGCAGATGAATACTAGATGGGACACCTGTGCTGTATTTTAGTACCGGTTTGTTGATATTTTGTCAGGACAGTATAATGTCATGAAGTGAAATACTTGAGGTTAGAACTGGACAATTGTCATCAGAGATCAGAGATCTGATAGTGGGTCTGGTTGTGTCATGATTTCATTAATGAGGATCACCAAGACTTGCTTAAAGTGAAGACACAAGTTTGACAATAAAGTGTTGTCCTCTAAGGACTGCTGAAAGAGGATTTAGTTTGAATATAAAACCACAGGCAATCAAGAAAACATCCAATCCAATGTTGGGATCAGCCTGGGGATGAAGGAGGGGATTTACCGACACAGAGGGAGGGTGGGTACCGGGGTCAGGACAGGACTTCAGGTTCAGCTTCAGCTTCAGGACAGGATTAACTTTGGTTTACCCCTCCACTCACCAGCACTAAAATAACAGCTCCGTGCTCCGTCGTGGTGAATCACACTTCACTGTCAGTTACTGTTTCAGTGCTTTGTGCATGCTTGCATGTATCCATAATCATGTATGCATGTACACTTGATTAGGTTACATGTTTATGTGTGACTAGCCACCTTATATGAGGAACTGCTTATTTGAGAGAGGAGAAAAAACTAGTATTAACATAAAAATCAATAGGCCGTATAAAATATTGCCATATATTATATTATTTTCATGCATCACAATGAATAAAAAGCAAAAATGGAATGAGGAGTAGCTTACCTGTAATCAGGTTGTGGTAGAAGCAGGCTAAGTAATATATTCCAGATGTCTAATCAACAACGTTTTCTGGTTCATCCTCTGGGATCCTACAATTTTTCTTGGCCCAGTGAGATACATAATCTACCCAGCCCAGTAAACCTCCAATGGGAGGTTTCCAAGGAGGCATCCTGATCAGAAGCTCAACTGACTCCTTTTGAGTCTACATCACTGCTGACGCCACACCAATCCACCCGTCTATCTCCCCCTATATTTTAATGTCACTTATAAAAAGATCCTGTGATACTTTGACTTTTTCATTTAGGCAAGAACTCATCCCAACCTCAGGAAAGCAATTCACTATCTTCTAGTAATCATCAAGGCCACAGACTTGGATGTTTGGACTCTTATCTCTTCTATTTAACACTCTAATGCAGTCTGCCCTAATCTGTGCTGGAAATGACAGCCTGATGAAGCTTTGTCAGCATGCAAAGAGTAGCAAATACTTATGTCCCAAAACTGGACACTTGCTGTATCTTTACCTGTCCATAAGCATCATAAACACAATCAGCAACAAAGGCTTGGAGCAACTGAAACTATTCTTATTGGCATAAACAAAAGGGTTAATAGAAGAATGCTTGATTGTTGAAGGCAGCAGCCATGTAGCTGGTGACTAAAATAAACTCCAAATGTCTTTCTCTCTCAGTCAAAAATCACATTTAAGTAATTGGCACCACCATAGTTAGAGAAAGGATCACTCTCAGACTACTCACACTACCAGATTTATAATCAGCTTGTACTGAAAGAGCTGCTGTGTGAATGTGACCATGTCCATAAATGTTCCTTTTCTTGGCAGTGACAGTATGGTTAAAAAGAAAAGCATCATGCTACCTTCATGTCACGCTCATCCCCTTTCTCTGTTGTGAAATGTCTGTAAATCTGTAAACATGTGTGCGTGTCTGTCCTACTTCTGTATGACTTGATATTGCAGCTGAAGGAATATAGTTTGAGTTTGTAACTCTCCCTCCCAGGGCTCAGAATGTTCTTGCCTAGCTTGTTTTGATGCCCTCGATGGGAGCAGCCATTGATGCTACAGGGAGGCTCCGGCTGACTGCCTGTCTCTCTAGGTCCAGCTATGAGGTGATCACTGTTCCACCAATAAGGTTGCTTCTTGAGGAAGACAGCTCTCATTTAACGTTAGGTGTCTACTGTGCTTCGTTTTTTTACTGATTTAAATTCAGCACGACTGTGTTCAAGGCTGCTGGAGGAAATTGTGTACTTTGTGTGAATGCCACACTGCTGCTTAAACCTTTGTCTCTTGATACCATGACAGGATGAGTAAAGGATGCCTGTGGGAATAATAAATGAGGTCCTGAAGGAATACACACACACATACAAACATACAAAAAGTGATGCCTTGAATGTTCTCTATATGCCCTACATCTTCACATTTAAATTGACCTTCGATTGGAATCAGAAAATATTGATTAAAGTTTTAAATGATGATTAGTTGTTCCTTCTTTGTTCATTTCCCTCTCAGGTAATGCAGACGAGTCACACTAGGATGACAGTTGGGCTGATGGTAGGTGGGTTTTTCTTCTAATGTCAGTCGTCTTTTTTCTCTCTTTACTTATCTTCACCACATCCTTTTTTGCTAATTCATTTCTGACTGCAACTGTGCAATCCTTCTATCATATTGACTTCCCTGGCTTACCCTGTGTTCCTTGATGTATTTAATAGTAAGACATTTATTTAACTAATTTTACTTGATACAAAGGGTCACAAGCGGGTGTGACAACTTTGTATCATTGTAACTTTGTAACAAAACATTTCACCCTCTCACAATCCATCTCCTCTCTCTCTGTGTTAGACCTGCATGGCTACTTGTTCCTGAATCAAAGATGCATGCTCCCTCTTTGGATCCATCCCTCTGCCCTCCAATGACCTGATCATCACTCCATCAGACAATCCCATCTCCACTTTTCTGTAGTCTGTTTTCTATAGTCTTTTCTCCAGCAGTCATTGACTAGTCTGACCTCCTCACTAAAAAAGAGAGTTAGCAGACTATTTCATTAGACATATCGTCATTGAGGTGTCAGCAGGACCATATGCAGCAGGAGGACGACAGTCAAAGGGAGTCAGAGGGAATGGGCCCCAGTTCAGGAGTGGCGGGGGTGTCAGTAGGCCCAGGGTTGAAGAGGGCCTCATCTCAGTCAGAGCACTCTTCCTTTAGTAAGATGAGCCAGAACGCCAGGGAAAGCATGGGGGTTTTTGGCCAGGGCTTGAAACAGCTGTTCCAGCAGCAGCGTAAACGCCTTTCCCTCTCTCGCTCTACCATTACCTCCTCATCATCCTCCTCGTCCTCCTCTGTGGTGTCAGCAGGTGGCACCTCTCCCCCCGAGGACACCTCGGGCTCTTGCTGTCCTGACTCTGACCGCCTCTATGCTCCTGTGGTTACTTCTGCAGCTGGCCAGGGCTCAGCCGCTGTGGGCATGATGAGGCGTGGGACCAGCCTGCAGAGCCGGCGCAGTAAGGGGTCTGGGTCGGGATCCTTAAGTGGAGATCGTGATCCTCTCCTGAAAGGTAGCCCCCAGGCCCCACATCGCCGCTACACCCACGACCCACAGCAGCATACCAGCCGCCCTCGCTCCTCCTCCACCACTGATACCACACCCAGCAGCCCTGCCCATGGATACGCTGGTAATGACGTGGTGCTGTCACCAGGGTACCAGTCTACAGAGGAGACGGACAGGGTGAGTGACAACAGCCATTAATCTTCATCACTACACAGGTTGTCTGATGTGTCACCTTTTACTCGTGTCAGGTGTTGGTTTTTAGTGAACTGTCAATCAAAAGCTAAAGTTTACCTTGCTGCTGATGTATAATTTCCCGTTTCAGGTGTGGGTGCCCTCTGTCAAAACTGCTGTCTGGTTTTGCCCAAAGTAGCGTTAAAGTTAAGTTAGTTATTTCCAAAATAGCATTGATCCAAGCTTATCTACCAACAAATAAAACACATTCACATGCACCACCTTTGGTAGTGCAGACTACAGTTAGTTCTGTCTGCCACAAGAGGTCGCTGTCAGATCAGCTAACCTGCTGTGAACACTGCTGGGCTTGGTTCACATGTTTGCATTACGGGTTATGTGTTGTGGACTGGACAGATCCTTGGTTTGTAGAATAAGCTGTGATGCTGAGGGTCAAACTTGTGGTGGCTAATATCTCTAGACTAAGGGGTGTTGATATGCATATTAAAAACAGTGAGCTAAACTTAATTAAGTCTGCCACCCTATTGTCAGTACAACCAAGTATCCTTGAGTCCTGTGCCAATGACCTCACCTGGGATGACAGAGCAGAGCTGAGAGCCAGACATCTGTGCTCCATTAGTCTTGCTATTGTGATAGACGACCATCAACCTTTCTGTGGTCTGTTGATCGCCCTTCACAAAGATTATAACCTGTCTCTCTCATCCCTGGCTAACATCACAACCCTGTCTCCTGCACAGCAACCCAGCAATGTCATTAAGGTTATTCAAGCAGTTGCCGTGGTTACCCTGAAACTTGCGGCAAGCCGCCTAGAACTACGCCCTCCCAAGGTTGTCATAGTAACGGCGTGGTTGACCTTGTAGGTGTGTGACATCCTGCTGTAAGTGGAGGTTTCATAGTTTGCTTGTTTAAACATGTGTAATGTTTAGTGAATGATCAGTTTACCTTATTGATCCTCATTGATTCTTTCTTTCTTCCTTTCTTTCTTCTCTATACCTCTTCCTCTTTCTCAATATTTCTTCCTTGCTATTTTTCTTCCTTGGTCTTTTTCCCCTCCCTGTCCCCCTCCCTTGGTCCCTGGAGAGAATTAATATAGACAGTCAGCTGGTCCCTTCTCCTCTCCCATCTCCCCCCTCCTCCCTCTCATTCTGTACTACCACCTCCTCCTCACCCCACCCTTCGCCTCACTGACAGGAAGCAGGAGGCAACCTTGCCTTGTCCTAGATGAGTGAGAGCTGAGCACTGGCTGTGTGTGAATGTGTCAGAAGAGGATGTAGAGGGGTGTGTATGTTTGAATGTAGGACTTTCATTTCATTTGTGTGTCTTCATTGACAATCATTTTGGCATTGACAGCCATGTGGTATGAGCATTTTGTGTGAGTGGCTGTATTGTAAGAGAAAGACACAGCTCAGGGGATCACTTTGAATATGAGTAGAGGGCAACACAGCTGAGCTGTCTTTATCTCTTCTTGCTCTCCCTCCCTTTTTTCATCTCCCTCGTTTTTCCCTCTCTCTCCTCATTTGTGTTTGCATAGTAGACGAAAGCGGTGTGGGCTAGAAATGTGTGTGCACATGGTTGTTTGGAGAGAAGGGTAGTGTGTCTTTCGTGCACATGTGTGTATTTGTGTGTGTGTGTGTGTGAGTGAAAGTGGAGCATGTGAGGCAGTGTGTACTTTGGAGGGACATCAGCAGAGAGGAGTAGAACAGGGGATCCAGCTGTGGGTCCTTCAGTCAGTCAGTCAGGATGGTGCAGCGCTTCAGTCTTCGTAGACAGTACTCCAAGGTAAGCTTTAAACACAAACCTAAGAGTCATTTAAACACTATCTCTGTCTTGCCATTTTCAGTGTCTTTCTGCCTTTCTTTCATGCAGATCTCCAGCTATTTGCTGTGCCTAATTAGTGCATTAACTACTCTTATTCAAAATTAAAGTAATAATGATAAAATTGGTGCTGTTGTAGGAATGTTGTGCAATGAAAAAGCATAGCTGGCAGACTTCAGTTCAGTCCATACAGTAAGTGAGTGGCCCATCTTTGCACTTTATCTCAACTCTGTTAAACAGTAACCCATGCTACCACAGTAAAAGCAGGAGCCTATAAGATCATTAGGGGGCATCATGAAAGTATGTAATGACTGGGAAACATGATGCTTGTTTATTACTGATGAGGGAGCGTTTTTTAACACACTTGACTCCACAGTTGTCTGTCGATTTGATATATCTATCCCCTGATGGTGGTGCTGTAAAAGAAAAGCATTAGGTCTGTTAAAGGCTTGCTGTTCTGCAGCTGGTGCTCTGCCTGTGGGATTAATTACAATTAGCTGCTAATTAATTGATTGACTATAGCCTCCCTGTTCATTATTTAACTTTGTGTCCATGTGGCCTGATGCATTAACATGTATGGCATCACATGCACATGGCAGACTCTCACTTTCAGGCAAGAAGGACAGAATTCAGTCTTTCCTTTTCTATCTGTTCAGAAAGATGGAGATAAAGCAGGCATAAAAAGAAATAGAACATGTGAAGGGCTGCAAGGTGTAAAATGCTTACTGCCAGGAGTCAGGAAGGATGTTTAGGACAGGAGATGAAGGGGTACAGAGGAGTTCTGTATGGCTTTGCTGGGACGGTACTGAGATCAAATGAAACACAAGCCAAGCCTTGAGGCCTTGAAACTAGATTTCTATGTCTGAGAGACTGAGGAGTGTTTGGAGATCGTAACCCCCCTCCAGGGCCTGTCTGTGAATGTTGATCAAAAATGGGATGCTGGGAAATATTGGAAAGAAAGGGGGTTATGCAGGTGACCCTCTTTTCTTTCCCTCAAGCCAGATTTCCAATATGCCCATCTGCCTTCCTGCTCATCTTTTGTCTTTTATTGTCTAATACTGTATTTTGATTTCCCTCTCAGCAATTACATGCTCTGCTTTCCTATAGAATCCTTATCAAACTCAAAATAAAACATTTACTATTTGTAAAGACATCTAAAATGCAGTGGAGTAGGTATGCTGATGAGTGACTGAGTGTTTGTTATTATAAACTTGAAAAATCCAAATCCAATTTTTGAACAAGGGAAGAAGCAAGTCATCGCATGAGGCCAGCCCTATTATAGATAAACAATTGTGATTGGTATAATAGAGTTTCCACCTAGGGAAAGTGGCTATGAAGGGGAGTGATTTTAAACCCAATTGAAGTGTGTTTGTGTTTATTATCCTGCTTCAGTATCAGCAGGTATAGATTGTCTCTGCTGGAGTCCTTCTCACTTTTTAGGCTTTCCAGGACATCCTGGACTGTTGATATATCTCAGTCCAAGCATTTGGATTGGTTTCCCATTCTGGGAAATTGATCAAGTATGGTACTAGTCCTCTATTGACTGGAGTCTTGATATCATGGAAATAACAGAATAGTTCATTCTTATCCCCTGTGATGAAGGTTCTCTTCTCTCTCTCAGTGAACAAAGTACTTATCATCTGATGCTGTGGCCCCCATTGCCTGATTAAAATAAAACATGTCTTTCTCAAAGAAAATAGGAAATCCATGTTGGCTTGACTAAATTAATGTTTGCAAACCAGACACAGTTTTCCACACCCAAAAATATGTTGTCAAATGTCTTCCTTTGTACACTGTGCAGGCGTATTTGCACATAAAGTAACATGAAGTATTGCACATAAAGTAACATGAAATACACTGAAGTACAAGCAAATCAATATCTATTATTATTATTAATAATAATAACATGATTCCCACTTAATTGATTGAATATAGAACTCTGTCTCTTCACTGTTTCCAATGCCATGTTTTGTATGAGGTTAGTTTGTACTCTCAGATTTTAGCCACATATTAATAGAGTTAAAGGCAGCTGATAGTAACAAGTAGAATTCATACCAGAGTATGCATAGTAGATACGGATTTGGTCTCTGTTGCTGTTGTATTGTAAGAGAGCAGTAAGAAGCAGTGTCAGTGGGAGGAACCAAACATCACCTGGTCCCTTGAGGCTTGTTCTGTCCCTGCTAGTTTAACAACTTCATCACTGCGCTCTCATCGTCTCTCGCCTCCTCGGGCTATTGGCTGTGTGTTGATGAAAGCGTTTGTGACCTTTGCAGCAGGACACCGCTGCATGTTCTGCAACTATTTTTGTGACTTTGAGTTTTTGTGAAATCTGCAAAAGACAAGCATGAGCTATTGTTTTAACACTAATTGCATTTACATAGGCCAGGATTGCAGATGCATAATGATAGCTATCAATCCCTAACAAACAACTGCAGATTGCCTTCTGGTCCCAGTAAACACTGTCACAGAAGTGCACAATCACACCAGAGGATAATCAAACAGCTGAGTTTCGATTGACTTTCAGCAAAGACAGAGAGAGACAGCCATGGGGATGAGGAAGCTTGTGCTCTAATACCCTGGAGGTGATCTCTGTGTGTTTGCTGACTACCAGCCTGTAGAAATGGTGTGTGTGTGTGTGTGCTGCTAGTGCACTGCCATAGCTCTCTGCAGTTCACTGTTTGACATTCATCGTGCCTATGTAAAAAAAAATATGGAAGTGATGATTTTAATGATTATAGAAGAGAGACTGAAAAATATTTCTTCTTTAAATGTTCTTATTCTTACTTCCATGCCCTTTTCTCTTTTATCTATTCTGTAGTGATTTTCCATTCCTGCCTATTCTTCCTTATCCTCTGTCCCTTGCTTTTGTTCATCTTTGTCATGACGTGCACATATTGCCATGCCTACTTTTCTCAATAAGTCCCTTTTAAACCAGCAGCGATCTGTTTGTGTTGTAGTCGTTTTTGATTAAATATCATAGGTGTCTGTTTGACTGTCATTGATCACCAGAGCAAATACTGCTATCGACCGAGACTTAAAACAATAGGTGTCTGTAGCTCTACTGGAGCCATAACCTTATCTTGTGGAACACATCTAAAGTGGGTTGTGAGGTGGTTTTTAACAGTGCAGAGATCTTGGGTCTAATAGGAGAGAGTTCCAAAATGTAGGAGCTACAATCTGCTGGACACAGTCTTCCTCTGTTCCTAGCCTGAAGGACCAACCACAAAACTGCTGGTATATGTAAGTTGCTCTGTATAGGTCGCTGCCTGATATTGAAACACTTAATTACATACATTTTGAATGATGAGTAAATTTGATCTTAATTTAATCTGAATTGGTCCTAGATGAGATCTGAATAACTTGATGAGACCTTAATGTAGTGAAGTAAAACATTTTTGTAAATCTTACGTTATGCCCTTCAATGTCACCAAATGTAATGGTCTTGCCCCTGCTGGTTTCATGTTTGCATCACAAACTCTTAGATTAAAAATAATTTTTTATTGAGACCAACAGTCACCATTGGTTTGATTTGCTCCTGTTTCTATCAGCTAAAGCTGAACTTAGTCCACTGTTGCGATGGAGATGCTTACATCATATAAGCATTCTCTTCCTAATGTCTTAATTACCGGTTTCCTTTTCATTTGTCTTTCATATTGTCCAAAATGCTAAACTTCTGAACAAGTTATTCAGGTGTCATCTAAGATTTAGTCATCATTCATGATGAATAAATCTATTTATGTGATTAAGTCTTTCAGTATCAGGCAGCTACCTCTATAGTGCAACTTGTGTTTAAAATACCGCATGGTGCTGTGTTTGTAAGATCACCCATTAGTTTAATTACAGGATTTCTTGTCCTTCAGCATGTAGCAAAAGCATTTTCTTCCAAAAATGTTTTTTTAATGTATGTGCTTCACTTCTCACCTTTTACCTCCTCACTGTTTGTCCTACTTTATTTCTTAAAAACTGTTTTCCACTGGCTCCCCCTCTCCCTTCTCTGCTCTTCCTCTCATGTGTGTCCAGTGCTCAGACAGTGGAGCTGGTTGCCCATCTCCATGGTAACAGGGTGATGTTCAAAGAGGGCCAAATCGGCTTCACCCAGCTGAATGCTTGCAGGTTCACTGTCTGATCTCATTTCCACCTCATCAGCCTGTCTGTTGCAATAACAACCTCTTAGAGTAAGGGAAAATGTGTCTTCTAAAATTAAACTCCGACTCCTGACTTTGTTTTAAATACTGTTTGCTCTTAATATTGTGATTAAGCTTTCCCTTTCCCCATGCCTAAACTATAAAACAAATAATGGCACAATCTCATTTAGATTTAAGTGCTGAAGAGACAACACTATTTCCTGTTCTCACTTATTATGTTAAATCCTCTTAAAGACATACAGAAATAGTATTGATTTTACAGTAAAAGAAATCTTATAAATAGACCACAACTGGACTTCCACTTCAAAGAAATAGAGCTAAACATGGTAAATAGATCAAATGTAAACAGTTTGTTATACTGTGGATAATCTGGGGAGTTGAACTAGGCAAGCAATGTGTGTCTGTGTGCATGTGTGTGTTTGTGTGTGTCTGAACTCTCCACCCAAACTGTTTGTGTTCTCTTTGAAGCGTAGCACCAGACTGTTTAATTAGGCTGCTGAATATTCATGTCATCATACATATAGGCCAACGCCCTTATCCGGTACTGCTGGCTATTAGCATTCACAACACTACACACACGCACACTCATACTTAACACACATAACTGCTTCACAGTTAATTGAATTTTGTGTGAAATTCCAACAAGGCAGATGTGATGGTGTGACAAGGAGATTGAAAGATAAATATAGGTGTGTGTGTGTGGTTGGGTGGGTGGGTGTGTGTTTGTGACTGGTGGTGGTGTTCAGCAGGATGGATGGGAGTTATGGGGAAGGACAGAGGAAGATAAACCTGTGAGGTTGAGGTCATTTTTCCTTCTCAGTCTGTTTTATAAGCTTCTAATCTGGGTCTGAATAAGGAAGGAGTCTGCTGCTGCTCTTTGTATGTTTGCTGCTATAAATAGATAGATGCTGTACCAAGCTTATCATTTCACTTTCCAATGGTAATTTGAATTTATTAATATATGCCTTGTTTATTTATTTGTATGGATGAATTCATGTAGTCTGTGTATCAAACAACAATACCAGCTGAGTGATTGTTTTCAGGAAATGACTTTTGTCATGAATGAATGTTTTTTTGTTTGTTTGTGAGCATGAGGGTATGTGCATAATTGTGTACATGTCAGCAATGAGTCACTATGGGTCACCCTTGTTGTATTTATTTTTGGCCTGCAGCTGGGCCTTCCTCTTTGAGCTTGTGTGTTGTAAGTGTGACAGCGTGGGCATGCTCGTGTGCCTTTGTTGTTTTCACAGCCGCGCTGATCCTGCTGCATACTTGGCCATTAAGTGACTGAGGACATTCTGGTCAACCTTAACCTACATGTCTGTTCTTCAGACACTGTCCTCTTGCTAAATTTGTTTTTACTGTCTACGCCTTTGTCAGTATTGACTCTAAAAATGGCTCCCTATCTTGTGTTGACAAAGTAAACTACCGGGGAGCTTTCTTTAAAATATAGTGATATGTTTGGTTGTCCTCTCCTTACCCAGAGTGACCAGGAAATTGTTTTTAAAGGGAAATTGCTCATTCTAAGAGAGAGCGAGAGAGAGCAAGAGAGTCTGAAGAAAACAGACAGACTCAGACAGCCCATGATATGATCCCTGCCACTCCCTGCTCAGTTTATATCATTTGTGTGACTCTGATGAATTATGGATGAGACTATAGATCGCTGAGCTCAGCTCTGCTCCACTGACCCACTTAGAACACACATGCACAGACAATTCAAATCTGATCACAACCTCTAGAGAAATGTCATCATATTTTTCTCTTCAATGTCCAGAATGTTTCTCATTCTCATGTATGTCTGTCATTAGGAACCCAAGGAGTCTTCCCTTTTCTCACTGTTTGCCTGTCAGACATGTCTCAATGCTTTAAAATGACCTTGTTTAAGTGACAGTGAAGTTGCTGTTTGAACAAGATAATTTATTTAAACTCTCACTTAGGCATTTGTAGCACACTGATAAAAACACACATCGGATTATCACACATTAGCCACCTTTAGCTCCCACAGTCCCTTTTACTTTTTTTGTCATTATTTTCTTTCATTTTTGTCATTTGTATTTTTCTTTACAAATCTTCCTGTTTAGCTGGGCACCTGTGTGCCTTTATATGGCTTTTTGTGCTGTGTCTCTCAGTGGGATAAGTGATAGAAGAACAATGCAATAAAAAAATTAAAACAAACAACAAAACAAAACAATACAATGGGTTATTGACAGTAAACCTGTAAGGAAATGCTAGACAAGCAGAAACAGACAATTGCACACATGGGAGATGACACACGTCTCCTTTATGTTTTACCTCCCCCTGGTGGTGAAAACTTATATCCTAGTCATGAAACTCCTATTGACTGCAGTTGGATATTTTAGGTGGTTGTTATCTGATGTTTTCTTGTTTATTGGTTTGGTTTGGATCTCTAAAGATATATTTTAAGATATATATTATTTATTAAACCGGATACAAGTATAATTTAAAGAAATTGAAGCACAGGTGTAGGTAATATATTGATAATTGTGCCTATGACACATCTGCTTTTGATGCTATCTTTGTACAGTGCTGCAGTATTTCAATCTTAAAGTGTTTAGGCTGTTTTAATGGCATTTATATTGGTTGGAGCTCACGGTTCTACAAGGACTTTCTGTTTATGTCAACAGTGCTATGCTGAAACCTGTTCTTCTCTGATGTGTCAAATCAAATGTTTGTTGTGAAAAAGCTCCATTTCAGCCTAAAGAACCAGTGTGTTGTTAGTGACACAGATCAAACAGGAAAAAAAGCATGCACGCTTTGTAGAAGTCAGGCTCTCTCCATTGTTTCCACTTAAGATTAGATAACAGCTGTACAACAATGATGAGAACTCCCTATTAGCCAAATGTCACTCCTCATTATCTGTCCTGCTCTTATGAAATGCACTGCTTTCTATTGGCCTAATTCACACTGGAATGAACCAGTACTCAGACCCTGACCATCCAACTAGTTGGGGTAGTGCTAAGGTCAACACAGGGTCACGATGTGTGCAGTGTGAGAAAAGTAAGGAGAAGCCAGACCAAACAATCTTCCAGGCCCAAAAAACTTGGATTGTTTGTTCTAGATTCTTCATCTTCCTGCTTTTATGAATAGGCTGGCAGTGTGTTTGGGCCTGCATGCCGCCTCATGGTGCTCTGGGTATTGTGTAGCATCCAACCAGACCAACTCTGCACTTTTGGGCCAGTGCCCTTTCTGTTTTCCACGTTGCGTAACCAGGATGGGCTGAGTATAAACAGAAGCAGTGCCAACAAATACCAACCACCACCAATAGACAAACATTACGTCTCTTTATGTACCCACTTCACTTACACACGTTGCGTCCCTGCACGTATGCACACTGCTGCGGTGGACATGCACACTTTGTTTCACCCATGAACTGCTGCTTACACATATCACATATCATTACCTGCACAATCACACTCATACCTTTGATAGAGACAAAAAATAGTCAGATGAAAGGGATTGTAGACCAGACTAGATTATCTATTATGACTCCGGCTGGCACTGAATGTGACTGTGACCTATCATGTTTCCATGCTGCAATTTCTTTTTACTCTTTGGTCCATGTATAAACAAATACTAATGTCTGATATAGCAGCCCCACTCTACTGGAAGTAAAAATTAAGTAAGTGTCAGGTTACGTGAATTATTTTGAATTATCTGTTTCCACACAGGGTTGTTGTTGTTTGTATTTGTTTTCCTTCCTGTCTGGCTCTTGTAGATGCCAGTTTTGGACTTGGCTACTAAGATGTTTCACGCTCTCTGACCTTGCCAGTCATGAAGGCCCCTGTGTATAAAGTGCCCAATAGTTTATGTAACTGCTAATAGGGCCATTGATTATACTGAGGCATAAACTCAGGAGGTCTGGACAGGCAGAGATGGAAATGGGGCTTCTTTTTATGAGGGGGTAATTATTGTTCAAAAAGACCAGAGCCCCAAGTCATGGTTGTCTTCTCTTTTAGGCTTGAATTATCATCAGTGCGTGTGGACAAAGCTCTTGCTCTTCTGCCTTTACGTAACCTCTCACACCCCCAAACCATCAAAATTTCTAATCACATGGCAAGGACTATGGTGTTTGCACAGTACAATTAAGTTTTGGTTAATTCCTCACTTAGGGATATAAAAACGATTTGACTATAAAACATTGTTCCAGTTGTGCTACCAGATTAATAATCACATTGTTTGTTTTACTCTTTGTGTCTTTGTTACACTTACTCAGTCTTATCCTTCCTCCAAACCAGTCCAATTACATCAGAACCAGTCTCCTCCATGTCTCTTCTGGATCCTTCCAGAACTGTTTGGCTGCATAGCACAGCCCTGGCTTGAGTTCAGAATGAGGCTCTGTTTGCCGAATGACAATGAGTATTATGTATTATTATGTCTCTGTGCACTGGTGGTATAACATCTTCAGCCTGAGCATTGTCCATTCAAATTGAAAAGTTTATGACTTTAGATAAAAATCATCTGCCAGATGTAAAATGTATATTCTGTTACTGGTGCTTCAGATGGGAATTTGTTGCATGAATGTTGTAAGACTGCTCTGGAGTAGTCACGTATATGGTGATATATGTATTTCACTACTTAAGCAGGTCATGTCCCCTTAACACATGCAAAAAATGCAGTTGTGCAAGAAAGACAGAGATGTATTGTGATGTGATATATTCATAACATTGGGTCATTGTATTTTCTTGCTTGCCTGTTTTAAACCTATCAAATGAGATTAAACAGGAGCATCTATGCTTTTACTGACCCAGTTTACACAAATATTGTTGATATTCTCTGACATACATACATTTTATAACATTTCATTTGATTACAAAATGTATAGAGAATATATTTATATTGATAAAAGAAAGCATAAGCACAAAAAATAAAATTTCAATTTAAAAAATTAAATTTAGTTTTTGATATTCAGTTTGCTATTCTTTTAAAATTTCTGTATAAATTTAGTTAATTCAAGTCTATCATACATTTTGTGAAGTAATATGAAAGTAATGAACGTTCACTTTAACTGTCCTTTATTGGATTTAATTGTTGAAATATATTATTCTTCTGTTACAATCTCAGTTAACATAAATCTCTACCCATGTAAATGAAATGTAAGGTAAGCCACAGCTGCTCTTTTTCCTATTTTTGGGGCACTAATGAGGTAAAACTGCCCCGAGGCCAAGATGTCTCCTTTATTTCTTTTTGAGCATGTGTCACTTGTAAGGATGTGAATGCACCCCTGCTGTGGTTTTGTCATTGCGGAGCTGCTTTGCTATTTGGGGTATGTTATTTATGCCACTGGAGAATGTGTAAAGAAGTTGAGTCATCCTTAGAGATTGAGTGTTCCTTGACAGACAGGAGATGTTGAGGGCCACGTAGTACTCATTTAGAGACTCTGACTCTGGCTGGAATGACATGCATGTAATCTTCTCATCTCTGAAAAGGAGCTGGTAGTCAGAAGATCCACTGTGGGATTCCCCTAAGTGACTATGGATTGACACCTGTAAGAAGAAATATTTTGGTATGCATTACTTGTAGCACTAGCACATGTGTATTGACATATACTAAACTTATGACACATCTGCTTTTGATGTTATCTTTGTACAGTGCTGCAGTATTCCAATCTTAAAGTGTTTAGGCTGTTTTAATGGCATTTATGATGGTTGGAGCTCACGGTTCTACAAGGACTTTCTGTTTATGTCAACAGTGCTATGCTGAAACCATTTAATTAATTTTGTAATTTTGTAAATTGCTAGTTTGATACTAGCTACTACTTGAAAAAGTCTTATTAAGTTCTGAGGTCAAACTAAACACGTCACAGTTACATCTGAGCAAGTTGGGCCTTTTCTTATATAAGCAGCCTTTTCCCTAAATCCTACCCCCTCTCTCTCTCTCTCTCTCTCCCGGTCCCCTAACTCCTCCTGCTCTCTCATTAAAGCCTGTATTCATGCTATTTTCTCCCCCTCCCTCCTGTCAGTTTCTGCAAGTCTTTAGTAGCCCTTGTCCTGCCTTACCCTCTCTCCCCCCACCTTGCTTTTTCATCCTAATTGGTTTGTACATTGTTGAAAGTGATGGCTGAAAACACCAGGATTTTCTTGTTTGTAGAGGTATTTAGATATGAATTGATGGGGGGAAGATGATCAGACTGCTTAAAGGTATTTGTCACTCTAGTAGAAAGCTTTAGTTCCACCTGAAAATATTATCCAAACATAATTTTACGCATAAAAAAATACTGAAAATTCCATTATGAATAGTACCCTTACTCACAGTGCTGTTTTATGGTCAAGTTATACAGTAACACAATTACAGGCCACAGTCATGTGTACACACATATGCATAGTTCTGAATAGCAGCTTTATAATCATCATATGACTGTTTAATCTGTGTAATCTCAGTCTTTTCTTGGTTTAACCAAAACTGTCAACTGCTTTACATCTGTGCATTTCTGTTATACGAAATGTATATTGTATTGTATATGTTTAAAAAACAAGATTTTATTAAGATTTTATAATCTTATGTGTAATTGGTCAGAAGAAATTTTGGGTCCAACTCTGGCGGCTAAAGGTGATTCATTCCAGCATGATCACTCAGGAAAGTGATTGCCTCCGACAATCAAACTGTGTGATAATTGAAAGCAGGGAGTGGAAGATTTTTCTCCCTTTCTTTCTGCCTGAGCTAACCACTGTTTTGGAGCTGAACTGGCCTAGAAACTCCTACAGAAGAAAAGCCACCCCTCCCTCCATGAAGCTTTCTCACAACCCCGCTCTCCTTTGCTGCCTCTCTCGCTTCGTCTCCCTCTCAGTGACAGCTCCTGGTGGGCTCTTTTTTTTTCCTGTCTTCTCCCCCGCTCCCCTCACATCCGTTCTGTGGGTCTCTGCCTTTTTTCTCCCTCTGAGGATTTCATGGCCGATGGACTCTTTGAACACTTAGCTTCACAGTAAACTTTTCCTTCTTTTCTTCCTGCTTGCAACTAAGCTCACAAGTCTTCATTCGATTAACTACCTGTGCTCTGTACATCTATTGCATCCGTTGGGCTGTTTGCTCCAGAGGAGATCTGCTTCTTCCACTGATGCACTTTGTTGGTGTGAGTTGTGCTTGCTGAAGCACATGCTTGTGTGTTGCATAGGTTCTCTGACCCTGCGGAGCTTGTGTTTGCACTGAAGCGTGGCCATGGGCTTTGAGAAGCGGCTGCCCTCTAAACCAGCAGAACGACACACTCTAGCTATCAATAGGCACGGTTCATTGCTGAAGAGACTGAGCGCTTTATGGATTCTGGATATTCAATCAAGCCAACAATAATTCCTCCAAGTCTGTGCTTCCTTGTTGTCAAGTAAAGTCTGTCTAGTGGACTTTGAGTCCAGTGGACTTTGTGTGGGAGTAATGTCCTGAGTAATGATGTGCTTTGCTGGGATCCTCTCCTTTTCCCTTGCTGTCTCACCAGAGACATGAAAACAGATAGACAGGCCAAAATAAATTCCAGTTCAAGCTGCACGTCTTCCTGCCATGGAGGTCATCCTCAACCTGGTAACTCCTGACACCTCTCCACTTCCTACCCCTACCACCGTGAGTTTCTACCTGTATATTTGTAGTGTATGTGTTTTCATCACACATTTCCATCAGTTTTTCCTCAATTCACTTTATTGAGGAGACTGTATCATGTCTCTAACATGTATGTTTGTGTTGATATGGAATTTATATTATGTCTACTCACCTGAGTGTGTGGCATGAGCCGTGCTGTTTTGCAAATGCTAAAAGAAGGATTGTGTGAAACCATAAAAGGTATAATTACAGAAATTACGAAGCCATAAAATCTCTTGGAATTATCCTTTTGGTCCTTTTGTGATGGTAGAACCATAGAAGAGCATCTGTTTTTTTCCCACTTTGTTTTCTACCAGACTTTCAATCTCAGTTGTTTACTGTGTTACCCTCTTTTTTTCTCACACGCTCTGAATTCCTCAGGGGATGCAGTGGCCGGCATCAGTTATGTGTATGTGATTAGTAGTGCAACTTTGTGCTAATTCAAGAGTGCCCTTAGAGTTGTGTAATTTTCTAAATCTAGTGAATAGGGATCATTGTTGCCACATTACATCTCTTTAAAGGACACAAAACAAAAACATCTCTTTTGTGTCGTTTTCTGTGCAAACCAACCAGCTGAGAACCAGAAAATAGTTTTGGGTCAGATATAGGACAGATACACAATTTGTGAACCCACAAACATTTAACTGCAAGTCTACGCTACTCTGTTACACCTCTACCGCATCTGTGAAGCACAAACTACCGATCATTTGGTTACGATCATATTGTTGCTATGACAACAGTGTTCACTTTCTGATCTCTAGACAGCAGGGTTAAAGATCAGATTAACTAATCAGGAGTCTGAAATGATTGGCGTTTATGCAGAGTGAGTAATGGAGTCAGGAAGATACAGGTGTTATAAACTGAGAGTAGACAGCTGTAGAATGATTAACTGCCATGCATCCAAATTTTCATCCCACAAAGATAATTGACTCTTGAGTGCAAGTTTAATTGAAGACTCACCTTGACCACTAGAACTTCCTGACATGCTGTGATATATCAGGGAGTTTTAGTGGTTTCCGCTTTTCCTGAAGTTACAGTATCCTTGTGTCACTCTTTCATCTTGGCACATGAAGCCGCTTCTACACAAGAAATACAAGCTGGCATTACAGGAAGCTGATCAGAGATGCAAGGTATGACCAGCACATACCGCACTTTTGACCAGCACATATAAAAGGAAAAAGCGTAACCTTGAGAGCGAAGAGCATAGAGGCATGGTTATATAAATCATAAGACCAGCATGTTTATATCCAAAACAATCACAGCACAACTGTGATTGTCATGTTTACGCTAAATACTGTATTTAACACCCTTGTATAAGCTTTGGCTCTAAGACATAACAAATACTGTGATAATTTTGTTTCATCCTGAAACATGTAAAATTCATACATCTTTAACCAACAAGCAGAAGTCACTGGTGGAAGTGCGGTTCAAATTCCACTTGTCCTGACCTGGTTAGGCTGTAGATATTGTCAGTGTGTGACAAGAACCTTAGACTGTGTGTATTTGCACTCTGTCCATCAGGACATCTTGACATTAACTGAACCTGAAGTGACCTGAGTCGTCTGTGAAAACAGCAAACTTAGTAAATATGACTTAGAGGTAAACGCAGCAGTGGGTGTTATGTCTGAAGGTATGAGAAAACGGAACTGAAACATAAAATAAAAATAGGAAGGGTCTTATGACAGCATGAGTCCATTTTCTGCTCTGTGACCTACATTGAACTGACAGGAATTTGGGGCATATGTGTGTCTTGTGTGGCGATGGAGAAGTAGTAGCAGTACAAGATGGTCTTGTTGCATGTATCTAATTATGTGTGATGCATATCTAACAACATCAGCATGGTAATGCTTTCTGAATGCCTGTTTGTGTGAGATGTATTACTTAGGTCTGAGCATTTAGGTTTAGCTGTGCTCTTTCCAGGGCTCCGGTCGGTCCAAAGAAAGTCTGGCTTACCCTTTCATGGATCTAACCAGCTTTACATGGATCAGAGGCTGTTACACAAACAGGGCCCACCAGCAGGCGGACTCAGTTTGGAACTCGGCTTGAGTGAGAAAACTCTCCTATAAGGTTGTGTTTGCACTTGTTTGTGAGGAGCTGTAGGGCAAGGAACAAGCCTGTCTTGTCTTTCTCTCTTACTGATAAAGCCTAATCAGAGTGGGATCATGGAGACCCCCCCCCCATACAATTACAAACACACACACACACAACTTTCCTCATTAAGCTACACGGACTGTAGTGCCTGTGGCTTCAAACACGTTTGGCTGTGTCAACCCAACCCTGGGAAATTAGCCTGCTCGTTCAGCTCAGAATCTTTAATTACATGCATGATTAGTCACAGAAAAACTCAGCTATTTGGAGATGACAGTGATCGTACAGGCAGCTTCTTTCTTACAGTAATCTAGCTCAGAGAGCCATGTGCTTTGCTCTGACACAGTAACGTGTCAGATCGTAACCATGCAGCTGTCGGTCATGGAGAATGAATGAGTTGACTATGGAGTTGTAAACTTCAAGGTACACCCTTTGATACCACCCGGCTGATCAGCTGTTAAGTGGTACCTTTGCTTGCATAACTGAGCTGACAGAATTTTTGTGATCAATGAAAGGGCGTTGCTGTGGTGCCAGTGTGTGCAGGTCACTGAGCCTTCTTATCATCCTGTCTAAAACCTCTATCTGTGCTACATTGCAAGGTACTCGAGTTCAAAGTGTTAAGCTTACCTGTCCTTTGCCCTCTTTATCTTGAGCAAGAGGGCACACATTTAATTATGCAGATAACTTAGTCATCTTTCAGACAGGAGAAAACTGAATCATCCTTATTTTAGTAAGGGTGATGGGGGGGCACTTCATTCATGCCTGCCTTCATAAAACTATAAATACTATTTTGTTTATAGCCGAGAAGTGACCAGGTGCTGCTTTGAAACCTCACCTCTCAGTTTACTCTGAGCCTGCTCAGCGGGCTATTCTAGCTCCCTGATTCATTTGGCTGGCTGTCAAGAGGTTTTAACAATGATTAGACTTACTGTACTCTGCATTTGTTGGGTAAATTGACTCATGGATGTCTGTCTTTCAGTTTGTTGTTTTTCCCAAATCAACACTGTGCAAAAACCACCTGACCTTAAAATTACATCACCTAAAAAGCTTTAAATGAATTGCTTCCTGGTAGTTTTGCCAAGAGTGTGACATTCGATATTTGTGTGTGTGGTGTGTTTGGTGTCTGACTGGTTTTTCTTGCCCTCTAGTATTGCACTCTTGTTGGCTGGAAGGGCAGCAGACAGAAAGGCTGTTCTCACCTCACAGCTCAGACTCCCTGTCTGGCCTCTCCTTCAGATCAATTATAGGATTTCAATTCACACTTTTTGGTCACATAGTTCTAATCTTTTAGAGCCTTTTTACAAAATAATGTGAATAGTTTTTGGCATGTTTGTATAGCTAGTGTATGATGTTGTTTAGGATTGATTTTCAGTAGATAAGAGACTCGTATTTATAGTTAATAATGATTAGTTATGATTATGAGATAGGAGATTATAGGAAAAGAAGTGTCCAGATCTTTTCTATGTTTTCTGTGTTCATGTATTGTTTGAAGTGAGAGCACTTAAAACTTATTCAGAAATATTATCTAGTACACGTGGTAGTTGTAATAAATGTCCACTATTATAGGTGGTAGTATTTAGATGTCTGTGGATTAAGAGCCTCGGTAATTTTTTCCTTTTTGAAGGAAAAAAATCTGTTGCGCTCTCCGTGAAGATGACTGACAGCTGAGTGCCCTGCAGCTGATAGGATGATGTCACCTCTCTGGTCTGAGGGGAGGAGGAGGAGTAGGAGGAGGAGGGGAGAGGGGCGGAGCACTCCGAGTGTCCAGAGTTTCAGGTGCGCTTCAACTTTCACAACAAGCTGAGCGGGTTGAAGCGGCAGGAGCGTCCTGAACGAAACTAAAGTGAATCGCTGAAGAGGAATTTTAAAAGTGGGATTTTAGCGATCGACCTTTAACTAAAGGACAGATGAAAAAACGCAGCTTTACTTCACCGTGGGGAAAATGCACTGGGAACAGTTTCTGCGCTTGACGAATGGAAAGGTGAGCGGCGCTTTTTACGCACGTTTTGCGGCACAAAGTTCTGTTGTTACAAAAGTTGTTTTACTCTTTGTGTACTTTTAAACATTGAGGATAGAGAGATATTTATCGGAAGTTTTAGTTTCTGCCGGATGCTTTGCGGTTTGTGTTGTTGTCAGTGGTGTCTGTCATCCGTTAGTCATGCAGGTCAGAATGCAGGTGAGCCTGCGTTCTTACACGGTGATGGTTTGAGTGGGGAGGGGGGAAAACCTGAACACATCCGGCTCCCTCCTGTCATCGAGGTTACCCGACTTTATTTATGTTCCCTCACTTTGTGCTGTCAGGCTCAGCTGCTTATTTTATTTTTTTTTGTGCTACCCAGGTGATGAGAAGAATAGTGGTTTTATATTGGAAGTTTTTCTTCCCCTGAGGTGTCAGAGGAAATGAATCACTCTGGCTGCTTTCAAAGGTGCTAGATTCATCATTGCCTTAGGCAGAGTTTATCATCTGAATTTTTTCCTAAATTCAGGAAAAATTCCAATTAAACATTATATTCTTTATGTTTGTGAAACCATTGTTAACTAAATTCTAATATCCTGTGCTATGTCATTAAACCCTGAACAAACAAGACAAGGATCAGGCTGATTCTCTTTTTTGGTTTTCCTGTTTAACTAAGACAATTGGATTTTTTGATAAGGTCTGGATTCACTCCTGGAAACAATGCGTTCGTGCACATGCACTGAAAATGATTAAACCCTCCACTTTCTTTTCTTTGTAAACTGCTGGTTGGAAAATTGAATACTTTGCATCTTCCTTTTAAGCGAAACTGACCGCAAGTGGCTCTTAGATTTGCCCTCTTTCCTTGGTGACAGGCTGCACAAATGCAGAAGCCGCTGTTTTTAACCTGTCAGCAAAATGACTAACACCTCACACTTTTCCCCCCTCCCTTTTAGTTTTCTTCTTAAAGCATTTATTTCCTCTTCTAACCTTTAACTTACTCTGTTTCTCTTCTCTTCTTGTCACGTTAGATTGACCGGCTGGAGGTGAGCGGGCTGGGACAAACGCCACTGGCTGTTTCATGTGGAGCAGACAGTTCATTCCCAGGCGGAGAGGATGGCACCCCAGACCCTCAGCGTACCAAGCAGGCTATCGCTCAACTGCAACAGAAAATCCTCAAGCTCACAGAGCAGATTAAGATAGAGCAGACGGCCAGGGATGACAATGTAGCAGAGTACCTCAAGCTGGCCAACAATGCCGACAAACAGCAAAGCACACGCATCAAACAGGTAAAGTGGCGAGTGATGTGTATGCTTTCTAAGATATATCTAGGCGCCTAATCGGCTTGGCTGTTTAGCTGGTGAGATTATGTCATAATCGGTGTATTAATGCTAAACCTATTTGATGAGCTTGTCTCTAGAGGAGAGGAGGGCGGTCAATAGATATGTTAAAGTAGAAAGAATCATTGCGAAGTCCCTGATTAAAAACTGGTTATGTGGTCATCAGGTTTTCGAGAAGAAGAACCAGAAGTCATCACAGTCCATTCAGCAGCTGCAAAGGAAACTAGAACACTACCACCGGAAGCTGCGGGAAGTAGAGCACAACGGTATCCCACGCCAGCCCAAGGATGTTCTGCGGGACATGCAGCAGGGCCTAAAGGATGTCGGAGCCAAAGTGACAGGCTTCAGTGAAGGCGTGGTGGACAGCGTCAAGGGAGGCCTCTCCAGTTTCTCTCAGGTCACCCACTCGCTTATTCGCAATAAATTCGGCAGTGCTGACAACATCCCATCTCTTAAAGACTCTCTGGACGACCCCTCAGTAGAAGAAGCTTTGACAGGAGCCGGTGGACGTTCTTTGGGCATCACTGGGCATCACCTTCAGTCGAGTCCCAAATATGGTAGTGAGGACGACTGCTCCAGCGCTACGTCAGGCTCTGCAGGGGCCAACAGCACTACAGGGGCCCCTGGAGGTCCCCCCAGTTCCAAGGGAAACACACTGGAGAGGAGCCAGAGCTCCAGCCTGGACATGCTGCTGCAGGAGTTGCAGGAGTTGAGGGAAGGACAGACGAGGCTAGAGGAGAGTCTGGATGGCCTGAAAAGCCACTATCAGAGAGACTACACTGTTGTTATGCAAGCACTGCAGGAGGAGCGCTTCAGGTATGAAGAGAACATACGAGAATGTGTGCCTGATAAATTCCCCAAGCACTTCAAGAAATCCCCTAAAATTTGAGCGGTCAGGAATCAGGAAGGGCTGCTATATTTAGAAAGATAATAATGAACACATTCTGATCATTCATACCGGTCTTACATATTATCACAGGAAGCACCTGCCCTGCTTGTACTGTAAAGAGCTTCTTTATCACAGCTAGCACACAGGAGGTAAAACCAAACCTTGACCTGTAGTTAAGCTACATTAACATGTACAGTTTACATGAGCTGCTTCTTCTTACAGAATTTTAGTGCCAGTACTTTTCTACTTTTACATGATGTGAGATGTACATTGTTGTTAGACATTTACTACACAAATGACACCATACAGAGCACAGGTGTCCTCAATTGTTTAAATGACCAGACTTTTACAGTCTTTCAGAAAGAGAGCACAGAGATAAAATGAGCAGCTTACATCAGTCAAAAATACATGAACATTTTTTTTCCTAAAATGTCCAAGTCCAGAGCTGTTTGTTGTCTAAGACTAAAATAATCGCCTGCAGATAGCAGAATACTAAAAATGTCTTTTCAGCCTGCTCATGGGGGACTAATCATTTATAAACCAACAATGTTGCTAAACAGCTTCATGGGAACTAAATCCATCCGAAGCATGAGAAACATATAAAATGTGCGCTCGTGTTTTTATGTACAGTATAAACATTCAAGAACTTCAAGCTTCTGAAATGTTCTGTGGTTGTAAATTAATATTTATTTAATCAAAAACCAGTAAAAAATCATTCAAATTAAAGACCTATGCAAATCATTTCAATTTTACCCATTAAACAAACAGGAACTGTCTCATGTCTGTTCTGTCCTATGTTGTCCATCCATTTATATGTCCCTGGCAAAATAAATAGCAGTATAGAGCTCTGTCCTGCTGCTGAGCACATCCCATTGGCCAGAGTCACACTGCTCACCCTCTCTGATTGGCCAGCTGGATCAGCAGATGAGTAAGCATATCCTAATCTTGTCAGGGCAAGTCATCGGTTCAGTCAGGTGCCATGTGGTCAGATGCCTTCAGAGTCTGTTTCTGCTAACTCCTGCATGTGTTTCTTTGTCTAAGCTAATTATACCGCAGCCTCTCACGTGTGTGTGTTTGTGTTTTCCTTTGCTTGTGTGTTCAGGTGTGAGCGTTTGGAGGAACAGCTGAACGACCTGACTGAGCTTCACCAGAATGAGATCCTCAACCTTAAACAGGAGCTGGCCAGCATGGAGGAAAAGATTGCCTACCAGTCCTATGAGAGAGCCAGAGACATCCAGGTTGGTCTGTCAATCCAATGTCCAAACGCACAGGGAACAGTCTGTGCAGTCAACAGTCTGAATCACATTACACATTCATCACAAGACATTATGACATCTAACAATGAAGTGAATGAAATGCAGCCCAGATATGGATGACAGATATGGATGATATTTAGAGAATAAAATATAAATAGAGAAGCTACAGAAGTGGTTTTAGTGCGTTTTGATAATAATGGACTGCTTATTTATATTCATAAATAAATATTTAGGTAATTAAATACAGTGAGGATAAATGGAAAAATACAATAATTTGTAAAAGATGTTCATACTTCATTGTATTTCAAGTTAAATGGGAAACATAATACAAAAGTAAACAACTATAACAAAATAGTGGTTTGTGTTATAAATCAATGAATGCCTGCATGTATTTGTTGTTTTTTTTGTCCCTTATTAATTTACTCTCATTATCACAAATGCTGAAGAAGCCTGAATACATTTTCAAATAATAGCCTCCACATAATTACATGCCTGTTGCTTTTTCAGCACTTCAATTAATTTAGGATATTTTGGTGTCTCACACATAATAAGATCTAAAACTGCCCTTTGTTACAGTAACAGAAGTGGCTGCACTGTCCTTTCTGGCTTCCTATATTTAGCAGTCCCACATTGTTGCAGGCTGGAGAGACAGGACATTGTGGTCTTAAGTTAAACTGAAAGTTGTAGGAGTGCACGCACCCTCCCTGCTGCAAAAGGAATTATCTGATTTTGCATGTTGACTGTAAACAGAAAGGATCCGGTCTGTCTATCGGCTCTTCTGTTTGATCAAAACATGAGCCTTTTCTTGTGAATGTCTCACAGTACTGCTTTCTGCAGCGAGTGCTTCGTATTGTTACCCACATTTACAGCTCATTGCCCAGAACTGCATTTCTATTTGCTGACAGCAGAGGGTGCTGGAGGTCTATAAATACTGACTTAGCAGCTGCTTTAAAGTCTAATACATTATCCCAGCTTCAATTTCTTGACTTTTTCTGCGTTTTCTACAGGAAGCGTTGGAGGCATGTCAGACCAGGATCTCTAAGATGGAGCTCCAGCAGCAGCAGCAGCAGGTTGTCCAGCTGGAGGGGCTGGAAAATGCCACGGCCCGGACCCTCCTGGGAAAACTTATCAATGTGCTGCTGGCCCTTATGGCCGTCCTTCTGGTGTTTGTTTCAACTGTGGCCAACTGTGTGGTCCCACTGATGAAGACTCGCTCACGGTCCCTCTCCACCCTCCTACTCATTCTCTTGCTAGCCTTTTTGTGGAGAAACTGGGATGCTCTCTCGGGATATACTCACCGCGCTTTGCAGCCCCCTGGGTGACCAGACTGAAGCTACCACGTGTTGCTTTGGGCAAAGTAATGTCAGCTGCGGGCCTGCAGGAGGTTTAAAGCTTGTGGTTGCCGTTAGGATGGCTGTGTGGCTGTGCACTGAAAGTTCAGCTGAGCACATTCAGACACCGGCTGGAATCCAGACGAAGAGGACGATACAGAGCAAAGTTGGGAACGTTTAGGAAGGACAGGACTGTTTACATTTTTTTTTTAAACGAACTCTTACAAAATGCAGCATTGTACTGTTTATATCTTTTAGAGTTTAATCAATTTTAATGTTATTTCTAATAATATTATTTTTATTTTCGATGTTATTTTATTATTCAGTACCATGTAGCATTACACTCCCTCTCACTCTACATGATGGGGAGCTTAGTCAGGAAACTGGGCTGGGGAGATACTGCCTCAAAGGCCCAGTCTAATTGTAGAGACATGCAATTGTGAGAATGTGGTTGATTGCCTTTAGGAAGAACTCTTAACTAGCTGTGATTGGTAGATTTGAACTGAAAACCTCTCCTGGGAGTTGCTCCGTTTTTTGCTGTGATGAAGGACTGACCATGACTCATGACTGTCATGAAGACTGGAGACTTTGTGCTTCCTCACATTTCTAATAGATCACATGTTTCTAATGATTTCATTTTTTTTTGTTTAAATCAAGCAAGAAAACAGATGAGATTGTGACACAAAGCTATGATGGGCTGCTAACCATGGAAACAGTACATAAACACACACACGCACACTGTAAACATCTGGCTCTTGTCAAGCATCTGCCATATTCGCAGCATGTATACAATGCTGTCATTAAGACAATTACATAAGAACCAGTTTTGCTTTTAAAAGCAATGACAAAGGGCCGTTGTCCAAGTAAAAGCAATTTGCCAGGATAATTGTCTCCCCCTCGCCGCCATATATAATGTGATCAGGTTAGGAAAGAGAGACCACTGGTGCTCATCCAGCTCTATCTCGGTTGGATCGGGAATGCTGCTGCTTTCATATCTACAGTGCAAGTTGTCTCCACTGCCATGCCAGTCAAATGCACACTGCCCGTATGTGATATACTGCTAACACATTCTCCCTGCGTATTATCTTTGTGGCTATAACCATGCATTCTTAAGGTGGAATCACCCAGTGCCAAACCTAAGTTAACCCAGGGAAGCCTGAGCACCCAAAGGAACAAGCTTAGAGGACAGAAAAAGGAGGTTGCTCAGCACGTCGAGCTTCTTTTGTTGTGAATGTCTTGCCAGGATGAGGAGGATATGTGTGTTTGGGAGATCCTCAGCTCTGTTTTTTTCTGCACCTTGCATCACTGAGTACAGTCCCTTGGCATTGTATTCATTTTTACTTCTATTCTCTCTCCTTCATTCAGTCAAGGACATGACAAGATGACCTAGCACATTAAAGAGTCCTCTCTTGCATTTCACGCTGAGAAGCTGATTTCCTAACAGATAGCGTGATCATTTGAACTGTACAGCTGCACTTTAGCACACTTGCCAGATAGCATATAGGTCAGGCTAAGGCTAAAGTAACCTCTGATTGAGACTTCAAAGGCTGTCACTCTTTAGACGGTTGCCTCAGTGGGATAAGAAGAGTGCACATTGCCAGGTCAGGATCACTGTCACACTTGTCTGAAGATAAAAACCCACACAAAGGACTTTAGTTAGTTACCTGCAAAATTATGACTAAACATGAAGTCGAACATGTATATGAAATGGCAGATTTGACACCTATATTCCTGTTTCTGCCGTCACAGGTACAGGCAGACAGGTTGAGATTGAACTGACCTTTGACCTTGGCTTGTCCTTGCTGTAAACACCTATGATGTAGGGCTGTGTGCTAAACCACTTCAGTGCCTTCTGATGTCCTTTTCTAAGTGTGGAATAAATAAAGTGCATTCCTGACTAATTTTGTACACCACATGCTTTGTTAAAAGTGACCTTTTATTGTCTGTGCAAGCATTTGTGGTTGCAGGTTCTTTCTGTAACCACTAGATGGCGATCTTTCACCTCCCTTAATGTCTTTGCCTTAAAGCTGTGCTCGGTTTATATGAATGGTCTTCTTTGAAGGAGGAAGGGGTCCAAACACAAGGAAGTGTGTTATCAGTAAGGAAACAGGTTGGGTGGAAGGCCCCTTAGTTCCAAAAGTTAGAGTGGTGCAGCAGGGATAATATTTTCATTACAAACACAGGAGAGATCATGATAACCTCACTTCATTCTGCTGCATTCTCACACAGCTTAATTCCGATGAATGTCGTGTTTGATTGAGAGGCACCAAACCGCAGCAGTCACGCCTCACTGGTGACATGTGATGCTGACAGCTCTGACCCACAAACTCGCATGAGCCCCATTGGACCTCCTGCGTGCCTCTGCATCCGTCAGGTTCGCGCTTGCATGCACGCGCATGGTGCTGTGACAGTCACTGTACAGTTGGGGGGGGGGGGGTGGTCATTATTGTAGCACTTTATCAGAGAGCTTTCCTCCTTTTCTACACTGCCAGATTCGATGCGCATGGCTGTGCGCCAAGGTAAACACGGGGCGCACTTATCTACCCTACTGAAAGCTGCTAGTGGTGGTGGCGACTCGGGGAAGGGGCGAGGGGGGTGAGTGGGTGAGGAGTCGCGCGAGGAGAGTGAGTTTGTCCCCCAGAGGAGTCCACAGTAAATAGGCACAAGCGATTACACACGATTTAGCATCAACTTTAATTATTGCATGTATTCAGAGATAACACTTCTCGGGCTCGCCTGCAAGCTGATTTATGCAGTGTCTGACACATTAGTTGTCGTTCTCCCTACTAGGAATCATTCATTTCTATTCAGAGATGCAAGCATATGCACACTCCATCCAGAGACCAAATTCGTGCATTTTTGAGTGGAGGCGCATGTGTTGAGCATGAATATTTATGAGATAAAACGTGCAAGAAAGCTGCGTTGGATAGATGTGAATGTCAAAAACCGGAAAGGTGTGCTGATGTGTCCATCTGGTAGCACTTTCACGGTGCTTACCGTACCGTATGTGCCCAAAAAAAATGGAACCCTCCGGATCTGCAGAACTAATCTAAGAGCCGAGGGATTTGGGCGCACAGGAGGTGGGACGGTGACCCGCCATTAACCTCCCAAGATGAGCGGAACCACGCAGGGAAGGTAGCTCGTCAAGTGGGTCACGTTAAAAGGAACAGTGGATAGATCCAACAACTTCATATGGTTTGGTGGAAAAAAATGATAAGTAAACAATGATCAATCACAGCAGAGAGGTCTGATAGAGCGCTTTGATGGGACGTGTCATTACAGAGAGGCAGTGCCATTCTTCAGGCTTAATGAGCTGACGCCCCTGATCCCAGTGCGCAGTTTTATTGACATCTGTAGGCTAATTTATTGAAGCTTTATAAATTATTTAAAAAAAAAAGTATAAATGAAATAAACTATCACTTAAACATAACTCCAAACAAGTTTGATTACTCTTGTCAAATCTCATGTTTAAGGACAATCTCCAGAAATTGCGCAACAGTAAATTTACTTTAAACTATTTTCCCTTACATGGCTATTGTTTAAAGATCATAAAACCCTCAGCCTGGCATTGTGGCTCAGTTTGCCTCAGGAGAGAGGCTGCTGAGCAGCACAGTGGGCAGTGAGGGACAGAGTAGGCAGCCTGAAGAGGAAGCACGACTCGCTTATCGCGTCATTCTGGGTTTAGGCGTTGAGCAGGAAACAGCCTTTCCTCTCGGATTGTCGCAGTAGGAACAAACACACATTTTTGTCTTTGCTCAATGCACCCCACGGCACAGAACACGCGGAAGCCGGTCAGAAGGAAAAATGCCTCCTTCGATAGAGATAGCTGTTCTGCTTCTCGGCGTCCTGGCTTTGGAGGCGCACCGGAGTGCCAGCGCGCTGCTCATCCAACAGGCGTTCGCGTCTCCAAATCAGACCAATAACTTTGTGGTGGACCCGGTGTCCAGAAAGGTCTACCTGGCGACTGTTAATACGGTTTACCAGCTTAACAGGACCTTGAACGTCGAGGTGGAAAAGAGGACCGGACCGGTGGAGGACAACCTGTTGTGCCATGCGCCACAGCTGCCCCAGGCTCCGTGCGAGCATCCCAAATTTCTCACCGACAACTACAACAAGTTGCTGAAGCTGGACCGGGAGCAAGGGGTCGTAGTGATGTGTGGATCGGTGTATCAAGGCTTCTGCGAGCTTAGGAAAATGGAGAATATTTCGGAGATAGCGGTGGAGTTCCCACCTCAGGGCGAGAAGACTGTTTTCCCCAGCATGCTTAACATCGCTGCCAATCACCCGAACGCATCCACAGTGGGGCTCATCTTCAAGAGCCACGAGGGAAACACCCGGCTTCTCGTTGGGGCGACGTATACAGGGGCTGGGAGCCAATTCTTCCCCAGAAACCACAGCAAGGAAGACCTGCGCTTTGAAAACACCCCGGAGATCGCCATCCGCTCCTTGAACATAAAGGACTTATCCAGACTGTTCACCTATGACATTAACCCGTCAGAGGATAATGTATTCAAGATCAAACAGGAGGCCAAAACCAAAAACAAACTCAACTTCGTGCACGCATTCATCCAGAAGACTTACTCCTATATTGCCTTCAACAATGATGCAAAAATGGGCCACAAGGAGAGCCAGCCCAACAGCATCCTCTCCAGGATATGCCTTGACACCGAAACCCCCCGAAAACCCACGGGACCGGAGAGCAGAAAGCTCACGGAATCCTACATTCAGATGCCTCTGCAGTGTGGATTTAACGGGAACATTTACAACCGGCTGATGTCCGCGTACCCAGCGGAGATCCACACGGATGATGACGGAGGGAGTAGCCCGGAGCCTTACCTGTTTGGAGTGTTCTCC
This sequence comes from Parambassis ranga, assembly GCF_900634625.1. Classification (NCBI taxonomy): domain Eukaryota; kingdom Metazoa; phylum Chordata; class Actinopteri; family Ambassidae; genus Parambassis; species Parambassis ranga. The sequence goes on along the minus strand of NC_041028.1, from coordinate 5,784,259 downwards.
AAGGCGGACAGAAAGTCCGCTCTGTGCGCATTCAAGTTTGGAGACATCGAGGAGATGATTCGACAAGGCCGAAGAAACTGCTCCCAGAACTCTCCCAGCAGGGACGTTCAGGTGCTGGACAGCGTCATCCAGGGCTCCGGAGCAGCCTGCGTTCAGAAGGGAAACCTGGTGGTAAGGCTGATTCTTTTTTTCTTATTTTTTATTTACGCAAAACCTCAGTCCACAAAATTAACCTCACCAAAAGACTTATGTGCTTCATCATTTTATAATTATATGTAATGTATTTTATATGTATTAACCTTATGGTTTGTTTTTCATTAATGCAGCATTTTGTGCACATTCAGACTGAAGCTCCTCACTCACACTGTGTCTGATTTATGAACCTTAAAGACTTGGTCTGCTGTATCTCTCTGACACTCTCCATTTATGCTAAGGAGCAGTTATCCTCTTTAGCCCTTAGGATTATGAGCTGGAGAGAGAGAAAGAGACAGAGTGTGTGTGTGAGGATCTCCCATGTAAGGAGTAGAGTGGTCATGATGGCTGGAATGAACCTCCAGAGCCACACTGCTGAGGGTTATGGGAAGGGTGAGACTCCTCTCACACCAGTGACTCCCTGTCTTATCAAAAAGAGGAGGGTCAGGAGTTTACTATGTTTTGCATGTTTTTATAGAGTGTGCACAGCTCACTATAACACAACCACAAACCGAGCACAATATTTGTGGATAAATAGCCTCTTTGTTGTAAACACATGGTCAGATATTATCTTGTGTTTTTGACTGCATGCTTCTCAGTGGAATACCAAACTTAAGTATTTGCCCTTAAGGAAACTGCAGCATCGCACACGATGTTTTCCATCTATGTCATCCCCTCTGTGTGAATGCAGTCTGATTATAAAAGGGAATTTAATTTATAGGAATGCAGTGATAAGTCAGGCTTTTCACGGCACCGATTTTGACTGACAAGGTTAAGGTCAAAAGAGGCTCTCCCTCGACAACTAAGTTGCCCTCTTCGCTGGCACTGCCTTGTCGGCTGTGGCCCCCGGGGGTCCTCTGCTGCTCTGACCAGTTTTCCGAATGCTCTCTGAATTGGCCCACAGGCCTTTCCTGAGACAGACAACGGCTCACTTTAAAGTTATTTAGCTCTGTGTTTTTCCACTTGTTCGTAACTTAACCTACTTGGAGCCTAAAGTTAGTCTTTCTTTAGTTTTTTTTGCATGATGTGGCTTTGGCCGTTGAAATGTGATCTTTTTGTAGTCGACAGTTTGAAGGCCAGCTCTGACAGAGAGCCAGACACAATTTATGATAAGAGAGATGAGGCCTCGAGCAGAAGGGCCCGTGGGAAACGACTCTACAAATATCCACTGTGCTTAATTCTTTTTTTTTCTTCTTCTGCATGCTCTAAAATATTCAGAAAATTCCCAATAGATCCTGGTGCTCATCCGAGCGCTGCACTAATGTTTTATCATTGCCCGCTGAGGATTTGACAAAAGCAACGTCTTATGAGTGTTGAAGACCCTTGTAAGCCCTTTTCAAGTATTCACAGAGATGTCTGAAAAGTGATTTAGAAGAATGAGCAGCACACAGTGTGATAGCTACTATCAGTGCTTGTTTTTTGCCGACACTTTCATCGCACAGTACTCCTTTTGTGCCTCTAATCAGTGTAGCATGCTACATAGCATGCTACATAATAATAATAATAATAATGCATAATAATTGATCTCTCTTTCTCATGTTGTGTGTGATCCAGTTGCAGCCCGAGCAGCTGGACTGCGGTGCAGCCCACCTGCAGCACCCCCTGGCTCTACGGAGGCCCCTGAGGGCCCTACCCCTGTTTGAATACACCGGCCTCAGTTCTGTCTCTGTGGACAACGTACACAACCACACTGTGGTTTTTCTGGGAACCAGTAATGCCCGGCTTCGTAAGGTGAGACGCTTCACAAACACGTGGTTTCACACACACACACACACAAATGCAGTGCTTTGATTGAGACTTTTCCAAACGAACACAACCTCGGGTCATAACAGAGTTGGTCACTGCTGAATGGAGTTAATACTTTTAATGTGATGGATCCCCGAGGCCTGGAAAAACTATAATAGCAGCAGTTACGTAGTACGGCTCTGATGTGGCTGCCGAGTCTCTCAATAAACCAAACTTAGGTGTGTGATGAAATACAAGCAGGAATGTCTGCTTTCATCTTCTGTTGTCACCAATCCAACCAAGCCCCCCCACTACATCCACCTATGACCCATTCTGGGCTCTAAGTAGTCCTAATCATGTGCTTTAATGTACTTCAGACCTGGTTATTGTCTGACAGATAATAACAGGAGTGGCTGACGACATATGACCACAAACATTTGCAGAGGGTCCAGCTTGTAAAAACCTTTTCCCTGTCCAATTAAGAGCATTCCGTAATTCTGTCTGAGGCACATTCCTAGTCACCCCTGACTGAGCTGGCTAAGCAGCAGAACAGCCTTCAAGCTGCCCTACAGTTCTGTGTGTGTGTGTGTGTGTGTGTGTGGAAACAACATGCTTTCTGACCCTATTGTTCTGCATTAGCCTGGTACCTTTTACAGCATTAAAACCATTCTGCTGCAGGGCCCAGAGAACAGGGCTCCTTGTTTTCCACTGCTTCAGCCCCAGCTGAGCACGCAGTAATTGGTTTTTGGATAGTTTATATACCGGATGCGCCGCATTGGTCGGGATGGTGTGCGTGTTTGTGTATGTCTGTTTGCCTGATTGCAGGTTTGACTGTGTTTTTAGGTGTTTGACTTTGTCGGTAGGCCAGCACGAGCAGTTCTACGTGTTTACTCACGGCATACCCTGTGATTATGTGCCATATGTGTGTGTGTCCGCCTTTCTGTGACCTTACTCTGTGCTTTTTAACTCCATGTACCTCTCATTGTTTGTCTGCGCATGTGTGTGTGTGTGGTAGTGTCGCTTAGAGTGTGTGTGCCCCGAGGATAGAGCTGTTACAGAGGTTAATGGTGCTGTTAGTGTGTGTAATGTGATTCTGACTGTGAGTTTGGCTCAGACTAAACACAGGGGAACAGTGGTTGAGATTAAGTTAGGCCTCTTTTACTGTCTTTGAGAGAGCCCTCAGTGAAGTAATTTGTAATTACATGCATTTTTTAATGAAGTCTCCCCCTCCCCTTACAGCTGACTTCCATTTTCTGCCTCTCACCGAGTGTCCACCTTTATCTCATTCATTTTCGTCCAATTTTACTCCCTCAATTTGTTGCCTCACTGTCCCCCCCGTCGTCCCCTCCTCTCCACCTTCACTCAAATATAAAAGCCCCTTTGATTCATTTTCCAAACAAACACACTTTATCTCTTTCTTGTTCTCCTGCCCCTCCTACATCCATCTTTATTCTCTCACCCAGGTATACACACACACACACACACACACACACACACAGAGGGAATGACTGCACAGCAGCTGAGCACTCCTTGTTGAAAAGGGTCTTTCATCTGCATGAAGATAGACAGAGAATGGAGTCACAGCAACCTGCCAGTACAGCAGGTGTTTTGTTGCCTGACCTGGTGGCTCCTCACTGCTGCACCTCCTCTGTGCTCCTTTCTGCTCCCTGTCCAGGTGTGTGGGCTGCTGTTTATTCACTCCTTGCTGTGTCACTCTGTGTATGTGTTTGTAGTCGCTGGGGTGCAGGGTGAAGACATGGCACAGCTGCTCACTATCACTAAGGCAAAAGAGCCTTAATGTGTGTGTGTGTGTGTAAATGGGTGGGTGGGTTTTGTAAAAAGACAGTGATGTTTTGGGGGCTGAGATAATGCCTTTCATCACTGTTTAAGCCAGTGCTTTACTAAGCTTCTGTCTGCTCTGGTTTAACATTAACCAGCATATCTCAGTGGGTGGTGATGTGTGTGTGTATGTGTGTGACAGCCATGTTTGTGTATACTCAGCGGATGGAGAAGTGACACAGCCCCGCTCTTGTTACCAGATGCTGGCCAGTTTGCCAGTTCCTCTGGATGGCAGGATGTCTCGGCTGAAGGGGCGACCCGACAAATCGCAGAAATGAGAGCTTTGACTGTCTGCGTGACAGGAAGTCTCACTCAGCAGAGTTTGTTGTTTCTACACAGCTCTGTGTGTGCGTATGTTTGTGCGTACGTGAGAACATGTCGCCCATTTTATTATCTTGAGCTCTGAGAAGGCCACAGTGTAGATAAATCACTGCTCAGTGGAACAAGATTAGGCACACTGCTCAGACAAAGTACAGAGGAGGTTCACAAAAATATTATAGAATAAAAAATGAACCGTTGTTGCTCTCTTGTTAAGTAAAGTTTCCGACAAAAGAATGCCCTTGTCTTGCTGATATTGCCATGTTGGCCTTTAATTGTGGATGAGTAAAGTCAAAGATTAATTAAACCATTGTTTGGACATTTATTCAACACTGTATACAAAAGAACAACAGCCTTCTCCTTATCTTCCCTCCCACACAGAGGCAAAGACCCCCTTCCTATGGAACACCATAAGGACAAGTCATATTGAGAGCTGCAGTTATCATACAGGACTGTAAATTATGATGCCTTCAAAGATTAGAGACAAACCTGTAAAAGCAGCCAAGAACAGATTTGATGCTTTAATAAGTGGAACAGTCCAGCCGGCAGGGCCTGACTTTAATCCAAATGGAGGAGAAGGTGGAGTGAGTGAGTGAGTGGAGCCGAGGTGGGCGGGGCAGCTGCACAAAGCTGCTATACCCTTACACACACCCATGTTTAACTACTATGACCAATTATTTACACAATTTCGAAGAGTTTGAACAACATTAACAATAGTATATGTGTTTTTGTAGTTGCCATATAAAGTACAACTTTTTCCCAGAGTCCCCTTGTTCTCCAGTGGAAGAGCTTCAGTTCCCTTTTTCACTGATTGAACAGTCAGCAGCTTTGCTTACACATGGTATGACAAGGAAGTCTGAAAAGCCTAGAATGCTGCTCCCCTTTATGCCGCAGGAGGTGTGGTACCTCATATTGCAAATATGTTAGCAGCATATCATCAAACTGCAGGCCGCCTGCTTGTGCTGCTGAAGTATATTGCATATTTCCAGTTAGAATGACTTGCTTTGCTGCCAAAACCTTAAAACTGCTGAAACATGCAATGTTACACAAACAGGAAAACATGGCGCTCTCTAAATCTATCATGGGGTCAGGTGTGATCCCCACCCTGTATACAGATAGAGAGGGTATTTTCTCTGACTTTCTCTCACTATTTGAGACATTTCTCTACACAGAAAGTAAAGTAGAAAGTTGCTGAGTTGACTTTTCTTTGTAGTATTGCACCATGTTGCACTTTGCTCCAACCCGTGTGTCTGTTTTTTTTTTTTTTCCACAGCTCACCCTCCTGCCGAACATGACCTTGGCCAGTCAGTGGACACTGAAGCTGCCGACCAGTGAAGCAGTCCACCACATTATGACCTTCGACCCCAGTGACAGAAACTTCCTTTATGTCATGACCTCTCATCATGTAAGATAATTAACTCCATGCTGGGTTTCTGTTTGTTGAATGATGTCGCTGATATCTGCACACCCCCCCCCCCCCACTCCCCCCACAAAAAATAGTGGAAAAATTCTCCAGACATGAATAACATCCACAAACCTTGTTCTAGTATAACTACATCTACTAACTGTATGCAGGATGTAGTGTGAATCCACCCATCTCCAAAACAGGCACCTAGATGGATACAATGAAGGCCACCGGAGGGTGAACTCTCCCTATTATTACACTAATAATTTAACTTCATGACAGAAGAGACTGTCATAAGGTTGTCATTAAATCTAATATATATTTTTTTTACCCCTAATGAACTTAATATTAAAACAGAGGATGGATTTTAACTATGAAATCCTCAACAGAGTGCTAAAGCGGAAAATGAGTCGAGTAGTACTCACATTTCTCTTGGCTTAAAGTCAAGATGAAAATATGTATATTGTTCTCCTTTATTCTGACATATGAAACCATTACATCTGTACATGTAAACAGATACTGTATGTGAGTGTAACGTAACTTGTCAACAACAACTTCATCTCCTGTGGCCACCCACAAGCAGGCTAATCAACAAACTTCATGGTATAAACTATGGATAATAAACCTTGATTGATTTTTATTGAGGTTAGTGTTACTCATGTTTTTATTGTAAATGTATTATTTTAGGAAAGAGTGTAAATCCTCTTTTTTCCTCACAGGCAAATTTAATTAGTTTTGTCTGGCCGTTGGATTTAAATCCCAGACACTCAGATTACAGTGATACAAAACAGACAAGCAGTAAATCAAATCCAAACTGTCGTTGAGTAATTTTCTGTCAATTGTCCCTTCATTAGTTCTCTGTTAACAGTCAGTGTGCATCCTAAACAAGCTGTGCTTTCCTTTTTGTCACAGCCTTGTTTGTGTTTTTTGTGCTGTGCAGATGCTGAGAGTGAAAGTGGCAGATTGTGACCAGTGGAAGAGCTGCGGTGACTGTTTGGGAGCAGGTGACGCCCACTGTGGTTGGTGTACACTGGAGAATAGGTAAGAAAAACACAGACAGTGTCTGTTTTTTTAAACTGTCCTCCTCTGACTCTTCTCTGCAGCCATAGAAGCTTCCTGGTGTAAACAAAAAGCATGGATGTCTACTGTCGGCAGGGGTGCAGCTGCAGATGTTCATAAAAGTGATTGACTTAATACCCACTTTGAAGCAAGATGCTATTGATGGCACAATAAAATAATTTCATGTTTTAAATCAATAAACCCACTGAGGCTTGTTTGCTGGTTTTCATCGTCCTCGTTCTCAATTTCAAAATGTCGTCCGCCTGAATGAGCCTTGGCAGTAACAGAGTGTGTTTTTGGGGTTGGAAAGCTGTTGTTGGATCGAGCAGCATTGATTTGCTTTTCATTAGGCCTCAGACTCGAGGGTAACATCATTGTTTGGAGCGGTCCCCTGGTTTTTTTGGATAGTTCACGGAGGGAGTGTCAAGCTGGGGGCGCCCAGTGAGGAGTGACTTGGCTGAAGTGTAACTGTGAGCGAGCGAGAGTACACTGTGATTAATGTGGCTCTGTCAGGACTAGCTATCTGGACCCTGTGCTTTTCAGGGAGAATATGCATGGTGTCGGGCTGTGTTTGTTTGTGTGTGTGTGTGTGTGTTGGTTGGTTGCTTGGTGATTAAAGCAGATCAGACGAGATAGTGAATTTTGTGATGAGCCGTGCTGCAGCTCTGGAGACTCTGGCATTGCCAGCGGCCATTCAGAGCTGGAAGAGTGGAACTGATGAGTGCTGTGTGTTTGTGTGTATGTGGTCAGAGTGTCTCACTGTCATCTCCCTGTCTCTTCTCCTTATTTATCTATCTGTCGTCTCTTTATCCCAGTCTCTTTCTCGCTTCACTGAATTTTTTTTACCCATGTGATTCTCTCAGTCTTCAGTTTCTTTTTTTTTTTTTCGTGCCCGCGTATTTTCCAGTAGCTTTGAGAATTTAGCCATCCCTCTCTCAACCTCCCTCTCTGTCTCTTCTTCTCCTCCCCCAGTGCCCTTGTACTCCTCTCTATCCCTCTACAAAGGAGCGTTGATTGTGATGATGGTGGTGGGAGGGAGAGTGCACACTGGTTCTTTTGACAAGGAAATGTCAAAGTGTGTAAGCCTGTGTGTAAGTATCAGCATGAGTGTGTGTGTGTATCTCTGTCTGGCTCTCAGAGGCCAGGGAGCTGATGTCATGAGTGTGTGTATGCGTTTGATGCACTGTTTGGCCAGTCATGCCGGCCGCTGTGCTGGCGCTGTGGCCTGAGAGCCCGGGGGTGGGGGTGGGGGGGATCAGGGGGTTGACATGTGTGGGGGTGGATGGTCTCCTCCATCACCTCACTGCCTGATCCAAACACTGAGGACAGGGCAAGGAGGAGGAAAAAAAGGACCACTATACTATCTGGCTATCTGTGAAGCCGCCACTGTTACTGTGAGAGCTTGTTTGATTTTATGCAGGGTTATGACGTTTCCCGGCATGTCGTGCATGTAGACACGTCTGTTTCGCTTATTGGAGGCTGCATTGTTGTTTGAAAACCAGAGCCACCAGAGATAAAGCTCCGTCCCTGATCACTCTTTTCATGCTGGGGCTGGTTTAATCTGCCACATGCAACAAGAAAGTGCTTTGAAAATCTTTATTTGAATCAAATTATGCATCACATGCCGTCTTAGCTGTTCACAAATTATCATGCTTATCTGCATGTGCTTATCTCACAGTGACTTGTGTGTGTGTGTGTGTGCGCAGTTACAGACGCTCATATGTTCTCCTGCTGGCTTCCCACCTTATCTGACATACCGACACTTAAGAGGTGATGAGTTTTCTCAGGTCATATTTTAGCTGCATATGTTGACTCTGTTTATTTTAAGGAGCTCTTTAAAAAGCTTTTACAGTCAGGTGGTGGATGTGAGAGGTTTACTTCTTTGAGGAAATCATTCCTTCCTACTGCTGATCAAATCACTTAAACAAAAGGAGAAAAGGAAAGAAAAACACATCATGATCTGAGTAACTTGATGCATTTGCTAAACAGTGGCTTCACCTCCCACACTGTTTATTAGCATTTATTTCAGGCTGCATTGTTTCCTTGATGGATGATAAAAAGTGTCCTCGATGTCTGCTTCAGTTTTTATTCCGGCTGACATTTAAGACAACACAATCTAAATGTATTCTTCTGTTTCAGGCTTCTTCTGTTACATTTTGCTCAGTTGCAGTGACTGAATTACGTGCAGCCCTCTGAATGATGGATTGAGGATTGGAAACACTTAGTTTGACTTTTTAAGGGGTCAAATTCCCCATCTATATATCTCTAGTAGCTACAGTGCCCTAAAAAAGTATTCATACCCTTGAACTTTTTAACATTTTGTCACCTTAAATCCACAAATCTAATGTATTTTATAGAGATTATATTTTTTAACACAAGGTAGCTCATAATGAAGTGTGACGTGGAATGAAAATGATTTTAAACATTTTAAGCAAATAAAAATCTGAAGTGTGTGGTGTAAGAATTCATCAGTTCAAGTCAAAATATTGAGTTTGGTACCTAACCCTGCGTGGTGAGCCAACCATAGAGCAAAATTACACAGAGATCCATGAGAGACTGGCTTGCTTTTAAAGCCAGACTCAAATGGCCACTCAAGAAACGGCAGTGTTTTGGCACCTGGCTTCTTTTCTCTGCCTCAAATGGAGGCATCAACCCAAGGATCAATTCAGGATCTGAATCAAATACTCAGCATTGACCAACGTTTAAAAGTCAAACCACTACAGTGTTACATTTCCAGCATGCCAGGCTGTTCATCTTAAAATTCAATTTAGTTGGTTTGATGGTTGAGTTTGCTGAAAGTGTGTTTAAAGTTTATGACTGTGGCACTCCTTTCTATTTTTAGCAGCCGACCTTATGGCCTCTCTGAGTCCCCGAGTGCCAGTGGTGCAGGGAATCTGGACACTCACTTTCATTGGACACAGACACACACTTTATTTTAAAACAACTGTGAATGTGTGAGGGGGGAAGTGGGATGTGCCAAACTCATTATCTGTTAGGAGGACGTTGCTAAATGGGGCCTGTTTGGTTTCTCCGTACTCTGAGGTCACTTTGTCCTTCCAGTCTGCACTACAGATGAAAAGAAGCCAACAGTGCAGTTCATTAGTAAAGCAGGAGTCAGAGTGTGAGGCCACCTTGCTTGTTGAATGCCCTCTTACAATTCTTCTGTCCCAGACGTTCATTATACTCACAAATTACCACACACACACACACACATACACACACACTGTACGCTTTATAAGCAAACAAACTCACATTCATGGGCACACAGTTGCAGAATCAGTCTGGTAGTTTTATTATTCTGCTATCTGTGACTGGCTCCTGATCTTGGTGCCTGTGGGATGGGTTACCATAGCAATGTGTATGACCCAGAGTCAAGTAGTCTCTTGTGTTGAGCCCAGGAAACTGACAGCCGAGGTCTGAATGTGACATTAGGAGACCAGAGCACCTCATAAATCTGTGGGAAGCAGACCATGAAACCCAACGGTGAGAACTCGTCAAGTCCAGGAATCAAATGAAAATACAAAAGTTCATGCTCTCCTCACAAAGGACAGAACTTTCACCTCCCAGCTCTGTGTGTTAGTCTTGATTACCGACAACTGACTATCTGAAATGGGACAAACCAGGTGCTCTGTGCAGGCTAACAAGGGAATGTGTGAACGCTCATTAATGTCTGGTTGTTCAGTCCAGGAAACCTCCAGGATAAGACCTGATGATGGTGATATTTATGTATTTTATTCTGTCTCTGCAGATGTACCATCCAGAAGGAGTGTGCCCAGGGGCGGGTGGCACGCTCCTGGATCAGCATGGGTGAAGGCCCCCCGCAGTGCCCGTCCATGACCCTGACACCTCCAGAGATCAGCATCTCTGCAGACATCAAGGTATCATTATCCCTCATACATTGTTGGCTCCTACACATTATATATATATAATTGTTGCCATGACATCAAACAGACTGTGTATCCTTATAAAAGTATGCCTGCCATGAGGGCAGTTTATTTCAAGCTGATGTCTCATGATCACCTTTATAACTTGACACCTCACACTCACTCACTATTATTGTCCGGGCTGCTAATCATGCTAACACTGCTCCATAACCACAGCTATCCCTCTCCGCACAGTGAAGGTGACCCTCATGGTGTTGTTGTCACCCTTCTCATAGCAACTGGATCCAAACTGTAACTGTTGATCAATTCCATAATCCATGCGTGAACTCTTTGAAACTTTAGCACAGTGTTCTTCACCGCCCACACAGAAACTGACATAACCTCAGAGACTGTGATTATTTCATTTCAAATTGAATGTTCTGAAGTAAGAGTGTAACTACCTGAACTCCTGCCATCTGGACTGTAAATGAGCACTTGCTTCATGTAAGCTTGGAAATGACTCTGACTGAATGCTCTGAATGGATGGATTACAGTACTGAAACGTCGTTCTCACTGGACTGAGAGGAACTTTACTCCCACAAAACTTATGATAAATTCTGGACAGTGTTAAAGCAGCTCAAAGTCCCCATGGATCCAAAAAAATATATATGTTAACACACATTCCTCTATACTGAGAAATCTTATACCCACTAAACCAAAACACAAAAATCATTTTCACATTTTCAGGAAAAATGGGCAAGAAGAGAGGCCAACACAAGCTCCGCCCACCATTCAGCATCAGCTCTGCTTGTGAATAAGAGCGAGATGCAGTGGGAGAGATTCATGCAGATTTTCATTTTCTGTCTCCAGCAAAAAGATTGCGGCTGAATCTCAGGTAGAACAGACCAATCAGTGTCCTGTGGAAAAGAACTGATAGTTCTGGGTGGGTTTTCAGAGTAATGTTTGTAGATTCTCTCATTCATGGAGGTCATGTTATGTCCAAGAAATTAAATTGAGGCACCTGGACTCATCACCAAGCTCATACTTAGGACCTCTGTGGGTGGATCTTTAGTGAGACTCACAAAAACTGCAACAGGGCCAATTGGGGAAGTAGTATAATGACCCATTGTTGTTTGTGTATGAATGGAGGGGGACTCCTCCTTGAATGAGATGCCAGGACTGAGTTGTGGACAGGCGGGAGCTGATGTCTCAGCTCTCCTCCTCCTATTCAGGAATGTTAGTGTTTCCTTAATGCTCTCGTACTATGTCAAATCATTTTTAAATAATTTTAATAGTTGCTGTCTCACCAGAGAACAAGATAAGCTCCATTTTTGCTGTGTAGGCCCTGATTATGTGCCTCACCTGTCGACATGTGCCATCTTCACCTGTACTTTTTGTAGGTGTGTTTATTTGTAGTGTGATGCTGTGTATTAAATAGTTATTTCCTCCAGTCTGTGCATCATGTAACAGGATGATAACAATGTGATAATTAGCTCAGTTGAAATTTGACACTCGGAATATACTCGATCTTTAATTACAGATCATAATTAGACCTGACTCTGAGACGACAGGTCATTAATCGGCTCATTAATTGTGGATATTTGCTCGTTACCGAGTGTCTGGGCTGTAATCGGTCCACCAGCTGCCTGACCCACAGAGTCACGGGAAGCTCAGCTCAAGGTTGTCTCCCCAAACAGGAAGCAGCAGGCAGGAAACCGGGGCCTCGGCCAGGAAATGATCAATTCCACTGAACAATAGAGACTTAAGACATGTTAGCACACGCTGCCGGCCACTTCTGCTTCTACCTGCTGAGCCGCAGAAGATGTCTCATGCTGCTCTTCCTCTCTGCTTAACAGCCCACCCTCCCTCCTCCTCCTCCTTACTTTTTTCACACACTGAAATCATTTAGCTGAAATTCAGTCATGTCAGCGAGGTGTTATGTTTCTCATTATACGTCTGTCATACTTCATCACATACCCAGATTTAGATGTGAATGTAGCACTCTGCCATCTGTTTCTTCATTACACATTATTCCTCTATTTCTCTTCCTGAACTCATGAACAAACTTAAAGTAATGCCATCAGCAAAGTGCATTAATTCATTTTAAATAAGATGAGCAGCTGCTTATATTTCTGCTCATATATCTGTCATAGAATGTCGGCATCCTGATAAATGGCAGCGTTCCTGATCTAATCGACTCCCGGGTGGAGTGTGAATACGGGCCTGGAGTTTCTACAGCTGCCACAGTGCACCTGGATTACGGTTCCGCTCAGATCCAGACCTGTCCTCTGCTCCCTCGAGATACCTACCAACCCATTCTCCCTGGCACAGGTGAGATTTCAAAAGAGCTATCAACGTGGCTGTGTGCCAGTGCTATTTTTCCACACAAGTGCATTTTTTTTATGAGAACAAATGTAATTTCCCCTTTCATCTTCTAAAATGCAGCAAACTCAGTGTAGCGTCAGGATGTCTTGCTGTCTCGTCTGTGATACCATCTCCTGTTGTGTATACATGCCTCTGTTTCTTCAGATCACCTGACTGTGTCTGTGGCGATAAAAGTGAATGGCACACCTGTGGTATCTGGAAGCTTCATCATCTATGACTGCGAGAGGACGGGAGCAATACACCCCAAGACTTCGTGAGTCACACATTTATTGTCACCGTGGTTTATCTCAAATTCTTGATTTATTCAGAGGCGGTGAGGCATGGCCAGCTTAGAGCATCATTGTAATCCCTTACAACCAAAACTATTCAATTCACTGTGTGTGGAGGAGTATGGGAGGTGATTGATAAGTTTGTGGCCTAAGGTAGAGGGAGTCAGATTTAGAAAATAAATGAATGTACTGTAGATATTCCTTCATTTAAACACACATTTGTGGAGCAAATACACCATTCTTTGTAGAAGTCAATGGTGTTCAGAGAAGTCTCTCAGGAGTCCCTGATTGCTGAACCATCTGACCCATGGGGTTTGATGTGGATTAGTACACAGAGACCAGCTATCTGGCTTGTATCAATGTCTGAAGACCATGTTATGGATTCTGTCAATGGTCTCCTGTGTGGTGGTGGTGACCGGCCATCATGGATGGGGGTCATCACCCAGGCTTTCCTGTGCCACATTTGAGTTTGGCTGCCCATGTATTTACCAATCTGCTGTAAGAGAGAGCACCCTGCAATAGAGTTGCCACCATGCCCTCATGGACCTTCTTCTGTGATAAGATCAATTCTACCTGAAAGAGAAACAAAATGATTGAATGATGACTTCAACCTTGCAGCAGTTGCTTGTACATGTAAATAGAGCTGCATGACTCATTTGCTTTTATTTTAGGCCGATACCTTTTCCATCACCCCTTGTTGTCTGTCTGGTACTTCTACATAATTAGGACTTTTATTATATGGGACCTTTTTTACTTTATTTTAGTCCTATTATTAGTAATTCTACTATATTCACTGTTTAGACTTAATAAGGATAGATCCTTTCAAAACAAACCTTCCTACAGGAGACATATATACCAATAAACTACAATCAAATCAATTGTCTAAACAGCCTAAACATCTGCTGGACTCTTGATGGTATTTTAGCTGTGCACACACAGCTGGTAGAGTGGAAGAAAAGCAAAGCTCCTCTTGTGTTTGTCCACTTTGTCCCTAACTCTTCCTCTGATGTTTTTTCTGCTGCTTTCTATTTAGGCCTCAGTGGGTAAATACTGCCGACATGTCCTCTTGGAGGACTTACTGTGTGTTTGGCTTGCTCTAGGTTTCTCAGAGCTGGATCAAATGTGGGATTAATATGCTGTAAACGTTAAGCCAAAGGAAATTAGATATGTATGTCTGGCTGATCATGTTGATGTTTGTTTTTGTGAAGGACTGTGGACTTGTATGGCCTGGTCACAAAGAAGCTCTCTCATATCTGGAGGCAATCCAGCTGGCTTCCTCCTTCATGTTGGCCCATGTTAGGGGATCTACTTTTATCTGATGGGCAGATCTGAGGCTAGTAGGCTATCAGTGTGTGTGTGTGTGTGTGCGAGTGCGTGTGTGTGTGACTGATTCCATGAGATTGAAAAGTGTTTGTCCCTTTTGTTCACTTTTTGAAAGCAGTTTCGAGGTGCGAACACAGCAGTCGCAGGTACACGTGTGCAAGACTGCACCCAATATGTGCACATGGCCTCGGAGCTCGGCGAGGTCCGGGAGTGTGAAATTAGACGATGGTTTTTCGGAGGTGATAATGAGCAAAGTGCCATTCTCACAGGATGAGTGTCACACTGCAAAGTGTGGAACTCCTTTACTCTATCTGATTTTAATCACTGCATGCTGTTTTTTAATAATCCCTAAAGAGAGTCTCATGAGCCACTTGTCCTGAATGAAGCCAGGCAGTCGAATCCTTTGTTTTCTGCTTCAGGTTTTCTATACATAATTAGATCCTAACGTATTATTGAAAATCTAACACCCCCATGCTACTATTGTAATTACATTTTTGAGAGACAGCTGTTCATATGCCAAGTTTTACTTGCCAGAGTTGTAGAGAAATTTCCAATCTGATGTCTTTCCTTTGCTTGATTCGTCCCACTGATAGTCAGAAACCCTAAATTCTACTGTTTACAATCACATGAGTCAAAGGAAAACAGTTAATCCATAAGAAGTTTAATCAATTATTAACAATACAATTAGATTTTCAATAGTCCCACTTCATATATCAGTCAATAATTATGATATTACAGCAGCCACCATAGGTTAGCGACCTTCCACTCAGTGGCCACACCCTTTACGATCCAGCTAAACTCCAAAAGGACAGAATAAACCTCAAGAATGGTAAAGACACTAAGGTGTGCCATCTCTTTACAAAAGATCTGCTTTTACATACAGACAACCAAATAGGAATTAAAAACAATATGCTAATTTCTAGCTCAGACTTTAAACACTTAAAATTGGCATTAACAACAAACAAAGTTGACGTGTTTGATGACTCAGTTGTCTTGTGACAAAAAAACGCTGCTCAGCCCGTGAAACAAAAACACTTTTTAACTTATCTTGGCCTCTGCTGACTCAATTGACCATTAGCTTTTTTCTAGCAGGTCCATAAAATTAACAAAAAAATGCAGTGCTAAAAGGCGGAAGGACCCATTTTACCCCCCCAATAAATCAAGATAAACATGTTAAGAATGAGCCAAGATAACAGAGGAATATGTGCTAATCTAATAAGGAGAGTGTCACGGATACATTTATCATTATTAGGGTAAATCTGCAAGTTATTTTTGGACTTGGATAGAATAAATGCATAATTTGTGTGTTAAATCCTTGTATTGTTTTTTTAAAGAATGTGTGTGTTTGTGTGAGTGTGTTTAGACAGTTCAACCCTGACACATCCAAAGAAGCAACTGGACAAAGTGTTAATGACAACCAGACGATAGCATTCCAGCCTCACAGGACAAACACCCAATCTGCCCTCTCTCCCTCTTTATGTCTCTCACTCTCAAACACACACACACAGTTTCTGTTTTATTTGCTCTGCACATCTCTCAAGTTTTGTCATGTCTCGTTTTTCTTCAGCCTTTTAACCCCTTGCTCACTCTATCCTTCTCTGATGCCCCCCCCACCTTGAAACTGATCTTTTCTTCCAAACGTAGCTCTGTCTGACAGAGATGTGATTGAGGATGTGTGTTTAACCGCTGAGTCCACCGAGAGGCCCTGAGAGTGTGAGCCTGACTGTGTGTTTAGCTTGTGTGTGAGAGTGTGTGAGCATGGTCATTATGAGTAAGGGTGGCCAGTTTCACAGGGTATTTACTGTCAGTGTTAGGTCAAGCGGAGAGAGAGAGAGAGAGAGAGAGAGAGAGAGAGTGTGTGTGTGTGTCTGTGTGTGTGTGTGTATGTGAAAATGCATGTGGGTGGTGCTATTTAGGTGTTTTAGTGGGACAAAAAGGGAGTCAGGGAAAACAGAAAGACTGCAGCTGATAAGGGCCTTGAGGGGTCCCTTTCCTTCTAATCAGAACACACGCACACACACACACACACACACACACTTCAATTATGTTTCTGCATCCTTTTACACTCACTTCACCCAATCTACACACCCCCTCAGAGTGTTGTTATCTCTGGAGGCACTATCATTCCGAGTGTGGGACATCTGTTTCTTCCCAGAGGCAACACAGTGACACACACCCCCCACTTATACACACACACACACACACACACACACACACATTCATAGGCACTGTACAGTAGAGGTTTTACATTAGGTAGTTTATCTAGAAGACACATACACTTCTTTGTATTCAGTCCACACACACACTACCCAACCTCACCTCAGCCGCTCATCTAACCTTTGGAGAGATGACAGAAAACACATTTCAATAGACGTTGTCTTGGTACAATGATGTCCTGTACTGACCTGTATACCTTGCCCCTGTGGCACTTTTAATGATAAATGTCAGACATTAAGAGGCCACAATGACTCTGTAGTATCTTCTAGAATGTCTAATATTTTCCAACATTAGCTTTACAAAATAGCTATAGCTATATTTGTGCTTTTATAGGGGTGATACTTTTGTGTAGAAAATGTTAAACCTGACAGTTGTGGATTATTTTGTAGAAATGCCTGCTAAAGTATAGGAACCAGCTAGCACACAATACGAGGAAGAAGCAGAGCTGCATGTAATAAATGAAAGAAGCAACATCAGGATTAATGGCACAGCTGACCAGCTGAGGGTGTGTTTTTGTGTTAGCACAGATATCTGCTGCGGAGATTTTAACACCTTTCCATGCAGGTTAGTTGTTTGTTGGATGATTTCTATAGATTTATAGTAAAAAAAAGTGTCTTAAACCCAGTTGAAGGACCAGGAGGAAGCTGTATTTATGCTATAAATTCAAAACATGTGACTCATGAAGCAGTATGGCTGTCTGATGTGTGGAAAAGCACAGATAAATAAAATGTCTCAGGCTTTGGAAACACAGGCAACACTTTAATGGGATTAGAGTCATCCTTTAACATGCAAACAAGGTCCCAGATGTAAAACCTCCCTTTAACAGTTGTTCAGCAAAGAGCTCAGAAACAGACATTTTCTGCTCACTTCCTCAAGAACAGTGTGTACACGTGGACATGTCTCAGACCAGTGAGCATGAATTATAGAATGTTTACAGGCCATAGATGGGCCAGAATATTTCAATGTAGGCCGGGTGAAATCAGCCTTGATCTCACCGAGATATAAATGCAAGAGACAGCATACACACACATCATCATCATCATCATCATCATCATTTCCCAGCCTGAGTGTTTATAGAGGAGTGCTTTGTTTCATCTCAGCAGAATTTAGCCTCGTCTGACCTTTCTCTTGGCTGTGTTGTAACTGTGGAATAAATGTCTGCTACTGTGACTAATCATTCCTTCCTTTTATTAAAGGTAAACTTTGATGCCTGTAATCAGTTCGTTTGTGTTGTTCTCCAAAATATGTCAGAGTTCCTCATATTAGAAAAGCACCGCATGGGAACAGATCACAGGGAGATTCCTGCACAGAATCAGGCCTGATTTAATCACATCTTAAACTCTTTGCATGTATGTGTTTCTCCATCAGATGTATGAGCTGTCTGAGCACCAGGTGGAAGTGTTACTGGGACCCTGAGAACCATTTATGTGTCTCCAATAAAGATGAGTCAAAGCACAACCTGCTAGAGGTGAGTAATTCTCATTGTAATCCATCAACCATTCAGACGCCCGGAGAAGCTCATGATACTAAGATCCCACAAGTCCGAGTCTCAGACATAATCCAGACTCTGCTGTCTAAAAAAAAAACTCCCAAGTGCTCTGTAATGATCGGAGTCCAGACGGGTTAGGCAAGAGCAATCATGTGGTAATTCAGTGCGAGGTTACGAGTGGCACAACTACAGTATGTAGAAATGTTGGAAACGGCTATAAAATCTCAGGAGGTTCTGGTTTTTACAGACTCATAACAAGGTAATGTGACATTTTAAAGCTCCTCTTGCTGCCTCTAAAGTTTCTCTTCTTGGCAGTTTTATATAGATAGATAGAGTAGAAGGATAGATTCACTGTGCCCATGTATGTGTAGGAAAATAAATGTCAGGACTGCTTGATGCGCACAGATGAACGTACACCTACATCTTTAGCTATTGATTCCCTGAAATGCCTCAAATGTGGTTCTATGTATGAATATTTGAATGTCACATACATTTCTTGCTGTTTACTTGACAAACAAATAACAAGGCATGAGGGGATTAAATGGTGGTGAAAGTGGGTGATTTTCAACTAGTGTTGCCTCTCAGAGCCCAATTAAAGCTCCCCAGACACGACATCAAGACCAAGTCAGACCATCAGACCAGCGCTGTATATCTGTCCCCCCTGGCAGGTTTATAGCAGAGCCAGATCCCATGTGGTCAAGCAGACTTTGGCCCTCAGGCCGACTTGATCTGAGTCTGTCCACACTACTGGTTCCAGAGTTAGATGGGAGAGGATGTGACTCACAGACCTCTGGTCAGCTGCTGGTCAACTGGTCCTAACTGGTGTTTATGCATTTTATTGCCATGAGTGTTCAGCCTTCACTTGTCACATGGCCTCCTGAAAAGAGAGTTTCTGTTAAGCAGCGGATGTCACAAAGACATCATTGCTTCTTTTTTTGCACAAATGCAATAAATTCTAGTCAGGCGTGTTGTTTCAGATCCCGAGACACAACCAAACAAACATGTGAAAGCACAAGAGGCTGGTGCTTTTTATGTTGTTTTGTTACATTTTTGGCTTTTTTTATTGAACATGAAAAGTGGGGGTTTATAATGTAGGTCATAAGGAGATGATGAGGTGGGCTGTTTCTGTTCTGCTGAGCCCATCCCAGTGTCCGGTGGGTCTGTTTTTCTAATCCCTCGTCGTCTCGCTATTTGAAGCTATTGTTGTTTCCCCTCAGAGTGTGACTTCACCCTCTCATTTCCTCCTCCTCCAGATAAACAGGACAGGTATTTTGGGGTTGCGGATGTGTGCAGGGGAGCCATTGTTTATTTTAACTCTTATATGTCACTTCCTGCTTTTACCACAGAATGCAGCATCCTGTCCCAGCATGGTGGCTTCTGATGCCCCTCCATCACCATCAGGAATGGTCCAAGACTTCATCCTATCCCTGCACAACATCCAGGAGGTATGACAGACTAGCCTCCAGCTACAGAGCCGGACTTGGGCTTTGTCCAAAATGCATGTTGTGAAAATGATTGGAATAAAACTGAAGCATATGGTGTGTTTGCTTCAAGCTGAGTTAAACACAGATGGATATTTGTGTGCTGTGATTTGGGTCAATGAACGAGTAAAACCTGATCTCCGTGTTGTGAAAAAAATGAAGAATGAGCGGGTATCTTTGTGCTTATGTTGCTCACGGCTCAGCTGTCTGGGCCCGCCACGTCCTCTGGTATCTAACTGTGACTAGCTGAGTTGTGTCTTCGTCAGCACAGTGTATACAATGTGCTGTCGGTCTGAGGTGGCAGGAGCTTAATTTTCCTTGTGCTTATTTTAAATAAGGCTAGTCCGTCCAGATCAGTTTCTTAAACTCTTATTCTCATTCCTAATCCATGCTGAGCTAGTCAGACGCTGATCCTGCATCACTGATAAGGACGCGACTGGGATCTGCTAAAAATTCCAGTGCTGACTAGTTGCCAGGCGTGGTCACTCACACGCCTAACCCTGGCTGGCCTCTCAAGCCATCTCCTGGTGTGTTGCTATGGTGACAGACACTGAGTCACATGCAACATCCCCCCCAACAACACACACACACACACACATTTCCTCAGGGCAATCTGGATGTATTTGGCCATTCCTACTACTCTTTATTAGGGAAGTTTATACACACACTGACGTTTGAATAACATCTTCATCTTGTCAACGACTCAGCAGAGCAGGAAATGTGCTGTCAGTCAAAGTCATTCTCTCCAAGAAAACATCACCATCTCTCAGATCCCTCTGGTATTAGTGTTGGTTTGGTTCCCACAATAAAAATATCAAATAGGAAAAATGGTTACAGTAAAACAGAAACTCACCAGGTTTTTTGTTTTTATATATAAATTCACACTGAACCTAATTTTAGTGAAAAATAGAGCCTTCCAGGTGCCAAAAAAAAACCACACACAACAAAAAAGGCTTCTCCGGTGTCAAAAAGGCCCAGTGAAACAGCAGACTCCTGCAGAAGCTGTTGAAAGTAGACCAATTTAAGCCGGCTGGATTCACAGACAAATTACTTCTTCCACTTTAAGCACTTATCCTTTAATGCTCTCACCTATCTCAGCTTCTATATGGTGTTCACATATCTTGGCTCAGTTAAACTCGGGGCAGTCATTTTGTGAAGAATGAATTCATATTCATTATTCTGACTCCCTCATGACTCGTCGCGGTGTGGGAGTCCAGATGTTTATGAATATGAATTCTGAATGGATTGCATCTTTTCCTGTGGCAGCGACAATTATTGTGGGTTATTTCAGTTTCCTGATACTCCTGTCAATTGTTACCAGACACGTCTGAGACTTTCCCCCATCTTATTCTTCATGTTGTAATGTTAAAGTGGATGTGTTTTCACAACAGAGGGAGATGCTGGAGTGTGACTTTGGAACTGAGCAGCGGTATGAGGCCACATGGCTGAACAGCTCCACCGTTAAGTGCAGCGGAGTGACGGTAAGTGTTAGATGATGACCTACCAGAAATAACCTGCAAATCTGAAAGGGGATCAGATAAGCTTCTGGCACTTCTACAGGCTCAGTGTGCTCATTACTGTGGTCTTTCGGTCTTTATTTGCAAGTTGTTTTTGATGTAATTATTTTAAACCCTTGCTTATAAGTTAAGCCTGTTATTATATGTAAGTACAATGCACCTGTCTGTCCATTTAGCTGTCCACCAGTCAGAGGAGTCAGGTTTACCACATCAGCCTGAGGAGGAGAGGATACCAGAGGGATGATATATTCATTGACAGCCCTCAGCCCATGAAAGGTAAGATATAAAACCTGTGATTATGCAAAAGAAAAACAGCCCTCTGCTCCGCCACAGCGTTTTGCTCAGCTCTCCTGTGTTTGCAATGTAATTAGCCTGCCAACGCTGAAACAAGAAAAAAAAAATGACACTGTCATTCCCAGAATGCATTTCACCCATGCACAGATGTTTTCTGATGAGATCGGTGGATTTGATTAAAGCTGTAGAAAAAAAAAATAAAGAATCACTTGCAGGGACAAACAGTGTTAGTCTGCCTTTCACTGGCAATAACAGCAGTTTGTGCATTACAACACATAATTTGCCAACAACAGTAATTTACCGTAATGTTATATTCCGCTTTCGCCTAATTACACGTAATGATTATGGAACATAGGGAGATGCAATTTTAAGGTGTTATCAATGCCTTCTACAAGCAGTGTCCAAATGTATTGTTGCAAATACAATTTGAGCTCCATGACAACAGTGAGACGATGATGAAAAGTGACGTGTGTTGTTTAGCTTGGCATGCTGTCTATAGTGGGTGTATAGGGTTTTTTTGTGTGTTTTGTTTTGTTTTGTTTTGTTTTGTTTTATTCGGCTGTCCCGGCCCCAGCTGTTCTGTTCACAGTCCATGTGTCTGCCATGTGAACAACAACAGCCCTGGGCCGCTGCCACACACTCAACACCACGCCGCTAACGGAACAAGACGGCTGCTTCATAACATGCAGAGTCATCAGCTTTTAAAATGACACACACTTTATCACACGCATGCAGGCGCACATACACTGTAATATACACACAGTGATACAAATGGGAGTTCTCACTGGGAGGCACATTGGAACATGAACATTATCATCTGTTTTCCCTGGCTTTGTTCTCCTCCGCTCCACTAGCTCTGTGATTTTTTTTTTCCTGGTTTATTTTTATGGCCATGAATATATCATTCTCCTAATGCTTATGCTGTTTATTTAGAGCATGCAGCACATATGGTTCATGTGAGCTATAAAAGAAAAATACCTTTAAGTTCACCTTAAGTAGACCAGACAAGGCGACCGCAGTTCATGAATGCTTTGTTACAGCACTGAAGTGGGCGAGTGGTGATTGATAAGTCTGTGGCCTACATTTACACATTTTGTCCTGGAAATGAGGCAGCAGTCTGAAAATCAGGTGAATATGGTGGGTGTTGGATGAGTTCATGCTCTCATTCCTGGATGGCAGCCATCACCACTAACTGACTGATACTAACTGAACTCCCAGACAGTGCTGACGTGCTCTCTCAAATTACCCGTAACAGAAATACCACAAAAGATATTGACTTCAAACTTTCTGCATAATCACTTAAAGCCACATGTTGGTGTAATGACAGCGTTGTAACTCATCTCCCTCCTTGTCTCCTCTCTCCCCCTAGTGGAAGTGTACAACTGTGGAGTGGGTAGTTCGGACTGTTCCCAGTGCTGGGGCCGGGAGGATCAAGGACACCTCTGTGGCTGGTGCGAAAACAGCTGCAGGCCAAGGGACGACTGCCAGCCAATCGATGATCAGTGTCCTGCCCCCGAGATCCACAAGGTAAGATCACATGTTATACATGCATCACTGTGGACTGTAAATGCTTGCATTCATTCTCCTATACCCACCCCCACCTCCTATTCTGTAGCCCACAGGCTCAGTTATCAAGCCATAACATGGTGAATCATAGGGTCACTCAGATGGTGTGGTAGCCCCATGGCCTGTCTGTCAAGTGTCAGCTGCTGAGGGATTGTTTGAATAGCATCTTATTAAAGCATTTCACTCAGTAACACTCACTTGGCTGCAGCCCTTAGGGGACACAGCTGAGTCGATCTGCAATCACTCAGGAGGGCATGGGAACACCTCCAGCCCTGTGAGACTACAGTATGGTGTGGAAATCATGTGGAATTGGGGTGGAGGTGGGGGAGTTGCGGATAGGCCCTTAATGTAGGAAACCACACAAACTAAAAGAAAACAAATGGAAAGCATGAGGGATTTTTAGATTTGGGTCCACAACAAGAGCAAAGCCACACTGGTAACAGGAATTAGAGAATGTTTATCTTGACTGTGGTCATCACCATCACTGGCAGGGCTTTTTTTTTTTCTTTAAACGGTTTGCGGAGCCAATTTGCATGATCATATTCATTTGTTCGTCCAAGTGTGGTGGGAGTGTGTTTGGAGCCCTTTTCTGCCGCTACCACACGTTATATCAGCAAAGCAACGTTAGGCGGTCATGGGAAGCATGGCTCACATGAGACTCAGTCGGCCTGAACTTCCTGTAGATAAAACCTGGTCGGCCCAGGAGAATAAGCAAGCAGAACAAAGCGGAGCAGACACACACACTCACTTTCTCTCTCACATACACACACACACATAAACCCACAATCTGTCACACAAATAGACCATATTGAAGCATTCATGATTATCCTGAGTTCTTTGTAGCTGTCAGCATACTGTGACTAACAGGATGCTCTCTGAGAGTCTAACTTATGTGGACTTTTTACGTGACTGAAGTTAGCCAGCCTGAAGATGCGTGGGTAGACCATTGTTGCTATTCTCTCTCTCTCTCTCTCTCTCTCTAATACACACACACACACACACACACACACACATTGGCTGTCTCAGGAGAGTGGGCTGCTGAGAGAATACTGGGTCTGTGGTTCTGTGGGGTGTGTATGATGCAATGCTTTGGCAGCCGTGTTTTCCCAGAGAATCCACAGGGGTTAGAGCCCGAGTACTCTGGCCTACAGAAAGGAAAGGCACACTGCAGCAGCTCTTTGTTATTTAGTCATACAGTAGTGACAACACACAGCCACGATAATGAAACATCTTTTTCTTTGTTCTGCTTTGTCACATACAATCTTTATCGCAAGGTGTTAGCACCAAAATATCAATAAAATGAAGGAGGATGTCATTATCCCTAAACTTTGCCACTTGCTACCTAATTGTGAAAAATGCTCTCAGTTCAGTGCACTGACGTTAGACAATGGAGACATTTATTATCTCCACTGGTGCTTTATACTCATGTTATGTATAGAGTGTATAGTGTAAAAAAAGTTGATTAAAAGGCACGTCGGCATCCAAAACAGGAACCGCCAAACTTAGTTTTTCCTCAACATGAAAAGAAAAAGAACAGAAGGACCTGGACGGTGTTGGAGAGAGGATGGAGAGCCGCTCGCACACAGACAAGGGTGGAGAGCTTTACCGTATAGTCAGAGGCCTTTTCCTGTTTTTGTCCTCACGTCCTCCTTGATTAGTGTGATGCAGAGGAAGTGAAGTGAGTGGAGGAAGATGAAAGCTCTGACCTCCAAAACAATCCTTTTAGTGCAAAATTGAACACACAAAAACATATGGAATTTATCAGTGAATTATCTGGTGCTTCTATCTACATATCTGGACCACATTTGGTCCATGAATGTGTTTAGTAGTACCGGCATTCCTTTTAGAGTTTTTTTTGACAGAGACACATTCACACCCTGTGTGATCGCCCTGGAGGCCTGGCAGACTTTGTGCTGTAAATCAAGACTCACAGACTTGTAAGAGGTGTAAATGAACAGCATGCAAGCTGATGTTGATGTCAGTGCTCCATGGCACCACAGAGACACACAAGGTGCTATATAAGACACATGGTGATAATAAATAGGTGCTTATTGCTGGGTGCTATTGTGTGTTCGTCTCTGTGTGTGTGTACACATGCTCACACATGTATTCATGTGCCGTTTTTGTACATTACACATGTTTGGAAGACTGTGTTTTTGTAAAGGAAAGTGCCGACGTGTGGGTGAAAAAAAAAGCTTAAACCCTAAAATCAAATATTCTGTATTCTTCCTACATAGACTGTTTTGATGTGAATGGACTGCAAATTCAGCTCTAGAGATTCCTGTGTCCTCTCCAATACAATGGAAACCATTTAAACTATGACCTCAGGTGGAAACATCTCTTTCCTAAGATCATGGCCCTATTGCTTAAGAAAAAAAACACTGACATTGCTCTAATTTTGTGTCCCAAAATGACACACACTAAGGACTGTTGAGAAACGTGCATCATAATTCCTGGAGAACTCACTAACTCACGCCATTATGATCTAGATAAACAAACACTTCTGCAGGCCACAAATAAAAATATGAACATTTTATTTCAGGGTGAGCTGTCCCTTTAATATAACCACAAAAAAACATTAGCATAATTTCCTGTGGTGTACATATCACATAAATACAGTAAGTAATGGTTTGTTTTCACACCAAATTAAAGTAATACATTCTGTCTTTTCTTAACATCTCCATCTTTTTCAGCTGGGAAATATATACCGTTTATTTATCTGCACTGTCACTCACGCGGCTCTCAAATTATATGAATGCAGAGCCAACCCCTGTCCTTTCACCTAGACCAAACAGAAGTGCTGTTTTCATTCTTCAGCTCGGGTTCTGATAGAGCCGGAGCCAGGCTAATAACACAGAGGGGTCACAGTGACCTCGGCTCAGCCAGAGGGGGGTCATTCAGAAAAAAAAAAAAAAAGCATGCATGCTGCCGGACCAGCTATGCTACAGTGGCAAGATGATAGCAGATTGCTTCTGTCTGTGAGTCAGAGATGCTATCTCTGAAGTTGTGATTTGGTGGGGATTGGAGAGGTGACGGTCCTCTTCTTTCTTTCTCTCCTGAATGGAAAGTTACGAGACCAAAGGCGAAGGCTGAAATGATGCGTGAGAGTGTGCCTCTGAACAACAGCAGTAAGGAATTTGACAGAGCAGACACAGGAAAACAGATGAAAGGGAATAGCTCTGTGCATTAATTCCCCTGTTGAGGCTTTGCTCTCTCACCACCACCACCACCATCAGCATTCACTTCCCTCTCGACACTCAGTTCCCTAAATTGCCTCCCCACTCATCCACCTTTCTGCTGTGCTCTCCACCTCTTCTTTCCAGCCCTCACTTTCTCACTCTGTCTGTCTCTTGTGGGATGTGAAGGGGGCTCTTAGCCTGCTCTTTATTTGCATGTGCTGTAGAGGATTAGAGGCTGAAGAGTCTCAGACTGGCACAGTTAAGAGTCTTCTTTGTGTGTGTATATACCTAAACAGTGTGTCTATTCAAGAAGATGTCAGTCTTCAGCAGAGAACACTTATACAGGCCCTTATCTGTGTGTCTGTGTGTGTCACACTTCATGTCAGGATCAGAGACGACATCTCTGTTCTCTTAATTCTGTCACGTTCATTATCATCCATCATTTTGTGTGAAGTGTTTTTATGGAGGTAATCTGCTTATGAGGTCTCATTTGTTGTGCATATTACAGCGTTTTTGAAGGCTTTTTTTTCTTCCTCTCTGTTCATTACTTCATTCTCTTCGTCAGATCTTCCCCCTGAGGGGTCCGGTGGAAGGAGGCACCCGGCTGACAGTGCAGGGCAAGAACCTGGGCTGGAGGGCTGACACAGTGAGGGTCTTCATAGGAGACGTGCCGTGCACTCTGCTGCCTGAGCTCTACACCGTCTCCACAGAGTAAGTGTTACAGCACAGGCCTGAAGTATGATTCACAAATTTGCAGATGATTTCTTGAGTGATTGCTCAAGCATAGCATAGCATACATTTGACATGATCTTCTCTCTTCTCTTGTGACACACTGAATAAGGTACAAACTATTTTATTTAAAATTCCATTTTAAAATATGCAGTAATGTTGCAGCTAGGACTTGAGGAATGATGGCTAACAATTACCTGTTGTCATGGGAAACCAACATGGTTTCAGGCAGGTGAGCATTCAGGTGGCAGAAATAGACACACACACACACAAAGAAAGATTTCCCACAGTTACTGGAAGAAATCCTGACATGTATAACCCAGACATGAACACTGCATGTGCAGCCTCAGTCAGACAGCACAGCGTGAGCTGCTGTTTTTAATGGATAGTGAAAGTTGTCTCTCCCACACTGGTATGCCCACATGAGAAAAGCTAAGAAGACCACATTTTAAAAATGCTATAAAGTTTATCTTTCTCTTTTTATTTAAAGGGAATTTTATATTTTTTTAAGTTTATAAATCTTTAAACATAAAATAAACATCATTTTGCTTCAGTGGGAGCAGTGGGGAATCTGCTGAGTGTTAAATAAAAGCGCTGAGCCCCCCCACTGCCCAATAATTAAAAAAACTGAATGCCAAAAACTGCAGTTCCTTGAATGGCCACTTGAGGTTGGGATCAAAAACAAGTCAAAACTCAGTGACCTCCATGTTAAAATGCACAAATTTACGTCAGAAATAAACATGTTTACAACCTGTTAAAAATGGAGACATGACATAAGGCATACATTTATGCAAAAGTAGGGATGTGGCAAGTTTGAGGTGTTGAGCTGTCTGTTTAGGTCCACCTGCCTCAACTCAGGCCAGACAGGTCGGGGATACTGAAGCAGGCAAATAATGCAAATGAAACCATTAAAGGTAGCTCAAATGGCCTAGTTTGTATTTTATAAACTTTTTGAACTACAAATGACTCTGTAACCAAACTTCCTTTCACATATCACCATCATAGTATTTGCCTAATGTAGGTCCACCAGTCTGGAAATTAGAATGTCAACTCTCCATGTGTGGTTTAGTTTTGATGTATTCATGAGGCTAATTTTCACAAATATTATTATGCAGCATGCTTCCCATTTTAAATGACTCCGTCGCCATCCCTCTGCAGCTTGGGGACCATCATACTGTCACCATGGAGACAGCAAGACCCCACTTTGACACCAGCATAACAGAGCTGGGTGAAAGTCAGTAAAACTGCAATTACATCCAAACTTCCATTCAGTATCTGTAATGTCCCTTGAATGGGACTGTTTATCTGGTTGTGCTCCAGTGAAGCCAATCATTATATTAAGACCAGTTGGAGGGTGACCTGCGGGTCTCACCTGTCACTCCGGCTGCCTGACACATTCCCTCAAACCACACATGCCAGAAAACAGCGAATCACATTTCACTGCGGGGGTGATCTCATCTCGTGTCGTCATTCCTCATTGGCTCCTGAGGCTGGTTGTTATGACAGCAGAGCACATCCTCATTGCTGGAAGTGGCTCTGACAAATCATAACACGTCAGCGCATCTGACGGTGTCAGCAGTTTTGACTTGCACACACGCACACGCGCAATTGCATGAGCACATATACATTTTTTTGCTTCTATCCTTATGAAGGCCTCATGAATGAATTAAATTTGGGTTAGTGTTAGGGTTATCCTAAATGCATATATTTAACAATTATTGTCAGAAAATGCCACATCCGCTTAATTTTATATATATATATATTATAAATATATATATTATATATATATATATATATATATATATATATATATATAAAAATGGCAGCATACACACACACTTGTCAGCACACACCTGCACATGTGACCTAATTTATGAGGACTGTTGAGACAGGTGTCTGCCCGTGTGCTGAAAGGTGAAAGTTCACATCTGTGTGCCAAAAGAAAAATGTGCAGCACTAGAGAGACTATGCTCCTCTCGTGTGGTGTCAACATGTTAATTAATGGCACAGTCAGTCTAGGCACACCTCATTTACTCGAGTGCTTCTCTGAATATTTGGCTCAGATCCTCCATGCTGCCTTCTCTGTCATTTTCATACGAGCTTTAAGTGGCCTTCGCCCTGTCCATTTAGCAGGACCCAGACAACACTCCCATCTAGACGCACGCAGGCAGGCTTGATTGTTGATGATCCTCATCAGCCCCTCGAGGGAAATGATCAGAGACGTCTCAGCACTAGTCCAAATATTGCCCTCTGAAAACCATAATATCTCTGAGGTGGAGCGGCGCTGGAATGTGGAGCGGGGGTCAGCTCAGGCTCTGTTTGCTCCTACTGAGAGTCTGCCTGTCCTTTTGACTGGGATCACGAAGGATCAACATCACACTCAATGCGCGCGCACACACACGCATTACATATCTTGCATAAGTCTTTTAGTTTGTTGTTTGATTGCAGTCAGGGCATCACAGAACTATAAACTGAATGGAAATGTTGTGACATGTATTGTGCGTGCCTGAGGCTGAGTTCTTTCGTGTGTTACATTTACAATGACAGTAACTATAAAAAGTTAAGGGTTAGGCATTGATCTAATCTGATTCATCTGATTTTATTAAAATGTGTTTAATTTAATTATGGCATGACACGTTATAGAGCGTTATCAGTTAGTTGATTGACAGCAAATTATTATATCTTATATTGTACTATCAAGGTTTCCCTTCACGCTTCCATTTTTTGTATTAAAAAATTTTTCAATGTGGCTTTTAAATATAAATGAACATGTCAGTCAAACCCTAATGAACCTAAGAGCAGCCGGTAAATCTCCCTCTATTTTCTGCAGTGTACTCTTACAGCGGTGCACTGCTCAGTGATGGTGCAGGCAACAGAAACTATAGCAGCACAGCAGGAAGTGTCCAAGAATGTCATTGATGCTCCAAAGGAAGGATTACAGTGAAATTGTTACATGGGTTGCTCATTAATCTTCTTGGTCCACCTTTAATGTTTCCAGACACATTTCATACAGAGTTTGTGTAGTAACACTCACTGCCAGAAAGGGCCAATCAAAGTTTTGATCTGTAGCTTTAATTCAGTTCGGTTGTTCAAACCCTGATGCGCCCATTGTGTGTTTAAATGTGTGATTTCATCACCCGTCAGCTGATAAGCCCTTTGTCCGTACTCTTCAAGGAATAATGGCTTTGAGTTTGTATTTTTTTTGCACACAATAATCCTCAACATTAGGACTCAAAGGCAGACATCAATGTGATGGACTGTTTTGATAACAGTTTGATTCTCAGCCTGCAGCCACCCTGCAGGTTCAGGCTGATTCAGGCTCCCTCAGGCCTGAACTTGTGGCTCTCCATGTTTCCTTTTGTTTGCCGTCTTCTTTCTTCTCTAACTTAAAGCATGTGAAATTATGCATCTTTTTCTCAAACAGGTGCGCGGTCTGCCCTCATGCCGCATAACTGACAGGAGTGTAATTTGAGTGTAACGACATTCTTTACCCGATGCTCCTGTAATTAATGAGCAAGAATGTAGACACCGCTATCAACAGATGGCTCGTGCAGGTTATTTTAGAGTATTCAGGTACACTGAACAGAATTCATGCTTTAATTGGGCCTATTAAACGCTGCAATAGTTCAGGCTCAGGTTTGGTTAAATCTAAGTATATTACATTTTCAGAAGGATATTTAAAAACACAGCTCTCTGCCTGGTTTCAGCCTCTGACAGCTTGACCCCCGCCAAACCTAGATCTGTCCAGTGCTGCCTCATTTTACCGCGTGTCCTGCCAGGTCCTCCTACATAAAGCACAGCTCCTCCACTTATGTAAATTCCACACGTCAATCATGCAATCTCTAGCTGTGAATTTATAACCACTGTAGCAGCCGGCACCTGACTAAATAAACCGACAGGGTGTCAAGCTGGAAGGGGGATCATGTGAGGCGATGAAGGTTGCGTTCGCCCCCTAGTATATTTATCCCAGTGAGGTCCCAGAACAGTAGGTCCCTCTGCAGCGTGTCATTAATATGAGACGTCCCCGTAGAGCTCGCACTGATGACACAGGGTTTAATCACAGCCAGGAGGCGAGCGAACAAGCCTCAGCAGCCCCTTAATCTCCTCTGTGGTTAGACACATCTGGTCTGATGAGCTTTGAACTTTACATCTCCTAATATCTGATATCTCAAGGCTTTATTAGATTCCATATGTAAATGCAATAGGGATTGATGAATTAGTTCATAACCACCATTCTCTGAGATTAATTATGTGTCTTTGTTTAGCATTTGTGATCAAGATCTCCTCGTGTGTATATTGGTTTCCCTCCCTTGCAATTTGTGATGAGCAACCTCTTTTTATTACAGTTTATTCAATTAAAAAGATAAGCAACATTATTTCCCTTGTTATCCTTGTTGTGTGTTTTATTAGCGGTTGTGTTATTGTGATGTTTTTTTTTTTTCCATCCTCAGGCTGGTGTGTCTCACTGGGAGGTCTGGACATGACAGGGCAGATATTGTCCGAGTGGAAGTAGATCAGAGTGGGACTGGGACGTCCAAGGAGAGCTTCTCATACTTAGTGAGTATCCTCCTGCTGTCTGCTCGGTCTGTCTCTTCCTACACATTCTTCCTCAATGTGCTCTTTTTCCTGGTTCCCCGCTGGGAAAGCCGTCCCAAGTGTGTCAGCTGAGTGTTAGCAGATGCCTTTTATGATTCAGAGGAATGCGAGTGTGTGGGAATCTTCAAACGTCCATCTGAGTTGCAGCTTAGCGCTATTGTCATTTAGCATTCGCTGCCAGCAAAAACAAATATGGGGATTGTTTGAATGTCCCTTTGCTCTGAATACATAACTGGCTGAGGCGAGCTAGCCAGCATTGTCTTAATTGACCTCGACCCACGCAGTCTCTCATTGGAATAAGAGTATTCAGTCAGTGGAAATACCCATGTTTCTCTTTGTGTATAGAGTTTTTCATGGAACTGTCCGTAACGTCTGTAGCTCTGCCTGAGAGTCATGCCACAGAGAAATCTGTCCAATCTCAAAACCTTTCTTAATACATATGGATAAATATAATCCAGAATAAGAGACATTATGCTGAGCCGTTATGGGACCTCCTCTTGGGCTCTCTTATCTGACTCTAAGATGCTCAGTCAGAAGGGGGATTTTAACTGTGAAGATGTGGGAGAAAGGGAAAACACTTCTGGAGACAGGATATGTGCCTCTGCTGCATCTCCTTCCTCAAACCTTTCGACGGAAACATCTGCCTCCTTACCACCCACTCTGACACACAAACACACAATAGGCCTGCTCCGTACGTGCGCTCTGAGGAAGTGAATCCTGTCAGTGAGGATAAGAGGTTTCCCTGGAGGCGAGGTTCACGGTGGGGATACAAAGTTCGTAAAGAACAGGAATGCTGATGTTGGTAGCTGCAGAGCTGGACAGGGATATTCATCTTTGCCCAAGGAGCCTTAGTGTGCATGTGTGTATGTGTCTGTATGTGTATATATGTCTGTGTGTACATGCTGTTTTTTCATGTGTATGCATGAACATTATTGCTTTCTACTCGTGGTATAGCTGCTGTCCTTCTAGCTTGGGCCCAAAGGCCTGTTGGCTTCAGCCTCACTTTAACATACTGCAGCGTGGGCTGTCTTCACAGTTTTCTTCACTAATTTACTGTTATAGTCAGCAGCTGTCTCAGCCAATTTGTAAAGATATTTGAACCTCAAAGGATGAGGAAACATTTTATTTGGTGTCATGAGAAGCATCACAGAGCAGAGACACAGTGCTGTTGAGCAGGGACGGAAGCTGTCAGATGTGTTGCGTGAATCTTAATGTCTCTTCTGTACGTAGGTTTCAAAGCTGCTGTCCATGGAACCGACAAAGGGATCTCGTGCTGGAGGAACCAGAGTGACTATAATAGGAAAACACCTGGACATTGGCTCTGAGGTCAGAGTCAAGGTCAACAACACACTGGAATGTGCCATCACAGAGTGAGTATAACAGTCTTGAAACAAGTCTGCAGCCAGAGTTGTTAGTTGTTAGACAAGGACAGTGCATATAGTTGGATGGATTTTGTTGTATAAAAGTAAATCTGGAGTCTGGAGTGGCATACCTAAAGAAAGGAGCAATCACTGGGAAGCTAAAGCAGCTACGAACATGTGGGGATAAAGCCTAGGGAGAGTCTGTGTTCAGAGGACTGGCACTGCATTACTAGCCCTGGAAAGTCTCAGAAATACTCAATACAGAGAAATTATGACAGTAGCCAGCTGGGTTAGCATTCTGTGACCAATCAGAGGCATTTATACATCATGTTCACAGTGTTTGTGTAATTACTCTCACTGCTAGAAAGGGTAGACACACATTTTGCATTGTAGCTTTAAACATTGAGGCTTTTAAGCCTACATGAATCTGGTAAAATTTCTCATACACTTGTTGCCATAGTGCATTCCAAAATAGTTCTATGACATCTAAGAAAGTCTGCCAAGCTGCCGTAAACGTCTTTGCAAAGTTAATCAAAAACATTTTCAGGATTAAATGTTTGTGGACATCACAAGTTGCACGGCTACAATGTTTACTTCATTTTTCCTTTCAGGAAAACAGATGAAACCATTGAATGCACCATGCCGCCGGCCTTGCAGGCACACACCGGCCCAGTGGCAGTGTGTGTAGAGTTTGAGGACGTTCCCTGTGAGAACCCAGAGCTCAGCGCCACATACACCTATGAGAAGAACCCCACTATTAGCTCCATCCACCCCAAAAAGAGCTTCCTCAGGTAGGCAGAGAGCTACACACACATACATTACTGGAACACTGCCCGGTGTATCTTCTCCCGATCGTATTCTAAATAGCACAGCATGTGTGTGACAGGACTGTGGCATGTCTTTGATGACATGTGCAGTCAAACTGTTTTGCATTATAATCTCATCGTCTGTTTGTCTCTCGTTTTGGTGCACTGAGCCAGGCTATTTACATAGCAGTATGAATAGCAGTATGAATCTGACACATGTTTTGTCAGAGCTCAGATGTGACTCTGTTCGTGTCTGTGTGTGTCTCACAGTGGTGGCAGGTCCATCACAGTGACAGGCCAGGGTTTTGATCTGGTGCAGACTGTCACCATGCAGGTGCTGGGAATTGGACAGAAGGTGAGTTATTAGTCAAATGTATTCCCTTTTTTTCAACTGATAAAAGGCCTTCAATTATTTAATCAGACTCACACAGAAATGTAATTTATGCATGTATATGGAAAATCCATTTGTAACACTTTTTACATTAACAAACAGTTGTTAATTATCTAAAAAAAAGATTTCAAATTAATCCTTAAATTTCTGTGTCTTCACAGCACTGTGCAGTGCTCTCTACCACCACAATCATCTGCCCATCCCCGGCATCCAGCCTGTCTCAGCAGACATCTGTAGAGTTCTTCCTGAACGGGGTCCTCTACACAGGAGACAGCCCTTCATCTTCTGATAGCGAGCTAGAGGAAGATAGAGGAGAACCTCATCAGGGTCACTTCCTGCTAGAGTATGTGGAGGACCCTCAATTCTTCACTGCCAATAAGGAGAAGCTGATTAAACACCATTCAGGAGAGCCGCTGACGCTCATCATCAATGTGAGTGACACTGCAGAGACGGAACATTTGAGCTTCACACTTGTACTTATTCAGCTGGAATGAAATGGGCATACTTCTGGTTATTGTGAAGCCATACTTCAATCTGATGAATTCCTGAATTTCCCCTTGGGGATCAATAAAGTACAAAGTTACAAATTAATATAAAATACTTAATTAAATACTACTTTAGCAGCATATTTAACCTTACTTATAATTTATGCTGGCGTGGTAGGATTAAACATTAAACCGTACTATTGGGTTTGGCAGGTTTATAGCTTAATTAAAATTAAAATGGGAAATGTTTTCAAAACACAGATAGTCTGTTCCTCCCGCTGCCAATAAAAAGTTAGGCTACAAAATTAATATATCAAGGGATTCCATATACAGGGCCGCTGTTGGCCCACCATGGCACTTTAAAAGCTCACGCTTGTTCGACTGATGCTATTTTCTAGCAGTTGCTTGTTTTTAGGCGCCAAAAGCACCCCTGTTGTAAACCTGACTGCCCCCACTGTGAACAGCAGACAGAGCTGAACTTTCCTTCATTCATATTCACATAAACCAGAGGCACATAAAACACATCAAAGGCCCTGTCCTCCATAATGTGTTGATTTCTGTTCTAAAAGAGGGGGGAAGGGGGTGCAGCGGCATCTCAGAGGGAGGTCCCATGTTTCAGCGTTCTGGCTGATCTAAGTCTGCATGAATTCATCACCCCAAAGGGGGCTTCCGAGTCGACTGTGGCACCATACAATGTGCACATGCTAACAGCACAGGCAGTTTGAACGTGAGGTAGCTCCCTCTTGATGTGTGTGTGTGTCAGAATGAAGCCCCTGCAGGAATCGCTGCCTCAGCCTGTCTACATGGGCGACTCGTCTGTTGTTTCCTGTTTTATTTAGGATGGTGGATTCCACTTGTGGTGGACCTGGAGGGAGGGTGTTTGTTTAATAGGGAGCTTGTAAGCTAGCCAGCTCCTATATTAAGGACCTGAGCAGGAATGTGGGTGGGTTTTGTTTGCTTTCAGGCAGTTTAGAACCCACTGTTTTGGTCTGATTCATGTATGTGTGAAAATGAGCATATTGGGGTTATAAAATGAATTTTTACACTATGCTCAAACATTTTTGTGTGCTAGCTTGTGTGTGTGTATGTTGTGTCTGTATAAGGAAGCGTTTGTTGACACAGACCCAGGGGGGCGCATCCTGCTTCAGGGACAGGACAGTGCCCTGAGGGTGTAATCAAAGCAAGGAAACACAGTGGGGATAAACACACACACACACTTCCTCACTTGTCATTCTCATATTGGAAGGAAATTGCAGTTTCATATAAATAGGGATGTCTTTTTGTCAGTGTGGCCTACAGTCCAATCAGTAAATACAACATTGTACATACCAAGCTAATTGCAGGTATCTTATAATGTTCCATGATGTCATGGAGATGAAACACAGTTTTAGTGGATTTCTACCTTCAATTGAAGTGCTTCAGGTAATGCTGCTAAACTTCTGGCACACCCAGTTTGTCCATTTATATGTGTTGCTTTGACTCACTTCTCTGTAGTGTGTTTTTTATATAAAATCCAATCCAGTAAATTGTGACCATAGACCATAAATACAGATGGGTGAAGGATTTATGATGTCACATCTGGATTTCCTGAGGTTCAGTGTGGGAGACTGCATTTTGGTATAGTGCTTGAGTCCACCAGTAATAAAAAAAGTACAATGTTATCATAGCTGATAAAAAGTGTGTAAGAATAAACCCCAGTCGGTCTTGTATAACTCCTCTAATCAGTAAACTAAATATGGAGACTTGCTCCATAGAACCCTGTCACCACTGGCATCAAAAGGGGCTTTCCAGCAGTGTAGTTTAGTCCTGACTTTTAGTCCAAAAACACAAATTTCCCACGATGCAACTTAACAGCGTCTTTCATTAAACCCTTACTGCCTGATAAACATCTTTCAGAGTCCATGCCCACTGTTTGCAAAGCAGGCAGATAGCTGTCTGTGATGTAACTAACATCAGGGTTATTTTTTTCCATCTTTACAGCTGCACCTCATGATCGAGTGAGGTCACACTTCATGTGTAAAATCCGCATAACATCCCTTTAATTAATGTAGCTTGTTGCAGTGGGATGGGATAAAATAATAGCCCTGCATCTTACAGCAAGGCCCTGATAATGTTATTTTGGACTGAAGCGGTTTTGTTTGTAGAAACTTCCCCAGCCATGCAAGAAAGGCGGCGGCAATGTTTGCTGCTTTAAGCTGAACTCTGGCCCAGACTAGATGATTTTTCAGCCGCCTTCCTCTGTGTGACAGCAGAATAACAGGCCAGCCACAGCTCAGTTTCTCTGTGTACATGCAACAGTGTTTGGGTTTAAGCTCTGCATGAATGTTGCCTGTTCAACTTAGGCCCCGCTGACCAGATATTTTACACGTTTTTACACAGCAAGTGCCGAGCGATCTGGAACTGGTGCCGGAGGAATACTCAGTGATGATCGGATCATACCCCTGTAACATCAGCTTCCATAACGACCAGCTGTTTCACTGCACCATCAACGGGCTGCTGAGCTCCAGCGAAAGGGAGCTGCCTGTCACTGTAAGTACACAAGCATGTAAAACACAATCACACATCCAGCTTCGTGTTGAAAATATTGCTGGATGATCCTGATAATTTAGGGATATTGTCCATCTGTCACACAACATTCAAGCCAAACATTTAGTCAGAATCTGGACCATCTGTGATGTTCATTGAGACAGATTTGTTCTGCACGATTCTGCACTCTGTGAGTGATACGCGTGCAGCGCTCTCCATGTGTTATGAATGGTTTGCAACCAGGCTGAATGAGTAGTTAGTGGGGGGGTGGTTGGTCGTCACTCTGTGCTACAGTGCCACAACAAACAATGGCATGCTTACTAACTTACTGTTAATCGTCCGTTTATCTGTCACCATTGACGCTTACAGCACTAAGTCAGTCATGGCCACACTCCTCACTTTTCGCCCCATCACAATCAAATGTCTTACAGGGACAGTACATATATTTTCTCAGGGTACTACACCTGGCAACTGTGCAAAGGGCTGCATGCATCTGATGTACCCTGACGACAGGCTAATGCAGGTGACAGTATTGATGGCGTGCTCCCTGATCCAGTTGCAATGTTTGTCATGGGGAGACGCACATAGCGATTCCGTGCAGTGATATGATGACCAAGGTGTAATTTGGTAGAAAATAGTTCCCACATGATTTTCCTCACAACAGTGTCTGGATTTGTTTGAGTAATGTTGTCATGATACTACTTGTGTTGCAACCACAGGAGCCTGCGGGATGAGAGCTGCAGTTGTTTTTCCATTGCAGTGAAGCATTCACCTGGTTCACAATATAATGCGAAAAAGAAAATCTATATTTATTTGACTCAATCCAGGGTCTAATAAGTCACTGAAGCCTTACCTTGTGTCGCTTTATTTTCCTCTTTTTATTATTGCTGCTCTTCTTTGTTTTGCTTCAGCTGTATTTATATATTTATTTTTTGAATGTTACACTATTGAGTTTTTCAATTCTTTGGAGCTTTTAGCACCACAAACTGAGTCCTGCCTTGTTCCATTATTGGTCGAAAAGACAGAAATCTATGGCTGCAAAACTTAAAGTAAAACAATCTTGCTGAATAAATAGTACTGCAGGCCATGGGAGAATATGAATATTTAATTTTGTAGTGAAGTGTCCCTTTAATAAAGACACAGTCAAGCCCGTGCTGTCCTGATAAAACCAGACACGATCCCTGCCATCTGTTTTTGTCCATTCTTCCATTTGATAGGGTTTTATTAGGGGGGAAAGCATTCATCCATATTTAAATATGAGCCAAACTGTGAGTGGTTTGCTGAAATAGCTCAGGAACATATGTTAGCTTCTCTCTGTCTCAGCTGAGCTGTACTGTGAGAACCCACTTTGACACAGAAATAGAAGGAAACTCGTTTATTTCTGCCCTCCATCTTACTCTCTCTCTCTCTCCCAGTCTCATGTACCTGTGGCTCGCCTCAGTGCCCTCCCGCCCGTCTGTCTCTCAGGATGTCTTAGAATAAACACGAGCAATTAGCGAAGGCATAAAGGCAGGGCAAGGGTCAGATGGGATGTCATAACACAAATGGGTGGGCTGCCGGCACGTGAGCATGGAGGATGATTTGTGTGCATGCCTGACAGGGGCATAAATACAGAGCGCGCGTATATTTTCCTTTGTGCCGGCACATTTGAATAAATGCATACATGCTGTGCTGATGTGTTTGCTTGTGGCCATTTGAGTTTCTTCACTTACTTTCAGAGGCAGATCTATTTTTATGTTCTTGTGTTGTGCTTGGCTCTGAAGTACAGCAGAAGTGGATGTGGGGAAGCAATGTTTTTGAATCATGGAACATGGAACAATGGCATTTTCCCCTCCATTTCACCAGCTTGCAGTCTCTGGAAGAAGGCCTTCTCTTGAAGGCCTGAGCAAATAAACGTTCGGACGAGAAAGAGAAAAGATGGAATGAGCAAAAGGAAGGAGCCCAGCAAGCCAGTCCCCCCCCCCCCCCCCTCAGAGTAAGACCAGTCTAAGAGGGATTTGGACTGAGGATTGGAAGGCTTTTTTATCCGAGTTTCTTTTATGAAGTATGTTCGGATTGGGGAAGGAGAGGGAGCGATGCAAGCAGGGACCACAGAGACCCTGCTGACTAATCAGAAGGCAGAAGTGAAAGTTCTTTTCTTGTCACATCTGGGTTAGTTTGAACCGGGTGACTCCTCCAGCTTATAGCAGCAAGAGACCATTTTTCAAAATCTACGGTGTGTAATTTTTTTCCGGGTGTTTGCACCTGTGTCCATGAAAAAAAAATAGATGTGCCTGTGCATGTGTGCAGGTACTTGTGTTCCCATTAAAGAGGGGCCTGTGTTTTACTGTGCTACAAGGAAAATATTTAATGTTCCCACTGCTTCTGCTCTGCCTTCCTTAGCCTTTTGTCTGTATCTCCATCGCCTCTTAAATTTACTTCACTGGCTGTATAGTTTAATGCAGAAAGGACAACAGAAGGTTATATTTGACTCCATCTGATCATTTGACAAACGAGTATCCAGGGACAGAAGCTAAAATTAAATCTGTTCTTACAATTACAGATCTCACAGAGTCCATTCTTCATTTTATCATCATCTGGACTGCTGCAGTTATCTTTATTGCTACTATATGTCAGTTACTTGTCTTCAGCACTTCCAAAGTGCTGTCACAGGGCTTTGTGCAGCTTCACAGTTCCTTGTGACGATGTGTAAACAGCAGCTCACTCGAAAGATCAATCAGCTTATTTTAATGAATGCAGTGAACTAGAGATATGAGGATGGGCTGTGCAACTTTCATTGGTGAGTGTAGGATGATTTAGGAGCTCTATTAATGTGTGACTTGTCCCAGGTTGGATAGTCTTCATCTGTGTTTTATGACAGTGGCAGATTTTAGGTGCAGGTGCAGATTTAAAGGGGGGGGGGCAATGGGTCCAGCTACCCCTGTTAGAAACAGATATGATGTTTTATGAAGAAAGTGCCAGTGAAATAGTGCCAGAAAAAAAAAAATCATGTAACAGCTGCAGTCTGCTACGGCACAAAAAAACAATAAAACAATACAATACAGTCTGTAGTTCCAAAGAACAGCATATGGTATTGTTTTGGCCATAACAACACATCATGCTGTGGAGCTGACTATTAAAGCCAACAAAAGTCCTCAAACCCGGGCGGAAGGACGGATGGATGGTCTATTAATATACCGGTACTTCATGACTTGTCACAAACATCACTTTGGTTTTCACTTTTAGTTAGTCCCACACCAGCCAGTGTGCTATTTTGGGCTTTGAACCTGTAACTTGGAAATACAGAAGTAGGCAAAAAAATGTAAATAAATAAATAATAAAAATACATACAATTATGCATATGTTTGTCCTTTGCATCCAGACTTTAGATCTAATGCTATATAGCAACTGATATGAATTCAAAGCCATGGGAGTGTAAAACCAAAAAATCATGGCACCTCTGTCCACAGTTCAGTCCGTACCTCAAGGATTCTAACATTTTAGGAGGGCTTTTGTCATTCACACGACATAGACAGAAACCAAAAACAAAAATGGATTTCAAAACTAGTAAATTTTTAGTTTTTTCAGCAAGAAAATACTGCAGACTGGACTGAAAAAAGGAGAAATGAAAAAGAAGGGGAGGCAGATACAAATGAAGCCACGGAAGGAAGAGATGAGGAAATGAGAAAGGAATCCATTTATCTATGTAGAACCTTTTTTTCTTCTTTTATTGCGACCTCCACATACTGACCTCCCACTTCACCCTAAAACCTGGTACTAGATCTTGTGTTTACAAATGTATGTCAAGTGTATAGTATGACATGACATCAGCTGAATGTAATGTTGGACAGAACCACAGAGGAAACAAGAAGACAAGAAAAGAGAACAGAAAGAGGGGCCAGATTTTCAAGAAGCTGGACTCACATTTATGTGTTTGTCTTTCTAGGTGCATGTGGGGAACTTTCATCACACCATTGCTAAAGTGCAGCTCGGCGGCAGCGAGCTGGCCATCGTGGTATCCATTGTGGTGTGCTGCGTGCTGCTGCTGCTGTGCACTGTGGGTAAGTTGTGTACACATGCTTACCAGGAGATGATCGATGTGTGTCTGCTATAGCAATGGATGCTCCAGATGTGGAACAGATCAAAAGATTTCTTAGGGTCACAGTCCCCCCCCTCCACACACACACACACACACACACTTGCTCCATCCCTCTTCAGTATCCAGCACACAAAGACCCTACTGTTCTTCTCGCTGTCTACTGTAATCCTCGAGTGAGTGTGTCTGCACGGCAGGTGTATGGGTGAAAATTGCTGCTAGTGTGGATTTTCACACCATTTCCTGTTCTCAGATATTCACAAAACCTCAGTTTTCCCTTGGCAGACTTCGCTGGTGTGACATCACTGTTCAGATCATTTGTGAACAAAATTTATTTACACATTAGAACATTTTTAATTTGCTGCTTTTCGCATTCATGCAAAAAACATGGCAAACAAGCATTTCTAAAAAAAAAAGTCTCATAAATTCAGCATCT
The DNA here is from genome assembly GCF_900634625.1 of Parambassis ranga. NCBI lineage: Eukaryota > Metazoa > Chordata > Actinopteri > Ambassidae > Parambassis > Parambassis ranga. Next base: position 5,742,733 of record NC_041028.1, on the reverse strand, counting down.
CTCAGACCTATTTTCACACAAACATTAAGGTTTGGAAGTATTTTTATATGTGATAATGGGTCTTACTTTGAAAACATACATGAACTGTTTTTTGTTTTTCTCACTCTACTGTTTTTTTTTCTCAGCCCTTGTCATCTACTGCACAAAGAGCCGAAGGGCAGAGCGCTACTGGCAGAAAACTCTACTCCAAATGGAAGAGATGGAGTCCCAGATCAGAGAGGAGATCCGTAAAGGTGTGTTTATAGAAGGAATGCACATAGATACACACACACACACCTCATCCAAGCTGTGTTGTCAAAGTCATTTAAACTGCAAATGATGTTTTTGGTCAATTGACATGAATAAGGGAGCTTGCGGGTAAGGCAGAAATATTGACCACACTTATATATGCCTCTGTTTGTGTGTGTGTGCAGGATGTGTGTTTGTTTTGGAGTCTGAAGAGGGAGGGAGATACAACAGTTGACAGATTTGTGCCTAGTAAGCGTGACTCATAAAACACAGTGTCTGACAAATGATCAGTCACACACACACACAAACACTCTGAGTGGCCACATTGTCTGTGCCACATCTACGCTATAGGAACAAGGCTTGTGTCCGTGTGTGTGTCTGTGTGTGAATGTTTGTCTGTGTCTAGGGCATTAAGAGTAAAGCCGTGTGAAGGCCACTCCACGTCTGAGCACCCAGATTTATGGTGCTGAGATGGAGGGGACGGATAGAGAAAGAGAAATGGAGGGAGGAAGCGATAGGAGCGGGAGTGAGGGCCGCGAGCCTGAGGAGAAGCAGAAGCGTGGGAGGGGGAGGAGGAGAGGGAGAGGTTATTTAGTCAGAGGACATAGATAGATTTGTGGCCGAGTTCAGGGTGAGTGTGCACAAAGCCGCGGATACTTGTGCTGAGACGAAAGACGTGATAAAAGCAGAAGAATGGGGAGTAAAAGAAGATGGGAAATCGACATATCCCCAGTCACGCACATGGGGAGGATTTGATGTTTGTCCGAAGAGTGAAGCAGAGGGGAGTTTTCGGTGGTGTGAATTGACTGGTGTTTTTAGAGGACACTTTAGTGAGCATGAGGATAAATAACCTGGAGGAGTAATGAAATATGTTTTAAATCCCTCAGGTCTAGAATTCTCATTTTTTTCTGCACAAATAGTGTCTGAAGAAAAGTGCCATTGTAACCCAAATATGTCTCTCATCCTTTGGCAGGAAGCACTTTTCCCATAAAGATATCTCCAGCAGCTCATTAGTGCAGAACATTATCCTCTGCTGGTACATGCTACACATTAAAGTGTGGCTACAATATTAGCACACAGATTCATGTCAGTGTCTGGACATGCTGATACTGTTTCTCCTTGTAAACCTCAGCCGGCACACATGTTTTGGATAAGAGCCTTAGACGGGATTTGGCTGCTCTGATTGTCGTTTGGTAAATATTTGCCTGGATGCCGTGATGGGCTGCACAATCTGGCAGAGGGAGAGCAAGATGGAGAAAGATCAGAGGATTGGTGTTTTGTATAGTTTAGTATTCCAGCAGGAGGTGACACTAGAGCAGGGAAATCACATGATACAATTCTGTGATCACTTCCTTCAAGATCAGTCACATGATTTCAGCAAATTGATGCTTAATGCTTGATAGGTCATTGGTTTAAGTTGATACATCATACGGCACATGCACATTCAGTTCAGCTCGGAGTGATTGTGTAGAAAGTTTGAAGTCAGTAACTCTTGTGGTAATTCTGTTGTGGGTTACTGAAAATTCCAGTCAGCACTGGACAATGTCAGCCTTCATCTATCCGCTACCTCAGTCCATGAGAACATGGTGGCATAGGGTGCTCCTTCTTGCGGCATGGTGAAGACGTGGCAGTCAGAGCATGGAAGATGACCCCTGTCCTGGAAGCCTGGTCACTGTCAGCACAAAGGAGACCATTGACAAGATCAGTGACAGTACATTGCAACAGAGCTGGGTGTCTCCAGTTATATCCACACCAAAGTCCAAATGACCAGGATGTCTGTGGTGATGTCTGCCATGAACTTGTCCAACACCCACCCTACAGTGTCAGACTCATTGTTTGCCATCTTCACAATGTTGCTTGATGTGGACTCCATCAGTATCTGCATGCTCCAAGACCAGTGGAGTAAGTGTTCAAACGTAGCAGGGGCTGTGCTGAAACATGAATGTTATGCTTTCTAAGATTGACTCCTTCTATCTACACCAACCTATCCACAGATATCTCATTCAATTTTTGTCATGAACAAAAAAAGCTTGCAGAACCACATAGGGGAAGCAACTGTGGTTTAAAAACTGCCCTGTGATTCAAACCCTTTGGGGACTTTCTGTGTTTTTTATCTTTTCAGGCTTTGCAGAGCTGCAGACAGACATGACAGACCTGACCAAGGAGCTGAATCGCAGCCAGGGCATCCCCTTTTTGGAGTACAAACAGTTTGTCACACGCACATTCTTCCCCAAGGTGAGAAACCCTATTTTTGCCTGTTATCTGATTTCAACTGGCAGACTGACAATGCCATTTTTCTCACTGGGTTTTAATTTTTTTTCCCCCGCTTGCCTGTCCCATTTCACATTTCCCACTGCTGGTAATGTGCAGGATAAAAATTCACCTTGGAACTTTTTAAACATACAGCAGTAGTGAGGTGTAGTTGAGTTTGGCACCCTGCAGGAGAGTTAATGTGTTCTCTATAGGTAGGCATTTTTCTGATGTGTGATCCAGCCTGAAGGTATACTGTGGGTCTGTCTGTGGGTGGGTGTTTTTCCACCAATACAGACAGACACAACTCCGCGGGCTTTGTCTCCTAACCACAGGCATGGGCTTTCAAGGAGACCGAACAATGGCGGGCACTGAGACAAGGAAACTTTCTCCCTGCTCTCTCAAAACACACTTTTTGTTGCAAGTTTAAACAATGTTGCGCAATGTCGTTTGCAGTGGACAGCGGAGACGGTTTTTCCCGTTGTGAAGCGAATAGGGTGTGGAAATGATGCAGACATAAAATTCAAACTGTAGGTGTCTCTCACGGCCCTTTGGTAGTCTGTTTTTCCACCAGAGCTTCTGGTTGTCAGAAATTACACACACAAAACAGTGTTAGACACAGACTTAGACACAGTTACAATACGAGCCAAACAAGGCTGCGCTGAAGTGACAAGCTGTGTTGTTAAAGTGTGTCTCTCTTAGCTCTGGGTCACTTTGTGATGTTTTGGAGTCACGGTGTCATGTTCCCATTTCATGGCCTATTCAAAACAGGCCTTTGGTTTAAAAAAAAAAATGCAAACTTTGCTTCTCCCCATGTTTCTGACTGCTGGGTGTGCATACGTTCTGTTATGTGTTTCAGATGTGTTCAGACTACGAGAAGAGTCTGGTCCAGCCTGTCTACGAGAACGATGCTCTGGGCCCTCGAGCGCTTCCAGAGACCCACCCGCTGCTTCAGGACTGGCAGGTGAAGGGTTAAGCCATTAGGTTAAGTTTCCTTCTGCCAGAGTAGTGGCTTGACTCGGGTCCTTTTTCACTCCCTTTGTTTTTCAACTGGGTCACAGTAAAGCTTATTAGGGTTTCACGGTGCAGTTGCTGTTGACGAGCAGTATAAAAAAAAAAGCATATTGTGCGTTTTTTCCCTTTTGTATGCTTGTTATAATGTGTGTGTGAGTGTGCTCTGTGATCTCACATGCTCTTGAGTGTGCTCATATAAATACTAATGCATGTCATTCAGCTGAGACAAAAAAAAAAACAGCTTATCAAACAACGTGCTGCCCACCGAGTTGATGGCAGGTTGTTGACACACTTCCCACTGCCTCTTGGACAACTGAACAGTATGCTTTTCATTGAAATCCATCTCTTGCTGTTGTGTGTGTGTGTGTGTGTAGGGGGCAGATGGAAGTGAGAGTCACAAAAGAGGGTGGGAGTGGGTGCATGCATGCGCTTTCACACGCATACGTGTGAATGTGTAGTGAAAGCAAAAAAACATGTGCACGTGTATGCGCGCACGTTCGAGAAAGTAAAGATTGTGGCGCTACTTTTGGGTCGGCAGCCGGGGGAGCTTGTCTAACGGTGATGAAGTGCTTTGGATCCACATCGTCTTCCCAGGAAGTGTTTTCCAGGTCACAGCAAATAAATCTCACAGGCGGGCATTTATCTTAATGGACACCCCTGTTCTCCTTCTGTCAGGCTGCAAACCACACCATATGGCTGCAGTCCAGAGGGAAGACTTCATCACGCTGCTGCTTAGTCGCATCCATAGATAGGCCATACTCATTAAGTCGACTCGGCACATTTAGAGACAATCACGCACAGTAAGGGACATACAGACACTGTGGAGAGAACCAGGGAGGGAGGCACCTGCAGAAACCAGGGGTGTGATAGAAGCGATGTAATAGAAAGAAGTGTTCACTAGATAGGTCACTCGAGATGAGAGGTGGTGAAATAGATTAGGGAGTGCGCAGCAGGTGTGTAATCCAGTTAGGGTGAAATCACGCAGAGAAATAACTGTTTCATCTCTTCCCTCTGTCATCAGGCCACCAACACAACAAGGCCCAACGTAGAGGAGGGCATCACTCTGTTCTCCACTCTCCTCAATAACAAGCACTTCCTGATCACGTTTGTTCACGCTTTGGAGCAGCAGAAGGACTTCGCTGTACGAGATAGGTAATCCTTTCAGAAATGGGCTATGATACTTAGCTATCTACTGAAGTTAGCATGCTGACAGATCCAGGTGACAGAGATTACTATAATGTTCATAAACAATGTGTTGTCATGCATTTCTGCTGTTTATATGAGGTCATGTACAATAAAAGCACAAACTACAGCCTCATCACTTCAGCAAAGAAGCGGTCTAAAAAACATGCGAGCACAGCACCATTTGATGTATGGTTGTAGGTGTTATTTATTTTTCAGTGGCACGCCGCACAACAATATCTGCTCAGAGGAGTGGTTGCTCCAGTTTTGTTGGTCATTTGTCAGTGCAGCTGTTGTGGTCCTCCTGATGTCCTAAAACTAACCAGTCACTGAATCAGAGAGAAATTCCAGAAGCAAGACCACATCCCTGTCCCAGTACAGCATCAGCACTTACTGACTGATGTGGCCTCTTCCTGCTGGATTAAAGGGGCTTTGTTAGGGAAATCCCCTGCACCTCTGGACTTACTGACTCAGACACTCCCTGCATTAGATCAGGCTTTTTATTTGGCTTTGCAGTCACAGGTGCTGTGGGGGAAGGACTCAATCTTGTTGTTCCTGTAGCTAATTTTAAACCTCCACTGACCACACACACTTGACAGGCAGTGTTTGTAAGAGCATGTTTTCGCTCATCTGACTCCTCTGCTAATCTGTTTTTGTCACCCTTCAGATGCAGCCTAGCGTCCCTGCTCACCATCGCCCTGCATGGTAAACTTGAGTACTACACCAGTATCATGAAGGATCTGCTGGTGGACCTGATTGATGCCTCAGCCTCCAAGAATCCCAAACTGATGCTGCGGCGCACTGAGTCCGTGGTGGAGAAAATGCTGACCAACTGGATGTCCATCTGCATGTACAGCTACCTCAAGGTGAGGATGGAAAGAAGGAGAGCAGAGGCAGGTTTGACTGGAAAGAATGTTTTACTCAAACTCTGTGTCACATTCCTCAGGAAACAGTGGGTGAGCCTTTTTTCCTGCTGCTGTGTGCAATCAAGCAGCAGATCAACAAGGGCTCTATAGACGCCATCACAGGGAAGGCCCGCTACACCCTCAACGAGGAGTGGCTGCTGCGGGAGAACATCGAGGCCAAGCCGCAGGTGTTTATCTTCTCAGTCTTGCCCTTTTTCCCCTCCTTTTTTTATTACAACTCCAAAGTCAAAGTCAAACTTGTACAATGATTTAAGAGGACTGCAAGAAAGTCTTGTCATGGTGAAATTGAAACCTCACACATTCTTTTGCTTTGTTTGCTTTCGCAGAACATCAATGTGTCTTTCCAAGGCTGTGGCATGGACTCACTGTCTGTCAGGGTCATGAATACTGATACCATCTGCCAGGTTAAGGAAAAAATCATAGAGGCCTTTTATAAAAACCTGCCATTCTCCCAGTGGCCTCGAGCAGAGGATGTAGACCTGGGTAAGAGCACATTTTCTCTGATTATTTTCATCCTCTCCCCTGCCTGACCCTCCAAGATATAGTAATCTCTTTTGCAAAAGGTCAATTCCTCTCATGAAGCTCAACTAACCTGCGGCCGCAATATAATAAATGACAGAATGCATTGAGGAGAGTGTGCAGTCATAATCACAAAGAGTTATTGCTTTCAAAAGCTGTAGAGCCTGCAGAGCTGATTTGATTAATGGCCCGAGAATATTTCCACAGGTCGTGACACAAAGAGTCAGAGCACGGCTGCCGACTGTCTCGCATATTCTTTTTCAGATTTAGGAGGAAATTGTCTTAACTCCTCTTCCAATTTTTGTCTCTCCTCCAGAATGGTTCGACTCCGGCAGCAACAGCAAGCTCCTGCAGGACCTGGACAACTCCTCAGTGATGGAGGATGGTCGAAAGAAACTCAACACTGTCTTCCATTACCAGGTGTGTGTGTGTGTTTGTGTGTGTGGGAGGGAGGCCACTGTGGTGGGTGTCGTTTCTATATCCCTGAGATTGTAACAGCAACAGCATGAGTGTTGAAGGTGAGAAGTCCATGTAAATGGTGTCACTGGCTGTCTGTGGGGGCGGGGGTAGGGGGGGTGCTGTGTGGCTGTATGCAGATTTCTGTGATGCTGTTTGCTGCGACAGCACGTTTGTGCAGTGCAATTTTAGCAGATTGTTAATACATGTCGTACAACTGAATGAAAAATTAGGCTTCAACTTAGGTGCTAGTTAATTAACACTACATGATTTTTATGATGTTTTCAGAGCTGGCTTTGCAGCAGAGCACGTTTTGCAACGTGCTATCCATCCACATCAGAGAGGAAGCTGTTTACAAGCCTTATAAAAGATCACACATTCAGAGAAGCCAGGTGACATAGAGAGTGTGAGACATGCTAGTCATTTGAATGTGCAGCACCGGGTTAAATTTAATGTAAAATTTATATGAACGTTTTGTAGGTAACTACATGTTGCTGTAATGCAGAGTATAGTGACTGTCAGTGGTTCATGCTGGATTTGATATTTAGCTATTTTAAATGTATTTTCTTGTCTTAAACAGTAAAGGTAAAAACAAACTTAGAACACACATACATCATTCTACACAGTAAAGGTCAAACATCCAGCTGATATAACAAGTAAACATACTGACGTATGTTGTGCTAACGCTTAAACCCTGAGCAGTTTCTGGGCGTTTTTCACTTTTGTCACATTTGTAGTCACTGTGGGCTTATCTTTCGCTGCAGTATAAAGTCCTGCACCTCTCGAAACAGCACGATCATGGCTCGAAGGTGAAATAACTCAAACATGTTTTTTTTTGTGTAGTTCAACACAGATATAAAATTATAAATCATTTTCAAAAGCGATTTATTATTGAGTTTATAAAAACATTAAATAAACTGGTATCCGTGATATTTTTCAATGCCCACAGTTGTTAGTAAAAGGAAGTTTAAGATCTGAAGACACTAAAGATATTTAACTTTTTGCATTTTAGCAACTGTTTTTTTTCACACTGCTCTACACACCAACTGTAGAAAGTCGGTATATCAGCCAAAAACTTGCTGAATTTTTGTCTTTGTTTTGACTGCTGGTCACAAGGGGAATAATTCCGACCTACTATTTGTGCTTAGGAGTGCAGACTTCTTTGTTTTTGCAGAATCTTGTGAGTGCAAATGGTTTATCTCAGGCAATTTCATAATTGAGGCGCAAGTGGTTGTGATGAAATCTCACAATTTTTAGCATAGTTTTTTGGAACTGTTTCTTGAGGATTCTGCATTTTTTTGAAAAGTTATTTCTGAGATAAACATTGTAAATTTAAAAGCATGCATGTTAAACCCCACTGGTTCAGGCTGACTAGACATTATCCAGGTTTGATGTCTAAATATTTGGCCAAATATTATCGTAAATTACTTTTACTGTTAAACAATGGTATGTGCTATAGCACCACTAAAGTGCTCACCACTTCACTCTAAAAATCTACTGAGGCAGTAGGCATGACTGTGTGGAAGAGGATGAAGGGCTCATTCATAGCAATTAAAGCATAATTGTGAACACTATGTTCCATTTAGAATAATAGATCCCCCTAAATCCTATACACTCACTGTTCATGTCACTCTTTGCATAATCTAATAAAAGTGATGAAGGACTTTGTATGAGCCCTCACAAGCAGTGACGGATCATCAGAATACTACACTAACTCTAATACTATAATATACATTTATTGATAAATGATTTACTATTTGACTACTAACTGCATTATACAATATAATGTGTATTGATTAATTAACTAAACATTACAATGTGGGTTAATTAAAAATATATTGCATTTTATTTATTTATGCAAACCCTAACCGCCCTACACTGCCCTACACTGGCCTCCCAATGACAAAGTTTTTGCGTGTTTGCTGTCTATGTTTATTTGTGCGTGAGTAAACAGATGTTTGGTGACTCTCGACCTTTGACCTTTTACCTGTACTTGTTAAGTGCTCTGTTTAGTTTTTGCTGAGCCATGGGGACGGAGCTGTGAAAGCAGCGAGCCGTAGCCTGTACTAACAGTCTGGGTTCACTTGCGAGGCTGTTCAATCCATTTCACCGCGGGTTGACTTTAATGAGCCCAGCCAGGCTCCTGCTAAACTTTCCACCACTCTAAGATGCACATACACAAACACATGCACCTCTCAGCACCACTATCCCCTCGAGGGCTTGCTTAATGATGCTGTTCTGGTGAACTCTGGCTCAACCCCCTGACCTCACGCCCCTCTGTCCTCTCTCGTCTTACCCTCCTCTTCACAGGTTCCTGAGGGGGCATCGTTGGCCATGAGCATGAAAGACAAGAAAGAGAACACCCTGGGGAGAGGTACGTCACCTTCAAACGCAGCCACTCCCTGTCGCTTTGTCACAGACACTCACCCACACTTGGATAAGTACACGCAAGGTACTCAATCACAGGAAACAGCACATGCTTAGCTGATCACGGGAACACGATCCGCTCATGTAAACATGCATGAACTCACACACCCTCCCAGCCCCAAAAGACGCAGCGGACATCTAAACACACTTGCACCTAATAAATCACACCACACGCTCTTATGCTGGAGCTCCATTCATAGTTTTTTCTTCCATGTTATAGATGTCCTTCATTAGCAAATGTCTGCTTGGGGAAAAAAATGCGAGTTGGCCCGTTGTCACATCCTCAACACAATGAAATGACTGCTTTGCCTGTTGACAGATGAGTTAACATACAGCCTTTAATGGGCTTGTCATTCATTGTTTGGGGTCTACCTTACATAATCAGTACCAGACCAGAGCTCAGTTCTGCTCAGGCTCTGTCCATCAAAGCCTGTCTTCTCATTCATACTGGGCCAAAAATAGGCTTATGTGGACCAAACCTGGCTTCAGCTTCAAAGCGTCAAGGGGGTGTTATGAGCCTGTAGTGCTCCCTGGCTAATATAAAACACCGTCCTGCCTGCCTGTGATCAGTGTTGAGGGTCTGGATGGAGGCCCGCTGGGCAGAGCATCTCTGGCAGAGCTGGCTGTAATGAGAAGGCACTCACGATGTGGGCGTTTGTATCCGCACACATGCCTGTCTTTGTTTTTCCTGGTGTGTGTGAACAATCATTTACTGTATTCGTTCTTGTTTTTGAACATGTATCCACATGCGCCATTGCACTCCTATCTCTTCATGCATGCGTATGAGTGAGTTTGTGTTTAGATCTATATATATAAACCAGCAAGGTTTAATGCTGTTGCCCAGCGTTGGCCGAGCATTACCATCTCATTACACCGGCTCCAGAACCAATCACAGACTCTGTGTGTCTGTCTCGCTTAATCTCTTTCTTTTCTCTCTCCTTTCACTCGTAATCTTTCTCTTTCATTCTCTCAGACAGCTCCCCTCCCTTATACCGGCCCACAGTCCACCTTAATCACTTTCTCCTCTTGCATGTACTCTATCTCCCTCGCTCTCCTGTCAATCTTCCTTTTTTTTCTCCCTTCTATCTGTCACACTCCTCTGTGCTCCCTCCCCCTGTCTCCTCTTATTCTCTCAGGTCTCCACCTTGCTGATTGCACATTGTTTCATGCTATATTTTTATGTCCCTACAGTTAAAGATCTGGATACAGAAAAGTATGTACATTTGGTAAGTATCTTCTTGTAGGTAATGATAATGTTTCCATATGTAATGTCTAAGTTTGTTAGCAGAGCTTTTCCTGTGTGTGCCAGTGTTAGTCAGCCCAGAGCAGGCCTGACGACAGAGGAGAAAAGAGGGTGAATGGAGGTGGAAAGGAAAGCTGCTGAGAGGACATGACAGCACTAATGCTGCTTAAGCTCTTTTATAAACGTCAGCCAAGATATGGGCCCTTTGACTCTAGAATAATGAGTTCCTTGGAACACAATTTGCCGGGTGAATAGTTAGTTTTACAGGACAGTTCAGTAGTCTCCTTTTTTTTAACACAAGAAGGTGAAATTCGGCAGCGTCTTTTTTTTTTCTTCCTTACCCCTATTTAGACCTGTATGAGCAAGTCAGAGACATGATCCTATACACAGCAATGAGCGACAACCATGAAATTTTCCCAACTGCCATCACTTCCTTCATTTTGTATGTTATTCAGTGCTTCCAAATACCCTGATGTGGTTTCTGGATCATGTGTCTAATGCATAAAGCAGAAAAATTCCCCTATAAGGTGTCATACAGCAGAGACAATAGTGCTTTTCATTTAACCACATTTCTACAACCTGTGTGCACTAATGTTGACCTTTCACCTACCAGGTCCTACCTCACGATGAGCTAATGGAGACCAAGAAATCGCACAGACAGAGCCATCGCAAAAAAGTCCTGCCTGAGATCTACCTGACTCGCCTGCTGTCTACGAAGGTAATCAGGAGTGAAGGACTGTACATCACATAAACAAATTGAAAGCTGGAAATGTGCTGACACCTGTGGCCATTAGGAAAACAGCAGTCTGCATTGCTGCTGCTCACCATACCTGTGCTAGCAAAGATCTTAGGTGTCCATAAGTAAACTAGAAACACTATATGTTGCTGCTAAGGATTAATTGAAAAAGAAATTTGTAATGCAAGTCCTGATTGGTCCCAGTCTGTTTATTGGCAATAAAATTGATGAATGCCTTTCTTCAAATTCTTACATATATGACCTTTGACCTCACGCGCCACTTAGAAATTCTCACCTCCCATGAAACCGTGTATCTGCACATATGTAAAAGCCTTTTTCTCTGCCTTCCTCTCCACAGGGAACTCTTCAGAAGTTCTTGGATGACCTCTTTCAGGCCATCCTTAGCATCCCTCCAGACCGCCCCCCTCTGGCTGTCAAATACTTTTTTGACTTCCTAGAAGAGCAGGCTGACAAACGTGGCATCACAGACCCAGACACCCTGCACATCTGGAAAACCAACAGGTAGCCTTAAAATAAATACACTCTGATTAAAGTCTGCCCCTTTTGGTCGGCCTCACTGTGAGTGTTTAAAGGCTTTTGAAAGTTTATCTCTCCCTTTCTATCCTTTGCAGTTTACCTTTGCGTTTCTGGGTCAACATTCTGAAGAACCCTCAGTTTGTGTTTGACATTGATAAGACAGATCACATGGACGCCTGTCTATCTGTCATCGCCCAAGCCTTCATTGATGCCTGCTCCATTTCTGACCTGCAACTCGGCAAGGTAGGCGCAAAGCTGTCTCTTTCTCTCCCTTCTCGTCTTACTTCTCAAGGTTTTTCAAAGTCGATATTTTAGCAACCGGTTGTTAATATACCTATGGGAGCAAATATCAATTTAAAAAAAGGATTTTGAGAAGAGATTTAAGGATCGTCTTTATTTTTTAACAGTCTGGGGGCAATTATTTGTGATGGACATTGTGTCTGTGTGTCAGAAATGTTTATGTTCCTTCCCTTTAACCTCATCCAGTATCCTTGCCTCATGTCATCCTCCAGCTCTCTGTCTCTGATTTATCACACTGTACCAATCTATGAGATCAATTTTTTTTACTGTATGTGTGTGTGTCCAAACCACACATACACACACGCGCCTCTCAAGTCCCTCTATGACCCTCATCCTTAAGCCTTCAGTCTGTCAACTCCATCTACCTCTCCTCATGTTATTTCAGCCCAGTCGGCCGATCCAAGGTCATGAGCACCAGGGATCTCTTTTTTTGTGCCGTGCTCCAGTGTATGTGTCTCTGTGTGTGTGTGTGTGTGTGTGCATTTGAGAATCTGTCTGTATGTGTGTGTGCGCTTCCATGTCAATGTCCTCACTGCTCACAAATCCGTCTCATCCTTCAGACACCGTGACCCTGAGCACGCTCTGCTTCCTGTCTCCCTCCGACTGGCTTCCTCCCTGGAGGGAGCCGAGGACTCATCAAATAATGCTCTTCTTTCACTGAGAAACAGTCTGATTTATATACTTCAGCTCAGAGCCAGCACACTCACATGTATATGCAGGCAGATTCATATCTATGGAGACACACATAAAACCTCCAGAGATGAGATGTTGTGTGTCTGCAGCTTCCTCATTACCATGTCACATCTGGCTGTGTATGTATAGTGGAGTCATGGGTTCAAGGAACTGGCCCCGGTTTCTCCTGTAGGTCAAGGAGAGCGGCATGACACACCTCGAAGTTTTGAGTGTGTACGGTCACCTGTTTGTGTGGTGGCCTTGGGACACGGCAGTGAAAGGTATGGGGTCTGGATTAAAGGGAGCCCAGTGGGCAAGAGAGAGGGGTAGGACACGAAGCATCGCTCGCTGCTTTTCCACAGAAACCCTCTTATCTGGCAAGATGCAGGATATGTGGAGGGCCACAGGGTCACAGGGGGGTTACCAGGCAGATGGACGATCAGCAGGATGTGACCTTGTGGACAGGAAGAGAGAAAGGGTTCCCTATCAGAAGGAGCAATTGGAGCCTTTAAGTCCCTCAGCATATTAAACGCACATAAACAAACATGCAAAAGGTGACGCAAATAACTCATGACATGTAGAAATATTAAGGTGCATTGTAAGCACCTTCACTCATGCTGAGAGCTGTGGCTGCCTGTCTCTTTTACTCCCAGTTTTTCTCCCCTGTCCTACTTTCTCTCTGTCCCTTTCTTTCTCCCTCACACACACTCACTCGCAACAGTAGTCACCACTAGAACCTGAATATGCCCACAACCTTTTAGCCCTGCTACTTTTCTTCTTGCTTGAATAAGCAGCAGTGTGAGAGCCTGAAGTGACTGTGGAGAGAGAGAGAGAGTTGTTTAGACTGGAATGTTCCATCTCTGGCTTTGACTGTATGAGCCTCCTGTTGTGTTGAAAGGAAAAACCATTCCCTCCCTCTATTGTCCCACTTTTGCCTGGTTTAAATAAGTTAATCAACAAACAACAACAAAAAAACAGCCAATTTAACTGGACAGCTGTCTAACAGAAATAAAACAAGTATTTATTTTAATGTGGAAAGAAGATGACTCTCTTTTTTGGCCTTGATAGCTTTGTTGGCACTGATAGTGAGGATGCAGACAGGAAATGTGGGAGGAGAGAGAAAGAGGGAGAGAGGGGTATGACCTCCAACAAAGGTGGGAATCAGTCATTCAATGAACCATGTAACAGTTATGTGGCACGCCCCAGTACTTAAACTATCAAGCAATGTTGAGAGGGTTACTACATACCCTTAAATTTGTATTTGTATTTCTCTATTTTATATATCTATTTCAACACTGAGTCCATTAGAAGTTTTTTGATGATTGTCATTGATGCAAAGATAAGATATAATACCTAACTGCTGTATGCCATGGAAAGTTTTTGCATCCTAGGTGTTGACGTGTTTATGGGAAGGTTGCACAGCAGTAGGTCTGAAAGACAGAATGACCAAATTGCAATGATGGATAGAAAGAAGGATGGGCTGGAGGAAAAACGGGCAGGAAGCTCATTGGTTTGACGACGGGGGGAAAGCAGAAGTGACAGAGAAAAATGGAACAGCAGGAAATAGACGTTCTTACTTATTGAACATTTGTTTCATTACTTATCTGTAAAGTGCTGCATTTTAATGTCGTAGCTCGTCGCAGTTAAATATTAATTGGTTGCATATGATGAGCACTGCAGATTAATCATGTTTTAAAGACTGATCCAATCATTTTTTTTTAAGATAAAATTAAGATTAAAATGCTTTAAATCAAAGATAATTACAGAATGCAAACTAACATGTAGTAGGATGAAAGTATAAAACTTAAAATAAACTGCACTGCAGCACAATCCTGAAAGCTTGAAGATGTCTTATACTATATAAGATACCATGCTTTGGTTTCAGCCAGCGAGGAGCCACAGTAGACATGTTGGTGTCAAAGGTCGATACTTTGTAGATACTTTGACCTGAGGGTCCTGATTGAAATTCCTTGTTGTTTTTTTTCCCAGGACTCTCCCACCAACAAACTGCTGTATGCCAAGGAGATCCCAGAGTATAAGAAGAGAGTGCAGTCCTACTACCAGCAGATACAGGAAATGCCACCTCTCAGTGAGCAGGAGATGAACGCTCACCTGGCTGAGGAGTCACGAGTGAGTAACAAAAAAGTCATCATGCTGGTTTACACACAGATCTTATTTTGGAATCTAATCTACTGCTTTGATGTCTGTTCTGTAGAAATACAGGAATGAATTCAATACCAACCTGGCCTTGACTGAAATCTACAAATATGCCAAGAGATACAGAAACCAGGTAAGAGATTGTTGCTCTCACATTTCTATTAAAATTTGTTCAGACTGGCCCTTTTTGGCAGCAACAACACTTCGCTCACCCGCATTAAGTTTCACAGATCCAAATCGGAGCATGACATACAGTATCAGTGTGCAAGATCGTAGCAATGTTGAGAGATGTAACATACTGTAGGCACAGCCATGCAACCTGTCACAACAATAGCCTGGTTAATTATCTGCCTTTAACAGCAGTGTTTTTTTGTTTTTTTTTTCTTTTGTTAAATGCGTTTAGAGGGGAAACAATTAGGTCTGGAGCAGCAGCCTCTATTCAATTCTCTCCAGCCCATAGACAGCCTTTAATTTAAGCAAACAGTGTGGTGTTTACCTTCTCTTTATCCAGCACCCCTATCTGCTTAATGACACTGTTAAGTTGCTGCTTCATATCTCTTGTTTTGCTTTGAACTATCCCTCTTCAGGCCCCTGCTGTCCTCCCCCATGTTTTCTCGCTGCTGTGACTATTCTTCAGAGCAGCTTAGTCAGTGGTGACTGTCCTTAATGGAGCGTCCTTGTGATAAAACCGTTTAGCTGCTTTCCTCTGTCATGCTACTGTACAGACGTGGGCCAGGAGCTTAGACTCTGATTCACAGAGCTCTGTGAATGGCTCCTGATTGCCTATTCTCTCTCCCAGGCTCAGTTCACTCTGCCTGGTAGCACACTGCCGCTAAGAGCCCATAAATCCCACTGACGCTATGACAACTATTGGGCATGGAAACCAGAGCAGATGTGGGTTTTGTAAATATGTGAAGTGCAAAAGCTTTTGTGGTGTGGAGGCATGTGTGAAGGCAGGAGAAGAGGCTGAAGCACTTCACTTGTTCCTCTGCTGCTCTCTCCCTTTATCCCCTTCAACTTTTTATGTCCAGGCAGGTGGCTGACTTCCTCTCTCTCTCTCTCTCTCTCTCTCTCTCTCTCTGTCTCTCTCTCTTTCTTTCTTTATATTGATTGATGTATGAATGCTTGACAGCCACTGAAAGTCATCTTTGTTGTTTTTTTTTTGTTTTTTTTCCCCGGTCAGGTGGGAAACGCTCTGGAGTCTAACCCCACTGCACGTCGCACTCAACTGCACCATAAGTTTGAGCAGGTCATTGCCCTTGTGGAGGACAACATCTATGAGTGCTGCAGTGAAGCTTGAACCTGCCGGTTTCCTCTGCTCGCTGTCTCTTTTCTGCCTTCCTCCGACCTACATGGTTACTTGGAAATGTCTGCCACTAAGGAATTTTAAGTGTCGTTATCTCACCCACAGACTGTAACAAGAGGAAAAAGTTGCAGAGTGAAGGACTTGCCTTTAAAAACATGGCAAATTCTCGACGTGTTCCTCCTCTCATCTGGGGCTGCCATGCACTTTTCCTAAATCTTTCCCAATGGCACAGACAGAATTCCAGTCTGGCTCGACTATACTTAAGAGGGACTGTGTAGGAGCTCAGAGATGAGGCTTTTTTCTGGATGTCTTTACAGTGACTGGGACCTACAGTAAGCCCTGGTGGCAATTGTAACGCACTGAACCCTTTTCTTAAGGGAACGAGCCAATGATGCACTGTACTGTAATATAATGTCTATAGCAATATTTATAGATGTGTTATAATGCTTTCAAGTGACCTGTTTGCCAGGATTAGTATGATAATAAACTCCTCCCATCTCCTAAAACCTGCAATGTTCTCAGGTGTGATTGGGGAAGACGAGCAACTCCCATTGGTGCTTTGAACAATACGTCCCAATGTGCTTTGCAGGTTGATGATGGGTTGAGGAGGAGTGGGAAAGAATATAAAAATGACAGAAACTTATGAAATCAAATGTAATGTAGTTCACTGGGAAGAGCTGCATCAGTATAGACGTGTTGATCAGTGTAAACAAATATCATGTTGGATTCTGATCAATTTAAACGAGGGAAAATTACATTTAAGAAAGAAGTGAGTTCAATATAATCTGAGGAGAGACTGTATTTGTGACGCCAAATGACCTGTCAGAGTATGTGAAATAAATTACAGTATTTAGGATTTTAAAGTGTCTAATAATGGCATTCATTGTACTAAGTCTCAGAGTGGTTCATTTCTAAATGCAATACAGCAGCAAACATTTGAAAGCCATTAGGATCTGGCCTTCCACCCTGAAAAGCCCACAAAACAGGCATCTGGAACGTCTCAGAAAGCCTCGTAAATGCTCTCATGAAAAATTGGGTTGTCCAGACATTTAGCATTTTGTTTTTTATTGCAGGACACAAAACAACTTCCACAAATCCTAGCCTTTACACAATGAACAAAATATTTCCTTCATATACACACCGACACTCTGACATCCATTCAAATACGTAAACATCCACCTCACACACATATACACACACATGCATTCACCTTCTTGCAGGAGGCTCCTTTTTCCTGCAGAGGCTCGCAGGTCTGTTTGTTTACACTCATCTTGCCTCAGTTGATACCAGGAGGAAGTTAACAATCTCTGCTGCATCACCATTAAGGCAAGATGAGAGACAGAGAGACCAGCAGAGAGCCTAATCTGATGCAATTAAAAACCCATCTCAGATATCTAAACAAACGATTGCCTAATGTCCTAAATAATGGTAAAATTGATTGTTTAAAGCGCATATTTTCAAGGATACATAGCTGCAACAATCACTTAAACAAGAGCTGATGTAAAAAAAATAATAATGGTTTCACCTAATGTGTGTGTTTTTGAGGGGGTAGTGCTTGGATGGTATTCAGCTGGATCATCACCAAGTTGGTGACAGGCCCCTAGACATAGGGTTAAAATCTGTGAGACCAGCTGAACACTATCCATGATTAAATGGATTGAAAATACACATGCTGGCTCTTGAGTAAGTCAGTCCCTCTGAAGGAGCAGTAGTGCCACTCACAGTGAAGACAAATGGAGAGGTAAGTCAAGGATATTGGCCAATAGAACGTAGTGCTGCTTGGCGGTGGTGGGTCCCCAGGTGAGCAGGGACAGATGGGGCTTACAGGGGGAGTGAGAGGGCACAGGTTAAGCGGGGGCCACCTGGCTGGAGGAGACAGATGAAGTCTGGGTTTTGGAGACAGTGGTCTCGTCGTCTCCAAACGGGTTCTTTCCACAGCACACTGTGGTGATCATGCAGTTCCTGAACTAGAGGCCACAAAGACAGAATAAAGTCAGAACCAGTCAGAAGTTAGAAGGCCTTCGTGGCTTTCTAAACCTTTAACTTATAGTATTCATAAAAACTTCACTTCACTGCTACCTTAATTAATGTACTCTCTTGTACAAATAAATGAATGAATAAAAAAAACTTGACACACCTGTCTGTTGAGCAGAATGTAGATGACAGGGTTGTACAGAGCAGCACTCTTGGCGAAGAAGGCTGGAGCGGTCATGAACACTGGCCCAAACTCAGTCCCCTGGTTGGCAAAGATGTACCAAGCCACGGTGGCGTATGGCACCCAGCACACCAGGAAGGAGATCACCATGACAACAACCATGCGTGTCACCTCTTTCTCTGCTCTCTGGGTGGTCTCAGACTCCTGCTGAAGGGCTGCAGCCTGAATGAAGATATATTGATTATTAGCTCAAAACAGTAATGACAATAAGAAACTACAGGACTCAAAAACCATTACCATTATTTATTTTAAATAAGGCAATGAAACTGTATTTTAAAAACTCTACTATGAGTGCGTACAAATTGCAGCGACCTTATTAGCTTTACACGTGCGGTGACATTTTTCGCCCCTAGGGGGCAGCGCAAATGTCAACAAACTGATATTTAAACAGACGAGTAAATAAATGCTAATTTACAACTTCGGCAGTTAGCAATGGATCAGTGACGTGTTTCACGTGCAGTTCTGTCTCTTTTTTAAAGTTTTACCCAGACCCACCCACTGAGGTCTGTAACCACATATAAACCATGTTTCCCCACCAAACAGTTAGAACTGATGAAGCTGCTTGGATGAGCAGCGAAATGTCTTCTAGAAAACTCTACAAGTCCAGACGCCTTGCTTCAACCTTCTCTACGTATGATGACCTGGATGACTGAGAATCTTCATCAACAAGTTCTGTCTCTGTTCACCTGGTAAGTCCAATATTCACTTTAGTTTACCTCTGTTTTTGGTGTATGCCGCTCTTGTATCACCATATTCCCGGTTTCATAGTAGTCTATAGTTAAATGAGTCCAGCGAAAGACTTGTGTTGTATTGTGTTCATGGCTCATATACTGTGATTAGCAGATGATATCATGGATCAGCAACGAGAAGAGAGTTCTTTGTAAAACTTGTTAAACTCACATTCATCGTGAAGTCAGAAGTTTTCTGCTGGAGTAAATAGAGCTGATAGATCATGTAGGTTATGGTCTGTTTAAGTCAACAATGTGTTGTTTATTTCTGTTGGTTCAACTATTAAGCTAACAGGTGGTTGTCAGTTCTCGCGAGAGTTCGCTAAGAGTGTGGAGTAAAGTTACTCCTGATTTGTCTGTGTGAATGTATTATTTTAGTGTCAGAATGCTGTAAAGATGTGGCTTGTGAAAAAATAGTTAATATCAGGAGTAAAAAAAAATCTATGTTGCTAGTTTTTGCGAAAGGGGCGGGGCAGTTACACAAATACCACGTGACACAAATACAGGAAATGATTCCTATCCAGGCCACACATCCAGTAATAAGATAAACAACTACATTGTGTATATCAGCTGCTCTACTATAAATTCCCCTCTAATTTCCATTTGGTAGGTAAAAATACTAGTTGCTTGACATAAGATAATTCAGCATTTTTAACTATTTATGATAGGTAATACATTATAGATGCTGTTATTTTATTAATAAGGGCAACAGGACAGCACAGTGTGCAGGCAGACTGCCCTTTAGCCACAGGATAGCCTGGGTATAAGCTGCCATGTTGGCAGTGGTCTGCCCTCCTGAAGTGTCCTTGAGCCACTAAATCCCTTACATCTCCAGAGACTGTGTGATGATTCACCCCTCCTTGTAAAGGTAAAAAAGAATAATTTCTCTATAGGGATAAACAATATATCACATAAATATAACATTGGCAGTGGTGTTCTTACCGCTCGCACAGTGCAGAGCAGGCGGCTGTAGCAGAAGAAAATGATGAAGAGGGGGATGCAGAAATGGAGGACAAACATATAGATGACGAATGAGGTGTTGTTGATCTCAGGCTTTGGAGTGTAGTAGTCAATCCCACAGGAACATTGCATTCCCTCTGGAATGTACCTGCATCCACACACAGTAATATTTTCCATCAGTATTATTGCATATAGTATTTGATACTACATGTCTATTGTGTATGTCTAAAGAAATACCCAAGGCTATGTATTCTGCAAATTGGCAAGTACAATCTAGACACTGAGACAGTACCGGGACCATCCAAAAAGAGGGGGACCAGCACAGGTCAACGCCATGACCCATGTGAAACCCAGGCCAACGATGGCATGTTTTTCTCCAAAGCGGAAGTTGGCCACTGGTTTACAGACCACAATGTATCGCTCAATAGCCAAAACCACCAGAGACCAGAGAGCAATCTCTCCTGAGACATAAAACAAGGCAGGTGTAAATTTCAAAAGATTACAAGTACAGTAGAAATACAGTATTTAATGAGACCCACCGAGAAAATTCATGGACAATTTTACACTTTATCACAGACTTTGTCTCTTACCTCCTAATGTGGCGAAGAATCCCTCAATATTGCAGCCGGTGACCCCCAAGATGAAATATCCATGCAAGGCTGTGTAGAGTGTAACCGTGAAGCCCCCAACCACCATAAATAGGTCAGCCACTGCCAGGTTGAGCAGCACATAGTTCAGTGGCGTCCTCAGCTTTTTGTGTTTGACAGTGACATAGAGGGTGAGGAAGTTAATGGGGAAGGCAGTGATGATGAGGAATAGCATGTAAGCAGCAACAAGAGAGTACTTCCAGGGCTCGGCCAGGTAGTACTGAGGGTACTCGAACGGGCTGCGCACCAGCCCTGTCTTGTTAGACATGGGGACATAAAAGTTGGGTCCTTCTGTGCCATTCATGGCTGCAGCTGTTGAACTCTTTTCGTCCTCTGAAACCTTGACGGAAGATGAAATAGCCTCTCTTCTTAGAAATGTAAAGTACTGCGAGGGAGTCTTTTGTTGCAGCTGAAGTGAAAATGACAGAGAGAGGATAGACGGAGGGACAGATCTTGTGGAAGTAAGATGTTCTCTGCAACCCCCTGAGGAGGTGCAGCACCTTTTAACAGGCAGGTCGGATTAGGGATGTGCAAGGAGCAAAGTGTTAGCAGAGATGGAATTAAGACACTCAATCTGAGAGTCCCTCTCTGTTTCATTCACACACACACAAGCATTACAAGAGAAACCCCAGAAATAGATATGTGGTTTGTTAAGCATTTTCAAGGTGAGAGGTTGCAGCCATGGCTAACCGAACCCTATCATTATACTGTCATATGCATCAATGCTGCATTAGATTGGGAGACAGCTGAAAGGACCCAGTCTGTGATTTGAACCATTCAGAGTGGACAAACTATAAATGAAATTTCTTAAGCAATCCAACTTATTTGCATGTGTAAAAGCTTAATCCCTAACCACTGCATAATGCAAAGCTCAGCTCATAGCTTTGAGTGTGTAATCAGAATCAGTCGGACACACTGCTCATAACATGCTCTCTCCCCCCAGCTCAATCTGAAAGTCAGAAGTTATTATTACTCTAGTTGCAACACTGAAACTCTGAACAGTACATGCCAAAATGTTTTATTAAAAAGATATTCTGTGTAACAGTATAAAAATGACATGACTTCTATCATTATGATACATACAATACACATGCTTTAAGGAATGCTTTAAGGAATGCACGTTGGCATTCAGTAATAATAGAATCTACAAAAACATGTTTTATTTAATCAAACTAGTGTTTTGTTTAAAATATAAATTCACAATTTTATACAGTACAGCCATTTTGTATTTAAAGGGATGATGTAATCACTGATAGGCCTAGGTAATCTGATCCTAATAATCCAGGTGGGTTGACTGGCTGATGGTGCACTTTTCTTACACTCTGTAATGACCAACACTCAGACACCACAGGTATTACTAGCTATTCATCCTCGGATAACAGAAAGCTGCTCTTTGAAGGGAGTGTGTGTAACAGATATGCAAACCGGCCTAAACATTATGACAGAAATCGGGAAATCAGCAAGCAAAAAAAGTTTCAAATAGCTGCTCCAGTCTTATGTATAGATTAATTTGGTTCGTCGATGGGCCTGCGGCAGTAAGGACAGCAGTTGTGCTGAAGCACAAGGAGCTCGTAATCCTCACTGTGAAACATCTATGAGGAAACACAGAGATGGAAACATTACCCGAAAAAGTACAAGCAACTTGACAGGAAAGAAAAATAAGAATCAAAACCTCCTAGGTTTGAACTAGGTGGTTCACATCAGGTCATAGCTGTGTGCCTTCTAAATGCTGTACCTTGAAGCAGGTGGGGCACATGGTGATGCTCACATCAGGCAGCAGGGAACGGAAGTATTCCCATTTGAGTGGCCTGGGCCAGCGTTTGATCAGGACGTCCCTCCTGCTCATGGAGTGCAGCACAGAACGACTCACCTTGACAGGGACAAAGTTCGACCCCCCCTGCTGTTTGGACACAAAGATGAACATCATCCACACTCTATTATGGACTCTGTCCTTTCACCCTCTCCAGCTGGTTTGCCCACTTGGCAGAATATTAATCACCTCATCTATTTTGTCCTTTGTCCTCTTACCTCAAAGCTCATTTTGGCTGTAAATGGGTCCTCCTCTGCATCATCCAAACCATCATCCATCCTCAAAGCCTGCAGCTCTTATTGTTATTAATTAAAACAAATAACCGAAGTGATGTGTATTTATTTCACACGTTTCAACACATTTTATACTTGTCGCATGCATTTTCTGTACTGACATTGCAACAGAGCAAAACCTTGTATAAAATTATCCCTGAGACTATTCTGAGGGGGAGAGTGTTCAAAATCAGTTGTGCCTGTCAGTCACGTCGCAGCTCTGAAAGAACAGAGCAGACCTCCGTGCCCTTGAGTGTCTGCTGGCTAATGCAGGTTAATCCCTGCACTAGGGCTGTGGCTACAGCTCTCTGAGGGTTAGTGTCATTAAGATGAGACAGGAGAGCCTCACTAACCCTATTAGCTCAAGAGCTAAGATGACTTAGTTCTGACAGCTTACCCACAGGCACAGAATCAGGGCCAACTCAGACTAAACAGCTTTTAGAACTGTCACAAAGCAGAGCACAGCCACATGCCTTGTTTTGATGAGATGTGCAGCATGTTAGGGTAGCAGAAGGAGAACTTAATAATTCATGAATATCATGTGAATAATCTGCTGCTTTGTGTGTGTGTGTTTATGTGCAGCCGATGATCAAAGGATACCACCATTGTCCATGTCTTGCCACCGTGCGTCCCTCTGATCTGTTTGAGGAACTTCCAGGTCAATAAGAGACAGAGCCTCCTCGTCATTGATGCCCTCCTCCAGGTAGAACTGCACCAGAGGGAGCACCTCTGTGAACAATGAAGAACACCACATTCATTTCTAGAATTATCACGTCATGGCCTAATGCCTCAGACAACCACTCAAATAACAGCTTAGATCCATATCTGTCCTGATTGTGCAATTTATTGGATGTAGTGTGAATGAAAGATTGTGTGTTTGCAGGATATTATAGTGATTTTACTATCTGTTGAAAATATAGTGCATTAGGTGTCACTGACCATATGATGAAGCTGAGTAAATAAAAGGCTGCCTGCAGTTGATGCACACACTCCCTTGGTTGTTCAGCAGAGGATTGTGGGTGGAGCAACGGTAACACATCATACCCTCGATCAGGTCCTGCCAAAAACATCAAGCGTAAATGTATATTACAGAATTACATTACACTTCCAATATACAATTATATACAACATATTAAACGTACCTCACTGTCATGGAAGGGTTTGGAGCGAATGGTGATGCTGCCAAGTTCTATAGACTCCTGGAAGCGTGAGGGAATGTGCAGCTCCTGCAGCTTCTCGTAAGAATATCTGGCAAGCTTGTATGCACCCAGCTTTCGACTCTGTTTGGCTAACGCATACAAGGTGTTGCTAAGAATTAGGTCAAGGAAAATAAATGTAGCATGTAGGAGGCAAAAGAATACCAAATTTCTAATGTCTTATTCAATAATGTGCGTAAGCTGAATTGCTGTATTTCTCCTAATGAGTACAACCACATTGGATGCCTTGAAAGTAATACTTTGTTTGTTTGTAGCCTTGTGTTTGAGTTGAGGAAATTGTTGCTTATTGGTATTTATATAGAGACAGACTGTTATGCGTGCAGCTCTGACGGTGGCAATCACAGGTCAATGAGTTGCAGCTGCACCAGCTCTGCACTGGCACTCCCCCATCACCTAAAACTCAACACCGTTCCTCTCCTTTCCACTCAGCTACTCTCCAGCTCCTCCCACACACCCAGTTCTGTTCCACTTGATAAATGCGTGTACTCCTATTGTGTAACTTGTTTAGTGACATTGTATTTATCTGTTAGAACCAATTCCAGCACCAGTCCCACTACGTCTATAAATCTAGTTTTTGGAACATTTTAGTTTGGCCGCAGAGTCTCTGATGTGCTCAGCCTTATTTCCCCCCTTGAAGGCTGGGCTTTCCTTCCTCATGCAAGCTTTCACTGTGTCTAACTATAGATTGGTCTGTGTGGTGTAGCCATGGGCGAGTGTACTGGTTGAAATTAAAACTTATTGTTTTAGGTGTTTATGTATGTATACATATGCAAAGAGTTCAGTAATCAAAGCTCTTGTTCAGATAACAGAGAATGTGCCTCTTGGCACCGAGGACTCCTCCCTATCATCACCCCTCTTCTTTCTCTCAGCAGCAGTATGGTTTCCGCTGTGGCGCCAGTGTTTCCGTTTTCTCCCCACTTTATCGTCACTGCCTCTAACAGCCTTGATTTCAGAGTGGTATGTGTATCATTGAGAGTTTTCCAGAGAGGAAGGGCCACACAATACTTTTAAAAATCTGCTCTCTCGGCTGTGAGGATACACTTTAGAGATCCCTGGTGGTATGTCCTTGGTGAGGTTGTTCAGCAGGAACCTGCAGATGTTGAAGAGTGTTTCTGGCATGTGGGAACTGAAGGGCTCATCCTTAAGATAAAAACAGAGAAAATAAATGAGTGATGGAAATTGAAGGGATTATAAATTGATATAAATCTCTGAAGCACCACCTCTTTTAACCTGTTCTTAGTGCAGCCAACCCTTTACAATGCGTTATCCCTCCTTGCAGTGCTTCCTAAGGTAAAAATTAATTTTCTAAAGCAATCACTAACTACACCTTACCCTGAAAATTGATAGTCCAAACCTATAGAGGTTGCCTGAGAGAGTTAAAATGAGATATAGAGGTTTCCTGTTCTGGTCTGGATCACTGTGAAGTGTCTGTGTAGCAGGGGTGGAACTGCAGCAAGCAAGCAAAAAGCTGAAACAACAAACCGGGAACACTGACACATGCCAGGTCACCCATATAGTGCTCATGGCCAGGAATTGCTCGTTTGTAAAAAGGTTAGGGCAGGGGGTCTTGAAGAAGACCCCTGATGAGGTTATCATCTTGTTCTATCATGCAGCTGGTTACCATAGTAATAGGGGTCAGGGAGGTTTCAGGAGTAATAAAGTAACAGAGTGGGCCCCTTCAAGAGGATTTTTGCCACATTAAACAACATAAACTTAAGTTTTATTTTTTCCCTTTGTTTATGTTATCTAACAGTTTCTGTGCGCATCTTAATTTCTACTTAAACCAGATTTTCTTATTTGATATTAACATAATCTTGCAGAGCCAGAACCTGTCATTGCTGTTGATTTGCAAGTTGGCACAAACACTGAAAATAGGAACATTTATGTGTTTGTACAAAAACAGTAATCTGACCATAGCATGTACTGTTTCCAGGGGTACTCAATTTTAATTTAGCAAGTAGTTGCCTTGTGACTTCAAATCTTCCTCCTCTCAGTTTTGTCTGGTCTGTCTATGCAAGATTAAGGTTGACAGCGTAGGTTCTTACCGTGTAACGCTGAATGGAGCGATAGACATTGTAAAGCTCAGCAAGATGCTGAAAACGCTCAAACTTCTTCAGCATTTCATCCCTCTGGTCTTCACTCTCTGGTTCAGACATACACACATGTAGCGGAAGGGTTAGAAGGTGAAAATGCAACAACCTTAATCCAAGTTGTTGTTTCTTTGCATTGAGGATACATACGTACCTCTAGCAATGTCCAGACACTGCATAGACAGCATCCAGTAATAGTACCCTGCATCGTTGAACCTGTTCTCCACCACTGCATTGTGTGTAAGCTGCTCCAGGACTTTCACAGCTTCATTCTGACGCCCAGCCTTGTGAAATGCTAAAGAGTTAAAGAACAAAAAAATGTTTTTAACACTTTGATTTTAAAAAACAGTGTAATGCTGGATATACAGGTGGAATAGTCTGATGTTCTAGGCATTCACATGTACACACATGCACACGTCAGAATTAAGATTAAGATTAAGAAACCTATATTAGTCCCACAATGGGGAAATTGCATTGCAATTGCACATTAACTAAATGCTTAAAAACTTTTTACTAAAAATAAAATAATAATAATACTATTTCATATCAATCCCTTACAAACAGAGGAGCTATTCCCTAATATCAAACATCAAAAGCACTATGGCTTTAAAACACTGATAAATAGGAGTACTTCTCTTCATGTTCCTATCAAAGAATAATTAGAAACAGCATTGGGGAGTCAACCCCACCAGTGACCCTGCTCCCTGCCATCACACTGGGAGTCAGAATGTATTAGTGGCAAATATTTATCAGTCTACCTAACTGGATAAAGACCACATTCAGCTGCTGCTGATTACTGTTTACAGACACACAATGCGTTCCTTTTATAGAAACATAAAACACAAGCTGACAAGGTTACTTCAGAACACAGCAAAGATTGTTACCTTCTTCTAGTCAAAGCTCCAGTGCAAACACATTTTACATTGTGCTATAATGGAAAACGAATATTAAAAATGTAGGTTTAGATGCACTTCAAATACAAGCTTTCTCACACAAAAAGGCATTTCCTGCCGCCACTATATCTATCAGTAGACATTGGTATATCAATGTGTTCAGAAGGGAATGCTTATTACCCATGTGACGTTTAATCAAAATCGACTAATCAATGTAATTTACAACAATTTGTTGTGTTGTAGCAAAACATCAAAGTTTACCCTCCTGCCACGTGTGTGTCACAAGCAGATTATTCATAAAACAGCCTCATCAATGTGTTT
Organism: Parambassis ranga; assembly: GCF_900634625.1. Lineage (NCBI taxonomy): Eukaryota > Metazoa > Chordata > Actinopteri > Ambassidae > Parambassis > Parambassis ranga. Next base: position 5,715,627 of record NC_041028.1, on the reverse strand, counting down.
AAGACTTTTTTTGACCAAATTTAATGTGGAATTCTTAATGAATTCGTAAATTTGCAGCGCTACCATAGCCGCGCCCTGTCACGCAGTACCAGAGCAGTGGACACAGACCAGGATGTAAGACATTACAATTACTAGTAACGTAATGCATCACTGCCTGAGTAAAACACACACAATCAGCAAAATGCATGACCACAAGCAAGCTCCAATACAATCAGGCTTGCTCAGTCCTGTACTTCATGTCGAGACAGGCAGAGGAAGATTATGTAGAAGAGGAAATATGCCTGCTGAGATCATAATTATAAATCTATGAGCTGATTATAACTATGGTTACAGTTGGTAATCATCATCAGAGCTGCTTGTAGTACTGGTGATTAGAGGCATGCATGCATGTCATTCAGTTAACAGGCAGCCCAGCTCTGTCCTGCTCTGCTTCAGCAAAGAGGATCAGGTTTTACAGTGGATACAGAGAATCTTAAGGAAGTAGTGAAAAATGTCCACAGCTGGCTGGGCTTTATCACTTCCATATGTAAACACTGACTGTTGAAGCAGACTTTAATGTTCACCTAAATAATGTTGGAAACCTATATTTTAAATAGAATGTAAATGTATGCACAGGAGTAATGGAGGTTGGAGGCCCGCTGGTGATGTAAACGTACCTTTTTGTGCCTCCTCAAAGCGATCATTTTCCGCTAGCCACTGGGCATAAGGCACGAAGACCTCATATTTGAACTGAGGGTGCTTCTCCACCAGTGAGAAGGCCTAAGAAATGGACAGGTGACAGGTCAGAAGGAACATGAGATGTATTACATCTTACTGTATGTGATCAGTGGGCCTTGTCTCATACAGTTTAATACAGAGAGAACAGTGTTGGAGAGCCCTTGGTAATTACAGCTCAGCTGCAGTTGATTATGGAGATACAAGTTACAACACATTTTTTAAGAGAAGCATACATTACCTCAAGTCAAAATATTTCCACGACATTATTAATTAGTTGGGAACAGAGAAAAGTGTATGAGCTAAGGTGATTTCACACTCAATTACAACTACAACTGCAGCTCTTGCACTGTTTGACTGACAGGATATAAAGAGCTGCTGTAGATCCCTGTGGACACATATTTGCCTGTCATAGTGACTAATTAAGCTAAATGTCCTGTGGCAAAATCTGAGCCAAGAAACACACACCGGTTAAACCATACAGTAGAATGCAAGTGTGTGTGTGTGTCCCAGGCTTGTAAGCCTAAAGTGAAATACTTTGTTTTAGAGAGTAGTGGGAGCAGTGAATAGCATCCATATGGCTCACGCTGTAACTCAGTCCTGCTGCCCGTCCTGGTGTCCACCTCCCCCAGTGAAGCACATAAAGCCTCATAGCTCCCCCAACCTCTGTCTCATTCCCCGCTCTTTCTTCTTTCTCTTTCCTTTGAGGATTAAATAAATATTCCAGGAAGACTTCCACACATACTATAATAGAACGTGACGATGATTTGATGTTCTGTTTTTGGTTTTACCGTTTCAGGATGGAAATCGTCAGCATGCATCTCTGAGTTACATCTTAAACTCATCCTGCAGCTGGATTAAAGAAATGCAATATTTTTTTTCTTGTCTGAGCACCATGATCCACCCTGATGGAAGATTTTGATTGGAAGCAGAGTACAGCTTTAAGCTGATACTCCTTCAGTGCAGCGCAGTAAAATGTTTTGAGCTCCTCACTCCCTAATCATCACGTGGGCATGGATTCAGCAAAATCCAAAGCTGGATGATTAGTTCTCGAGTGTGTGTGGTTTTAGTTTGTCGGAGTATGAGGAAATTAGACAGACATATTGTTCTATTGTTTGCATTCAGCTGTGGTTACGCTATACTATATTTCCCAGCAAATCTGAACAAGCCATAAAAGTAGAGCATTGCGGTTTATGATGCGAGCTTGGGAGTGCCACAGCAGTTTATTGAGTACAGTTCTATGTGATCGTTTCAAGACTCTCTATATATAAGTCAGTATGAGCTGTGCAGGTGTGTGTAAGTGTGTCAGACCTCTTCCCAGTGTCGGGTTTCTACATGCAGGTGCAACAGAGCCTTCAAGTCCCCCATTTTGGAATATGTCTCTGAGGCATAGCCATGGTGCTTCAGCTTCTTGAAGTAGAGTGCACACTTTGCTAGCGGTTCACGTTCAGCCTTGTCCAATTTACGGGCGATATCGATCAGCCTGGGTGAGAGTAGAGAGGATTGAGTGCACGCACAGAGGGCAAGGGAAGATAAACCCTCAAATGGGTGTCTGCTGTATCAAAGTATGCTTCTGACCCCAGAATGAATGCGAATCAGTTGGGGTCATGAGCTGAGTCTGATTCGGGTTAAAGAGCTCTGGCTGTCTTCAGGAGCAGTATTAGTGACACTGACCCATCTATAAGATCTTACAGCATATACACAGTGGGGCAGATTGAATCAGTGGGAGTTTTGACATGACAACCAGATATCATTTTGTCTGGTTTTCAACAACAGTTAACTGATGCACCCCATATTTTAACTTATACTAACCATATTAGGAGTCTCTGCATCTTGATGGGTCATTCAGGGTAATTTCCCCATCTTCATTACAATATAGTATTCATTCAGAATCTGTGATCATATTTGTCAACCCTAGAAAGCCTAAGGTTTCTAGAGCTTCCACTGTTGACAGTAAAACTCTGATATAGTATGGATATGGATTCATTCTGTACAAAGAACAAACTTTTGAGGGCCATGTCATTTGAAGGATGCAGCCCCTGAATTGAGCCAGAGCTTACACGTAAAGTTTAAAAACTGTTCTAGACAGTGATGATGCGATGACACCTACATGTCTGCCCAGCCATGCTCGCCTATAATGTCTATCGCTTTGAGATGTTCCCCTGCTGACAGATACATCTCTGCTGCTGCTCTTGGCTCCTTGCTGCTCTTAGCCCAATCTGCTTGCTTGGTCATCAGGATCCGAGAGCTTTTTGGGTCTGCTGCCCCAACAAAGTCCTGCAAAGACAAGGAACATAGTTACAAACTTCCAAATATGATTTTTTTTTTGCCATATGTCAAACTAGATAGCTGAGAAATCCCCATTAAAACCGCATCTGGCAATGTAATGTAATGCAACGCAGAATTGTAATAGTAATCTGAAGAGAAAAAGGGCCAGTCCAGACAGACAGAGAACCATGCGGGTCAAGTCTGAGACAGGAGGAAGAGAGTCACACAAACAGCAGGCAGCAAGAAAGCCTTTCCCCCCGGTGTCCGTCCTACCTAAAACAAACAGCGTGTGGGACCAGATGGCCACACAGCCACATAAATATACAGCAGCCACATCAAACATTCATACAATCTGATACACACACATGCACAAATATACACCAACGAGTCATGGCTGTGTCATCTGCTCCTGCAAAGTCAATGTAATGCTGATGATCAAAAGTGTCCGCCCGCATGTAAACACAATAAAGCATGGATTTTTCTCAACTCAAACTGACCTCCTCATCAAAGTGATTCATGTTAAGAGCAGACGTTGGCTTTATTTCTCTGCATTTGTGCCCCATTTCCATCTGTAACTGTGTGTGTAAGTTAACCTTGTGCTGTACAGGGATATACATGTGTAAAAGGACGCCGTGTGTACTGATCAGATGATATATGTGGAGATTCCAGTGATATATGAGGAGATGAAAGACAGACGATAAAGGGGGGCTGTCTGAACACAGCACAGGGCCTCAACTTGGCATAAGTGCACATGATGAGGAAAAACATATGTTCTAAACCTCCTAAAACACGTAGTGCTTTGCAGGTCTTTCTGTCTGAATTGATACGTAGTCATGTTGTTTGTGCATGTGTCTGTGTTTTTATCAATCAATGATTTAATTACCTTGGCATATTCAAACATGCGCAGGTCAGTGTACATGCTCAGGGCTCTGGATTCGTGGCCGGTACGTTTGTAGAGCTTGGCTGCCTCATGGAATTTCCCCTGGTAGGCATAGACGTCTGCCAGGAACAGCTCATTGTCGTTCTCACCCCGCTTCTTCCTCTCCTGCAAATCAGTCAACACAAATACTGGCATGTGTGCAGAGATAAACAGTCACATACATATACACATACTTGCCTACAACAGTATGTGAGCTATGCATGTGAGTTCATGCACATGATGGCTCAAACAGTAAAGAAGGCAATTAAAAGCAAGGAGCCCCACTAGTGAAACTTTACTCAACTTTTTTTTTAATCATTCACTCAATTTTTTTTTATTTTTTTTTAATCAATGACTACACTAAAGTGTGAGTGAGTGAATACACTATTTTTTTTTTTTTATTGAAATGGAGTGAATGTTAGGGTCAGGGAGTATTAGGGTAACAAAAACAAAGCCAGTTTTGATTAGTGAATCCGAAGCATCAGCTTTGCAAATTACAATTTCAGAAAATCACTGTATTATAAATAAAAATTAGGCTTTGCCATGTTATATAGTGTTGTACCTCAGCGAGGTACAAAATATATATAAATTTGTTCACTCCACCATCCCTAGAGTTCTATAGTGTTATTATTTTTGACATAAAGTCAAGGTCTCTATTTCAACTAGGAACATGGCAGAAACAGCCAACTTTACACACACGGCTGTTTGCTTGCATTCATGTGTGGACTGGACCCAAGAAGGTCAGCCTGGATAAGGGTTTCCATGTTTTTGTGAGGGTTTGAAATGTAGCCCAGGAAAAATTGTCTTGGAAATAAATGTATGATGACAATATCAACAATAATTGTGTCTTTGATGATGTCAGCGTATGCTCTGGCTAGAACTGAAATCAGCTAACCAATGAAAAAAATAAAAAAACTGGCTGTAACACAGACTGAAATTGCTTTTCCTTTTTGGGGAGTAGGTATTACCTCAATGCTGTTGATGAGCTCCAGGTAGCGTAGGTCTCTGATTCTAATGAAGGCCTGAAAATGAGGAGAAAATAGAAATGATTTAGAAACTGATTTGGTTTTTCATTTGCATTACCAGACTCTGAGATCCATTAGGAACATTGTTGCATTGTTTACTTGGCGTCTCAGTGGTAAGACTGGTTGTAAGAAGATTGCAAATAACATGATACCAAAGAGTAGGGCTATGATAAAAAAAAAACTGCTATTGTATTTTGCTATGGCTCCTAAGAAGTAAATTGTAATGACACTGGTCTTATCAGGACAGTTTGTGTGTGTCTGACTGGCCTTCTTTGCAGTGTCAAAGTCAAGTCCCTCCAGGGCTTCTGTGGCCAAATCCCTCCAGTCATTGTCTGTCACACCTAGACAGGCAATGTGATAGGCCTCTTTGAACATCTTCCTCTCCAGATACTGGTACATGGGTGCGGACTAGACACAGATAATGCATAGAAGAGAAATAAAATACAAAAAAAATCTGCATCAAATGATTACAGCGATAGACTGACCATAGGTAAAAAGTACAGTTTGTCATTTTTACATTACAACCCTATGGGATAGCATCATTACCTCAACAGGCCAGCAATAAACTACCCACCTGAGGCACCTCCACAGCAGACATGGAATAAACATGGAGGCAGAATATCTTAGAGCCATTGTAGCCAACCATAAAGCCTTGCATCTTTTGCTGGTGTACAGGAAAGTTGCTAGCCTTGATATTAAGGTATCCATTTCCAGAGAAGCACAGCATGTCCTCACACTGGGTGTTCCAGGCCACACTGTTAGCATTCGGCTCCTACAGGGAAAGCAAAAGAATAATAAGGTCTACAGAGGTGAGTGCAGAACACAGGCCGACTTAGTATGTAAGTAAATGTGTTTCTGTACCCAATTGCAAATAATTAAACACACATGAATTTTTCACTTTTGTTCCACCGCACTGCACCTCTGAAATGCATTTCAAAAAGCACCAAATAATGTTCTTCCACACTGTACTTTACAGTGCTTGCTGACCTGAAAAAGTAGTTCTTTACTGTTGATGTCATAGACCAGGAGAGTGTTATGCTCGTCAACCACAGCCAGTTTATTGCGGGAGGCGCTCATGTCCAGACAGCGTACTGACGTTGACAGCTTCAGCAGCGTGATGGGGAATGGGTTGTCAACAAATATCTTCAGAATCTACATTAAAAAAACAATGACCAAAATCATTACAGACTCAGCAGTAATGCTACATAAATCCAGGAATGTAAGCAGGACTCATACAAATTAATATTGTCTCCTTCATTTGGACAGCCATGTTTTATGTTTAGATTCCTGGCATGTGAGCCTGACAGCCATCTCAGGTTAGTGTGGGAATGCATTTTCTAGAAATACTCACAGCTCCGTTCTTTAACCCCACAAGCAGGCCCTCTCTGCCTGGTGGACCACCGATCACTTTGATGTAGCGAATTAGAGATTCCATCACCCATTCTTTTTCTCTGACACTCGTGAATGACAGGCACTGGAGTCTCTTCTCCTGCACAAGAAAGTGGGAAAGGTGAAACCAAAATTATATAGAAATGAAACCCTGACTGGTCCAGTATGGCTGAATGATTCTGTTTTTGTCATTTCACAGTCTGTTAATCTCACCCTTTAAGTTATTTAAACATACTTGTAAATGTCTAACAAATCTTTGCACATTGTTTTTTTAAACACCGTGAAGTGCAGCTCAGTGTCAGGAAGCAATGCTGTAAAGATAAACAATGGTTTGATTTAACAGAGACATACACAGCCTGTATGAACACAGCCCATTTATATGGTCTGAGGCATGAAATGTGAGTATGCCCGATAGGGATCTGAAACACCTCTGTCACACATACACAGATTTAAAAGGAAATAACCTCTGTGTTATGGCTGTTCCTCATCCCTACCAGCCTATGTCAAATACAGACAAGAGGCAGAGAGAATCCCAAGGGACACCCAGTGGTTCAGCAGACTGGTCATTCCTACTTTATTCAACTGTCTTACTTTATCCACTTTGTAGAGGGTTGAGAAGGGGAAGGAGGCAGAGCCTGCAGAGCATATGCACAGCTGGAGTATTTTGCAAGCTGCACAGAAACATCTGGGAACCAGCAATTTCATATCAGGCCTGTGTGGGCTAGTAGTAAAAGACTAAACATTGATTCACTTTGCTTTCATCATCTTAATAGTGCTCAAATGTTTCTACAGCCTATTGCACAATTTTGGTGTGTATGCGAATTTAGTCTTAAGAAAAGTATATCTGAAGGACGACTAAAACACAAATAGGTTTCAGAAATAGAGGCTGCAGAATTGGGAGTATAGGATGAAACTCTATCTCTTCTGACCTGGCATAGGATGATATGCTGGGAGCAGACCACAAGCAAGTTGCATTCAAACTTCCTGCAAATTTTCTCCTTGATGCGGTAGTGCATGTCTGAGGAGTCATCGGAGTAGAGTTCATAAATGTGAATCTTCTCGGGGAGCTGGATGGCAAGACGGTTTCTGTAGATGGCAATCTTCTTCACCAGCTCACGACATTTGATCCTCACTATGAAAAAGAGGGAAGATGAGAACAGAAAGTACAATAGGGACGGTTTTAGTTATCATAGGAAATGCAGACTGTGTATTCTTTCTGCATAGTCTTCCATGCTTTTGTGTAGAAATGAAACACTATCACCTCATCCTCCAATAGGAATAACAGTAAGAAGTTTTAGCCATAAGACATGCAAATTATTTGGGGAACCATCATAGTCTCAATAACCCGTTTCTCAAGCAGAATTGTACCTTTTTGTTCAGTGATGAGATGCTGGACAATGACATCGGTCATGCTGTCTCTGTAAGCATAGCGATCCTTGTAAAGGCCATGAACTGTATTGAAGTTAAGTTGGTAGCAGGAGATGGTCCCGTCCTGGCAGCCCAACACCTAGACGAGAGACAACAATGTAGCAGTACATCCTATTAACACCTCTAAGAAAAGACTGTGAGAGTGGGAAAATGTTCCTGTTGTTAAAGCATCCACACAGTAGAACTGAGAGGAACTGCCAGCAACCAATTCTCTCCTGTGTGCTTCATCACTTTCAGTTAAATATAGTGAAAGGAAAAGCTGGAAAGGTGTTACTGTAAAATAAAATACCTTGTGTATCTGTGTAGTGAGAGAGGCGCTGTGTTATCAAATCAGGAAGATGTATCAAATGCAGACTGGCACCGTGAATGTCAAGTTTTGTGCTTTTGCTTTCCGAGTGTTGCATTGAATTCTTTTCTGTTACTGTGGCATACACTGTTATTTAGTGGTAAGGCAAAGTTGTAGACCCACCACAAAGTTGGAGTCAGGCTTGACCCGGCATGTCCACACCCAGGAATTCTGATCTCCAATTGGTCCCAACCGCACACCATCTTTAGTGTAGAGCGACGCCTGTTTATCAGAGCCTCCCATGACTATATATTCACCCTTGGAGAAGTAGCTGACGCAACACGGGTCATAGGTGAGGGTCCTGTCTTTTCCAATCTGAGAGAGACAAAAGAAGATAAGAACATTAAAATAAAACTGAAACAAGTTTATCACCCAGGGACCTGGGCCAGCACTTCCCACAGTTTAAGCCAACATGCTTCAAAGTCCTGTGTACATTCAACCATCCCCTTTGAGTGTTTGATGAAAAGACAAAAAAGAAAGTGTTTCTCAAGTTTAAATAGCCTCTATTGTGTTAGTGTTCAAAGTCCATTTGCACAAAATCATATCAGGTCACTCAATTCTGCACATCTGTTTCTCCTCACTATGGAAAAAGCATCCCTGACCGTTCAAATTTATTTTCTTTCACTGTGAACAATTCCTGGTGTTGAAATCATAACAGAATTTTCATTTAAACAGATAAACAGGCTGATGACAATATATGAGCCTAAAGCGGCAGAGTAATGAACAGTGCATATTTGTCTATAATTATTATATTGCCCCCAGAGAATTTAGAAGTAAGGAGGGATAGTGAAGGGGCCAATAAAGCATAGCTTCCAATGTGTTATGGTTTCAATAAACCCTGATTACAGCAGAAAACACAGATCTTAAGCATAGTTAAGTGTTTCCAATACTTTATATTTTAGACAAACAGACTTAAGTATTTATTTAACTACAACACATGCATTGATGATGCCTTGAAAGTCTATATTTCTTCTGGTATTTCTCATAAAAGGCTGTGGTAATGTGTATTCAGTCTATTATTTTTTTTTTGTTCTATACAGGATGAAGAGGAGATGAAAAACCATATCGCTGTAACAAGACCCAACTCATCATGTTACTTGGACATGGCTCACAGTAGTTTCAGGTTCAGTATATTACACAGAAGATGTAGTTTGATGTAAAACTAGTTGTAACTAAGATCCTGCAAAAGAAAACCAAATACAGAATTTGGATTTTTACCTGCTTTCCACTGAGCTGATAGAAGGACAGCTTCTGACCCCAGTCTGCCACTGCCAGAATGTCATTGTGCTCATCCCTGAGAAGACACAACAAAATAAGTAAGTACTAAATACTTACTTACTCCCCCTTCTAGTGACAGAAAAAAAGAACTTTACTGTTTTGTGTATGTATTTAAGCTCCTTTGAGAGGTATTCACCATGTGAAAACAGATGAAGCATACCTTAATTCCCATACACTGAATAGTCCCTTTTGCTTAGGATGGTTCCTAACCAAGTGAAATGACCTGGAAGAATCTAAGTGGCAGCTGTGATAAGAACTCGTGGAATTCTATAAATACTAAAAGACAGGTGCTTCCTTTCTTATCTACTTTAACATTAGATACACTGGACAATCATTTATAAAAGATATAAAGGGTAAAGTGGGAAATAACACCACCCCACAATTCACTATGACCCACATAAATGTACAGTAAATAATAGAACACATAATTATTCTTGTTGTGACATAATGTCATGGAAATCCTTGCATGAGAAGCATATCTGAGCAAATCTATAAAAATAGATTCCTTTCATGTCTCCTGGGATATTGTTGAAGAACAAACACAGTGACTTATTAATATGAATTCTCCTTCACATCTTTCCCTGGCTGACCGCATGCTCTGTCCTCTGTGTGTCACAATATATGGATTCATATTCTACATCCTGCTTTTCTCATCTTCCTGCTGCCTGTTTTTCCTCCAATGACCTCTTCAATTCTCCTGTGTATAGACTATTGGTGTACTCCTAGCTTTGGCTGCAGGGGGAATAAGAGAGCACTGACAATTGCTCCAAGACTTCACAGTCCTCTCCCTTACTGAAGCTCCTAGGCTAACCACTGCCACCTGCTGGCCCACCAGAAAAATGCATAAAATTTGTTCTTCCCTCTTTTTCAATCTTGACATTATTAATTGACAGCACACATGTATAAATTGCTGTGTGATACATTAGACATAAGAAGTGGTGAAGATATCCACGTATGGCTGTAATAATTAAGGACTAACTTTGAAGGATTCCAGGCTATGGACCAGATAGGAGAGGACGAGCCTCCTGGACGTTCTATTTTGACCTTCTCATCTCCATTCTTGTTCCGTATGCTCACAACTCCATTCATCATACCAAGGGCAAGGTACTGCCCATCATTTGTCCACCTGCAATGAAATAAAACTCTTTAATCAATCAATGTGTTACAGGAAAAGGTACCACTGTTTCAGAACGCTTCACTTACCCACAACATGTTATTTTGCTGCTGACTTTATGTTTGTTCACAGATTTTTGTTCTGGAGACCACAGACCTAAAAATTTTTAAGTTTAAAGATGTTCAGTTCTTCACATAGGACTTGACATAAAATACTGTAGGTTTACAATATGTTGTCTATAGGAAGATTTTAAAGTCCATTATTAATAAAACTCACCAAAATCACCAGAAGAACATGAAGCAAGCTGGTGAGTGACAGGGTTGTAGGCGACACACTGGATGGAGTCATTGTGACTGCAGATAAGTACAAAAAAATGTAACACACTGCTGTTATTCTGTAGTACTACTACGTAATATTATGAGGGTAGGAAAAAGAGACTTACGTATATTTTAAGATACCCTCTAGTTTAGAAGTCCAGATGATGATGCTTTTGTCTGCTGACCCTGAAGCAAACCTTTTACCTGCAAAAGAATGCTGCTGTTAGTAAATAAAAATTAGTGATGACAGATACAGGAAAATATAGCATACACACTGAAGTTAAGCCTGTACCATCTTTAGCGTAGGCCACACAGTACACTATGTCTTTATGTCCTTTTAAAGGCTGGATAATAGCTCCATCGGTTGCATCATAAACCTGTAACAAAAAACATTGTTAGTAATGATAATGTACTGATTTATTCTTTAACCAAAGAAAACAGGATGGCCTTACCAAGACACGCAGCCCTGCAGCAATTATGAGTTGGCTGCCATCTGGCTTGAAGGCAAGGTCGTACACACTACCAAAGAGAAATAGTGTTAAGATGTTTTTTTTAATGAATTGATCATGTTAGCAACAGATTTGAGGATGCATTCATCACTGAACTGGATCATTAAAGGCTCCTGTGAAAGTTTTTGACCTATACTTTATGTTTATGTTTATCTGTTTATTTATAATATTCACAGTACTTGACTACAAATGAGGTGATGTCAGACTATCTATTGTACATTATACCAGCAAAGCAGAGAAGAAAAACACTGCAAGATAGTAAACCTGGAGAAATACTGTTACTTTGCAAAGATGCACACAAAATGTTTGAGTGAAACTATCATTGAAAATTAATTACAGGACTTCTGTGTGTAAATATGGCAAACAGTGGGTTCATGCTTCTCAAATGTGACAGTCTGCAAGTGGGCTGGATTTTGGACCTCTGTACCACCACTCACACTGTTTTTATTGGGGAAACAACAAATTGCTCTCTGAAAGACAATGTGTCGACGTCTATATTAGAGTCTTCTGAAATCCTTGCCAGATGAATCAAATTATATATCATGTTATTTACAGGATGCAGCTGTGTAGCAATAACCAAAGCCTACTAAGCTAACTAGCTACACATTAACCTTAGCTCTAAAGGGAACATTACACATGAAAAAACAGCGTCGACTACTCGTGGTTCAAATATCCTGCAAGACCGCTTATATGAAAAGAGATGCACTGTGCTGAGAATTTCCGTCATTTGTTAAAGACGGTCAAATTGCTGCGGCGCTAATGCTTGTTAGCCGGCTAACACTAGTTTACATAGCAACCACCGTTGCTAACCACCTAGCGATACGGCACAGGGTCGGGCTTAGGTTGACAACACAAACACAATGATGTAGACTCTTACCATTGATCGCGAATAGTTTCTTTCCATGCTAGAACAGCTCTCATGTCTACCTAAAACAGAGAGGACCGAGGTTCTTTATCAACAGGTTGTTGCTGCTCTTTGATTAATTCTGTTGTTATGACTCGTTCGTACTGCGCAGGCGCGGATCTGATCGCTACTTCCTGCCTGCTGAAGCGTGTGGCACTGCTGTGTTGACATCAGAAAATAACCGGGAAGGCAGCGTACTGACTTCAAACCCCACATCTGAGTGAGTTCTAAATGACCAGCATTAGTTCAGATAAGTAGTGCACTTAAGTATTGCCTCCTGCTAATTCTGTAATATCTACAGTAATATTTGTGGACTTTGTGTGAAACCGTGAAGTGAAAAGATGCAATGTTTTGTTGTCCGTTCCAGGTAAAGATGGCACAGACCAGGGATAGCTGCTGAGGTGGAAGTAAAAAATCGACAGAATGCAATGGACTCCACTACAAATGGACTCACAGAAAATAGCACTCACCTCGAAATATATCGAGGCGATCTTACCCAGGTGGAGATCAGTGAAGATACAAATGACCAAAGTCACAAGGAGAAGCAAGAGTCAAACCACATTTCTGCAATGCCCCCAGGTTGGATCAGAGAAGTGAGACAGCGAAAAGCAGGCAAGACCGCAGGCAAACTGGATGTTTACATTACAAGGTGACTCTAGGTGTTTTTCTGTTATCTGTCACTGTGTTATTTGATCTCAGTGCTGCACTTAACGGCGTTTGATTAGTGTCTAATTGATGTTTTCTATTATTGAAGTCCACAGGGGCAGAGATTCCGGTCAAGAGCATCTCTGCACACTTTCCTCCTGAAAAGTGGAAATGACAATGTGGATATAAACCTCTTTAATTTTAGCACATCAGAAAATGATGTTACCACTTCACAAATATTTCCATCCAAAGTAAAGCAGAGGAGACGAAAGAAAAAAGATGCAGATGGACAGCAGGAGAAAACAGAAGATGGTAGAGAAATACTGGATCCACCTCCAAATAAATCTGAAAGGTCTTCTTCCTCCACCAGAAAGGACACCCAAGACAGAAAAACAAAGAGTACAGAAAACACTAACCACCTCAATACAGACATTGTACTGGAGAAAATCACACACAGACTGGAGGTGTGTCCAGACAGCACAGATGGGTTAGAGGATAATATGGAATTGCAGAAGAGTCCTCAAAGAGTAGGGCTGCTGAGAGAGAAGCTTCTCAGACTGGCTCCTTCATGTAATCAACAGAACACTATCATTGCTCATAAGGAGGAAGTGACAAGCTCACAGTCTTCAATCCCGACTCTAAATGTCGAACCTGCCACTGAGAGCGGGGATGAAGGTGAGGATGTGCCAGACGCTGAAGAGATACATGAGAATCGCAGCAAAGGTGACAACAAGGCTAATTCTGAAGTGGAGGCTCACAGTCATGAGGATGTGGAGGAGGAGGTGGTGTTACCTGACATCACTGGTGGGAGCTCTACACCAAGAAGAGAGTCTCAGAATAGTAAGTATAGTTGGCACTGTCAAGAGCTTGTAATTTTTAATTATCATTATAAATAGGATGCAAACTGTATGAATGGTGACTGATAAGACTGTAGCTTATTACATGCACATTCGGTTCAGCTCTGTGGGTAATTATGCAGCAGGTTTTGAGTCGATAACTGTTGTGTTACTTCTTTTTCGGTGTAATTGAAAATCAGTAAGATTATTTGCTTGTTGTTTTTCGATCTTGTCACATGTTTACCCTTTGAGGGCTGTGTATCTCATTTTGTATCTCTTGATTTTTGTTATGCCAAAAATTCTAATAAAATTCTAATTATATATATATATATATATATAAAGAAAATTAGTCAGCACTGTCTGAGAAAATGGATTAAAATGAATTAAAGTCTTTGGTTTCAAACAAAGCCACAGCAGTGAGGTCTGTAGGCAATATGACAGGCCCTGATTTCCGGAATGAAAAGTGGATGCTCCTGGTGGCACATTGAGTATGTGTGATAAACGGGGAAAGGAGAATAGTTCAAGGGAAGAAGAAATTGAAATACATCCCTGTCTTAAGTAGCGATAACTGAGGTGAGGCGTATACGTTGGAATATGCTCAGATGTTTTCTGTCTCTTCAGAGTCGAGGAGCTCTGAAGACAAACGGAAAACCAGCCCTTATTTCAGCAGGAAACCACTGAAAGATGGTAATGTTGGAACTCATTTAATACAAGAAGCATGCATGTATTTGTGTGTAAAACATGCACCCTGTGCATGTGTGTTATTTAAGAAAGCACTGTCCTCACTCAGGACTCAGCCCCCCCAGGAGGAAGGCCTTTAAGAAATGGACACCCCCTCGGTCCCCTTTCCACCTTGTGCAGGAAACTCTTTTCCATGACCCCTGGAAGCTCCTGGTGGCCACTGTTTTTCTAAACAAGACAAGTGGTGTGTAGAATTCAGCATACACACACAGCAACACACTGGATGTTTGATCAAAACCTCCTATTTAATGTATTTTCTTCCATACAGGCAGGATGGCCATTCCTGTTCTGTGGCAGTTCTTCGAGCGTTACCCGTCAGCAGAGGCAACCCGGGTGGCCGACTGGAAACCTATGTCTGAACTCATGAAGCCTCTTGGGCTGTATGAGCTTAGAGCCAAAACACTCATCCGCTTCTCAGGTAAATATTTGCTTCCCTGTTAATGGTTTACAGATGTTTTTGTATTGTTTTATTTAGAATACATGAAGCAGTATCTCTTTCTCCTGTGTAGATGAGTATCTGAATAAACAGTGGCGTTACCCTATCGAGTTGCATGGGATCGGAAAGTATGGCAATGACTCCTACAGGATCTTCTGCTTGGGAGAGTGGAGACAGGTGAGCATAATTCTTGCTATTTTACAGGATTACATTAGATTTGTAATATAATTCTAATGCTGAACCTGATATTTGTATTTCAAAGGTGACGCCTGAAGATCACAAGCTGAATAAGTACCATGCCTGGTTGTGGGAGAACCATGAAATGCTGGGAATCTGAATGTTTGACTTTGGTGTCACAAAGAAGAATGTAAACAAATTACAAATTACAGTTAACAAATTACATTATGATGAAATATTCTAAAAGCTTGTTTTAAAATTATGCAAAGATATCCTAAAGCTTTGTCTGTCTTCAAAAACGTTTTTATACCTTGATGATAATAAAATGTTGTAAGTTGTCTTGAAATAGCTTTGCTCATTCCTTATCTATGTAGAAGAGATCTGAAGACATCCACTTGACAGTATCTAGTTAGTCCTTTGTCACGGACTAATAATCTTACTTTAAGAGTGCACTGAGGCATGGCCACTCCATACCGCAGCTTTCTTTTGGTGGGGGGTAACCTGATTCCCAAGGCAACTGTTGCCACTGCAAAACACTCGGTGAATGCGCTGGCATGTCACAGTTTAATCTATAACTAGTGCCACAACAGCAATTTTTTAAGTATGCATTAGGATTTGTGTTATTATGTAATGATAAGAGAAGTGTGGCTTTAAGAAGAAAAGTACATTCTGATACATTTGATTCTTTGGATAGTTCAGTGTTGCACAAAAACTCAACTTTGGAGAAGAAGAAAAAGAGTGAACTACAAAATGAAACTACGTGAGTAAAGAATTAAATTTTTCTGTAAATGTTATTTTTACCAATAGTCTATATAAGCCTCTGCTGTGATTCTTGATTTTTCACTACTACAGCAACAATCTCTATAGCTGCCACACCAGTCTGCATCCCTCCTGACCCTCCTTCTGTCAGGCAAAATTGTTCCCTCATGGTCACTCCCATGATGTTTCCCATCATTTCAGAGTCTGCCCGGCTGCGGACAAGCAGTCAGGTGAGCAAAGGATTTATAGCAGACTGCACACACAGCACTGTAATGCGTTCTTTGAGATCAAACAAAAAAAAATCTGATTCATAAATTTGCTCTCCAGAGTATTCCGTGGTTGAACCCTTTACATCCACCTTTGGTTCATAAACGTACTGTCAGTCTGGAGACGGCAGCTGTTCACCACCACAACCACCAGAGGACAGCAATCATGCAGAGAAGAGAGCATTACAGGTTAGAAGTTACACATAAAGAGCCTCTAACCTTTCTTGCAATTGCTTATAATAGCTGAGTTCCTGTGGTGGAATGTAACTAAGTATTTGTATTTCATTACTGTACTTAAGTAAATTTTTATGTATTTATACTTTACTTAAGTAAAAATAATAGTACATACTTTATACTTTTACTCCATTACATTTTGCAGCTATTATCTGTACTTTCTACTCCACTACAAATTTTTACAATGTCTGTAGTTACATTTTTGTACATTTGTAAGTACATTTTTGAATACAGTTGTGTTCATATACCTCTGCTGGACTGATGTGAGGTCAGACTCTGCATGGAGGTGGTGTCACGCTGCCAGCTGTGTTTCTATAATGAGCCTCAGTCATGATGCCGGTGCTCTGGCTCAGTTAGCTAACTAGTTAGCTACTGTCTGCTATCACAAGTCCATCCATTAATTTCTGATTAACATGAATCATAACATTATCTCTGATTATATCTGAAGCAGGAATACTTACACAGTGAAAATGGTGAATGCCTATTTTTTTTTTTATCACCAGCCTCTCTGTTCACTTGATGCCCACAGCCTGCCTCATGACACACAGACCTGTCCATAGCTGGTTCTGGGTACATTTCAAAGATGTCTGTACTGATAATGTAAATTAACTACACATTGTCCATTTTAATTTTAAGATGATTTTCTTTTAACCTGTTCAGATATCTTTAGCAATAGAACTCAATAATATATATTCAGTGCGTGAGTACTTTTACTTTTAATACTTTAGGTACATTTTAAAGTAAGTACTTAAGACTTTTACTTAAGTAGGATTGTTGATGTTGCACTTCTACTTTTACTTGAGTATATATTTTGCTGGTTATTTGTACTTTTACTTAAGTACCAAGCTTCAGTACTTCCTCCACCACTGCAGAGTTCATTGTCATTGGTGTTTATGTGTCAGGTTTCACCAGGTGTGGCGAAAACCCTTCTATGGAACAAGCAGTGAGAGAGAAGAGTACAGGTAATATAGTGTAGCTTCACCACCTCTATTGCTCCATTTATACTTTTGTTTTGAAACAATAAAATCTTCTCTTTTATCCCTGCAGAATAGACATACGTGATCAGTTAAAGAGGCAGATTGAGGAAAAATGTGTTGCACTGAAGCTGCAGTTTGCCAGTAAAGTGCAGGAATCAGAGTATTTCCAAGAGGTAGACCGTCTTGCCCTGTCCAGTGAAAGAGAGAAGCGACTGCAGCATAGGAAAGCAATGTCTGCTTACAGAGATGAAAACAAGACGGTACACTGACATGTTTACTAATGCTTTACAATAGTGCCCTGGCAATGCTTTTGCATGGGCTTATGTTACAACACTGTAGGGAGTGTCTGAGGTTTTCTCTCTCTCCTTGTCTCTGTGCTGTGTACAGCTAATGGAGCAGAGCTGGCGGGACAGAGCACTGATTCGTTCCCAGGAGGCCCTGAGGGAGAGAGAGCTTCTGCGCCTCAACCCCATTAACTGGAGTGGAACTCTGAAATAAAGTCAAACCTCTTCAGGAAGACAGAACTACAGACCACACTGTAGCAATTAGGTATGCGTGAGTATCAGAAAATGAGATTCGACATATCCCAACCACCATAAACAAACAGCTAGAGCCTGAATGATGCTGGGTTTTTGGGGTAAACAACAGTTATAGTTAAGAATTAAATTAAATTAAAGTTCCAATTTGTGTTGCAGTGCAATCACATCATTTTATGTAAAGTAAAAATCCCCATAATCAACTTTACATTAACACTGACAAATGTAATTAAATGATTAAATTAAAAAAAAAAATAACATAAGAGCAGACTTTTTATTGTAAAGCGAACATCTACAATGATTTATGATTTTGTAGACAAACATTCAACAGAAGGGAAATCAAAGGAGGACGGATAATTAGTGATGCTTGAGTGGCTCTCCAACATGATACTACAAGTGTATCTGCTAGAATCACAGTTGAACAGACCAAAATCTGTGTTGATAATGCACACAAAAAAATGAGAAATGTCATGAAGAGAATTTGGTAAACATCAGCAAACATAAATATTGCTTTCAAAATAAACGTAACACAAAAATGGCTTGTTTCATTCAGATCAGAGCTGGTATTTAGCTACTGTAAGCACATCCTCCCACCACAGACACACTTACTAAGCAATAAAGTTGCATCTACTAAAAGTTAATCTTACATGCTAAAGTAAGACGATAAATTAATGCAGAGGGTGCAGTACCTTTCTTTTCAAATCTTATTATCATGCAATATTACTAAAAAGAATCATTCAGGGAGCATGATGAGGTAAAAAAAAATCATTCCCTGAACATAAATAACCTTAATGGAAATATCCCACAGTTTTATGAGTGCTCAGTTGGAGGGGTGATGAATTTCTTCATTTAACCCCATGCCTGTAGCAATTAGCATAAGTGTTGCAATAACCAGCTAAAACTTATTCACCAATCAAACTTTGGGAAAATCTCTGCTGCACAGCACTGATGAAATGGAGAAAAACGTGAATGGACATGATGACTAGAGGTTTTCATTGTGTGGAAGAAAACGACATCTTCTCTTGAGCAACAGAGGCCAGATAAGACATCCAGATGCATATTAGTTTCACAATCAGTAGTGGTCTTTATGTCACCCTTTCTCCCAACAAAGTTGAGGTAGGGGATTCAGTTCAGTTCCTTTGTATCAGTGCAGTGTTGCTTTGTTGTTCTTCTTCAAGTTTCACGGCTTCATAGCCTTTGAGTTCTCACTTCTTCCTGTGTTATCCTATTCATAAACATAAATAAATGAACCTGAGCCCTTTTAGGTAACTCAATCAATCACAAGTAAATCCCTGAAAGGCTAGCACTGGCTGGTATTTCAAGGTCTGTCTGTCGAGTCATGCTCCCACACAGTCTAGCGGCCCTTCAGAAATCCGTCCAACATGTAGTCTCCCTTCTCTGTGAGCCAGTATCCGGCCATAGCAGCAACTCCTCCAATAAAAATGGCTGTGAAGACCATGTCACCCTTAGCAGCGAGTGTAGCTAGGGCACAGATTACAACGCCAAAGAACATTTGCTGCAGCACGAGGACCTCATCGTCTGTCATGTCATCAAACAGTCCCTTGTCTGGGTCAGCTGAGGAAGTAAAAAAGAAACTTAAGACATGCAGTACAATGAGTTGTTTCAGCGAGGTTGTAGTAGTCACTGATACTTACCAGGAGGCTTATTCTCAACACAAATGCTGTCTCTTCTAATGAATCCCTCAGCACAGTCACAGTGGAAGGAGCCCTCCTCATTGATACAGGCCTCATTAAGTCCTGGGCAGGCTATTGCACGTTCACTACATTCATCGATATCTGTGCAGGAAAGAAGAAAAAAACAGATTAAATGGAATCAAAGGAAGGTATAGGGATGTAGACATAGTGGCCAAGTGGTAAACACTTACCCAGACACTTGGCTCCTTTCAATCTGTAACCACGAGCACATTTCTTACAGCGAGCAGGACCACTGCCCATGCAGCCCATACAGGCCTGGTCACAGCCTGGACGGAAGTGCAGCAACAAATTACCCATCAACAATAACAGGAATTAGCCGATTAATAAGGTCATACTCAATTAATAGGCATGCATGATTCCCCTTATTTTCTTGAACTACACAAAATCAACTGTACCTCTGCATTCATATGATCCTTCTGTGTTGTGACAGTAGGTGTTGGAAGGGCACCGAGCCAGCTCTGTACCACACTCGTCGATGTCTGAGACACACAGGGTGCGTTACACAACACAAAACCCCAAAACTGGCACAGAATCACACGTTACCACATGACCTCTAAAGCCGTACTCACCTACACATTTGTTGTCATGAAGGATCCAGCCGGGTTTGCAGTCGAGGCATTTGTAGTCCTGTGGCCCCAAGCATTTCTTACATGAGTGGTAGCAGGCTAAAAAGGATGAGGCGCACACATACAGGGACAGAGTCAATGAGAGATGACCCCAAATTGAGTTTAGCTATGTAGAAACTGTCATCTGAATCTGAGGCACCTGTGCAGGCTCCCACGCTGTCATTGGAGCTTTTCTCCCTGTAGTAGCCATCAGCGCAGCTCTGGCACAGATTGCCTGAGTATCCAGGATCACAGACACACTCGCCATCTCCCAGGCGGGTACCCTCCCCTTCACAGCGACCCAGGCCTCCACACACACCACCAGGTCCAGATGGACACTCTGTATGGATAAGCCTTCTAATTTTTATTCTGAACGCCTTCAAACCAAAGGAAAAATACGTTTGACATTTCACCTCCTGTAAAGATAATTTTCACACCTTTGCAATCGGGTCCAAAACGTCCAGGTGGACAGCACAGTCTCAGCTCCTCTATGCAGAGCCACTCAAACAGATCAGGTGCTTCCTGCTGCCTATAGGACATATGTAGCATGTCAAGCATGGACTTAAAACAAGTGAGAAATAACATCTGAGGAAAGCATCATTTAAGACCACATGTACCTGTGGAACCACCATGTCTCTACTTGGTCTTCTATCTGCTCTAGCAGCTGGTTACATTCAAAATCTGTCTTCTCACAAGCAGCTTCTACAATCTCAAGGAGCCTTGTCTCACTGAAACAAGAAGCAGTTAGAAAGGTTTAACAATGACAGAGTGCATGGATGCTTGAAACTGAATTAGATGCTACAGGATAGTTATTAGTAAATCCATGAACAAAAAGGTTTTACCTGCGTGCATATTTGGCCAGCTTCTCTTCCTCCCAGGCAGTGTTACCTCCCCCAAAGTTCTTGTTGGCTGTTCTCTCCAGACCCTAAAATACAAAGAAGGTCATTTAGGAGCTCTGAATACTAAAACACACAGGCTGGAGCATACCATACGTAAATAATTAAGTTAACTGCGGTACCTTAATGAAGCTCTCAGTGAGTTTTCGGCAGGTCTGGCATGGTGCTGTTTGGACTCTCACCACAGAGAGCTCAGAAAGGAGTATCAGAGCAGGCAGGAACAGCCAGGTACACCACATTATCCTAAGAAGGTATGGGCACACACATACACAAAGTGTATAAATTAAAAGAGAGATAACTATATCTAGTCTAAGGAATATTTCATGATTGTGTCTACATCCTCTGTAGAGTCTATATTCAAAATACAACATGTATGAAAAACTATGTACGGTACCCAAGAACATAAGGCAGCAGGTCCTGAACATTCTCATAACAACATTTCCTGTGTATCATTCTGATCTGTAAATATTTAATTGTTGTTTATCCATCTTTGTTTTTATCTGTAGTTTTTATCACATTTTTGAGTGCTTGGTCCTGTTATGCCCTGCACT
Source organism: Parambassis ranga (assembly GCF_900634625.1). Taxonomy (NCBI): domain Eukaryota; kingdom Metazoa; phylum Chordata; class Actinopteri; family Ambassidae; genus Parambassis; species Parambassis ranga. Next base: position 5,694,042 of record NC_041028.1, on the reverse strand, counting down.
GCATGGCAGATGCTATAATGGATAAATGTTGACACTATCCATTATAATGTAGTACAGTAGTACTCCTCCCTTTCAGCTGATATTTCTTATTTTAATTGTCCAATAAAAGCAGGAAAAAATGATCTCAGATCACTCTGAGTGATTTAACCACTTTATTTTTTTATAGCGTCATTTTGTTTACTTCCTGACATAATTATTTAAACCCAGTGTTCAGATAATGTCAGAATTTAGGTGGAATTTTGAAATAGGCACCGTATTCTGGTATAAACAATACAGAGATACAAAATGTTTGTATTTGTCTTGTGAAAAAGCTGCATGACACACAGCTAAGCCTGGCTAGGATGCTCGAGCTCTAATGTTAGCTTAGTTAGCGCAGCATCAGCACCACTAATTAGCCGGCTAGCAGCTGGCTAAGGTCAGTAGTTAGCTGCTGCTAGCCAAAGCTACTGCTGCTAACGTTGATGAGATATCCGTCTAGTGTATTTTTAAAGTCCTCCGAACCACGACGACAGTGTCCTGCCAGAATTTCATTACAGTTAACTGATATTAGCTGCTGCTTTTGTTACCTTGTCGTAACGCCACCACGTCCGCTTCACCGCCGATGATTGTCTTGATTCCCAGCTGATACTGCGCACACTGCAGGCAGCTTCACATTTTCACAAGCTGCTTCCAAAGCTTCACGCTGGCCATTTCAGCAACCACTAGCTACTGTGCTAACGGTTTCGGTGGTCATCCAGGCTAACGTACAGTAGTGACAGGCTGCTGCAGTCTCTGTTACAAATGAAGGAGTGGGTGAATGAAATGAACAGCTTCCAGGCGCTTCTACGTTGTCTACGCAGTAGTGATACGCAGCTGCTCCACAAGACTTGGCACCGCCCTAACCAGCTGGCGTTTAATCGATCAACCACAGACTGCATATAAAGAAATGTGTGCATGCTTACATACGGGATAGACAGTTTGCAAAATGTAACCGATTTCGTGCAAAAAACAATGAAAGGATAAAGGTAGATGAAAGTAAATGAATTCTTACAATACCAAAATTAATATGCATAATGTAGCCATAAGAGGGCTTTATAATATTTGTATATATACTTTTCAGTAATATACTTTGGCATTTTTCTACTGTGTTTGTAGTCTATGTCAATAACTATTTACTTATGTGTAAATCAGAAAACCTATTATTATAATACAAATAAACCCAGTTATAAATGTATATAAAAAAATTCTCTGGAAATATTAACTCTCATAGCTCTATTCAGAATAAAACTTGTCACCAAGCTGTCACAGAACTATACAGTTTGCAAACAGATGTTAGTAAAGTAAGTAAATATTCAGAGATATGAAGGATGCTGAGGAGTGAAACATATGGCACCCTCTTGTGGGAAGAAGAAACATTTGTTGGTGGCCAAGCAGCAGTTATAAAGACACTCAGAGCAGAGCCAGAGCCCACAGCTCACTGTCAGATCCACAGCTGGTCTCAGGGGCACTGATAGATGTGGCCAAACACCTGGCCAAGCAGGTGAAGGACAAAGGACAAGCTCCACTTCAGTCCTGTCATTCTGGACCCCAAACACTGCAAACAGAAAACTCCACCTGTCTGATGATCTGGCCAGTGTGAGAAATGGAGACACAGAGCAGAAACTTCCTAAAAAATCCAAAGAGATACACTAAATATACTGATGTTTTTGTCCCAATGCAGAAGAATTTCCAGAGGATCAGTCCCCAGCTGGAGTGTGTCAGTCTAAGGTTTCTCTGAGATGTTCAGAGATGTTTTTACATTTTGAAATAAATAGTATTTTGTGGTAAATGAAATGAACCCTCATGCGTTGAATATTTGACTCATGTTTATGGTTGATGTGTGTAGAAATGTTGATCTGACATGTTTCTGTGGTTGGCAGATTGTTACACTAACTGAACACATGAGGTTGCTGTGTGCTGTGTGTGTGTGTGTGTATGTGCTGTGCTGTGCTGTGCTGTAAATGAGTATGTCGCCATCTGCTAGTGATCAGCTGCACGTACCAGAACCAGACAAAGTGAAAGTGAAAACCTCTGAATTATATAAAAATACAAAAGGGGAAGTTACAAACAGAGATCAGAACAGTTTTTGTACCACACTGTAAACATGTTTATTTCTATTGTAAAGTTGGACATTTTGGACATTTCTTCATTTTCAGCCACTGAAAATACAACCCGCCATTTTTACAGACGTTAACGTGACTTGACCTTTGACCCCTCGCTGCTTCAGGATACAGTAGTAAATGGTAAACATGAGCAACTAGATAGATATCAGTGTTGTGTAACCATGACCATCTTTAAACTAGTTAGATATAACCTAATGTTAAACAATGTTTTAGTGTAAACATGAACCGGTTGGTTGCATCTTACCCTCGCCATGAAACATCAACTCCTCATAACTTTGCCGTGCATTGTCCTGACAACTTGTGTTGTGAATCCTTCAAGTGCTAAAGACCATTTCTCTGACTTAACTACACTATGTTACTGTGTTACTTCAGCCTCCTTTGCTGCTCACAGCTATATTTGGATTAAACCTTGTATCTGTACATGCATACGCTTTAGCATGAAACGGACAGTCAAACGAAAGTGATGTAGTAGCTTAACTGCATCCCTCCACACTTAAACACAGCACATAGATAATGTTTTCAATTTGTAAAATGACTGTATGTAAAGTTGGGGGCAGATTAAACGTTGTTTAAATAGTACAGTTCTGCAATTTCATATTTAACACGCATTGATCTTTTTTGTCATAGAAACAAACAAACAAACATAGAGCACAAAACATATGTTTTATGTAAACATAATGTTTACATGTAATCTGTAATAGCCTACCTGGAACAGCCTCTACACCAGAAACAGAGCAAATGGCTTAAAAGCAGATTCAGTCTTGAGGTCTTATCTCAGACAGGTCCTGCATTTTATTCTCAGAACAATCAACAATGACTGCAATAAAGAAAGCAATAAAAATTCTACTTGTCTGCGCTTGCATGTTGGAGTTCTGCAGAGCTTAATGTTTTACTGGGTATTAAAGGCACGAGGCTTATGTAAACACATGCTTGATGTTTGAAAGAAAGAATTTTACTTACTATTAATGTTCTCTCAGCCTGCAGCTTGTGATTTGGGGATCCATTTCAGGAAATACAAGTCTAGGTCTCTGAGCTTCTGCTGCATTGATTTGTACCATTCTATTTTTCATCTATGTTTAGCAAGTCTCTCAACTTTATGGTGCATTTGATAGTGCAGTAATACTCCTCTGAAATATCCCTTTGAATAAATGCCAGTGAGGCTGTAGTCGTAAAATGTATCCTATTCACTGACACGTCATAAAATCAGACGAGGGTGTATTCTTTGACCTTCTCAGCTTCAGATGCAAATGAGATGAAAGATTTAAAGTGTCCTTTTGTTTAAAATGTTTGTTGGTGAGTCACAGCTGCTGGGTAGGATGTGGATTAACAGTTCGCCCCTACATCACCAACTATCTCAGTGCATGCATTGTATTCATGCTGTTTACTTTGGTTAATGATAGCACAGCCGGTCATGGCTATAGATAGTGGTGACTTGCTATTTAATCCTAGTGCCTGTGTCAAATACAGACTTCATGTCTTTAAGAGTCATCAAGTCAGGCTCATGGTAAAAGGAGAAAGAAAATACTGCTACATATATCTCACAGTCACCTCTAGGGTCCAGATATCATGACCCCCGCTTTGCTTAGTGAAGGGCCGTCCCAGCCTGATAAGAATGGCTCTTAGTAGAATTAAGCCTGAGTCTGTCTGAAAGGCATCCATGTTGGAATCACAAATGGTTCACAGAGCTCCAAATAGAGAAGATGTTGGTGAATCACAGAGGTTTTGGCAACAGCAACAAGATGAGTGGATGCAGAAAATATCCTGAAATCTTCGCTGAATTGTTAGTTGGTTTTAGGACCTATAATAATGGGTTCAAAAAAAGGTTTGACGCAATGTTTCCAATACTTTTCTGCAGATGGACGCAAAGGGAGGAGTCCCTGAATAAACCCAGTGTGGTCAGTGAGATGCTTCAAATTTGCACAATCAAAGACCACCCAGCCCCAGAAATGATCTCTCTCTTGTGTCCAGGACGAGTCAGAGGACAGATTGCAGCAGGTTTTTCCTGCAGAGACACAGAATTTAAAGTCTATACTTAGATTAACTGGACTGCATAACTTATATGTGTCACATTCATACAGTGAGATACCAACCAAACCTGATAGGCCCATTCTGCTCGTCCTGTTTTGGTGAACAGCTTCTCTCCATTTCTATTCAGGGTTCATCTTTTAATTGGCAACAGCTGCTTTGTGAAACCTCGGAGTGACACGGTATTACACTGGTTACATGATTGGACATTCACATTCACACAGCTACTGACAAACACTGTGTGAGCTATATTTTTGTCTCTGATGGGACGGCAACACAGGCAGTTATTTTATTTTTTACATGATGTTTACCTCTCACTAAACTGAGAAACCAGTTGTACTTCTTTGTTTTATCACTAGAGGGCAGTGAAACCTCATTGTGTTTAACACTGATTTTAATTTATTTATTTTGATAAACAAACACTGAAAGTCTGTTAAACCAAAGCTTTTAAATACCCCAGACTTCAAGCTGTATTTTGAATTGCAATTGATGTACTGAATGAGTGAAAGTACTGTTAGGTAAGATGTTTAGCTCTGATGGAATATATGTGTCCTTAGGGTATGAAAAGTAAAAGACTACAAATGTTGGATCTCTGTGACGCTTGTAATCTAAAAACTTTATTATTTTATTTTATATGTTTCACACAGACACGTATATACCATGTAGACTTTGAATAACAATGCCTTGGAAATGTATATTTCTGCTTAATTTTCTGATTCTTAATTCCAGAATCAGAACCAAGCGCGTTGGTCCTTATTAAATGTGTCATTTTGTGCCAAATGCGTAAAATTCAGAATGAGTAGTTTTTAGTTTTAAAGTCTTGTAAGAGCCTTCATCACATGTTTATTATCCATTGTATGTGAGCGGCAGCCTGTGAGGAGGACTGGACGCATGTGAGTAGTGTGTGGTGGTCACGTAAAGCTCTGCCATGCGTCTACTAGGTGGCGTCTCCCCGCACTGGGATTATCTGACTTCTCTCAGCACTCCCTGAATTCCATTCCGCCTTTTACTTTTTCAGCCGCTCTCTCTCTCTCTCTCTCTCTCTCTCTCCCTCCCTCTGTGTGTGTGAGTGTCTTTCTTGCACAGGACTTCCCTTGACTTTGCAACTGCACTGCATTCAGTCCTAAGTTTCGCGGAGTGCGTACGGGGGGGAAGAAGCAAGTTGGAGTCGAGATTTTACGCACTCGTTAAACTCAATAAAAGAAAGAAGGGATCCGTTTTACCTGTTGATGAAGTCCCACCGGGTGTGGGACGCAGAGGAGCAGCAGTCGCTGGGTTTTTTTTACACAGAGAAGAGAAGTCTCAAAAAAGGTGCACTGCTCCAGTGGCCAGGAGGAGTGAAGGACCTCGCTTTTTTCCTGATTTTCCCCAGCATTCGCAGCGTGTGCTGGAACTGTGGAAAATGGGCACCTCGATCTATGGACTTATCCTCTCCTTGGCACTCACATGTCAGCTGGTGACTGTAAGTGAATGCAAACTTTCTTTTTTTCCACTTGTAAACTTCACATTGTTTCATTCTCACACACACACAAACACATCTGACCCATAAAACCCTTTACCCCTCCTTTGAGGTCAACTCGCAGACACAAATCAGCGGCTTTATGTCCTATTAAAGGCAAAAACAAGTCATCTGTTGATGTTACTATTTTTGTGAGGCAAAGACTGTGCTGCAGCGCTGCACACACATGCAGGTGGCCAGTATAACCCATTCCAGCTAAGATATCAGCATGTACTATAAAGATGCTTTTAGAAGTAATATGCCAAACTAGAACCTCCTGTTGAGTGAAGCTGGGCTAAGTTTGTCCATAGAAACAAGCTATTCATAGTCTCCCTGAAGTGCTCAACTCCTAAAACTCCTCAAACTTTCTCAGGCTGTGCTTCGCCCATGAGTTTAAAAAATATAAAAAGAAGAGGGTCTGTTTAGTGTTTTTTTTTCAGATTTCATCTTGTTAATCAGTAGATTAATGGTATAGATTGTTTGGTTTTTAGGCTGTTGCCCTGTGTTGTGCTCCTTTAATACATTCTGCTGCAGGTGGGAGAACACATTTATATTCAGGCGATGAAAGGTTCAGTTTCAGGGGTCTCTGTTTAAAGGGTTACTTCAGCCAGTCAGCATGGAGAGATTAGGACAAAGTTTAACCAGTACAATCACTTATATTATTTGCTGTTTAAGAGTGGCTGTTTTGAAAGAATATAATATCCATTGTCACCAAACAAAGGCACATGTGTTCCAGACAAATCACCTCTTGTTGCAGTCAAAGAAACCTTCAGTCATATCTGTTGTAGGAGTATCAGAGGATGAGGATTGCCAGGCGGCTGAGAATAGACTGCCCCCATCCTCTGAAAATCCCGTCTGCTCTCTCACCTTTATGCCCTACAATAAACAGAGCTGTCATGCTTGAGGTATCTGTGACACCTCTGTGTTTATTTGATTGGAAGCAAAGCCCTTTTTGAATGATGTCAGTGTAGCTGAGTGGACACAAATCTTTCACATCCAGTAGCAATGTATACCCAAGAAGCTAAACTGCATTTCCCTTACCACATCAAGGGAAAACATCCAGCAGTGACATGCTGTTGAATCTCTTGCTTCACGCAAAGTTGATTGAGACCATTATCACCTGTGTCCTTAAATACAACACAGTCTATCAGTATCATTGATCCACAGACGAGGGGTGTCATCATCTGCTGCGTGGATGGCTACAGAAGGTGGCCTCCACACCACAGACACTGACTGACTGCTGGGCCAACAATACCAGCAGCATAATTGAATTATCTGGAACAACACACATCTGTTTTTTGCATTTTGACTTTGAACTACAGCAGGCTGACTGTGTCTTGATTCAATTAAGACATGCACAGTGATGTTGCTACAGCACCCTCCGTCCTCTGCTGGAATGTCAGGGTGGTGTGCATCATGTAAAACAATCAATACAATGTCTGTATGTGTAATGTGCAACTAAATGACAATCAAGGGGAGGAATTATCCAACCAAGGCCCTTTTACTCTCATGATACGCCCAGAAAAACTGTATATATTGTAATTTAAGTCTAGTAAGGAAACTGAAGTCTGCCTTTCTCGTAATATTTGAATGGAGGTGATTGGATTTAGTGACTGAGGTGCTCAGAGAAAAGCACTGAGAAATCGCATATCCACCTGCACGTCATATTAGCATCGTTCCTGAGCTGGTGCCAAAAGAAAAGACAAGTGACCACTTCATTGTGTGGGCCAAACATTTTCTTACTAAGTAAACGAACAGCGTGGAAGCTATTGAATGATGTGTAAACCTGATATGGTGGCAGGTGAAATTTGTTGCTGAGATGGCAGCCGAGGCAGAGTGTAACAAGAAAACGTCTCAGAAATCAGAAAATATCGGAAATGCTGAGCTTTTATTGTGAAATTAATATGTTGTTTTGCCTAACGGATGTTGTTGTGAGCCTGTATTTTCAAAATAGATTCGAAGGCTAGATAAGGTCTATGCTTCTGCTAATACTTATTCATAAACAAGGTCGCTGCTTTCTGGTGCATGACATCAGACCAACCATTAGCACTACTGCTGACAATTTTGGCACTGCGATCCCTCCCAGTATAGACTGTCACAAGTGTGTTTCGGTTGGGGGGCGGGCGGTGGCTTGGATTCCTATGTCTATACAGTCTGAAGAGTGTGTCATTGGTGAAAACTGTTGTCTTTGTTGCATGTAACTCAACCCTCTCATCACGCCATGCTAAATATTATGCAGCGACAGTAGTTTGATCTGATGGTTTATTTAGTCTGTGCTGGGCTTGGCGAGGCGAAGCGGTTGGTCTATCTCTTTGTGGTGCTTTGTCATTTCAGATCCAGCTACCTGGTGATTAATTCCCATTCAGAGTCAATCAGGACTCCATGGAGTTGCAAAGCACAGCAGTGCAAACATCAGCTTCACTCCACAGTTTGAACAGTAGGGAAGGTCTGCCCCCTCAACAACCATTCACATAATTGCTTGAAGACTGGCTTCAGTAAACATTGAATTGTTGAATTATAGCCCCAGGAGAGAGAGAGGCCATCTTGGCTGATGGGACAATACTGTGTGGAATTGGCTCGCCCCCTCTTTGAGCACAGTGGCACATATGGAGAGCAGGCCGGCAGGCTGGCATTTGTTGACTCTGCAGTGAGGTGTGACTTGGCCGGTATAGAGGTCAGGGAGGTGAGGACTCTGAACCTGACTCTGTTTCACAGTTCAGCGGGATTCCTGGTGATTTATTCACAGCCAGGATTAAGTGCTGCTACACAGAACATTCAACAATCACACATGTTGTGCAGCTTTGTTTTCAGTCTCCTTGTTTACTTCAGGTAGTCTTCTGGTATGCAGAGAAAAGGTGAATACCAAATCAGCCTTTGCCAACCTGTTTTAATTTCCTCCACTGTCTCATTGCTTCATATCCTCACAGACATGCCATACCGTGTGCCATTTGTTTTACAGTGATATCGGTTTCTATAGATGATTTAAAGTAGGTGTATAGGTGTTCGAACAAAATGCTGATAATACCTGGAATCAAACATTATCTGCATTTCTCCTTATTCCTCACATCCATCACTTTCAGTGTGTATTACTGTAATATTAATAGGATCTAATTGGTTCATGCATTCTCTCAGAAGAACCATATTTTCTCTTAACCTCAGAGTTCAGGGAGATGCGTGTGCTTCAATGCAAATCAGGAATTTAGGCTCTGGAGATACTTCAAAGCCTTTGCGGTGAATTAACTATGTGTGTTTTTCACCCCACCCTCACCTGGGACACGCCTTTATACTCACACACACTTTCATGCACTGTCGTGTGTTCTTCCTGTGCGCTGTGCTTTCATGCCCAACGTTGCATCCGTGTTGGACAGAAGAGCCGACTCCAAACACAGCTGCACCTCAGCTGGTACAGCAGCAGCACTGTGCATGTGCTAACATGCATACATGCTCAGTACCGCCTTGTTGCAAGTGGAATTCTTCTGCTTTCCATTCGCAACTCTTCACACATTTGCGTTGTTTTTGTTGCTAAACACATTTTAAGATTGATGTGGAGCTTCTGTCAGGCCAATTAAATCTTCAAAGATGCGTGTGGAAGATGATCTGAATTTTAATCTACCTGTGAGATGAACCATCAAACCTCTCTGATAATCACACCTGTCTTTGATTTTTTTCCTCCAAACAAGAAGAAAGTCTCGTCACTAATCTGATTATGGAGTTTGGACAAACAAAAACCTACTAAAGTACCCCTTTTGCAAAGTCCAGTCCAAACCCAGTAGCGTTTTTTTCTGTTCTGCTGTAGAGTAACAGGGTAATTTGTGGGGATTGACACTTACACCAGTCTTTGGCATCTGCTCTATAGTGAACCCTGTAATCTGACTTATTTGCAGTGCAACAAGTACTTAAAGGATTTATGAGCAAGACACAATAAACAAATAACATGTTGACGGTTCACATTACAAGATATAATCTTGATTAAGAGAGCCAAACGGTTAAAAATAAAGGCCCTTTGGTCTCTTCTTTTCTTCGTTTGTGGAGTAAAATATACCGACATCACTCCTCATTCCTGAGTTATGGAGCTACAGGTGCAATAAAACTGAGCAGAGTTCATGGTGAGGTCACAGAGGATGCAGCACTGTCACCACAAGCAATTAAAATGGCAGGGTATTGGTCAGAAAGTGTGTTTTAGCTTTCTAACAGCTTCTATAAGGAGCATAAAGAAAAGGTTTTGTTTGGAAGGGAGACAGATGAGTAGTGCTCTTCATTTCTGTTACACAAGCAGCAGGCTTTTAGATTGATGTTCCTTAATGCCTGTGGTCATTCTGCTCCTGCAGGCTTTGAATCTAACATGACTTACTCTGCTTGATAAGAAGAACAAAAGGCCTGTAATAGACTGACTGATTTCCCGGTCTTCTTCAATCTTTTTCCCAGGCTGTGCCTCACCCTGTGCCCATTAATGATTCAGTGAAATGCTAAGTGTACTACTGTATTGCTCTTTGAAGGTGCGCCATAGCTTACTGCCACCCATTCAGGAAGGCATTGTCTTTACAAGAGGCATTGATGTGGGGTCGTCTCTTCTTAAAGGAGCTGCTGCATTGTCTTGTCAGGTCCCTCCCAACTTACATTGCATTGATGGGGGCTGCTGCCCTTTTCACTGACTGTGTTTTTGTGTTGTTGAGGGGATTTCTTTTATCCCCCTGCGGGGCTAAAACAAGGTAAAGGGTTGTTATCCTTCTTTTTTTGGCCCTGACATCCTGTGAAGTATATATAAGTACTTCATCATATATATATAAACTCACCCCAGTGTGTTATCAGCACAGACGGTTTCTTACAGCCCTGCCTCCACTTCCTCTCACTTTGCAGCAAGTCTCTACCTGTGGAACAAAAAAAGGCGCTTCCACCTTGATTGTAAGAAGATGTAAATTCCCATAAGCTACTGTTAAACCCTTAATGTTCACAAAAGAAGGCAGACAAGTGGATTTTTTTTCTGGCTTTGCTGTGCAAATAACTCAGTGAACAGTAAATATGGAGCAGCTCACTTTGATTTAATCCAGGAGTCTGTTTTTAGGCAGTAACTCAAGCTGGCTGCTCTTCAGGAGCCTCGTTAGTTTATGACTTAACAAATTAAAGGATTTGAGTGTTATGAAAACCAGAGACATACACAGCTCCAGCCTGTTTTCATAATGAGTTATTTAAACAATTAAATGTACCTTTTTTTCCCATATTTGGTCATTAGATCCAAACACATGTGGGCAGGAACAGCAGCAGCTAAACATGGAATAATCAAATTAGACTTTTCACAGAGTATCAGAGGTTACTGATGGTGGCCAAGACTCCTTATTGCCTCGTATTGTATTGGAAAAGGTAGAAAAATTATCATCTCGGCGGGTTTTCCATCTTGGATCTTGAGCACCCAGACTAAACTATGTTTTACTTTAAACTGTGTGCTGTATTGCTTCTGGTTTACAGAGTTTTAGGCATTCACTGGTCCCTGCAGGGAGGCTGCACAGGCCCTCAGGAGAGGCTGAGGGAGGTGAGCTGCACTGGTCTGCTCTGTGTTATCATGTCAGCTGCTATCCCACAAGACATAACAACTCATTTTCTTTGCTATGCACACATGCACACATGGCGTTTTTTTTCTTTAAGGCGACTTATTGGTTGAAGAGAGCATGTTTCTACTTGTTCTGGGAACAATAAGGGCAATTTGGACAAGTGTTTTGAGATATCATCAGAGCTTACTGAATCCAAATAAGTTTGTCGTCCATTGTTTCGGTGCGGTGTATTGTGATGGTCTGAAACTTTTGTCCTCTTGCTGAGTCACCATCCTGTTCAGGAAATGAAACCTGGATTTATCTACAGGACAAGAGGACCCTGCTTCCCCCTGTAGCAAAGTTTATTCAGGCTTTCCTGTGCACAGTTCAGATGTTCTGCTCTGTATTCACTCAAAGAAATTACTCCGCGTTGTTGTTCATGTTTTTTCAACCACCAGCCTAAATCCATTTTTTTTTTCTCTGAAAGATATTTGTTTTTGAAAATCTCATAATCCTTAGTCATTGTAGTTCCTCTGGATTTATATCATGACAAGCAGTTTTTTTCTTATTTAAACATCTCCCCTGCATCTTAAGCCAGATCAGCACTCATCACATATTTATATTTCCCTGACAGTGCTTCACTTGGAGTCCGTCTGTCAGCTGGTCACAGAGTGTAGCTGCAAAGCTGTACAGAGGGCTTCACAACTTTTTATAACTTGGCACATAATGCGCTGGAACTGAGGCTTAATGAATTCCCCTGGACCTAATTATGCCAAAGTACAAGCCCTTGTTGTTTGTATTTTTTCTCTTGCAGCTAGAATGTGACATTTGAATTTCCATCACAGTGTGTTTCAGCTGAGCAGAGCTGCTTGGTTGGAAATATTTTCCTTCCAGGTTTGCTGCTTTTGAAGATGTTGTTCCTCGCCATGAGCCAAACTGTGCTGTAATGGAAAAATGTCTTTGATTTACACACACACACACTTACGTACATACTGTATTTTTTCCCAAATAATACAAGTTACGGCAAAACATTTAGATGTGATTTTATACTGTAACGAACTAGCAAAAAACATTAGTACTACATTAGAGGTTAAAAAATGGCCCCATTTTACAAGAAATTGGATAAATATTTAAAACACCATACTGTGTGCAAACATAAATCTACACCACTGTGGTGGTAAAGCTCCATCAGCTTCAACTAGCTTTGAGTACTCCGTTCTTACTCTTGCAGTTTAAAAGGGGTGATCAATACGTTTTTGGCTTAAAGTATAAGTAGTGAAATAATAAAAAAAAACAAAGCATATTTATGTTTCGTTAGAATTGTTTCCTACATATGGACACTTGGTACAGGAGGTCATAAAGCAGATGGGTTTGTTGGAGCTGCAGGACTTCCAGAAAGTGGTCACAGCAGTGATGACATCATTGTTACTGTCAAAATGCCCAACTTTGCAGCACAGTATGTGCACAGCCTGTGTATAGCCTCATATAGCTTTTAATAGAACTTACCTGTTGAGAGTAGTATATTAAAACTTGAAGTTGCCTTTACAGGGTGCTCTCTGTCTGCCTTGGCATCACTGGCCCATTCATGCTCCATCTCATTTTTATATTAACTTGGAGTTAGGTGGAGACAGGGACTGCTAAGATGGTGACAATCAGAGATTTAAATCTGCTGTTCAAACTTCAGCATGTGGAGAAAAAAAGTTTTCCCTGTTTGCAGTGGCTAAGCTGTGTTTTGGCTTCTGGTTCTGAAGTTTTTATGAATCAGGACTGGAGAAGTAATATCAGTACATTCGACAGTCACTCTCTGCATGAAAAAAAAGCAGCAGGAGAGACAATCAAGCTATTGATAAGAGAGGAATGGGGACCCTGTTGGTGGTTTCACTAGATTAAAATCACAGCTTCTTGGTGGAAAATATCACTGCTGAGCCCTCTCATTATTCCTAAATACACTTCTCTTGAAGCTGTTCCAGTTCACCGTCTGGGAGAAGCTGACGGAAGGATTTCAGATTTTATCAGTGTTCATGTAGTGTATTGCCAACCAAATAAAACTTCTTAATCACTATGCTGGCTTAGATTCCATAATATGCCCAGAGGCTTGACAGTAGGTACCTGGCAGGCCTGTTCAAGCTGAAGGTTGGCCTTGTAATAGAGTTGGTAAGGCGAGGGGAATGTCTGTGGTTTCAGGCTAAAGTGGCTGTATATAATTTCCTCTCCACCCAAACCATCTGTTGATTCCATGGAATGAGATAGAAAAACTCAGCTTAAAAAGTTTGGACGTTGCAGCTTTCATGTCACAAATAGACAAACTTTTTAAAAGTCTATAGGAAAAATGTTGAAACTTTTCTGATGTAGCACTTTTTTAATGTCATGAGTCATCAACATGTTGAGACATACAGTTCACAGTGAGAGGCCGGTGACCGCTAACAGTGCCTTTACAGTACCACATCACAGAGAAAAGAGTTCAGGGAAGAGCTGCATGTTTTTAAATTCGCTGCACATTATTTGATTTCAAACCACTTGGTCCATTTCAGATTTCTTTTCTTGATGTCTTTTCATGGGGGCATGATGTACATGTATTGGATTTTCTAATCTAAATTAGAGATCTTGGTTACCCTTGATGTAATCATGAGAGACAGTAAAGGCCTCACTTTGCAGTCCGTCTTCATGCTGGCAGCACCTCCAGCCATTATTGCTTTAAAAGGGGTAATTAAACGGTTCGTCTCCTGAACTGAGGCCTTGTGTGACTTATGCCGACTGTGAACACACAGATGATGTTCTTTCAGCTGTGTCGAGGCAAAGAGGCCCTGCCTTTCTTTTCTACCAGCCTCCACCTGCTGAGCCTCTGTTATGACCTTGTCATGGGTACAAGGGGTTGAGAAGGGGGCACACTGGGGATAAAATTTGGCACAAACACCAGACTGCAGTCAGAGTCTCTGGCACAGACATCAGTCTTGCCTGTGGGCGCACAGTTAACCTCAGTCTGTTGTTTCATCAGGGCCTTGCCAGTGCAGGAATATTGAAAAACCTAATAGAAGCTGGAGCAGAGTTGTTTTTAGCATGATTATTGGTTTTGACGGGCAGAGATTTAGAGTCTGATCAGCCCTGGGTGCAGTCTGGTACACCCACATAAAACATGGTCTTATCCACATAAAAAGAATGTAACAGTTGAATGTGTCCTGTTGTTGACCTGCTCTGTCTTATGCCACATTTGTCTCATCAGTCAGTGCCCATTCTCTTGAGTATCATGCCTAAAACCACAGAGCTTACGCTCACTATAAAGTATGTGTAAGGAAGCAGACTCTTAATATATGATTGACAGCTGAGAGATGTATGTTGCATCAATCACAGAATTTTTCCACTGAATTGTGGAAAGTCATACATCTGTATCTAAAAAATAAATTAACCCTATGACCCCCAAAACCAAAGACACTGTAAAAACAGGTTGATTTCTTGGACCTTTAACTTTCCTCTGACAGAAAACATCAAATCTTAAAATTGTGACTTCATCATTACATCATTACTTATTTAATTCTGCTATTTAATTAAAACATTTAAAAAATCTGCACTCATGAGCATGACTAGGAAGCCATGTCTGACTCACTTGTGACCAACAGACCAGACAAACAAATCAGCAACTTTTTGGCTGAGCTGCACGCTTTGTACAGTTGATTTATAGAATAAAGTGTAAAACTTCATTGATAGAGGCAAATGCATTTCTTTAAATAAAATATATGTTTTAGCTTCATAACTGTGCTTTACAGACACATTTAACTTCTCTGCCTTTAGCCATGGTTGTGCTGTATCCATAGTGGTGTAGGATTTTATACTGCAGCTAAAAATGGCTGACAGTGACACAATAAATGTGACCCGAGAGAAAAACACAAATTGGCAGGGGTTGAGAGGGTTAAAGAACTTATTAACAATAAAAAATTGTCAGTTTGGCAGCATTTATAGAAAAAACTCCAGTATTTATTATTATTTCTATATTTAAGAAATAGCATGCATTGTTAGTCATGGCCCATCTTGCTGTGCCTCCTAGGCAGGATTACATGGAATTATAATGAGGAATAAGTGTTGTGAATGCCTCAAGGAACATGCGGGGGGGGAAATATGAATGAAAGAAATTTAAATATGTTTATTATTAGCATTCTTATTGATCCAAATGTTCTTGGATTATTGCTTATTGTCTGCAACATGAGTGTTTTACTGTAAGCTGTCGGAAAGGTCAGAGGGAGCGATATAACCCTGCTGGTGAAAGCCGACTCTCAAATTATCCTCATTCTGCACCTTTTTTTCCTTCAATGGTCAGCAGACCTGTGCTGGCTTGTCCATTAGCACGGTGATGAGTCACACACACACACACACAGCAGGCTGCACTTAGTTTCACTGCCTCCACTTGTATACCTGATGCTGATTAACTGGTGTGTTTTCACACAGACACACAGGACCCCTTGCCTATAATTACCTCTTATTATAGTAGGAAATGGATCCCTCACATCTGCTTCCAATGAATGGGCAGGTTAGGCCTCCTGCTTTCTTGTGTTGTTGCATAAACTCCTGGCAAACAGATGTCTTTGTAGGTGTGAGTGCACAGTCAAATTAAGGCCTGTTGTTGAATTATGAGGACAGGTGAAATTCGTCTGTCAGCCGCCGATAGGAAGATACTCCCAGACTTTGTTTATGGTTGTCAGATGTTGGCCCTCGGGTTTATTGTGTTGCTGGAACAAAGCCAGAAGTGCTCTCTTAAGTGTCTGGTATAGATTTAAACCTCTTGCAGCATTTAATGTAAAACTCACTCACTCAAGTGAGAAATCACAAAAAAAACACACAAATACAAAAAGAACAGTCTAATCTCGACATTGATGCATCAACTATTGAGATATCAATTATATATAGATATTTTAACACTAATATGAACCACACCAAATGCTGTTAAGGTTCAATTTCTTGTAAAAGTACTTAAAACTTCAAGTGACCCACCCATTTTATGTTAACTGCTGGGTTTTATGTCCTGCTCCTGGCTAATTGCAGTAGTAGCTTTTTTACAAAGCACTGGAGCTGCATCGTTAAATAGCCTCTGCTGGTAAGAGAAGTGTCTGCAAAAAAATGGCCTCTATAAAGATTTGTGGTTCTAATTAGTGACCTTCAGGGCAGATTTATTGCTCATTAGTTTGCATACAAAAATTGAATTATTATGAGGTGTTTTCATTGAAGCCACTTTGAAGAAAATGAATTTAATCCCAGCATGGGGCTTCTCTTTAGCCACATTTAGGATTGTATTTACACACTGATATATACTTAAAACATCATCAACTATTTACATGACATTTAAATCCAATCTGTGTCTACATTGTTAAGCAACATGCATGTTAATGTGGATTTATTACAATCATTGCTTTCAATCAGTGACTGAACATCTGTGTATCTGTTTGTTTGTGTGGTCCAAGGAGGCTGTGTTTTATAATAATATGTGCAGTTAAAAAGAAGCTACGCCCCACAGGTGTTTAATAGTGTGAGTGTTTTCATTCAGTGTGCACCACACTGTTTATAATCCCATTGTTTTTACACCATGGTGATACCGTGGTGATATTCATTATCTCTGCCTGATCTGTCATATTTGCTGACATATAGTAAACTTCCTGGTGCTGTTTTGGTTTGTTTACTTTGTAGTGACTGCTGTGTTTGTGGGTATTGTTCAGCTTTGAACATACAGTCATATTTTTTTATTTTTGGGGGGACGATCTTGAGGAGGAAGGGTAAAGGAAGTGCTTAATTTAGCTAAGTGATTTTATCTGGCTCTGGAAGCATAAGATCCTGCAGGCGTGGTCCTGTCTGGGGGAATTCCTTTTCTAAGTTCATCAGGGAGACCGGGAGGGAGCAGTCAGGCCAACCGTAAGTTCTCTTTCATCACACTTCTTTTACACATAGACATGGCTGTGAACTAGGTTTCTTTTTGTGCCTTTGCTGACTGCAGTCTAAGAAAAATCTAAACTAAAACTGCATGAAATATTGTTATTGAATAACTCGCTTTATAATCTTTTGTTTTTTTTAATGACTTTGTGAATCATAACATCTGAAACCACATCATAAAGCTGTTGTTCAACCTGTGTGACGGACTGGTGAATAATCCCTGCAGGGAAACAGTCTAGACAGGAACACTCCAAGGCTAGGTGAATTAAAATATTGGAGGTTTTATACTGCTGATGCAGTATAAATACAGAATGTCATCACTTTTCAGTATGACTCATACTGAAATGTCTTATCTTTAGTTAAACAGGATAAGTAGTCGGAGATAGGAAAACCTATTAAAGACTTTAACAGGATAGTGTATTAATTCCATCACTGGCACTTAGAGTAAAAAAATAAAGAATATCTGAGTTTTATTGAAAATCTGTGCTACATGTCAGGCCTCAATGGTGCAAGAATACTCCAAGAGGCCTCAAGAGCCTCTTGTTGAGCTCCTTGTTGACCTTGGAGAAAAGCATTGACAGGACCACTGTTTATCTCTAATCCAACAGCTTTTCCCCCAGCCGTCATTCATAACCATATCTTCATCCTGCACTCTCTCAGTTTGCTTATCCAAAGTCTGCTCTGAGACTTACCAAGGTTTTTTTAGGCTGTCTCGGATTTCCATACTTGTTGCTAAAGTTGGAGCCATTGCAACAATATAAGTGAGTGTGAGTGTGGAAATGTTAAAATAACAGCTGCCAGAACTTGTTAAAGAGATTTAGCCGAGTCATTTATTTATTTATTTGCCGCTGAATTCCAACCAAGCCTCTCTGCAGCTAATGAATTAAAAAGACACAATTCAAAAGCTTCGAAGTTCAGAAGTTGTAATACAGAGAAAGACAAATATACTATAAAGTTTGAAGGTAATGGAGCTTGACCAATTTAGAATTAATTAGGGCTGATATCGTATTGTATACCCATATACAGTATATTCTTCATATAGATACAAACTATGTCTGGCAAACCACCTTGCCAGCGCTTATAGCAGTAACACAAGTAAACTAATCCTATTTACAGGGTAGGAGTTTTCTGACTGGTCAAAACTTTACACCTGGAGAAATCCATCTTCACATCACTCAGATTCCACAGAGCCGCCTCTAATCCGGTTCTTTGCCCCTTGATCCTTTGTCAAGGGGTCACTGAGGGAGTTTGAATCATGTGTTTAAAACTGTGAATGGAGAATGTGAGAGCCAATCAGAATGCCAACAAAGTGAGCACCTGATCTTCTCTCTCAGGCTGAACCCAATAATTGGCTTCTGGAAAGTTCACATTTCTCTGCTGTGGGGCATATCATTAAAGACGTTCAAGCTTGCTGGTTTTTCGAAGCGTGGGTAAGATTTGCCTTGATCCTTGGATTGGGGGGGAAATAAATGACCTCCTTCACTAAACATAGAAGACAACCAGGAGGAAAGTCCCTTCTTAGACTTAAGCTTCAGGTCACATCTCTCAGAGAAGCAGGCTGTGGGTGGATTTGCTTCAAATTATTCATGTCCATTTTTGGTCATTACATTTTTACACTGTCCAAACAAAAATGCTTAATCACCCTTTACCAGGCAGTAAAAAAAGCAAAGTATAAACAGAAACCTGTGTTGTGTGTCTTACTGAATCACTCTGTCACTGCTTACCAGTTTGGAATGATCTTCGTGTGCTGTACCGATGTGGGTGTACCAGTATGCTGAGCAACAGTTGGCTGTGCCTCACACTGCTCACAGCGCTTTCTGAAACATGGCTTTCTTCAGTGTTTATTGGTTCTTGTCCAGGTCTAACCTCAAATGAGGGGATGGGGGTGGGGTGGAGTGGGGGGTTGCCAACCTCTGCAGCAGACTGTCTACTGTACTCAGCCTTTCTGATGATAGACCTGGTAAATGCACGTGTAGAGTTTTACACAAAAGCATCTTTCAAAATGCTAGCCAAATATAATCTGACTACGCACAACCATTGCATAGTAAATGTGTCCAGACTTACAATCCTTGTGTTTTGAACATGGTACTGTGTGAAACTGACGTTTCTAATACAAAAGAGAGGTCTGGAGATGTCTCCTCACTGGACCTTACCCCCCTCTGGCTGCAGGGCCTCTGGAGGAGGGTGTAATAACACCTGCAGCTACGCAGCTCCTGAGGTATTTTTATCTCCCCCAAGAATTCCACCTCTGTTCTCTCCGTAGATCTCGAATCTAAATGCATGGGAACTCAGTCAGTCATGTTCTTTGGCACCTGCCTCACTATATTTCATTAATTCTTGCTGACATATCCCCTCATTATTTTTTTTTGGGTGTAAACTTCCGCTTTTGAGAATTGTGCAGATTTTGTTTGTGTCGTGGTGATGTTGGACACTAGCAGCTGTTTCACTGCAACTTTCACCTTCACCAGATCTCCCAACAGGCGTGAGCTGTGTGCTCCTCCCAGTCTTGTTCTGAACCAGAACCAACCAAACAAGTGCAGATAACTTGGAAAATATGCTGACATTTGGAGCAGAAATGGCAAAATACATGAGCTGCTTTGTGTTTGTCACTGTGGAGTTGGTTTATGACGGTGCTGTGGGCATTTATAATAGGGTTATTTGTAATACACCATAGCTGTGACTGCTAAATAAGAGTTTAATCATAGTACTTTCCAATGTAAATAAATTACATTTATTTTCTGCAGTGGTGGAGGAGTGAATGCAGCAAGGATGGCACAGATTGTATCTATGTCCATCTTATTTAGACACATGCTTGTCATCATACTCTTTGCTTACCTACAGGATCAAATGGTTTTCACATGTCTCAAAGGTTTCCTGCATCTTTGACTGTTAATTGATGCAGGCAGCATGTGGCTTCCCTTGTTTCTAGCTGTGACTGTTGCAAGCTTGTAGCATTGCGAGGAGCCCAAAGGAAACTTATCAAAAATAAAATTAAGTTAGGCGCCAGACAAGATTTAGCTTGTCACTTTTAAGTTTACTAGAATACTGTATAATTGTGTGGTATCTACCCTTGGAGTATCTACCCTTGGAGTTGTCAGAGCAGCCCGATCTTACCAGGAAAATGACAGCAGGGAAGTGACTGGTATTTGTAACTTTGTATAAGAAAATTGTAGAGGTGATAGAAGATGTAGACCTTGAAACATGCTGCTAGCTTCCAAACATCCTTGATGTTATTTTAAACCTAATCAGAAGGAGAAACCCTCTACGAATAATTATAATAGGAATAAAAGCATTTTCTGCAGTAAGTGAATGGTGTTATTTATGCCTGAAGACAAAGATGAGTTCACTTTCTTCTTACTGCAGTATCAGATGATCCTCCAGTGCAAAATATCCTTTGTTATTGAGTCATCATAAATAAGTGTAAGATTTCTCCTTACTTCTTGACCATGATGCTCACATGGATTTATTTGATCCTGTAATGTGATAGTAATGATACAGATTAGAGAACCCTTTTCATGCTTGTGTGTGTGGGCTGTGATGAAAGCTAACCTTTTCTTGTTGCCCATGGATATTCTGTGTGTGAGGTCAGGCAAGATTTTTTTTTCCTACCATGTTGCCCAGTCTACTCCCACTTTTGGCTTTCCATAGTGCACAGGTTAGCAAAAACAGCTGTCAGGTAGTTTCCAATGGAAAGGATAGAGGGGGGTCTTAAAAGGTGGGGATAACCCCTGAATACCATCTCTCTTTGCTCTCTTTGATGATTTTGTCAACATCACACTGCAGCGTCTTCATGCTCTGCAGCACAGAACATCTGGAGTACAGTGTGGCCATCTCTTATGCTACAGCTCTATTATGTTTATATTAACGGCACAAACAGCTGAGAGAGAATGTTTTGGTTCTCCTCTCAGCCCATCACTTCACTTCACAATTTTTTTTTCATCCTTCTAACAGACACTGTTACTGAAAAAAATGGTGGGAAAAAGGAGCAGGACTTTGATGTGCAGATGGCGACCAACAAAGGTTTCTGTTCATAACAGATGCTTTTATTGTGATGGCTGAAACTCAAAGTGCGTTGTAGGTTTCCAAACAAAGTCTGTTCAGGGTTTGAGATGCTCAACATGTTGGAACTGCTTCGCGTTCCACAAACTTCACCATGGTGCCCTGCAAATCCTACTTAATTACGAGATCGCTTTCCCAGATAGCATGACCTTGGGAACTGGTGGAAAGTGGCTTTACCAACGTGAAATTACTCCCTACGGCCCGGTCGCCTGGAGGGTGATCTCTTTCACTCTTTCTCTGGCAAAAGTGCCTAAAGGCTATTCTGTTCTCACAAATGTAATAGTCTGTTAGTGTTAGGGTGCAGATGTTTCATTTCTGTTCTTGTGTTGTTGCTACTCCAAAAAACCAATTTGTTTCAGAAATTGTAGCATACGCTGCACAATTTCTGTAGATTTCCCACACAGTGAGCTGATGGAGTATGATACACAGGAGGGGGGAGTTGACAGCTAGTTCTGGCCTGTGATTATGTGGGACAATGTGAGTGCGGCCAAGTCAACAGGTGGTGTCAGATTAGTTGGTCCTGAGGTGAGAATGAGCGAGAGAGGAAGACTGGAGGGTAGATCTGCTGCCATCAGTGGAGGGAAACCAGAGCTTAATCACAGAGCCATCAAACAGCTGCTGCTACTTCCTCTCTAAAGCTTAACTAGCCAGCAAACCTTTAAATCAACTCAGCAAAATCTGTCATTGTGTTTGAAAAAAGATCAGAAAAAAATATCCATATGTGCAGATTTGTATTATTATTCTGCTTTCCAGTCTTGGAAGAGGTGGCCTCTACATGCACAGTCTGGGAAATTTCCCTGCAGCTTCCTGTAGCTAGTGTGTACAGGGGCATCTGCACAGTCTCATGTCCATCTGCATTTTTTTTAATTTATTGAAAAACCTTGGGTGGCTGTGGGTCAGGTAGTAGCGCAGGCCGTCCACTGAAAGTCTGGTGATCCCTTGCTTGGGCTGCATCTTGATGTGTCCCTGGGAAGACACTTAACCCTAAGATGCTCCTATAAGCACTTGAGTACCTTTGAGAAGGTAGAATAAAGTGCTCTTTAAGTACTTGAGTTTTAGTTGTTTTGTTGGAAAATCTACCTTTACACTAAGTACTATAAATAGGACCTACATTCTGGGACTACATATGATACAAAGAAATCTACTATTCTTATCTGGAGCTGAAGCCTGAGTACATTCTGAGGTGCTGCTGTATTTCAGTCTCAGCTAAATGTCCCGGCACCTCATCAGATCCCTCTGAGTTCTCCTGTGGGAAGGAAAGCAGACATCTTAAGTGACACAGCAGTACTTTCAAAGGGACTCTTTCTGTTATAAATAAACAGGCCAGGGCCGGCCAAGCCGGAGCTGCTCTTCCCTTCTGAGCTGCCACAAGTCTCAGCACCTCGCCTGTCAGCTGTCGTCTGGGGGAACTGGAACTGGGCCCCCCTCCGTCCCCTCCTGCCTGCAGGTCACTCTCTTAGAAATGTTACCGGAAACACACACGCTATTTACAGACCCTATGAATTACTCTCTCAGTGTTTATGTTTGATGTGCAGTTCAGGTGAGCAAGGATTAGACTATGCTTCTCTGTGGTTACACCTGTTTTTTAAGATAGCGACACAGTGTTTACTTTTTGATTTGCTTGTTTCAAACATTAGCGCATACCCTTTGTTGGGATATTTTTCTTACAACAAGAACAGTCCAGGTTTAAGAGCTAAACCTCCCATCCAGTAAACTGGGCTTTCCCACAAACCTTAGAGCCCTATTCAAAGTGAATAGGTTCATTCCTGGCTGATAACTGTATGTGTCTGAATGCTGTGTGTAAGTTTGCATTCCTCAATACCTGCAAGTGTAAATAGGGGGGTGATTTCTGAGCTTTTGTTCGCTGGCAGGGTGGGAGGCCTTCACCAGCAGGCTAGCTGTTGCTGTGATTCTTGGTGGTCTGTTAACGCAGAGTCTTGCCGGGGCCCCTGCTGGGGTGATAATTGAAAAGACGCCACTTCTGTGGATGTAAAGTGGGATTTCACGCCTGGAGATGTTTGGGCAGAATGTGGTCACACTTTATAACCCTACTCACAGTGAAAATATAACACAATGTAGCATTTAAAACACTGCTAGGCCTGTGGCCTAGAAATAAATCAGTGTCCATTTGTTTTAGACTCGAAACTCTTGAGTCTTGTCATTGAGTCATGAGGCTCAAAAAAGGTCATCAGAGATAGTGTTTCATTTAGTGTGAGGCAGAGGTGTCTCATTTCACAGCCAACTTATGACCCATGCTCACTGTCTGGTCGTGGTGTCGCCAGGCTGTGACCTTTGGCCTAAAATACATCATTCAACTCCAGTTTGCAAGTTATGCAGTTAGGATATGACTCTGACTGTAATATAAGATATAATGAAATAATAAAAAAAAAGAAAAACTCCATGTAAAATTTCAAAGTTTGGGATTGGTAAAGTATATGTACCTATCTATTTAAAAAATTGTGTTATACTTTATTGTAGATGTGTCTATATCCTTTATCACCCAGTATGGCTGCACCATACACATGTCCACACAAGCTGGATGCTTATTTTGACATGCCTCCCTGAAGAATGAGTGTTGGTATAAAGGAAGTTGTGTTTTGTGTGTGTGTGTGTGTGTGTGTGCGTATTCCGAAGCTTGTGTGGCAGATGCTTACTAGCTGGAGGCGCTGCTTGCTGTCTAGTACATGGAATCTTTGTACCTCAAATGGAAAGAAGGGGGAACTTATATAGTAGTATATTCATGTCAGGAGTGACATCATAAGAACAGAAGGGTTGTCCCCAAATTTAGATTATTCCAGATAGGGGCAATGCATACAGTTGCATTAATGGGAAAATTATCTGTAGAGACGTGAACTTTTTTCTCTGACTGTTAACCAGCATTTCTGCAGTAAAGCCTGGAATTTCAACAGAGAGGTCTGCAGGGAGTGACTTGGCTTTGGGGCCAGCATCAAGCTGCTGCATCTGGGACATTGGCTGTAGCCCTTGGGGTATATTAAAGTGCAATGGTTTGGCTTTAGTGCAGGCAATGTGGGACAGCTGGCCTTTGTTGCTCCTTGTTTTTTTGATGCTGTTTTGGTGTGTGTGGGTCTTAGGACATCACAAACCTAGACCATTGTGGTCAGTATTCATCGTTGAGAATGTATAGCATCTTGTTTTAACATCTTATTTGAAATTATCTATAGCATAGGTCCAGGATTTGCAGATATAATCAGTTTTCGTCTCCTCTTTTTTGCTCTTTGCTGCACCGTTTTGCAGAATATGTTATAGTTCCACACGTGCCTGACGTTCTGGATCCATTTTCTCTTCCCAGAAGGAAACCAAGCTTATTATAAAATGCATGGCATGTTGTGTGGGAGAGTGAATAAATGACCCGGGGGGAAGACAACCAGGCAGGCACTCCAAGCATGTGCTCAAAAATGCAGACTTATCCTTCACTATTTACTCCCCCATTTCCCTCCTCTCTCTCTGCGAGCCCCTTCTTCTGAGAAGACCCTGATGTTTTCCATTGCACCCACCTCATTAGTCACAGAACAGGACAATCCATGGGTGTTGTCAAAGAGTGTTTGTCTGTTGAATGAAGAGGCTCCTTCCACTTCCTCCCCGTCCAGTCACTTTGGATTAAACCCTGCAGAAATGTCAAAGAGCTGCAGAAAGCAGAAGGGCCTCACTCATCAGGGCCTTTATGGAGCCGAAGCTCAGGGAGAGGTTTAGTGTCAGGGATGGCAGTATGTCAATTCATTGACTACTCCAAACAAGGGTTAAACACATAGGACACTTTATCATTTACGCAAACAAAGCTGTCACAGGTTTGTTGTCATTTAATGCAGAGTTGTCGTTGCCTTGTACATACAAGTGTGTGCAAAAGGAACATTTCTCTTGGGCTTAACCTTCTCTGTCAGAACAGGCTTAGTCAGATTCTATATATCTCCATAAAAATGTGTAAATGTGCTGCTGCTGTTTTATCCATAAAACCAGCACCTACGATTTCTTGAAATCATTTCAAGAGAACTGTGTTCCTATTTATTTTCTCTTCTAAATCTGTGTATACTGTATTAAGTATTTGCACATTATCAAGGTGCTGTAATGGACCTGATTTAATGTGCCTCTGTTAGTACCCCTGCACCTACTTCTCAGATCAAGTGAAGGGAGTGCTTGGGCCTCATCGGTGCCTGGTGGTACTCTGTTGGCTCTTTCTTTTCAGCCATACTCTACCTAAAAAGAAGAGTATGTGTCAAGCTTTCATCCACTTAATGCTCTCTTGCAGTTTACATTCCATTCCTGTTTAGTACATGCTGCTACTTCAAGTCTAAGCACATATTGGTCTGTAAGAATGAGAGGGCAAAAAGACATGAGTGGAAGGTTGTTAGGGAGGGTCAAGAAGAAGGTAGGGAATTCAGATTGTGAGGGTTTTCTGCTTTTGTGAAAGGTCAGAGCTTGTCATTTGAAATCAGTTGATTGAAATAAGCAGTTCTGCTTTTCTCAAACCTTTTATCTCTCTGTGTTTACTTATCACATGCTCTGCTGGGGGTGAAAAGCTGATAGGTTGTGTGAGCTCAAGAGGTGGTCTAAATGCTAAACCTTTGCTGCTGCTATCAGTAAATAGTGTCGAGAGCTTTGCTTGTGTCAGACTTGCATCTAACATTTCTTCTTTTCTGCAACACACTGCGTATGCCTCTAGGATGTTTCTCACAGATTATGCTGCAGCTGCATCAGTGGGTTTATTAGCAGAGTGGGCGACTGAGTTCCCTGAAGGATTATTCACACACTTCCTCTGACAGGCTTTGGATGTCACTGAGATGTAACCAGGATGGGAATGTTGGCTTGTGGGCGTGTGGTTTGTGCAAGGCTGTATAACACTGGGGGTGTTTATTTGCAACCAAAACATGCTGCCAGTATTTGAGTTCATGCATGCATCCATTTTGTTCTTCTTACACATGCTATATAACGTATAATATGGACAAACAGTCACTAATGTAACCCATAGTGTTTAGAGGAGGCCATGTTGGCAGCATCAGTGTGGACTGAACTCCCAGTTAATCCAAGTACAGGTGAAAAGCAGGAGCAGAGGTGGGTGGGTGGGCATTTGCAAAAGCAGAACATTGGTTATATAGAAAAAACATTTTTTGTAAACATGTTCATTTTTGCTATAAAGTTTACCATGAGTCTATGGGGATTGATTGACTTTTGAAGCCAGCCCCTACAGGCCAATGGGGGAACTGCAGTTTTTGACACTTGCACATGGGTTTCATTTCTAAGCTTTAGATGTTGCCCCTTGGATCTAACAAATAAAAGCTGTGGAGACATTATGAAGGTTTCAATACATGTTGGTCTGATTAGGTGGCAACACAGGGTAAAACAGGGACTGTGAAATTTAAATAAGTGGAGCCAGCACTTGTTTGGAAGCAGAGATGATAGCAGGACTCCAGCTGCATGATTCAACAACAGCTGACAGTTGTTCTGCCTTAAAAGGATCTTGGCTCAGTTAGCTTACTCCGACCACTTTTCCCCAAGAATTATCAAT